>NC_140773.1:180577793-181827793 GCF_044657685.1 Stegodyphus dumicola
TGATAAAATTTATTTTACCAAAAGAAAGACTTTACAGCTCTGATATATTCAACAAATATACTTGTACAGCTCTTCACAGAGTCACAGAGTACAATCAGTAGTTATATGTCAAATTACTAAGAACTTTAAACACAATGCAATGCAAAGAGGATCTAAAGAGCAAAGCTCACAAGGAGATATCTCGATACTTCGAAGTCAACTCTGACCTGAAAACCTGAAAGCTGATTCTCCTTCCGGTCTTGTTTAATTTTACCCTGGACACCAAGAAATCTCTAGTACCTGCAATTTCTCGAAATTACTGGATGGTAGATACGGTTAATGTTACATGTAAGGGCCGGATACGGTTGCATTGCATATAGAGATCAATTACAGTACCAAATTACAGTTAGACAGGGACCGGACCCAAACGTCTCGAAATTGTTGCCAAGTTTGGTGACTTTTGGCAATTTCTGGCCACATTTAGCGACAAAAAAGTAGTTGCCGAAACATCGCCAGCTTGATGATACTTTGCCTATTTATTGAGATACCTCGCCCATTTACCTCAGTGTTAAATAGATTTGCCCAGTAATCTTATTTTTCAGATAGAGCTTCGTCTCTTGAGACTTTTCAAACTACATTATATAAAAGAAACTACCATTTCATTGAAATTATTTACATATTTACAAAATTAGTAGCAATAATTATAACAAAGTAATTGCAACCTTTGAAGGTTTAGCCGTCTTAAAGAAAATTCAGCTAATAACGCTAGCTTTCTGGCCTACCCGTAGTACATAATATATCACTGACCTGACAATGACTTGATACGGAACAATCATCTCCAAATCACGACTCACGGGCATAACTAGACAGCGAGCATCATCAATCCGCGTTAGTAGGCCTGACATGCCCGTTATTTGGCTCAATAATAGCTTGTTTTGATTATATTTTAAACCTTACAACGTGGGTAAATCCTCCAAAATAATATTTAGAAGAAACACAATAACGGATATACACAATGAAATTGAATATTTTAATTGTAATTACTGGCATGAAATTTGTCCTAAAATTAAGTAACATACATACGTAATTAATATAATGAAATGAAATATTATAGTTATGATTAATGATATTTATGTAGCTGCAACTTTCCACTGACATTTGCTTGCAATTGTGGATTAAGATTACTTGCAGAAGTTATCAGTAGTGACTTCAAATGCTCATCGGTAATTTGGATCTGTAAATATTTCTGACACGTTTTATTTTAAAGAATAATTTTGACATAAATAAATACTCCCGAAAGCGGATATATAGCCACGAGCAAATTTATGCAACTAATCAAACTATGGGAGTGGAAGATTCTCATAAAATTCCATCAATGATGTGTTTAAATATTTTTCTTTAAAAATATAATTTCACTGCAATTTAATCATTTCCATTTGTAGTTTCAGCGAAATGTTTCTGTATCCGTGTTAAAAGGATTTTTGAAAAATGGTATCGTTTACAATTGCTTGAAATCTTAAAAAAACGAGACTCAAAACTTATTTTTAAAACACACAAAGTTCCATTCGCAAAATCTACCGAAAATGGAGTCTCATTTTTTTGATTGAATGTTTGGAATATATTAAAATGCGTGAAACATTTTATGCTAAATTGTGATTGAAAGAATACAATTTTTTGTCAAAAGGTATTTATAAAGATATGAGTGTGTAAATTAGGTAGAAGCTAATTTTCCCCTTGTAAGTTTTATTTCAAGTCATTCATATATTCATTTAAATCTGTATAAAGTAATAATCTCCATAACCACTCATTGTTTTGTAATTCAGCCAAAGAACGATTTCTTTCTGTTATGAAAATTTCGATTATTGTCTGGAGCTTAAAAAATCGTGTTAGACCTTTTCCGTAGCTAAGTCAACGTACTGTGGTGTAATATGCTAAGTCATTGTCTCCCAGCTCTTCAGTAAACTCAAAGAACTGACGATGATTGAGCACATGCGATCCGAATCCATAACGACTGGAATAACTGGCTTAAAACTTCTGACATATCCAAATATTTTCCGCATTAGACAGTTGATAAAAGATGTAAAGTACAGTTAATGGTTCTGAATCACCGTCATTTTCTATGGCTTTTCATGCGAGAGTAACGACACCTTTATTTGTGCCATTCCACGTTTTTTCATCATTAGTAGTGACGCACTTTATTTTTGAAGATTAATTTCCTGAACAACATTTTCAGTTCTTTAAAAATATCTTGTCCAGTGGTCGTGCCGTGAATTCTATGAACATCAATAACCTTTTCACATGCTTCTTAAATTTTACCTATACCTCACATAAAATATAACACTTGAGTAGTATCTAAGACATCTGTTGACTCGTCCAGGGCTAAAAGGAACATCTCTAAGCATCAAGTGTTGTCAGACAATTGAATTTTCTGAAAATATTATAACACTTCCCGCCACAGTGTTTGCTGACAAACTGATGTTTTTAAATATATAAACATTTCTTCTTTTGCTGCATAATGTAATCCTTGATTAATAGGCCGGCCGTTGGTAACTGGTTTCCCCAGGTTTCGTTATTGAATGAGCCATGTAGAAACTAGCATGAGTTGTTGTTTCTTATTCAACATTTACTATATTTAAACAACAATTACTGAGATTCCTTCCCGTGTTTCAGAGATTCATGTTCTTCTAACCGCAGGATATCTGTAAATTTCGAGTAATTCTTAGAATGTTTAGTCACATGATGAAGTTTTATATTGTATTATTTGACGACTGATATTGTTTTATTGCAAATTTATTGCCTTATTACTTGACTCAATCACGAAATATTGAGATCGCCATTGCTCTTTAAATGTTCTCTACTCACTATTTATCTTTCGTTTTTTTTCGTATTTATACAAATCCACAACAAAGGCTTGTTGCTCCGAATCCAAAATGTGTAAATTTCCAACTCTCGGTTTTGTTCTGTAACTATATCTCGTATACTTGGAACATGCTCGAAAACACTCAAACGTAATTGGAATCTTTAGGACCTGCCAAACTCACTGGCCGACCAATAAGTGATCTTTCGGGGCCTCTAGAACCACAAGGTTCGTAACTCCATGGCCGAGATTGCCTAAATACAGATCCTAGTCAGTAGCTTCGCAGAGTTCTCTACGTCGACCATTGGGCGGCGGGAGGTACGATGTGGTATGTAGAGTTAAATCATGCACTAATATGCGAGAAGTTCATCTGCGGGTATCAGAAAAGACTCCTTAAGAACATCAAGAAATGACATTGCAAAGTTTTCGGAAATAAGAAAATTTTCAGATTTACTTTGAATTGTTCATTGAGGACAAGCGAAGAGAGAGTTTACCGAAAGAAGGACAACATTGCGATGATGCATGTAGAAGATGATGAAAAACTTTTTTAGGTTTCGGAATGAATGCGAATCTAGAAGATTCCAAATAACTTAGATAATGACACATGTAACTCAGAAAACCTTTGCTTCTTTAATCTTTATTTTTCCTCACTCAGTTAACCGTTTCTTAGTTAGTCTTCGGCGGAACTTTGGGGCAAAACTGCGACCGATCACTTTAGCATACGTTCTGAACTGATGCGATCTTGAAATTATATCATAGCTTGCAATCAAGTGATTCTGTCAGAGAACAGCATTGTCAGGTAAAACACAGAACACTGCTATGTAGTTCAGACTTTACGTACCTGAAGTATATCTGTTCATTACAAAGTTATAATGAATTTAAATGAAGGGAAGACTTTTGGAAAACTTAGTATTTTGTAACAAGTATAAGAGAGCGAAACTTTAGAACTCATTGTTAAAGAATATAAATTCAAATATGTGCAATACGCGTCTGCAATTTGATATTTTTTAAGGAAACTTTGATAAATATTGCCTATATAGTTGGAGTTATAATTACATTATTTAAGTCTAGACGATATTGCTAAAAGATTATTAAAATAAGAATAATTAACGTAGGTTCAACTTTCCGTAATTTTACTTTTCTCATTTCAGCCTTGATATGAGATTTAATCAAAATCTTGAGTCATTTATATCCCTTAAAGCAATGTATGTAAACTCTGTAGCAGAAATAGCACTGTTAAAAACGGGGTTAACTACATTCGCAACTCATCAGAATCTTTAATAAATTCGAACAATTAGGTTACCTTATTTCTGTTGACTAAATACATGTTCATTGTATCTTTGGTAGTGAGAACATTTTATTGTTTCAGGGCACAATTACTTCGATAAAAATTAACAGTGAATTTTGTGTTTGTCTATACCCACAGCCCATTTATACTTTACTTAAAATAAAGCAGCGGAATCTTTTTTAAATGTTTATTTAAATTCTCCCTAAAATATGTAATCTTTTTTTTAAAACTGCTATGTTAACTGCATTAAAAGTAAACATGAAAATTATTTTCTTGAAAATAAAAAGCCTAAAACATTTCTGATCAAAAATTTTAAATCAATAAAAACAAATTGAAAACCAGTTTATAGATTAACATCAAGCTTATTGTTAACTGATTGAAACTTACTGGGGTGATACTATTTTTCATAATATTAAAATGAAGGATGATATTTCTGTCAGCCAGAAACCAGAGTTCCTTATCATTTAAGACAATTTAACGATGGCGAGAGCCACTCAACGCTCGCAATTTTGGAAGTGTCGGAATTCCTGAACCTAACACATAGGAGCTCTTTTGCGCTAGTGATAGAAAATTCGACTCGCATCAAACAGACACAAGATCGAATCCCAAGGTCATTATCATCTTCAAAGGCAAGCGGAACTTGTCCGCTCTTGCCCTACCCATTGGTACTAATAGATGGCGACATGAGGAAGCAGTTACATACAAAGCAGCACCAAGCGACTATACCGTCAGTTATCGTCACAACAGGAATTAGAGAAATTACAGAGCTGTTAGAGGCAAAAATAATTGAAGAAAGTGATTGCTTACTCAGTTCCAGTGATTTTATTTACAAAGCGGGGAAAATAAAATGAACAGTCAGTTGCAAATAGCTTCCTTTTACCAAATATCATAGAAGTGATTGAAGGTCTAGGAAATGTAACTTGTTTTTCCAATCTGAATTTAACTTCAGGATTTTTAACATGAAAATACACGCCAAAGAGGGTATTTAAATAAGGACTGCATATACTGAATACATACAGATTTTTTTATAAATTAGCGTGTTTATAAAAAAGATATTTTGCATCGAAAATTTTATAAGCATTGACAAAGATAAAGATATTATGTAGATTTAGGAAAATGACGTTTTTACGAAATATTTATTCCTCACGTGTGCTTAGGGGTTAAGTTTGTGTGACCTTTTTCTATGATTATTAAGAATGATTTAGCTTCTCCAATATTAATACGGAAATTATTTTGTAAATATATTTAAGTTTGCTTTTCTGGCATTTTACTCATGTTATGAGTGCAGGGAATGGATACATGGTGTCTATGGTGTCTTATTCTGACTTTTTCCATTTCAAGTTTTCTGATGCTAGAAAAATCTTGCAACTTTAGGCATTTCTCTTTTCTTTTAATATTATTCGTTTGAAGATAGCATCAAAAAGCGAGCCTTTGCAGCCCTTCTTCCCCATCATGGAAGATCTCTTTTTTTTATTTAACAGATAATTACTAAAAAATCCAGTCACAGAGTTTAAAATTATATTGGGTGCGTACCAAATGGATTCACTCATTTTATATTAAATCTGTTCTATTTATTAGTCATCGAATGTTTACAAGCGAAAAACCCCTCACTGTTTGCTTTAGAAACTGAAATTCAGAAATAAACTTCCCATTTTTGTATAGCATTAAAAACATATATGTGAAAGAGGAATACTGTAAAAGGAAAGATTTCTAAGTAATCTTTAAAGTTCTAAGGTTCTTAAGTAAATAGGATGCAGCCTCTATCTAAATACCATACGGTAACCGTGTTTTGCAGATAGTTGTAAAATATGTATTTTCTGTATTATTAGTAGCACTACATAGGAATATCATGAGCGTTATGCTCTTAAATTAGAGTTATTGCTATTTCTCCAAAGTTCTCCTTTTTTGACTTCATTAAGTGTGTATAATTTTCGAAATTTTTTTACTTCGGGTATTCTTCAGAAATCGACATGGCTATATCCCAAGATAACAACAACGCTGAACTTCAATCAAATTAAAAAAATATGTTTATTGTATAAAGTTTCACCCTTGTATGACATTAATTTTGCATCTAAGCACTATTTTAACATAATGTTTAAACCACAGGTAAACATTGTGACAATATTTCATACATATTTTACAGTTCTATGATCTCCGACGACGTTTTCTAATTGAGCCTGAGAAAGCTGAGATAGTAATAGTTCTATGTACTACACTGAGAAAGCTTGAAGTGCGTTATGTTAGGTTAAGTTATTTGAATATGGCAAAGCCACGAGGGCTATCTGCCTAAGAGCGGGATGCCTTCGTGAAGGACTTTCTAAGAGAACTGGCTCCTATTCCCGTTATACATGGAGAAAGTCACGAAACACAACAATGCAGCCAGCTCGTTTGGCATGGTATCTAATCTAAGCAGGTTGAACTACCAGTATTCACCTATCTGAACCACTCAGCGGCAACTTGAAATAGGAGATAACCTATGTCAAGTTCGAATTCTCCAATGATAACTAGAATGTATTCCTTGCGTAAAGCTGGAAATAGTAACAAAATAAATTTAATCGACGTTTATAATAATTCTTATTCCAGTATGTTTATAATTTAAGATATTTGCCTAAAGAAATTAAGTCTAAAACCTTTATTTTAATAAATAATATATAAAGGAATAGTATAATACTTCCACTCAGGATAATTCTTTTATGACTTATATATCATGCTCTTTATTTATCAAAGGGTTAAGTAGGTATCAAGCATTACTATACTTGCAGGAATTAAGTTTGCACTTTATCCCCTTGAGTACGGATAACATGATTATACTAAATGCATTGACTGCAATATTGTGATTTGACATTGCAATATAGTTTTACACGGAGGTAGAGTTCTTAAAATTAAATTCCGAATTCAGTAATTTAATGTACTGAAGTTTCATCTTCCTTTAAATAGCTTATTTTTACCTGAATCCAAGAATCTCTGCTGTATTTAATTTTGCAGTTTTATTTATATCTGAACAAACTCCAAAACTGCCTTCCTGATTTGCCTCTGTTATTACGTTTTTAAAAAAATATTACCTGCTTTGTATCACTCAGGTGTAAGTCTTTATATGAAATGCAGACGGAAATGTTTAAGCCACAGATGAAATTCATGTGGAATTAAAATTCCACCCATCCATATTTCTCACAGATATGTTTGCACTTCTATCAGAGAAGTTCTACTATAAATCTTCGCAATGCCTTTTTAAACGAAAAAAATATTGATACATTTTAGAACTTTTAGAAATGAAAAATACATAAGTGAATAAAACTAAAGGATAATGCGTTCTTACCTTCGATAAATGTTTCATTTAATACATAAATTTGTGTTTATGGTGCGTTTTCAGTGGAATATTCATAATAAATGGAAATTGCATTTGACTTCGCACGCAGTGGTGTATTGGTACTGCAGCACGAAATATTCAGACATACCTCGTTTGAACGACTAATAAGATTCTATAAGTTAGAGAGCAATCACAAATTAAAAATGTGTTACATTCAGCAGGCTTTCTTCAGATTGGCGAAGTGTCACTAGCGAACTGTGGAATATATTTTAAACATAGAGAAATTATACAGGAAAACCAAGAAGACTAAAACCTATCCAGTGAATTGTCTATATCTTAAAGTGACGGCAAGCCTAACTTTTGAGCTCCGATTCATAAACAACGTGACGCCACAAGGGCTAGAAATCTTATTTTAACAGTTTCTTCCACTCGGACTGGAGAAGCGTTGAAGTAAGGTCGGGCTTGGCGTTGATTTTCACCTTCAGGAGAGGAAACAAAAGAAGAAAAAGATGAGGAAATTCTTCCTTCTTGAAGATAAATAGGCTTAAACCAGGTCAGTAAGCATTTTGTATAACTACAAATGTTTTCCCAACTGTTATGGCCATCTTTGTAAAATCTTCGAAGGGCACTTGAAAATGGAAGGTTCACCACTTTTTTTTTTACTAGTGATGGGTGACGACTTTAGGAGGTAGTAGCAGCTATTTCATCCTGCTTAACTGCGCAAATGATGAGTAATTATTCTTCCGGGAGTTAATATCTTTACTATATTCGTTTTTACAACTGGAGGATGATATTACATTGGAGAATTTGCGACTTCACTATCTCCGCAGTAAAAGAGCAATCATTTTAAGATGTTTAAAAGTATTAGTACTGATTTCATTATTCGATTGCATAGAATTATTTTTCGAACTCTACACAGCACTTATAAAAAGTGGGATCAGTTCTATCTTCTATACGGCCATAAATGAAGGCCAGCTTCTAAGAATTAAATAAGCATCATTATGTGTTTCTCTTTGTTTATTTCCTTGGCAAGATACGCTGATTGAGTAGGTGAAAGTTTTACTTGTTATCATTTTTAATAGAATTATCACGAAAACCTAATGTAATTTCTTTCACATCAGCATTTTATTGGGTTATTGTAGTACAAAAATATTTCCTGTTTATTTTTTCTTAATTATTATGATTATTGCGATTATTATTATTATTATGATTATTGCGGCACCAATTTAAGTAAAGTATAATCGTCAGCAGACTGAAACATAACTAAGATAGTGTTTCTGAACTGGGATACACCTGCTTTCAGTTGTACAAACAATCCGTCATCTTGTTTGATGAGAAAAGACTACGTTGGTGGGTTGTTGATATTCACGATAATTAAGAACAAGCAATAAGAACTTTAAACAAAATGGGCTATCAAAAAATAAGCTATTCTGTTCACCAATGAACAGTAATCAGAGGTGTTTTATATGCAGTTAGACAGGAACACGCAGACAACTTACTTATAAATGGAGGGAAAATGAAGTTATGACATGCTGATTTCTACGTGATGAAAGGAAGTCGATTACAGAGATCTCTAACATACAAAGGAGAAATTATGTGACCTATCATGCTTTATACTACCAAAATCTTCGTCTTCTGATATTAAGCCAGGTTAAGGTATCTGAAAAGAGTACAACATATTATGAGAACTACACTAGTGTGCAAAAATTAAGGACGAGACGGTTTTTTTCAATATAACTTTGTACAAAAGCTTTCCAAATCAACACATTTAATACCGTAAGATCCCCAATACGTAAGGACATGACTAATGTAAGCAACACTTACTAAAAGAGAAACCAGAGGGATAAAAAAAAGCTTTATTGAAAAAGTAGCATGGAGCGCAATGCGACTGAAGGCCGAAACATCCCTGTGATGGGTGTCCAGCAAGAAACATCCGGTCTTTAATAGGGGATATGATCTCCCCTGACTGCTAGGCAGGTTTCACAGCGTCCGCCCATGCTGAGAATGAGGGTGTCAATGAGTTGTTGAGGCATTGCTGCCCATCCGTCTTGCAGCGCCAATCGAAGCTCCGGAATCGTTACTGGTGGTAAGGTACGAGCTGCCAAGCGTCTGCCTAGAAAATCCCATACATGCTCGATGGGATTGAGATCCGGAGATCGTGCCGGCCAATCCATACGTTCAATATCCTCACTCTCTAAGAGCTGTTCGGCAGCTACTGTGCGATGACATGGTGCATTGTCGTCCATGAAAAGGAACTGCGGACCCATAGCGCCTCTAAAAAGACGCACATATGGAAGAAGAATCTCGTTACAATAACGGGTCCCGTTGAATGAACCTGCGTCGAAGATGTGAAGGTCTGTACGACTACCAAGCATGATGCCTCCCCAAACGAGAACACCGCCACCTCCATACATGTCCCTTTCAATGATGTTCGAGGGATGATTGCGGCTTCCCCGCTCTCTCCAGATGAGTATGCGATGAAAATCGCTACTCAGACTGAATCTGCTCTCATCTGTAAGCAGTACTCGTCCCCATTCATTGTCTTTCCAATTTAGGTGTTCCCGGCACCACAGAGAACGCCTTCTCCGATGGGCAGGCGTTAGAGGTACACACCGTACAGGGCGTCGTGCAAACAGACCACCACCGTGCAGTCTTCTGGCCACGGTAAAACGCGATATCGGTCGTCCAGTCGCCTGTGTCGTGTGTCTAGCGATTTCTCCCGCTGTCTGCCGCCTGTTTCTTCTGGCCTGTAAGGCAATATACCGGTCATCTGCGGGTGTGGTTCCTCGTGGACAACCACTACTAAACCCCCGGATAGCTGTTCCTGTAGTTTGAAATTGTCTCCAAAGTCGTGAAACGATGCTGTGAGCAATTCCGAACTCTGCAGCCACACTTATCACACTGCGGCCTTCCTCCAACTTCCCAATGATTCGACCTCGGGTAAAAGCATCCAGATGTCGTCTAACAGATTGATTACTCGCCATTTCTCGCTGAGGCAGCAACTCGGTGTGATTTTAACTGCTATACGGCGTGCAATCTCTTTGCCAGAAATACTGATCTTACGCCGACAACATGCTTTATACTACTCAGACACTCCCCCATTACGTCTACCTGTATATCTGCGCATGTGATACCGTACATCACCTTACTTAATCTCCTGATTGGTCTTTCTGTCCGCTCTGCCTCTTCGTTCAGCTGATATGCTCATTTTTCGACTTCGTCCTTAATTTTTGCACACCAGTGTAGACGATGAAGTTATGGCGCGAGTGATTATCCAGCATATGAACTGTATTTAAATCCGATTGAATATATTAAACACGTGATTAAAACTAAGCACTGGCTGAAAATAAATTTCTAAGAATGTTTCTCTGAATTGGAAACTATTGTTCAAAGGTACGAACGAAGATATTCCAGCTATTGGTACCGAAGCAGATACCCCTACTATACAGTACCCCAGCTATTTAAAAATTCTCGGGAATCAGATATCTTACTTAGATATGTTTTTTGTTGTTCTGTTTTATTTTCACATTTAAATTATTTTTTACTTTACATGTCTTCAGCTTACTACCGTAAAGTTGGCAACTGTGTAAAATGTATCAGAATTACATTAAGGTTGGGCCAAAAATGCACAAAAATATGTCTAAGTAACTAAATTGTATCGAAGTTGGACTGTGTACGTTTTCTAGCAATGTTAACACCAGCTATGTTTTATTGTGACACAAATATAAAAATGAATAATATGCTTTCAAATAAATACTTCCATCCTGATAACTTCCGAATTGTCTAATAAAATACGTTTTGTAACACTTCCCACTTTCAGAAACATTTGTGTTAATACTTTCAGAGCACATTCTTTGAAATAAAGCAAATATCCTCCTAGAGACGATGCTATCATATCTTGAAATATGAAACATGTATCTACTTCAAATTCTAAAATGCAAGATTTCTCTTGATTATCCTATTTTTTAGAGGAAGAAAGTGAAAAAAATGTAGTCGTGCTTACATTTTGAAATACACGCAATCGCATGGTTGTCTGTCTCTCTTTTATTGAAAGAATATTTCGAAATCTATACGACATGTAATTTATAGACTTTCGCTTTCCAAATAAAAGATTGCTGCAATAACTCTACAAAGATAACATTTTTCATCCGAAAATCTGCTTATCCTTTCACATTCTGACAGCATAAAATCAAAGATAACTTCTCTTTCCTTGTAGTACCCAGGTTCCATTGGCATAAGGTATTATTTACGACTCAGGTATTGAGTTCTGTAGATATCATGATTAATATGATTTTGATGTCAAATTTCTGTCCGGTGACTATGAATTTTCATCACTGGCAAGAATAGTATTTTCTTAATTCTTATTCATATTTCAAATCAAGGTAACTTTATTTGATAGCTAATATTCTTGAATACTATTTATGTTTACTTTTAATAGTTAGCACTGTTAGCATAAGAAAGAAAAGCTTATAGGATTTTGATGCTATAGTCTGCTATAATCTGATAGCTTCTCAGTATCTCACCAAAGCATTTTCAGAATTGTTGCCAGATAGATTGCTCTTAAATAAGCAAGCGAAATTTTTAATTTTATAGCAAACTATTTTTCTTTCTTTATTTCACTGTGCACGAATGGAAAAAAAGGTGGAACGCTCACACTTTAAAAAGCTTTTTGGGCGTTATTATAGCTTTAAAAATTATGCCACATTTTGAAACTCACCAATATATAAATTCACGTATATCTTGGGAAATTTTGTATAAAAGACTGTAATTTTTTGTAGGTATGCTTAGACCTACGTCTACTTTCAGGTAATGGTAAAAATTGTATAGGTTATAATTCAAAGCATTTTTTAAAAAAAATATAAAAGTTAATAAAAAATAGAAATTTAAAATAAATCAGAAAATATCTACGAATTTTATTTTGATTGAATCTAAATTCCTAACTGTGAAGAACGGAATCATGTAAGTTTTATAAAAAATAGGTACTAATAAATATAAACTAAATTCAATTAATAATAAAGAGCTAACCTACTTGTGCGATTTTTCCACAACTTGGTACTTTCGCATAATTTGAATCATCGAATCGAAATATGGAAAAAAAAATCGGTATTTCTTCTCAGAAAAAGTCTGATTTGGTGTCCGAATACCTATGTTAGAACAATGTTATATCTTAATCTAATATATATCCTAAGCGGTGCTTTCGAGACATTAAAAATGCAAGTTAAATTTCATCAATCGGCCCAGAAGAACGGGAGATGTAGATAAGCGATAAGCAACGGAGGACGTGGGCACTGTCCATTTACCAAAAGGTTAATCGGTATAGCACCACGTCCACCTATATCTAGAGCCTAAAGAGGAATCACAAGACTCCACGCACCGGGCTCCCAAACCCAAAGCCAAATTCAACCCGGGAGCAGTCCAACAGACCAAATGCCCACGAAAGACAGTCCCAACAACCGCCCAGGCCCCACATTTATTAAATAAAATAACAAAAGCGTGCAGGGACAAAAAGGGCGAGTTTTGACAATAAGCAAAAATTTTACAAAGGTGTAATACACACAAATATAGAATATACATAAGCTAAAGTACAGTCTGATGTTGAGCAGCCCAATAATATACAATGAGTAAAATATAGACAGTAGAATTAGACTTAATGACAATATAACATAAAAATAGAGAACATAGTGACATAATGAATGTAAATGATTACAGCAATACACAGAGAATATACCAAAAGAAATAAAAATAAAATAATACAATAGCCATCATTGTGTGACTGGAAGTACTGATACATGGGAAATGCGTAAAGCATTCAGAATTCGACTTAATTCAGAAGACTAACAACTGGATCGGGATACATTGCATAGCCAAGTACATATATTTGACAAAGTAACATATTGAAAGTCAGTGTAATAAACTAGATATTCGCTATGACAAAGTCATGTTACAATACCGCAGGTAGTGATGTGATACAGAAGAAGTAGGTAGCGTACAATATAATTTGATCTCGGTACGCATTCAATCCCTATAGTATAACAATAGTTAGGAAAAAGGAATATGTTATACAAAATATATTTAGCATGCAACTGTGTTTAAGATATACAAAGGTCGATACATTGGTTACTACCAATTATGGTACAGGATTCGTACCAAACTTAGTAACTGAATGCAATAGCGGTACAATAAAATTGATCACGTGGTATTGTGGGAAAAATATGCAATAAGGCTAATTATACGATTATGAGGAATAAAAATAACATATTTAGCCTGCATAAAAGTTAACGAATATAAGATACCATACAATACTATACAATATTACAATACAATACAATACAAAAAAAAATTAACATATTTAACCTGTACTAAAAGCCAACTAATATAAGATACTATACAATACTATACAATACCACAATACAATACGATACAGTAGATACAATACCACAATACAATACGATACAGTAGATGCTATACAATACTATACAATGAAAATACAAAATACATTCAGTGTTGGTGACACAAAAATACATTTAAAATTGTCATGAAACCAGTGATCCTAATGCAGCAAATAAGTTCATGCAGTTACCTGCATAAAAGATAACTAATATAAGATATTATACAATACCATACAATACTACAATACAATACAATACAAAAGCTAATTAAACGATTATAATGAATACAAATTAACATATTTAACCTGTATAAAGCCAACTGATATAAGATACTGTACAATACTAAACAATACCACAATACGATACGATACAGTAGATACTATACAATACTATACAATAAAAATATAAAATACATTCAGTGTTGGTAACACAAATATACATTTAAAATTGTCATGACACCTGTGATCCTTATGCAGCAAATAAATTGCAGACAGTTAAATGTGTTACTATACATTTGTAAAGGATGAAATATAGACTTAAGTATGCCACAAATTATGAACATATATTATACCGTGAAAAACACAAAATACATTCAATGTTGGTATAAATACAATGGATATATTTAAAACAATGGATAATGGTTGGGTATATTATCCAATGAAAATCTCTAGCGACCCCAATACATTCAGTGTTATTATTACACAGAGAATTAAATGTGTGATATTACATGGGCAATTGATGAAAAGAAGACAGTAACAGTATAATGTATAGCCAAATATGCAAGTATATGGTATACCGATGTTTAACAGCAACTGGCAAACAATGTATCTTTAATACGCACAACTAGATATGCCAAGATATTATATACTATTATACAGTGAAAAACGCAAAATACGTTCAATGTAGATATTATCATAGTGCATTATGAGGGAATACAGACAGTTATATGTATGATAATACATGGGCAAAAGATAAAAATAAAGACAATAACATTATTATTCATAGGTAAATATGCAGGTTTAATATATTCAGATATTTAACAGCACCTGGTAAAAAATGTACCATAAGTACATTGATAGCTGCTATGGACAGCAAAGAGATTATTAGGTCGGGACATATGCAACAGATAAATATGCGAATTCAATATATTCAGATATTTAACAGCACCTGGTAATAAATGTACCATAAGTACATTGATAGCTGCTATGGACAACAAAGAGACTATTAGGACAATACATACGCAACAGATAAATATGCAAATTCAATATATACAGATATTTAACAGCACTTGATAATAAATGTGCATATGCAAAAGATAACATTATTATTAATCGGTAAATAGGCAAATGCAAGATATACAGATACTAAACAGCACCTGGTATTAAATGTACCATAAGTACAGGGACAGCTGTTATAGACAATATTACCTGATTGCACTTAGAAAAAGATGCTGAGAGAGAATATACAAATATTTGACTGCTGCTATATACAGCGACTTATAACAGATGGATTACAATAGATTACAATGGTTACAAACACTTTAAAGCATAAAAGTAGATGGGTTATAATATATACAAGCAGTTTAATATATACAAGCAGTTTAATATATACAAGTTATAATATATACAAGCAAGTTGAATCATATGTCGATATTATAAGGCACAAAGATCAAGTCCCAGATTCATCAGTTTGTCAATTAAACGGACTATCTTTTTGACTTGATGCCGTTGTTTAATCAAAAAACGACTAAAGGCAGTCCTATCCGTTGGTGGAAAAGGAATATGGAATTCAGTAGTAAGTGGACAATCGATTAGATAATGTTCTGGATTGCCCAGTTGTCCACAACTACAGAGTGCTGAGGAAGAGAGTCCATGTCTCTCGAAATAAAAGGGAAAAGGCCCGTGACCCGTAATGTAGAAGATCAGCTGTGGTGGCATGATTAATCGATCTAAATCTACTTTAGGGACATGGGCAAATGCTCGGCGACCAGTTTCCTCCGAACTCCATGCATTTTGCCACAAGGAGATGGCTGTGAGAAGTAAGTGACGCTTTAGATTAGATACTGGGCGTGAAACCGTCAAGGTCTGTGTTATCTCGTGATTCTGTGCTGCTTCTTTAGCAAGCCTATCGACAGTTTCATTACCGTAGTTCCCCACATGAGCTTTTGTCCATTCTAAACAAATGTGTAGATTTTTATGTCGAGTCAAGCTAGTTTGAATGTCCACAATAATGGGGGATGAATGCAGAGGATTTAAAATGGCATACAATGTGGAGAGACTATCGGTAAGAACATAGGAATGTGAATATCGATGATTAATGATTGTTTGTATTGCTTGTCGAATAGCAATAGCCTCACTCTGGAAGACGCTGTTAAAAGAAGACAGATGGCATTTCCACTGGTGAAGAGTTGTCTGATCTTGCAGTATGGCTATATATGCACAGCCAACCTGATCTTCCAATTTAGAGCCATCAGTATAAAAGACCATATCAGCATGAGAAACTTGATGACTCGGTTTGAGATTAACTTTAACTCCCGTACCATAGAGGGAGGGGTGTTGATCTTCTCTGTTTATTGCTGCTTCGTAATCATGGGAGGAGAAAGAGTGATCTCCAAACTGAACTGAACAGCCAAGTTGTCTAATCAACTGATAAGCTGCGTCCTTTTTAACCGCAATAGGTAAAGGCAAGACTCCAGCTGCAACTGAAAGGGCGTTAGTTGGTGATGTGCGGAAGGCACGAGTGATATTTAAGAGAAATGGTCTTTGTATACTATTTAAATGTCGGACTTTGCGTCCTTGCATTGGTGCTGCCCAAATTGCAGCACCATACGAAACAATCTTTTCAGTTACTGTTGCTTATAAAACTTTAAGAAGATGTGGATTTAAGCCCCAGTGGATTCCCTTCATAAGTTTAAGGCGTTGAGCAATCACAGCAGTACGCTTCTTGAGATCTAACACATGGGGAATCCAATTGAGTTTGTCGTCGAAAATAATTCCAAGGTATTTAAGTTCACGTTTAATACGAAGACGCTTACCATTTATGGTTATTCTCGGCTGACGAGTCATAGAACCACCCTTCTTAGGAATGATCAGAATTTGCGATTTCTCTTCAGAGATTTGCAATTTAAAATCTTCACATCTAGTCTGAAACAAAGAACAGGTCTCCTGTGAGTTTGCTTGAAGTTGATCACGAGTCCTACCTCGCACTATGAACGCGGTATCATCGGCATAAGTAACCACAGTTGTATGTTCAGGCCATGGCTGCTTAAGGATAAGATTGTATGTCACATTCCAGAGAAAGGGGCTCACACATGAACCCTGCGGGCACCCTCGAGTCTTACATCTATGTACCAGGCCTCCATTATAGGGAATGATCAAATGTCGATCGGACAGATAATGTGCAAGAGTATTATATAACTTGCGGGGGCAATTGGCATCTCTTAATGCATATAGAACTGCCGGCCACCACAGCGTATCGAAGGCGCTCTTTAAATCCACTGAGATAAACGCTGTGTGGTGGCCGGAGAACTTATTGCGCAGGATGGTATCTTGAACTTCCTTTAAAGCATGCAGTGTTGATCTTTTGGGGCGAAAACCGTATTGAAAAGGACACAGATAATTTGTTGAGTGCAAATGAAATCTCAATCGTCCCATAAGAAGTTTTTCAAAAGTTTTGTCAAAAGCTGACAACAAACAAATAGGGCGATAAGAATCGGCTCGGGCTGGATCACGGCGTTTCTTTAAAAATAAGATCATCTGGCCAATTTTAAAACATTGAGGAAAAGTTCCACTATTGAATAGCTTATTAAACAGGCTTTGGAAAAGACTGAGATTGGTGATAATAATCAATTTGACAATACGATAGTCAACACCATCTGGACCCGGTGCGCGCTTATTAGGGAGTTGGCGTAAGACTTGCCGAATTTCTTGAGTAGTAAAAATAACATCGTCTGGTGTTTGAAGACTAGAAGTTTGATTTCGAATAGTCTGATGAAAGGAGGAATCATTTGAATTATCATCGGTAGAAAAAACCGTGTCAAGGACTTCTGATAGAGTTGATTCAGTCAGGTGACTATTAGGACTAACTGTAGGTAAAAGATGGAAAGTTGCTGGCTTAAACAGCTTATCGGTCGCAATCTTATGATGAATACCATAAACAGATGTTGTCTCAGAACAAAATTTGCGCCAGCTAGTTAATTTGGCACGTATAATCATTTGTTTGTAACATGCTCTTTCCTGTCGGTAAAGAAGCAGAGTATTGGAGCTGATATTATTTCGACGCTCTTGCTTTAGCCGACGTCGAAGAGCTCTACATTTTTGTTGTTGAGTACGAAGCTGAGCATTCCACCAATTTAATGTACATAACTTCTTAGTGGTACGAATAGGCAAAACATTATCACATACTATTCGAATGGTAGCCATAAGATCACTAGTAAAATTTTGTAGATCTTCACGAGAATGCAGAGATTGAAGACGAGAATGATAAGAGGCCAAATTGGCTTGAATGGCTGCAGTAAATTGTCTGACCTTTCGGCCAGGTAAATTATAACGCCGTATGATGGAGGTGGCTGTAGTTCCCGCGAGTGAAAAACGTATATAGTTATGGTCTGATAGACTTAGACCCTCAATTACTCGCCAATCTTGAAGAAGAGAGGCCATAGGCAAAGTAGACAAAGTCAAATCTGGCCAACCATGTGAATGTTGACGATCAAAAGTCGGAGGAGCATCATGTGAATTATGTTTCACGAGATTAAAACTGGATATACGGGAGATGTAGAGCTGTCCTCCCTTTTTTTTTGGTGTGTGTGTGCATGCAAGGTATACATTGGGATAGTGGCTGTACTCACCCAAGAACATACGGCGGTGTGCATGAATAACGGAATGTAACAGCAATCCTGCTGGTTACGTTTCAATATTTGTATTAAAGAAACTTAAAACCCTTTCAAAACTACTTCTTAAAAATTACCTTAAGAATGAAAACATGATTTGTGAGTCCATAGCAAACTTATCGTATACTTTATTTAATTTCGTAAATGCATATAATTTCACAAGGGAAAAGATTCAGCTTGTAAATACCATTATTATTTTTGACAACCCATGAATGCTCAATGGGTAGGGTTTGCTTTAATTTCCTAATAGTTATTTTTATTTTGACACAAACCTTTCTTTTTACCTTCTTATTTACCACCTACGTTTCCCTGCGAGAATGACCTTTCAGGATTCAGATTACGTAAATAAGGTAGAAATGAGTATTTAAACTGAAGTCTAGATCACTTCAGTAGAAGAGCGTAAGAGACCGTGTTCTGCCTTTACACCACGTTGCTGCTGCTAGTCTAAAATTATTGTTTATGCGATCATATTGTTACGTGCCTCCTAAACTTTCATTTATTAAGATGACATTTATATTATTAAAGAAAGTAAGAAAGCAAAATATATACAAAGTGACAAAAAATGTGATAACCAGATAAAGCCAGCCATTGCGCTCAGAGGGCTAGTATAGGCCTGTGATATGAAACAAGGGCCAACTCTGTTAGTTAATTCTCTGCAGCTTCGGCTGGTTTATTTTAGTTAGTGTTAGATTAGTTTAATATTTTCTATCTTGAGTTAAAGCTCAAGTAGAAGCTTGTTGTATGCCTGAGAAGTGACCACCTGTTAACTTATTTTGAGTTGGAATAAAGGGTAACTTTAGCACTTCTTTGGACTTGTTACTTACAATAGCTCAGTTAATAGTCGCTAAACAGTTTTTCAATAATCTAGCCTTTAAGGAATTCTAATTCAGCTAGGATATTGCAAGTGAATGAACTATGCGTGAACGCCAATGTAATGAGTGAAATATGAATAGACATAATAAACCAGATTGAATTTTTCTGTTAAACAGATTCAAAATTCCTCAGACTGCACTTACAACCATACACATGTATTTCAGCAGCAATTACTTGGCTGTCTGAAATAGCACTAAGTATAAAATATTTTATGTTTGAACCATAGCTAAAATATATTAGAAATTATTACTTCTTTCATGCAGAAGCAATATATTACTTTCATGGAGGACATAGGGTCATAATTATGATACACCTAATGGAAAACATCTATCCATCGTAATCCAACATTTACTCTTAAGTAAGACGTCTAAAAATGATACGCGCTTTTCATTAAACATCTCGAAAGTAAACTGTTCTATGAGTTTACTGTTTTCAGTGTGTGGATTTGGTGTTCTGGCAAAAAAGGAAGTATTGCAACTTGAGAAAATTTTTGTTACAATTATCCTCGTTAGGAATCAGATCTGCTTATTAAAAACATTTAAATCCGAAACATTCATATTACGTTCTCCTATCTATAAAAAATGCTTAAAAATTAAAAAAATATAAAATATTAAAAATATAAAAAACATGCGAATATTTACTTCGCTTTTAAAAATAATATCTGCTGCTGCCAAGACATGAAATTAAATCCTTACTCTTGAAAAGGATTAATATTAAATTCAAGAAGACAAAGAGCTTCAATTTTAAAAGCTGAGTTAGTTTCTGAATTTTGTTTTTTTCGTAAAATGTTGTAAAGTGAAACATGTTAAATTATTTAAATATGTGTTAGTGTTTGAAAGAAATTATGAACCGAACAATGTTTGCATGAAATTATGAATAGAAAGACTTGCAATCTGCATGTTAGAAAACTTCAATAAAACCATTTTACTGGATGATCCGAAGTAACAGCAAAAGAAAAATTCAAAAATTCGAAACATTTGGATAGTAGCACGATGTGGGTTCCATGAAAGTGCAAAAAAAGGTTTTTTTTAACAACAAAATTATATTGCTGAAATTGTCACATTTTTCACTCACATGTGGCGGTCACGGAAAACTGGCATTTCAGGTGGGATTGTCTTTCGGCCATTCAGGGTTATCCTCAAGATAATTCTTACAAATTCCAATACGTACAATAATTGAAATCAATCGATTTCGAAAGACGTCATGAATTGGCAAATTAGGCTTTACAATAGACGGGAAACAGTGCAGATTAGCTGTGGAACGACCCATTGATTGACAAGGCGCATATATCGCTTAACTGAATTGTAAATTAACGCAACTGATGGATCTAAGCAAGAGGTAGTCAAGTGATTGTGGAAACACTTACGCATAAGTCAAAGACATCGTAGATGAGAGCAGAAGTAGGATGCGCATTAACTTCATTATTAATTTTTGGACCCTTTTGCTTTGAAGAAGTCTACAAGGATACGTTTTGAGCTGTTTCTGTGACAGTCGAGCTTTATTCAGTGCTTTCAAGAAGCCGTAGCATTCCCTCCTTGCAAGTGCTCCCCAGTGCAGGATACATGCAAGATGGAGCGCCTTCGCAAACGTCCTGCCCAGTATTTACTGCGATTGATTTTTAACCGTGATCGTGTCGGTAATTGCTTTTCCCTGCCAAATATCCATCCAAAGTCCCCCAAATTAGACTTTGTTACTTTTGGTTATGGGGCTACTTGACATCATAAGTATACACAAAGTTATACTAAAAGGTTTGTTCTTTTTGAAGAAGGTCTACCTACTTGCGTGGTGATGCCGACTTCTTTAACTCCTAATAGATATACAATGAGCAGGTAGATAAGATACGTCACTGTCTCAAGCGTCGAAAAGAGAAAGGGTTGACCTTAAAGAGCGTAACTTTGTCTATTTACAGATGTCGGGTTCACAGACATCAGCCTACGTTATCTGATAACTTGAGAGAAGTATTCGCCATCATGTGACGAGAATTACGGCTGAATCCTATTCGATGCTGTGGCGAGTGTCGTTCCACGTTTAACTGCCATTCTGATGAATGACAGTAGTTACATTGAACGTGTTTAATACTAGCCGCTTTGCGAGATGTTCTGCATCAATGAGCGAATTTCTAGCGTGGAATAACGGCGAAAATGGTCAGCGTACCTAGGAATTACTTTCCAAAATAATAACGCATAGGATATCCTCATGAACTGCAACTTACAAGAAATGTAAATGGCCTTTTTCAATCTTATTACAGCATATACAGCAGCTGTAATATATATATATATATATATATGCATACAGCTGTAATATATATATATATATATATATATTACAGCGGATCCCCTTGGCCGAGAAGCGCACCATTTAAGAGGTCGCTCGAGGGCGGGAGAGACGATGCTAAAAAAATGAGGACTGTAAAGAGAGCCGTAACCTCAGAAATGAAACATATACATGATATATGACTAACGGCTTTGTGGCAAAAAAAATCTTATTACAGCATGCACGCAATCTCAGAAACTGATTTTTAGGCCTGTGGGAACAAAGTCTTCTAGAGCATTACGTAGCATACTGCCCCTTGATAGCCACGCGTCATATTCGTTTACCATCGATAGATGTTAATGCATCTAAAAGATTATACATCTTGAAAATTCCAGCGCTGTGCAATGCATAGGAAACATTATCATTGTCCTAAAATTGATGCTGCCATAGTTAACTGCAACTACTTAATTACATGCTCTTCTTCTTCATTGGAGCGACAGCTCAGTGTGGGCCTTGGCTTTCTCTAGAAATCCTCTCCAGAAGCCATCTTTGCTTTTGGCAATTTTTTGTTCCAATTTTTAATCTTTAGAATTTTTAACCAGCCCATTTATTTACGTGCACCTATGCATATAATTCAAGCTCCAACATTATGATCTTATTCTCAAGCTCTTGCCTATATTATATATATATATATGTAGTGTACCTTTTAAACTACTGTTTTTTAGCTCCTATTAACTTCTCTTTTAGCTCAATTCAGGCTCTTAAATTGTTGCTCGTAAAATAAGGAAGACGTGTGGATTATACCTGTTTAACTATTTCAGCCAGTAACTTCCTAATATAATAATAAAGCCTTCCGACATCTGTCATCAGCCACCTGTTGATGAGAAATTTAACTATATTTTGGGAGCGATAAAAGTCTTTTATTATCAAAAAACCCATCTTTTGCTGCAGTTTTCTATATTTACCACTTAACTTTAATTTTTGATTACTTTTGGATCTCCTACATCTTTTTCTGGAAGCAGGCAAGAGCCTACACAAAATCTATATTTAGAAATTTTCGAACGACTATTTACTACTTACTAGGAGCCCATTTTTCTTCTCAAATAATTTATATAAAAGAAACCATGTTGCAAAATATTGTAAAGAAATCAAGAAAAGTCACTTTTTAAAATTAATTTACGCTGTACTGAGCACAGTTTTAGCATATTTAAGGAAGAAAAATTGTGTTTTATGCATTGTTGACTGCCAAAAGAGCTTATTTATGAGTACATAAATTTATCGCAAACATGGGGAGGAGGAACGTACCTTGAAGAAGTTTTCCTTATGAAAGGGTTTTAAAAGAAAAAAAGCTTATGAATGACAATGCGAAAAATACAAAAACATTTATTCAAACAACATCGCTAAAATAAATTAATACAAAAATATATTCTTATTATAATTAATAGTGCAGAGAACAAATTCAATGTAAACCGTTCGCAATATAAATTAAAGAGAAGTGATTTTAGCATATTCCTCTACTATTTTGTATTATTTGCAGAATTTCTCAATTGGTGTGAAAATTTAAAAATAGTAAATTAATAATACAGTTTAAGATAAATTTAACGAATATTAAAAACATGAATACACTAATAAGCTATGCTTAACATGGATTCTGCATTATTCACTTAATCACGAGTATACGTATTTCTATATTTGAAAGATTCTATGTTGTAATTCTATTCCATATTATAATAATATATTATTCTATGTTATAAGAATTTTGCGATGTTTTATTTTAATGCATTCTGTCGCGTTTTATTAGAGTCATTTGCTACTGGGTATAATTTAAGATAATATTTTTTTATGTATAATCTGTCTCTTATTAATTAACAAACTAAATAATTTAAATGCAGTAGATGAAGTTCTTAAAAATATAATTTTTTTGTTTTTATTCTGATTAATTTAAATAAAAATGCATTTAATTCGTGATGTATGTTATAAGGTATTTCTCCCACTTTCCTAGCGTGCCTTCGTGGTGTAGTGGTTCTGCACGCTGGGCCGGTATTCCAGAGGTCCGCGGTTCGATTCCCGGCGATGGCGTTTGCTAATTTTTCATCTCTCTTGTTAAAAAAGATCCTAATGTCTCTGCAATGTAGTTAAAAATGCGTTAAACATTTTTCACTTTATATAACATACCTATGCTAAACCTTTTCCACCTTCTTTTAGGCTTTGGCCGCAAAAACGGTGGTCAGTTTATTACGCAGTGGGCGGCCACTATTACCTCCTATGAAATGACATATAATTTACAATCAATGCCTTCTCTAGGGTTTGAATCCGAACCTAAATCCATTGCCACGACAGCCCGAGTTTTTAACCACCTTTCTGTCTGGAAGGCTCCTACGTTAGCTTAAATATATATTCATTTAATAGCTTATAAAATGTTTTGCTGTTCCACCTGGGCATATGATCTCTATATAATTCAAGACATATGAAGTTAATCATGAAGACTTTAAAGACGCATTATAATATTTATACATAAGTTATTATTAAGAGAGATGCATTGATTAAGAAGAGGTCTGAAAGGGAGAATATTCAATGCCAAGCAGCAGATGGACATAGGACATCGCCAGGGCATATATCAAGCATATCATCACTATATAATTCTGATTCCACTATTCAATCTTAAATCAATCCAAGTTAGAATTTCATCCATTATCACCATTCACTTTATCTGCAGTATGGAACAAAAGGATAATCCAGTTATATCAGACTCACATGATGAGAGACAAATAAAAATTCAAAATGCTTATGATAAATGCGTCACTGTTTTAAAAAGTGATAGCAATGCAAATGAACTCTCATCAATCATGTTGAATGATGCTTCAACATCTCCAATAAATACTCCTATTCTGCAATCAAAATTTGACACTCCAATACCAAGGAATAATATGACTGAAACAATAATCCCCAAAAGAATAGAGAATTTTACCAACGCAAGTCCAAGGATAACTCAAGATGATCAAGGACACAATTATTCTTCTCTTCAAGAAAAAAGAAGATCATTTAACCCATTTATTGATAATATGGAATTTCAGTCAAATTTCACCAATAAGTAAGCAGAATCTAATAACGATCTTCAAATAAATAGAGATGACCCATATATGGAATTTTATAACAACAACTTAGCATCCAGAAATTCTTCTAACTTCTAACCTTCAAATACATTAGCCAAATGACAACTCCATGTATGCAAATTCAAGATCGTGTGCAGAAGTAACGAAAACTATACCAAATAACTCGAATAATACTACACTCTTATACCCAAAAGATGCAGGAATATGTAAAAATTAAGATAATCTGCAAGAAATAATTCCGCTCCAAAAATTAAACATAAATGTCAAAAAAATTAATACTATACGTCAAGGAGGCCTTGCTTTTCACTGCCGTAATCCAAAAGACATCGAAAAAAGTAGCTATAATCTCCGTATTAAAAAAGCTGCTAAAAATAGTTACCGTCAAATTTCTCAAAGCAAGACTGCCAAAATGCACAATTCATAATATACCAAAAAACTTCATTTCTGACGAACTGATTCAAATTAAAGCCCAAGAAAATCAATCAAACAGTTCAGAACCAATACCATTACGTAAATTGAACGGTCCAAATACTTAAAAATCGATCATAGAATGCCATGGCCAACTTTTTTAGAATTGTATAAATAAAAAACAAATATATATTGGATGACGAGCCAATAAAATAACCGACTTTTTTTGTGTACGCAAATGCCAAATACGCCAGGGCTTCTCCCACAAGACAAAAAACTGTCATTTTAAACCAAGATGTTCAGTCTGCGCCGGATAGCCCCATGTTTCTAACTGCACTACTCCATACTGCATAAATTGTTGTACTAACAATGAAAATTTCGCCACAAATTTTGACTGCAATCACCCTGCTTCAACTATTTCCTGTTCCACATACCAAATAGAAATCAAACGAGTTTAATCTAGGACATACTATCAACAATAATGCAAGATATTATAAACTACCTACCGATAATTTCAATCAATAAAAAGAATAAACTGCACAGATTGGAACGTATGATTGCTGCCTAGATCGCCGCAACAAAGGATTTCAAAAATCACTTTAAATAATAGACTATAAAAATAGAGTCATGGCAACAAAATTGATCTGAAAAAGAAGTCGTCGTGTCAAACTGCTGTGTCATGATGAAATTGAGTCATGAAATATGTGATTTTAAATCATGAACTCTATTATATGAATTCTTATTCACGAACACTTTACTGACACATTAACTCTAAACATAACATATTCTCTTTATTATTTTAGTCTGTTTTTAACTTTTTTATTTGCCGCATTACGTATTATACATTATCATATGTGTTTTAACTTTTTCCCTAAATTTGAAAATTCTAATTTTATCATATGATACTTTATAATATCTCATTATACTTTATGATATCTTATGATATGACATTTTATGATATTTATGTTTCATCTTATATTTTACGTATTGTTCTTTATTTTATTTCTATGTATCTTATATATATCCCTCATCTTATGGAGTTATATAATTTATGTTTATTATTATTTATGTATTTTGCATTTATATAATTACGTATTTTTAATCTACAAAATTGATAAATGCTTGTGATATGAATGAGAGTCCTGGTATCCACTGAAGAATCCTGGCGATGTAGGCTATGTCCATCTGCTGCTTGGTATTGAATATTCTCTCTTTTTGACCTCTTCTTAACACATCTCTCTTAATAATAACTTATACATTACCAAAGAATTGTCAATAGCGTTTTTTAATTTGTACTAATCGGTTAGTGCTTGTAGGCCTATACCTGTTCAATCTTAAATGAAGTTTCTGGTACTCCCAACAATTTTACCTGTACCTGTTCCATCTGGGCCATGTCTATCAATAATTTGTACTGCTAAACCCAGAGCCAGGACAAAGGTGAGACAAGTGAGGCAGTTGCCTCAGGTGAATCACTAGAAGGGGCGCCAAACTGGCTATACAAATTCCAAAATTACTTTAATTGTGTTTTTCAATTTGTCAGTTATTATTAGGGGAAATATGATTCGGTAAACTTAAATTAATAAAACAATAGGTATAATTTCAAGAAAAACTGGAAATTAATGCAATGTGTACTTCGACGTTATTACTTATTTATCAAAAAAGAATTTTTTAACACTTTTTCAACTTATATATATATATATCATATAAGTAAAATAATTGGCTATATTATTTTTATGAATTTATAAAGCTACGATTAAAAAATACTTTAAGAAATATGGTATAGTTATTCTAAAGGAATTATGATATTTTGATTTAATACAGTTACTTTTGCTTAATAATATAAATTAAACAAACGGGAAAAACATTAATTCTCGCTCTCTGTTTTAAAAATCGTAAAAACTTCTCCGGATTGCGTCATTTCTAGATCCTTCTATGGCCTGCGCAGAGCTGATGACATAATAATTGGGAACCAAAACTTTCCTCTTCCCGTACTTCCATATTGCATAACAACGCACTTTAGCTTCGCTCTGTGTTCTGCTTGAATGTAATTTCGCTGGCTTCCTTTATATCTTTAAATGTAAATTTTCTTGAACAGGCACGACTAGGATGCCAAGTGATTGTGGCCACAAACGTCAACTGGAAAATAAAAATGGAATTAAAACTGCCTCGACTGCCAAATTTTTTAGATATTACGAAGACAACATATTAGCATACTACGCAATGAGAATTCTTTCTCTTCAATATGGATCTACCATCTATCTTATCTGGGTAATACTCATTAACAATGTTCCGGTTTTTAGTTGCTGCTGTTATATCATATATATATATATATACATAGGGGCCGCACATTTACTTTTTTGCCTCTGAAAAAACGTCTTGGAACGGCTCTGGCTAAACCATTAATAAACTTTAAAATAGCTATTTGAGTTATCATTAAAATTTGAACTGCTTCAGATTTTTTTAAAATCGTATATATTTAGTGCACCTATGAAGAAATCCTCCCCCCCCCCATTGTGTTTTCCTGATAGAATTAGAATCAGTCTAGTTGCACGTTAAAGTGATATATTTAACAGGCAGTTAAGAGTATGAATAAATTTGAACTGAAAATTACGATACAGTTAAATAAAGAAATTAGTAATTTATTTTATACAATAGATAGCTCGTGAGGCTAAATAAGTTAAAATATGGAATAAAAATGTATTATTAAAATAAAGAAGTGGACAAGAAAAGAGTTTTATTCCTTCAAGAATTCTTTTCGACATGAATTTCAACCTGCACTCTGTAAATAAAATATGATCATAAGTCAGCCAAATATATTTTGAGGAATTTGGAGGCATCTGTATGTTCAAGCACGTAAGGGGATCGATCAGAGAAACATAAGTTATGACAGCAATCCGGGAAAGAGAGCTTCAAACTGAGATCTACCTCAAGTTCTCATACTTTTTTGCGCTCATATTTGGGAAATACGGTGTATATTTTTATTACCTATATAACTTTCGAAACTTCGACAAAAAATAAACGTCTTTGCGTACGGAAATCTGCTGAAAAATGTTTTTTTGTGTGCAATATAAAATCCTGTATTTCTCAGTACTGGAACTGAGCCATGTAAAACAAATAATATAGGTTTAGAGAAAGTTTAGCGTTTGCATTTGACGTGTATGAGAAAGAAGACCGACAAATTCTTTGTGCTTGTGTTTTGCGTTTTTTTTTGCAAGAATTTTAAATTTTGTATGGTAACCAACGCAGGAAATTTAGAAATAGAAATCAGTTTCAGCCAGACGAAAATATTTTTCCTGCTTTAAGATGGAATGACTTAAGGACTCAGATATGTAATATTTACTAAAGTTTTCAGAACTTTTGTATAGTTAAAATAGGAATGAAAGAATAAATTAATATATAATTAGAGAAAAATTCTATATGATATTTTACTTTTTTGAAGATGAATGCCACAAAATTTCCTCTGAAAGATAAAGCTACTCAAACTACTATGCTAATCAACCAATCTGGAGAGCCACAAATCTTAGAATATTATGCTAACATTATATGGTAACATTCACCAGCCTTGTGCATTCATATCTTGAGCGTTTACAGCTACAACAGTAAATGTGTATAAATTCTTCCTTTAAAAATACCCGAAGGCTAATTTAAAGTAATAAATTTAGTAGAATAAATGAAAGAAATTAAATTTTAATTTATCAGTGCTTAACCCTTTGTCCGTAGATGAGACAAATATGCCTTTGAATATGACTGATCTGTGCTTCTGTTATATGTATTAGCTTTAGCCGCTTAATTTCCTACCCTAAATTTATCTTAAAAGGTTTTAACATCCAAATCTGGTTCTCAGTAAAGGGAAAGCTATATTTAGAACAGGGCAAAGAATGATATTTTACAGATTAAACGTTAGTAGGTAAAGGATTATTTATAGCAGGGGTACTCAACCGGTGGTACGCGTACTACTGGTGGTACAAAAGAGAAAAATAGGTGGTACGCAAAGAAGCAAAGTATTTTTAACAATTAAATTCAAAAATTAAAACCCCAACATCCCGATTGAGTATTTTCTCTAACACTCGTAAATTTATGCAATCTGAGCTTTGTTCAAGAGTGGTGGTGGTAGTAGTACTTTGTAGTGGTGGTACTAAGGTTTTTCAATTTTTGTTTAGATGGTACGCGTTAGTCAAAAGATGAGAACCACTGATTTATAGCTTTGGAATCATTCAACAAAATGTTATACTTTCACTTAACTTAGTTAAAGACCTTTATCATTTTGTTACTATCATTTATTAGAATTTTAAGCATGAAAAAAGAGGGCCGTGAATCAATTAGACATTCACATCATTTATCTGATTAAAAATAAAACAATGTAAATATTTGCTGTACCAATTTAAAAACGTAACTAATAACATACGCATGAAAGTGGGCAAAGTTGTTATGAATTAGCTCCTATATATTAATAGTGGTAAATAATTATTATAATCTTTTGACAAAACACCAGAGACTATTATTGGATGCTTTTCATTTTCATGTAATATTGTTAAATACAGATAAGTACATTTTAATTTCAGTCTTCAGTTAGCTATGCAGGGTGATTCAGAATTCATCATCAATATTTGGTGGGGAGGTAGGGAATAGGAAAAGAAGGAGATTTCACATAAGAATCCATGGGCGCATATGACATGTAGTAGGGCAAAACGACCCCAGTTCAATGATGGAAACAAAACATAAAAAGGAACTAGTAAGGAGAAAAACATTTATTATCTTACATGTAACATTTCTTTGCATCGGTTTTACAGACTTACAAGAGGTGCTCGAACTGCTGAATGCATGAATCACAACGGCGTTGCATGGACAACCGGACCTTCTGGAATATGCCTGGCATTTACATGCATATCTGCCAGTTCAAGCCACGTACACCGGTTCATGTTACTTCTGCAAAGTCACCTAGTCGAATGACGACTGGCTGCACACTTCAAACAGCTGTGCTTATGTATGGACTTATGTATGGTTGTGTATACACAGCGCTCTCTACACCACCATGCGTTCGTCTGCGCCCATACTTTCCTATGTGAAATCTCCTCCTTTTCTTGTATAAAGAGTAAGAGTTTTCAAGAGATTATATACATGAAGCAAAACATTTTCTAAGTGATAATAAAGTGTTTGTAGTGGAATAAATCAAAGGCACTGAAATCACAAATAAAAATTTTAAGCATGAAAATTCTTCTGTATTCTGTAATGTCAAGAGCTTATTCTGATTGTTACGAATTTTCTAAAAGGAAACAAAATCCTGATATCTATACAATAGTTACTTTTCAAAATATAAATAAAATGAGAATGAAGGAAAATATATTATTAAATATGGTAAATAAAATACCAATGATAAGTTCCAATGACTCAATATTCAATAACGCGCTTTCTAAAATTTATTTTTTGTATCTATGATCGAAAATTTATTATAAATCCTTTTGTAATGAGACTCCTATATATGAGCAATAAACGGTATTAAACCTCGCACTGAAAGACTTGGATATATCCGCAACTCTATCGTAACAACAAATGTAACTGACGAAAATATCGATGACTATAAATTTGCTGTTGTCCATAGTTCTGGTGTATGAAAAAATATCGAAGAAAATTAGTTGACAATTGCGGGTAGTATCACAAATTTGTACTCTAATTTTCAGGACAAAATTTAAATCAATTTGTTAATTTGCCTGTCAGGAATGTTCATAAATTACCAATGTAAACTTAAATTCACGCGCTGTTTCAATGTTTATTCATATTCTCACAAAGTCTCATGTTTGTCTTAAACATACTGGTAATTATAAACTCAAATTAATATTTTGAATACTCAACATTCACTGACGAGTTGTAAAATTCGCTAGCAGTGAGTCTAAAACGTCGAATTTGCGAGCTGCAAGATTTGATGACTTGGATAAATAATAGCGCTACGTGTTAATAAACAGACCCTTTCCGAGAAAGTGTGCAATTTGCAGCGGCGATTCTGCTCTAAATCTAATTCTGAGTTTGAACTCTGCGTACGCCATTGTCACTACAACACTAAATGGTCACGTTCACCCCTTTGCGACAGCATTTCTCTCTCTATGCTTTACCGCTGGCCAAGAGACAATTAGCGAACTGCCTGATGTTGCGAAATCCAGAAAGAGGCACAGTTGGCGAAAAAGGATGAAGTAGTGGTCGTGTGGGAGCTCACAAATTGCCTTCTGTGATGTTCAATTTAGATAAAGCTCTCGGATAATTAGTCCCACTTGCGCTAGTGGAACTTAAGTCTACCACCCCTCCTCGGTAATTGCAGAAATTAAACACAACTAATACGCTTCGGAAACTTAACGTGTGACATGGGTGACGATTGCCCAGGAAATGGTACAGCTGGAGAAAATATTATTTTTATTTAAGATATCACTTTTATTTGACATCGGTTCTTTGTATGATTAGTATATATAACGCATTATTTAGATAAGCAGAATTTAAAATTACAGATGCTTCAAAACATACTTTATATGATAGAATTTAAATTATCTACATGCAAAGCCACTACACATGGTATGCTCTTTTCTTACTCCATAACTTATTACTTAGCCATAACCGACACTCTTCTTTTGGAAACAGACTAAAAATATCTAATGATGTTAAGCTAATTCTTACTTCATAAAGTGTTCGGCCTTTAAACAGATAAAAATAGCATTTGTTTATTAATTTTAGTAGAATGAAAATAAAAACAAAATTTTGTATTTAGGCTTACACTATAAATAAGATTTAACATGGGAACAAGATTGGTTTATTGTACTTAAAAAAAAAAAGAGTTTGTACGTTCTGAAAGTTAAAAAGATGAATGTTTTCTAAATTTTCCTAATACAATTTAGTTTTTCTTTGGTTTGTAGAAATAAAGGTATTTTTAATTGTGAAAGCGTTTTTTTTAAATAAATAGAATAAGCATTTAAAACTAACGATGTGTCTTAGTGTATCTGTCTTAAACGTATGCTTTCTATACTATTTGAAATATGAATTTAGAAATTTCTTTTTGACCAACTACCAATAAAAATTTTGAAATATATTGAAACTATTTTAATAGAAATATATAAATAGACATATACATGAAGCAAAACATTATATACATGAAGTGAATAATTTAGACATATAGTGAATAATTTAGAGCCAAAGAAAGCTAACAGTTTAAAAATTCGTGAACAGTTACAAAATGCAAAATTTAGAAATCTCACTGGACTTCGAAGAAATTTCTATTTTAAAGCAACACAATAAAAATATAGTAGTAGTAGAAATATGGTTTTTAAGATGAGCAAATAAGTTAACTCACCGTCATTTTTCGAATGAGAAATTCTCATTCAGGAAAAGATTATTTTTAATTTTATGTCTCATACAACCCCCCCCCCAAACAGTAATATTTAATCTCGTTTTAATCCATGATTTTTTAACTTTAAATTTAAGAATAACTGAGAAGCTGTATTTAGCTTATGCGTGCTGCAATAGTAAAACACATATGCAAATATCTTTTGAAATCCGTTTTTTGGTTTCTCTACCGAGTGGAGGGTGAAGATCAGGAAATATTGTTTTTTGCTGTTCATCGTGAACGTAGACTTTCATTATATGCAAGAATATATTTATTTAACAGTCTGCAATATTTTGCTTAACAGTAAAAGCTTCTTGTGGTGATAATCCAGATTTCAGACGATTTTGGTCTAATTTTGAAATGGTTATTTTAGAGAAATAAAGTGTAATGTAAATATTTATTTATAAAAAATAAATGCTAATAATTTCCTCTAATAATGATCTTTTCCTTCAGTAGGGGTTTTTACGAGTAAGTTTTCCTTAAAACGTCCTCCGCAAAGGCATCCCTCCCCTTAGGCAGATTATCATCGGGGCTTTACGGTAATCACATAAACAAAAAGATTTCCCTGCATGTTAAAGCAATTTTTATTACATATTTCAATAGTAACTTTTATTACATATCTTAGTATACTTTTCATTTAATTTAGTATTGAAAAATAATATATTCCTTAAAAATACAATTAAATGCTATCGATCAGAAGAATCTGAAGAATATGACTACCATTTTCAACATTTTAAAAATACAGATTTAACTTATAACATCATTGTATGTACAGGGCATATATAACACAGCAACGTATTTTAGAAACTTCGAGAAATCTGTAGAGATTTATTCTATATGTATCCAGTCCAATATTGCTTCTTTTCAAATTTTAATTTTAATTAATCAATGGCGTATTTCTCTTTCAATTATTATCGCACGTACTTTGTATTTTATTAAATCAGTTATGAATAAATATCTCAACTAATTACATTCTTTTGAAATATTGAGGCAATTGTGGATAGAAATCTAATAAATGGAATACGAGATTTATCTTCAATAATCAGTTATTAAACTAAATCATCTGATTCTATTATATGTTTTTTTGCATAATTTCATCCTACCATGGCTTTTGTTGGATTTCTATTCATTGTCTGTGTATATATATATATCCAGCTTTGTATTGGTGATTGCAATGCTTAGAATGATCATTTAAAGTGTTATTGCCTCTCATTAAGTTACCATTTTTAATTATTCTTGAATTTTACTGATTGTGTTATCTTATAAACTGCGACATCCATCGCCTTTTGTCGAATTGCTTTTATAGATTTTTTTAAAAATCAATAATGTTTTTCTTTAGATCGTGTGGTTTTTTATTAGATCATCATTGTAATTACTGAATTTGGATTTATTTAATTACGTCTCCTTTTATCAACTTTCGATTCGCTTTTCTACTATGTGTATAACAATATGTTATAAATTCTTTATTATTTAAGGAATTTTTATCTTTATGTGAAGTACTCATGCATAACTAAATGAGAATAATTTATGTAAACTGCCTAAAAGCTGTTGCTTGTGAAAGTGTAAGGAAAAGGATAAATAAAAACAGAAATATGAAGTAATGATTCAGATTATTTAGGGCTCAGATTTAAGCAAAATTAAAATAAAACTTTAATAAACTATTAATTGCAAAATGTTTGGGTAATAAGATTAGATATTTCAAAGTAAAATAAAAATTAATAACGCAAAATAGATTTCAAGATAAGCAAACAATTATTGTCTAGCTGTATTTTTCCCCAGGAAACAAACAGAGGAAGAGCTAGTCAAATTTAAAGTACGATCTGTTTCTCAAAGCGCACATATGATAAACAGATCTAAGTATTAAAGAAATAATAAATATTACTGTAATTAATCATTAAATAAATACTTTAAAAGTAAAAGCATTGCTTGTATTCAAACAATGCTAATCATGTACCTTTCAATCCACAAAGATTAAAATACTTACATTCGATATGAAATAGAAATTATTTCTTTTATCAGGTTTTATTTTTACTTTAAATAACATTTTTTGCTACGCATTCTCCATTTGTGTCTTGAAGCACAAATGGAGGGAGCTATATTAATTAAGCAATTATAATTATGATAATACCCTTCTCCTCGAAATTAACTGTAATTTTCTTTTCCTACTTCTAGATGAAGTTATGTAAGTGCTTTCTTATGATGTCTTACATTATACCTTGAAATTTATGGGTACTTCTCGTATTGAGGTTTAAAGGAGGGCATGAAAAATTACGGTGTCTTGAAATCACATGTTTCATCTGAAGGGGTGTAATTAATGTAATACGTGGAAAATGTTTCAAATTTGGGGGACGGTTTAAGTGAATCATATTTTGTTAGGAAAGCATGTTTAGTCACCTGAGTGTTGAGGAAACATTAGGCATTTTTTATTGACGCAAAAATCAGTAAGAAACATTAAAGAAAGCATTTTTTAAACTGAGTACTAGAAGTATTAATGTAAGGAATTATTGCGTTTCCTTATGCATATCCTCAAAGTCTAACAAGTAAATCTTCTCTCCTTCGATATTGGTTTTCCGAAAACTCATATATTTACTGAAAGCTGATGTCACAAGTAGAAAAACTGAAGTCTTAGGGGCAAAAGGACAAGCGTTTAGGAACTATAGGACCTACAAACTGTCATTAAAGTGTGTATAGATGGACATATTCGCGTAATGATGTCTCTAAGTTTTGTATGTTCACGCATTGTCTGCTTCTGAAGTACCCGAAGTCCTACAAAACGAATTGGTACCTGAAGGATTTAAGGGAAAGATCCAGCTTCTGGATATTCATTTCTTCAGACACTACAAATCTTTTGTTCGTTACGTAGCGGGCACAATCATTATCGAGATACTGGAGCACAGAGTCCTTTTCACTATATCAGTTTATCGCTCCTCGTTTCAAGAACTTGATATTAAGTAAGCTTTTTATATAAGGGCGGATACTTTGACGACGAACCTGGAATGTGGATTGCGCCAATGTGGATTACTCCTTCGCTTCATTGACAAATGATGAGTGTGCAAAGTGTGAGGCTATCACTTTTGTAAAATGCGCCCATTGTGAGCCGTCTTTCTGGCCGTCTCACAGCTTTTTTGATGAATTGCACATTGATTGTCTCTTGTAACATATTTTGTTTGAAGTCAATAAAAAGTCACATTTTCAACATCCCAATATATATCGTTTCTTTTTAACGAGTTGTATCTTAATTTATATTGAGATCTCCACCTTCTTACGATATTATTACTTCATATAAATATGTGAAACGAGAATTTTAGTGACATTTGGTGTCATGTTTCTAACACTTTACTGATACGTTGTGGTTCCTATAGCTACTAAGCGCTTGTCCCTCTGCCCCTAAGATTTCACAGTTGTCCTACTTGTGACATAAGCTTTCAGAAAATATATGGTTTTCCTGGAAACCAGTATCAAAGAAGATAAGTTTTACTTGTAAGTAGTTAGGACATCCAGCTAAGAAAAGGAAGATCCGTAGTGGAATCCTGTTGAGACTCGGTTACTAAGTATTAGTATTTTCCTGGCTCCAAGAAATTATCAAAATATGCCTTTATAGTGACGTTGGAAATAATATATGGTGGATGATAGCTTACCGTGGCATATACTTGGTCAATTGGGTCTCGTGGCTATATCCAATTCCAAGTGGAAGAGAATGTAAAACATTACTTATCTCACTTACTCTGTGTACTTTTCTGAGTATACGAACCAAACAGTTCTGTACCTCAGAAGCACAACCCTGCAAGAGACGCCGTGTTTTTAGCACGAGATAAGTAAACAGTTTTGTTCAATAAACGGCTGACGTGGTGCTCCCTTGGGGCCCGTTGTTACCTCTAGACAAATGAGGACGTGGCACGTATACCTGTTTACCTCTGTTAGCCCCCAGGTGTTCCCGCTCCCCATCAGCAGTCACCTGTCCTTTTGTAATATAAGTACTTACGTCTATTTAGTTTAGGAAAGTGTATGCTGAAAATCACGACAAAAACTCAGCTGATTTTTCAGGTTTCCTGCTTCGAGAAACTTAATCAGAAGCTTATAAATGCTTTAAAAAATATGAAATAGATAACAAAAAAATTCCAAATTTCAAATTTGGGCTTCCAGATGCCCATATTCGGGTGGAGACATACGTTATTCAAACTTCGATGGCTCTAGGTACCGTTGTTTTATCACAATGCGAAAAACATACATACACTTATGTAGATTCTTTATTACTTAATTTCTTTAAATATAATACAGAGCTCTAATATTTGGTGGCACCAATTTGAAAAGCGATTCACAGTTTACAGGGAATCAAAGCAAAATGCTAAAACGAAATTAATAGCTCTTCTGGGTTAACGCCCTTTGGGCTTTTAAAAAAATTGAATGTTATTACTACTTTTGCTGTTTTTCGTAAAAGTGAAAATTATTTTAGGATTTTTTTTCAGTTAGCGAAAACAGTTCATAGATATCCTTTACGAATCCTTTTTATTATCCTTTATGAAATATTCATTGATATCCTTTATGGAAACGAAATAGCATGAGCCGAACTTCCGCAAAACGGGGACTACTTGAAAAAACCTACTAAACTTGAAAGGTTTCGGTTTTCAGGATTCAGTTCTTTTAATTTCATATGCTACCTACCTATAATCTATTTTCAATTCTACAAAGAGATGGCTTGAAATGTATAGAAAAGTTTATGTATGAATTTCAGTATACTCACTGAGTGGCATTTGCAATTAAAAAACACTACTCAAATAACAGCACACCTGTTTCATCCCAGCATATTAACATTCATCAGTCTCAGAAAGCAACTACGTACTCAAAGGTTAATAACACGGGTCTCGTTCTATCAGGTTGAGGAGAATATTATTAACCAAAGGCTTCGGAATTAATTATACGAAATGCAATACATCACGATCTAATTTTGTGTTAAGAAACCCTTCAAATGACCTCCAACAATATGACCCGCGAAATAATTAAATAGCCCCCTGCTTGCTATTAGGAACCCATGAGCCTTTGTTCCTTCGAAATACCAATAACTTTGCCTAGCCTAATGACTTTAGATTTTCCTCCTTTCCATCTTAGTAGCTGTTCATTTATATTCGCTTTCCGTAAGGTTCGGTAATTCCTCATTAATATATCTTACAGTAGTTGATTTCAAGTTTCAAAGCGTACTTCTCTCTGTCTCATTCATTCTTCGAAATTCATTGGAATTCAAGTTTGCTTTATAATGCGTTATAGAGAGCAAGACTAAATTCGAATAAATAATGATTTGATGCAGTGGTGAATTTGTATGGATTGTATTTGAAAACAAGGATAATTATTGGTGGCTAATTTTTTGTTGCTTAAAATTAAATTTCTTACATTTGAATATATAGAAGAGATCTTGGCAAACGTTTGGAGAGATTATTCGCATTAATATCCTGAAATAAAAGGTATGTTTTCAGGAAAATTGCTCTTCTTATTATGAATACAAGGCTTCACTAGTTACCTAATTTGGTATGGATTCTTTTATTTAGTGTATTTAGACAACGCTATTAGTACTAATATGCCAACAGCAGGCAACTGGCCTGATAGAATTTTCCAATCATATTTAGGCCAAAAACGAGAATTCGATTTTATTCTTTTTGTTCAAGATTTAATTAACAAATTTAAAAATTAGTACTGTCTTTATATACGAGTATATGCCATTCTAATATTTCGTACTTTCTTCAGTATTTGTTTCATCCTTTTTAAAAATTGATTTAAGTTGTAGGGTTTATATTTATTTTAACTAACATTTATTTTAAGCTATCTTTCCTGTCAAGCCTCAAGCCTTTACATTCCCCTAGAATTGCCAATGCCAGAGTAGGTAAATTGTAGTAGAACGCGCAGTCTATTCAAATTTTATCAGAAGTAAGTGCGTTTAAATAGAAGGGAAACGAGATTGTATGTGTGCTTCTTGAATCGCGAGCGTGAAGGTTGCTAGGTAGAAATTTAAGAACCGCGCGTTTCGGCCTGTGCGCCTATTTCGGCAGTTCGTTGAATCTTCAACTGCTTAATCAGTAAGCTTGCTGAATCTCAGCTGTATCTTAGAACGCGGTTAAGTTAGTTACGATTTTAGAGCCTCGTAGGTAGTGATCTCGTTATTTATTTATCCTGTCATTTATTTTTAGTTTCACTTTTCTGTTTTGTTAAACCGCCGGGTCGGCGTAGTTTGTGAGCGTTATGTGAACGCAGCTGTTATTTCTAAAGTGGAATAAAAAGGGATTTAAACCCTTCTTACGAGTTTGTGTAATTTACAGTTCATAGCAGTCACTACCATAGATACTGACAAGTTGGGGCCTCGCAACACTATAAAGTTACAGTGCTAACCATAAGGCTATGACAAAAGAAATTAAATGTCAGATTTTTTTTAATAAATGGGGCATTTAAATTCTTTTGTTATATTATAATTTTATGCACATATTCTGCAAACTCCCCGCAATCTGAAGGCCCACCAGAAGCTGAGCAGTTAAGTCGCTGAAAACTGGTAGTTTGGTCCGGAGTTCGAATTCTGACGAATGCACGTTTTCGTGGTTTCCTCATGTCAAACGCGTATGGCAGCCAGTTTCTCTTAGAAAGTCCTCCACGAAGGCAGATAATCTTCGAATACTTTACCATAATGTAACAAACCAAACTATATAAAATGATGTGATTCAAAACTGACAGATGTGGAGACTGAAAGCCAATGACTGTCCTACAATATAGCTGCAGCTCTTTAGAAGTGCTGACATTGCGCAAAACATAAAACCTTTCGCATGAGATCGCCGTGCTTTCACACTTAGTAGATTCTCAGAGTACATCCTTTACACAAAGCATAAGATCTTTCGAAATTTAATCAGTTTGTTATTAATTAAGAGACCGAGAGAGATAAAAGCAGTATATATCCCCACTTGAAAAAAGAAATTTAGTTTATCTAACATGCTAAGCGTACTGCCACTCTGGTAAATATTAATTCTTTTTCTTTAATCAACCTGGTAAAATATTATTAACAAAATTGGTTTTTAAAAGAAATATCCGTAGTTTTTAATAATTTGTACGAAGTAAAAAGGGAGTATTGTAATTGCGACAAGTTTCAGGCAGCATATTTCAACGAAAATATCCATTTTGACCGCTATCGAATGCTATTTAACTATGTTTTTGCATGACATCTGTACATAAAGACAGAATAAAAGACCCTTTTCCTCCAAAAAAATTATAAAACTGCTTTAAAATGAATGCTGAAGAGAATTTTTCGTGGTATCTGTACGAACGTATGTACGTACGTACATATCTCGGATAACTCAAAAACGAGTAGCCTCAGAACGTTGAAATTTTGTATATAGGACTGCTATAACATGTAGATGTGCACCTTGTATTTTGGTTGCGATCGGCCGCACCAAACGTATATAATATAACGACCTTTTTTTACATGATTATTAGATTATGATTCTAAATTTAACTAGGACTAAGTAAAACTGCACGATAATATTAATAGCATATTTTTAGCATATAAAAACTATAAATTAATCATGGAAACACTTTTATTTATTCTTACTAGTTTAGCACAAAATGTTCTCGAACACATGTCGAAAACTATATAAACCCTGCTGGTACGCGGAGAGTTGGAAAGCCTCTTCTAGAGTGTGAGATTGTTAGTCTCGAGTTAATCAGTCCGTGCGGAGTCGATCGAGTTGACAGCCGGGCAGCAAGTGTCAAGTGGGTCGTCAAGTGCATCGAAAGAGTCGCTTCGTATATCGCGGTTAGTGCTTCGTTGAGAGAGCGAGTTGAGCTCCAGAAACGAGTGAACCGAAGAGTCGGGAGCTGTGTTTGTGTCGTCGGGTGCATCGTGAGTTGTAGCCTGGAGAGTCTCGAGAGCACGTGGATTTCCGAGAATGGCAGAGCAGATTCGGAAGCTGTACTCTGGTGTTTTGCAGTGATGCTGTGTCCACTGTGATAGCTTCATAACCTGAAAGCTGTGTCGCTGATCGTGCCAGCGTGTTTATAACAGTTCGACGACTGATTTTGGAGCTGTCCTGACGAATACCGGTCAATAAAGCGTGTTTCGATATTTCATCAAGTGTCGTCGTTATTCACTCCAAATCCACACGAACCCCGTACGAACTTGAACGAAGAAAATAACGTAACAACTGGTGTCAGAAAAAAAGTAACAGTTTTTATATTTAAAGTATCTATAGTATTTATATTTAAAATATCACTATTTACTTTCGAGAAACTTTCGCCATACTTTTTAAGCGTATGAAGTCTGTTACTTATACTCCATATTTATACGAAACCTATTACATATTATGCCTTATTTTTTAAATGTGCGATGTCCTGCTTGATGAAGCCTATGATGTTAATTAATTTATTTCAGTGCTTTTGTGTTATAATATATTCTGGTAACAGAAATAAGTTCCTGTTATTAGCAATGTTTTTCGGAAGTTCATATATATTTATTTGTTAGAGTTAATGCAGTTGATACTTCTGTTAGAGATGCAATGATTAAACAGAGGGTAGAAGAAATTTTCTTTCACCATGCAAATGCCATCGAACAGCTTACTGCAAACAAGAATGTAACTGTTCTTTGCCCTCCATCTTACTAACTCGATTCGGGGGTCTGAAAAGCACTACCTTTTACCTAGATAAAAACCTAACCTGAAAGAGCTTTTCTAGAAATTTAGAGAACCAAAAAGCTTCATATTAGGAAAATATAGCTGATGAATGAAATGTAAGACATCTGATATATTAGTGTAAAGTAAGGGTAATGATAGATTTTTGTTGTTATTGTTTAACTCAATCAATACTATTGAGTAAACATTTTCTTAAAATTAAATTTTGGTGTTTGCTCTAGGTTTTTTTTATATTTTTTAACATTTACATGCACAGATGATGACAGTCAATACTGATAGTGTTAAAAATAATCATTTCCAAAGGTATTTTTTTAACGAACTATGTTTTCAATGAAATACGTGCTACAAATTGAAATCTGAAGATTTTGTTGGGGATAGCTTTGTAAATAAAACCTCATCCGAAACTTGAAATCGGAAGAAGGAAAAATAATATACGAATTATTCTGTAAATAAAAATTTAAACCGTGCGCAGTTTAAGGGAATAAAAATGTCTGGCATTGATTCTGGGTTTCAGCATCTTTTGCTCTATTAGCAGCGAAATGAAAGAATATTCTAAGCGTTAACTTTTACGAAGTAATCATAGAATAAAGGGATATAAAGTGCCCAGAAATAGTTCTGATGATTTTGGTATTCTGAGCCATCAGAACCATTGTTTGTAAAAGATCAGTTATAAAATTATCGTGTTGTTCCCACGAATTCAGTCTTAAATTTTATAACTGCAAGTACTTTATTTATTATTTATATGTATACATAATGAACCCATTAGTGGCAACCCTTTTCGAAGACAATCATTTCTGAAATCGACGGGTCTTATATTATAAGGTATTTCTCCCGCTTTCCAAGCGTCCTTCGTGGTGTAGTGGTTCTGCACGCTGGCCCGGTATTCCAGAGGTCCGTGGTTCGATTCCCGGCGAAGGCGTTGTTAATTTTTCATCTCTCCGGCCTCCAAAAAAAATATCCTAATGTCTCTACAGTTGCACCCGAACTAAAAGGGTTGTGGATGATGATTCTCCACACCCAGGATTTGGCGACTAGGTCCCCTAAAACCCTAGTCGCCCTTTAAAAAGGGGAGTATATAAGGTATTTTCCCGCTTTCTAAGCGTCCTTCGTGGTGTAGTGGTTCTGCACGCTGGCCCGGTATTCCAGAGGTCCGTGGTTCGATTCCCGGCGAAGGCGTTGTTAATTTTTCATCTCTCCGGCCTCCAAAAAAAATATTCTAATGTCTCTACAATATAAATATAGGTTATAAGGTATTTCTCCCACTTCCTTAGCGTGCCTTCGTGGTGTATTGGTTCAGCACGCTGGGCCGGTATTCCAGAGGTCCGTGGTTCGATTCCCGGCGAAGGCGGTTGCACATTTTTCATCTTCTCTGCTTCCAATTAATCTAATGACTCTACAAGATATTGATATTTCTGTGACGGTATATACAAACACCAGTACACGATCTATATATAAAGATCACTTCCGCAGAAAAGCAAAATAATCTGTAATAAGTGATCATTTTAGAGAGAGTTCATTACGCGGCCTTCCCCACATATATATAGTCTTTTATATTCATATATTCTTTTATATCCATGGGCATTACAGCATTAATTTTTATAAAATTCTAAACTAATTTTTAATCGATGAATTCTTTTCTGTATTTCATAGGTGAGCCCACAAGTTTTGAGGAATGTTTTTGCAGCATGCACACTTTATTTAACTTTGCATCGACTTTTTTGCATTTATGTTCATTTACACCTACTAGATTTCTCTCTTATTATGTTACTGTTACGAATTTGGTATTTAAAAAGCTAATGTTAGTTCAATTATAAATTAAATGGTTTTATTTCTCGCGCAGTGCAGCGCGTGACGAATATTAAAAGAAAGCTAAGCCGGAAAATTGAAAATACAAGAGCGCGTGCATTAAATAAATAAATATCTCTTTTTGATTTCGAGAAAGTACTGGAAAATTCTAGCGCGTGATTTTAAAATCTTATAAAAGGAGGAAAACATCTCAGTTTGTAGCAGTTGCTTAGTTTGTTGTTGCTTAGAAAACTGCTCTTGTTGATTGTAGCGAATTCGCGGATTAGCGTTCTTTAGCTGTTTTGAATTACGTTCTATTGTACATTTGAGTAGTTAAAAGATAACTACTGTGAGATATTGTAATACTGCATGATAATTTGAGAAAATTTAAGCATTTTTGTTGTGATAATAATAAATTTTTGTTCATTTTTCATCGGACTTGTGCGTTCATTTCATAACGAACCCGTACGCACGCAACAATTTTTGGTGTCAGAAGTGGGATTTGAATGCCAATAACAAGAGCGATGGAAGAACAATTCAGGCAAATGATGACTGCATTTGCTGCTTTCCAAGAAAAGATGGAAGGAGCCGTCAACTCCGTTAAGGAAGATATAAAAGCTGTACAAGAAAAGATGGAAGCTGGCCAAACATCTTTTAAAGAAGAAATTAAAGAGAAAATGGATGCTGGTCAAATATCCGTTAAGGAAGAAATGAAATTGGGCCAGGAATCCGTTAAGGACGAAATGAAAGCCGTTCAAGCTGGTCAAGAAGAAATGAAAAGAGAAATTACTTGCATAATAGAAAATAAATTTGAAGCTATGGAAGGCAGAATTGACGCAGTTGAAAATAAAGTTGGACATATTGAAGAAAAAGTTTCTTCCGTAAAAGATCATATTGAAGAAAGAGTTTCTTCGGTGAAAGAAGAAATAGAAGAAAGAGTTTCTTCTGTAAAAGAACATATAGAAGGGAGAGTTTTTGCTGTGGAGGAACGAATTGAAGGAAGAGTTTGTGCCGTCCAACACCAAATCGAAGAACAAATTGATGAGAGAGTTTCTGCAGTTGCCAAAGAAATGGATACTTTAAAGAAATTCGTAGCGTCGGCAGGGAGCAGGAGTGATGATTTTAAATTCTTACCGATGCCTGCTCGTCCATTTCTGAAGCTATCCACATATGATGGGAAGACCTCCTGGCAGGTGTATAAGACACAATTTTCTATCGTGGCGGATGCGAATGGATGGGATTCCCAAACTAAGGCCTGTCATCTCGCCGCTTCTCTGAGAGCAGACGCAGCGGATATCCTTCAGACTCTTCCCGAAAACAAAAGGTTAGATTTCGAAGCTCTGTCCGGCGCCTTGGAGTTGCGCTTTGGGGAGAAGTGTTTAAAAGACTACAGCAGGCTCCAATTAAAATCTCGTCAACAGAAGCCTACCGAAACACTTCAGGAGCTCGCCGCGGATGTTGGAAGGCTGTCCCATCTCGCCTTTTCGGAATGCCCGACAGAAACAAGGGAAATCCTGTCCTTGCAATACTTTATCGACGGCATCCGAGATACTGAAATACAGAAAGCTCTACGAATGGCGGATGTAAAAGATTTAAAAAGTGCTCTAGTGTACGCTATGAAATTTGAGGCAGCCCAGCAAGCCACTCATCGAGATCGCTACCCAGTTAGAGCTGTGCGAGTCCATGAGCCAGTTGATCAACTGATGGCTCGTTTAGATGATTTAGCCAGACAAGTCGACGCTTTGATACGGAGTAGGAGCGAGAAGAAAGTGGCTCTAAGGTGTTGGAGATGTGGTAGTGAAGGTCACCTAAGACGGAATTGCAGAACACCCCAGGGTACGGAATATAAAGCAGATGATTTTACCAGACAAGTCAGTGGCTTGAGACGGAACAGAAGTGAAAAGAAACTAATTCTAAAATGCCTGAACTGCGGAGTTGAAGGCCACATACGAAGAAATTGCAGAACATCTCGAGGTACGGAAAATAAGACAACCCAGCAACGACGCAGTAAACAAATTAGTGACCATATCGAGGAACGGAGGTTGCCAGATAATGAAAAACCTTGTTTTAAAGCGCTTAAAATTTATACAGTGAGTGGCAACAGTAACGGAATGTCCATTAATGGGAATATCGATGGAGTTCCTTGCGATATGATCATTGACACAGGAGCTAATGTTACCATCATTAGGAAAGATTTAGCTGAACAGTTTAAAGATAAACTTATTTGGACGCCATCCTGTGTTACCCTTCAGACTGCGTCTGGTGATAAGATCGACATAACTGGGAAGTTAAACGTAAACATCACGTTTGGAAGTGCCGCCTACCATCACACGGCTTATGTGGCGGATATCACAGATCCATGCATACTCGGATTGGACTTTTTAAGGAAATACAATTTTTCCTTGGACTTCAAAAACAACAAACTGCTTTCAGCATCTGGTGACATGACTATCCATCCTCAGAAGAGATCCTCGCCTGGAAATGCCGACGCCTTGTCCGAAAGATCCAGCTTGGGAAGCTGCCGAAATCATACTAGGGTCGAAAAGAAACGCAAGACTACCAGCTCTTCTCCAGCCCAGATGCTCTTTGGTCGAGACCTTCGTCTGCCTTGTGACCGCCAGTTTAGTCGCCCTACGGATGCGCCTTCATCGCCTGAGGAACACATCCAAGATGCCCAGGCCCGGTTTGAGAGGATGCATCGTTCTGCACGAAAGCGAGTCAACTTGGCGACGGAGAAAATGAAGACCAGATGTGACACAAGAGCTACTAGACATAGATCCAACAAAGAAGACAAGGTGTGGTTGTGGAACCCGATTCAACGAAAAGGACTGAGTCCTAAATTACAGTCACCTTCGGATGATCCGTATACAGTGCTGAACAGACTGAATGACGTCGTGGTTCGGATTCGTAAGTCTTCGAACTCTAAACCTAAAGTCGTTCATTACGACAGGTTAGCTCATTACTATGGCCATAGTACATAATGTAAATAATTGTAAATAGTATAAGACCATGGTCCATTTTGTTTTTAAATGTGTATTTGATTTGTATTTGATAGCATTTGATTTGTTTTATGTATTGCATTTATTGTTCATGTTGTTTATTATTGTAATGTAATGCTTATTAATGCATTTATGCCACAGTTGTAAGTTTAGCTTCCTGTCCAGGGATTGTACTGCCCGGGACGTGCAGTCCTTGGGAAGGGGGCAGTGTTACGAATTTGGTATTTAAAAAGCTAATGTTAGTTCAATTATAAATTAAATGGTTTTATTTCTCGCGCAGTGCAGCGCGTGACGAATATTAAAAGAAAGCTAAGCCGGAAAATTGAAAATACAAGAGCGCGTGCATTAAATAAATAAATATCTCTTTTTGATTTCGAGAAAGTACTGGAAAATTCTAGCGCGTGATTTTAAAATCTTATAAAAGGAGGAAAACATCTCAGTTTGTAGCAGTTGCTTAGTTTGTTGTGGTTTAGAAAACTGCTCTTGTTGATTGTAGCGAATTCGCGGATTAGCGTTCTTTAGCTGTTTTGAATTACGTTCTATTGTACATTTGAGTAGTTAAAAGATAACTACTGTGAGATAGTGTAATACTGCATGATAATTTGAGAAAATTTAAGCATTTTTGTTGTGATAATAATAAATTTTTGTTCATTTTTCATCGGACTTGTGCGTTCATTTCATAACGAACCCGTACGCACGCAACATTACTTTTTTGAGTTTCTTTACTTTGTCACTTCTGTCAACTTTTTTTAACATTGTTTGTGTAATTCCGCTTTTATTTCGACTTTCAAAATGCCCAGTTAAATATAAAGCATAACTGACTTGTCTGTTATCATACGTAATGCTGGTTGTCTGAGAAGTCATTTTTAGTTCATGGTGATAAATATTCATATCACGTGCCATTTATCATAAGCCATCTATCATTTTCAAGGTTTATACTCGCCGATGAGTAATCGTGAATACCATTTAGCAAAAATATGAGATAGCCATCAGAAATTTCTGCCGAAAGCAATAAATTACCAACAGAAATGTTTAGACAGTGCCACGAAAACTTCTCCGAATTTGATTAGACATAAATCACCACTCTCTACGAAATTCAATTTTTCAGATGCCAATTTTCCTTTTGCTATAACTAACTCCGTCCTGCTTCTCAACAGTCTGGAAATCCACTTCTCTTTTGAGATCATCTTCTTCTGCGAGTCCCAAAAGAGGAAAGTTTATTGTCCCAATCGATAACGAAGCTCCTCCATCAACTTCAGTTGAGAGAAATTTCCGGGTCTCCGGCTCTGATGAACGGTGATAGGCTGGAAAATTCCTGCGGGATTAACTCATTATTTAAGGGATTATTTCCGATCTAGGATTCCGGAAACGTGGAGAACTGTTTAAGAAGGTACAATTGGTGTCGGTGAGCTGAACGGAAGTCGACTTTTCTGAGAGTGTGAATTTTCTCTAATGGGTCATCGAACAGGTTAAAGCCGAACACTTTGTTTCCAGATTTCGAGTTTGCTTAACATCCTCCCACTGATGTTTGAGACAGAACTTTGGAAACAATTTCACCGTGATTTGGTTCCTAGTGTACCAGAACGAATTAGCCGGCCTTGATATAATCATTACGCAAGAGCGGAAAAGTATAATTTAGGCGTTATGGAAAAAGTGGGAAGAAATTAGCAGAATTAATTTAATTCCTTTTCAGCCATAATGCTTTGAAATCCTGTATTTAAGCCGGTTTATAAAGTCATACTTCAAATTTGAACATCCGGTGGTCATTTTAAGGGCACTAAAATCATTGCTCAGGATTTAGTTTAGTACATTTCATATTTTGGTGGGCCCTGATGTTCAAAGAACTTCAATATTTTGAAGGTTTTAGGATCTATCATAGCATTCATGTAACAGCAGATTAACTGAGAAGGCAGTGTAACAGTTTCCTGTATGAAAAATTAGAAACTTAAATTTTATAATTTTATTTTGGTTAAATTTTAAATTGCTTCTCTTACTTGCTTACTTTTATACCTCATAAATATCTTATCCCAAGGGGTGTTGCAACCCAAAAATCTTCAAAAAACGCTGATTTCGGATTTTTGCATTTTCAATTTCTCTACAATTTTTTTCTTTCTAAAAATACCATTCTTTAATCTCTATCAAAATTAGAACTGTAAAAAATCTAGTTTTCATTTGTCATCTAATGCTTCGATCAATGAGGATTTTTACATAAAAACGCGTTTTTCTCCAAACGTGAATTTTTATACTCGATGTATATTTTCTCAGGAACTGCTGCTCACAGGTATCTAATGGCTTAATTATTAGGTTTCTTAATATTTACTGAAATGAGCTTTTTGTGATAAATTAAGAAAAAAAAATTAAAAACATTTTTTTGTGTGAGAAAAGAGCTACATTTTACTATGCTTAATAAAATATTCTGTAAATTACTCTAAAATTCAAAATGCTTCAAAAGCTCATTTCAGTATAATCAGATAGATATACTTTAATTACACAAAAAATTTCAAGCGTGTATCTTACAGCAGATGATGAGAAAAGGTACATCAAAAATGGCCGATTTAACATTGTCGGTATAGGGGTTTCAGAAACCCCGTAAGTGCAATTTTATTCCTTATAGAAAAGAGTGAAAATTACTCAAGATGCATATTATCATTTATACTTTGTATGAGCTCTCAGATAGGATAGTGGTTAGCGACTCTGACTGCCATATCAATGTACCCGGGTTCGAATCCCGGAGAAGGAATGGGTGTAAACTGTCTGTCTCTTCATAGGAGGCAACGGAGGCCAATATGTTACGTGCCTCCATCATAAAGTGATCATTGTTTCCGGCCTTAGTAGCGGCCAACACCTACAATAGCTATATCCCACAATTGAAAAGAAATGCTTTGTATGTTGCTTTTATATTTCAGTTCTAAACTAAACTCAGTGGCACAACAACCCTAGTGGACCAAAGCCTACAGTGCCCAGAAATCTGCATTGTTGACCGTGGGCCCCGGGGTGCGTGAGCATATGCCCTGAACAAGTGGTCAGCTTGTCGCAGGACGCCCGGTGTTTAGTCCCCGAGCGAACTGGGTACTCATGTTGTAAGGATCTTAAGTTTTACTAACGTTTATTTTATTTTAAATCTTTACTATCACTTCTTATTTTCTACTTCCGGCCAGAATTATAAGCGTGAAGGATTTTATGCAAAGTTTGTCTGGCGAACGCCAAGTATTTAAGTGTGGCCTTTTTGCCAAGCGAAAGAGAGAGGAAGCAGTGAGTTCGAAGCAGGCCGCTTACCTTAGAAGTTACGCAGTTGCTATTTGCCTTCCAGGCCAGAGGTATTAATCCTCTTGATAAATTAAACGTATTGTAGTGTTCACAGTCTCTGTGCTACATACGCTTCCTGTTATTATAAGGCCAATCTTATTCTAAAGTTAAATTAGAGTTTAGTTTTATTTTGATATCTTTTACGTTAGACCCCGAGTGGAGGGTCATTGTATTCCGAAGTACGGAAGTCATTGTATATAAAGAAAAATAAAGGGTTTTGTATACCCTTCTTGTGTATCCTGTCTACTTACTACAATTAGTGAACATAGCTTTAGTAAGCTCTCTGTTCTAGTCAGGTCATTGTATGTTTCCGAAGAAGGTTAGAAGAAACGTTGAACCTGATAGTGGCGCCCTACGAAGAAGAATAACCATGGCCGAGTTTCAAGAAGAACCTGTGCTGCCTGCAGAAACGGCTCAGAATCCAGAAATGCCAGCTGCCGCCCTGGAAGGATTTGGGTACATCGTCCAGACCATGCGCGCTTCGATGAAACCAGAAGCAACATTTAACGGAAACTCACCGGTAACCAGTTTTTTGGAAAAATTGGATGACCACTTCATGCTCTTCCCCGTGCACGAGTTTCAGAAAGTTACCTTAGCTACCAGCGCTTTGAGGGGCCAAGCGCTTAACTGGTTCAAATGTATCGGCAGAAGTCTCTTGGGTCAAGCAGGAAGTCCCACCTATACTTACGAAAATTTCAAGACTGCCCTACTAAAAGCCTTCCCTGTTGTAAGGGATCGTGCGAAATTAGAAACAGAACTTTTCAGTATATATCAACAAAGAATGGAAAACCTCTCGAGCTTTATTTTAAGAAAAATTCACGTTTTCAAGCTCTTGTATGGAAACCGTCCGGATCCTGAAATAATTCAAGTGATTTTGCCGAGGTTACTGCCCCAAGTGCAAGATTTTATTGAATTAAGAAATCCGACTACACTGGAAAAGTTATTTGAGCTAGCAATCCAGTTTGAAAGTAGAAGAACGGCGGATGTCGAAAGAAGACGCCAATATCAACAGCGAAACCAATTTGATACGCCAAGACTACAGCAAACTCAAGCATACGGCTACGGAGAAAAAGCGAATCACTGGGCAAGGAAAACCGAGCATTCAAAAACAGCCGGCGAACGTCGACAGTTCAATAGCAACCCAGGAAAAAAGTCTCAAGGCCAGTGGAGAAAGAAGGAAAGCACGGAAAGGAAAAATAATTTAAACTAAAACGGATTTCTGCTGACGAGAGGGTGCGGAAATCCGAAGGCCACGAAAACCCCTCTTCCTACAAGTTAAATACAGTAATGGTGAAAAATTTAACTCTTCCGAAGATTGAAGTCTTGGTAAAAAATATCCCGGCCACCGCACTCCTGGATACCGGCGCGCAGTGTTCCTGTGTGGCAGAAGTCTTTTTTAGAAAGTATTTTCGCAAATACCGTATATATAATGCGGATAATACGACAGTATTAGCGGTGCAAGGAGAAGAATGTAAGTGCGTAGGTAAAGTACCTTTATATATCCGTATCAAGGACGAACAAGTAAAGGTGATGTTTTTTATAGTAAAGAATTTGCAAGCACATTTAATCGTAGGAATAGACTTTCTTTCAGACGCACAAGCTACACTGGATTTTAATGAAGCGTCCTTTAGGCTGACAATGAAACCAGTGCGTGTAGAAAAGGTTGAACCGCCAAGGTTAAATCTTGACCACCTGCCTAATGACGAGCAAGATAGAATCCGACAAGTGGTAAGTGAATTTGCTTCCTTATTTAGTGATATTCCAGGATTTACTCAGGTTACTAACCATAGTATTGACTCCGGAGATGCATTGCCGGTTCGTCAAAAACCATACCGGTATGATAAGAATAAGGAAAAAATTATAGAATGGCATATTACCGATATGCTACGTAAAAAGATCATAACGCCCATCTCAAGTAGTTATGCTAGCCCGGTGGTTTTATGTAAGAAAAATAATGATTATCCTTTGGAGCATGCAAAAAGGTGGAGATTCGCTATTGATTACCGTAAATTAAATTCCATAACGAAATATCCGGTATATCCGTTACCGATCATAGAAGAAATTTTAAGGAACATAAAATCAACCAAATTTATGACGACTTTAGACTTAACGAATGGTTATTTTCAAATAGGGGTCAGGCCTGAGGACGTGCCTAAGACTGCTTTTATAACAAAGTCTGGCACTTATGCATTTTTGCGTATGCCGTTTGGCCTTTCTGGGGCCCCAGCAACATTTCAGCGATGCATGGACATTGTGTTAAGACCTGTTCTTGGAAAGTCCACATTTATCTATTTAGACGATATCATTATTACTAGTGATAATCTCGACCAACATATACAGGATTTAAGACAGGTGTTTTCTTTATTAAATGAGGCCGGTCTAAAAGTTAATGTCGAAAAGTGCAAATTTGCAGCCCCTGAATTAAAATATTTAGGTTACAAAATATCGCAAAAAGGGATCGAGACAGATGAATCAAAAATAATCGCTGTACAAAAGTATCCGACTCCAAACACGGCAAAGAAGCTCTCTTCTTTTCTAGGACTTTGTTCATATTATAGGTCCTTTATAAAAGATTTTGCGGCTATCGCTGAGCCATTGTTAAAATTAAAAAGGAAAAAGGCAAGATTCTCGTGGACGGCCGAAGCCAATAGTGCTTTCGAAAAATTAAAACAAGCATTAACGCAAGCCCCTGTGTTGAAATTTCCTGAAAAGGATGAAAATTTAGAAATTTCAGCGGATGCTTCGGATTATGCGGTAGGAGCGGTACTTTCGCAAAATCAGCAGCCCGTGGCATTCTTTTAGCCGAACTTTAAATCAAACACAAAGAAACTATTCCGCGACCGAGAGAGAGGCACTTGCAGTTCTGTTAGCAGTGCAAAAGTTCCGAGTCTATTTTGGAAAGGCGCCGATAACAGTATATTCTGATCATGCGGCGGTAACTAGATTATACTCAGGGAAAAATTTATCCCCAAGGTTAATAAGATGGGCACTCAAGCTGCAAGAATATAATCTGGTAATCAAGCATACCCCCGGAAAGGAAAATATCGTAGCAGATGCCCTATCACGAATTAAATTAGACGAACAGGGTAATACCGTAAAAGTTGCAATGCTGACAGCGTGTACAATAAATTCCCGAGAAACTGTAATAACCGAACTGGGTAAGGATCCTGAGTTTGGAAGTATTTATGAGTATTTGAAGGATCCTGAAAATTTTAGCCACCAAGATATTGTGGCGATAAGAAATAGGGCGGCCCATTACGAACTAATAGATGGTCTATTATTTTATACAAAAACTACGAATTCCAACAACGAATTTCGACCTGTTATCCCAGCTAGTCTTAGATTAAATATCCTGCAAGAGCTCCATGACAGCCCTTTAGCTTCTCATGCTGGTATTCGAAAAACTATCCAACGCGTACGCGAGGCAGTCTACTTTCCTGAACTGCAAAAGTTAACAAGGGCGTATGTCCAGTCCTGCCCAACATGTCAAGCCGTTAATTATATTAATTTCCGCCCGGCCGGGTTTCTAAATAGTATTAAATCCGAATTTCCAAATGAAATAATCGGCATCGATTTATTGGGCCCTTTCCCAAAAAGTCAGTTAAATAAAAGTCGCTATCTCCTTGTTATGGTTGATCATTTTAGTAAATGGACCGAAATTGTTCCCTTAAAACGAGCCTCCGCGAAATTAGTTACTGATTCTATTTTAAATAAATATATTTTAAAATACGGGGCGCCCCTAAAAGTTATATCGGATAATGGTCCTCAATTTGTAAGTAATATATTTGAAGACATGTGCAAAAAACTGGGCATACGTCATTTAAAAATGGTCCCGTATCGGCCGCAATCAAATATAGCGGATCAGGTCAACAGAAATATAGTGAAAATTATCCGTAGTTATGTTAAAAATTTTCATAAAAGCTGGGATAACTATGTCAATGAATTTGCTTTCGCCCTTAGGACCGCAAAACATGATACAACGGGAAAAACTCCTGCTGAGTTATTTCTAGGCAGAAAGATTATAACACCGTTAGATAAATTATTTTATGTGCAACAAAGAGCCGCAGAATTTAAAATGGGTGATATAGAAAAACTAATTAAGGAGGCAAAGAAGAATACTGAAGTAGCACAGAGAAAACAAAAATTGTGTTATGACTTGAAACGACGGGGAGTATCTTATAAAGTAGGGGATGAAGTACTAAAAATTAAGCATTCACTTTCTTCAGCACCAGAAGATAAAACTGCCAAATTTTTTCCACGATTTGAAGGACCATATGTTATAAAAAAAATAACTCACGCTGTTGTAGTGTTAAAGGCCAGAAATGGTGAAACCTGTTCCGCAAATATTGATCAAATTAAGCCCTACTTCGATCGTAATAAATTGCAAATCTTTTCAGATCTTTTGCAGGATCCGGCACGGCAGACACCGCAGGTACAAGTTCCAGAGGTGGGAAAACGACAAGTACAAGGGCAAGCCAATGAGAGACAGAAACAAGTGAAAAGAAAATTGCCCCGCGGAAAAATTGAAGGTAAAAAGAAAAAGAAGCCGTTCCACCGTCCAGAAAACAGAGTTCACGAACACCTCCAGAATGAAGAAGGGAGAAGGACGACGTATGTGAAGAGGACCAGGAGAAATGACGGCAACTATAACCCGGCTTTAAAACGGAAGATCGACTCATCCGACAGAACTCTCCGCAGCAAAAGTCGCCGAACTGCGGAAGGGCCATCAGCGGCGGAGGAAAAAGTACAAAAAAAATTTGAACGGCCAACAACGAGGTCCAAGCAGGATCACGACAGAAGTTTCCCGGTTCCACCAAGACCAGCTGCCTTCAAACGGCCAAGACCACAAGCAGAGGACAAAAGGAAGGTGTTCAAGGGTGGCCGTACTGGTGAAAAACGGAAGCTTCCAGAGGAAAGCACTGAAGGGCGAGCCCGTACAAAAAGGAGGATCAACCAAGCTACTATCTGCTATACCTTTAAAGACTGGGCCCAGAAAAGGATGTCCGAATATTACAAAGATCTCTGGAAGGAACCAGAATTGAATAAAGCTCCTGGTTAGATGCAGTACAGATGAAAAAAAAAGATTGTTGTAGATCCTGGGAGCTGCTATTGTAACAAATTTCTTTCTTTTAAATTTTCTAGTTTCTAGCGAAGCATTTTTTGTAAAAGGTTGGCCTCGCGTTAGTTTCTAGAGCTAAAAGTTTTCAACAAGGTCGTTTTAGACCTCAGTTTCAAACTAATTAACTCTGGCGGGAAGTATGTAAGGATCTTAAGTTTTACTAACGTTTATTTTATTTTAAATCTTTACTATCACTTCGTATTTTCTACTTCCGGCCAGAATTATAAGCGTGAAGGATTTTATGCAAAGTTTGTCTGGCGAACGCCAAGTATTTAAGTGTGGCCTTTTTGCCAAGCGAAAGAGAGAGGAAGCAGTGAGTTCGAAGCAGGCCGCTTACCTTAGAAGTTACGCAGTTGCTATTTGCCTTCCAGGCCAGAGGTATTAATCCTCTTGATAAATTAAACGTATTGTAGTGTTCACAGTCTCTGTGCTACATACGCTTCCTGTTATTATAAGGCCAATCTTATTCTAAAGTTAAATTAGAGTTTAGTTTTATTTTGATATCTTTTACGTTAGACCCCGAGTGGAGGGTCATTGTATTCCGAAGTACGGAAGTCATTGTATATAAAGAAAAATAAAGGGTTTTGTATACCCTTCTTGTGTATCCTGTCTACTTACTACAATTAGTGAACATAGCTTTAGTAAGCTCTCTGTTCTAGTCAGGTCATTGTATGTTTCCGAAGAAGGTTAGAAGAAACGTTGAACCTGATAGTGGCGCCCTACGAAGAAGAATAACCATGGCCGAGTTTCAAGAAGAACCTGTGCTGCCTGCAGAAACGGCTCAGAATCCAGAAATGCCAGCTGCCGCCCTGGAAGGATTTGGGTACATCGTCCAGACCATGCGCGCTTCGATGAAACCAGAAGCAACATTTAACGGAAACTCACCGGTAACCAGTTTTTTGGAAAAATTGGATGACCACTTCATGCTCTTCCCCGTGCACGAGTTTCAGAAAGTTACCTTAGCTACCAGCGCTTTGAGGGGCCAAGCGCTTAACTGGTTCAAATGTATCGGCAGAAGTCTCTTGGGTCAAGCAGGAAGTCCCACCTATACTTACGAAAATTTCAAGACTGCCCTACTAAAAGCCTTCCCTGTTGTAAGGGATCGTGCGAAATTAGAAACAGAACTTTTCAGTATATATCAACAAAGAATGGAAAACCTCTCGAGCTTTATTTTAAGAAAAATTCACGTTTTCAAGCTCTTGTATGGAAACCGTCCGGATCCTGAAATAATTCAAGTGATTTTGCCGAGGTTACTGCCCCAAGTGCAAGATTTTATTGAATTAAGAAATCCGACTACACTGGAAAAGTTATTTGAGCTAGCAATCCAGTTTGAAAGTAGAAGAACGGCGGATGTCGAAAGAAGACGCCAATATCAACAGCGAAACCAATTTGATACGCCAAGACTACAGCAAACTCAAGCATACGTCTACGGAGAAAAAGCGAATCACTGGGCAAGGAAAACCGAGCATTCAAAAACAGCCGGCGAACGTCGACAGTTCAATAGCAACCCAGGAAAAAAGTCTCAAGGCCAGTGGAGAAAGAAGGAAAGCACGGAAAGGAAAAATAATTTAAACTAAAACGGATTTCTGCTGACGAGAGGGTGCGGAAATCCGAAGGCCACGAAAACCCCTCTTCCTACAAGTTAAATACAGTAATGGTGAAAAATTTAACTCTTCCGAAGATTGAAGTCTTGGTAAAAAATATCCCGGCCACCGCACTCCTGGATACCGGCGCGCAGTGTTCCTGTGTGGCAGAAGTCTTTTTTAGAAAGTATTTTCGCAAATACCGTATATATAATGCGGATAATACGACAGTATTAGCGGCGCAAGGAGAAGAATGTAAGTGCGTAGGTAAAGTACCTTTATATATCCGTATCAAGGACGAACAAGTAAAGGTGATGTTTTTTATAGTAAAGAATTTGCAAGCACATTTAATCGTAGGAATAGACTTTCTTTCAGACGCACAAGCTACACTGGATTTTAATGAAGCGTCCTTTAGGCTGACAATGAAACCAGTGCGTGTAGAAAAGGTTGAACCGCCAAGGTTAAATCTTGACCACCTGCCTAATGACGAGCAAGATAGAATCCGACAAGTGGTAAGTGAATTTGCTTCCTTATTTAGTGATATTCCAGGATTTACTCAGGTTACTAACCATAGTATTGACACCGGAGATGCATTGCCGGTTCGTCAAAAACCATACCGGTATGATAAGAATAAGGAAAAAATTATAGAATGGCATATTACCGATATGCTACGTAAAAAGATCATAACGCCCATCTCAAGTAGTTATGCTAGCCCGGTGGTTTTATGTAAGAAAAATAATGATTATCCTTTGGAGCATGCAAAAAGGTGGAGATTCGCTATTGATTACCGTAAATTAAATTCCATAACGAAATATCCGGTATATCCGTTACCGATCATAGAAGAAATTTTAAGGAACATAAAATCAACCAAATTTATGACGACTTTAGACTTAACGAATGGTTATTTTCAAATAGGGGTCAGGCCTGAGGACGTGCCTAAGACTGCTTTTATAACCAAGTCTGGCACTTATGCATTTTTGCGTATGCCGTTTGGCCTTTCTGGGGCCCCAGCAACATTTCAGCGATGCATGGACATTGTGTTAAGACCTGTTCTTGGAAAGTCCACATTTATCTATTTAGACGATATCATTATTACTAGTGATAATCTCGACCAACATATACAGGATTTAAGACAGGTGTTTTCTTTATTAAATGAGGCCGGTCTAAAAGTTAATGTCGAAAAGTGCAAATTTGCAGCCCCTGAATTAAAATATTTAGGTTACAAAATATCGCAAAAAGGGATCGAGACAGATGAATCAAAAATAATCGCTGTACAAAAGTATCCGACTCCAAACACGGCAAAGAAGCTCTCTTCTTTTCTAGGACTTTGTTCATATTATAGGTCCTTTATAAAAGATTTTGCGGCTATCGCTGAGCCATTGTTAAAATTAAAAAGGAAAAAGGCAAGATTCTCGTGGACGGCCGAAGCCAATAGTGCTTTCGAAAAATTAAAACAAGCATTAACGCAAGCCCCTGTGTTGAAATTTCCTGAAAAGGATGAAAATTTAGAAATTTCAGCGGATGCTTCGGATTATGCGGTAGGAGCGGTACTTTCGCAAAATCAGCAGCCCGTGGCATTCTTTTAGCCGAACTTTAAATCAAACACAAAGAAACTATTCCGCGACCGAGAGAGAGGCACTTGCAGTTCTGTTAGCAGTGCAAAAGTTCCGAGTCTATTTTGGAAAGGCGCCGATAACAGTATATTCTGATCATGCGGCGGTAACTAGATTATACTCAGGGAAAAATTTATCCCCAAGGTTAATAAGATGGGCACTCAAGCTGCAAGAATATAATCTGGTAATCAAGCATACCCCCGGAAAGGAAAATATCGTAGCAGATGCCCTATCACGAATTAAATTAGACGAACAGGGTAATACCGTAAAAGTTGCAATGCTGACAGCGTGTACAATAAATTCCCGAGAAACTGTAATAACCGAACTGGGTAAGGATCCTGAGTTTGGAAGTATTTATGAGTATTTGAAGGATCCTGAAAATTTTAGCCACCAAGATATTGTGGCGATAAGAAATAGGGCGGCCCATTACGAACTAATAGATGGTCTATTATTTTATACAAAAACTACGAATTCCAACAACGAATTTCGACCTGTTATCCCAGCTAGTCTTAGATTAAATATCCTGCAAGAGCTCCATGACAGCCCTTTAGCTTCTCATGCTGGTATTCGAAAAACTATCCAACGCGTACGCGAGGCAGTCTACTTTCCTGAACTGCAAAAGTTAACAAGGGCGTATGTCCAGTCCTGCCCAACATGTCAAGCCGTTAATTATATTAATTTCCGCCCGGCCGGGTTTCTAAATAGTATTAAATCCGAATTTCCAAATGAAATAATCGGCATCGATTTATTGGGCCCTTTCCCAAAAAGTCAGTTAAATAAAAGTCGCTATCTCCTTGTTATGGTTGATCATTTTAGTAAATGGACCGAAATTGTTCCCTTAAAACGAGCCTCCGCGAAATTAGTTACTGATTCTATTTTAAATAAATATATTTTAAAATACGGGGCGCCCCTAAAAGTTATATCGGATAATGGTCCTCAATTTGTAAGTAATATATTTGAAGACATGTGCAAAAAACTGGGCATACGTCATTTAAAAATGGTCCCGTATCGGCCGCAATCAAATATAGCGGATCAGGTCAACAGAAATATAGTGAAAATTATCCGTAGTTATGTTAAAAATTTTCATAAAAGCTGGGATAACTATGTCAATGAATTTGCTTTCGCCCTTAGGACCGCAAAACATGATACAACGGGAAAAACTCCTGCTGAGTTATTTCTAGGCAGAAAGATTATAACACCGTTAGATAAATTATTTTATGTGCAACAAAGAGCCGCAGAATTTAAAATGGGTGATATAGAAAAACTAATTAAGGAGGCAAAGAAGAATACTGAAGTAGCACAGAGAAAACAAAAATTGTGTTATGACTTGAAACGACGGGGAGTATCTTATAAAGTAGGGGATGAAGTACTAAAAATTAAGCATTCACTTTCTTCAGCACCAGAAGATAAAACTGCCAAATTTTTTCCACGATTTGAAGGACCATATGTTATAAAAAAAATAACTCACGCTGTTGTAGTGTTAAAGGCCAGAAATGGTGAAACCTGTTCCGCAAATATTGATCAAATTAAGCCCTACTTCGATCGTAATAAATTGCAAATCTTTTCAGATCTTTTGCAGGATCCGGCACGGCAGACACCGCAGGTACAAGTTCCAGAGGTGGGAAAACGACAAGTACAAGGGCAAGCCAATGAGAGACAGAAACAAGTGAAAAGAAAATTGCCCCGCGGAAAAATTGAAGGTAAAAAGAAAAAGAAGCCGTTCCACCGTCCAGAAAACAGAGTTCACGAACACCTCCAGAATGAAGAAGGGAGAAGGACGACGTATGTGAAGAGGACCAGGAGAAATGACGGCAACTATAACCCGGCTTTAAAACGGAAGATCGACTCATCCGACAGAACTCTCCGCAGCAAAAGTCGCCGAACTGCGGAAGGGCCATCAGCGGCGGAGGAAAAAGTACAAGAAAAATTTGAACGGCCAACAACGAGGTCCAAGCAGGATCACGACAGAAGTTTCCCGGTTCCACCAAGACCAGCTGCCTTCAAACGGCCAAGACCACAAGCAGAGGACAAAAGGAAGGTGTTCAAGGGTGGCCGTACTGGTGAAAAACGGAAGCTTCCAGAGGAAAGCACTGAAGGGCGAGCCCGTACAAAAAGGAGGATCAACCAAGCTACTATCTGCTATACCTTTAAAGACTGGGCCCAGAAAAGGATGTCCGAATATTACAAAGATCTCTGGAAGGAACCAGAATTGAATAAAGCTCCTGGTTAGTTGCAGTACAGATGAAAAAAAAAAGATTGTTGTAGATCCTGGGAGCTGCTATTGTAACAAATTTCTTTCTTTTAAATTTTCTAGTTTCTAGCGAAGCATTTTTTGTAAAAGGTTGGCCTCGCGTTAGTTTCTAGAGCTAAAAGTTTTCAACAAGGTCGTTTTAGACCTCAGTTTCAAACTAATTAACTCTGGCGGGAAGTATGTAAGGATCTTAAGTTTTACTAACGTTTATTTTACTTTAAATCTTTACTATCACTTCTTTTTTTCTACTTCCGGCCAGAATTATAAGCGTGAAGGATTTTATGCAAAGTTTGTCTGGCGAACGCCAAGTATTTAAGTGTGGCCTTTTTGCCAAGCGAAAGAGAGAGGAAGCAGTGAGTTCGAAGCAGGCCGCTTACCTTAGAAGTTACGCAGTTGCTATTTGCCTTCCAGGCCAGAGGTATTAATCCTCTTGATAAATTAAACGTATTGTAGTGTTCACAGTCTCTGTGCTACATACGCTTCCTGTTATTATAAGGCCAATCTTATTCTAAAGTTAAATTAGAGTTTAGTTTTATTTTGATATCTTTTACGTTAGACCCCGAGTGGAGGGTCATTGTATTCCGAAGTACGGAAGTCATTGTATATAAAGAAAAATAAAGGGTTTTGTATACCCTTCGTCTGTATCCTGTCTACTTACTACAATTAGTGAACATAGCTTTAGTAAGCTCTCTGTTCTAGTCAGGTCATTGTATGTTTCCGAAGAAGGTTAGAAGAAACATTGAACCTGATAATGTTATCGACCTATTCAAGGGATGAAAGGCTGAGTCGACCTTGCCCAGCCCGAGGATCGAACCCCGGACCTGTGGTCCTGCTTCCCAACAAGCTAGCCTCTGCTCCACCGGGCTATTTCAATTCACCCTCCAAAAATTAAATAAAGAACATTTTTATGTTTTAGCATTTTTTAAATTAAAAAGCTAATTTGGTAAAAGTTACAAAATATAACTCTTTATACAATCCCTATAGCTATATTTAGTAAAAATTGAACTTATTCTAAAAATTAAAACAGTAAAGGTTTGGCTCCCTGTATGGCAAATATTGCCAAGATACTTATTGTCTGAGATCATGGTTATTGAAAATGAGGGGTCATACATAACGTCAATTTGAAAGATAAACCATATAGCGTCAATTTGATAGATAACCATTGAGGGAAATCGCAGAAAGCAAGAAATACAATCAAATGTCTGGGAAATGATATTGAAGATAAATTAATAATGAAGATGCTCATTAGGTGAAGTTTCATAATAATCTGGATATATAGAATTGTCAGAATAATTTCAGATTTATCATTGCCACAAGTTTTTCATCTCCACATGCTTATTAATTTTACATCCAAACATAGGTTTCATAACAAAATCGTTTGAAAATTGTTAGACTGAGTATAAAGTAGTATACTAGTGGCCATAAAACTAAGAGTGTGAAGCGTTGCGTGATAGTTAAAATCTGAATTTTTCAAACACAACATTTAATGATTCTAAATGCATTGTAAATAGCCTTCGCGTTCCTTAAATAGGAATGGTAAAATATTTCAAGAAACAGCATGGGAAATTTGCATTCTCTAATTTCAGCCAACTACCTGGCCTCAAAAGAAAAAGAAGCGAGAGACGTTAGCATGCAAACTTCTGAAAGCTGAAGTTCGTAGACTGTTTTAAATTACTTTTTGGTATATAGTTGCAAATTTTCGCAAGTGCGAAGTTAATGAAATTTCCGGAGTTTTAAAGAATTTGTTAAACTGTTCGTTCTTCTTGCAAGAAGGTATTATCATGCAAGTATTATTTTAGATTAAACACTTTAAAACTGAAATAAAAAATCGTATTGTTACTGCAAAAGATTAGAAAGTATTACATATTATTTTATTTCAATTTAAGAACGGATATAAAAAATTTTATTTATTGATCTTTCCTAGAATTTTCATGCTTTAAATTTGCTTAGAATGACTAAAGGAATTAGGTTAGAGAAGATAAGAAACATTATTTGTTTATATTTGTTTCGAAAATGGCCGCCTTAGCGCGACGATTAAATGACAAAGATTCTCTACTAAATTGTATTTTTATATTTTAATGAAGACATCAACAGCTGCATAACTCACAAGTAATACAACAACCTTTTAATAGCTACTAAAACACATAAACACGTAGAACATTGTCTTTTGGACTAACAGCGACCACTTACGATGAAACGTCGCAACAATATTTTACCGTGAATGCTGATTGCAACAGAAGGTATTTCTTTCAACCCTCGAAATTCGTCAGCTATATGGTTTATCTTTCAAATTATGTGCAACCTGCTTTCGTGCTTCGGCCTTACCTGCACGTTTAGGAGACGCTAATAACTTTATCAGAACATATATTACGTGGGTAGAATAAACGCTGAGGAGTATAATCTTCAGTAATTTAACAACGGCAGTGTTCTATTAATAAATTACAGTCGGCTTTAAATTTTATGAGAAGAAAATTCTTTCTTCTTAATTTTCTTTATCTGAAAGATTATAGTGTGCTTTATTACCAAGATTCAAGCTTAGATTTTCAATACATTGTTTACCAGTTTTTGTAAATCGTTTTGATGTCACCAGTGGTGATATCATGAAACTAATAATTGTAACTAATTTTCAAAACTCATCTCTGTGTTACTTTCTACAGATTTGGAGACATATGAATTCAGCAGCACTTTGCATATGTTGTACAAGACAAGATATGCAAAAGAATTTAAATATAAAATTAAAGCTTGTTCCATTTAAATCTAATGTTCACAAAAATGAATTATATCCAGTGTTGTAGTAACGTCTTCGAAGTTCAGAAGCCATTTTTTCCGTTTGAGTAAAAGATGAAAAGAGCAAAAGCTTTCAGTCCATTCGTTCCATATTCATTCCATTCGTTTGTCAAATTGTTCATCATAATATTAAAAAATTTGTATCTTTGAGTACATTGCGGAACGGATTCAGATTCATTTTGTTTTATTGAGCATTGCTCGTAGATTTCAATGAATGTTTAAATATTTTTAGTTATTTAATAAAGAAGAGGGGAAAACATTCAATTTATTTTTGAACATGTGGATAAAATTCATGGAAATTATCACTGTTAGTATCTTATGGGCATCATGAAAGCAGTTAGTGTTCCTATCTAAACCAACTTCGTTGCTCTTACTAGGTGATTCCTGCAAAACAACTTTAAATAGAAGCATATCAGCGCACTCGTAAGCGCTTTACTATCTGGTCTAAGTTGGCTTTTTAAGTTTCGCCACCTCGTGATTTTAAGTAAATCACAAATGGACTTTCGAACGTAAGACAAAACTTCACTTTACCTTCTGAGGAGCATGAAAGTGAATATTTAATTTTCAAAAATTTAGTTCTCATCTTAAATCAACTTCACGTCTTTTCTTGTCATAATAAAATTTCTTCTTTGCTAAAGTCATATTTAAATATTTAACTGCTTCATCTATTATTCCCTGCATGTCTGCCGCCTTAAATTCTGTGGACCACTTTTCAAGAAATAATTGTTTATCTAAGGGAGTAATTAACGTTCTGCCAAGAAATAATTCAGCTGGAGTCTCCCGGTAGTATCAGGTTTAGGGGTCGGCAAGGCAAATGCAAGTTTATTGATGCAGATAATCCCAGCGCTGATGATAATTTTTTACATAGCTGTGAATGATTTTAACTTTATGCGCTGTATAATATTTTATTGAGTATATAACTACTGTAAATATTTATTTAGTCGATAAGGAACCGTCTTAAAGTTTTGTATACCAAGTCCTGAATATAAATTATCGAAGATGTGACTAAGAAACGTTTTCCATTATTTGAAATTCCTTTTCACGGACCCCATATTTTTTGATAAATTTATTTGAGGAAAAAACTGCAACAGTTTTAGCGGGAGCTGTTTTGAAAGGAAATATTTCTAACCACTTCATGGTGATCCATGATTATGGGCAAATATGTATTTTTTTTCTGCGTGGGTCGAAACCTAGTAGGTCAGTTCCTATTAATATATTAGGGAAGGGCGCTTTTATTCTATTTAAGTCTTTGACCGGACTATAATTAATATTGTTAACTAACTTACAAATAAGATTAAAAGAGAAACACGCTAATGTGACAATCAAAATCGTAAAAACAACGTTGTATTTAGCGTAAGTATATTGAAACACTCAATCGATTTCGAGGGCAGCTAAAGGTCCCTCCTCATCAGGAGAAAGAAAGGACCACGTGCTTCTGAGTCTCCTTCCCATTTATTTTTCTTTCTCCTGATGAGGAGGGACCTTTAGCTGCCCTCGAAATCGATTGAGTGTTTCAATATACTTACGCGAAATACAAGGTTGTTTTTACGATTTTGATTAACTTACAAATGTTGCATGACTTAACATATTTAGTTACAAAGTTTCGTTTCTGTGGAAAATAAACAGCTTCTCGAGTTCTCCGAATTGTTTTTCTTATCTTGAGATGTCCTGAAACAGATCTATAATGTAGTTCGTGAAAACTACTTAAACTCGCTGGGATGTCCAGTCATAATTTGTTATTATTATTCGTTACTTTGAAATGAAACAAAATAATGGCAATAATCTCATAATTTGCAGCTCTGTTTCTTATGTCCGTCATATCCTGGTGTTCAAAATAATCAGGATCTTTTAAATATGCATAAATATTTTTAAATTTCGGATCTGTTAATAGTTCTGCAACAACTGTTTTGCAAGAAACTAAACCTTTTAAAGTTAATATTACGCATTTTGTTTTATTCCTCTCGTTATCTAATTTAATGATAGAGGAAGCATCCTCGACAGCATTTTTGTTCCCAGAAGTGTGCTTATTAAGTTGTATTCTTAAGCAATTTTAAGACCCATCTTATAAAAGTGATAAAGTCTTCCTGAACTATGGCTGCATGGTCTGTATAAACATTTATTGGTGCCTTCCTAAAATAAACTCGAAACTTCTGAATTGCCAAAATAACTGCTAATGTTTCTCTATTGGTAGTTTTTAAAACCTGGTTTAAACCTGGTTAAACTTGGTTTTCTTTCTTTTTAAGTTTAACAATGTTTCTTCTCTATGAGCAAAATCTTTGATAAAAGTCCTATAATACAGCACAAGCCCAAATGTGAGGTCAACATTTTGCAGTATTGTTTAAGGGTAATTTTTGGTCGCTATGATTTTCGAATCTTTCGTTTCTATGCCCTTCTTAGGTACCTTATAGCACAAGTAAAGAAGGTGTCGGCCGAAAGCATCGCGGCAAAAACATCGCTGACGAAAACATCGTGCGAGTAAATAAAGCAAAGAGAAAACATTGCAGTTCTAAAACATCGTGGTACAAAATATCGTCGTCGAAAATAAAGCGGTTCAAAAACTTCGCAGTTTAGAAACATCGTCGTTGAAAATATCGTGGTACTTACAAATCATCGCATGACGATAATATGGTAGACATGCGTTTTTCAGGCTTTAATAATTGTAAATGGATACTCGCATAATTATTTGTGAGCACAATATGGGAGGAAGGATAATTTTACTTTCATATTTTTTATTAACTAAAAAACATTTGCTGAAAACGTAAAGTGAAAACTTGAGTACAGAAAATTAATGCAATTTATAGCACGTAATAGAATTGTAAACTGTCATAGTTAATTAACAAAAGTCATTAATAAATAATTTTTTATAAAGTTTTACTGGTAATTTTTCATGAAAAGTATAATCTAAAAAAGAATAGAAAAAGAAGCACAAGTAATTGCATGACCTTATCTATAAAAAAATTGCTAATTATGAGATTATTTTATTCTCTTTTGATAATCTGATACTCTTATAATGAAAATTATTTCTTGTTTTGTTTAAATCTCTTGGTTTTTTTTTAAATTTATTAGTTAATAAAAATTATGGAAGTGAAAATTATCCTCCTTTCTATCTTTCACCCACAAATCATTATGCGAATATCCATTACAATTATTAAAGCCTGAAAAACGCATGTCTGCGATGTTATCGTCATGCGATGATCTGTAAGTCCTTTATTTTTTAACGCGATATTTTCGACGACGATGTTTTAAAACTGCGAAGTTTTTGAACCGCTTTATTTTCGACGACGATATTTTATACCAGGATGTTTTAGAACTGCGATGTTTTCTCTTTGCTTTATTTTCTCCTAGGATGTTTTGTACCGAGACGTTTTCGCCTTGCGTTGTTTTCTCCGCGATGTTTTCTTCCGCGATGCTTTTACCGCGATGTTTTCGGCTGTAACCAGTAAAGAAATACTTAAGCCTTAAACTTGCATTTATTCTCCCTTATTTTTCAACCTGTTTCTTTTAGAAGCGAAATTACTTAGTGTAATTCTCGAATATGTTCATCTATTGTTTCGCTAGTAATAATTATGTCCGTCTAAGTAAATAAATTTACTTTTTCCGAGGACAGGTCTTAGTATAATGTCCATTGCTCTTTGAAACTTGGCGAGCGCTGCAAATAAGCCAAGTGGCATTCTCAGGAAGACATAAACACCTGATAAACTATCTGAAAGTGTCCAGATGTGAGATCTAGAGCCGTTACATATTTTATGGTTTTAATATTTTGAATAATTGCCTCAATAATTGGCAGTTGACAAATTGGATATTTCCTATGCTATTTAACTTTCTATAATCAATTGCAGTCCCTTGGTGGGAAATTATTTTTCACTCGGCACGATATTCTCAATTATTTCTTCTTTATCATAGATGTAGTTCTTGGGCTGGTGGGGGACAGATTTCTGTGTCAATGCCTTGGTTTACCACTTGATTAAACCTTGGAGACTCAATAAATAGATTTGAAAATTCTTTTACCAACTGCTCCAGCTTCAGCTTTCTTCCGCCATTAATCCCTTCAAGGCAGCGGTTGGAAATTGCGTTTGTTTTTCTTCATGTCTACCTGTAACGTGGCTTCCAAGAAATTAATTTTTGCCCCATCGCTTTTAAAAAAGTCCATTCTGAAAATTACCTGTGCCAGCAGGTTTCTCACAAGAAAGAAAACTACCTTTTCTCATTTCTCACCTGCACATTTAATGTGAGCTTCGATACGTATGCACACTGTTTGCCCTAGACAGAAACAACTCTTGTTCCTTCAACATCAAACACTCTGTACCGATTAAAATTCTTTCGATAAAATATTTACGCCAAAAGCCCCACTGTATCCCACAACGCATCCTCTGGCACATTATTTAAGAGAATTTGAATAACTGGCAAATATAAATGTTTTACTAAAACAATATTTAAGTGAAGCTAAGAGGAAGGTTTTTCTCTCCTGATTTATTTGGGTGGTCACCACTATCGGGTGAAAATTTCGTCCTATTATCAAAACTCTATCATTGTCAAACTTTGGGCTTTCCCTCCCCCGCCACAAATCTAAACCTCTGTCCGCTCGATCTGTACTCCTACCCCGATGTACGCATACTGTCTGACGGAAAAGCGATGCTAAAATATGGGAGGAAATTATAAATAACTCTTTAATGCAAAATAACAGTAATCTTATAAGTATTATGTACTAAAACACAACATACCTAGCAATATTATATCTAGGAAGTACTGAAGATGACTGCAAATATTGAACTCATTTAAGAAAAAGACATGTATCGCTTATTAGTATCAAATGTTAACACTATGCTAACATCGGGTTTAAGTTGGTGCTGAGTATGTTTAATTGTTCTAGAAATGTATTAATTTTAAGAAAGATTATGAAGAACATTTCCTTCAAAAATATTCTACCAAATATTTTTGTTCCTTTGAAACGCAGAACCTAATTATCTAATTACCATTATACGTTTTCTCTTACTCTTTCATAGAGAAGTATTTCGTTGTCTGATTCCATAGAAATGGGCAAAACTTTCTAAGACCCTATCAAAGCTGGCACGTTGTGGATTGTTAAGTAATTTTACATTTCTGAAAGTAAATAGGCATATATTTCAAGAATGTATCTAAACAATATTTAATGGACCGTCTCAAGCCTTAAATGCTGAAGTTTATGAGAATGCAACTGGACAAAATGAATGCTTTAAGCAAAAGAACTTGTGTTTTATGTTTGAATGTGATACGTTGTTAATCTCATCTGAAGATAAAGAAAAACAGAATCGAGCTTTTCAGTCAGAAGATGCAATTTCTAGTTTACTTATTTTCCCTTGTAATGTTTCTCCTCCGCAATCAAGAACGTCATTTAATGGCATTAACTCAACTGATAAAGTTTTTCTGGACAGAGAGCTTAAATAATTCTTCCGACCGATGAAGAAATGGAGCCAAATGTAATTCACGATGAGAAAGATGCTCTGCTTCATTCAATCTTTCCACCAGAGAAATTTATGCACCCTCCTATTGGCGTGTTCTTCAAAGAAAGAAATGATTTTCGTCAGTCCATCACTGATGTCTAATGCTTAAAGTCTCTCGTACGAACTTTCTTCTATTCCCTTGATTGATATCCTTGAATTGACTTTCGATTTGCTTCTGTAACATTCATCATACAGAAAAACGTTTCACTTCCCTTTCTTCTTTTATCTTATTCAGTTCTTTATTTATTTTTTCACATTTCATAGGAAATGAAATTTTCCTCAATTCGATTTTTGCCAGCAATATCTTACTCTAGCGATTCCCTTTCTGTAGGTCAAGAGAATCAGTGAATGATATTCAGATTTGCTCTGTAATTTATCGCATTGTATTAAAAATGAGAATTCGATATTTCACATTTTGTATCTTTATGTACTCATTTTCTAACGAACACCAGGGTAGTAATGCGAAATGCGGTGATTATTATTATGATGCCGCTCGAGTTTCAAGCGGTTTCTGCTGCATGAATTGCGAAGCAGTAAAAGTGTTTACAAAGTCATCAACTTCGAAATTCTTCACCGTTGGAAAGTCATTATCATTAAACTTATCGTCCGTACTCATGATTAGTTGGAATCGTTTTGCTTGTGCATCATTAACAATAATTTAAAAAGACTAGAAGCGCTGAAAAATGTTCTGTGTGATGTCGAAGATTATGTTTCATGCAATTATTCATACGCTTTCGAAGGGGGGAAAGATCCCTGTGATATGAACCTTATATATGAGTATCTCTTAACAGGAATTACTTAAATAACCTTTTCATTATTCATAGGAGTTCGGTAGTAAAATTTTAACGTGGAATGTAGTCTTGTCTCAAATATCTGAAGATCCTTTATCCCAGTTAATGTACTTGATATTAATTTTTCTCACTAGTTATTTTATAAATATGATATTCCAAAAGATTTTAACGAATGTTCTATCATCTTGTAACTTTCAAGAATACTAATTAAATATCACTTGCTTGCACAGTTAAATGAATTAAATATATTAGGAATTGCGAATGATTGCAAACAATAATTTTTAGTCCAAAGGGGAAATTTGCCCTAAAGGACTATTAATTTCGCTGTGGCATTTTGCGTTGGAAACTATAAACGGCGAATCACGTTTTAAATTGTTGCCACCAAATATTATCGCCCTGTATTATATTTAAAGAAATTAAATAATCAAGAATCTTCATGGATGTATGTTTCTCGCATTGTGATAAAACAACGGTACCTAGAGACATCAAAATTTGAATAACATAAACTTCCATAGAATATGGGAATGTAGAAGGCACTAATTTGAATTTGCAACTTGTTTTATTATCGATTTCAGATTTTGTAACACTTCATCGAATTTTTAATTAAATAACTAAACTATTTCGAAATCGAGCTAACTAAATTGAGCAATGGCGACACTGTACGAAAAAAAGCAAGAAGAAGGTCGAAGGTTAATATGATCTTACGCGAGAAGTTCAACAGGTCATCGCGAAAGAAGTGTGCCCTGTTGGCTACTGGTTCTGACTAGCTGTGCTTGCGCAGATGGCTGTTTTTGAACGGCTTGGCGAAAAAGGGAAATTTAGTTATTAAGGGGGGTCCATTCCATCTCGCGAATTGTACTCTTCCTAATAGTATTCCATCTTTCTCATCGCATTTACTGTACCCCCTTTTTGTAGTTTCTTCTTATTTTGCCAAAATCTCTTCGAGCACCTCAATTCACTTCTACGATCGTCTCGCTCACCTTTTACCGCTTCCTCTCTTTTGGGAAAAGAAATAATCGTTTTGACAATATCTTTTCTGTTTATCTCCAGAAATAATAGTTTATTAAAGCAGATCTAGAAATAATAGTTTATTATTTATGGACACTAACTTGATCTTAATTGGTCAAAGTCAACAGTCCCAGAATTTTTTTGAAACCAATTAATATATACAGCTATTTTGTATCGAGAAAAGAGACTCATGCATATTGTTAACTGCCAAAGTGGCAGGAAATCTCGACGAAAGGTCTCCTAATAGCCTAGTAAACAATCTGTCTACCTTTTGTTTTCTTAACAATCCAAGAACCCTTTAAAATTAAAATAGTGTCCAGCTCACACCTTTTTTCAAAGGTGCCGCAATCACTGTCCTTTTACAACGAATTTGTTCACAATGTTTTCAAATTCTCCTTTCAAGCTTCCTAACAATTCCCATCCACGGAACCCTTTTCTTTCAAGTTAGTGACTGTTTCTCTTAGTATCCTCCTGTGTTTTACTCTGCTCATTAAAGCAATAGAAACATTCTTTCTCTGCCCAATACGCAAAAAGATCCTTTATTCATAATCTACTTGTAACTTTAGCAGCGCCTGTAATACAAGTTACTCACCTTTCCTTTCACAACGTAAACGAAACAGCTGGTAATTTTCCCTGGAGTCGCTGCATAACTGCATTCAAATTTTGCTATTATGACTACAAGCTCCTTCTTTGTGTATCAACATCTGTCTTCTGCATCCAAATTATGTCAATGACCAATAAATGTTTAACCGTCCTCAATGGCTCCAGCTTCTGTTTTACGCATCTTCACGATAACAGCATTCTTACATCTTAACATATATATATATATATATATATATATATTAAATAGCATCATTTTCCGAGTGAAACAAAATCGAGCGATATTATATTGGATATACATTATAAAAATGTGGAAAACATATAAAATAGTAAACAGTTAATTTGAATCTATAGTGGGAGAGCCAGTGCTGAAAATGGATGATTAAAGACAGAAATACTGGTCATATCAAAGCATTTCTGGCAACTTCTACCTTTCTCGAAATTGATGTCGGATGGTAATCGAGGTCGTCTGACGATGGTGTCACAAGTGGTTGTCTCGTCCGTGACTTTAATGTTGTGCACAGTTGTATTTTTCTTGAATCGTTGAGCAATACAGCACTGGCTTTAAATGTACTCTGTGTTTCTGATCTTCGCTTTTAAATTTAAAGACCGAGTTTTCGCATGGGTAATACGAAAATTCAACCGTATCCACTTCTGCTGCAGTTCCTAAATCGACTGAGATAGTCATTTCTCCAACTCTGAAATCGGCCCGACCACTTGTTGGTAATTTGAGCACTTTAATACTATCGCATTTTTCATACTTTCGTCAGTGCGAACATTATGTATGTCTTGTGGAAATTATTTTGATTGATAGATGGCGCTAGCGTTGAGTGTTAACGCGACGCTACGTGCCTTCTGAATTTCCATAGACTCTTCACCGGCAGTTCGATAGATGGATGTTTGATGCTTCGCACGCTATTTGATTAGGAACATTTCGGTTCCTATTTAAAAGATTTTGATTTTCGATTATGAAAGCATATAGATTTGTTTGTCAATTGAACCACCATGTTTTGACTAATGATCTGTAAATATTGTACATATTAAAAGTTACATTTTAAAGTGATTGATGTCGATTTATAGATCTTAGAATATTTTGAAACAGCTGGTGCATCGGCCGGGAAGTATTGGATTTAGCACATTGCAAGTGTGCGAAGTCAGCAAAAGGTAAGACTAAATTTTCTAATTTGTAGAATAACTATGGCGAAAGAGTCTGTTGCTAAATTAAAATCCAAAACAAAAGTTATCAGGACCACCGTGTGTCTCAGATTCTAAAAAAATCGAATCGGAATTGAATAAAGAAGAAATTGATACAAATACATTAGAAGAAAGTTTAGACCAATTAATCACGAAATCGAAAACTCTGAGTGAATTAGATGCACAGATAGAGCGTGACTTGAAATCAGAGGCCGAAGAGTTTGAAACAGAAATTCTAACTTGTATCAAATACGAAGAGAAAAAATTCAGTTATGGCAATTCAGAGCAAATAAAAAATTGAAAGAATTAAATAAAGTAATAAATTCGGGTAATGAAAACTCTCATAACGAAACTAATTCTAAAATCGAAAGTAATAAATGTACGCGTCTGCCAAAATTAACCATCGCTAAATTCTATGGAGATTATACCCAGTGGATAAGTTTTTGGAACTCTTTTAAAGTAGCAATCCACGATAATGAATCTGTAACAAACATCGAAAAATTTGCAATAGAAGGTTTTTTCATTTCGGAACCAAATTACGATTGAATCCTAAAGTTATATCAGACGGCAGAGTTTTTATTATGGCTGGAATCAACATATAACTGTATTTATCCGGTGTGACTTCTAATGATTTCAAGCTGCGTATTTAAGTTTCTATAGTGTCACAAAGTTTGCGAAGTTTTAAAGTGTCACTGGATTTGGTTGTCGAAATACTTGAAAACAGGTTTGGCAGGAAAGATATACGTAATTATAAACTGACACATGCAAAAACTCCTGAATCTTATCCCAGTAACCAAATCCAGTGACACTTTAAAACTTCGCAAACTTTGTGACACTATAGAAACTCAAATACGCAGCTTGAAATCATTAGAAGTCACACCGGATAAATACAGTTATATGTTGATTCCAGCCATAATGAAAACTCTGCCGTCTGATATAACTTTAGGATTCAATCGTAAAACAGATTCGTCATCTTTTTTCAATGTTGACGAATTATTGCAGTTTGTTCGTTCAGAGCTGGAAAGTCGCTAGAGAAGCCATCTTTTGCTCTCCTCTCATAAATCAGAAAACACTTCCTGTGTTTATAAAGAGAAGGGTGGGAAAGGAAGTATCGTCCATTCCACTCAGCAGCTGTTGGCGCCGGTTAAAGAAAACAAAACTACTAATTGCTGTCTGTTTTGTAATACATCCAAACATGTTACTGCAGACTGTGAATCACTGACAGTTGATGAGAAGAGAAATTTATTACGTAAACATGCCAAATGTTACCTTTGCCTGAAATCAAACCACCGCGTAAAGCAATGTCGAAGCGATCTCGTCTGCTCCAAGTGCAAAGGTCGACATAACCGTTCAATATGCTTTCGAGCTGAGAAAGAACGAAATGAAAAAAAAAATAAAAGTATAGAAGATTCGCATGTTCTTTCAGCATTCTCACGCAACAAAATTAAAACTATTTCACTTCAAACGTGTTGCGTAACACTTCGAACGAACAGTCGGTTTTAATTAGACCTCTACTGGATTCAGGTAGTATGCGTTCCTTCCTAAGCAAAGAAATCGCGGATAAATTGAAGCTTCCTGTTATTTGAACAGAGACTCTTTCGGTACTTACGTTTGGAAATAAAACATCCATTAGAAAAACATTTTACGTTGTTAAAATAAAATTACACAACAAGGAAACACCGAATTTGAAAATCGAAATTGAAACTCTCGTGACTGAACAAATGTCAAGTTCTGATTTACCATCTCCTAATCTTGATAGACACATTTTAGGCAAACGATTAGAAGGGTTTACAACTCGAATATTCTTGGGATTGCAAAGAAAAAATTACTCTTTTGATGGGAGCTGATCATTATTATGATGTAGTAATTTGGAAACTTAAGCGTTTAAACAAACATTTAGTAGCTGCTGAAACGTTATTCGGTTAGTCTTTGCTAGGTTACGTTAAAGGTACAACACACACGTCCACAGCCTTTAATATCTATAGTTGAGGAAGATATAATATCTGAGATAAAGAAATTTTGGCAGCTTGAAAGTTTAGGTATAAAACCTGAAAATGAATCATTCGGCCCATTAGACAATACTGTAATGGAAAAATTCGAATCGGAAATTTTATACAAAAATTCTCGTTACAAGGTTAGGCTGCCATGGAAGTCTGATAGACAATATGAGTTACATGACAACAAAACGATTGCGCTGAAACGATTTGAGAAACTTGTAAAGCGATTTCAGAATAACCCTGAACTTTTTTATTCGTACCAAACAGTTCTACAAGATTATTTACAACAAAACATCATTGAACCAGTTCCAGACACTGTTGATAGTGAATCTCAAATCACATTTTATTTGCCTCACAGAGAAATCGTTCGTAGTGATCGAACTACTAGTAAACTACGTATTGTATTCGACGCGTCTTCACATGGACCTGGTGAAATCTCGTTAAATGACTGCTTGCATATTGGTCCAAATTTGTATCCTGATATCCTTGAACTTCTGTTGGCCTTCAGGCTTCATCCGGTAGCATTTACAAGTGACATAAAGCAGGCTTTTCTTCAAATAGAAGTCGAGGAGAAGGACAGAGATGTAACGCGTTTTCTGTTTACTAAAAATCCATTCGATGATCCACAAAATTTTATAACTTATCGGTTCACACGTATGTTATTTGGCATAAATAGCAGTCCATTTTTACTGGCCTGCAACCATTAAACACCATTTGAAACAATATGAGAAAACCTACCCTGCCATTTGCGAATTTTTAAATGGCAGTTTAGAATGCGTTAACATTTTTAGAGATGCTAGTATGATTCTACATAAATGGCACACCAATTCTCAAGAACTGCGCGAATTATGGATTAAAGAAGGCATTGAATCCGAGGAATCTCCTCATGTTTCGGAAGCTAGAAATCCTCCAATGAAAGTGTAAGGAGTCGCTTGGGACAACTAAAGGGACATAATTTACCTTGATGTAAAAAAATTGATAACATTTCTATCAAAACAAGTTAATACTAAACGTTTTGTCCTATAAGCAATAGGACGAATTTTTGATCCTATAGGTCTATTATCACCGTTTGTACTTAGAGTCAAAATCCTATTGCAGCAAATTTGGACACTTGCTTTAGATTGGGATGATGAAATACCAGAAAATGTATGTTCTGTATGGAAAACATAGTGCAAAGAAGTTTCCAATTTGGACGAAGTCGGTATTCCACGATATTAATTTTCTGCAATCTGCAATCCAATGATGTGGAAAGGATTGAACTGCACTGTTTTTCTGACGCTAGCAAAAAGGCGTATGGTACAATAGCGTATCTGCGTATAATTTCTAGATAGGAACAAATATTTACGGTTTTTGTTGTTTCAAAAACTAGAGTAGCGCCTTTAAAACCGCTCACCTTACCTAGGTTGGAACTAATGGGAGCTCTTTTGTCAGCCAAATTAGGCACTAGCATCACTAAAGTTTTGAAGTTACAACTTTCTTGTTCTTCTGGACTGATTCGAAAATCACACTTTTCTGGATAAAAGACTATGCAAAGAAATTTAAGCTTTTCGTTAAAAATCGTATTCAGGAAATACAAAATTTGACATTCCCAGAAAATTGGCATTATTGCCCCGGTAAATGTAATCCCGCTGATTTGGCTTCGAGAGGAGCTAAACTTCCAGAGCTGAAAAACCATCCTATCTGGTTTCAAGGACCAGAATGGCTTAGAATGTCATCTCAATTGTGGCCTCGACAGAATGAAGAGAAACCTATCATCACTGAAGCAAAATTAGAATACCGCAAGAACATTAATGATATTTATGAATTTGTATGCACAGAAGTTGAAGAAAGGCTTATAGACATCTCAAAATATAGTAATTTAAGAAAATTGTTGAGAATAACTGGTTGGATGAAGCGATTCATTGGTAAAATTAGGAAAACAAACCATATGACAGGTCCATTAACGACTGAAGAAATAGTAGATGCCGATAATTATTGGATTCGATTAAAACAAGAGCGTTTTTATCCCAAAGAAATCGAGTCTCTGAAGAGAGCAAATAAAGTCGAAAAGAAATCATCTTTATATCTTTTTAACCCCTTTTTAAACCAGAACTTGATACTGAGAGCGGGTGGAAGATTAGAACATTCTAGTTTGTCACATGATGAAAAACATCCGGCAATTCTTTCTAGAGAATCCTGGCTGATGAATTTGATAGTAGAAAGTGCACTTGTTAAAATGATGCATGGAGGAGTAGCAACGACCTTAGCTGAAATTCGAAGTCGCTTTTGGATCCCAAACGGATCAAGAAAATAATAAACAAGTGTCTTATTTGTAAAAGATATTCATTGAAGTCTGCTGACCAGACCACTTCTCAACTTCCACGAGACAGAATCAATGGGACACCACCATTCTACGTGTCTGGCATCGATTTTGCTGGACCGATTTACGTAAAAAACATCGAAGGAAGTCAGAAAGCCTATGTAACATTATTTACATGCACTATCACTAGAGCCATACATCTGGAACTTGTACCGAATCTCTCTACAGATTATTTCTTGATGGCATTCAAAAGATTCACATCTAGGAGAGGCAATTGTCGACTAATTTATTCGGACAACTCGAAAACTTTTAAAAAGGGGAAAAAGGAACTCGAACAGTTCTCTAAACTATTGTCGAATGAGAAATTCCAAGATTTTCTGTCGAATGAAAGAATCAGTTGGCAGTTTATAATAGAACGAGGGGCTTGATGAGGAGGCTTCTACGAGAGATTAGTAAAATCAGTGAAAGAGTGCTTCAGAAAAATTCTAGGTAAACCTTTACTAACGTTTGAAGAATTGTCAACGGTTTTAGCACAAGTGGAAGCTGTTTTGAATTCTCGTCCTTTGACATATGTGTACAATGACCATAAGGAACCGTTGCCACTCAAGCCAGTCAATTTTTTGATTTTTGGAAACAAAGATTCTACATTACCTATCAACTTTAATTCCATTGTTAAAGATTTTTCTACAAAGTCCTCTCTGACCAAAAGAAAGATTTATTGGTTAGGCAATTGTGGACTAAATGGAAAAAACAATATTTGATGGATCTTCGGACAGCTCATCAATTAAAAATTCCTAACGTTTATGATGATCTAAAAGTTGATGATCTTGTATTAATCGAAGGCAACAACAAGTGCAAACTTTTGTGGAATTGTGGTAGAGTGATAAATGATTTTCGTGGTCGTGATAACAAAGTTCGTTCTTGTGAACTAAAAACTGCTGATGGAACAATAATAAAACGACCAGTTCAATTAATAATAATTCGATTTTAGATTATGAAAGCATATAGATTTGTTTGTCAACTGAACCACCATGTTTTGACTAATGATCTGTAAATATTGTACATATTAAAAGTTGCATTTTAAAATGATTGATGTAGATTTATAGATCTTAGAATATTTTGAAACATGTCTGTTTATTTCCACCTATTTATTATTTCTGTTATTAAGCGTGTAATTGAATTTCCAGCCATTCGGTTTCTCATTTTCATATGAATCATTTCACTTCATGAGAATTATTTTCAATTTTTCTTCTAAAATAATTACAGACTTTTTTTTTAGATTTATTATCATTGCATTGGCTTTGCTTTTAAAATCCATGTTAAGGGTAATTAAACAACTCAGACGATAAACAAGAGACTAAACTAACAGCGCGAGTATTATCTGAATGCGAAAATAACGGCTGGGGGAAAGGAAGAATTATTTACTTGTTTCTGAGTCCTTATTTCTGATTGGTAGGTTTCAGTTTGCCTGCTACGAGTTTTGCGTAGTTCGTTAATTAGCGTGTTCCATAAGTTGGGAAATTACTGCGCATTATTGGATTTTGAAAATATTTACAAAGTAAAATAATGTTTTACATAACTTTTTATAAACAATGAAAGAAATACGAAATGAATTTTCTTAAATTTTATTGACAGAATATTTTATTTTTGAGTTTCTAGAAATGGGGAACGAGAAACTACTTTTTTCTGGAAATTCTGATAGAGGAGCATAATGCATATAAAAATTATCAGAAGTAAGTCTAATCAAATAGAAATCAGTTCGGATTAAAGTTTAATAAAATTATGTTAATGTCACGGATTAACAGGTTATTTATTGGTCGCTCTTAGCTTATGTGGAGTACTTTTAGGAAAACAACATGCAAAATAATGTTTAGAAGCTTTCGATTAAGGGTGGCGGCAGTGTTTCCAATTGAAATTGCACCGTGCCGTATGCTTACATATATCAGCGAAAGATAAATCAAAGAAAGGTTTTTATGATTCAGCCATGTATTGAAACTGCATCTGAAATGGCTACTGTTATCGAAAGAACGACAGTTTCGTTGATCGCATTATAATCAGTTGCCTCAAGAGCATAATTAATCACTGAAATTTATAATAGTTTGAAAAGTAAGGCTATCGTTGATCAGGAAGTAACTTGATGAATATTAATATACCGTGCTATATTTTGAGGATATAGACAACTTTTCATTCTGAGTAATAAATCTTAGTTAAACAGGCTTCCGTCATTTCTGATTCGCAGTATTGAATTTTCTACCAAGTACATGTCAGTGGCTCTTGTTAAATTTCTTAATGAATGAAAGTGTACTTAGGAGATTTTGTCAATGCTACACCGTTGTGTCTTTTGAATAATGTTATAAAGACTTTGTAATATAGATATTATTAGTCGTTTAGATGTTCATTTCACTTCTATTGTTTTATATACAAAAAAAAAAAACGCGATAAATTTGAAGTTACAGAAGTTTGAGGTACATTTTCTGTTTTACATTAAATTTGGATTTTAACTTTTTTCTATTATTTTACAGAAGTATTTATTCTATTATTTTACAGAAGTCTTTGCTAAACCTCATTTGGATAATGCCAAAGAGAAGGATTTTATGAAGCCAGGAAGTCTTATTTCAAAATTATTTAACTTTAACTATTACTACGTCTCTGTAATGCACGCGGTACAGTACCGCCACCAGTCACACGCTACATGCAGAATTTCCAAAACTGCACTTCCACCAGTGGCCAACTACTTACGACAGCTAAACGCTAGTAGTTCGTCTTAGTTATATGTTTCGAGAACAGACTCATTTAAAGCCATCTTGTACAGTACAGGAGTTAATAGTTGCTGCTAGCCTGATTTGAGTTCGACTCTCGTATAACCACTTGGCGTGATAGTTTGTCACTCTTCGTCTGCGGACGTAATATCAATAGCGCATCCTGAGCAGTTTTCTGGGTATGAGAGACTAAATGTCTGATATGTTCATCAGAAGAATAGCCTAAAAATGTTTAAATGGAAAATGTCCAGGAGATGGAAAGGACTAAGTTTCTCTTATGAAGTCCTGACTAAAGAATCACCTTACGGCAGATAGCTCCGATAGGCTTTACCCTGATTTTAACGACCCGTCTTGAATTAAATGATTCGCATGCCTTTAGGTTTTCTAGTGTTCTTGAACTATCGTTGCCTACTCACTTTTCTCCGCAACCCCACAGAAAGAATAATTCAGATACTGAAGTCAGAAGATTCACTCCAAAATACGGAGAGTTGGTCTTGTTTATTTAAATGTGACAAAGCACACTAGAGCTATCTGTCTAAGGGAACGGATGCCTTCGTGAAGGAATTTCTAAGGCAAACTGGCTCGTATACACGTTACACATGGGGAAAACCACGAAAACGCCCATGCAGCCCTCCTGGAATAGAACCCAGGTCGGAAATACAAGTGTTCAGTGACTTAAGCACAAGGCCTCTGGTTAGCCTCAAAAATATGGAAAGAATCAAAGATATTTTCTATCACGTTAGGTATTCCAAGGTGATTATTGAATGTGAAAAATAATTTGTATAATATGCAAACGTTATGACGTTATGTTTACATACAGTGTTCCTAGAATCGAATGTCTAAAATATCAGATAAATTTCTGATATTTTAGACATTCGATTCTAGGAACACTGTATGTAAACATAACCACATTCATATTTAGCCGTACATTGCATACCTATACATATGCATACATACAACGGATATTTTAAATTAAGTTCCAAAAATATTTAAAAAATAAGAAGCAAGAAAAATGCTTTAACGCATATTAAAATTAGATGCGTTCTAGTGTATGATATTTTGGACAGCAATTTTCCTTTTTAATCATTCTTATTAGTTTATAAGGAGGAGATATTTCAGGGAACTGACGCTCCTGCCGAGAATGAGATTCACACAGTTCCTAAAATTCTTCAAACCGAAAGACAATATGCTGAAAATGTTCGTTGTAAATCGTGTAATGCCAATAAGGAAACTACACGAAAAATAATGTTCTCAGTATGAAGGCCTGAAGTTAAAAGGAATAGCCATAATGTGGACGTTCGGATATGAAAGTTTGCGACGACTTTTATGTCTTTGGCAAGGACAGTTGATCCATTAGGATAGTAGCTTATCAGCCATTTAAGCGTTTCTGGTGGATTTGTCTAGTATATCATAACAGCTTAAAAATATACAGCTTCGAGACCGTAATTGTACAAGCTTTCTATAGATAAAGCAAGGTATAAGTGACAAGCTTCGACAGCTGTTTTATGGAAACGCATTTGTAAGGAGATATAACAATACAGGTGTATTCGCCTATATTGAAACTTAGTAACTACTTTTATTTTCAAGGTAAATATTTGCAGAAAGAGAGATTTATGAAATCAAGCACCATTTGAAACAAACAAAATGTATTTCTACCTAAAACTTTTCATGCTAAACTCTTTTTAGTTATATTAAACTGCCCAAAATTATTTCACTCAGGTCTTTAGATACATTTTGTAATGCTTATATATAAACCACTGTTGTGTTATAAACTGAAAATGTCGAGAATTGAAATGTTTCAAACTCCTTTAACTTTTCACTCCTGTTAATGTTTCATCTGAAACAATACTTATAAAATTGAACAAGTCAACAAAAATATTTTAATTTTAATCCATTGGAAATATTTACATAAACATACGGAAGGTTTGTTGATTATGCACTATGAAAAATTTCTGAAATTAATTTAATGCAATCATGCTTTTTTTTCATATTTACGCTTGATAACTTTTACCAAATTTCTGCCGATAGATTTTCAGAAAAAAAAATATCTCAACAAAAGTGCGCCCTTTGACTCACATATTTCTCAATAAGTGTTATTGTGCTTTGACATAATCAAATAAACCAATAATGGCAAAGCAAGATTTATCATTATTTTGTTAATGCATTTCTTCAAGTAAAAATGCGACATTTTAATGAAATTATTCTAAATATGATCTTTTTAAAACTTGATATGCAAGACATTATTCTTTGTACCTGACTAGTAAATTAGACAATGATCAATTATTAAAAAGTATTTTAATAATTTATTTCTCCCAATGCCATTGAAAGAAAAAAATCCTATTAATATTACTTATACTATAAACCTCACTGAATATTTATTCCTATGTAACTGAAACGAAAATAATAATAATAAAAAAAATGCATTTCTGTGATTATGGCAAATTTCGGAGGGTCACTTGTCTAACGTTAAGAATAACTTCACAGAAGACATTTTAAGGGAACCTGTCTGCTATTCACATTGCATATTAGGAAAACCACTAAAACGTTCACGCAGCCGGCCCATTTATCGGAATTTGACACTGGATCGAATTATTAGCGTTTAGTGTTCTTAACCACTCAAAAACTGGAGAACGAAATGCATTTTGGATATTATTTTCTAGAATTAGCTCAGAAGAACTATTAGTTTCGAAACACCATTTTGAATCACTTAAATGAGATGTATCACTTTTCAAACTGTTGCCACCAAATATGATCGCCCTGTATTAAAAGAAACTAAATAATGAAGAATCTACATGAATGTATGTATGTTTCTCGCATTGTGAAAAAGCAACGGTACCTAGAGTCATCAAATTTTGAATACTGTGGGGTGTTTCATCCGAATATGATCACATGGAAGCTGGAATGCATTTTGGTGATTTTTGAAATTATGCTGAGAAAATGATCTCGAGATTCCTACATTTTTATTATGTACTTCATGCATTAAATTTCATCACTCTTCTTGATAAATATTGATTTATTTTTAAAAGTGAATTCTTAAATTTGTTTTAATTTTTAAATTCTTAAAACTTCGCTTTTATAAGAATTTTTAATATTAAATAAAGGAAATGCTGGTTCTAATTTTTTCTCTTATTATTATTCTTGATTGATGTCTGGAAATTGACACCATTCCAGATGTGTATTCGGATTCGAGAAAAATGTAGGATTTGTCTGGCTTCTAGTAAAACTTGAGAGAGAAAAAAAATTTTAGTCTACAATTAGTTTTTTATCGTCGCTTCCATTTTTATGGGATCCCATTGCCATAAAGCTTGAATAGGGCTGATTTAAGTGACTAGTACATCCGGCTAGCAAATGGAAGATCTCTTTTTCAATTCCAGATGAGGACACAGTTGAGTTCTACGTTCCTAACTTTTTTTAGTTTAAAGGAGAATTTGCCTAGAAGGACTATTAATTTCATTCTGGCATTTTGCGTCTATTCACTGTAAACGTTGATTTACTTTTCAAAATGTTACCACCAAATATTATCGTCCTGTGTTATATTAAAAAAATTAAATAATGAAGAATCTACATAAATGCATGTATGTTTCTCGCATTGTGATAAAACGACGCTACCTGGAGCCATCCAATTTTGAATAACGTACGTTTCCACACGAATATGGACATCTGGAAGCTCACACTTGGTATTTGTTCTATTTATCTATTTCATATTTTGTAAAACATTAACGAATTTTTGATTAAAAAACTCAACGATTTAAAAGCGAGGAATGGCAACATTATACGGAAAAAAGCATTTTTATCTCAAGCGCGCGAGGCTCTGTATGAGAAATTTTAAAGATATGCCCATTTTAAAATTATTTTGTGAAATTGCTGTTGAATTTAATTTTATGGTTTAAGTGCGAATAACGTGATTTTTAATAAATAAAGGTAACACACAAAACGTTGGAAAAAGCTCCTTTGGGCGTAATGCAAAATCTGAAAGCTTTCAGGTTTTTTTTTTTTTTTTTTTTTTTTTTTTTTCAAACTAACATTTTCGACATTTTCACCCGAACTAAAGTGCTTTGGATCTTTTGTTTAGTTCAAGTAGCTGTTTATGAAAGGGAGAATATAATGAATTATGACATTGCCTCATGTGCATTCTTGTGCAGTACTCCAGATGATAGTTAAAATATATATATTTTGATTCCTGGCAAAGGAACAGTTTAATTTTAAGTTTCTTGCTTCGATAAAACTGAATAGACTTGTCATCTTTATATTTTTATTCATAGTTTCTCTCTGCGTTTTTAAAACTTTGAATAGTGTGGCAAAATGCGTAAATTTCAAAACGCTTACATCCAAAATTTGACCCAAATAAGACAGATTATCATTCTGCGCACATTATATTTAATTTTCTAAAACAATAGAAAAGATGACCAATAAGAAGTTTTCTAGAGACTGAAAAAATGCGTTTAGGGGGAGAATCAAAATTGAAACTAGAGATATTGAAAGCTAGATAAGCCACTGTATAGTAGTGGTTCTTATCTACTAACCTACTACGTTTTAGTAGTTTTCGCGACATTTTTCCAAAGAACTTTACGGTATAATTACACAAATATCAGTAAATAAGCAAAAATTAAAAAAAAAAGAGAAAGAGAAATTTACTTTTTACGTAGTATTCTTTTATAGAACAAAACGATTTTATAAAATAACATGTAATTATATTTTTATTATTAGAACATTTATTACACTTTAATTTCATTATCTGCTTTCCTGTCTGCAAATGTACGTCATAAATTTATTCTGTAAATCTAGAAATCTAGAAATTAGAACTTAGTTTTAATTATATCGTCATACCAATTAAGTTTAAGAATATAATTACAAGGGTTTGAAACTTTTACGATTTCATTTTGTTCAAAAAATAAATTTTCGCCTCTGAAAAATTTACTAATTCTACTAAAAAAATTCTGCATTTGCAAAAACGTTAATTATAGCCCGTAAAAACAAGATTAAAAAAAATATGCTCTAGAAGCTTAACTGTCATAAGGAGTCGTTTAAGGGAATAAATTCATTTTAAAACTAAGAGAATTGAAGAAAATTGAAGAAAAGAACGTTTTCACTTAATTTATGCCTCATCATCACTACCTTTAATTACTTAAAATACAATTTATGTTTAAATGCAGGCCAAAAGAGTAATCTATTTTTTAATTACCCTTTTCAAAACTGTAATTTTTTTAAAACTTTTCCCTGGGCAAATAGTTGACTGAAGAAAGAAAGACAGAGAGCGAAATTACTCATCATTAGTAATTAGTCTTCAATTTCATGGATGATGGTTTGAGAACACTATCTACAATAAAAATCATTAGCTTACGTGCAAAAGAATTTTGTGTTACTTTTTGCTGGGAAACTGGAATATTATTGAAGAAATAATTAAATAATTTTTTAAACTGATGATTAATCGGATTTAAATAAAAACAGAAACAGAAATGTTTTCTATTCTTTGCATATTGCAGAAATGCATTTTTAACAAAATTTAATTTGAAATGCTTATTTAAATATGAAAATGAGTGTTTTGTTTTTGGTAAGCTTCATTTTATTTTATACTTCAACTGAAGCTAAATTGAAGCTACCTTATCAGTCAAACTCATTTTTTTTTATTCAAGAAACGTGTTTAATTTATGAGGCAGGACAACTAACACCGAAAACTGATTTGTAACTTCATAACTGGCAGTACTGCTTGGAACCTATACCAGTATAGCGAATAGCAGTATATGTCTATTTAATTGCGCGACGGAAGGGCGGAAAAGCAAGACTTGTAAAAAGTAATTCTTCTGTGCCTAGGACGGTAATGATTGATACAAAAATTGATAAGAGAACTGTTATGAAACTTTTTGTTAAATGAGGCGAAAACCCGTTGAATTGAAAGGTTGAAAGATTTATTCAATCGTCTGTTGGCATGAGGATTATTGCTTATAATAGGCGCATTTGTGTGAATGGATGCCGCCCAGGAAGTACAGTGGTTAGGGAAATCTACTGCGGTACTGAAGCCGGCTAAGGCGTGGATGTTTGTAAATGTATAGTGTCCGTGGGGCATGGGAAGGCTCTAAATATCCGACGAGCCGAAAGTCCTCTCGAAAGGTTGATGGTAAGTGAAGACAGGTGGGAGAACCTCAGGGGGTTCTCTCCATCAAAATTAAGGGTGGAACTGAGCGAAGTGGTACAGTCCCACTCAAGGCTCTTGCCAACGACAGGCGTGATCTTGCACTCCTTGCCACGATGAATTTCGTGGACTTGTTCTGATGTTATTGTCAGAAAAATGAGATGAATTACAGCAACAGCATGTGAATGTGTTCTTCATTTCATAGTTGTGAGTTGTTTTATATTTTTAATATGAAGCGTTCGTACAGTTGAATCAGGCTGTTAATGCATTTTTTTATTATGATGCTTTAGAGTGTTTAAGCTGGCGTGTTGTGCGAGTAAGGCCATATATCGCGATGAGAGATTCGATCTTACGTTATACTGTTTCACTTATTCAGCGATCTTTGTAACTGAATATTTATCAAAAGATAAGCTCCTACCATTCTGCATCTTCCTTAGAGTCTAGACTGAAATTTTCGTGTCACAGATTTGAAATCTGCAATAAATCCACATCTATTTGATGATCTTGAAGACAATAATTAAGACCTACATGGTTTGGAAACACATTATTTTGGATTACTTTCGTGTGTGGTTTTTGTATTGGGAGAAACCTTAGCGCAAATGCGTTAAATTCCGAAGGCACTACTGTGAAGTAGTGTGTAATTAATCTTCAGTTAATCTTTAATAAAGTTGCTGTATAAGAAAATTCTCGTTGTTTAATTGCGGTAATTCATAATCTGAACTTAGATTCAAGTAAGTAAAAGAATGGTGAAAGTTATGATTACCTGATCATTTGATTTTCTTGGACAGCTTTCCTGTTGCAATAAAAAGGCTACCTTAAATTTTCGAAGTTGCTACTCTATTGTAGTATTAAGACAATAGTTCAAAGAAAGCTCAGCATGGCAGAAAGCAAAATGTATTAATTTAGCTATTGAATGAGACGTAAGCTATTGAATGAGAAGTAAGTATAACAGCGGTATCAATGAGAGGTAAGAATTTAATACTTTTTTTAAGATTGTCCCCTATAGATTCTAAATAACTGAAACTTAATTGTAGGGATTCATTGAAGGACCAAGGCTAACATATTTAAAAACCAGTAGATTCTTTGCTAAGTAAATTAATACCTCAGTTTCAGAGTTAGATTGAACTGCTTGCTGTCATTACGAAGCAATAAATATCGAAGCAGTAACAATTAAAAATATTTATATTATCGCTGTGTTTGTAGACGAATCAACGAAGTGTAAAAGTTGTTTGTTCAGTGATGAATATTTGAATTTGTTAAAATTTTAATGTAGTTCTTTACAATAACACGATATTGTGTTAAAAAAAGGCCAAACAGTTAGATTTATAGGTGGTACAACTTCACACTATTATTATCTGTCATCATTAGACGTGGAATATTGAGAACGTAGTTATTCTCTAGTAATAGAAACAATAAAATTAATCCATCTACTTTTTGTCTATCTATGCTCCTCCGTGTACTATAGAAACGTGTTTTCTATTCAAAAGTTTTGCTACCATTAGTTTTCTTGAATTTAGTAGTTTTTTTTCTTTCCCGCGGCGACTAGAATATTTTGAATACCGGGTAGCTAAAAGGATGTTTCGAAACGTGAACCCTTGTTAAGTTTCTTTTATGTAATCTGTTACAAAAGCTCTAAACTCATTTCTACATAAGGTGCTAAGTGAGAATAGATAACGTACGATGGTCTATATCACTTGCAGATAAATAACTTAGTCCAAAAACATTTAAAGAAATCCAGATCTTACTTACATAAATAAAATCACAAAATTCTTAGGCAAGAAATAGGGTATTCAACAAATAGGACTCAAATATTTGCTAGCTTTTGTTATAGATATAAAATTGTATTTCTGCTAGACTAATCGTATTTCTATCATATTAAACTGACTGTGTGATGTATTTTTCTATCCAGAACTGTGGAATTATATTAACAAATCCGCCAACATTCCGCAATGCTTGAGATACTTTGCCTTAGAAATTGTAAATAATATTTTAATTTAGTCATTTTTATAGTCATTTATATATATATATATATATATATATATATATATTAAAGTATAAAAATCAAAATTTTAATTTTAATTTGAAATAGTCCTTAATTTGAAATAGTCCTATCATTAAAATGCGGCTATTTCTCCTTTTTATACTAAAATAGTATAGAAAGAAGAAATAAATAGTAACGGCTAGTAAAATAGTAACGGCTTATAATAAATCGCTTTAAACAATCTATATCGTATGGTTCTTGTATAATGCTAGTAACTCATGCAATTAAATAAAAGGCTTCAGAGAATATGATTTTAGTTTGGAGATCGAAACCTTTTTTTAACTTTTGAGAAGCGTAAGATTGATAACTGATAAAACATTTAACAGCTTTATGCAAACCTATTTACTACAATCTGTTACTAATATCCTATTATTATGTATTTATTTCATTAATTTAAGATCTAATTTCCTAGGATGCTCATGTTGGGCTACTGAAAATCTCGGAACTGGATCTGTGGCGTGGAACAACATAGTTCGAAATCAGATCGGTTCCCAATGCAGCCACTCCTAACCCTTACAGAAGGTTGTAAAGAAGGCTACTAGGTAAAGCAGTAGCTAGGGATTTATTATGGAATTCTGGTGCTCTTCTGATTTTTACCTGTAGGCTAAAAGCAATGCATTCTGAAGTAAGCTTTCATCATAGCTATGTTGCATTCTCGCTTTATGTTGCTTTCGCTTCTCTACTGCTTACTTGCAGCTGCTCCTTTCTTCGAATATAATTAAAAATGTAGAAGATATCGATATTTGTTTTCAAGAACAGGCGCTTACAGCACCAATTTATCTGGGTTGGCTTTAATGCATTTGTCAAAAATAAAAGAAATATTAGATCGGAATACAACTCCTCTTTATGATATACCGCTTAGAACTTCTAAATCATTTAATATATGCATAGACACACACAATGCACGCAAGGTAGTGAAAATGATCAAGGTCACTGTATAGAGCAGTTTCTATTGCATTTGAGAAGAAGCAGATACCGCTGTATGGTGAAACGATCGATTTCTTCTCAATACTATTTACCCAGAATAGATTACAATGCATTTGACTATTTACAAAAATTATCAATAACACAAAACGAGTGTGTAAGATCCAGCCGTGTCCGGTGGCGTAATTAATAGACTCAGATTTATCTTTTAATTTATTCACACCATCAACGTAAACTATATACACTTTGTACAAATAGAAATATATAAAATAATATAATTGTTAAATTTATAAAGTTACCACACTGAGCATACTGAGCAATCGGCCTCTCCCACCGAAAGCCAGTCTCCAACTTACCGTTTTTCCGCCTAGAGGACGCTACTTATTTTCAGGGTTACAGTTTCGGAGGACCAGGCACTACAGAGTGACATCGGCAATTCAACCATTGCATTGCATACATCATATTCTTCTCAGTTGAATACACTGGTCTACGCTACACTGGTCTCTGGTGAGTTTCTGGTTTCCTCAGTTTACAAATCCGGGATTAGAAATTGCACATAAATTAAACTGTTTGGCTATTTAAACAAGACAAAGCAAGTGGAGTCTACGTTATAATTAAATTTAATATATATCATAAGTCGCGTTTCCGAGACATGGAAAACGCAAGTTGAATTTCGTCAGTCAGCTGACCGGGACATAAGAACTACCCTAATTTTTTTCTTTTTTGTTTAGTTGTTCATTTATAATAGAAAAATAAGGCTTAAAGTTATTAATGAGGTCAGTTCTTCCAATTAAACTCTTTTTTATTCTAGCTTATTTATTTATTTATTTTTTGCAAGTAAAAGAATTGTTCATTACGTTTTATGATATAGATTTTCCTAATTCTAATTTGAGTACCAATTTACACAGAAACTAGAAATTTGAGATAGTTTGCGACGTTATTATGCTTGAAGATTGCACTGTTTTCGAGGAGTTTAACAACAGGGATTTATTTCGATGTCTTTACACATTAGAAAAATTCTATACAGATAAGGAAATTCTACACAATATATTATGAACATGTTAGAATGTACTGAACAAACAACAATTCAGAACCTCCGTAGGATTGTAATGAAAGAGTATAATCAATGCATTTTAATACAGTCGCGAAACGTTTATTGGAATATATCATTAAATTGATGAAACTAAGATTAGGTTTAACTTGTCTGCAATTTCATAGGCATCATGAAACAGGCAAAACAATTCTATTTAGACAGAAGTTTGAAGTTAAAAGCTGTAAAACGACTGACTGAGAAAGCTCTGGCAAACTGTTACATCGAAATTTGAACGTTTAAAAATAATTACAGCGCTTAGAAATTCCATTACTTCGGATAACTTGTGAATAACAAGCACTGCACTTATTTACGAAATTACTTTCCTGCAAACTATCAACTTACGTACTCATTATCAAGAAATGCTGTAAATATGGTATGGGCAGTCGCACTGAATTTTACAAATATAATATTTTGGGAACTTTTAGGTGTTCCTCAATTCGTTGGATCTGTAAGCTTTAACAAATCTGAAAGCTTTGGGATATTATACATATTACGCCTGGGGAGGCGATTTTTTTAACGTTTTATGTTTTCCTCTATTTGTTAAATATCATGTTCTTCGTACTTAAAATTCAATTCAGAAGCAATATCAAAAAATATTTAAAAAAGCATAATTTCCGATGGAGAGTCTAGCGCGCAGGAGATAAAAATGTTTTTTTTTTTTCGTACAGTGTTGGCCCATTGCTTGCTCTGAAACTGTTGAGTTTGGAAATAAAATATCGTTAAAGTTTTACAAATATGAAATACATAATAAAAAAGTATTATTGTCAGTTTAGATTTAGTTATAGCGTTATAGATAGAATTAATACAGTATTGCATAAAAAAAATCTGAATGCTTTCAGATTTTATATTACGGCCAAAGGTACGTTTTTAAACGTTTTGTGTGTTACCGTTATTTATTAAATATCATTCATGTTCTTTGCACGCAAACCATATAAAATTCAATTCAACCACAATATCATATCACGAAGTATTTCAAAACAGCATATCTTTAGAATTTCCGATAGACAGTCTCGAGCGCTGAAGAGAAAAAAGATTTTTCCGTACAGTGTTGCCAGTGCTCGCTTTGAAATCGTTGCAGTTGATCAAAAATTCGTTAACGTTTTACAAAATATGTAACAGATAGCAAAATTCGAAATTTCAACTTCGGACCTCCATGGGCCCATCTTCGTTTGGAGGATCACTTTATTCAAAATTGGATGGCTGTAGATGACGTCGTTTTTTCGCAGTGCGAGAAACATATATAAATTCGTGGAGATTCTTCATTATTCAGTTCCTTTAAATATAATAGAGGGCGGTAATGTTTGGTGGCAGCATTTTAAAAAGTGATACGCCGTTTATAACGAACCGACGCAAAATGCCGTTTCGAAACTAAAAGCTCTTCTGAGCTAATGCTGCTTTGGGCTGAAAAATAGTGTTTCCATTGCTCGCTTTGAAATCATTAAGTTTGTTATTCAAAAATTCGCTAATGTTTTAAAAAATATGAAAAATGCAATAAAACAAATACAAAATTCGCACTTCCAGGTGTCCATATTCAGGTAAAGTTTATTGTTCTATTCGGGTAAACTATATTGTTCCAAATTTGATGGGTTTAAGGTGTGGTTTTTCCCTCACAATGCGGATAACCTTCATGCATTCATGCAAATTCTTCATTATTTAATATCTGTAAATATAATACAGGGCGATAATATATGGTGGCAACAATTTGAAAAGTGATTCACGCTTTTATAGTGATTCAACGCAAAATCTCTAATAGCTCTTCTGGGCTATTAGTCTGAAATCGAGTTCTTTTGAGTTAAAAAACAACTCCTGGGATCTGGGTTCCTATGGGTAAAAAAAAAGTACTGGAACTTAAGCCTATATTCTCTGTAAAGTGAGGAATATTGAGAGAAGAACCGCTGCACTGAAATAAAGTGCATGTTGGGGTTTAAGTAGAATGTGCATATTGGGGACGAGAAAATGCTGATGACCGCTTAGTAAGAATCATACTGTTCTGTCTTTAACGAGGATTTATGAGAATTACTTAAAAGGTTACAACAATGAAGTTCTTTAAAAGTAAGAATTATACTGTTCTGTCTTTAAAGAGCTTTATTGCGCTTGCTTAACCTTTTGAGTAATACACATAGATTTCGCTTTGATGAATCCCAATTATGACAGTTTGTTTTTTATCCACCAGTTATCAGAGATAAAAAAGAACTACGTGAAATTAAGGCCTTATTAAAAACTTGATGTTTATTCATTTTTGATCTCAAACATCATTTTGATAGCTTCAGTTCGTATTCCTCTGTTATAGTCAAACAGTAAACAACCATTATAAGAGTTCTTTAACTGCAGTTACTATGATACTATTACATACTTCCATAATTACCATTATACATTATTTTATAGTTCTGATTCTTACTTTATTTCTGGTTAGTTCTGATTCTTATTTTATTTCTAGTTAGTTCTGACGATTACTTACTTATTTCTTCTTATTGTTTATTTAAAGCTGATTATAAATTTTCAGTAAAAGCTCCCGATGAACGAAATGAAACTTCAGTGAGTTATTACTTTTTAAAGCTCTACGGATTGAAAGTCATTTCTTCAAGTAACTTTCTTACTTTTCTGATTTTGCGCTTCCACTGAAGTTTCCGCAAAAGTTTTGAGACACCACCTTCTCTGTTTCATTCTGTTTTAATTCTGAAATGAGACAGATATTGTTTTAATTAAATTTAGTTTATGTGAAGCTGATGAAAATAAATTGTTTTCTTGCCCAAGCAGACTTTTTATGCGCATTTTTCACAGTAGGTGAAATATTATAATAAACATGCTGATTTCGCATGGCTTAGATTGGACTGTAATTTACTACTAAGTCCAAAAACAATTTAACATTTTATTTTAATTTTTTTACAAAATTCTACTTCCGATGAAGCGGAGACGACTAACGACTAAAAAACAATTTTTCTATAGCAAAAATTAGTTTCCATACCAAGTAGTACAAATACAGCTAACTTGCCGCTAACGTGTTGCATGTTTTTTATGGTTTTACATAGTCGCGTTAACGCATGCCAATTTTCTATGATTTGCTCTTCTATATACACTAGGCAAAATTTATCTACAATCGTATCAGTAATGGCACAACATTACAGATTCCACAAGGTCATCACAGGAATTCATTGGATGACCTTTGAAGGTATATTTTGATAGCTAAAATGTTGTCTTCAAACGTTTTCAATCTTTTATATTGTAAGGTACAGGAATCAAAGGACGCATACGAATAACTTGCATTCATAGTTTTCAGTGTCCTTAATGTTGTCAGGGTAATAAATGGTATGTATTACAAAGCAGTAAAGCTTTTCTTACCAATGGCTAAACATAAGAGAATAGGATACATGCTAAGAGTTATCGTGCCCTGTGTTATCGAACATTTTAATAGAAATGGAGAGGAATAAAAGGTACTAACATTCGAAAAAAATAACTCTGCCAAAATGCAGTATGAAATAAAATAACATACTTAATATAAGTAATATATAAATGAACTATTGAACTGAGAGAAAAAGGCTGTTCCAAGTATAGATCCTAATTCCATTGCGACTACTTTTGTGCGTTTTATTTTATTGCCTAAGTAAAGCTCTGTATTTGATAGTTGAATTAGATTACTGTGTTCTATAACTTGTATTAGGTCACTGTGTTCATTCACTGTGTTTAATTAGGTCACTGTGTTCTTATATTTCATAAGAGGTCTAGATGTTATGGTGAATAGGGAAGCCTGACTGCTGTACCAAAAGTACAGGGTGGGAATCCCGAAGAAGGCATGGATGTAAAACTGTCTATCCCTTCATAGGATGCAGCAGTGGTCGCCTATTAGGTGCTTTCAAAATAAAATGGCCACCACCTCTGACCTTAGTAGTGGTCAGTGCCGTATAGATAAGTGCCTGCCATTGGAAAAATATATTTAATAAGAGTAAGATTTGTACAGTCATATCTCTCATGAATAAAATTAAATTGTATAGTACCGTTTAACTTTCATATTATAGCTTAATGAAACTGTAATGCTTCATTACTATTAAAATAACATATCTGTTATGAACTCACACATTTAAATTATTTGTTAGAACCAAGTATCGATGCTGAAGCCTTCTCTTGAATACTTTTTAGAGTCCCTAAGGAATCTGTTAAGAAAACGTTGGGCCAGTTCGGCTTTCACCCAAGATATTCCACACCAAACGTAATTCATCTTCTCAAAGATATTGCTGAAAAGAACAAAGATAATAAACTTCGCTCCGAAGTTGTTTAAACTTGCAGAAGGCATTTTACTTGCTGTTATGGTCGGATGTTCAAGAGGCACTCAGGAAAGTTGAATGCCCATCCAACTTATTCCGTCTACTTAAAGGTTAAACGTTATTTTAAAAATAGAGCTAAATTCATCCATTACAATAACACCTACATTAAGAGACAGTAACAAATAGAGTACCCTCACAGCTCATGGGTAAGCGCAAACCTTTGGAACATAACTTTCCATTACATCTCACATATGGCCATCCCACGCTACAGTGAGTGCATTCTCAGATGACATAGCATTTGCTGTCAATAGTCGCACACTTGGCGTTCTGCAAAACAATAGCCAAGAAACGGTAAAAATCTTCAGCAAACTTTAGAAAGAATTAAAATTAATACTTTTCGAATTAAATTCTCAAGCAGTAATCTTCCGCAAACTGCGACCATCTGTCACTCGTAATCCAGTATTTACAATAAATTGGAAAAATATATAAATTCGCAACGAAATTAAATACTTAAGTGTAATAATCGACAATAAGATTTTATGGATTTCCCACCTTAATAAGCTGAAAAGAAAATATCTCACTCTGCTACAAGATTCCGCAGAATGCAAAACTCTAATTGGGGTTAAAAACTATCAATTCATAAAATTATGTATGGCACCGTAATCCAAAATATGATCGGATATGCAGTAACAGCTTGTGAGGTTTCTTTTATTTGAATAACCAATTATTTTATATTTTGAATCTGTATCGTCACTTCTTTCTTTCCGTTTTTTTCTCCAGAATGCAAATTAGCTATCTTGTAGTATTTATAGTGAACTTTGAAGATATACACAGCGTTTTGTGCCACTTAGGAGTACGTTATTAAGTGTGCTATTTTAGATAAAAGTTCCTATCTCCGGCCTTGCATTACAATTATCAATAACTGTAATTCATGTAAGTGAAGTTCTGAGCCAACTTTAGATTGAACTTCTCTGTGTAGCCTTTGGTTGTTAGTTTAACTGCTTTAGGTTTATTACCATAAATGGTGACGGATCTGTACGCACCGACGTTGCCTTCTATTTTAGTTTTAAACGAAACATCTTTTACACTCTGTTGTGCTTGCTGCTATTTCTGTTTGCTTAGAGATACGTCTCTTAACATCTACATAGAGTTTGACATTGTATTATGCACAATAGAGTTAAACTTTACAAGTTTGTGCAATTTTTTGACAAAAAAGGCTCCTCATTTGAAGTATTCAACGAACTTTCAATACATCAAGAATGTATAGAACACTTTTACACTGCAAATTGTAACAGGAATTCTACTTCTGTGTATCACAGAGCAAGTCGAAAGCACTACAGCCCAAATCCAGAATTATTATTTCGACCAATATTTTCAACAGCTTCAGCCCAGCAAACTACAAGCCCAGAAACTCTTATCTCGATTGCCAAACAGTTCACTAGACTTTCTCCATGTCACAACCAAAACAAATGGCAAAAACAAGTGACAAGTGGGCAAAAACAGCATATTCCAAGCAGAATATATTCCAAGCAGACACATGACGCAGTTGTCTGATAACGAACAAAATTCAACAGATATTAAGAAGATGCAAACAACAACACATTGTCATTTAATGTATCAAAGGACATGAAAGAAATGTTGGAAATGAATAAGCAGGTAAACTTGCTAAAGAAGCTGAACAAGACGCATCCGCAATAAATAGCGACATACAAAGTAACCAAAAACGTTCTTGCTTTTTCTGATATGACATTGGAAGAGTGGACCCCACCATAAAAATAGTCGCCATACCTGATGATGAAGGGGTTAGGATGGGAGGCCGGACATTGACCAAGAGCATAAAAGCGAGTTTCATCGGTTCCTTAAACATAACTTACACAGCGACTGATTGAAACAGGCACGTCAAAGACGCTCGTTCAAAGTTGTTTGCTGTATGACTTTCAAGTGGGCCTGTAAGCAGCAGAATCAAGACGCCGACTTTTCCAGGCCTTTGGGGATGATGCCGTTAACGAACGAACTGCTAGGCAATGGTTTCAGATGTTCAGATCAAGGGATATGTCTGATCAAGGGATACGTGGTGAGCATGATCAAGTACTCATCAGCGATGAAACATGGAATCCAGCACGACACATCCAGGCGTTCCAGACATTGTTTGTCACCACGGAATCCTGTGCCTCTCACTGCGAGACCTTCTCTCTACCCACGCAAGATCATGTTCTGTATCTGATCATGTTCTGTATCCAGAAGTCGCCAAGTGGTACACTATGAACTCCTGCCAGTAGGTGAAATCATCACGGCAGGCCTGTACTCGCGGCAGTTGGAACGTGTGCATCAGGCACTAATGCGTAAAGAGGCAGCATTGGTCAATCGTAAGGGTGTACTCCTCCTCCATGACAAAGCGAGGCCGCATGTGGCTTGGGAGGACAGAGATCCCATCCAGCGACTGGGCTAGGAGACACTACCCCATCCAACACACTCCGTAGACCTCGCGCCAACAGACGACGACCTTTTCCATTCCCTAGACAATCATTTTCTTAGGATATCCTTCAACAACCGGCCAAACCTCGAAAAGGCCCTCACGCACTTCTGACTCCTGACTTTTACAGGACCTCAAGACTCCTGACTTTTACAGATATGGCATCGCACAGCTAGCCACTCGTTGGCAAAAGGCACTGGATGCCGATAGCGATTACGTTAATGATTAGAGGTGATTATTATTTGCTTTATGACTTTTTCTTTCTGACTGTCCAAAACGACAAGAACGTTTTTGGTTACATAGTTTAGCCAACCAATAGACTTAAAGCTACTCCGCAAATGAATCGGAATCTATAAGGTCATGGTCCATTTCCTACCTTCTTTTATTACAGAAGTATTTCCTCGATAGATACTTGCATCTGCTGCGAATTAGGAAACGTTCCACATTATATATTCAAATGTCGTTTAACAAAATGTTTCCACATTCGTCACCCATGACGTTTTCCATCTGAATAAAAATTCTATTACGTTATCGGTTTTATACCATTCTTCAGGTCTTTAAAATGCATAAAACGGATATTAATTATTAGCTCCCTATTACAAGATCTCTTAGAAGCTATATTCTCTGCAAGCATTCATCACATTCTATGCAAACATCAAACATTCATAATGCAACATCTTAAGTACAAGAGCCTCACAAATTCTATAAATTCATTCTCACGAATTTGTTCAAATATCAATGCTAGAGGAACATTGAACCTTTCAAAATCATCTAACTTAGAGAAAGTTGCAGTCGAAGGGCTATGTCTGTTTACCCCACGGTCTCATCATGCCCCCATCTTCTATCAGCTATCACTTCCCACCCCTTCGTATGGAGGAATATACTATTATTTATCGCTTATAGGTCTATATGATCAAAACAGCCTATACAGTTAATAAGCCCAGAATTATGGCGATCACAATTATTAAATCTCAGCAGGATACTGTGAATGTGCTGATAATGCGCTACATATGAATCTTTCATAGTCTTAATATAGCTGCTGCTTAGATCTTCATGAAAAACTCTATTTCTGACGTCTCTCAATTTCTGGTGCATTAGATATGGTTCTCAGGTCCCTTCGCTTCACAAAATATTCTAAGCATCTAAACTTTTCAAAATTTTGAAAAACAAGCGTTGCATATCTCTCGTTTTCTTTTATATGATGAGTCAATTCACCAGCTAGAGGTTATACGAGAAATTACTACATTATATGTTGATATTTTCACTTGCCAAGAACATTAATTTATTCTTCAATATGGTCCCATATTTCAGTCTTTACACTGTCATTTCTCTCCCGTATTCCTAACAGAACGTAAATTTTAGCTCGTCGCGGGTATCTAAATTTACTAGAAAGAGAGAATATTTAAAGGGAGGTTTTAGATAGCTTGCACAGAGCGTATTATGCCTGCTGAAGGTCACGTTACTAGTTGAATTACTATCATAGCAATTTGCCTTCGGGGTTGCTTTATTCCTTGCCAATAGCGCTCGTCACTCCTGTGTAAGTTTGAGATAACTTGCATGCAAAGTATTTCTGTGTAGCCTGGGACTAGTTTTCGACTTAGAATTAGTTTAATTTGAAGTTCCTTATTTTTTAATTATGCCATAAATGCTGGCTGGTTTTGTAAGCACAAGAAGTGTTTTCTGTTCAGCTATATTGAGTTCTTAATAAAAGGGTCTTTTACATCCTTCTTACGTCTCTGTGCGACTAATCAGGCATAGCGCTTACGTCAAAAGTCGTTTACGTCTTTTCTAGAGACTTAACTTAACGGATGGTACCTAAAAGAGAGAAACTTTACATAATTATTAAATAATAATAAGTTTTTATTGAGTTGCCAACTGTACAATTTTCATTTTTCGCATATATTAAAAGTAAAATGGGGTTTAACGTAAAAAAGTATTGACATGACTCATTCAGCTTCAGAAAATAAAAATCTCTCTAAAATTATTTTGAATGATTTGGTCAAAAATCTCCACCTTGTCTTGACCATCATAATAATAGTATTTTCGCTTATAGTTGATGCAGTTTTGTTCACGTATCTGATAAGAATTTTATTTTCACAACAGCTTCGGTTACTTAATTATCAGAAATTTGCATTAAAACTATTTTCATTATTATTATTTTTCAATATCTGCGAGTAGTGAAGCATTTTGAGGCTAAATTAAAAGTATTAAATCTAGATTACAAGTATGACCATGAATTTCACAAAACTGTTCCGAAGACATGATCCAATGTTAGTGGAAATCCGCCGACTGATTGCAATTTATTTCCATATTACAAGGATAATCATTATCTTTCAGTAACTCAGAAGAAAAATTAAAACGTTTGCTCAGAATATTCTCATTATACTTACAGTATCTGTTGTAAAATTTTTATTTATTTGCTTAAATATAGCAATACAATACATTAAATTGCTAATAGGAATTAATGTTTCAATTGTATGCATGCAATTTGTACGATCAGATTTATTTCGCTTCTTTTAAGAAATAGATTTCATTTAAGATATGATGATGAATCTATTTAAGAAATAGATTTAAGGAATACATTAACCAGAATACTTTTAGCACATATTTGAATGAATGAAATTTGAATTCAATGAAATTTGAATATTTATACATTTTTTTTCTTTTTATCTCTTCCTTTTCAATAGATGAAAAGAAACTCTCGACTAACATTTTTCTTCAGAGTATCGACGAAAAGGAAATTAATTTCATTTTTTGAAACGACTGTGTCTTAATTAGCTTTTAATCTGCAATGAAAGGTTTTAATTATTTAATGTCGATTTATCCATTTCAAAAGAGAAGTTCCTAACAATTTTAGAAGAAGCTTTTATAATTAAATTTCCCAATTTTTGTTTTATTATGATTTCCCGTTAAAAACGACATTTAATAAAATGTTTAATGAAATGCTAGAACTTTTTTTAGCTACGGTTGGTAATGGAAAATTTGCTGTAGCATTCAAAATAAAGGTTTTCCAAACATCTTAGTAAAATTTATTAAATGAAAACATTGAATGTATGGGTAATTTACAAAAATTAAGATCTACTTTCTTTTAGTATATTTGTTTCTAAAATATGATAGGATCTTATAATCGGTTATCATACTAAATGAAATTGCAGAATGAGAGAAAGAAAATTAATTATTACATTACATAGAAAAATATAGTATTTAAATATTAAATAAACCACATAGGTAATTATTATATGTAGGAGTCATGTTTTTAAATAAATAGCATTTTCATATTATCTAAACACAAGCGTGCGTTTACAATTTTACGTCAACATGAAATCTTGGGCTTTATTATACTTTTCAACATAACTTCCATTTACATTAAGGCATTTATCGTACCCAATAATCAGCTTCTGAATAATCAGTGTGAGCTCAACTTTCTATAATTTAAGCATTCTGTCACAGTTTCATACAGAACAATTCTTGAAACGTGAGAGAATTTCATAAGTAATAATAAAATTGTATTGTCGAGCTTTTCTCATTAAATATCTGCACTAAGTCGTCGTTAAGGATGAACAGTCATTGTTAAGGATGAACGTTTCCTCGCTTCATCCTTCATTGTTACGCTTATACCCGATTTCATCATTATCTATGAAGTTTTCTCAAGTTTCAAAAATATTCTGTACGGAATCGTAACAGAACATTTGAATTGCCGGAAGACGAGCTTACGCTGGGTATCAAAACTGCTTATCAAATCAGGATGCAGATTTCTATTAAAAGGGAAAGCTGGGTGTACTATATGGTAAAGTATAGGTGGATGCATGTTTCTTTTATATAGGTGGACATTAAGTTTAAATGTAGATTAAGGCGCAGGATTTCATGTAAATAAAAATTATTAAAAAAATTGCCCTTGTATGTATCAAATATTAAAATATGCCTTGAAATAAACCAAATAAACTGTATAATTTTATACCAATAATAGAGGTTGGACTGGTCAAAGAGACTTTTCTCGCCTCCATCCAAGTTTTGAATTTAGACTCTGCCGCGCTTGGAAGTAAATAAAACGAAAGCTGTAATTAATTGTGAAGCCTAATTTTTCTTTGTATACCATAGTGAAATATTGTGTCTAATTAATTATCTCACCTTTCATTCTAATCAGAAATAGATACATTCTTATCAGAACCATGATCATATCAAATATTCTCCTATACACTACTTTTCTTAAAATGTCTCTTAAAATGTAAGGGAATCTCATATTCGAAGTGGTTTATTATTGTGTAAATATGCTACGTAAATTTTCTTTAGAATTCATGAAATAAAATATATTATTTTCCATGGAAAAAGGGCCAAATCATCCTGAAAATAGTCTCGGAAACTTTTTTATGAATTAAATTTCCCAAACTCGCCATCATATTATAGAACCTAATGTATGTGTTAGGCTAAAAATTATTTGAGACTATAAAATAATAAAACAGGAAGCAATGTTTGTATATTTGCCACAAATAATTCCTAACATTTTAGACTTGACATGGCGGTCCACCAGATCTCAGCAAGTTCAAACTAGAAAACAAACTAAAAAGTACATTCTTTCACCCAATCTAGGTATTAAGAATTCAAAAATAACAGAGGGAAAGAATTTGAGACTCACATGAGACAGCATTTGGATTCTTCTATCTTCTGTGCAAGGCAACAGACGAAAGACGAAGCAATACTACAAACCACTATCAGGTTCAATGTTCCGTCTTACCTTCTTCGGGAACATGCAAGGACCTGACTCGGAACAGAGAGCTTACTAAAGCTATGTTCAAAACTGTGGGAAGTAGACAGGATACACAAGAAGGGTATACAAAACCCTTTATTTTTCTCTATTTACAATAACTTCCGTACTTCGGAATACACAGACCCACTACTTGGGGTCTAACGTAAAAATATAAAAGATAAAACTAAACTCTAATTTAACTTTAAAATGATAAACGTGGAAGCTGGCCTTATATTAACAGGAAGCCGTATGTAGTACAGAGAACTGTTAACACTACAATACGTTTAAAAATTATCAAGAGGATTAAAACCTCTGGCCTGGACGGCAACCAGCAACTGAGTAAGACTTCTAAGGTAAGCGGCCTGCTTCGACTAACTGCTTCCTCTCTCTCGCTTGGCAAAAAGCCACAACTTAAATACTTGGCGTTCGCCAGACAAACTTTGCATAAATACATTAACGCTTATAATTCTGGCCGGAAGTAGAAAATAAGAAGTGATAGTAAAGATTTAAAATAAAATAAACGTTAGTAAAACTTAAGATCCTTACATACTTCCCGCCAGAGTTAATTAGTTTGAAACTGAGGTCTAAAACGACCTTGTTGAAAACTTTTAACTCTAGAATCTAACGCGAGGCCAATCTTTTACAAATATTTTTCGCTAGAAACTAGAAATTTAAAAGAAAGAAATTTGTTTTTACAATAGCAGCTCCCAGGACACACAGTTTTTTTCATCTCTACTGCATCTAAACAGGAGCTTTTATTCAAATCTAATTCCTTACAGAGATCTGGAAGGAAAACTAGTTTAATGAAATGTTACACAATGAAATGGCAAGTAACATGTATAATTATATTTCTCTTAACATTCTTATTTCATTCATAACTATTTTAGTTATCTCTCCCCGTGCTCTCTGACATGTGTTGTAAAAGAACACCAAACACGAATGTGTTTATGTCTATGTGTTCAACACTTCCTCCTACAATCAAAACACTAACGTGTTAAAATACAACATACCAAGATCTCGTAACACACCCTAATTTCAACTCTAAACCCTGAGGTACTATTCTGAAAGTGGCTAACTCTGAAATGTAGCGTCAGAGAGCCTAACTACATCATTCAACCTTTAACACATATTTACCATGATTTAGTCTTTTTACAGTCACACGAATAAAAAAATTTTAATATTACTTTCACTTTTACCATATCACGGTATTTCTGAACATTTAAAATAACAGTTCACATTGTATATAAGAACATATTAACATGCCGTTAATTTTATACATTTGAAAACATACATTAGTAGTACATTGTTAACTTCTATTCTTTTCAAAGCAAGTGCCAATTCTTTCTACATTGAAATAATACATTTCAAAAAGTCTTTCAGACTAAAACTTCTTTCTTTCCAGAATGTTTTAAATAATATTTATACAATAACGTTTTACAATATTTAAGTCTTTACACAACGCTATTATACATCAACTTTAGTTTTACGCGCGAGTAATTGAAAAACATAATACCAAAATCGGTAACAACTCATTTCTCGCCCTTTTGGCGATAAAGGTAGACCTCGCATGAGGTAAAACTTCTTGAAATCTGCCACTTGCAGTAAGAATGAAAGATTAACTTAAGTTTGCAAAGTAACATAAAATTTTACTTATCTTTGTGATATTCGGACATTCTTTTCTGGGCCCAGTCCTCAAAGGTAGTGCAGATTGTTGTTTGATTTATCCTCCTTCTTGTACGGGCTCGCCCTTCAGTGCTTTCCTCTAGATGCTTCTTTTTTCTCCTGTTCGGTCACACTTGAATACCTTCTTTTTCGCTTCTGCCTGTGGTCTTGGTCGTTTGATGGCAGCTGGTCTTGGCGGAACCGGGGAACTTCTTTCGTGTTCCTGCATGGACCTCGTTGCTGGCCGTTCAAATTTTCCTTGTAACTTTTCCTCCGTCGCTGGTGGCCCTTCCGCAGTTCGGCGACATTTGCTGCGGAGAGTCCTGTCGGATGAGTAGATCTTCCGTTTTAGAGCCGGGTTATAGTTGCCGTCATTTCTCCTGGTTCTCTTTGCATACGTCGTCCTTCTCCCTTCTTCATTCTGGGGGTGATCGTGAGCTCTCTTTTCTGGACGGTGGAACGGCTTCTTTTTCTGGCTAACTTCAATTTTTCCGCGGGGAAACTTTCTTTTCACTTGCTCCTGCCTCTTAATGGCTTGCCCTTGTACTTGTCGTTTTTCCACCTCTGGAGCTTGTGCCTGCGGTGTCTGCCGTGCCGGATCCTGCAAAAGATCTTGGAAAATTTTCCTTTTATTACGATCATAGTTGGGTTTGATTTGATCAATGTTTGCGGAGCAGGTTTCACCATTTCTAGCTTTTAACACTACTACAGCGTGAGTTATTTTTTCTATGACATATGGTCCTTAAAATCGTGGAAAACATTTGGCAGTTTTATCCTCTGGTGCTGAAGAAAGTGAATGCTTAATTTTTAAAACTTCATCCCCTGCTTTATAAGTTACTCCCCGTCGTTTCACGTCATAATATAATTTTTGTTTTCTCTGTGCTACTTCAGTATTCTTCTTTGCTTCCTTAATTAATTTTTCTATATCACCCATTTTAAATTCTGCGGCTCTTTGTTGCACATAAAATAATTTATCTAACGGCGTTATAATCTTTCTGCCTAAAAATAACTCAGCAGGAGTTTTGCCCGTTGTATCATGTTTTGCGGTCCTAAGGGCGAAAGCAAATTCATTGACATAGTTATCCCAGCTTTTATGAAAATTTTTAACATAACTACGGATAATTTTCACTATATTTCTATTGACCCGTTCCGCTATATTTGATTGCGGCCGATACGGGACCATTTTTAAATGACGTATGCCCAGTTTTTGGCACATGTCTTCAAATATATTACTTACAAATTGAGGACCATTATCCGATATAACGTTTAGGGGTGCCTCGTATTTTAAAATATATTTATTTAAAATAGAATCAGTAACTAATTTCGCGGAGGCTCGTTTTAAGGGAACAATTTCGGTCCACTTACTAAAATGATCAGCCATAACAAGGAGATAGCGACTTTTATTTAACTGACTTTTTGGGAAAGGGCCCAATAAATCGATGCCAATTATTTCATTTGGAAATTCGGATTTAATACTATTTAGAAACCCGGCCGCGCGGAAATTAATATAATTAACTGCTTGACATGTTGGGCAGGACTGGACACCGCCTTTGTTAACTTTTGCAGATCAGGAAAATAGACTGCCTCGCGTACGCGTTGGATAGTTTTTCGAATACCAGCATGAGAAGCTAAAGGGCTGTCATGGAGCTCCTGCAGGATATTTAATCTAAGACTAGCTGGGATAACAGGTCGAAATTCGTTGTTGGAATTCGTAGTTTTTGTATAGAATAATAGACCATCTATTAGTTCGTAATGGGCCGCCCTATTTCTTATCGCCACAACATCTTGGTGGCTAAAATTTTCAGGATCCTTTAAATACTCATAAATGCTTCCAAACTCAGGATCCTTACCCAGTTCGGTTATTACAGTTTCTCGGGAATTTATTGTACATGCTGTGAGCATTGCCACCTTTACAGTATTACCTTCTTCATCTATTTTAATTCTAGATAGGGCATCTGCTACGATATTTTCCTTTCCGGGGCTTTGTTTGATTACCAGATTATATTCTTGTAGCTTGAGTGCCCATCTTATTAACCTTGGGGATAAGTTTTTCCCTGAGTACAATCTAGTTACCGCCGCATGATCAGAGTACACTGTTATTGGCGCCTTTCCAAAATAGACTCGGAACTTTTGCACTGCTAACAGAACTGCAAGTGCCTCTCTCTCGGTCGCGGAATAGTTTCTTTGTGTTTGATTTAAAGTTCGGCTAAAAAATGCCACGGGCTGGTGATTTTGTGAAAGTACCGCTCCTAGCGCATAATCCGAAGCATCCGCTTAAATTTCTAAATTCTCATCCTTTTCAGGAAATTACAATACAGGGGCTTGCGTTAATGCTTGTTTTAATTTTTCGAAAGCACTATTGGCTTCGGCCGTCCACGAGAATCTTGCCTTTTTCCTTTTTAATTTTAACAATGGTTCAGCAATAGCTGCAAAATCTTTTATAAAGGACCTATAATATGAAAAATTCCTAGGAAAGAAGAGAGCTTCTTCGCCGTGTTTGGAGTCGGATTGCTTTTGTACAGCAATTATTTTTGATTCGTCTGTCTCTATTCCTTTCTGAGATATTTTGTAACCTAAATATTTTTATTCAGGGGCTGCAAATTTGCACTTTTCGACATTAACTTTTAGACCGGCCTCATTTAATAATGAAAACACCTGTCTTAAATCCTGTACATGTTGGTCGAAGTTATCAGTAGTAATAATGATATCGTCTAAATAGATAAATGTGGACTTTCCAAGAACAGGTCTTAACACAATGTCCATACATCGCTGAAATGTTGCCGGCGCCCCTGAAAGGCCAAACGGCATACGCAAAAATGCATAAGTGCCAGACTTGGTTATAAAAGCAGTCTTAGGCACGTCCTCAGGCCTAACCCCTATTTGAAAATAACCAGTCGTTAAGTCTAAAGTCGTCATATATTTGGTAGATGTTATGTTCCTTAGAATTTCTTCAATAATAGGTAACGGATATACCGGATATTTAGTTATGGAGTTTAATTTACGGTAGTCAATTGCGAATCTCCAACGTTTTGGATGTGTCAAAGGATAGTCATTATTTTTCTTACATAAAACCACCGGGCTAGCATAACTACTTGAGATGGGCGTTATGATCTTTTTACGTAGCATATCGGTGATATGCCATTCTATAATTTTTTCCTTATTCTTATCATACCGGTATGCTTTGTGGCGAACTGGCATTGAATCTCCTGTGTCAATACTATGGTTAGTAACCTGAGTAAATCCTGGAATATCACTAAATAACGAAGCAAATTCACTTACTCACAAATTCACTTGTCGGATTCTTCGTTGCTCGTCATTAGGCAGGTGGTCAAGATTTAACATCGGCGGTTCAGCCTTTTCTGCACGAACTGGTTTCATTGTCAGCTTAAGGAACGCTTCATTAAAATCCAGCGTTGCTTGTGCCTCTGAAAGAAAATCTATTCCTAAGATTATATGTGCTTGCAGATTCTTTACTATAAAAAACATCACCTTTACTTGTTCGTCCTTGATACGGACATACAGCGGTACTTTACCTATACACTTACATTTTTCTCTATGCGCCGCTAACACTGTCGTATTATCCGAATTATATATGCGGTATTTCCGAAAATACTTCCTAAAAAATTCTTCTGCCACACAGGAACACTGCGCGCCTGTATCCAGGAGTGCGGTGGCTGGGATATTATTCACCAACACTTCAATCTTTGGAAGAGTCAAATTTTTCACCATTACTGTATTTAACTTGAAGGAAGAGGGGTTTTCTTGGCCTTCGGATTTCCGCACCCTCCCGTCAGCAGAAATCCGTTTTAGTTTAAATCTTGTTTTTTCCTTTCCGTGCTTTCCTTCTTTTTCCACTGGCCTTCAGACGTTTTTCCTGGATTACTATTGAACTGTCGACGTTCGCCGGTTGTTTTTGGATACTCGGGTTTCCTTGCCCACTGATTTGCTTTGCTTCCGTACCCGTGTTCTTGCCTTTGCTGTGGTCTTGGCGCACCAAATTGGCTTCGTTGCTCATACTGGCGTCTTCTTTCAATGTCCGCCGTTCTTCTACTTTCAAACTGGATTGCTAGCTCAAATAACTTTTCCAGTGTAGTCGGATTTCTTAATTCAATAAAGTCTTGCACTTGGGGCAGTAACCTCGGCAAAATCACTTGAATTATTTCAGGATCCGGACGGTTTCCATACAAGAGTTTGAAGACGTGAATTTTTCTTAAAATAAAGCTTGAGAGATTTTCGATTCTTTGCTGATATATACTGAAAAGTACCGTTTCTAATTTCGCACGATCCCTTACAACAGGGAAGGTTTTTAGTAGGGCAGTCTTGAAATTTTCGTAAGTATAGGTGGGACTTCCTGCTTGACCCAAGAGACTTCTGCCTATACACTTGAACCAGTTAAGCGCTTGGCCCCTCAAAGCGCTGGTAGCTAAGGTAACTTTTTGAAACTAGTGCACGGGGTAGAGCATGAAGTGGTCATCCAATTTTTCCAAAAAACTGCTTACCGGTGAGTTTCCATTAAATGTTGCTTCTGGTTTCATCGAAGCGCGCATGGTCTGGATGATGTAACCAAATCCTTCCAGGGCGGCAGCTGGCATTTCTGTATTCTAAGCCGCTTCTGCGGGCAGCACAGGTTCTTCTTGAAACTCGGCCATGGTTATTCTTCTTCGTTGGGCGCCACTATCAGGTTCAATGTTCCGTCTTACTTTCTTTGGGAACATGCAAGGACCTGACTCGGAACAGGGAGCTTACTAAAGCTATGTTCAAAACTGTGGGAAGTAGACAGGATACACAAGAAGGGTATACAAAACCCTTTATTTTTCTCTATTTACAATAGCTTCCGTACTTCGGAATACACAGACCCACTACTTGGGGTCTAACGTAAAAATATAAAAGATAAAACTAAACTCTAATTTAACTTTAAAATGATAAACGTGGAAGATTGGCCTTATATTAACAGGAAGCCGTATGTAGTACAGAGAACTGTGAACACTACAATACGTTTAAAAATTATCAAGAGGATTAAAACCTCTGGCCTGGACGGCAACCAGCAACTGAGTAAAACTTCTAAGGTAAGCGGCCTGCTTCGACTAACTGCTTCCTCTCTCTCGCTTGGCAAAAAGCCACAACTTAAATACTTGGCGTTCGCCAGACAAACTTTGCATAAATACATTAACGCTTATAATTCTGGCCGGAAGTAGAAAATAAGAAGTGATAGTAAAGATTTAAAATAAAATAAACGTTAGTAAAACTTAAGATCCTTACACCACTATGAACTGGAGATAAAACATTTGATGCTGCTTTGGTAGACGGTTGCACGGATTTTGGCGAATTTTTTTTATAAGCGATACGACTTATAGTAAATCCATTGCTGGGTAAGTTCTTTATGGTAACCGATGCTTTGTTGTCATTTTATTTAAAAAATAATACCTTTTATTATACATGAATTCCGTGTTTTAAATGTTATTTATGGCTTCTAAATATTAAAAATCAATTTAATTTTGCATTTTTATTTGAAATAAAAATTTTATTGTTTATGATATTTTATATAATTTTATTTTGTGGATAATATCATCAATGACGTCACCTTGCTTTAAAAGTAATTAGTTTTAATATCTATAAATTTAATGTTTTAACCATTATTTATGGTTGTTATATATTAAAATACAATTTAATTTTGCATTTTTTTGAAAAATAATTTTATTATGTATGATTATTTAAATAATTTCAATTCTATGCGTGCTGTAATCAACTCCCTGATTGATTACAGAATATTTGCACATTAACGAGCTGTAACCAGCTCCCTTATTGGTTACTGAATATTTGTGCATTACCGCGCCATTTTTAAAATTTATTATTTATCTCTTCAAACTCCATAGATTTCATAGCGAACGGATATGTCCCTTTCAAAGATTAATGTTATTATTGGTAAGTACGAAGAATTATTGGTATCGGATTCAAAACATTTTCCTTTGTGAACTTATTTTGGCCTACCTGGCTTTCCTAATCAAAGATTTATTTATAAATTGTTACAAGGTTCAGAGGAAATTTATTTTAAATTTTTGGAGGAAATCTCGCTAATTGTTTGGTGCTACTTTGGTAGACGGTTGCACGGATTTTTGGCGATTTACTTTGGCGCAATTGTTGGCGCGGTTTTTACAGTCGTCAGTCATCTTGAAAGACGCTGTTTTTACGCATAGTAAAGTATTCGAAACTTTAAAAAAATTATATCGTTAAAAATAATGGAGTAATTTTTTGTTGAAAACGTTGTATTTTAAGATGGCAGGAAAATGTAAATAAATATATTTACTACGAGCATAAAATACTAAACTAAAGTTTAAAATACTAAACTAAGGTTAAATTATTACTTTCATATAGCAATGAAATAAAATAAAAACACCACTATAAAAGCATTGCGCCAACGTTTAATTGGATTTAAATATTACTTAAATTGAATATCGGATTAAAAACCATCATACCAACGTTTAAAAGAATTAAAATATTACTTAAATTGAAATGTTTTAAAATAAGTAAATACGAACGCTTCGTACACTAGAGCTAAAATGACAGGAATTGGAAGTTTTCTGCTGGTAAAAAAGGAAGGAATGTCTAATACTTTTTTTACAGTTACAGCGGTTATTTCTTCCACCGTGACCAGGATATCATATACGGCCGTCCTCAGAATCGGCTCTTTTAAGGATCTTCATCTATGATCCATATTTCTTGCACTTCAATGAAGAAGCAATTGGTGCTACTTTGATAGACGGTTGCACAGAGTTTAGCGATTTTTTTGAGGGCGAGCGATACGACTTATAGTAAACCCATTGCTGGGCAAGTTATTTATGGTAACCGATACGTTGTTGTCATTATATTTGAAAAATAATGCATTTTATTATGCATAAATTCCGTGTTTTAAATATTATTTATGGCTTTTAAATATTAAAAATCAATTTAATTTTGCATTTTTATTTGAAATAAAAATTTTATTGTTTATGATATTTTATATAATTTTATTTTGTGGATAATATCATCAATGACGTCACCTTGCTTTAAAAGTAATTAGTTTTAATATCTATAAATTTAATGTTTTAACCATTATTTATGGTTGTTATATATTAAAATACAATTTAATTTTGCATTTTTTTGAAAAATAATTTTATTATGTATGATTATTTAAATAATTTCAATTCTATGCGTGCTGTAATCAGCTCCCTGATTGATTACAGAATGTTTGTGCATTAACGAGCTGTAACCAGCTCCGTGATTGGTTACTGAATATTTGTGAATTACAGCACCATTTTAAAATTTTATTATTCATCTCTTCAAATTCCTTAGATATTTTAGCGAAAGGGTATGTCCCTTTCAAAGATTAATGTTGTTATTGGTAAGTACCAAGAATTATTGGCATCGGAATAAAAAATTTGTCTTTTGAGACTCTGTTTTAACCAACCTGGCTTTCCTAATCAAAGATTTATTTATAAATTATTACAAGGGTTAGAGGAAATTTTTTTTAATTTTTGGAGGACACCTCGCTAATTGCTTCTTCAATGAAGTGCGAGAAATGTGGATCACAGATGAAAATCATTAAAAGAGCCGATTCCGAGGACGGCCGTATATGGTATTGCGGTCACTGTGAAGGAAATAACCGCTGTAACGGCAAAAAAGTATTAGACATTCCTCCTTTTTTACTGGCAGTAAACTTCCAATTACTGTCATTTTAGCTGTAGTGTATGAAGTTTTCTTACTATTTACTTATTTTAAAGTATTTGAATTTAAGTAATCTTTTAATTCTTTTAAACGTTGGTATGATGGTTTTGAACTCGATATTCAAGTAATATTTTGATCCAGTTAAACGTTGGCACAATGTTTTTATAGCGGTGTTTTTATTCTATTTCTTTGCTATATGAAAGTAATAATTTAACTTTACTTTAGTATTTTATGCTCGTAGTAAATGTATTTATTTACATTTACCTGCCATCTTAAAAAACAACGTTTTCAACAAAAAAATTAATCCATTATTTTTAATGATATTTATTTTTTTTAAAGTTTCGAATACTTTACTATGCATAAAATACGTAAAAACAGCGTTTTTCAATATGGCTGATGATTGTAAAACGACTGCGCCAAAGTAAATCGCCAAAAATCCGTGCAACCATCTACTCAAGTAGAACCTTTATTCACACTGATTAGTCTGAGAAAGGATTTTTTTCAGAATAATAACATTTAAGTTAGCATAACTATTTCTGCGGGGAAAAAAAAAAAAACCTATATCACTCCTAATGCTTCAGAACCATTATAAACTCTACATTTTTTTAAAAAATCATTTTCACAAAATATGTATATTGGTCCTTTTGAAACTATCTCTACCAAAAGTTTGTTAAATTTAAAAGAAGTTCAGAAGAGTCTATTTACAGAACAGTGTTTCTCTATCTACCTTCAGCCACGCATTGTTTAAAAAATGTTTTGTTTACAAAAATGAACTTTTCTTTTTGACAAAACCATCATATAAAGCAGGTAACTCAAATAAAAAAGCAAATTGTAACTTAGTAAGTTAATCCTTCTAGTCGTTACACAAAATTGTAGTAACGCATTTTGAAAATTAACTATTATAGTAAACGTGGCATAATGTGATCGTGGTTAAATCTTATCATTCGGATACTGTTATCGAATTGCCGAAGTCAAGTCCATTCGTATACGAAAATATAAAAAATGCATCCATTTAGTAATGGGTGTCTCCGTAATTTGTCGAGATATCGTCAAACTAGCAATTAACTTTTGTCGCAAAATTTAGCCAGAGAAAAACGTTACTCTTGGCGACCGTTTGGCGACATTTAGGTCCGGTTCCTGTATCACTGCAATAGGTATTGTAATTGAATATATGTAACTGATCACTATACTAGTGGTAAGAGCAATTTCATCCTCATATTGTCTTCCAGTAATTTTCAGAAGCAGAAAGTACTAGAAATATCTCGGCGACTGGGTGAAAAATATGTAAGTCCAGAGACAGCATCTGTTCTTAGTTACTGTTGTTAGCTGTTAGCTCAATATGAGGTCCGAATACTATCTCCGGTTTAGCTTCGCTCTTTAGGTGCGTATTGTATTTTGTTCTGTTTAACGTTCTTAGCAATTTGAAGTGCAAATGACTGTACTCTGTGATACTGTGAATACCTGTACGATTATTTATGTGGAAAGCTCCAGAATTCTGAAGTGTTTCTTTTGATAAAATAAATTCATCAATCTATCATTGGACCTGTGCGCATTCAATCTACTACGAACTCGTACTCACGCATCATGTTTTCGATTTTAGACAACTATTTAAAACTAGGCAAAAAAGCAGCCCTAGTTTGACTTATATTTTGAATAGCTCTGTTGATTTTGAGGACGATCAGACACAGGTCTTTCTTTTTCTTTAGCGTGCTTCTTAAAAATTACTCTGAAGATATCGACCTCAAACTAAGGTTGTTTTTCTGCCTAATTTTAATTTTAACATTTGTTGAAGTGTTGTTTGCTTTTTTTTATTGTTTGTTGGTTTTTGTTTTTGTTGTTTGTTAAAATGTTTTTGTTTGAGTCTTCTGTTCCAGTGAACAAAGGATGCGCTCCCAATATTTAGATTAGATGTTTTGCATCGTTCAAATAATTTCCAGAAATGCTATAAACAGTTCATAAATAAACTTCTTTTATTAAAGACTTTAAGCAGTTATAAAGTATTTTCTTCCTCTTTCCAGCATGCTGGTGTAATTGGAAGCAAACTCGACGCGTATTCGAGAGGGCAGGATTAGAGTCTATGAAACTAACTGCTAAATTTTCTTGTACTCCTGCTTCAAAATAACCAAATGACTCTAGAAGTGGCTCCCGAACTAACATGTGGTGGAAGATAATTCATCACCACCAGGGTTTGCAATTGGCTCCCTTATACCCAGTTGCCTTTTAAGAGGGGGAGTATATCAGCTATTTTCTCTCTTCTTCCAGTTTGCCTTCGTGATGTAATTGGAAGCATACTCTACGCGTATTGGAGAGGTCCTGGGTTCGAGTCCTTGCGAGAGCATTGGTTATTTTTCTTATATTTCTGTTTCAAAAGAGCCTTATGACTGTACATAGTTCAATAAATGTTTCCAACTTTTCCTGAAATATGCTGAATAACCCAAACTTTTCAAGAAGAAAGATTAGACTAGTAAATTCCTATGAAATTAAAAGAGTTCTGAAGTCCCACGTATTGTTAAATAAAAATGTATTGATGTAGTGATAACAAAGCAGCGATGACTAAATCCCTCACAATCGGTATTCTAAACGAAATGCATAAATGAGATACTATCAGTCAAGAAAAATTTACCGTAGCACTTGAAAAGGAATTAATTACCTTTTCAAATAAGAGCTTTTGAGTTTTATTTCCTCTTAAAACGCAATGGTTAAATTACTGTATTCTCATGGCTTGTTTTCCTTTAGAAACTATTCCTTCACTTTTATTCTTTATATAAGAGGACTAAATTGAGGAAACTAAAAAAAATGTACTGTATACTTACTTGAAATATTAAACTTGAGTCATTTTTCAGGCATACGAACAAAAAATTGAGCTTAGTAAATTTCATAGACTTTCGGCGATACCAAGCAACTGGCGTGTGTGGAAATGCTCAAGGTCAGTTTATTTAATTAGCTTTGCTGCTCGGGGTATCATGAAGTAAACAAGTAATATATATAACTCAAGATAATTTCTGGATACGTAATTAAAGATACTCTCAATCATGAATTAACGTCCATTATTTTCTACTCTGATCATTTTGAAATTAATTAAAATTTCAGGACCTTTGGAGGTAATCATCTGTAATTAAAATGAAAGTATTTACATTTAGTTTAAATTCGATATGAGATGTTCAAATGAAAACATGCATTTTGACTTTTAAAGATAAATTGTAAGATTGTTCTTGAAGATATTTATAATTAGCAATCCTCGAACCTTCCTTTAAATTCATCCAAAGAATGTTTTCAAGAAAACTTAACATTTCAGATATTTTAGTGAGCATTTTATTCTTGATTTACCTCTGCATAATAATAAATGCAACACTACAAAATATAAAAAAAATATTTTCAAAAATTTATTTAAAATTAGTCAAATAAGTCAAATAAGTCTATGAATTAATGTTGCGAAGAATGCTTACATTAATGGTTTTTCGACGAGAAAATCACTCCAAACTGCTGCAAATATTAATTATTAATAATTTGCTTTTGACAAACATGACAAAAATGCTTTTGATTACATTTTTTCGCTATTTCATAAGAACATAATGCATTAAAAATTAGTTCTAATAATTTTTAGATGCCACGCAGATGCGAAAGTAGTTAGTGGCACTGATTACCATACCTAAGGACCCGGGCTCGAATACCGGATAAAGCATGGATTTAACTTGTCCGTCCCTTCATAAGAGGCAGCCGTGTCCCACTTATTAGGTACCTCCATAGTAAAGAGACCACGGTTTCCCGCCTTAGTAGTGGCCAACGCTTGTAAACGGCCAGAGTCCGCCATTGGAAAGATAAGATTATTATAATGGTCGAAAGTTTTACAATAAACCAGTCAACTATTCTCAGGATCCTCGGCGAAGGGATGGATACCCGTTAAGTTGATACTTAAGTTGAACTTTAAGTTCCTGGCCAGTTTATGAATTCCATAAAGCACTGCTCACTTCCGACTTTATAGTTTTAAGCAGTTTAGTTGTTCTTATTATTTCAAATGAAGAATTCACTTATCCACTTTGTTTTAAGCATTAAATTATGCTGATAACCAACTGATGTAATTTATTGAAATAATAATTAAGAATAATTACGTAGTTCAATTATTGATAATAATAACTTTCTTACGAGCCTCAAAAGTTATTACATTTTCATGTAGTATTTTGACAATTGTAAGTAAACTAAAATCTCTTTCCAATCATTTTCAGCTCGCGATTTCTACCAGCTATCTCTCCGTACCCTGAAATCAGCAAAGAAATTTGTTTTACACATATTATCACAATCATGCAATTTCGTTGTGATCATAGTTTATGTTTTACATGAACGTCATGCAGTTTCACAATGTCATGCCATGCCGCTGTGACCATAATTTATAATTTACACGAGCGACATGCCATCTTATTATAAATTGTCAAAAGTTCAAATTTTTTCTCTTTAGAGAAATTCAAAAAGTCTACTTAACCTTTTGAATTTTCTTCAGCCGCAGAGATTTTCAGCCACATGCTGAGCAATTTGTCTTGAACTCCATGTATAACAAGATGAATGCTGTCTATGGCACATCATTTAGTTAAGGGCTTCAGAGTCCTCTATCCCAACATCAACAATAGCAGGAAATTGTCTTTCAGGCATATATTGCTTTTAGTTTGCAATAAAATCATGCTCATCTTGCCAGTAGGTGATGCATAAGATCTCTCTTTTATTTTTAATATTATAAAAACACTTATGGAATAGTGCATAAGGTCAGTGATTTAAAAATTATTTAACTTGTAGTTGAATATAATTTACACTAAATATTACTTTGTACCACAAATGTCACAAAGAAAATTAATTTTTAAATCCCTATAATTAGTTAATTTCAGAATTTTTAATTCTTTTTAATATGTATTCTCTCATTTGCATTCAAAATGCAATTTAATAAATTATGATGTAACTCTGTACCATATATCTAAATATACATTATTTTATATATCTATATAGGCTGCAAAGGTCCTGTATATACATTTCAATTTGTAATTTTGTTCGAGCGAAATATATCTTTTTAATATTGCGTTATTTTTCTACTTATAATATTTTATGGTCAAAAGCGAAATACAGAAAAATTTATCGAGCTGTTTATTTAAAAGGAATAGTAAAATATTTGTAGGATTTATTATATGACTTTTTATTTTTGATATTTTAAAAACTTTGTAATGCAAAACTCTTCTTTTAGGTATTAGATTACAATCTAAATTTACGAACTGCAATTTTTTAGACTGTGTAAGGGGAAGCTAAGTTTTACAGTACTGCCTTAAGTCTTGCATTTGTTAATGGACTTGAAGGCTTTTAATTATAGAAATGTTTATTGGCTGTAACTGAAAATTTTGATGTGAGTATTATGTCTAACAGATATTAGCTGAAATATATTTAAAAACACATTTACCAGAAAAATATTGAGAGCAGATTCTGTAAATACATGTGTTAAACGTGTAAGATTAATTTATTTTCCTTTATTCAAACTTTCGAAGAATCTATCAAAGAACATCATACGAGTAAAATTTTTTAAAATGATTTTTCGCATTTCGGGATCAATTTGGTGCTTTCTGGAAGTAATCTTAGAGAGATGATGTGGAATACTATAGTTTATTTATATTCTCAGAAGTACTAATTGCTTCTAGAGATGGTCATTTTAGAGATATCGCCTAAAAGGGATTCCCTTTTATATTTCTCTCTGCTTATGCAAATACACACACATATATATGTATTATATATATATATATATGTATATGTGTGTGTGTATGTAATATTGAGAAATAGGGACATGTAATGATGTAAGAAAGCTGATTGCGGAGATGTTGAAGATGTTGATCCATAACGAACAACTAGTAGCCGAGGCAGATTAAATATTCTTTTTTCATTTCAATTGATATTTGGAGCCACAATTTGCTTGGCAATTTAAACGTTGTTCTCGTCGAATTATTGTTTTCACAATGAAACGGAAGTGTAAATCTGTTTTCATAATAAATGTAAAACAAAATAAAAAAAAAAAAAAAAAAAAAAAAAAAAAAAAAAAAAAAAACTAAAGTTTTTATTAGATTTCTAATTTAAAGCGTTACAATTGAAAATCAACAAATGATAGCTATCGACACTCTTAGGTTACTTTAAATTGATATATCACATAAACTAACTTTAACTCAACTCCAGTTAACTCGGCTGTATTAGATCGTGGCCTTCACGATTAGAGACACCAAACCTAGACTCACATGCAGATAGAAAATTCACCTGCCAATCGAGAGATTATATTTTCTCAGCTGACGAGCAACACAGAATAGTTGTTAGAGTACTTTCTCTAAAATTACAACATCGCCCTCTATTTAAAATAAAAAATTAATTTGCGTTGTGATGAAGACTGACAAAAAAAATAGAAGATGCATAAAAGAGTCAACTTAAAAATATCCGGTTAGTTTAAATAAACCTTTATACATCAGCGACAACATTACGTAGAATAAATTTAATTCAAGAAAGCCAATTATCAGTTGATTTGACTTTAAAGGTACTTAAAAGGTTTTGAATTTCCTGCTATTTACAATCCCGCTAACAAATGCTGTTCATTAAACATTTTGTGCTTGCTTGTGAGTAAACAAATTAGTTTCCCTGTGTCAAGAGTTTTTGAAAGAGACATGAAAGTGTTAAACTAAAATCGAGGAATCTTTGATGTTACCAGTTTAACATAACAATGCGGCTTTTAAAGAATGGAGCTCTCATTAAAGCTTTCACCAAATCGATTGCATAATTGAATCCTATCTTTGTAAATGGAAGATGAAGAGACTGTGCAATTTTCCAGCGAGACTTACTGATGATCCTCTTAAGGAATTAATAAGTTAAGCTAATAATATAAGTAAAGGAAATAATTCCAGTCCAGTTGTTTATATGGATATGAATGAATTTTCTAGAAATTATCAAGGGGCCCATTAAGACAGTAACTGAATTTCCAATGAAATTTTGCATCTAATAAGATTAACTCTAAGAAAGGAATATATTTCATATTCGAAAAATCATAACAGGAAAATAAAGTTGTTAATTAGAACTTCCACTCTTTTATTCTCGTTTTTCATAAGAATGCCCCAAATTTACATTACTTATATAATAAATTACAAAATGCATTTAACTGAATAATTTCAAAAAATTAAAAGGTTTTGCTAAATGGCACACACACATGTATGTATAAGATGTCTCAGAATAAAATCAACAACTTTTGTAATGAATTTGATGTGTAGCGTTCTTGAAAGTAAAGAAAGTTCTAGTCAAATTCTCGAAAGAGCCCGCCCAAAACGCAGGCTCTGTTCACAACGGAGCTCATTTTTTTACAAAAATGGTGTGTCAACTCCCATACATTAAACACAGGATCGAATACCAAAGTCATTATCATCTTCAAGGGTATGCGAAACTCTTGTGCTTCTGCATTTCTCACTGGTACTAATACATGACGACAGGCGCAAGCAAATGCATACCAAAAAACACCAAGCGAGCATACCAACGCATAATCACTACAGATACAAGACGATAAACAGAAAATTACTTATGAACATAGAGATCTGGAAATGCTACCGCAACAAAATAACCCCAAGGAAATAGCTCACGACAAAAATGTCCATGACAAAATAGTCCATGAAAAAACAACCTTACTCTCAAAGGATTCTGAGCTGGGTCCGGCGAAATGTTTTCAAATTTTCTAGTACTTGAATAAATGCAGGGGATATAAAACAGTGCCAAGACGTGCATATAAATTAGTAATTACATCTTGCACTTAAATACATCATAAAAAATCTGATGTTTGCACCACATGACGTCCTTGTACGGAATATTAAATTATACGCAATTTTCCTGCATTACATTTAAACATATTTGAATGAGCAGTTAACGAATTTTGAATTAAGTCTACTTCGTCGATAGCACATAAACCACAGCAGAGAATATGCACTTTTAAAGTTCACTATATTTATTTACCATAGTGACACTTCGACGCTAGGTTCACTTAACAGTGTTACATCTTATTTATTTATAACTCAGAGTGCACAAAAATGATATCATCTGAAGAATTATCGCATGTTCTATTCAAATACTGTAATAAATCTAAGACGATATATGAAAGAAATTAAACAAATAAAAAAGAAACAGTTTTTCACAGACGATTCAGCGCCGCTTACCTAATGCTCATGAGCTACTAATTAATTCAGTTCTCACTTAACAGCAAGGCAAAAATACATAAAAATTCAAAATATTTTCATTAAAAATAGAAGGATATAGAAAAACATAAAACACCAAGTACAGTTAAAACAATTTTGCAATTAAAATTACAGTTTATACGCAAAAGCAAGCTAATAAATAATAATTTCAGAACAAATTAAACATAATTTAATTTGCAACAATAAAAGAATACATTACTTTGTTGTTGCAAAGCTCAGTTTATCTTAGATTGGCGACAAATCCACTATTCTGCTAAGTTTCAAACGTAAAAAAAATATGGCTGCCATGATAAGCAAAAATTAGGCTTAGCCGCACTTAACTTTTAAATTGTTTATAATTACACAATTATTGGACTAGGGTTAAGTAAAGGCATAAAAACTGAACTGGAAGATAAGAACAACATAATTCAATCATTTTTAAAGCAAAAAATGCACAATTTACAAACATATATGAATAAGGAAACTGAGATCATTGAACCGAGTAACAGAATGGATATATATATAACTCAGTTTGAGGTATAAGCATTTTGAATTACCGGTAATTTCATATCATTTACTTAATGCTTTAACACTAGAAGCGCCAAGCTTTCTCCCTAACTAGAAGCGCCAACGGCAGTCAAATTGATTGCTCAACGAATTAATGTATATATTCAAATGTAAGTGCTTTATAATGCTTTTAAGAATATTAATTACAGTTGTTGAAGAACTTTAAAGAATAACAGATTATTTTAATAAAAAATAGAGGATATTTTATTATAAATTTCAGCCTACCCTTAATAAAACACATTTTACAGCTTTTCGCAATTTTTACAAAACACAACTTTTTTCAATATTGGAAGTGCATTTTTCACACACATAATATGAACATTTTTTACACACATCACTTGTTTTGTTGTTCTTACAAAGTTCAATCTGGCATTGATGTCTTTTCTTCGAGAGTCTATTGCTAGATTTGGAAATTTCCTGGGGCAATTTTGCGGTTTTTCTTCTGTTTAAATAAAGCTGTCTTAATTCGTCTGCTAATTGAAATAGGAAGTCGTGCCTTGTAATATTTTTATCACTCAATTTATGGTAGATAATGTAGGCATTCGTCCCTGCTAAATCCAGCATATTATAGAAAACATGCACAGGCCATCTACGTGAAGCAGCCCGAAGAGAATATTTACGTGTCATCTTGTCAACGATATCAACTCCACATTTGGTTTTGTTGTAGAACTCTGCTGTTTCTGGAAGCTTTTTCTTATTTTGTGAGTCTATATTTAAACTTTTTTGGATGTAAGGTACTTAGTAGTAGGACATTTTTATTCCTTTTTCCCTGATAGACAGTGAGCATAGTTTCACTATTCTTTAGCAAAACTGTTTCAAATAGCCGGGTTTTTGATTTCCTTACTTCATGCGGAATTTCTTGTCGATGTCTTCTTACTGTGCCGACAAAACTTGTGTTTTAAGTCTTTTAACTAATGATAGCGAGGAAGAATAATTGTCCGTTGTTCCAAATTTCGACCTGAATTCAGATAATGGCTTAGAAGACGCATTACTACATTTTCAGGAAGACTTTCAGTTTCACTTGTCGATGTATTTTTTCCAAGATATGGAAAAACATTGCACATATACTTAGAGTCTACATCGACTAACATCCAAAATTTGATACTGAATTTATCAGGTTTATTCGGCATTTACTGTATAAACTTACACCTGGTTTTGGATGGAAATAACTGCTCATCCGCAACTAGATTTTCTCCTGGTTTATAGGAAATCTCACAGTTCTGTATAAATTTATTTCAAATATCGGAAAAAAGTGCAAACTTAGCACTTTCTAAACGCTGAGTCCTAGTTGACTTTAAGTCGAATCTTAGATATTTCATAATGTCTCGAAAACGATTGAGAGACATTGTTTCTCGGAAAAAAGGAGGACCCCATGTATTATTCCACAAAAAAATCATAATCCATATCATTGCAACCATATGCTCCTCTTGCATAAACTCCATTGTTTTTCCAAGATAAATATTTTCTGAGCGAGAATACCATATAAATCTACCGAGTATTACTAGCAGTCATTATGACTGTTCGTGGCGCTTTTAGGTATAACTAATAATATCTCCGTTAATTTTAATTTCATTCGATTTATATTTGGTACCAATAATTTTCGACATATTTTAGGAAAATTCTAAAATTTGTGTCTTAAGATAAAGGGTTTTTAAGGAATACAAGGTCAAATGACGAAAGCAGTCAAAATGACTGCTCTGGCGCTTCTAGTGTTAAACGCATTTTCGAATTTAATTACTTATTTTACTTTATGTAAATGAACTGAGAAGTGCAAATATTGGATATGCGTATGGATATGCATGAGTATTTTTGCAAGAATGTACATAGAGGGTTTACACATTTTAGAACGATTCGGGGACGCTTAACTAAAGTTTAAAATAATAAGCCTATTTTTATTAATGGTTGTATAAGGTATTTCTCCCACCTTCTTTGGCATGCATTCGTGGTGTGGTGGACTGCACGCTGGGCGTGTATTCCAGAGGTCCGCAGTTCCCTTCACAGCTAAGGCGTTGTTAATTTTTCATTTCTCCTGCTTCCAAAACATACCTAATGTCTAAGCTTCGAGACTTTGGTTCAATATGCAGAACCTTTATAATCGAATAGCTCACAAGATATTATGGGATGTTTACATAGACGTAAAAATAAGTGCTCAAAATGTGAGCCACAAATCAGTCAAGTCACACAAACGGAATATGACTGACAAGTGACAAATATGATCTTTCCAAATTGCTGGAGTGTACATATCAGGTAGCGGTGTTTTCAGTGTCCGTAGGAATTTATCTGTTGAAGGAAGCAAGTAGATTTTCAACAGTACCCATATAAAAATTTAAATCATGAAAACTAACACACCAACTTATTGATCCGATTCCACATTAGATATACGGAAATAACCGAACATCTGACAGAAACTCCATATTTGAAACAATGCGTCAACGCGTAACGAGGAATATTTTATAGCGAAAGTTAAGTTGTAATCTGGGCATTTTCTTTTAGTCTTGTTTCGAAACGCTGCTAAACCGCAAGTAGTTAGTATACTATAAGCAAAGCAAAGGCAAAAACAATGAACATTAATCCAATGTTATAATATCAAAATGCTGTTTTTGTAGAAAATCCTTCATTCATTAGAAATCCTTTAAGAATTGTAGATCAATCAAATTAGGGAATAAACTAATGTTAAAATTCGCATGTTTATAATTTTACACAATTTCTTGATTCACTTTTCATTTGACAATGAAGCAGTGCCCAATAATAAATGTATTTTCATTTGATTTGTTCATTTGGTTGCTAATTCATCATAACAGCCTATGCATAATGGCATATATCTTAATTTTTGAGCTATCTAGTCGTGAACTGTACTGCTAAAATTCATGTATCCTATTTTACATTTGAAACTTGAATGTAAAATAGAAATTGGAGTAAAATGTGTATATATACGAATAAAATGATATTTATGGATACTTTGATCTCCCAGACATAGATTTCAATACTATATTATGGATTAACACCATTTGTTCTGGAAAACATTTTAATGAATAGCAGTCATTGACATGTGTAGGATTAAAAAACAAAACAAAACCAAAGAGAGTTATTTTCGTATTATTAATTTTGTGAGGGTTAGTAATTTCGGTTCTCTCTTGCTTTGTCTGCTCCTTCTAGCAACGGATTTGGCTTGAACCTTTTCTCTGTCACAGGAAAAACAAAGCCTTTACAGCTAATCTTCCTAGAGCTTGTGTTTTTTTCCTGAAAAATGTTAATTATTTATCATCTTTTTGGGAATTAAAAAAATCTTTACTAAATTTTCACAACTAAAATTGTTTACAAAAGCCTGCTATTGTATTTATTTGATGACTATAAAGATAGGTTCTATTCCTTTTTCCGCATGTTTCCCGGAATGACTAATTTGCTAGGCTTCGTAGAATGATTTAGCTGTGAAGTAATGAAATGCTGCTCAGAGTTCTGGATAAAGCTTTATTGGCAGAAAGTTACTTCAGGATTTCTCTCAGTTTAGAGTTTTCCTAAGAACAATTCTAGACTGAAATATCGAAATACAACAGATTTCTATAAAAATTTCAATTAGGATCTAGAAGATATCAATAAAAGGGCAGTAGGAAGCGTTATCTTTGCTTGAAAGAACTTGTGTGTGGGTGGGGTGTGTGGAAGGATTTTTTTACTACCCGTTGGGTTGGTATTTGAGCTGTTATGTGAGGAAACAGAAAATATTCTCTCGAGAAGATATGCATTCAGCGTCTAAGAAATCAGATAGAAAAGTCTAACATTTTGTGCCTGTGGCTTGGGCTGCATTATCATGAAGTAATCTGCAGGACTTGTTTCTGAACATTGAGATATAAAGGATCATTGTGGCAGAAATGGGGGTATTGTACACTCCATTGTCTTATACAATTGTCAACCTCTCAAGTAAATACTAAATTAATGAATAAAATGTAATTTGCGTTAAAGGCATGGACTAATACAGACATTAATGAAAGAAAAATATTTCTAATTCCAGCTTTTGCAAATGTTTTGAGTCGGAGACGGGTATTTTCGCCTATTGTTTCCTTCCTCTGTCTACGTTTTAAGTTATCGAACTATCCGTTGCTGTTTTTAATTTATTGTTATATTCAGTTTGCATGTAGATGTTCCAACATTCCTTGTCTTATGTAGCTGAAAGGATGTTCTTCTTCATAATAAACAACCTTAAACACTCGTCTACATCCAAGAAAAGAACTATTCTTCTTAAATATTGTTGCTGTTGTTTTGTCATTTTTAACTGATTAAAGAGTAGTAAGGAAAATATCAAACTTGCCTGCAGTTTCAATGTCTTTCATCAAGAATTTTTCTTAAAAATTAAAACATTTTAGTTGTTTCTCCGATCGAAAACATTTAGCTTTTTTTCACATGCATGCGATTATGAGAGAGTAAGCTTTGCTCACGTAACTTTTGTCATTACACAGATTTCAACGAAGTTAACTTTTGGGCCCCTAATCTCCTCCAATTTCTCAAGATAAGTGAAACATCACAAATAGAGCCGTATATCGGGTTGACTACTTATCATTGTTCAACCAGCCAGACCGAACTGTCTCAACTATCTGTCCTTAAGTTTATAGAACAGAATCTAGCTTGCTTTGATAGTATAAACTAGTTCTAAATACCAGACATAAAGAGAATTTTTGTTGTGTCTGAAATTAAATATACAGACCTGCAAAAGTTTAAAGAAACCTTTTTATGTAACAGAAATTAGAATATAATTGCACTTGTTGTGCCAACAGTATCAACCACCACTTTTGGAGATGTAGTTAAAGAAACAGTCAGATTCAAATTTAAAACGCAGACTAGTAATCAAAGAATACGCAATTAAATTTAAATCAAAGCTGGCATAAAAACTCTAATCAGCGTATCAAATTTAAATGTAGGTAGCAAATAAGGCAAAGCCGGATAATTACAAACTTGATCAGAGTTGGCATTAACTACCCAATATGCCTTCGAATGGTAGAAACACGCTATGTCTTATGATCCAAAAACCGCAGCTTAAAATACTCTTTAACTCATTTTCATTTCTAGTGAGCATACCGAAAAGAGAAGTTCTAGTGAAGGTTGGAATTATAAATAACTGTTTAATTTAAACAATAATCTTGTAAGGTTAATAGGAGTTGCGATCCATTTGAGAATTTCGGGGAAATTCAAAATCTGTAAATGTTTTACTAGCTTTCAATTGTTATGACTTGCTGCTACGAAAGAGATGTTTTTTCAACTATACTTTGCGTCATCAAAAAATATCATCATGTTGCTTTCAGATGAGAACATTTAGATTCGACACTTCATTACTAAACTCCAGATACAAATGTATTGAGACCCTTTTATGAGAGACAAACACTGAAAGTACATTGCTTTTTGAAAACAATGTGTATCTCGAATCAAGAAGTTCCGAGATATGCGTATTAAACTGCATAATATCAAAAAAGCTGAAGTTAAATTTGACAAGGAATAAAACCACCATAAGTACCCAAATGTGATACGTTGGTTTCAACGGATGGTTTCAAAATTAATTCTTAATATGTAGATGTACATCGAAAGTAAATTAGTTACTAAATGCGTGCTAGTGCCCTGTGATTCATTTGGGTCTTATCATTGAATATAGCCGTTTTCTAAATTTAGATTTTTCATTTTTCTTCTATTAATACTACTTAGGGTAAGCTTTTCTTTATAGAAAATGAAATAAATAGCTTATTAAGATACAATAACACGCCGAACAAATATCAATTTAACAAAAGTTATAAATTTATCAAAATTAATATCAATTTATCAAAAGTCAAACAATCAGCGTTATATTTTCAAATTTTCACCGGACTAGTTTGTCTAATTGACTAGGAAGTGTGAAAATTTGAAAATATAACGCTGATTTTTGTTATTTGACTTCTAAATTGATAAATAGCTTATTATTTTCCAGAGTATTCTGATATAATACGAATATTTTAAGTGAAGGATTTCGGGTTTCATGTAGTACGGAAAGACACACACTAAAATTTCGAAATATGCTACTCGACTAAATTCTACATACTAAAACTATAAACTCCGCTGCACAAACAGCCCATAGAGAGCCATGGTTGGCATTGCCCCGAAATCTGCGTTCTAGACCGTAGGCTCCGGGATGCTTGAGCATCTTAGCCTGGACAAGTGGTCAGTTTGCCGCAGGTCCCCAGGTGTTTTGTTCTCAAGCGGACTTGGTACTCATGTTCTCGACTCACTCCAGAGATACTTTGCCAACCCCGGGGATTAAATACTACACACTACTTTGCGTAATATGCTATTTTGCATAATATGCGAATGATTTGGAAAGGAGATAAAACACTGCAAAGCTTTAAAATGAACAAATACGAGTTTTTTTTTAGTTCCCCTATGTATCACAATTTAAATAATTAGTAAGAAGACCACCTGTTAATGAATAGCAAGCCCTTCTCTTCCAGCAATAATTCAAAAGTACGTTCCATAAATTAATCAAAATATAAATGGAGATAAATTTATTTCGAATTAGAGATATTGTTGTAAAACTGTCAAGTATGTAAAAGGAAATTAAATGGAAATCAGAGTTGGTTTGAATTTCGCTGTACAATGCTTCCAACAATGTTGAAAAGAATGAAAGTTAAAAAAAGCACATTGGAAAAGGAGACAGGAAGTAAAGGAGCAATAAGCAAGTATGATTAGAAAGAGAAAAAGAAAATTACAGGCAAATGACCTCCCAGACGTAGCTATGTGTAAATTCATCTTTAAGAAAAACGAAACCCAGACAGAATGCACTATGGTGTTTGATATCGGAATGCAAATAATACTTATGTACAATCAGCCTACGGTCTAAGATTTTTCTAGAATCCCCAGAAGGATAATGGAAATATCTTTAATAGCAAATGTTGAAAATATGCTCTGTTTGATACATTTTATTTGAGAAAAGTCCCGACACGTAAAACTTTAATGTATCGAGGCAAAATACTTTAAATTATAAAAGACCCAAATAAATATATACAGACGATGACAAACTAAGACATTTTATACATCTAGAATAAATTCTGAAAGTTTTCAACTACTGTGATTACTGAAGTTTACTAGCTATATTAATTTAAAGCTACATTTAAAATTATTCATAATATATTGATAATAATAATTAGATATACACATATTATGAATAATTTTAAATGTAGCTATATATATACTATATATATATATATATATATACTAAATATGCTTATGTTGAAGTTTTCACAGAGCAACAGTTATTGGTAACATTTTAGCGTGCGTACTAAAATTTATCTTCTAATTTCCTTAATTTTGGAGCACAATGCGCAAAATTTTTGACCACATAGGTCTTTTTTCGTTTGTTCTTACTACTTAACTTCAAATTATATATACATATATAATATATGTGTGTATGTGTGTGTGTAAGATATAACAAAATATGATAACTGCTTTAAAAAAATAATTTTTGACCTCAAAATTACATTCTAAATTTGGTGCTCTCCCCCTAAATTCATCTATTCAATTCGAGATTTTCTACTTTACGTAACGCTGCTTGAAAAGAGCAACCAAAACTAATGTTAACCAATCACAGCTTATCTCTAGAACCCCACCTACTTTGGTATAAAATACGTCTGGCAACTAATCGCTTCTTCACCCAGCTTTCACCTTGCTATATCTCCTCGCTTTGCTTCCTCGACTGGAAATTCTTCAAGTTCATGGTTTGCTATCTTCATCTGTAAGCCTTCACGCTCAGCTACGGCTACTGCAAGTTGATTCTTCTTCTATGCTCCCGGAATTATGATATATATATATATATATATATACTAATATATTGTAGCATTTGCTATGCATTTATTACTCTTATCCAGTAATATAAAAAAACTAATGGCTTTTCTTTTCAATTAATGTTTTATTTTCAAATACTCTACATCATTAGAAGAAATTGACATTCAGCAGTACCATAGGTTTGATTGTCAATAGCATCCTTAGGGTTTGATTAATTTTGAATTTATCGTATTTCTCCTAGCATGATTATGTGATTGTAAATGGTTACAATTTCAACTGGTAACTGAAAGATTAGTGATTTGAATCCCGGGGAGGGCACCATTAATTTTTAGGATTCCTGTTATGAAAAACCTAAACGCCGAATAAGATGATTGGAAGAGTTAAAGCAATAAAAATCAGCGTAATAAGTTCTGATTCATGTTGCTTGATAAGAACCAGCGAAATATATTCTGATTCATGTTGCTTTACCTCCTCCAATAATTCTCGATAAATTAAAAATTTTAGAGAACTTTACGTACTTTTTTGAAGGCCATATTTTCAAGTTTTTAGCTGAAATTTGCAAAAGGGACAATAAGACCAAGTACCAAGAAAATTAAGCCAGTGCAAAGCAAAATTGTTCTTTAACCTTTAAAATGCAAGTTTTATTTCTTCAGTTCGGTAAGTTTAAAACATACGGTTTGTTAAACCGCATGAAAAGACTAAAAATAGAAGGCAAGCTCAGTGGAAACTCACTATGCATCAATCAACTAAAGCCTGAGACCCATGCTTCGCAGCTCATTTCAAATACAGATTGTTGGGACATCGATGACAGAAAAAAGCTTAAAATGGAGAAGAATATACTTATTGATTCTTCTAAACACAGTTCCAAATCTTCGCATTTTCATAGATTTCATTTCTATCTAAAATCTTCAATATATTAAGTAATACATCGTTAGTGATCTGATCCCGTAATACTGACAATATGTCTCACACTATAATAAGCACACGCCCATAATACTCACAATGATCCGCAGTAATTTTCAGTTACACATATTGAACTACGATTTCGAAAATTGCTGACTGGCATTGCGCGCTTAACTAACTTCAAGAATCACAGTTTAAGGTGTGGTGTGGTGTGGTGTATTTAATTATGGCAAAGCACACTAGGGCTATCTGCCTAAGAGGAGGGATGCCTTTCGTGGAGGACTTTCTAAGGGAAACTGGCTCGTATACACGTTACACATGGGGAAAACCACGAAAACACCCATGCAGCCAGCCCGTTCGCGGGATTCGAACCTCGGACCGAACTACCAGTGTTCAGCGACTTTACCGCTCGGCCACTGGTGGGCTCACACACACGGTTTAAGGAATCGGTCTTCGTGGATGCAATGAACATAAATGTAACTTTTTGACTCCACATCATCTTAAACTAGCTATTTAGAATGAAATGAATGAGACATAAATCAGTCGCATTGTCTTATAAATTCCAACATCGTGAAGCTTTCGTGTAGCAACTGAACGGTTAATTCGCATTTTTATGTCAAGCTGGACGTCCCAAACTAACTCTCTTACAGTTGGTTCACAGATGTTTCGAGACATCAATGATAAACAACGATCTTTATATGCTATTGTTGCTCTTTTACGATCTTTATCACTTCCGGATTCATTTAACGTGATGTTGTTGTCAGCTAAGTGAATTGGATAGTATATTGTTTACTGCGTGTCCAGATATAGTCTTAAATGTGATTCAAGATGTATTTCAATATTGGAAATGAGACCTATTCAGTTTCTCTTCCGTTGTCCTATCTTCTATTATATCTTCCTTTGTCTATCTGTTAACTGATTTACATTTTAAAAACGTCTCAAATTCTTGATATGACGCTTTGGAGGATATTCAGATCTAGTGAGACCTCTATTTTTATTTGCTTTTTCTAGAGTCTATCAATTAATAGTAACTTTTGCTCTTTGAGTCGCATCTGACGTAAACTAATTACTCTCAGGCATATGTTGTAGACTAATTAGTCTGGGATACCACATTAAATATAAACAACGTTATACCCTCAAAATTCAAGATGCTTCCAATGTTCCATTTTCTCTCGCCTAATTTGGATATTTCACAGTACAACAGTACATAAAGCACTTTCGGTCACCTAATTTGGAATTTATGCACAATAATTCAGTTTTGCTTTTAATTGTACGTAGTTAACATTTGTAATAACACCGCTATAAACTGGCTGAAAATTCTAATTAGTGAGGATATGTTTGTGTCAGATTTTTTTTTTTAATTTTGCCGAGCGGTGTATAGCATTATAAATTTCTTAATAAATTCTTCCATATTCAAATACCTATTATAAGGTTTCGTATTCTAAGCAAACTTTTCTTAAGTGTCTTGCTGTAACGAAATTACTTATCTTAACTGACCAATGTTTAAACAGTATTTCTGCTTCTTGGATCCATATTGTTATATGAAACATCTTTTAATGAAGGTTTGCTTATACATATTTTTGCACGTCTTGCTAATTATTTTGATTTAATTCATGACAATAATTTTAACTCATTAATTACAACGCAATTGCACCAATGATCCAACAGAAATGAAAACATTTATTGATACACTGAAATTTACTTCCAGAGAAGAAGAACATATTGCATCCGCACAAAAACCCTGCAAAATGTAATAAACGAATCAAAGAATTCTAAGGTAAATTAACTTTGATTCCAGAATAAAGATCTGAATATTTCATCCTTTTGACGAAATTCATTTTCCCCAAGTAAAATTCAATTGTAATTCCACGTTTTTTCGCTGTGCTACAATCTTTAGTGCCCTGATATTAAACAAATTAAATGATGCCTAAAATTAATGGGAATACAGCAAAATTAATTACAGATCTACGTTAATGCCTAACAAAAAATGTAAGTCATGTTCTTCTCCCGCTTTTATTCATTTCACCTTCTCAACAATATATTCGCCGGATTCATTCATTCTTTCCAAAAGACAATCACTGCCTTGCACATTCCAGCTATTATTTCTCCACTGATATTGTTTATTTCTTCAGAGTTTTTCGCATTGATACTACGAATGTAAAAAAATATCAGAAGTACTTTAAATGTATCCACGAATATATGCCTTGATTCACTTCGATGTCACTTCAAAGAATCGCTTAAAAGATTCTGCTGATGTAACCCGATTCTTTTCCGGTACTTCACTCCTAATTGCTTTATAATCTTATAACTGTTCCGTGGCTAGTTTCGTCAATAGCGTTTACAGTAGTTCTTCTAACAGAAGTATTACCAAAAATCTTTTCAAATTTGTTGTCACGTTTGCGAAATTCGTACGCACGTAGAAAATAAAAGTGGATGTTTCCCAGCAGTTGACTAGAGGAAAGAACAAGCGATTTCAGAACGATCTGAAGTATTTCTATCATGTTACATTTAATATTATTTTACGTTATTTTATCTATTTCCCCGGTCTTCTACTTTCCGATATATGTATATAAATTTTGATTGAATTTGATTTCAAAAATTGTATTTTCATGTTTTAAAAAGGCTTTCAAAACCTTTTTGTATTTTCCGCATTTCCAATAAAACATTTTAAGCTTCCTTTTTATCTCCATTCACTTTCTGTGTTTTGTTGCTTAACTGACAGATAAGAACAGACAAAATCCTGATTTACTTCATTGATGATCACCATATTACTGCTCTATTTTCAAGTTGCATTAAGAGTGTTAATTATTTCACTGAAGTTTTACATGATAAAAACTTTTTAATGTAACTCTAGAAAATGTGATTAACGTTAAAACCCACCACAAAGCATTAATAAAAAAACAAACAACAACAAAAAAACAGGGTTTTCCTCTTTCTACAGACAAGAGTCTCTGTTACTAAGCAATCAAATTATGTGAAGAGTGAGTACTTTCAAACACTTTATGGGAATATTATCTTTTGATCCGTGTTTCGATGTTACGAAATTAATTTTGTGATTTTCACTGAATGCAGCTTTTCCTTGTAATTAAAATTACCGGCGTTATCACCATAGCAATTTGTCACAACTTTACGTTTTCAACAAATAATTCCAAAGTATTCAAGAAACTTCAGATGCTTGAATAACTGAATGCTGGTTCAGTCGTCTGACTTTATTTTTAGAACTGCCACAACCAAAGTACAAAGCAAATCAAAACTACTTATTAACACAGTTATAAAAATGAAAATTAAAAGGAACGTAAATCTGCTAATTTGAGAGCAGAAAATTGGTTTTTAACTCAAATTCAAATTAAAGCAAATGTATCTTATAATATCTGCAAGCCTAAACTAAATCTCCCTACCTAATTCTTGCAAAGAATCGAAGCACGCAATTCTTAATTGCAAACATCAGAATTCAGAGTAGAAAATAGGTATCTTAAACTGCCAAACGTACTCTTATATAAACACTGAAACCTGATGATTATATTTAATTTAAACTAATTTACATTCTTGTGCAAGCTGGCTGAAGTAAAAAAACTCAGAATGATATCACTGGAAATTAACTCATTTTTGATCAATCATTAATATAAAACCTTAAAACTTCAAACATTCACTTATGTACGTTTATATTATCTGCGAGTTACATTTTTCTTTGTCCGTAATCTAGTATCTTGAAATCCTACAAAGGCAGCAATATTCCTCTGCTTTTGTTTGTTTCCCCTTCTTTAAAAGATTGGGCTCATAAGCCTCAAAGCTACAATCATAAGGGAATGGTAGGTTTATAATATATAAGTTACATACATTTGCTTATCCATTTGCTTTAAATAATAATCTGGTAGAATGCTAAGTTTCGCAAACGAAATAAATGCATCTAATGGCATTTCGATAATTTTGTTGCACATACGAAATCTCATAGTTTGTTATGAATATGTGTGTTTGAAAGTTTGACATATTTACAATTAGCAAAGCTACAATCTTGTGTTTGGGGTAGATTTAGTCAAGATGTCAATCGATTTTGAGGGCAGCCAGGTGTAGGTCCCTCTTCATCAGGAGCAAGGGTCTGTCCAGTCTAGTCCGTATCTTTAAGGCCGGGATATCCCACATGGTGGAACGTATCCGGCTTAGTGAGAGAAATGCCATAGAAGGCTCTTAAAATAAACCAGTCTGAATTGTTTGAGCGAAAGGTCAGAGGTGAAGAATGGAGGCCGACCGTGCTTCACAAGGCTCGAAAAGCCAAACAGCTAACAACAGAAGAGGCGAACATTAGAGCGGCATGATTACGGAGAATCAAACTATAAACAACTTTTTTTACGAGAAGTGTCAGTGAATTTTGTGAGTGAAATGTAAAATAAATACAGTAAACAATACATTGAGTTAAAATACATTTGAATACAAATACATTGAGAAAATAAGTGCAACGGAATATGCATAATAAATGCGAAATAATGTGAAAATCAATACATTCAAAATGATGAAATAATGATGTAAATTTTATCTTATAAGATAGACTATGTAGAAAATTTGCGTCTCGGGTGAGGTGACCTGCGTAGGGTCTGATATCACAATTTTCGAAAATATAATCAACAACATTGAAGTGATGTAAATGAGTGGAATTTTAATCTTAAAAAAAAATTTTATTAATTCTCTGAAGAAATCGGTCAATATATTCGATTTTTAAATCTTTATGCGAAGTATCATTGGAAACATAATAGTGAGTATTTGTAATTGCACTAAAATTTTTTTTTTGCATGACGTTAAGTTTATGGTCTGTGCATATTAGTTTATTATTAATTGCAATACCCAAGTATTTGGTCTTTTTAACTGTAGGCATACTTCTACATTGAATAGGTGTAGTTTCACATAAAGAAATTGACCTGGAGAATTTCTTACTGACAATTAAAAGCTGTAAGTTATTTTGGCAAAGGCAAGAGTTGAAAGCTAAGTTCGTAACTTCACAAAGTTTTTATGAGTGAATTAAGCACTGCGGTCCTAAAATCTTGAAATTCAGTCTCTAATTCATATATACACCATTTAAGCAGTCTTTTTTTTAGATGTACAGAATGTTCAAACTTGCGATTTCTTGGTACCTGACGTGAACCAACTAATGGGAAAGTTTTCCCTTTCATAATATGCGTAAATAATCTTGAAAATTCATTTTTAGGATTGAAGTCACATGTTTCAGGATTATGAATTGGAAATGAATTAAGTAAAGTCATGTGGTGTGATCTGGTTAATGACTAACGTTCACGCTCAAATTTTGATAGTAATTTTTACAAATAAACTAAAACATTGAATAATAATAACGATTGAATAAATAAAGTTAATAATATTTGTTAGGAAGGACTGAATTGGACTTCCAGTCAATAACTAAATGATAAATCTTTGGGAATGTGAAAAAAATACAATTCACCAATTGAAGAAGATTTCTGAAAAATTTTTGTAGACCCAAAAAAAGTTATGATCAAATTTCCAAACAATTAGCTAACGAAGACTTGTTGATTTCGACTTTTTTAACATAAGATTCGTGTTCGTTCACGGCATTAAAAGGACCTTCTCGTTCGCTTTACTGCCATACAGCAAAATTGCTACTGACAAGACTGACAAGAAGAGGGCGCTCCGTTGCATTTATACCCTGCGACAGTAAAGGGACCTTCTAATTTGCTTCACTGCCGTAGGGTGCGACCCCTCCTTTCCAATCTTGAAGATTTATTTGCTTCTGATGAAGAGGGACCTGTACCTGCTTGCCCTCGAAACCGACTGAGATCTTGACTGAATTTATTCCAAACACAAGGACCAAACACACTTTACTAATTTTATTTTTCACTTTGGCGTTTTCTTTTTTGTTTTGACGCACTCTGTGTCGAAAGCAGTCATTTTCAGCATATCTATAAGCTAATTAGTTACTCATCTTTTGACTAGAACGATTAACATTATCTAACTATCATGTAGTATTATTATATATTAATTATCATGTAGTAGAAGTTATTGTAGAAAAACTTAAACCATTTAATATTATAAGGTATTTCTCCCGTTTTCTTGGCCTGCCTTCATGGTGTGGTGGTCTGCATGCTGAGCGCGTGTTCCAGAGGTCCGTGGTTCGATTCCCTGCGAAGGCGTTGCATATTTTTCATCTTTCCTGCTTCCAAAAAAATGTGCCTAACGTTTCTACAGTGGCGCCTGGACTAAAACTGTGTTGGATGATGATTCTCCTCACACAGGATTTGGCGATTGGGTCCCCTAAAAAACGAGTCGCCCTTTAAAAGGGGGAGTATATAAGGTATTTCTTCCGCCTTCGTGGTGTGGTGCTCTGCACGCTGCGCACGTTTTCCTTTTCTGCTTCCAAAATACCTAATGTCTCTACAATATATTACAATAATACAGCTTTATATTGTAAACTCAGTTACTGCAAAGTATATATTATTTAAGAAAATTTTAAAGTATTATTAGTTAGAGTTTTATTAATTTTATTAAATTTATTAGTTAGAGTTAAGCAGGTATATATTTATGCTTTAAAATTTTAGAGAGACACATATAATTTACAGTTATGCTTTTTATTAAAATTCATTGTCATGGAAAATCTTAAAAATGATCCATCAAAAGACAAACTAAACGAAAAATTAAATCTTATGCAAAAAATATTTATTGCTTGAGTTTCTTAAATGAAATAAAAAAGTGGAATAGAGATCTACTTTATTCAGAAGTCAGAATAAATCTATGTTACATAATTTTTCATTTATGCAAACCATATTTATAAAGCATCACGTCCATAAAGCTGGAATATTTGAACAATTGGAGCTTATTTTCTGCGAAGCAATGGAGGGAAATGCTAAAGGAAATGACAGACAGAACCATTTTTCAAGCGTGGTTGCATCACTCATTTCCCTTTTCAGAATATCTTTTCGCATGACACATAGCACAAGAAAATAAGTTCGCCTCCGTACACAGAATGTAGCGTGAAACTGAAATATGCCACACATCCTTCACCATATTAAGATTTTTGGGTTCTCTTAGTCATGATGTTTCCTAGTTCTTCTTTTTTGCAGGAGAGAATTTTGTGAAGGAAATATATGTTGCGAGATCTGCTCTAACGTCAGAGTTTTTATACTTGTTTCTAAGCATAAAAAGCATTATTATTTTAGTATAAGCTTAATAAAGCAATAGATTTTCTCAAAACTTGTTAATTAAAGATAGACCTGAATGCGTTGGTATGAGAAATATACATGACTTTTAAAGGGAGTAATGTTCAACTTAATCAATACTCTGCAATTGTTAAGAAAGACAAAATTCAATAAAAGAACCCAAAAATCTAACGTCTTAACATTTAATATTAGAAACACTTTTTAATGTTTTTTCCCAAAATTTTTTATATATCACATTCCATCACGTCACACTATTTAGTACTTTATCGACCACTGCTTTGGTAAGCGTTGCATTGCAAAAGCATTGCAGAGTCCTACTTTGGTGACTCAAAACTCATAATTTACCAGTGACAAACGGCTCGATGATCACTTGTGATCCTACGGTTGATGATTAACAGTCTTTCTCGGTTACAATCAACGGTGAACTTTCCTACTACAGGGTCCTACTTTGGAGTTTTTCCTATTGCAGAGTCCTACAATAGTGAGAGTCCTACAATACCTACTTTACTCTACTACAGAGTCCTACAATACCTACTTTGGTGACTCAAAACTCATAATTTACCAGTGACAAACGGCTCGATGATCACTTGTGATCCTACGGTTGATGATTAACAGTCTTTCTCGGTTACAATCAACGGTGCACTTTGGTTATATTTTAATTAACATATGTTACATACATTTAATATAGTCTTCGACATTGGTGAATTAAAGCGCTGATCACGAACACATAAGTCACCAGTGACTAACAACGTTGATGGGTACCATGTTATTCAGCTTCATTTTATTTTCAAAGCTTAATTAAATTTATTTCACTGCCCCATCTCGTTTTCAAATGAGTTTAGGTCTAATGTCTGTCATAGGTCAGCCCTTTGGTAAGCAGCAGCATTTATGGACACCGAGTGATAAATAAATTTCTTTTTCAATTTACTGCACTATTCCGTAATAATGACAAGTTAGTCGACTTCAAGCGTTTTTCAACTCTTTATGACTTTGATAAGCACTCCAAAGACCTTGATAAGCACTGACTCATTGCTAATCGAAATTCCCGAAATACATCAGTGTGCTTCGATTTAATTCGAATTTAAATATCTATCTAAACTTAACGGTCGCACTCCACACTGGTTACCTATGTGTTGACCCCAAATAACCTTGAACTCTTGACTGGAACATTGACTGGAACTGGCAAGTATTGACGAACAACAGCTTTGGTGGGCCCTGACGTGCTGCCTGTATTTTACTGAACTGTCCTACAGTAATGAATGCGCTTTAACCTCCAAGGTGACTTCAATAAAAATGTGTTTTGAATGATGTGAACACTGACTTGTAATTATTAGATAAAAAGATAAGAATTAAAAAAATATTGATTGAATGATTTAAGACTGTGAGGAACAATTTAAATCAAGCTGTATCATATGTCAAAATCGATAAATTAAATGATTTTGACACAAATAATATTAAGAACTAATCAACTACTTCTTTACATAAGACATAGCCTTGCTTGCTTATTGTAAAAACAGTAAATGTACAAAGTTTTATTTTAATTAACCGAAATATCTTATTAGTTTTACTTTACTATAACTTCTTTTTTCCTTCCTTAACTTCCACCATCATATGCATTAATTAAAGTATAAATAAGCTTTAAGTTGAAAAATATATTGACAGAATAGGTTTGTCGTCACTAAGTTTTCCTTGCTATTACAATTTTGCGAAAAAATAGCGAGGTTTTCGCAAGTGTTTTAGTCAGGGATTGCAAGCGTTTAGCCAAGGCTTACGCTAGGTGTACTATTTTGTATTTCGTATTTGGCTCAATTTGAAAATGTGTGTTTCTTGACTGAAAAGCAGCGGAGTTATAGTTCTGTTACTTTAATTTATGGAACGGTCAGACTGACATTTCAATAGCAGTTTTATTTAAAACTTGTCATATTTAGTAATTAGTTTTGAATTAATCATAGTTAAACGAGAACGAAACATTTTCTTCTTCGGTTGACTCAGTGGTAAAGTGGTAGTTTAGTGTAAGAGTGTAATTACATATATGTAAATTTTGATTTGGTTAGTGGGCAAGATACTATGTTATTTTGATAGTAAACTTACCCAGTTTGGTTATCGTTTTAATATATATTTAAAAATCTTAGTTTGGATAAGGAACAGATATTTTAGAGAATTATAATGTAATTTATAAAAATTATAATGTTTATGTACGTATGTTCTTAGAAGCACTCGTCAATTTCAGATTTAGTCATCTATGATAAGTAGATTAGAATGTTCACTGAAATTTGTATTAAAGGGAAGAAAGTCAGAGATTAGCAAGAATTTAAAGAAGAAAGCCAGATGATCACGTAGTTCGTTGACCTGAACATCGTAATTCCATAATCTGGTCAAGTAGTCATTCACAAGTTAATAAAGAACTTAAATGTGTTACCGTTTTGAGAATAAAAAGAAGGATGCCTTTTAACAGGGGTACTTCCATGTAATATTTGCTCTTTGCTTTCTTTGAAGGCAATCTTATAAAATTATTATAGTTCGTTATAATTATACATTTTTATGGCTAAATCATGATAGCTTAGCTGAAACATCTACAATTCGATTAAATCGAAGCAGTTCCTATCTCCTTCAAATTTACTCTGTGAATTTTCGCCACGTGTGAAAGAAGAACAGCAGAAGAAAAAAGAGAACATGGAAAGAACATTTTAGAATACAGTAGAAGACCAGTTCGCGCTGAAAATCGCCACATTTTTATACTCTGTTCAGAAAATACTAAATCAAATTCTGCCATTTTTTTCTCTATCCAATACGAGAGCGATAGAGTTTATTCAAAATGGCCGTATTCCGGCTCAACTGACTTAAAATTTCTGGAAGATCGCCAGATCGTGATAAGGCACGTCGTTTTGAAGGCATACAAAGGGAGATTTGGCACATGATAAATGATATATAGGACGCTGGATTCCTCAATTTTGCAGCCCTCCCCAACATAACCCCTTGATACTTTTCCTCCTGAGGGATTGTGCATTTCTCCCACTTAGCGCGGAAGGCGAAAATGGGATTTATAGCCTTTTTCTGCAAAGTTTCTTAACATATTTTGGAGCTTCCTTTTTTGAAAAGAAGCTAATTAACTTATTCAGTGGAATCATTTCAGATACGTCTAGGTGGATTTGGAAATCAGTGAAATATGATCAACGTTTGAAAAAGTGATAAATGAATCTTGCGAAATGTACGTTATTATAGTGAAACTCTTTATTACATTCTCACCAAAAATTGTTATAAATGTCTTATCTGGTGTGATAGATTCCGCTAGAGAGTAAAATAAATTCACCTTAATAACTAACTTCAAATAACATGTGTGATTACATATAGTGAAATATTGTATTCATTAGGGATTTTCTTTTCTACGCGATATCTATTTTTAAACTTTTTATATTCTTTGTTATGAAAGCATTTATATAATGCGTTATATTAAAAGGAAGATTAAATACTTTAGAAAATAGCTTTCTTCTATTCATTTACATTTGCTGTTAATTTTAGGTATTACGGTATATATTTTTCATTGTGTAAATAGCTTCTATCAATTAACTTTTCTTACTGCACTTTATTTGTTTGAATGAAAATAATTATTTAAAATATGGCAAAACAGCTACTTTATTTTGGCTTTAATAAATAATGATACAGTTTGGACTAATTTAAAAATTTACATTTCAAAGTTTCGCTTGAAATTTACATTTATTTACATTTCAAACTTGAAAAGAATTGAGTTATTTTATTAAGATACATTTTCATTTTTCGTTTTGGTGTTGTTTGACTAGTGACCGAAGTACGAAAATGGTGAAAAATCAGAAATTTATCCAGAAATTTGTTTCGTATTGTTGCGCGTCTTAGTCGCCTGAGTCTCATGTGTTGAGCAGACAAATATGGACAATTTTACTTCGGAAGTTTTTCACACAATCATTTCTTCTCAAGTGTAGATAGCTTTAGAAGGCTCAATGCTTTTGTTTATGCAAAATCGTATTTGAGGCACAAGTGCTAACTACACAGCGGAGTAGCTCGTATCCTAAGTCAGAACTGAAGGAAAGTAAGGAATATCCATTGTTCTTTTGAAATTTCTGAAACCGCCACCAGCCTAGTCAAGAATCTCTGTAAACAGAACTTTAAGGAGAAAAAAACGCTTGTGCTCGGCAGCAACACTTTTTGCTCATTTGGAAGTAAATAGCAGCTTACAAATACTTCTGATCTCTTAAGTTATTTACATTTGGCCTCTCAAATGCGTACTCGCCATAGATAAAACTAAAAGAACATTAAAAAGTTTAAAAGAACACTCAATTACCTAGACTCCCCACGTCATGAACAGATTCCTCTCAAAGTTATCTCCTTTACAGAGCCCTCTAAACGTTCTACAGAGTCTCTTCTGTCAATTAAGGAGATATCGGGATTTTAGAGAAGGCAAGCATGAGCCTCAGATAGGCTATTTTCCTAACGCAAACTAAGTTTTGCTATTTATAATCTATTTCTAGATATACTAGCCACGATCACACAGTTTTCTGGAGGTTCTACGTATTTCTTAAATCTTTGGAAGTATCTAAAGTATCTACTTTGAAAGTAAGTTTTATTCTTCCATAAACATGACAGAACAAAATTCTTATTTCAAATCTCCCTATCATTCCCTTCGCTAAGGAAAACTCTAGAACAAGTAAGAGTTGAACGTTCGCACTGTCATTGACATTGCAGTACGTATAATTATGAGAAGCAGTGAGAATGCAAAAAGTAATCTTTATCGATATTCAGTGGGTCATTCAGCACGTTATGGTGGCATGATATTCTAAATCCACTTGTCATAGAATATCTAAATGATTTACTGGATGTACTTTCTCACAATCTAAGCTACAGAATTTTGCATGAAACGATAGACTTAGTAATTAAGTATATTCAAGTATCCTATTTACTCTGTTTAATGACGGGCTAATGCCAAGTTATTTTCTATGGAACGATATTGATAATAATGTCCTTGCTGTACACTGACTACCAATAAGTATTTGGATACCTATGCAAATGACGATATCTGCGGTCCTAAGGTATGTCACGGACTCCGCCGGTATATATCGTGTAGGAAACAGCATCGGCTTTAATAGCATGCAAGATGCCTCGCAGTTTGGAGCTTTCTGATTTCGAGAAAGGTATAATTATCACAAATGTGGCCGATCCTTAAGGGACATATCTAGCGATCTGAAGTACCCAAAATCGACAATGGCCTATGTGATTAAGAAGTGGAAGGTGAGCGTTGATTGTCGGAATGTGCCCCGAGTAGGCAGACCAACAAAACTGGAAGATAGAGACCGACGAATGCTGTCCAGAGAAATTCGGAAGAACCGCACCCAACCGATGGCCCTCATCCGCGAGGAGTTTCAACAGGCATCCGGGAGTATTGTTTCAATGAATGCCATCCGTAAGGAAGCACATTTGCTTGGTTTTCATGGTCGTGCTGCTGCCCATAAGCCTTTGATCACAAAGTCCAACCGCGCTGCTCGGTTAATGTGGTGCAAAGCACATCGAAATTGGACGGTTGAAACGGTAGGTGAAACAGGTTCTTTGGAGTGACGAATCAAGGCTCACCCTTTACCGTTCGGATGGCAGGGTCTGGGTCTGGCGTCTACCTGGAGAACGTCTTCTGCCAGAATGCATTTTGCCAACAGTCAAGTTCGGCGGAGGTGGAATTATAGTCTGGAGGTGTTTCTCCTGGTATGGGCCGGGACCCTTGGTCCCCATTCATGGTAAGCTCAACTCCGATGCCTACTGCACTATTTTGGATGACAATGTGCTTCCTACGTTGTGGCAGTTTTACGGGTTGGACCCCTGTTACTTTCAGGACGACAATGTCAGTTGTCGTGTTCCCACGTTAACCAAGGCTTGGTATGGTGCCAATGGAGTTCATCGAATGGACTGGCCTGCCCAGAGTACAGACCTGAACCCTATCGAGAACCTCTGGGACAAGTTGCATCGCCGAATTCAGGGGTGCACTACCCGTGCAAAATCGGTGAAGGAACTTCTATGTCTTCTCCAAGCCGAGTGGAAGAAAATACCACTAGCTGTCATACAAAGACTTGTGGAAAGTATGCCCCGGAGGGACCACGCTGTAATTACCTCTCGTGGAGGCTCTACCAACTATTGATTTTGAATAAAGTTAGTTTTTCTTTTTTTATCACAGGTGTCCAAATACTTATTGGTAGTCAGTGTATCAGGGTCACTGTTCCTTCTAACCTTCTTCGGGAACATACAAGGACCTGACTCGGAACAGAGAGCTTACTAAAGCTATGTTCACTAATTGTGGTAAGTAGACAGGATACAGACGAAGGGTATACAAAACCCTTTATTTTTCTCTATATACAATAACTTCCGTACTTCGGAATACACTGACCCGCCACTCGGGGTCTAACGTATAAAAACTAAAACTCTAATTTAACTTTAGAATAATACACGTGGAAGATTGGCCTTATAATAACAGGAAGCGTATGTAGCACAGAGACTGTGAACACTACAATACGTTTGAATTTATCAAGAGGATTAAAACCTCTGGCCTGGAAGGCAAACAGCAACTGCGTAACTTCTAAGGTAAGCGGCCTGCGTTGACTCACTGCTTCCTCTCTTTCGCTTGGCAAAAAGGCCACACTTAAATACTTGGCGTTCGCCAGACAACTTTGCATAAAAACCTTCACGCTTATAATTCTGGCCGGAAGTAGAAAATAAGAAGTGATAGTAAAGATTTAAAATAAAATAAACGTTAGTAAAACTTAAGATCCTTACATACTTCCCGCCAGAGTTAATTAGTTTGAAACTGAGGTCTAAAACGACCTTGTTGAAAACATTTAGCTCTAGAATCTAACGCGAGGCCAATCTTTTACAAACATAACTTCGCTAGAAACTAGATATTTAAAATAAAGAAATTTGTTACAATAGCAGCTCCCAGGATACAAAAATGTTTTTTCATCTGTACTGCATCTAAACAGGAGCTTTTATTCAATTCTGGTTCCTTCCAGAGATTTGGAAGGAAAACTAGTTTAATGAAATGTTACACAGTGACATGGCAAGTAACATATACAATTATACTGCTCTTAACATTCTTATTTCATTCATGACTATTTTAATTATCTCTCCCCGTGCTCTCTGACATGTGTTGTAAAAGAACACCAAACACGAATGTGTTTCTGTCTACGTGTGCCACACTTCCTCCTACAATCAAAATACTAACGTGTTAAAATTCAACATAACGAGACCTCTTAACACACCCTAATTTCAACTCTAAACCCTGAGGTACTATTCTAAAAGTGGCTAACTCTAAAGTGTAGCGTCAGAGAGCCTAACTACATCATTCAACCTTTAACACATATTCGCCATGATTTAGTCTTTACAGTCACACGAATAACAAATTTTTAACATTACCTTCACTTTTACCATATCACGGTATTTCTTAACATTTAAAATAACAGAACATATTGTATATAAGAACATATCAACATGCTGTTAATTTTACACATTTGAAAACATACATTAGTAGTACATTGTTAACTTCTATTCTTTTCAAAGCAAGTGCCTATTCTTTCTACATTGAAATACTACATTTCAAAAAAAGTCTTTCAGACTAAAACTTCTCTCTTGCTAGAATGTTTTAAATAAAATTTATACAATAACTTTTTACAATATTTAAGTCTTTACACAACGCTATTATACATCAACTTTAGTTTTACGCGCGAGTAATTGAAAACATAATAAGAAAATCGGTCACAATTCATTTCTCGCCCTTTTGGCGATAAAGGTAGACCTCGCATGAGGTAAAACTTCTTGAAATCTGCCACTTGCAGTAAGAATGAAAAATTAACTTAAGTTTCCAAAGTAACATAAAATTTTACTTATCTTTGTAATATTCGGACATCCTTTTCTGGGCCCAGTCTTTAAAGGTACTGCAGATAGTAGCTTGATTTTTCCTCCTTCTTGTACGGGCTCGCCCTTCAGTGCTTTCCTCTGGAAGCTTCCTTTTTTCACCAGTTCGGTCACCCTTGAATACCTTCTTTTTCTCCTCTGCTTGTGGTCTTGGCCGCTTGATGGCAGCTGGTCTTGGCGGAACCGGGAAACTTCTGTCGTGTTCCTGCTTGGACCTCGTTGCTGGCCGTTCAAATTTTCCTTGTAACTTTTCCTCCGCCGCTAATGGCCCTTCCGCAGTTCGGCTACATTTACTGCGGAGAGTCCTGTCGGATGAGTAGATCTTCTGTTTTAGAGCCGGGTTATAGTTGCTGTCATTTCTCCTGGTTCTCTTCACATACGTCGTCCTTCTCCCTTCTTCATTCTGGGGGTGTTCGTGAACTCTCTTTTCTGGACGGTGGAACGGCTTCTTTTTCTTGCTACCTTCAATTTTTCCGCGGGGAAATTTTCTTTTCACTTGCTCCTGCCTCTTACTGGCTTGCCCTTGTACTTGTCGTTTTTCCACCTCTGGAGCTTGTGCCTGCGGTGTCTGCAGTGCCGGATCCTGCAAAAGATCTGAAAATATTTGCATTTTATTACGATCGAAGTAGGGTTTGATTTGATCAATGTTTGCGGAGCAGGTTTCACCATTTCTGGCTTTTAACACTACAACAGCGTGAGTTATTTTTTCTATAACATATGGTCCTTCAAATCGTGGAAAAAATTTGGCAGTTTTATCTTCTGGTGCTAAAGAAAGTGAATGCTTAATTTTTAAAACTTCAGCCCCTACTTTATAAGTTACCCCCCCCTCGTTTCAAATCATAATATAGCTTCTGTTTTCTTTGTGCTACTTCCGTATTCTTTTTTGCTTCTTTTATTAGTTTTTCTATATCACCCATTTTAAATTCTGGGGCTCTTTGTTGCACATAAAATAATTTATCTAACGGTGTTATAATCTTTCTGCCTAGAAATAACTCAGCAGGAATTTTGCCCGTTGTATCATGTTTTGCGGTCCTAAGGACGAAAGCAAATTCATTGACATAGTTATCCCAGCTTTTATGAAAATTTTTAACATAACTACGGATAATTTTCACTATATTTCTGTTGACCCGTTCCGCTATATTTGATTGCGGCCGATACGGGACCATTTTTAAATGACGTATGCCCAGTTTTTGGCACATGTCTTCAAATATATTACTTACAAATTGAGGACCATTATCCGATATAACTTTTAGGGGCGCCCCGTATTTTAAAATATATTTATTTAAAATAGAATCAGTAACTAATTTCGCGGAGGCTCGTTTTAATTGAACAATTTCCGTCCATTTATTAAAATGATCAACCATAACAAGGAGATAGCGACTTTTATTTAACTGACTTTTTGGGAAAGGGCCCAATAAATCGATGCCAATTATTTCATTTGGAAATTCGGATTTAATACTATTTAGAAACCCGGCCGGACGGAAATTAATATAATTAACTGCTTGACATGTTGGGCAGGACTGGACATACGCCCTTGTTAACTTTTGCAGTTCAGGAAAGTAGACTGCCTCGCGTACGCGTTGGATAGTTTTTCGAATACCAGCATGAGAAGCTAAAGGGCTGTCATGGAGCTCCTGCAGGATATTTAATCTAAGACTAGCTGGGATAACAGGTCGAAATTCGTTGTTGGAATTCGTAGTTTTTGTATAGAATAATAGACCATCTATTAGTTCGTAATGGGCCGCCCTATTTCTTATCGACACAATATCTTGGTGGCTAAAATTTTCAGGATCCTTCAAATACTCATAAATACTTCCAAACTCAGGATCCTTACCCAGTTCGGTTATTACAGTTTCTCGGGAATTTATTGTACATGCTGTAAGCATTGCCACTTTTACGGTATTACCCTGTTCGTCTAATTTAATTCGTGATAGGGCATCTGCTACGATATTTTCCTTTCCAGGGGTATGCTTGATTACCAGATTATATTCTTGCAGCTTGAGTGCCCATCTTATTAACCTTCGGGATAAATTTTTTCCTGAGTACAATCTAGTTACCGCCGCATGATCAGAGTACACTGTTATTGGCGCCTTTCCAAAATAAACTCGGACCTTTTGCACTGCTAACAGACTGCAAGTGCCTCTCTCTCGGTCGCGGAATAGTTTCTTTGTGTTTGATTTAAAGTTCGGCTAAAAAATGCCACGGGCTGCTGATTTTGCGAAAGTACCGCTCCTACCGCATAATCCGAAGCATCCGCTGAAATTTCTAAATTTTCATCCTTTTCAGGAAATTTCAGCACAGGGGCTTGCGTTAATGCTTGTTTTAATTTTTCGAAAGCACTATTGGCTTCGGCCGTCCACGAGAATCTTGCCTTTTTCCTTTTTAATTTTAACAATGGCTCAGCGATAGCCGCAAAATCTTTTATAAAGGACCTATAATATGAACAAAGTCCTAGAAAAGAAGAGAGCTTCTTTGCCGTGTTTGGAGTCGGATACTTTTGTACAGCGATTATTTTTGATTCATCTGTCTCGATCCCTTTTTGAGATATTTTGTAACCTAAATATTTTAATTCAGGGGCTGCAAATTTGCACTTTTCGACATTAACTTTTAGACCGGCCTCATTTAATAAAGAAAACACCTGTCTTAAATCCTGTACATGTTGGTCGAGATTATCACTAGTAATAATGATATCGTCTAAATAGATAAATGTGGACTTTCCAAGAACAGGTCTTAACACAATGTCCATGCATCGCTGAAATGTTGCCGGGGCGCCTGAAAGGCCAAACGGCATACGCAAAAATGCATAAGTGCCAGACTTGGTTATAAAAGCAGTCTTAGGCACGTTCTCAGGCCTCACCCCTATTTGAAAATAACCAGTCGTTAAGTCTAAAGTCGTCATAAATTTGGTTGATTTTATGTTCCCTAAAATTTCTTCTATGATCGGTAACGGATATACCGGATATTTCGTTATGGAATTTAATTTGCGGTAATCAATAGCGAATCTCCACCTTTTTGGATCCTCCAAAGGATAATCATTATTTTTCTTACATAAAACCACCGGGCTAGCATAACTACTTGAGATGGGCGTTATGATTTTTTTACGTAGCATATCGGTAATATGCCATTCTATAACTTTTTCCTTATTCTTATCATACCGGTATGGTTTTTGGCGAACTGGCATTGCATCTCCAGTGTCAATACTATGGTTAGTAACCTGAGTAAATCCTGGAATATCACTAAATAACGAAGCAAATTCCCTTACCACTTGTCGGATTCTATCTTGCTCGTCATTAGGCAGGTGGTCAAGATTTAACCTTGGCGGTTCAGCCTTTTCTACACGCACTGGTTTCATTGTCAGCTTAAGGGACGCTTCATTAAAATCCAGTGTAGCTTGTGCGTCTGAAAGAAAATCTATTCCTAAGATTAAATGTGCTTGCAGATTCTTTACTATAAAAAACATCACCTTTACTTGTTCGTCCTTGATACGGATTTACAAAGGTACTTTACCTACGCACTTACATTTTTCTCCTTGCGCCGCTAATACTGTCGTATTATCTGCATTATATATGCGGTATTTCCGAAAATACTTTCTAAAAAAGACTTCTGCCACACAGGAACACTGCGCGCCGGTATCCAGGAGTGCGGTGGCTGGGATATTATTCACCAAGACTTCAATCTTCTGAAGAGTCAGATTTTTCACCATTACTGTATTTAACTTGTAGGAAGAGGGGTTTTCTTGGCCTTCGGATTTCCACACCCTCTCGTCAGCAGAAATCCGTTTTAGTTTAAATTATTTTTCCTTTCCGTGCTTTTCTTCTTTTTCCACTGGCCTTGAGACTTTTTTCCTGGGTTGCTATTGAACTGTCGACGTTCGCCGGCTGTTTTTGAATGCTCGGGTTTCCTTGCCCACTGATTCGCTTTTTCTCCGTAGCCGGGTTCTTGAGTTTGCTGTAGTCTTGGCGTACCAAATTGGTTTCGCTGTTGATATTGGCGTCTTCTTTCGATGTCCGCCGTTCTTCTACTTTCAAACTGGATTGCTAGCTCAAATAACTTTTCCAGTGTAGTCGGATTTCTTAATTCAATAAAGTCTTGCACTTGGGGCAGTAACCTCGGCAAAATCACTTGAATTATTTCAGGATCCGGACGGTTTCCATACAAGAGCTTGAAAATGTGGATTTTTCTTAAAATAAATCTCGAGAGGTTTTCGATTCTTTGTTGATATATACTGAAAAGTTCCGTTTCTAATTTCGCACGATCCCTTACAACAGGGAAGGCTTTTAGTAGGGCAGTCTTGAAATTTTCGTAAGTATAGGTGGGACTTCCTGCTTGACCCAAGAGACTTCTGCCTATACAGTTGAACCAGTTAAGCGCTTGGCCCCTCAAAGCGCTTGTAGCTAAGGTAACTTTTTGAAACTCGTGCACGGGGTAGAGCATGAAGTGGTCATCCAATTTTTCCAGAAAACTGGTTACCGGTGAGTTTCCGTTAAACGTTGCTTCTGGTTTCATCGAAGCGCGCATGGTCTGGACGATGTAACCGAATCCTTCCAGGGCGGCAGCTGGCATTTCTGGATTCTGAGCCGTTTCTGCAGGCAGCACAGGTTCTTCTTGAAACTCGGCCATGGTTATTCTTCTTCGTTGGGCGCCACTATCAGGGTCACTGTTCGTTCTAACCTTCTTCGGGAACATACAAGGTCCTGACTCGGAACAGAGAGCTTACTAAAGCTATGTTCACTAATTGTGGTAAGTAGACAGGATACAGACGAAGGGTATACAAAACCCTTTATTTTTCTCTATATACAATAACTTCCGTACTTCGGAATACACTGACCCGCCACTCGGGGTCTAACGTAAAAGTATAAAACTAAAACGCTAATTTAACTTTAGAATAATTCACGTGGAAGATTGGCCTTATAACAACAGGAAGCGTATGTAGCACAGAGACTGTGAACACTACAATACGTTTGAATTTATCAAGAGGATTAAAACCTCTGGCTTGGAAGGCAAACAGCAACTGCGTAGACTCACTGCTTCCTCTCTTTCGCTTGGCAAAAAGGCCACACTTAAATACTTGGCGTTCGCCAGACAACTTTGCATAAAAACCTTCACGCTTATAATTCTGGCCGGAAGTAGAAAATAAGAAGTGATAGTAAAGATTTAACCCTTTAACTGCTTAAGACGTGTTTAAACGTTTTTGGAATTTCTTTAAAAATGCTTAAGACGTCTTTACACGAATTTCAAATCGCACGAAAAATGCTTAAGACGTGTATACACGAAACACGAATTTCGCGAAGATTGCTTAAGACGTGTTTAGACGACGCGATCTGGTCTTCCTTCCCCTACCTTTCTGCAGGCGGCTGTCAGTTGACACAAAAGTCTTAATAGGGTGTGAAGTCTGTTTGAAAAGAACACTTTACGGATGGGTCCTGAGAATGAAGAATCATTGTCAGAGAGCAGGTGCGCATTATCTTTCCAACGACTGCAAGCTTGTGAATGAAGATAAATCGTTTTACAATAGTTTGCCTTGTGGTTATTTATACAAATGAAAGTTAAACAGAATCGCTCGTTGTTATAATACATTACCGAAATTTAGAAGGAACAGGAAAAAGTAACAATTGTAACGTAAGACGTACTTTTCAATAAACCATATATTATACAATGTATTAAAAGTTGACTACAACATCAAGAACAGGATAAAATATAAAATGCTGCAAACAATCTTGTTTGTCCTCGTATTTCAAGTGCGGGTATTTCTAATGGTATATTTTTCCTTTTTACATTTTGAAATGTTAAAAATGTGCTTTCAGTATGCCTGATTTTTGTATTCGAATATGTGGCTGTGTGTTCCTTGTAAACGCGAACTGACATATAAAAATTTCTTGGATGTCGAAAGGAAGATATTTTACTCGAAAACTTCATTTAAATCGAACAAATTCATATGCCGCAGGAATTTCTAGAAATATTTGTTTTTAAAAATTTTATTATTAAGATTTGAAATACAAATTAATTTTAAAATCTAGGGGGAAAGAGGCCCACCAGCGGCCGAGCAGTAAAAGTCGCTGAACACTGGTAGTTCGGTTTCAGGTTCGAATCCCGCGAACGGGCTGGCTGCATGGGTGTTTTCGTGGTTTTCCCCATGTGTAACGTGTATACGAGCCAGTTTCCCTTAGAAAGTCCTCTACGAAGGCATCCCTCCCCTTAGGCAGATAGCCCTAGTGTGCTTTGTCATAATTAAAATACATACACTAGGGGAAATGTATGCATTTCTTGGAACATTTTTGGAAAGAAATCTACCGGTATAAAATCGCTTAAAATCAGTGGAGTGTAAGTTAAGTAAAACAGTTAATGTATGAAAGAGTTACATATACTGCGCACAAAAATTAGTCAGAGGAACAATTAGCTAACGGATTAAATTAATTACATTAAAAGAATTTCGTTAGAAAATAACCTCTCCAAATGTCAGTGCTGATAGCAGCACTACGAATGAAAGCTATTAAATTCCTAACTTAATTAATCCGTTGGTACTCAATAATTGTCACCTACCAGCGGCCGATCAGTAAACTTCGCTGAACACTGATAATTCGATCTGAGGTTCGAATCCGCGAACGGGTTGGCTGCAAGGGCGTTTTCGTGATTTTTCCCACGTGTAACGTGTATACGAGCCAGTATCCCTTAGAAAGTCCTCCACGAAAGCATCCCTCCTCTTAAGCAGATAGCCCTCGAGGCTTTGCCGTAATCACATAAAACCAAACCAAATTAAAAACCAATAACTATGTGTTCGCGATGCTAGGCTACATGGCAGTTTTCGTGGATTTTTGCTGTCTATTTTTAACGCGAATATAACCCAATCTCATTTAAAAAGTCCTTCACGAAGACGTGCTCTGACTACGAGTCCTCGCTTGGGATTACGTTTGGACTGTTAGATTAATAACAAAGCTCGCAAAGGGCGATCTGTTTAAAGAGGGTATGCTTTCGTGAAAGACCTTCTAAGGCAAACTATCTCGTACCGGTGTTACATATAGGTAAAATTCACGAAAACGCAGATGTGGTGAGCCAGTTCACAGAGGTTTCAATCCAGGTCAAACTACCAAATAGTCCTCGTATATTTTGTCATGAGCTAAATAAAATAAAATACAATATCGCGAAAGTCACTTTATGCTATTGAAATGGCAATAACTTTGTATTATACAGGCTGTCATTTTGCCTTTGTTATAAGATTTTGATCTTTTCCGTTATCCAAGCTAGCCCACAATGGAATACTGGTAGTTCTATCCGGGGTTCGAATCCCGGCGAAATGGCTACATGGATGCTTTCGTGTGTTTCTCATGTGTAACGTGTACACAAGCCGACTCCCCTTAGAAAGTCCTCCACGAAGGCATCCTTCCCCTTATGTAAATAAATCTCGATAAACATGCTTAAAATATTTTGTATTGAAAATTTTATGCGTCAAAGTTGGTACCCGTTAAATGAAATATGCTGTTTTTTTTTTTTTTTTTTTTTTTTTCTCTTTGCTTTTATAGCAATGTTCTTGTTTTCAGAATATGAAATGTCAATGAAACATTTTTAATAATGTCTCATTCTATTTTGCTTTTGTTTAATGAAAAAATGAATTTAAGTAACAAATTTCTTATGTTTAGAAAAATTTTACCATTGTTTCGCGCGTGTTATCCTATAACTGAAAAGATCAAGAGAAATTTCTATAGGGAAATAAAGTTATTAATTTTAAATAAAAAGTAAAGTTATTTGTAAATTAAATGTGTTTTGAGGCAAGAGTAAAAATACGAGATATGCAATGAATTTAAAATAACGATGTATATAATAGGGATTTTGCCGACAGACATTCCCCGCGAAATTTGCTAAAATTTTCTATATGTAGAATTAATGTATATTCCGCTTAGTATTAGAATTCAGTGATATAACACCTCACTTTATCAGTGTAATTATGTGTTATATCGAGATTTAGTTATGTCCGATACCAGCATTTTATTTTTGTTTTATAAATCTGGTTCGTTTACTGATATTATGTTTATTAAATACGATTTATCAGGTTTTCAAATTCTATCAGAGCCCAATAATGGCCCACCTAGCTAAGACCGCTGATTACTACTAATTCCACTCGCACTGAAACCAAAACGAACAAATTGGCTGCATAGTTGGGTTTCATAGTTTTTCCCATGGATATGAGTCACATGGATATGAGTGAGCTTTACTTAGAAAGCCTACCACGGCGACTTGTCTATCCTTAGACAGACAAATCCCGTTTGCTTTGCCATATTCAAATAATCTGACAAAATTTGACAACAAAGGCTAATAAATGCATATACCGAAATAAAATAAATTTAAACGCATATTACAAAAATAAAATAAATGCATATAACGTAAAAAGTGATATCACAACAAATTTTTTATTATTTTTAATACACTAATTCCTAAATTGCATTATTTTCAAATTTTATTTCATTTTTATGTATGTATTAATGTATATTTTATATGTTCGAAAGTGCGATTGTTTAGTAAATTAAGACAACTTAGTAAATTAGGCATTAAATAAATCTGATTTGAAAATACATGCACTTAGGTGAGATTTTCGTAACTTGAAAAACATTACTCGCAAAATAATCTCTACGAAAATATAATAATACTTTATCTTCCTACTTGATTCTGTGAAAAACAATTTAAATTAGCTTATTACTTTTTTTTTTTTTTTTTCTATATTAAAAACAACTTGATTTTTTAAAAAAATCTTGCTGTCAGAACGAAAGTATTTAGAAGTATAAAAGTGGTCTTTTTGAACACATGTTTCTGCGGTATTTCTTTACAGACGTAGATCAACAGATAAGAAGCCAACCCTTGATGTACGCATTGACAGATTTCACCACCAAAAGGCCTTTTCTCTAACATAGTGGACGCCACTTTTATCTTATTTGTAATGTAGTATAACTAAACTCGTTAGCCCTGTTTGTTCGAATAGCTTCTGAGAACCGTTCGCATTTGAATGCGTCGGAGCTTGAGTGACTGAAAGACTACTTATTCCCAAAGCTATTAGTCAGACACCAATAAAAATCTGTTGTTCGTATTTCTACTCTCTCTCTCTGTGAGTTCTTCAAATCCAGGAAAGGGTAATGCGTGCATTTGGGTGCATGTGAGAAAAAAAAATTCTTTCCCTTTAAACGTCCTTTACGAGACGCAACTCCTTTTAGGAATATAATCTTCCAGTGCTGTGAACAATTCTAATCACCGGTGTATGTCGAAAATCACAGATATGCTCTGGTGAAAGTCGAAAAGAGAGATCATAAAGTGCCATAATAGTTTAAGTTTTTGCAATAAATAAGATTTGAATCACATAATTAAGTAAGTTTTTTATTACTGTTATTTTATTTTCTCATTTAGAACGTACTGTATAATTAAGTAAGTTTTTAACGTCTATTATTTTCCTTTCTCATTTTGAATGTATTGTGTGTTTTAGGTTCTCATGTTCTTAAGTTCTTATTTTTAAGTCTCAAGTGCGTTTATTCGCGACTGAATTATGGAGAAGAAAATATAATATTGTTATATGTTCAACATTCACCATTAGTACATGGTGAATGTCGACATTGACCGGTTAAGTCAGAAATAAGAGTATTTGGAAAATATTTCGGACATACACCAACAGACTATGTGAATGTTGACATTCACCGGTGAAAGTCGACATTCTCCAGATTTCGGTGTTTCACCGTAACATATTTTATATATTTATATATATATCTACTCTGTTACCCGGCTCAGTGATCTCAGTTTCTTTACACTTATATGTTTGTAAATTGTACATTTTTTGCTTTAAAAATGATTGACTTATGTTGTTCTTATCTTCCGGTTAAGGTTTTTATGCCTTTAGTAAATCTCTATGCAATATGTTTAGAATTATCAACAATTTTAAAGTTGTGTAAGTTCGCTAAGCCTAATAATTTTTTTGATGGCGGCCATTGCTTGTTTACATTTGAAACAGCAGAGTAGTGGATTTGTTGCCAATCTAGAGAAACGTAGCTTCGCAACAACAAAGATAACGCCTTCATTTATTATTGCGAATTAAATCATGCTTAATCCTTTCTGGAATTTTTCGAAGAAATAAGTCATTAAGAAGAAAATACAGATATTTTGAGTTTTTATGTGTTTTTGCATTGTCGCGAAGTGAGAACTGAATTAATTGAATGAGAAATACTCAATCGTCTGTGAAAAACTGTTTCTTTTTTGTTTTGTTTGCTTAATTGCTTTTATACATCGTTCTAGCTTTATTATAGGATTTGAATAGAACATGAGGCAACGATTAGATAATTCTTTAAATGATATAAATTTTGTGCATTCTGCGTTATAATATGAACGAAATATAATACTAATGAACGACATATAATACTTAAGTGAATCTAGCGCCAGAGTGTCGCTATGGTAAACAAACAGAGTGAATTTTAAAGAATGCATTTATTCTATTGTGGTTTATGCGCTGTCGGCGAAGTAGATTTAATTCAATCCAATAAGTTTAAAAGAAATGCAAGAAAAAATGCGTATAATTTAATATTCCGTACAAGGAAGTCATGTGGTGTATACATCAGATTTTTATAATAAGGTAGCATGCGCTAAACAGTTTTGAATAGAAAGAAACCGCTCGCGCGCTATTGGACATTCTCAGCTTACGAAATATGTATTTTAAGTTGGTTATTTACATAACAGAAGAACAAAATACAGATTATAAATAGTGCATTTTACTGACAAAACTTTCTTTGAAAAAAAAAAAAAAAGTATTGCAAAGAATAAGAGATATAGTTAACTTAACAGCGGCCGATAATCAGTGCTGGTGCATATGTTTTCGCAGAGAAAATCATTTTGCTCGTGCTGTCGTATAACAAAATATATACATAGATTATTTTTTACAGTTGTTAAAATAGTCCTGGACTATCTGTTTTAAGAGAATACCTTCTTGGAAAATTTTCAAATTGAAATTGGCTTGAACTCGCATAACGCATGGGAAAAATTATAAAGACACCAAGCCGTTAACTTGTTTGGTTGCTAGCGACAAATCCAGAACAAACATCAACATCCAGTACTCTTATTCACTCTAGTGAACGTAAATATTTGTTTGTATATTAGTAATAGTATTAAAATAAAAATATTTATTCTAATAAAAGCTGTTGTTCAAAAATACACCCTTGTAAGGCATTTTCTTTGGTTAAGGGACTTCATGTGAATAATTAATTCTACGTTGAAGCAAGACAATTTCTTAGAACTTAATGCTTCAAACAATTGAATGCTGGGATTCCTAGGGAAGAAAATATCCTCAAAAAGTATATTCCACAAAAAATATTGAATTATAATCTTATAATGACTTATTAAATAATTAATAATTGTTATAATTATTAAATATAAAGCTTACTTATTTTTTACAAAATGTACAATAATACCCTTTATTTACAAAAATGCCATACTGAACAATTATATTATAAGCTAATAAAATAACAACATTGTATTGTTTCTTATTAACTATGTGTCATCTTTCCTTTTCAGCTTTCTGTTATAGGATAATGTTTTTAATCCTATTTCAGACAAAGTGTACTGGTGTTTCAAGGACGGGAAGGCAAGAATTTTTAAATTTAGTCAATACACTTATGATCACCTCAAAATTCATAAAAAAAACTATTTCAGGTTAAAATTCAATTTCAGAATATCTTGAACGTATATATAAAAGTGAAATGCAAATTTGACACTGATATTATCACTGTTTCAGCCCTTAAATAACTCCTAAATGTTTTGTTTATTGCTCTTAAAAACAGATCAGGTGTTTAAAAGTTAATAACATAATTTTTTGTATTAAAAAAATCTCGAAATTATTGCTAAAGAAAAAGCAGAAACAAAGGCTTTATTATTTATTTATACCTAGGCAAATTTAATTTCTTTGAGATCGAGAAGATATTTTAAAGTAAATGTTTATGTTATATCCTGAAATCACCTAATTTTTTGTTGTCATAAAGCAGATGAAAAAGTCACATTTGAAACCCATCCCTTTTTCAAATCAGCTAGCTATCCAGGTATAATCATGAAAATCTTGTTCCGCTCTTGAAATTAAGATATTCAGTTACCAAATCTTAGCTCGCTGAATAATTAACTTAAAAGAACGTATTTGGTATACATTAAGTATATTGTTACGAATTTGGTATTTAAAAAGCTAATATTAGTTCAATTATAAATTAATTGGTTTTATTTCTCGCACAGTGCAGCGCGTGACGAATATTAAAAGAAAGCTAAGCCGGAAAATTGAAAATACAAGAGCGCGTGCATTAAATAAATAAATATCTCTTTTTGATTTCGAGAAAGTACTAGAAAATTCTAGCGCGTGATTTTAAAATCTTATAAAAGGAGGAAAACATCTCAGTTTGTAGTAGTTGCTTAGTTTGTTGTTGTTTAAAAAAACTACTGTTGTTGATTGCAGCGAATTCGTGGATTAGCGTTCTTTAGCTGTTTTGAATTACGTTCTATTGGACATTTGAGTACTTAAAAGAAAACTACTGTGAAATATTGTAATACTGCGTGATAATTTGAGAAAATTTAAGCATTTTTGTTGTGATAATAATAAATTTTTGTTCATTTTTTTTCATCGGACTTGTGCATTCATTTCATAACGAACCCGTACGCACGCAACAATTTTTGGTGTCAGGAGTGGGGTTTGAATGCCAATAACAAGAGCGATGGAAGAACAATTCAGGCAAATAATGACTGCATTTGCTGCTTTCCAAGAAAAGATGGAAGGGGCCGTCAAATCTGTTAAGGAAGAAATGAAATTGGGCCAGGAATCCGTTAAGGAAGAAATGAAATTGGGCCAGGAATCCGTTAAGGACGAAATGAAAGCCGTTCAAGCTGGTCAAGAAAAGATTGAAGCATGTCAAGAAGAAATGAAAAGAGAAATTACCTGCATAATAGAAAATAAATTTGAAGCTATGGAAGGCAGAATTGACACAGTTGAAAATAAAGTTGGACAAATTGAAGAAAAAGTTTCTTTCGTAAAAGATCAAATTGAAGAAAGAGTTTCTTCGGTGAAGAGTTTCTTCTGTAAAAGAACATATAGAAGGGAGAGTTTCGGCTGTGGAGGAACGAATTGAAAGAAGAGTTTGTGCCGTCCAACACCAAGTCGAACAACAAATTGATGAGAGAGTTTCTGCAGTTGCCAAAGAAATGGAAACGTTAAAGAAATTCGTAGCGACGGCAGGGAGCAAGAATGATGATTTTAAATTCTTACCGATGCCTGCTCGTCCATTTCTGAAGCTATCCACATATGATGGGAAGACATCCTGGCAAGTGTACAAGACCCAGTTTTCTATCGTTGCGGATGCGAATGGATGGGATTCCCAAGCTAAGGCCTGTCATCTCGCCGCTTCTTTAAGAGCCGACGCAGCGGATATCCTTCAGACTCTTCCCGAAAACAAAAGGTTAGATTTCGAAGCTCTGTCCGGCGCTTTGGAGCTGCGCTTTGGCGAGAAATGTTTAAAAGACTACAGCAGGCTTCAATTAAAATCCCGTCAACAGAAGCCCACTGAATCACTTCAGGAGCTCGCCACGGATGTTGAAAGGCTGTCACATCACGCCTTTTCGGAGTGCCCGACAGAAACAAGGGAAATCCTGTCCCTGCAATATTTCATCGATGGCATCCGGGATACTGAAATACAAAAAGCTCTACGAATGGCGGATGTAAAAGATTTAAAAAGCGCTCTAGTGTACGCCATGAAATTCGAGGCAGCCCAGCAAGCCACTCGTCGAGACCGCCACCCAGTCAGAGATGCTCAAGTCCAGGAGCCAGGGGATCAAGTCACCGCTCGTCTAGACGATTTAACTAGACAACTGAACGCCTTGAGACGGAATATTGGTGAGAAGAAACCGACCGTTAAGTGCTGGAACTTCGGTGCTGAAGGACACATACGACGAAACTGCAGAATACCCCAGGGTACGGATGTTAAGACCGCTTCTAACAAGCAGCAGGGAAACTAATTAGTGGCCATCTCGCGGGGCGGAGGTTGCCAGATAATGAAAAGCCCCAGTTTAAAGCGCTTCAGATTTCTGCAGTGAGAGGCGGCAGTAATGGACTTTTCATAATAGGACATATTAACGGAGTCCCCTGCAATATGACGATAGACACAGTAGCCAACGTTACCATCATCCGAAAAGATTTGGCTCAACAACTGGAAAGCAAACTTATCTGGACGCCGCCCTGCGTTACCCTACAGACTGTGTCCGGTGAGAAGATTGACATCTGGTGCCGAAACCCGGGAATGGGAAAGTAAATGTTAACATCACGTTTGGAAGTGCCGCTTACCATCACACGGCATATGTAGCAGAGATCACTGATTCTTGCATACTTGGATTGGACTTTCTAAGGAAATACAATTTTTCCTTGGACTTTAAAAATAACGAATTGCATTCTGCGTCTGAGGACATAACGTTATTTGGAATTAATAATGAAGAAGTTAAATCTGTCCACAGAATCATAGCACAAGACAATATCACAATACCGGCAAGAACAGAAATTTTACTCCCTGGATCTATAGCCGAAAACAGAGATTTCCGCTACGGCATCATAGAATATCCCAATAACTGCAATAGCCCGAAAGGATTACTAGTAGCCTCAACACTCGTCGACCTATCGAGAATGGTTATCCCGTTGAGAGTTGCCAATGTAACTGAGAAGGCGAGAGTTATTAAGAAAGGCGACGTGGTTGCAGCATGTACTCCAGTAACCAGCGTTGAAAGAAAGAGCAATATCCAAGAATCCGTGTCCTCATCAGAGAGCATTACATCGGAGTTATTGCAGAATGCGCAATTGAACGATGAAGAGAAGAATGCTGCCAATCGCGTCATCAAAGATCTTCAAGTTGTTTTCTCCTGCTCGTCTTCTGACGTGGGTCGAACTAGTTTGACACAACATAGAATAGATACCGGCGATCATCCCCCGATCAAGCAACATCCAAGACGTCTACCGTTTGCTAAACAGGAAGAGGTGCGAACACTGTTAAAAGATATGGAAGAAGGCGATGTCATCGAGCCTTCAGCGAGTCCATGGGCATCTCCCATCGTTCTCGTCAGAAAGAAAGACGGCTCAACAAGATTTTGCGTTGACTATCGCCGGTTGAATGAGGTTACGAAGAAAGACAGTTACCCTCTTCCTAGAATTGACGACATTCTAGACACTCTTTCTGGAAGCAAGTGGTTCTCAACACTTGATTTAAAGAGTGGGTATTGGCAGGTAGAAATACAGCCTGAAGACCGAGAAAAGACGGCATTTACTACGGGACAAGGGCTTTGGCAATTCAAGGTGATGCCGTTTGGACTGTGTAATGCGCCGGCAACATTCGAACGTCTTATGGAGACTGTTTTGAAAGGTCTTTCCTACGAAGCCTGCCTGATATACCTGGACGACATCATCATCGTCGGAAAGAGTTTGAAGAACATTTAGAAAATCTTAGGAAGGTGCTTCAGAAACTGAAAGAAGCCAATCTGAAGCTGAGTCCCGCTAAATGCAAATTGTTCCGAAAGGAAGTGACTTACCTGGGACATGTCATCTCTGCAGAAGGTGTGCGCACGGATCCTGAAAAGGTATCAGCGGTTAAATCCTGGAAACGTCCTGAAAATGTCCATCAGCTGAGAAGCTTCCTAGGGCTTTGCACCTACTATAGGAGATTCGTGAAGGACTTTTCTTCCATCGCAAGACCCCTTCACAAGCTGACAGAGAGCAAGCAAAGATTCTTGTGGACAAAAGAATGCGAGGATGCGTTTAACAACTTAAAGGAGGCTTTAACATCTGCTCCAATCCTGACGTATCCTCAGCTCGACCGACCATTTATTCTTAACACCGACGCGAGCAATGAAAGTGTCGGTGCTGTTTTGTCCCAAGAAATAGACGGCCAAGAACGTGTAGTGGCCTACTGGAGCAAGTGCCTGTCTAAACCGGAGAGGAATTATTGTGTCACCAGGAAAGAGTTGCTCGCCATAGTCAAAGCCGTAGAACAGTTCCATCACTATCTATACGGCAGAAAATTCCTGCTCCGCACTGATCATGCATCATTGACCTGGCTTTTAAATTTCAAGAATCCTGAGGGTCAAATAGCCAGGTGGATACAGAGACTCCAAGAATATGACATCACTATCCGTCATCGTAAGGAATCATCACACGGAAACGCCGACGCCCTGTCTAGAAGATCTTGCCAAGAAAGCTGCCGATATTGTTCCAGGGTGGAAGCGAAATACGAGCTGCTGACTCCGGTCGCAAGACAAATTACAACATCAACATCGGCTGATCGAGAACCGTGGAGTGATGATGAAGTCAGGAAAGACCAGCTGGAAGACTGCGACATTAAACCCATAATTGATTTAATGGAGTCATCAACCAGAAAACCTACCTGGCAGGACATTTCTATCTGTAGTCCTACAACCAAACAGTATTGGGCACTCTGGGATTCACTTCACATTCGAAACGGCGTCTTATACCGGAAATTTGAATCGGATGATGGGAAGACGTTCCGATGGCAGCTGATACTTCCAAGATCCCGCATTCCTGATGTCTTTAAAGAACTACATAACAGCCCTACGGGAGGTCACTTTGGAATAATGAAGACGTTACAGAGAGTTCGTGAGCGCTTTTACTGGAATAATGCAAAGGATGACGTGCAAAAGTGGTGCCGATCCTGCGATGCCTGTGCAGGTCGGAAAGGACCGAACAGACGCAGCCGAGGCAAGCTGCAACGTTACAACGTAGGGGCGCCTTTTGAACGTATCGCCTTTGACATCTTAGGACCTCTGCCACGAACTGCTGATGGCAACAAATACATACTCGTTGTCATTGATTACTTCACCAAGTGGCCTGAAGCGTACCCTGTTCCTGATCAAGAGGCTGTCACAGTAGCTGAGGTAATGATACAGCACTGGATTTCCAGGTTCGGAGTGCCTCTTTAGTTACATTCCAATCAGGGAAGGAATTTTACCTCGGCAGTAATCAAAGAACTATGCAAACTACTCGGCATTGACAAAACTCAAACGACGCCATTGCATCCCCAGTCGGACGGCATGGTAGAGAGGTTCAATCGAACCATCCTTAATAACCTCTCATTAGTGGTTTCCAGAAACCAACAGGACTGGGACAAGAAATTACCACTCTTTTTACTGGCTTACCGCAGTGCTGTCCACGACACTACCGGCTATTCTCCATCACAAATGCTCTTCGGTCGTGATCTTCGTCTGCCTTGTGATCTATTGTTTGGCCGCCCTCCGGATGCTCCTTCATCGTCTGAGGAATATATTCAAGATCTCCAGGCCCGGTTTGAAGTGATGCACAACTTTGCACGAGAGCGAGTCAACTTGGCGACGGAGAAGTTGAAGACCCGATACGACACAAGAGCTACTGAACATCAATTCCACGAAGGAGACAAGGTGTGGTTGTGGAATCCGACTCGACGGAAAGGACTTTGTCCGAAATTACAGTCACCTTGGGATGGCCCGTACACAGTCCTAAACAGGCTGAATGACGTCGTGGTTCGGATTCGTAAGTCTTCGAACTCTAAACCTAAAGTCGTTCATTACGACAGGTTAGCACATTACTATGGCCATAGTACATAATGTAAATAATTGTAAATAGTATAAGACCATGGTCCTTTTTGTTTATAAATGTGTATTTGATTTGATTTGTATTTAGTATTTGATTTGCATTGAGTATTTGATTTGTATTTAGTATTTGTTTTGTATTTAGTATTTGATAGCATTTGATTTGTTCAAGTTAGTTATTGCATTTATTGTTTATATTGTTTGATATTGTAATGTAATGTTTATGCCTCAGTTGCATTTATGCCACAGTTGTAAATTCAGCTTCCTGTCCAGGGATTGTACTGCCCGGGACGTGCAGTCCTTGGGAAGGGGGCAGTGTTACGAATTTGGTATTTAAAAAGCTAATATTAGTTCAATTATAAATTAATTGGTTTTATTTCTCGCGCAGTGCAGCGCGTGACGAATGTTAAAAGAAAGCTAAGCCGGAAAATTGAAAATACAAGAGCGCGTGCATTAAATAAATAAATATCTCTTTTTGATTTCGAGAAAGTACTGGAAAATTCTAGCGCGTGATTTTAAAATCTTATAAAAGGAGGGAAACATCTCAGTTTGTAGTAGTTGCTTAGTTTGTTGTTGTTTAAAAAAACTACTGTTGTTGATTGTAGCGAATTCGTGGATTAGCGTTCTTTAGCTGTTTTGAATTACGTTCTATTGGACATTTGAGTAGTTAAAAGAAAACTACTGTGAGATATTGTAATACTGCGTGATAATTTGAGAAAATTTAAGCATTTTTGTTGTGATAATAATAAATTTTTGTTCATTTTTTTTCATCGGACTTGTGCATTCATTTCATAACGAACCCGTACGCACGCAACAATATATTGTTCATTCAAAAAACGAAATCTTTTCAGAAAATAACATCCGTTTTAAAAACTAAGTAAATTTCAGCATTAAATACGCTTTAAAAGTTTAAATTTTCAAATCTCCTTAATATTTAACTATAGTTTCTCTAAAAGGAAGTTTAAAAGTCACATCAAGTTAAGTTGATTAAATTTGCCAGAAATAATAAAACAGATATTTTTCATAGTAATTATTCAAATATTATGCTAAATATCTTAAATTATCGGTAATATTTAAGTAAAAAGAAATTTAAAATAATTATTATCTGCATGTAAATGCATTTCTAATTTATGACAAAAACATGGAAAATCAGAAATAATATCAAATGCAATCGAAATATAAACATTGCTTTTCAAATATTTCAGCAATCTCACAGAAGGAATGAATATTGCACCAGATATTTTTTAATATGAATTTTATTAATAGCAGTTTAACCAATCTGCGTTGAAATTCTGATGATAATCAATGACCCAGCGATTTAGGTAACTTAGATTAAACATGAAAAATAATAATAAAAGAAAAGCGGGTAAATTTTAAAATCAAGTTATTTCAAAATAAGAGTCTTTTAGGAAAGAAAAACCTTTAAGATAGTATTCGCACCTGTAGCCTGCGGCATTCGGACGGTCATCACGGAGAAGCTATTATAGTCATTTGCAACTTTCTTGACAACTCGCATCTACAGGTACTAATATTTATAGTAGTAATCCATCTTACTTACAGTCGGAACCCTTGATCTATTATTCAGGGAGGGGAAAGAAATAACAATAGCAGTAGCTGGCATTTTTCAGAGGTTTAGGGTTATTTTCCCGACATTTTAAGGGAAGCTCGGTCCAAAATTAGTGACAGTTTTAAAGGTATTTGTAGAAAATAACTCGACAGGCTAAGGGTTAAAATAAAATAAACGTTAGTAAAACTTAAGATCCTTACAAGTGTATATTTAAATGTTCTTATATTAGTAGACGTAGTGGTTAGTAATCTGCAGATTCTTCCCAACATAGTAAGCCAAATATATTCCCTCATCGCTCTCACGTATCGACTACTTCTTTGAAGATGTCAGAAACCAACGAAGTAGAAATAAATCTATTCAGATAATGGCAGGTGGAATTTTGTTTTGTTAGCCAAACACATTCAGCAGTGGTATAGACTATTTTATTTGCTTCTTGAAAGGACCTGCTCTCAATATTTGAACCGAAAGATAATGATAGATGCATTTATGAAAACGTATGAAATCTAGAGCACTGGTTGAATATGCGACTCACACAGACGGAACTAACCAGCGACAAGCTGGTTTACGTTCCTTATGTGTGAAACATCTACTCAAAAACTGGAGAGTGTCTGAGGGGGAATAATTTTAGTAATTTTATAAAAAAAAGTCTCTGAAATATTTTTACATAAATTTTGTAAAATAAAATACAGTGACTTCAAACATATCTTGCTGAAAGCATAAACGAAAAGGCAACATGTGCAGGTGCCTTTACTAACATACAAACTTTCTCGAAATATTGTATTGAAGTAGATTAACACTCAGCAGTTTTATGTTGCATTTGTTATGTAAAATGGCCCTTTCTAAGCCATGGTCAACCAATTACCTTTTCTGGACACTGACATAAAGCTGAAAGTTACAAACGCGAAATGGTCTTAGAGGCGGGATAGTCGCATTTATAGCTATATTCCATTGGTTATGGTGGTCACTGAAGTCTAATCCTACATTAAACGACAAGAATCCAAATGTCAGGTACCATGTGGACACTGATGATTAAAATCACTGGCGGCTAAGATCTATAACCCATGTGATTTAACTCATAATCGATTCATGGTTATTCATAGGCTGTTCGCATTTAGGGAAGCAGTATTATACGGGCCTTACCCTAGGCATTTTGCTGCGTAGTGCAAACTCTGCAGGTTTTAAATTCTGCTGTTCTGCATCTTCTTACATTCTAAATATTTTACTACAATTTATCTAAATTTTAATAACGCAACCTTTTCGTCCCTTTTTCACATTTAATGGAGTTGTTATCCAGAAGGCTTTTCGACCGAAAGGTCCATTATCAGAATTAACTTTATAACTATGCTTTCGTCACAAATGCTATCTTAGGGTGAAAAGGTGAAATATGCATATATAAACTACTTGCCAGCCAATTAATGACTGTATGTTGAGTATGGAAGAAGGACATGCCTTGTGTTTAATTGGTCTCACATGTTTACAGGCTGAGATAAATATTATTGGAATCATACAGCAGTGGAAGGAGAACGAGAAGTTACTACTTTAATTGAACAGCGAGTACGAAATGTATTCACCAATTTATTAAATGTAAAATAAGGCCAGATTCATAACAATGTGCTACACAACTCAATTTAGTGTACTACACTTTTGCTGCCCCGGGAAGGAAAGAAGCTAGCTAATATGCGCGGACAATTATGAAAGTAGGGATTGCTTGAAGAATACTTTGCTTGAAAATTCCAGACTGTACCATCTTTACTTTATGTTTGAAGATTTATAGTGTTCATTTTATTAATAATATAACTATTATTATACTATAATAATAATAATTTAATGTTAGAACTATTTATTTAATTTTATTAATAATAAGTTTTTTATGATTATTTGAAACTTTTGTAATAAATAAAAGATTGTAACGTTTTTAATAACTTTTAGTACATGTCTTCTTCTTAGAGAATCTTCTTTTTAGCTTTTAATAAATATATAAGTTATGTGTATGCTTAACACGTCGAGCTCCACATCGATTTCTGGGGACCGATAGTGAACTTTTCATTTGTCCGGCATAGATCCAGGGATCTATAATATCAAAGTAAAAAAAAAATATTTTTAATTAAATTAATTAAATCTTATTTAAAAAGATTTATTTTAATTAATTAAAAATTGCTTATTTTTTGCTAGTTTTTTGGGCACCATAAACTTTTGTAAAAGTCACTATATTTGTGTCATTGCCTTATAAGGTATTTCTCCCGCTTTCTTAGCATGCCTTCATGGTGTAGTGGTCAGCACGCTCGGAACGTATTAGAGAGGTCCGTGGTTTGAGTCCATTGCTCATTTTCATCTCTCCTGCTTCGAAATAACTTAATGTCTCTACAGCCTTATGGATCAAAGTATTCATTTTGGTCACTGGTTTCGTTAGCAGTTATGCCGCAACTATCATTGTCCTGTTCCACTGCCTGATCTAATGAATTAGCATCTTCCAACTATGGCAACCATAATATTTGGCGATGTCAAAGTTGAGATGACAAAAATAATTCACTCGACGTATCCCCTTTTCCTTGTCTTCCGAATATTTTCAGTCTTCTGAGCAATAAATACATTGTAAAACATACCAAAACTTTCTATTCTCCTTTCGTCTATACACTTCTGTACCGTTTTTCTAACTAATCGTCCATATGATTTCGCATTTTTGCCTTTCGTATACGTGTGTATTGGCTGCAGTACAGACCTAGACCGAAAGAAAGTAAGAGAGAGAGAGAGAGAACGGAGGACGTGGCCACTATGCCCTTATCAGACGGTTAATTAGTATAGCACTACGTCGACCACTATCTATAACACCCCTTCAAAATACATAATGCCAATTGAAAGGTATTCAACGTGCACGATAAGACATACAAAATGACATGTTACAGAGTTACAAATTAATATTCAAGATACATTACTGATGCAAATATGATAGATGCAGAACTGATAAAAAGCTGATATAATACTGATACTGATATAATACTGATACTGATATAATACTGATACTGATATAATAATGATACTGATATAATACTGATACTGATTAATACTGCTACAGTACTGATTCATTAATATAACACTGAATATTATTACTGATTAAATGGGAATGATTTTGCACATGTCGGTAAATAAATCCACGAAATAATACGTTACAGAGACTCAAAATATTGCGAATTAAAATATCACAGATCAATGTTCTACTGTTACATTACTTGTACATTACTGATGAAATATAACTGATACACTACTGATACAAGACTGATATAATACTGATACAATACTTTACTGATGTAAGACTTTTATATAGCTCATTCAATATATGCATGAGCAATATGCATATGCAATACTTTATTAATACTCATACAATACTGATATTAATACTCATACAATACTTTTACTGGTATTAATACAATACTGATTAATTGTAAGTGTTAAGGATTTTGTACAAGTCGGTAAATAAAACCACGAAAGACTCAAGCTAATGCGAATTAACACATCACGTATGCATTATCGACACATTACTGGTATATTACTGATGCAAATATGACTGATACACTGCGAATACAGAACTGATATAATATTGATAGATACTGATACAATACTTTACTCATGTACAACTGTTACATTACTGATACAAATATGCATATACAAAATTTAACTATTACAATACTGATACAATACTTTACTGGTATTAATACTGACACAATACTGATTAATATTCGTACTATATGTAATACTATATGTAGACTCGTACTATATGTAGACTATATATATCGTACTATATGTAGACTATAGTTCGTACTATATGTAGACTGTTATATTACTGATGCAAATTTGCATATAATCCATACGGAGCATAGGTTTATGGCTGCAGGAGAATTTACGCTGTCTGACATAAGTCCATGCCCAGCGCAGACAGTTTATCCACTAAATTGACAACCTTTGTAAAGATATCTCTGCTTTATGAGAAATTTGCAGAAAGCCTGCCCGTTTGTACTTAGCAGGTGAATATGAAGATCAGATATCAATATCTCCGCAGCAGCAGAACTCAGTATGGCTGAGTCCGCGTTTTGCAAAATATTGAGGAAATGGACCATAACCAGGGATAAATCGGACGAGCTGAGGGTTGGAAATGAAATGGTCAGTGTCCACATACGCTATGTGATACTGCGTTCGTCGACCGGTTGAGTCCTGGTACCATTCCTCTTGCCATCGTCCACTGGCCTTCAATCTCAGGCATTTCTTTAGATAAGAAATAGGCCATGGGATATTGACTTAAGTATCTGCATTGCCTGAAGCTGCCTCTTTGGCTAGACTGTCTGCAGTTTCGTTTCCGTAATGCCCAGCATGGGCTTTGATCCACTCAAGTTTCAGCTGATGGGGAAAGTGCTCTCTTAGATCATGCTGAAGGTTTTGGATTATGGGAGATGGATGGTCAGGATTACCCAAAGCATGCAACGACGATAGAGTGTCTGTTTTTATAACTGATTTTTTAATACCATAAGTGATAAGGTACGTAAGGCTTGTGCAATAGCAATCGCTTCACCTTGGAAGACTGAATTTTGAGAGCGCAGTTGACCTCTTCAATGAATGTGTAACTGTATGATCCCGCAAAACAGCAAACGCACTGCCTGTGGTTTCGTTAATTTTCGAGTCGTCTGCATAAATTTCCATTTGAGAAGGCAGAGCTGTAATAATCCCGCTAAAACATTGATTGCATTAGAGGCTGTTGTACGAAAAGCATGAGTTATTTTTAGGGCAAAATGTCTCTGGATTGCTGACAGATGTCTAATTTTACCGCCCTGAATAAGAAATGCCCACACAGCCACTGCATACGTAATAATCGTTTCGACAACTGTCTTGAATAAAATTTTCTGAATATGTGGGTTAAGACCCCATTTATGTCCCTGTAGCTGCGTCAACCGTCTGGCAATTACCGCTGTTCTGGTCTTGAGATCAATTGCGTGAGGTATCCAGGTCATCTTTTCATCAAAAATAAGACCCAGATACCTCAGTTCTTTAACAACTTGAATCCTTTGTTCATTGAGCATAATACATGGTCTCCGTACCAGTGACCCTCCTTGTTTAGGAATAAGCAGAACTTTAGATTTTTGATCAGCTATAGTAGGCTTTAGTTAGCTTTTGATCAGCTATAGTACGCAGAGAGTGGAAGAACGTGCATGTATCATTGCAGTTGGATTGCAATTCTTCACGAGATCTTCCTCGGATTATCAAGGCCGCATCATCAGCATATGCGTAGATATTTGTATGTGTTGGCCACTCAGCTGTTAAAACGCTGTTGAATGTTAGATTCCATAAGTGAGGGTCAGCATAAGAACCCGGTGGACAGCTCATAGTTTGTTGACATTCTGTATAGCCATTATTATGAACAACTAAGAGCTTGCGATCAAAGAGGTAGTGACATAAGGTGCGATAAATGTTAATTGAACAATTAACATCCCTGAGCGCTTTCCTGATAGCTGGCCACCAGAGGTTATCGAAAGCACTTTTGAGATCAATACTCACGAGTGCAGTACGGTAGCCATAGTTTCTATTCTCTAGAATAGATTCTCGTATGTCATAAAGCACAAGTGTAGTTGAAAAGCCAGTCCTAAAGCCATATCGTCTCGGGCTAAGCATGTTATGACTCTGCAGATGGGAACGGAGTCTGTTAATTAAGACTTTTGTTCATAAGAGTTTCTCAAAAACTTTGCCCATTGCTGATAATAAACAGATAGGAAGGAAAGAACCTGGATCTGCTAGGTACTGATTCTTTTTCAAAAATAAAATAATCTATCCTATCTTGAAGTACTTAGGAAAGGTGCCTGTGCTAAAAAGTTTATTGAAATACAGAACAAATAATGCTGCAGCTGCGTTTATAATAACTTTTACTATAGCGTAATCTACGCCATCTGTCCCTAACGCTTTTCCATGTGGTAACCGTCTAAGCACTTAGGGGAAATAAAGGAGAGCTCTCTTTATTTTCACCAGTGTTCGCCCCTGCCACCTGAACGTAAAGGAAAACAACATCGGCGCCGCGCTAAACGTGTTAATATAATTATTCTTTTAATTAAACCATTTGCCTTGTAATTTCATTAATTAAAGCATTAAGTCTCTTTCATGTTCGTATCGTTAACATAGTTATCTATGGTTAAATTAAGACCGTCAGTCAATGATTAGTAGCAAGCTAGCACACTGCACTCACTTCTTAATTGAGACATCACTGTTAATAAGTATCACAAAATACTTGCTATGAATAAAGTGATGGATTTTATTCTGCATTTTAAAAGATTTATAAAGTATATTAATAGTGCACTGTCAGTTAAAAGTTCACAAAAGTTGAAGTACGCATCCTAAATTTTGGGTGGTGCTTATGTATATCCCCTGTTTGATTATCTTTTGTAGTAGAGATTTTATAATAGTGATAACAATTTCAAAATAATTGTCAAGTTAATCCCTAATCAGGATATTTTCACAAGAAATTAGGTAATGTTAATATAAAAGAACCTCGTTTGTTGTGCGGCCCCCCCCAAAAAATAATAATAATAATAAATAAAAAATAAAAAAAAAATTATGTGTATTTATAAAACTTTTTAAATATATGCTTTATCAGAAATAAAGCCTTACATTTTTAGTCCTTATAGGTTAGATTATACAAACACCTACGTTATGGTAACTATGTTTTGGAAAAATCTGCTGAGTAGAAGAAACACGCACTAACTGTTTTACGAAACTATTCGTGTTCCGATAAAATATAGTCACTTTATTGAGCTACGATATTTAAATTTATATTATGAGGTATTTTTTCTCTTTTTTCCGCATGCGTTCGAGGTGTAATTGGAAGCATACTCGACGCTTATTAGAGGTCCAAGGTTCGAGCCCCGGAGAAGCCACTGCAGATTTTTCACGTATTTTGTTCTAAAAAATCCTAATGAGTCTACAATATCAGTTCTGTCAAAACTAAATACCATTAATTAATTTGGAAATTGAAAATAAAAATTGTTTGCTTATTAAGAATAGTTTCTGACTAATTAAACATTGTTTGCTTATTACAATAACTTAAAACAAAATAAGTGTTATTTTTATTGAACCAAAAAGAACATGTTATTATAAATTTATATTTAGCTGTTTCCAGAAAAATAATGAATACATTTTTTGTAATGCATGCTTCAAAATAAAGCTAACGATTATGTCTAAATTAATAGTACTAAAGCTAACATATTTTAGTCAGCAAATGAAGATAATCCTTTAGCGATATATGTTTATGTAAGATTAAACGGAACTGAGCTAAAATATAAAATACCTAAAATTTAAAATATGAAAACCAGAAATAGGAAATTTAACTAGGAAATTAAACAAAATAAGAAAATTTTAAAGAATGCAGAGAAATAGTATAAAAATTTTATGCACTTTTCCAAAGAGAAGGCATAATAATTAAATAAGCATGATTCAGAAAAAGTAAAATCAGAAATTCTGATAAGTTAAAAATATCAAGTACTATATAAAACTACGTGATAAATGAAACATATAAGATACGATAATTAACGTTGATGATTTATTTATATTGTGTAGTACATGAATGTATAAAAGGAAAACACTTTAAAAATGAGAATGCGGAATATATTTAAAGGCAAGAAAAATTAGTTTTATAAGTCTATTTAATATTTTACTGACGAATTTCAAATTACATGAATATTGTTTATTGGCCATTCGTATATGTTGGTTCTGTTTAAATATTTATGAATAATTACTAGATACGTGATTTAATGGTTAAAAACCAGATAATTTTAAAGCATTATCAAGATAGTAGATTCTTAAATATTTTTCTGTACCTTGCAGAGTGCTAAAACAGGTTTGCTATTTTAGAAAACCAAAAAATGTTTACCCGTAACGAAAAAGTAATTATTTTTAAAGATTAGAAAAAGGAATTATCTTTAACACATATAAAATATTGATGTAAAGTTCTTTTTGAAGTTGATGCTTGAAAGTTTTAGTTTAATGCTTTCACTATTGTTACAGAATAATAATGAAAACTATATACGAGTATTAAAAAAAGGGAAAGAAAATAAACAATAAAAAAATCTGAAAGGTTTCAGATTTTAAATTACGCCCAAAGGGGCGTTTTTTTTTTTAACATTTTGTGTGTTATCTTGATTTATTAAATATCATGTTCTTCGCACTTAAACCATAAAATTCAGTTCAACAGCAATATGGCAAAATAATTTTAAAATGAGTATATCTTTAGAATTTCCAACACAGTCTCTCGCGCTGACGATATAAGTGTTTTTTCTGTATAACGTTGCGATTTCTAGCTTCGAAATCCTTGAGAGTAATAAAAAATTCGTTAAAATTTTAGAAAATATGAAATTTATAATAAAACAAATTCCAAGTTTCAAATTTGGGCTTCCAAATGCCCATATTCGCAGGAGGATTACGTGATTCAAAATTTGATGGCTCTATGTACTGTTGTTTTATCACAATTCGAGAAACATACATGCATATTCTTCATTATTTAATTTCTTTAAATATAATACAGGACGATAATATTTGGTGGCAACAATTTCAAACGTGATTCGCCGTTTATAGTTAATAGACGTAAAATGCCAAAACGAAATTAATAGCCCTTCTGAGCTAGCGCTCCTTAGAGCTAATAAATGTTCTGCAAATATGAGCATTTAAATGTAGTACTGCTATTTTGTACAAATATAGAGATTCAGTATTGAAAATTAGATAATCTAGCAAAAAAGAAGTAAATAATTCATTACGAGAAAATGCACGAAAATTCTCCTATCTCAATAAGCAAACAGGGTGATCTCTTTTGCGTGGAAATTAATTTAAAAGAAACAAGATCATGTTTACATTGCACGCTGTAGAAAATACGTCAAACAACTATGCAAACAGCTCATTTATCCACTGAGAATGGAACTAAGCATGAAAATGAATTAAGGCATATCGAAATGGGCTTATATTATATCGTCAGAAAAAATAATCATTATAATTGCTTTTCTCTGAAAAAAAAATCTGAAAATTTTGAGATTTTACATTACGCCAAAAGGGGCGTTTTTTAACGTTTTGTGGGTTACTTTTATTAATTAAATATCATGTTCTTCGCACTTGAACCATAAAATTCAGTTCAACAGCAGTATCGCAAAATAATACAATGTCTCCTGCACTGGAGATATATATATATATATATATATTTTTTTTCTGGACAGTGTTCCCATTGCTAGCTTTCAAATCGTTTTGTTAATTAAACATTCGTTAAAGTTTTATAAAATATGAAATAGATAATAAAACAAATTCAAATTCCAAATTTGGGCTTCCAGATGTCCATATTCGGATGGAAACGTACGTTATTTAAAATTTGATAGCTCTAGGTATCGTTGTTTTATCACAAAGCAAGAAACATACACACATTTATGCAGGGTTTTCATTATTTAATTTTTTTAAATAAATTGTAGGGCTTTAATGTTTGGTGGTAACAATTTGAAAAGTAAACCGACATTTATAATGAATGAACGCAAAATGCCAAATCGAAATTATTAGCCGTTTTGGGCAAATTACTCCTTTGGGCTAAAGAAAGAAAAAATGTTTCGAAGATAAAATAGGGTTAGAAAGCAATGTTGTTGTTGTCTTGTCCATATTACATGGAACAATGGTTGCCAGAGCCTACTCCAAAGACCGATTGGACTTCTATTTTTCCCCAATTTTGAGGGAGAACACCCGGGGGGGGGGGAGAAATCCAATGGTCTCCCACCCCTCTTCCCTTCCACCAATCCCCACGAGAAGACTTTCGGCTCGCCGCATATTTAGAATACCGCCATGCCGCACCGACACTAAACATTTACAAACATCCATGCCTTCTCCGTGATTCGAACCCGGCCTCTTCGGTATCGTAGTAAGCTCCCGTAACCACTCCCGCCGAGTTGGTAACCAATTCTGCATGGATATATCTATACCTGGGTCGGAAGCCAACTCAGCGGCTTACCTCCCGTAACCACTATATGTCTGGGAGTTTAAAAAGCAAATAATGCACTAATATAATTAAGAAATTCGTAAAAACATCTGTTCTAATTCGGTAGACAAGGGGGAAAAGCGTATGTGATAAAAAAGAATAAGAGAAATTCGAAGACAAATATATTCAAAAACAAAATTTCCTACAGCCACGGTCATCGATTATTTGATTACAACAAAAACATATGAGTCGTATTCGCTTTGCGCAAAATCACACCATATGGGCTTAACCGTGACAATTCCAAACAGCAGACTCATTCACAAGCAGATTTTTATTATAGAGACTACAAATGAGGGCATATATCTCTTTAGAACCTCACAACCGTGGATACTTTTTTTTTGCAGCTCCAGTTTTCTTTATATTCTATTTCCATTAAACATATACTCTGATGAAAATGCTCATCATTGTCCTCTTTTACGACCTCTCATTCTATGTCATAATATTTTATAGTTAAAATCTTTGAATACAATCTTTTGTTTTGGACCCTGCTGCATCATTAAAAAAAAGCAACAAATGTTACCTAAATAAACTGTTTTTGTAAGGAGTAAAACTAATGCAGAGAATCTTAATTAAACAAATATGTTATGTTTTTCAACTGTAATATTGCATCTACGTTTCTACAGCTCTCACTAGGATACAAATAAGATACGTGTGTTTAAGAACAAATTTCTTGGAAGTTAAGAGAGAGCTTTAGCAGTTGACGCTGATTGTAGTACTAATTACTCCCTGATCTCTGCAACTTATCCCTTAGCGTTCTCGTTTTTTAGCCGAATCACTAGCGCATTTAGTTAGAACTGAGACCACTGCTTATTAGTAATTTGCATAAGTCTCCAGCATAAGTCTTTCGTACATTGCGGAGATTAAAACTGTAAACATAATCCGTGCATTTGCTCAGTTTATAGTTTTAAGTAAAACAAAAATGCTCAAATCTTTAGAATCTATAGTTTGTTTTATAGAAGGAAGAAAAAAACTACCAGATGGTCTTAGTATGTTTTAAAAAATTAAGTTAATTAAAGAGGGAGACCTTACAGTATTACAACACAGTTTTCACAGACATTGCTTGAAAGTATTGCTGAACAAAAGCGTTACTTAGAATTACCTAATAAAGCGAACTTAGTTTAGCAAACAATTTATAAATAAAAATTCTACTTATAAGCCCTTCATCTTCTAGCGTAAGATAGTTATCAAATTTTTTTCGTATATGTTTTTTCTCACAGAAAGAAGGACCTATTTTTGATCGGTTTCGAAATCAATATAATTTTATTCAAGGTCTACGTCAATCCGAATTTACGTTTGCACCTAATTTTAAATTTTACTCTAGCCTGCTTCTCCTTCAGTTAAAAAAAGTTATATATTTATGTGATTCTTGTAAATACGCAACAGCAGGATACGGAAGTAGCTTTAAGAGGTAATTATTTTCATTATGCTGCAATAAATTTTATAAGCTTTCATTTAGTTCACTCATGGTGTTTTACTGTAGGTAGAATTTTGTCATCGACATTTAACCTCTTTCCTAATACACTATGAAGTTCAAATTTTGTACACACATTGTTTATCAATGACAATACAGTGTGGTGAATTAATAATTTTAAATTCGATTCAGAGTTTTTCTTTGTATTTAATGTTTAAATGATTTTTCGCACATATATCCATTTAACGAAGAAACTCGACGAATCAGAATATTACTGTTTGTATAGTGGAATACAGCGGGAAAAAACTTTTCAATGAAACTTAGTATGAAAATAATAAATCAATTTTTGAATTTTTGGAAAAAAATATTTGAAAATCGTTTGCTTAAAGTATTTAACGTGTATGATTTTAAAATGTTAACACCTAAAAATGTATCGGTTATAAGTTTTGAAATTCTCATAGATTATACAACAAATTTTCCCCCTCTTTTAAAACAACGATGATTAAGAAGCATTAAATGAGCAATTTCATATAATTTTTAGTGTGTTGTAGTCTAAAGCAGACGAGAGAAAAAAGCGTTTTTTAGCTTGCCATCTTGGTGAACTTAATGACGAATTGGTGATATTCATCTCTTCATTTTAGCTTCAACGAAAATATTCGTTGTAACACTGTTATTACATCCAGTTTTCAAAATTGAATATCCAAAGCGATTTCTTCACTCCCTTGATGACGTCCAGTTAGTTTTCTTTAAATTTATTGCGTGTATTTTAATAGTGATTGAAAATTTCATCAATGGCAGCTTGTATTTGACTAAAAAAACAGAAAATAAAATACAAGAAAGGGCAAGAAGAACTACAATTTCTTACATCGATAATAATAAAAGCGCGGGACGCCTAAATAATGATATCTATTAATCTGATTGCATTATCAGATGCATAAGCAATTTATCTTTTAAAATTTAACATGGACACCATATGATTTTATTATTCGCTATATAAGATTATATATGAATTCTGTAAATAAAATTACTTAATCCATTATTCGAAATAAATTATATGATAATATATATTGTTCGTTTTATTACATTACACATCATACCCATTTTCAAAAAATGTAAAAAACCCTTTTTACTTTCTTGTACTTTGTACTTCGTAACGAAAACTTTCGGATGCCATAATTTCAACGAAAATACCCATTTTTACCGCTATCGAATTCAATTTAACGATGTTTTTGCGTGACTTCTTTACGTAAGGAGAGAATAAAGGACTCCTTTCCACCAAACAAATTATAATTTAAAATGGAATAAATTTAAAATGGATTTAGAAAAGAATTTTTCGTAGCGTTTGTACGTATCTCGCTTAACTCAAAAATCGAATAGCCTTAGAGCGTTCAAATTTTGTATATAGGACTGCTTTAACATGGAATTGTGCATTCCCTTCTTGGTTGCAATCAAAAGTATATAAATATAAATATATTATATATATATACCCACTCTTACTCGGCTCTGTGAGCTCAGGTTTTCTTTTTATTGTTCTATGTTGGTAAATTGAGCATTTTTTTGCTTTCAAAATGATTAAATTATGTTGTTTTTATCTTCTGGTTAAGGTTTTTATGCCTTTAGTTAATCTGCATGTCATAGCTGTAGAATCATCAATAATTTAAAGTTGTTTAAGTGCGTCTAAGCCTATGAGGTATTTCTCTCGCCTTTTTAGCATGCCTCCGTGATGTAGTGGTTAGCACGCTCGATGCGTATTCGATAGGTCCGTGGTTCCAGTCCCGCCGAGCGCATTGCTCATTTTTCATGTCTCCTGCTTCGAAATAACGTAATGTCTCTATAGTAGCTTCCGAACTAAAATGTGGTTGATGATGCTTCTCCACCAACAGAATTTGGCGATAGGGTAGCATAAATACCCAGTCGCCCTTTAAAAGGGGGAGTATATGCGGTATTTCTCACGCCTTCGTAGCATACCTTCATGATGTAGTAGTCAGCACGCTCAACGCGTATTCCAGAAGTCCGTGGTTCGAGTCCAGGCGAGGCCATTGCTCATTTTTCATGTCTCCTGCTTCGAAATAACCTAATGTCTCTACAAGCCTATTTTTTTTTTACCACGGCAGACATAGTTGTTTACATTTGAAACTTAGCAGTATAGTGAACTAAATCTTTCTGCATCTTCAGTGTATTTTTGCCGAGTGAGACCAAAAGGAAACTTAGTTTTATACACCGAAAAATCTGCCTTCTTGCTTGCTGGCCGAATTGATTGTTTTTGCGTAGAAACTGTAATTTTAATTGTAAAAAAATTGCTTTTTTAATTGTTTTAACTGTATTTGGTGTTTTATGTTTTCCTATATCTTTCAATTTTTAATGAAAACATTTTGAGGTTTTATGCATTTTGGCCTTGCCACGAAGTTAGAACTGAATTAATTGAATGAAAACATATTGCTAATAAAATTCGAGGAAATAAATTTAAATGAAATGTAGGAAAGATGGGTATCATTTAATATTCCGTACAAAGAAGTCGTGTGGTGTACACATCAGCTGTTTTAATTATACATTATTTGAAATATATTTTTTCGAAATCTTAGGATAACCGCTTATCGTTAGTTTATGCTGGTGCTCAGAATTTGAGCAATAAATCCACTTGCATTCATTTCAATCAGCAAATTCATTATTTTTGTAAAACAATATTGCACCTATAAATATTGCACCTATAATATATATAAATGTATAATATATATAAATATATATAATATATATAAATATATATAAATGCACCTATAATACAATATATATCTATAATATATATAAATGCACCTATAATACAATATTGCACCTATAATAAACAATATTGCACCTATAATAAACCTTTGAAACCAAATCTAACTGCGAGAGAAAGAGCTACAATGCGCGACATTCATTCTAACCCGGATATTGTCATTTCAAAGGCCGACAAAGGTGGCCAGATAGTCGTCATGGATAAGAACACTTACATCGATGGTGTCACTAAACTCTTAAACGAAGGACCATATAATCCGATCCCTAAAGATCCTTCACCTTCGGACTTATCCAAAATAAAAACTGCGATCAAATCTTCGCAAATCATTTCAAGCAACTTAAAACATTCGCTTATCCCATCTGTTGCGAATTGTGCCAGATTATATGCTCTTCCCAAAATTCATAAAAGTGGTATTCCTTTCCGCCCTATTGTATCAAATTTAGGTACTGCCTCGTATCCATTAGCTAAATATTTAGTTTCTAGATTTTCCACTCTATTAGACAATAACATTTACACCATAAAAAATTCAATAGAGTTTGTAAAAAAGGTTAAAAACATTTCTCCTCGTAATTTACTCATGGTTTCTTTTGATGTAAAATCATTATTCACCAATGTCCCAGTGGAGGGTGCATTAAGATGTCTAGAAACCAGACTTCGCGAATTTCATTTCTCTTGCATCGAAATTGATGAGCTAATTTCTCTCACTCAACTCTGTTTGAAACAAACACATTTTGTTTTCCAAAATAAATATTACAAGCAAACTGAGGGATTAGCCATAGGAAGCCCCCTCAGTCCCATCCTGGCTGATATCTACATGCATTATTATGAATCAAAATTATTTGAAACTTTAAACTTCCCGGCATGGTTCCGCTACGTAGACGATACTTTTACCCTGTTTGAAGGTAATAAAGATGATTTAAATAGAGTTCTTTCAACAATGAATTCTATTGATCCTGCTATTCAGTTCACTTTTGAACTTGAGACTTGCAATTCTCTTCCGTTTCTCGACATTATGGTCACACGTAACACATCCAACTTCAGTACTACAGTTTACCGTAAACCTTCATCGGTTTGCCTTCCACCACACTTTAAATCATGTCATCCGACTAAACAAAAGTTAGCTTCATTTTATTCCTATGTTTTCCGTGCTCTTCAAGTTTGCTCCTCCAAACTAGCCCTTGATGAAGAACTAAATTATTTAAAAGCAACAGCTATTGACAGGGGCTTTTCACCCAACATTATTAATCAAGCAGTTAAAAAATTCTCATCTCAACACACTAAAAGCCACACTCTTATTTTAGGAGATTATAAAAATTCTGTTGTCATTCCCTTCTTTCCATCAATTAGCTATAAAGTTGCACATATTTTGCAGAAATTTAACTTTCGGGTTGTTTACTCTCCCATCAATAAAATTCCAACTTCTATACTCAAGGACCCCATTCCGGATATGAATTCCTGGGGTATTTATAGAATTCCTTGCCAGTGCGGTTTAATTTACATTGGCCAAACTAAGAGAGCCTTAAAATTTAACGTCAAAGAACATGAGGCATATGTTAGAAAAAAGGAAACACAGAAGTCTTCTGTTGCTCAACATTGTTGGTCCGAAAATCACACTTTCAATTTTTCTGCTGCCAAAATTATTCAAAAAACATCTTCCATTGGAGAACTGGATTTTCTAGAGGCATTTCACATTCATAAAAATCTTTCTGTTCTAGTTAACGACCCTAATTCCAATCCAAATTTGCCTTCGGCTTTTAGAGAAATTATGTTTTAGTTCTGGTTTCGCCAACAGATGGCGCCACTTGCTTATTCTTGTCCAGGCTTTCTTATCTTATCTAAACATTATTTCCTATCTTGTTCATTTGCGGTTTTGCAGCTGAAGATGATGGTTCGGTAAAACCATCGAAACTAGTCCTGTGAAAATTTTGTAAATTAACGCTGATTTTTGTTGTTTGACTTCTGAATTAATATTGCACCTATTGCAATCTACAAATTCATTATTTGTGTAAAAAAATGAAATTACACATTGTTGTATTCTTTTAATAGTTTCTCATTTAATCTAGATTCATATAGAATTTATGCCTTACCTTATTGTCATGTTTTAATTTGCTGGTTTGACAGAAGCACCTAACCAGACCTTGTGAAGCATAGTAGAACAGTATTGAAAAAGGCAAACTAATTAACTTATAGACTAATTAAATATTTGTGTATTTTGTCATATATTAAAACATCCAAAGACCTTTAATTCGAAATTGAAATGCTAGATAGAATTAAAATAACGATAACAATAATGAGGGAAATTTTTCTTAAATATTCTAATATTAAGAATGTATTATGTTTTGAACATTTCAGTATTCCGCTAAAAATTAATTTCGCTCCATTTACTATTAATTATCAGCTTAAATATATTTTTTTTCTGAACTCGCTTAACCTATGAAATTATAGTAAGATTTCCATGAATTAAAGAAATGATGTTTGCTGATTTTGTAGAATATATTAAAGAAAATACTTTTTATTAGATTTTGTTTACATTCATTTTTTAGTATTCCAATACCTTCGTTAATCAAAAAAGTTATTTTCATTGCGTTTCCTATTTATCATTAATTTAAATTAATTTTTCTGAATGTTCTCAACCTTTGAAATTATAATTAGATTCTCCTGAATTAAAGAAAGAATATTTGCTTATTTGTATATAGTAATAAAGATATCATTTTCAATAGAATTTATTAATATTTGTTAGAGAAAATAATTTTAGTGTAAATTTTCATTTGTAGGCTTTTAAAAGATATTCGAGAACAGAACTATTTTTAAAAAGCATCATTATTATAAAAGTTCCCCCAAATTTTTTTTAATTGAGTAGAAAAATTTTATCAGATAGGATTTCAATTGAAGATTTTTAAATATGTCCCACCTAAGCCGTGCCAGATCAAATAAACCATGAAAACATAATACTAAGTAATTCTAGGAAAATTAAATCATAGCCGTGTAAAATAATCCGCATACAGTGAGAAATGGATACATCATATTGGACTTGCTCACCATCTTGAAATTTGTACAGTATCAACAACCAAAACAAAACTGCAGATCCAAAAAAGCAGACTTCAATAAAAATGATAAAGCACTTATGATAACATGGTTGCCACAGATGAAAGCATAATTGTGCATCTGATTGAAAAGACTTTCCTTTAAATAAAGAAAAGACTCCCATCTACGAAACCTTTTTATATTATTATTCAAGATATCCAGAAAAGAACATTTCCTAGTCCTACTCTCTAGAGCATATCGGTTGTTTTAGCAGCGTACACATTTCCTAAAAGCCTTGTGCAAATAAAAGGCAACCTAGGTTTCAAGATAAGATAAAAAGGAAATGTCTGGGAATGGTTCTTTATCCACTTCACGCTTTTGTTTGTTCTAATCCCTCAGCCATTTTTTCCTTGCTTTCTGTTTTTTATCAGCTTTTTATCAGTATTTTTTCTAGTTCGAGGAATAAGCAAAAGAAATCTAAATCTTGTTACCGATTTCCATTAATAAAATGTTGCGTAAATCCCATAAAAAATTAATAGTTTATATTTTAAGCTTTTAATTTAATATTCAGATTTTTGTTATTTTTTAATTAGATTATTCAATAGAATTAAATTACATACTTCCTAACTTCGTTTATGAAACTGCGAAAAATAAGCGACATAAAAAATACATAAAAACAACATTTACAACAAAAATCGAAACATTGAAGTTTCTTTTTTATTTAAGAATAGTTTTTATATATAAAAAAACATAAAAGTAGTGTTTTAACAATTTAAACTATAAATGCATTTAAATTCTGCTTTATGTGATCTTGGATGATTTAAAAATTTATTAAAATACCTTTAAATTAAATTTAAGTTTGTAAATTCGTATGAAACTTTTCCTTTCTGATACTGATCATCAAATTAAATAGAGGATGAGTGCTAAAATATATCCATTTTGATTTAAAATGTGATCAATAACAATAAAATCATTTTCCGAGTTTAGAAATATTGTTACATTTTAAATATCGTTGAGTAAGCATTTAAGTTTAATTAATTAGTTTTGTTGTTCAGTTCAGTTGCGCTTTAATTATTCTTTCAGAATAAACATTGTTTCAAAAGTGTGTCAATTTAATTAGAATTTAGAAATAAGCTGTTTTAATTTATTAGTTTAGATATGAAGCAGTTGAGAGCTCTTCAACTATCCTTTAGCTACGTTTTTGATAAATTCCGCATTGAATCACTGTTTTCTTTACAGAGTTTTAGATTAAAGTTAAGAAAACTTTAAGACCTGAAACAAAAATGATCTTCAAATTTAAACATTTTATTTCCTTCAGAAAGAAAATTAACCATTTCTTGAAGTTTTGACACCCCGAGTTTGCAGAATGACGATGGAAAAATCAAACTGGCAAAGGCCTGTTAAGTAATTTTACTTTTAGTATATTATCGTGTACAAGTAAATGTGATTACTGTCAAAATATTTGTCTAATTAATAAAGTTATACCTTGTAACTGTTAAAATAAATAAGAGCAAAACTACCTTGGCAATACTTGCATGTAACGTTATCAGGATCAATGTTCCTTCTAACCTTCTTCGGGAACATGCAAGGACCTGACTCGGAACAGAGAGCTTACTAAAGCTATGTTCAAAACTGTGGGAAGTAAACAGGATACACAAGAAGGGTATACAAAACCCTTTATTTTTCTCTATTTACAATGACTTCCGTACTTCGGAACACACCGACCCGCTACTTGGGGTCAAAACGTAAAAGTATAAAAATAAAACTAAACTCTAATTTAACTTTAGAATGATAAACATGGAAGATTGGCCTTATATTAACAGGAAGCGTATGTAGTACAGAGAACTGTGAACACTACAATACGTTTAAATTTATCAAGAGGATTAAAACCTCTGGCCTGGAAGGCAAACAGCAACTGCGTAACTTCTAAGGTAAGCGGCCTGCTTCGACTCACTGCTTCCTCTGTCTCGCTTGGCAAAAAGCCACAACTTAAATACTTGGCGTTCGCCAGACAAACTTTGCATAAAAACCTTAACGCTTATAATTCTGGCCGGAAGTAGAAAATAAGAAGTGATAGTAAAGATTTAAAATAAAATAAACGTTAGTAAAACTTAAGATCCTTACATACTTCCCGCCAGAGTTAATTAGTTTGAAACTGAGGTCTACAACGACCTTGTTGAAAACTTTTAGCTCTAGAATCTAACGCGAGGCCAATCTTTTACAAATATTTTTCGCTAGAAACTAGAAATTTAAAAGAAAGAAATTTGTTTTTACAATAGCAGCTCCCAGGATACACAATTTTTTTTTCATCTGTACTGCATCCAAACAGGAGCTCTTATTCAAATCTGGTTCCTTCCAGAGATCTGGAAGGAAAACTAGTTTAATGAAATGTTACACAATGAAATGGCAAGTAACATGTATAATTATATTTCACTTAACATTCTTATTTCATTCATGACTATTTTAATTATCTCTCCCCGTGCTCTCTGACATGTGTTGTAAAAGAACACCAAACACGAATGTGTTTCTGTCTACGTGTTCCACACTTCCTCCTACAATCAAAACACTAACGTGTTAAAATTCAACATGCCAAGACCTCGTAACACACCCTAATTTCAACTCTAAACCCTGAGGTACTATTCTAAAAGTGGCTAACTCTAAAGTGTAGCGTCAGAGAGCCTAACTACATCATTCAACCTTTAACACATATTCACCATGATTTAGTCTGTTAACAGTCACACGAATAAAAAAATTTAACATTCACTTTTACCATATCACGGTATTTCTTAACATTTAATATAACAGTTCACATTGTATATAAGAACATATCAACATACCGTTAATTTTACACATTTCAAAACATACATTAGTAGTACATTGTTAATTTCTATTTTTTTCAAAGCAAGTGCCAATTCTTTCTACATTGAAATACTACATTTCAAAAAGTCTTTCAGACTAAAACTTCTTTCTTGCTAGCATGTTTTAAATAAAATTTATACAATAACTTTTTACAATATTTAAGTCTTTACACAACGCTATTATACATCAACTTTAGTTTTACGCGCGAGTAATTGAAAAACATAATACCCAAAATCGGTAACAACTCATTTCTTGCCCTTTTGGCGATAAAGGTAGACCTCGCATGAGGTAAAACTTCTTGAAATCTGCCACTTGCAGTAAGAATGAAAGATTAACTTAAGTTTGCAAAGTAACATAAAATTTTACTTATCTTTGTGATATTCGGACATCCTTTTCTGGGCCCAGTCTTTAAAGATATTGCAGATAGTAGTTTGATTTATCCTCCTTCTTGTACGGGATCGCCCTTCAGTGCCTTCCTCTGGAAGCTTCCTTTTTTCACCAGTTCGGTCACCCTTGAATACCTTCTTTTTCTCCTCTGCTTGTGGTCTTGGCCGCTTGATGGCAGCTGGTCTTGGCGGAATCGGGAAACTTCTGTCGTGTTCCTGCTTGGACCTCGTTGCTGGCCGTTCAAATTTTCCTTGTAACTTTTCCTCCGCCGCTAATGGCCCTTCCGCAGTTCGGCTACATTTACTGCGGAGAGTCCTGTCGGATGAGTAGATCTTCTGTTTTAGAGCCGGGTTATAGTTGCTGTCATTTCTCCTGGTTCTCTTCACATACGTCGTCCTTCTCCCTTCTTCATTCTGGCGGTGTTCGTGAACTCTCTTTTCTGGACGGTGGAACGGCTTCTTTTTCTTGCTACCTTCAATTTTTCCGCGGGGAAATTTTCTTTTCACTTGCTCCTGCCTCTTACTGGCTTGCCCTTGTACTTGTCGTTTTTCCACCTCTGGAGCTTGTGCCTGCGGTGTCTGCAGTGCCGGATCCTGCAAAAGATCTGAAAATATTTGCATTTTATTACGATCGAAGTAGGGTTTGATTTGATCAATGTTTGCGGAGCAGGTTTCACCATTTCTGGCTTTTAACACTACAACAGCGTGAGTTATTTTTTCTATAACATATGGTCCTTCAAATCGTGGAAAAAATTTGGCAGTTTTATCTTCTGGTGCTGAAGAAAGTGAATGCTTAATTTTTAAAACTTCATTCCCTACTTTATAAGTTACTCCCCGTCGTTTCAAATCATAATAGAGCTTCTGTTTTTGTTTGTGCTACTTCCGTATTCTTCTTTGCTTCCTTAATTAGTTTTTCTATATCACCCATTTTAAATTCTGGGGCTCTTTGTTGCACATAAAATAATTTATCTAACGACGTTATAATCTTTCTGCCTAGAAATAACTCAGCAGGAGTTTTGCCCGTTGTATCATGTTTTGCGGTCCTAAGGACAAAAGCAAATTCATTGACATAGTTATCCCAGCTTTTATGAAAATTTTTAACATAACTACGAATAATTTTCACTATATTTCTATTGACCCGTTCCGCTATATTTGATTGAGGCCGATACGGGACCATTTTTAAATGACGTATGCCCAGTTTTTGGCACATGTCTTCAAATATATTACTTACAAATTGAGGACCATTATCCGATATAACTTTTAGGGGCGCCCCGTATTTTAAAATATATTTATTTAAAATAGAATCAGTAACTAATTTCGCGGAGGCTCGTTTTAAGGGAACAATTTCGGTCCATTTACTAAAATGATCAACCATAACAAGGAGATAGCGACTTTTATTTAACTGATTTTTTGGGAAAGGGCCCAATAAATCGATGCCAATTATTTCATTCGGAAATTCGGATTTAAGACTATTTAGAAACCCGGCCGGGCGGAAATTAATATAATTAACTGCTTGACATTTTGGGCAGGACTGGACATATGCCCTTGTTAACTTTTGCAGTTTAGGAAAGTAGACTGCCTCGCGTACGCGTTGGATAGTTTTTCGAATACCAGCATGAGAAGCTAAAGGGCTGTCATGGAGCTCTTGCAGGATATTTAATCTAAGACTAGCTGGGATAACAGGTCGAAATTCGTTGTTGGAATTCGTAGTTTTTGTATAAAATAATAGACCATCTATTAGTTCGTAATGGGCCGCCCTATTTCTTATCGCCACAATATCTTGGTGGCTAAAATATTCAGGATCCTTCAAATACTCATAAATGCTTCCAAACTCAGGATCCTTACCCATTTCGGTTCTTACAGTTTCTCGGGAATTTATTGTACATGGTGTGAGCATTGCCACCTTTACGGTATTACCTTGTTCATCTATTTTAATTCTTGATAGGGCATCTGCTACGATATTTTCCTTTCCGGGGGTATACTTGATTACCAGATTATATTCTTGCAGCTTGAGTGCCCATCTTATTAACCTTGGGGATAAATTTTTCCCTGAGTACAATCTAGTTACCTCCGCATGATCAGAGTACACTGTTATCGGCGCCTTTCCAAAATAGACTCGGAACTTTTGCACTGCTAACAGAACTGCAAGTGCCTCTCTCTCGGTCGCGGAATAGTTTCTTTGTGTTTAATTTAAAGTTCGGCTAAAAAATGCCACGGGCTGCTGATTTTGCGAAAGTACCGCTCCTACCGCATAATCCGAAGCATCCGCTGAAATTTCTAAATTTTCATCCTTTTCAGGAAATTTCAACACAGGGGCTTGCGTTAATGCTTGTTTTAATTTTTCGAAAGCACTATTGGCTTCGGCCGTCCACGAGAATCTTGCCTTTTTCCTTTTTAATTTTAACAATGGCTCAGCGACAGCCGCGAAATCTTTTATAAAGGACCTATAATATGAACAAAGTCCTAGAAAAGAGGAGAGCTTCTTTGCCGTGTTTGGAGTCGGATACTTTTGTACAGTGATTATTTTTGATTCGTCTGTCTCGATTCCTTTTTGAGATATTTTGTAACCTAAATATTTTAATTCAGGGGCTGCAAATTTGCACTTTTCGACATTAACTTTTAGACCGGCCTCATTTAATAAAGAAAACACCTGTCTTAAATCCTGTACATGTTGGTCGAGATTATCACTAGTAATAATGATATCGTCTAAATAGATAAATGTGGACTTTCCAAGAACAGGTCTTAACACAATGTCCATGCATCGCTGAAATGTTGCCGGGGCCCCTGAAAGGCCAAACGGCATACGCAAAAATGCATAAGTGCCAGACTTGGTTATAAAAGCAGCCTTAGGCACGTCCTCAGGCCTAACCCCTATTTGAAAATAACCAGTCGTTAAGTCTAAAGTCGTCATAAATTTGGTTGATTTTATGTTCCTTAGAATTTCTTCAATGATCGGTAACGGATATACCGGATATTTAGTTATGGAGTTTAATTTACGGTAATCAATAGCGAATCTCCACCTTTTTGGATGCGTCAAAGGATAGTCATTATTTTTCTTACATAAAACCACCGGGCTAGCATAACTACTTGAGATGGGCGTTATGATCATTTTACGTAGCATATCGGTAATATGCCATTCTATAATATTTTCCTTATTCTTATCATACCAGTATGGTTTTTGGCGAACTGGCATTGCATCTCCGGTGTCAATACTATGGTTAGTAACCTGAGTAAATCCTGGAATATCACTAAATAACGAAGCAAATTCACTTACCACTTGTCGGATTCTTCCTTGCTCGTCATTAGGGAGGTGGTCAAGTTTTAACATCGGCGGTTCAGCCTTTACTGCAAGAACTGGTTCCATTGTCAGCTTAAGGGACGCTTCATTAAAATCCAGTGTTGCTTGTGCGTCTGAAAGAAAATCTATCCCTAAGATTATATGTGCTTTCAGATTCTTTACTATAAAAAACATCACCTTTACTTGTTCGTCCTTGATACGGATATACAGAGGTACTTTAACTATGCACTTACATAGTTCTCCTTGCGCCGCTAACACTGTCGTATTATCCGAATTATATATGCGGTATTTCCGAAAATACTTCCTAAAAAAATCTTCTGCGCGCCTGTATCCAGGAGTGCGGTGGCTGGGATACTATTCACCAACACTTCAATCTTCGGAAGAGTCAGATTTTTCACCATTACTGTATTTAACTTGTAGGAAGAGGGGTTTTCGTGACCTTCGGATTTCCGCAACCTCCCGTCAGCAGAAATCCGTTTTAGTTTAAATCCTTTTTTGTTTCCATGCGTTTTTCTTTTTCCACTGGCCTTGAGACTTTTTTCCTGGGTTGCTATTGAACTGTCGACGTTCGCCCGCTGTTTTTGAATGCTCGGGTTTCCTTGCCCACTGATTCGCTTTTTCTCCGTAGCCGTGTGCTTGAGTTTGCTGTAGTCTTGGCGTACCAAATTGGTTTCGCTGTTGATATTGGCGTCTTCTTTCGATGTCCGCCGTTCTTCTACTTTCAAACTGAATTGCTAGTTCAAATAACTTTTCCAGTGTAGTCGGATTTCTTAATTCAATAAAGTCTTGCACTTGGGGAAGTAACCTCGGCAAAATCACTTGAATTATTTCAGGATCCGGACGGTTTCCATACAAGAGCTTGAAAACGTGAATTTTTCTTAAAATAAAGCTCGAGAGGTTTTCCATTCTTTGTTGATATATACTAAAAAGTTCCGTTTCTAATTTCGCACGATCCCTTACAACAGGGAAGGCTTTTAGTAGGGCAGTCTTGAAATTTTCGTAAGTATAGGTGGGACTTCCTGCTTGACCCAAGAGACTTCTGCCTATACATTTGAACCAGTTAAGCGCTTGGCCCCTCAAAGCGCTGGTAGCTAAGGTAACTTTTTGAAACTCGTGCACGGGGTAGAGCATGAAGTGGTCATCCAATTTTTCCAAAAAAACTGGTTACCGGTGAGTTTCCATTAAATGTTGCTTCTGGTTTCATCGAAGCGCGCATGGTCTGGACTATGTAACCAAATCCTTCCAGGGCGGCAGCTGGCATTTCTGGATTTTGAGCCGTTTCTGACGGCAGCACAGGTTCTTCTTGAAACTCGGCCATGGTTATTCTTTTTCGTTGGGCGCCACTATCAGGATCAATGTTCCTTCTAACCTTCTTCGGGAACATGCAAGGACCTGACTCGGAACAGAGAGCTTACTAAAGCTATGTTCAAAACTGTGGGAAGTAAACAGGATACACAAGAAGGGTATACAAAACCCTTTATTTTTCTCTATTTACAATGACTTCCGTACTTCGGAACACACCGACCCGCTACTTGGGGTCAAAACGTAAAAGTATAAAAATAAAACTAAACTCTAATTTAACTTTAGAATGATAAACGTGGAAGATTGGCCTTATATTAACAGGAAGCGTATGTAGTACAGAGAACTGTGAACACTACAATACGTTTAAATTTATCAAGAGGATTAAAACCTCTGGCCTGGAAGGCAAACAGCAACTGCGTAACTTCTAAGGTAAGCGGCCTGCTTCGACTCACTGCTTCCTCTGTCTCGCTTGGCAAAAAGCCACAACTTAAATACTTGGCGTTCGCCAGACAAACTTTGCATAAAAACCTTAACGCTTATAATTCTGGCCGGAAGTAGAAAATAAGAAGTGATAGTAAAGATTTAAAATAAAATAAACTTTAGTAAATGTTTAGTAAATGTTAAGATCCTTACAACGTTGTTTCCTTATTGAGGTCTGCTATGAACTGCAGACACTCCATTCTTCTACAAATCACAAATATTACTTTTTTTCTTCCAAAAATAATCTTTTTGCCATTGTAACGTGTCTGAGTTTACAATAGAAATTTTCTTTCTCCCTTTCACCAGCTTTCAAGATTCAAGCCAAATTAACTTGAGCGCATACTAGTCACACTTAAGCATTGTTGAAGAACTTTACGCTACCTAGGAGGAAAAACATTCTTTTTTGTTCTATAATCTCTTATCTGAAAATTAACAAATATGTGCCCGTAAAGGAACTCTTTCAAATGCGCAGTAGTTCCAATTGCAGTACCAGCTGAAAGGGAAGGAACGGCATTCCAATTTTCTGTCTTTTTAAGTGAACTTTGCTTTGTATCATCCTGATACAAACCCGCTCTAGAGACAACGTGACCTCTTCTCCATGAAACTGTGTTTGGTACATCAAGGTACCTGAGCGACAAGGCTCTACTCCTTGTAGAACAGTTTGTAAATTGCGAATGGTATAATGAAGTAACCTAAAAAATAAGGTAATTTGTTTTTTGCTTCCGTGTACGAAGTAAAAAGGAAGTATTGTAATAGCGAAAAGTTTCAGGCAGCATATATTAACGAAATTATCCATTTTGACCGTTCCGTTGGACGTAAGTGAAACAATGTAGCATTAAACAATCACTAGATGGAAATAAGGGTGTAGCAATAAACAATCACTAGTGAAAATATCCATTTTGACCGCTATCGAATGCAATTTAACGATGTTTTTGCGTGATATCTGTACGTAAGGGCAGAATAAAAGACTCATTTCCTTCAAAAAAAATTATAAAACTGCTTTAAAATGAATTCTGAAGAGAATTTTTCGTGGCGTCTGTACGAACGTATGTACGTACGTAGGTATCTCGCATAACTCAAAAACGAGTAGCCTCAGAACGTCGAAATTTTGTATATAGGACTGCTATAACATGTAGATATGCATCTCGTATTTTGGTTGCAATCGGCCGCCCCAAGCGTATATAAATATATTTATATATATATCCACTCTGTTACCCGGCTCAGTGATCTCAGTTTCTTTACTCTTATATGTTTGTAAATTGTACATTTTTTGCTTTAAAATTATTGAATTGTGTTGTTCTTATCTTCCGTTAAGGTTTGTATGCCTTTAGTAAATCTGCAGGCAATATTTTTAGAATTATCAACAATTTTAAAATTGTTAAGTGCCCTTAAGCCTAATAATTTTTTTGATGGCGGACATTGCTTGTTTACATTTGAAACAGCAGGACAGTGGATTTGTTGCCAATCTAGAGAAACTTAGCTTCGCAACAACAAAGATAGCGCCTTCATTTATTATTGCGAATTAAATCATGCTGAATCCTGTCTGGAATTTTTTTCGAGGAAATAAGTGTTTAAAATTTACTTCGTAATTATTAATACAGATATTTTGAGTTTTTATGTATTTTTGCCTTGTCGCGAAGTCAGAACTGAATTAATTGAATGAGAAATACTTAATCATCTGTGAAAAACTGTTTCTTTTTTGTTTTGGTAGCTTAATTTCTTTTATACATCGTTCTAGCTTTATTATAGTATTTGAATAGAACATGTGGCAACGCTTAGATCATTCTTTAAATGACATAAATTTTGTACTTTCTGAGTTATAATATAAACGAAATATAATACTGTTAAGTGAACCTAGCGCCAGAATGTCGCTATGGTAAACAAATAGAGTGAATTTTAAAGAATGCATTTATTCTATTGTGGTTTATGCGCTATCGGGGAAGTAGATTTAATTCAATACAATAAATTTAAATGAAATGCAGGAAAAATGCGTTAATTTAATATTCCGTGCAAGGAATTCATGTCGTGTACACATCAGATTTTTATAATAAAGTTTTTAAAATGAATAATAATTGATTTAGAATTTATATTTAAGCCATAAGTTAGGAAATGCTAATTAAAGTGTAAAGCGATGTCAAATCAATGCGGCGAGGTTAGGCAACACTGGTAATTTGAATCCGATAAGTAAGGCATAACTTCTATGAGCGTAAGACTAAAAAGCTACAATAAGCATAGCAAATACAATAAGAGAAGATTGACATAAACCATAAAGGCATTATACTAAATATTACATAATATATACATTCATTTGAGCCATGGGTCTGTCTTTGTCATTGTAGTCATAATTGCAAATCTTAATGACCGGGTTGTTAATTTTATTCTGTCTTTCATGAAACCTTTTAGCAAGTTTATAATAATGTGAGCGTAGTTGCTCCATACGCAGTTCTTCATAAATTCTATTGTTGTGGATATACCACTCCGCTTTAATTATTTCCCTAAGAATAGAATTTTGGCAAGACTGCAATTTTTTCCCATTACATTTTTTGGTATAGGACAAACTGGACGAGTATAACATAGTAATGTACGGAGAACGGACTTACAAATGAGTAACGTGTTGTCAATAGATAAAACACTGTTTTGAGCAATTAAAGGGTATAGTTTAGCTTTACGAACTCGAAACTTTTGGATAACAGATGTAATGTGTGGGGCCTATGTAAAAGTTTTGTTGAGAATAACCTCAAGATAAGGGACCTGCTTGGCCCTGGGAATAGGGGTGCCATTAAAAATGAGATTTTTCTTGAATTTGCTTTTTTTTGATGAACATAATGGCCAGTGTTTTTTTCACGTTGACTTGAATTTTCCATTTTATAAGCCAAGTCTCTAATGTATGGATGTAGTTTTGTAATCGTTGAATGACTGGTCCTACGAATGCACTTTGTGCTAGGATCGTAGTGTCGTCTACATACATAGATAATGTTGTGTCGTGTGTGGATGGTATATCATTCACGTAAATATTAAAAGGTATGGGTCCAAGTAAGAATCCTTGTGGAACGCCAGCCTGGATGGCATGACTTGTAGAATTTGTGCGAGAAATGTGAACGACCAAGTGTCTACCGGTTAAGTAGGAACTAATAATGTTGATGATGTAGCCTGGGAAGCCCAGGGTGTGTAATTTGTAGGTGAGAGCATCTAGCCAGACTCAATCAAAAGCCTTAACAATGTCTAAAAATAGTCCTCCAGTGATATTGTGTGTTGCCATTCCCTCGGAGATGGTTTCTACTACTCGGTAGAGCTGGATAGTTGTTGACAGTTGCTTCATAAAACCAAACTGGTGTGGTCTGATGATGTTGTTGCTTTCTATGTAATCGCTGATTCTCTTGAGTAGGATAGCTTCACAGATTTTACTGATAGAAGAGAGTAAGCTGATAGGGCGATAAGACTGGTTTAGATGGAGGTTTTCCGGACTTGAGAATCGGAACGATCTTCGCAGTCTTCCAAGGTTGAGGAAAGTATTGCAATTTCAAAATAAGGTTGCAAATTCTAAATTCTAGTATTAAGGAAAATGATCTTAATTGGGAACTTTTTAATCATACAGTTGGTGATGGAATCTATGCCAGGACTTTTCTTCTTCTTGATTCTTTTGATGCGTGCATAGACTTCTGATGGTAAGGCTGGAATGATGTTGTCAGTGCTTGGATTTGTTGGGAAGTTGGAGTGAAAGCTATGAACTAGATTTTCTGTTGTACAGTCATGAATGCTGTTTGTGTGAAATTGAGATTCCATATGCTTAGCTAACAGTTCTGCTTTCTCAATTTCAGTGTAATGGATCCTTTGTGGGTCTTTAGGGGCGGAATGTTCTTGTGGCATTTCGTATACGTTTTAATGGCTTTCCATAATGAATTGTCATCTGTGGAAAGTGCACTGAAGTAGTTAGTCAGAGGGATATCAATATTACTTTTGATAATTTTCATTGGGCGTGAGGCATTTCTAGACTAACTAAAGCCATCCTCATACCTTGCATCATTAATTGATCTTTTAGTTACCTTTTTAGATGATCGTTTAGCATTTGGTTTAATATTATCATTAACAACATCAGTCATATTAGTTGTTAACATATCATATAAGCTGAGTTAAAATTAACAACATTATCATTATTGAGTGCCTTACGGTACTAAAAACAATAATTTAATGATTATTCTTCTAGTTAAATGATTCCATATAAACTTCAAATGTTAAATAATGAATTTAACATTTGAGTTTCCCGCTACTTGTAAACTTGTAAAATACTTTAAATATTTGATTTGATTTTTTAAATATACGGAAAATACATGGAAAAAAAAGAGGAATAAGGGATAACTGCATTGAAAAATATGAAGCAAATATTCCTAAACAGGTTTGAGCACAAATTTACGAAACAGAATTCGAATAAGACAAATTCCAAATCGATTTTAGCTTAGGATTAAAATAACTTCTTTTCAGAATTGTTTTGAGCTTTAAAACCTCCTTAAAACTTTTGAGCTCTAAAACCTTCTTAAAAGTTTCATTAAAGAACATTTCTTTGTGCTATTCTTTGGGAGAACAGAGTAACTGCAAGAATTCCAAATTGAATTTAAAGTTACATGAAAACGCGATTTTAATTCCAATGCAATAACATTTTATCCATTGAAGCCGAAATACAAAATAAATTCTGAAAATAGTTTTTGCTTTACAAAATAAGATTCGAAAACATTTACATTTATTTTGCAAATTTATTATGTTTATTATAATTCTACTCAAAAGTATAACTTAACTTAATGATTTTATATATCTCTAAAATATCTCCAAAATATAACTTAATTTAATTACTTGATCTTGAAACGTTAATGACTTCAAAATCCCTATCAGATATCTGTATATCTGAAAATAACTACAAAGTCGTGGAAGGGTTTAAACAACCTTTTTATTTAAACAAAATTTAGAATATAAATGTTATCTCTTGTGCTAACAATATCAGACATAGCTTGTGGTGATGCAAGTAAATAGAAAGTCACATTCAAGTTAAATCATGGACTAGTAGTCAACTATACAATTTAAATATACTCGAAGCTGGCTCAGTAACTTTAACCGCAGCTTCAGTTTAAACGTGTCGGCAACAATATGATGCTAAGCCGAATAATTTCACCTATCATGCTGGCAAGAACTAAACGCAGTATGCACGTGCACCCAGGAACTCACTCTGTCTTAAAATCCCAAAACCTCAGTTTAAATACTAGCTATCTCATTCGCATTCTCATTTTGCAAACGGAAAGGAAAAGTTATAGTAATTATCCAATTCATAGTAACCGGTAAATTTAAATAATAACCATAGAGCTTCAATAAATTCATATTAATTTTTAAATAAATTCAGAAGTTGGGAAGAATGATGCACATATAAAAATTCACAAATGTGAGTTTCACGATAATGGTACGTACATTGAAATTCAAATTATTGGAAGCTGTGACCTAATAATGTGTGCTGAATGAAAGATCTATTCAAATTATTCTCAGTTGTACTTGACGCAGAAAGAAAAACTTATTGATACTGTTTTATAAGTATTTCTAATCAAATGTTCTGCAAACGGAAATGGATAAGCGTATAAGCATAGAGAGAAGGTTTCATTCTTCCGTGTTCATTCAAAAGAAAAAAAAATGATTTCTGAAAGGTTTCAGATTTTAAATTACGTTCAAAGGGGCGTTTATTTAAGGTTTTGTGTGTTACCTTTATTTATTAAATTTTATGTTCTTTGCACTTACACCATAAAATCCAGTTCAATAGCAGTATCGCAAAAGAATTTTAAAAGGAGCATATCTTTAGAATTTCCGATACGCAGTTCCGCGCGTTTGAGATAAAAAGGTGTTTTTTCCATGTAGAGTGTTGTCATTGCTCGCTTTTAAATCGTTGAGTTTGTTACTCAAAAATTCGTTAAAGTTTTAGAAAATATTAAATCGAAAATCAAACAAATTCCAAATTTGGTCTTCCACATGCCCATATTCGTAACAGGATTATGTCATTCAAAATTCGATGGCTCTATGTACTGTTGTTTTATCACAATGCCAGAAATATACATACATTTATGCATATTTTTCATTATTTAATATCTTCAAATATAATGCAGGACTCTAACATTTGATGGCAACAGTTTGAAAAGTGAAACGGACATTTATAGTGATTCAACGCAAAATCGCAAAACGAAAACAATAGTCCTTCAGGAACAAAACCCCTTTGGACTAAAAAAAAAATCACGTACAAGACTTCTAAGATTGCTTACCAAATGGTCATTTTTAATGACCTTTCGTTCGAAACTCCATAAACTTAACGTCTTTTGTACTATCTAATATTTTGCCATAGGTAACATTTTCCAGTATGCTGTTTACAAAACCTGTACTACGCCGATGGTTTGTTATTATCAGCGATGTTATACACGTTTAATCTTAATTGATTATTTGCGAGAAATTATTTGTTTAGAGTAAACGTATTCCTTTCTAGTCACTTACAGCGAAATACTTTAAAGATATCTATTTTATATGACGTTATTTTCTTATTGCTCCTTTAATAAACTAAGCTGACTAAAAACGCTTATCATTTACTTTAAACATTTCCGCACTACTTTACCTCCAACTTCCAAATGACTATCGGGCCGTCTTTCTTCTAAGATGCGGTAAGCATAAACTGATATTAGAGTTTAAAGATAAACATTTTATTAACTCGTTAAGCTAACAGTTAGACAAAACTTAATATAAGCGATAAGCAACGGAGGACGTGGGCACTGTCCCTTTACCAAAAGGTTAATCGGTATAGCACCACGTCCACCTATATCTAGAGCCTAAAGAGGAATCACAATACGCCACGCACCGAGCGCCCAAACCCAAAGCCAAATTCAACTCGAGGGCAGTCCAACAGACCAAATGCCCACGAAAGACAGTCCCAACAACCGCCCAGGCCCCACATTCATTAAATAAAATAACAAAACCACACAGGGCCAAACAAGTACGAGTTTTGACAATAAGCAAAAATTTTACAAAGGTGTAATACACACAAATATAGAATATACATAAGCTAAAGTACAGTCTGATGTTGGGCAGCCCAATAATATACAATGAGTAAAATATTGACAGTAGAATTAGACTTAATGACAATATAATATAAAAACAGAGAACATAGTAACATAATGAATGTAAATGATTACAGCAATACACAGAGGATATACCAAAAGAAATAAAAATATAAGAATACAATAGCCATCATTGTGTGACTGGAAGTACTGATACATGGGAAATGCGTAAAGCATTCAGAATTCGACTGAATTCAAAAGACTAACAACTGGATCGGGATACATTGCATAGCCAAGTACATATATTTGACAAGGCAACATATTGAAAGTCGGTGTAATAAAAAACTTAATATAACAGAACACAACATCTGCAACTTGCGAAAATTCGGAGCAAATGTTAAAAGTAAAATTAAAATATTAAATACAAAAATTACAAGCGGCTAAATAAGTTTTCATTCAGACCTCGATATTTCCAAGAAGCAGTAACAGCTAGCGAAACTCAAGCTGATTGATCAATTCCATTGCAGGGAGAAGCGAAAAGTAAATGATTAGACGTGGCTGTCTAAACATCTTTCTCTTGTACTAAAAAAATTCCGCGTTCAAAGCATAAATTAATTTGCATCCTGGCAAGAGTCGTTGAAAGTAGGAAAGAATGTAAAGGCAAAATAATAAGAGAATCGGTTAATTTACATAAAACTGCACAAACTTAGAAAAATTGAGAAACATTATAATTCTTCAAATAAGATACCAGTCCATAATAAAATGAGTTATTTTATGGAATGTATGAGTTTTTTTCTTGTCATTCAGTCTAATTTATGTTAGTCTGTTTTTTTTAACCGATAATGACAAAGTAGGCGAGGTCTATCTGCCTAAGGAGAGAGATGCCTTAGTGGACGTTTTAAGTGAGGGCTTTTATTAGAAACTTGATTGTATAGTTACGTTATGCATAGCAAAAAATAGAAAACCGCCTCAACTGGTTCGTCGAGATTCAAACCTTGTTTAACAACGAGTGCTTTATTGCTTTACATTTTCAGCAATTAGTGGTCTATTTATTTTTTCTAAATGCTCATGTACACATGTATTCATATATAATATTTTTCTTTTTAATTATATTACTAGTAATAGTAAACTAAAATATAATAAAAAAGAAAGATAAAATCTCACTCAAAATGACCAAAAAATGTAAAATAATATTTATCATCTTACCAAATAACTGGCTAAATATAATGTTTTGAGAAATATTCTACAAAAGGCACAATCATTTCAATATCAAACTACGTTTCGCTTAGAAATAACAAATGTTTTCCTAAAAAATGAGTCTTCTTAGGCGCAAAATTTTGCATGAAGCTCCGTAAAGAAAAATGAAATTACAAAATTCTTTTTTACTGCTGCTTCTTTTGCGTGACGGGAAAAGGAACTGCTAAGTATTTAAGAACTAAAGCCTCATACATTCTAAACTTGTTACCAGTTAAAATTTTCGCTTCAACCCCTCATGATACATGCTTTTGCTTTATACTTTTATTATGCAAAACTTTGCTTATACTGTGTTTGCATAAAAGACAGATAAGAAAATTTCCCGGGCAACCATTTCGAAGAAATGTATTCCAAAACACGGTTATTTCTCGCATTGGAATATGAATGAAAGAATTATTCGAATAAATGCTCTGCTGCACTGGCGCAGCATGTATTTGCTGTCTTATATTTAGTTTCTGGAAAGAAGATAATGCAGTGGGAAAGTAATTTCTATGAAGATCATTGAATGTTTGGATACGATAAGCGCTGAGATTCGAGGTAAGATTTATTACTCGCGTTCTGGTTTTAAAAAATGGAAATCTTATGAGGTTTTATCGCACACTTATCGTACGAATGGGACTTTTTGGATCAAAGTGGTTTCTGGTTAAAATGGAAGTCATGATAATGCAAACAAATGATTGAAGTAATATTTTCTCCAGGGACTTTTTATTGAAGAAATAAATTTATTTGTTAGCTTTATTTATTTCCCGAATATCTGAGGAAGCGATTGAGCAGAACCTGTAATCAATTATTTTATTCAACTTCATAAAACGTGTGAAATATTTCTTCTTAATTTTAGCTAAATAGCGCATATAAAAATGTAAATGGTATAAATCTCTTAAGAATTTTTACATTTGCTTGGATGTGAGGCGTGGAACAAAATGCATTTTCATCAAAAACTTTTGTCAGTTTTTGGACGAATCTATTCTCTACAAGTTTAAGACAAATTTCTGAACTTCATATACTGTTATTCTTGGTGTGACTAAATCTACTCCTGGTCTGAGCATACTTTAGATTAGGTCCAAGAACCTATCAGAGCCAAGGGGAATTGTTTGCTCCTGGTTTTGGCGGAGGTCTTAGGCACCTTATATATGACACTGAGTTTGCACAGCTCTATATTAATTTTCAAAAAATAACTTGGAGAACGGATTCAAGGGTACTTTTCCACCAACCTGTCTGCAGTGGTGGTAGTGTTTTGGCGTGACAGTTTTTTATGAGCTCCGCTTTACAATGACAATCTTCAATTACAAACATCCCTGTCTTTTCCGGGATTCGAATTTTTTTCCCAAAGCTCAGATAACTAACTGCCAGAAACTTGGAGCAAACGTTCCGTACAGACTGGCGGATTTAAAAGGGGGAAATATAAGGATCCCTGGATAGAAAAGCCATGGATATAAAACTTGCTTCAGGACACTCGATTTTAAGCATTTCTGATTGTTTGATAGATATGCTTTGGTGACATATTTTCGGTAAATGGCTTTCTGATGGCTGTAAACATCAGCGCAGGAAAATATGATTAGTGCCATCAACGAAAGGACATTTTCCCAATATTTTAATTTCCAATATGAATAGCATTTTGTTCTAAATCAACATATTTCTTTTTTATCTGGATTATTAAAAAAATCTCTTTCTTTTTAAAGATCGAAACGTTTTACGGAAGATTTGGAAATTTGTAGCCGAAGTAAGAGACTAAGCATTCACATGGGTTCCGGAGTAAGTCAGTAGTTCAAAACCGGTAATACTGGGATTTATTTTGATTTTAAGATAGTATCCATTCTGATTACTAGTTTTACTCTTTCAATACTTGTTCCAGTATTTTTCGGGGTCAGTCATACCAATAATGAAGCTAACAGTGCCAACTTTTACGTAGTTAACAACAGTTCCAACTTTATATAGCTTAGATATATTCCTTTGATGTGCTAACAAGCTTTTTAGAAGTCTAAAAGCTCAAACATACAGTTATATGAAAAATCAGCAACAATCATAAATTCCTTAAAGAACCTTTCTCTAGATTCCTTCAATCATGTTTTAAGATTTTTGCTCTCCTTCTTGAGGATAATAAATTAATGTCTTTTTATTGCCAAAGACGATGCACATTATGTCTTTTTAGCCTTTTTAAGATTCAAATTAGCGTTAATCACTTTTTTTAGAATTCACACTGAGCACTTTAATGGCTTTGAAACTTGCTGACTTTGATTTGGTGGATTTTCTTTTAACATTAAAGATCTTTTCAGATTCATATAACATTTTTGCAACATTCGAAATATTCCGTTTTTTTCTTAGAAACATATTTGGAACAAATTTTGCAGTTGAAGCTAAATTTTAGCGCTTTTTCCTTTGTTATTGACAACATTACCTATCATAGCTTTATATGTCGGAAAACCATAGCTTTCACAACTTTGTTTAATAACTAGATACGAATAATTTTCTTTGGAAAGAACACAAACATAACCTTTCGTCCATTGCTTCTTCTACAGCGACATTTTGTATAAAAACAAAACCGTAAAGTAACAGATGATAAGTTATACTTTCAAAAATATAGTTGAGTTAAAGAAAATTCCAAGCAAAAGATTTTTTTACAGCAAAGTAAAATCGTCTGGAAAATGTGTGAACAGCCTCTATACATGAATAACGGAGATTTAGTCAAAGTGGTCGAAATAAACACAAAAAGCCAAAATTATTGCAATGTTCCATTTTGCAATAATTAAATCTAAATATTTTTGTCATGCAAACAATAAAATTCAATGACGAAATTTAAATTGAAATTAGGAAAAAAATCTTTTGAAAGAAAAGGAAAAACGGAATGGATGCCATGAGTTAGAAATAAATTTAAAAGAAGTACAGGAAAACGGAGAACAACAGTTGAAGAAGCGCTAGTTGAATAAATGCATAATTTTATCCCATAAACTGCTAAAGAAGCAATTACCTTCTAAACAGGAATTAAAGTGGGGAAACGATAATAAATTGAAGAAGTGCAGACCTAATTCAATTATGAAATTCAGTAATCTTTCAGAATTATTTTTAGTAAATAAGAAGTTTTATGCTTTTATGTAAGGCTTTTATGTAATTTCACTGAACTGAATAAAGTAAGATCGCATAACTAAAACATAGTAACCTATTTTGGGGAAGGAAGACCAGAAAAGGAACCCATTAAGCGAGTAGCGAGAAAGGAATCGAATTGTGTGCATTTGAACTAAAAGTCGTTATGTAAAATTATTTTCACATTAGAGAGTTCATATAGTAGCATTTCAGTTCTAAATGTCTTATGTTTAAGGGGTATCAGAAAACCCTTTACCGACAATGTTAAATTGGCCATTTTCGATGTACCTTTTCTCAAAATCTGCTGTAGATACAAGCTTGAGTTTTTTTATGTAATTAAAGTATACCTATCTGATTAAACTGAAATGAGCTTTTGAAGTATTTTGAGTTTTAGAGTAAATTACAGAATATTTTGTTAGCCATAGTACACACATATTTTGTTAGCCATAGTACACTTTTCTCACACAAAACAATTTAAATTTTTTTTTCTCAGTTTATTAAAAAAAGCTTATTTTAGTAAATATTAGGGAACCTAATAAATAAGCCATAAAAAGTTTAGATACCTGTGAGCAGTAGTTCCTGAGAAAAGGTACATTGAGTATAAAAAAATCACGTTTGGAGAAAAACGCGTTTTTATGTAAAAATCCTCATTGATCAAAGCAGTAAATGACAAATTAAAACTATATTTTTTTACAGTTCGAATTTTCATAGAGATTAAAGAATGGTATTTTTAGAAAGATAAAAGTGTAGGGAATTTGAAAATGCAAAAATCTGAAATTACAATGTTTTGAAGATTTTGGGGTTTCAACACCCCTTAATACTTTATTATGCGGTTCATCATTCATGCAACATGCTAAATAGAAAATTTTGAAAAGTATTGTCATTTCACGTAGCATAAAATTTGCACTTCATCTTTAAAAATGAAATTGCACATTACTTAACAAAGTTTAGTAATTAAAAAGCAAAATGTTATCCTTAGTAATTCATGTCATATTTTTTTAATAATGTAGTTAATTGTTATATTTTATGACATATTTATCTTATAAGTGTTGTAAAAATATTGCACTAGCTTTTGTTGCTTTTGTAAAATTAATTTAATAGATTACATTTTATGCTTTGGTATAGAATAAATATTTGAGAGCGGCAGTGTTCGTTACGTTTTTATTTGCGTATTTATTACTGAGAGAAAATTGTAAAGAATAGCTTCTCTCCTCTTAGCCCTGGCAATCGGGAGATCCGGATTTCCTTTCCCAACGAATGCTTATTTTCGAGCCACTGCTTATTTTCGAGTTTTCTGCTCTAAAATAAGCCTGATGACTCGGCAAAAAGCGGTAGCCAAAAATCTGGTGGACGGTCGTTCTTAACTACCCGGTTTTCGTGATTGGGTTCCTTTCTCCTCAGTCACACTTTACGTGTAGAGAATGTACGGAATATTCTCTTTTCTCATTGCGTTCTTTCGTGATGTAATTAGAAAGAATGTCTGGCAATGAGTAGGTTTGGTGTTCTAATCCTGCTGAAGGCACTGCTGATTTTTCGAATTTCTGCATACGAAACAAATCTAATGGCTTTTTAAAAGGGGACTCATACACCTTAAAATCCACAAGATCTTCAAATATATGACTGTTGCAAGAATTCGGATAACTTACGTATTTTAAAAGCAATTTCTTTCAACGTTTTACAGCTGACTACATAATATAGCTGCTTTCTGAAATATTAATCAGAAAGTTTGTGTTGCCAAAAATATTTTTATAATTTTAATCCGTTTTGTGACAAAATTTTTCGTCATGTTTCCACCTTGCGCGCACAGTTTAAAATATTCTTTTGTATAATTTAATTCCATATTTAATATATAGCTTTCATAACATTTGGAAACTACTCTGAACCAAAAGTTCTAAGAATTGCATGTTAAATTTTTATTTTATTTGGAGTTGAGTTTATAAAATGCATTTTATTTAAAAAATATGTAATGTTTTCGTGCACAAAAGTTTTGAATATTAAAATATTAATCAGAATTTCAGTTAGAAAATAGTGCCCATATAAGGAATTCCATCAAATTTCAAGTATGTACCATTAGCCATTTTTAAAATATCATGCGCGCAATGTGGAAACATGACAAAAAATTTTGTCTCAAAGCGGATTAAATTTAAAAAAAAATATTTGTGGCAATACAACCTTTCTGGTTACTAGTTCCCAAAGCAGCTATGTTATGTAGTCAGCTGTGAAATGTTGGAAGTAATTGCTTTTAAAATAGGTAAAATATCCCAATTCTTGCAACAGTCAGATATTCGAAGATCATAAAGGCTTTAAGGTGTATGAGCCCTCTTAAAACATTATCACCCATATCATGAAGACTGCAAAAGGCTTCATCGAAATCATCACGAAAAGAAATAATCAGGTATTCATATTTTTGATGATAATTTATTATTTGCAATTTACAAAATCAATACATGTATTCAAAATTTATAATGGTTATAGAAATACCAAAGTAATTTTTAAAATGTTAAAATATTGAAAATGTACGTGACTTTTAACGTTCGTATATTTTTCAAAGGGAAAAATATTCTGCAATTAAAAAATGCTTAGCTCATATTGAAATAACATCGAGTACTAAATCAGAAGTTGCTCGGTAAAAGTAAAAAATGTCTTATAAATATTATTTTTCTCCTCAATATACTCCATTCTCTCCGAAATCTTCAGTTCTCTCCGAAATAATACGCCCCTTGCTGCCGATGGTGTATTATTCTCGGCATTATGATAATGGCTAATATTTCAGCAGACCGCCTTCATTCTAATAATAAGAGCAGCGACTGAAAAAATTGCAGTTTCCAAATTCGAAACGCCAGAAAAATTACAGAAATAATAAAGAATTAAATCACGACGCGGATTAAAAAAACGGAGAAATTCTGAGAATAAATGAACGAACGAAAAACGGAATATCAGAGAAGTCCCATCTAGCTGCAAGCGTAAAAAATTGCCTAGATTATTGGAATGAAATTTGCATGCAATTTGCATCTTTAAAGCTCTCGGCAGTATGAGTCCCGTGTCAAGAAGAAGACGGCCTGAATCGATCACGTGATCAATCAAGCGACTACTGCGCTTGCGCAAGATTAGACACGCCATTAGTTTAAACTCTAATATTTATTTTATTTTTATATTTTATCTTTCCCCTTTAGAAAAAGGAGATGAAACGACAACGAGAGAGAGAGAGAGAGAAAGACTGATAAACAAAATATTTTTAACTTCCCCCTTCGTGGTAATACGATAAAATTTAATGATATGGAAAAGCTGCAGGGTTTTTAGTATTTTTCTCATAGTTATTTGTCACGAAACATCATTTTCGGAAATGATAATTTCAAAATGCTCCTCAAGGATTTTTATTTCTTTGACCAGTAATTCGTTGTCTTTGATGTCATTCATTTCGCCGAAATATAACGATTTAAGGTAATTCCTAAATTTGCTTTGCATTTTAAACCTAGATTTTTAAAAAACAACTTTAAACTCTCTTTACATTTATGCTGCTTTCTCAAATAATGACGCTTGTAATCTCTTTTACTTAAAGGAAGTGAACTAAAAACGCCTTTAGTGGAAATTTATTCAAAATGTTTGGAGCAGAGATTGTCAAAGTTAAATGCGACGATTAAAAATTCCAATCGATTTGCATGTTAAGTGTTTTCCGCCAAAAGCCAATTCCTTTTGAAAAGCTTCATAATTTTATCAATTATTTGTTCTTTTTCATATTTTATCAATAGACATAGAATTAAATTTTAACCATAAGCAATTCAAGAGAAAAATAAATAAATAATTAAATAAAAATAAAAGGTAAATCATAGAACTATTCCATTACAATTTTGAATAACGTATTTTATACAGAATGCGTTTACAAATTTTCAGAATGAAAATCCTAATAAAACTATTTAATTTTATATATGTGGTTGCCCTGTTTCCGGGCTGTTTACATTTGATTATAAAAACCCTTTTTATAACTATTAGAATAATTTTACTCGAAAACTCTTTCATTACATTCCATCATTTATCCAATAATTGATAGCAACTGGAAAATTATTAGACACATATTGAACGTGGCACGTCTTTGTTAAAGCAGCTACCTCATCAAATTTTAGGGACATTTGAAATTATCATATTACAGATTGCGAGATTACGTTTGCCAGTTTTGGCGATCAAGCGCGGTGGTAGCATTAATAAGAAAGTACTGAGATATTTTCTAAATTATAATACTATTAACTCAGCATAAATATAAAACTTTTAATATATTGAAAAGTGTAAAATATTTGAATTTGAACCATTTTTTTTTAACACTGTCATGCGTTTCTACAATGGGATTCAGTTAAATATTTGCAATTTTAATATACCACACTAATATTCTAATCATAATACCACACTAATATTCTAATAATAACCGTTGTTTCATACACCAAGAAACAGTTTGGGAATGTTTAGTTAAAAATGACATAAAAAGTATTGTATTATTTAGAAAATAATACAGATTTGAATGTAATCAAAATTGCATAGTCCATTACAAAAACAAAACTAAGAGAAAAAAAAAATCTGAAAGTTTTCAGATTTTAAATTACGTCCAAAGGGGCGTTTTCTTAACGTTTTGTGTTCGTTAAGAAAGTGTTTTAACTTCAAATTACAGAGATAGTCGTTTACTCAATGCCAAACGGACTTCTCCCTGTATTCTTATTTTTTCGGCAGAGTATTGTCGCTCCCTAGATTTTCATGTTACATTATACAGGAAAAAATACAGCAATTTTACTAAAATTGTCTACCTATGTACAAAATTCGTTACAACATGTAACTTTCCTAGAATTTTAATGTCGATCACACATCAGGCTGGTGAATTTATGAACTGGAGGAAATATCTCACGATAAATTTAGGGATCATTCATGTTGTGATAAGGAGGCATAAAGGTTCTTTATCTAGGATGAGTTTTCAGAGTGCAATAGTTTTCATATCTGTGGTGAAATCCTGTGCCTTTGTTAAAAGTTCTGGTTACAGCTTCGAAGATCACTCCAGTGGACAAAGAAGTAAAAGAAGTTTTTTCATCAGGGTCAGGACATGGACACTTTTCTAGGTATGAGTGAAAGAATCTTCCCACCCCCCTGGGAGTTCAGCACAAGTAAACACACAGAGATATATAAGGTGGTGTCCTGAGAAGAGGGAAAAACTGTCCTGTTTAGGGATAAGGACATGTTGGCCTGCTGAGAATGATCATTCCTCGTGTATAATGCGTTAGAGCATTTTTCCTCTAACAAAATTCTGAAATTACGGGGCTAAATATACCCAAGTCCCATATTGTCAAGATATGCAACTGTTAAGGTTTTTCATCTTATTAAAATTTATGTTATTGTTAAAACTTGAATTTGAAGTTGTCACAACCCAGGGTTTGTGTAGCGGTTTTAGCCACTACACAATGTCAAGGGGCAGCGTATATTTAGTATTTTTAAAAATTCATTAAAAGTTTAGGGGTCACTTGGTATGTAAGGCAACGGAATTTCAGTTCGCGAGACGTATAAATCTGCAGCTAACTTCAGACCATTACCGACGTTGGATATTTTAGAATCTACTGGATACCTTCAAGTTATCTTCTGATCTCCTTGTATTTCTCCAATACATAATATCGAGTTATTACTGAAATATGCCTAAAGGTAGTTAATTACATTCTTTTGAACTTTACTAAGATTTTAAAATATAAAATACCATAATAGTAATAATAATAATAATAATAATAATAAAATTAATAATAATAATAATAACTTTTTTAATTAAAACTAAAAATAAAGTATCAGAATGAAACTGAATAACTCATTCAGTAATAAGGAAATAACAAAACATGTTTTACTTCTTCACTCCATTTTAATTAAAAATATGTCGTGTTAGACATAACAGGATTATTTTGGCTTTTTCTGGTCTGAAAGTATTTAGTCCATTATTAAGTAACATTCTGCTCACTATCCCAGCTGTTATTTTAGAATCCAGGAATGTTTTATGATTTTTCTTTTTAAATATGCTTAAGATGCTATTTTTTTAGTAAGCACATTTTTAACCAATTTTTTGGTGTCATTGGTGTCAATTTTACTATTTTTTTTGGGGGGAGGGGTCATATTTTTCTTTCTTATTTAGGTTGAATCTGCTTCCATGAACAAGTTTGTAGTTGAGGCTCTCTTATTTTAGTCTAAATTGAATGTTTCCCTATCGATACTTAATTTCATTTACGAGAGTTTCTAACAACTGAAGTTATATTAGGTTAAAGGTTTTTTTTTTCCAGATTATTGAAAAGTATGCAAGAATAGTTAGGAATAAATGATAGAATTATAGAATCAAGAACACGTAAGTTGTTAGAATTAGAATTAGAATTAGAAAAGGAAAATGAATAATGAAAAGAAGAATAGAAATAAAATTTAGAAGCAAATAAATTGTTAAGACACAATAACACACGGAATAAATATTACTTCAGAAGTCAAACAACAAAAATCAGCGTTATATTTTCAAAATTTTCACAGATTTTGAATTCCCAAATTTTGAAAATATAACACTGATTTTTGTTGTTTGACTTCTGAATTAAATAAATTGTTATTTTAAAATTACTGTAATGCATTTCAATTGTTACTAAACATAACTAACACATTAATTCAGTGCTGTTATTATTAAATTAAGGAATATAACAATAAAACGTATATTTTCAAACAGTTGATGATTTAAATATAAAATATTAAATAAAATAGTAAGGCTATATTATTAGATAATATATATAATTATACATATATTAAATTATCTGTAAAATAATTTTTGTCAATACTGCTAAAATTTTTTTTGGGTCAAATAATTTGTCTACGTTAACAGTTCTGAACGTAGAAAGCAAGTTTGTATTATTTCAAAGGCATAATAATCTATCGGAGAAACTTCAAAGGTTATTAAAGCTAAAGAAACATCAAGGAATAAAAAAAGTCGATTCCCTGTCTGCTCCTTTTAACAATTTTTTGGAAATAATTATCGGTAGGGTTTCAACTTTGACTAGTATAGTTTGTCATGAAACAGTTGTGATGTTCAGGGTTTTGCGAGTACAAAGAACGTTTTCTTTGAATTATTGAATCTTTATTTTAATAATACAAATATTTGAAATTTGAATTTGAATCCTGCCGAAATATGTGCACTTATTTTCCCCTCTTTATAAAAAAAATGTATGTTTCCCCTCTTTATAAAAATAATTTCTTTGCTGTTTAAGAAGAAGAGCCTGTGTTTGATTGCCTTCGAAAGTAACAGAGTTTTATTCAAAATCTACCCTGAAATAAGGTTGCATTTTTGCCTAATTTAAAAGTTTACATTAGCAGCTTTCTCTTCCATTTGAAAGATAAGAGACAGATACTTATAATCTTCTGGACTCACAGTTGGCATCTTCCAACAAATGTGCCTCCAATTTTTACTTGCACTAAAAGTTCAGAATGTTCGTGACCTCATATAATTATCTTTAGGTATCATATGTACTATTTTATAATGAATGTAATATTTACTATTCATACTGAAATGCATAGATTGTATTTGTATTGTTTTTTATATTGATTTTAATAATCTTAAATACAGTGATAATAATATTAATGAACATAAATTGTGTTAATGATCAGAAACCATTTATGATTATTAAACATATATTACATCTGTGTCCTTCCATGTCTTCCTGTTTACTTTCTGTGAGACAATTTCGATTTACATACATGTTTGATTATTTTAATTTCTTGGTAACATTGTAGCTTCATGAATTAATTTGAAATCTTTTCTGCCCAATCCGAATTTGGAACGTTTACATATGTTCTTTGGAGTTTAACAAAACATAACTGACATGAAAACTTAGAATAGTATTACATACGCTAGTAAAATATACTTTTTAATTGATTAATCCAATTACTGAAGATAATGTTACCAAAATATTTTAAGAGTTATTAATTCTGTACTGTTATTCTGTTAAATGTAAGGTTCCAATAAATTACCCAGTAATCATTCACTTCTCGTTTCGTCTGATTTCTTTTCTAGAAATGGTACAATCGAAATAAAAAGCAAATACGTGTTAATTAACATGCCGGTCTGGCGGCTACACAAACTAAAAATCAACAGAAATAGAATTTCAACTTCTTGTTAGTTGAATGCAGCTTTCCAACAGATTCAAATCAAGTTAGATTCAATGTACAATATTAGAAAAGACTGGCTTAAACCTTCACTTTCCCTGATCACGAAAATCACTCACGAAGAATCAATGCAAACGAATATTTCCCAGCAAGGTAATTGTAAAATGCAGAATTTAAGGTACAGAAATAGCTAGTGTGAGATGCCAAAACCTCCTTCAGATAAACTTCGAAACTTGGCATGTATTTATACTTTTTAAACTAATTTGTCCTCTGAGAGAAGTTGATGAAAGGAGAGAAAAGTCAAATTTATAAAATGCCTGTTAATTAAAATAAACCTTTCCAGTTTTGATGATTTAATAACCGTAAAAATAACCAATTCTCAAGTAGAAGAGATATAAATTTACTGATTTTTTTCAGAAACACTAGGAATATTTTTGTAAAATAATTTTAAATATTGAAACAAATATAATTACTGAAATTTTTAGCTAAGTTAAAAAAAATATGAATATTATTTTATGTGTCTCATTTAACTTCTTATGAAATACATCTTGAATAAACATATTTCAAAATTAGCGATTAATTATTTTGAGTAGTGTTATGTACGCCTGATGCTTGTTTCTTCTTTATTTTCAAACACATGCTAATTTGGCCTCTGATAGCAGGTTTTAATTTGCTCTAATTTATTTCAGAACTTAATTATCTGTGACATTTTATAAGTTAATTAGTTAATTACTTAAAAATGAAGCACATTCCATAACTGAAGTGTTTTAGAATCTTTTTTTTTTTTTTTTTTTTTTTTTTTTGTAATATTTCAAATCTGTTAGGTAAAAAATAGCTAATTCTCTAATTGAAAAGGGAAAACTTTATGGTCTTCACATTTAATAATTTAATTAAAATATTAAACATACTTTTAACTTTTATTTTAAGTATACCTTTTCTGTTACTGTGCAGAAAAGCCACTGTTTGCTAAAGGATACTGCATTCAAAATTAATTTAAGACATTAATTTTGTCGCATCAGTGACCGTTCACATGCTAAGTTTTCATTTAAATGAAACACTTCAGGTATTCAGAGGAAAAAATGAGAAGACCGTAAAAAGACATCTATTATCAAAAAAGGTAAAAGATGTGATAAAAAGCTACGGAAAAAAAAAAACGTTAGTTTTCTTTGGATCAGATTAAGAATTGTGCCATTCGATTTATTTTTCTCTCTTGATTTAAGAATGCGCTTTTGAGTTCTGACTTATTTGTCTTTATGTACTTATATTTAAAATTGTAAACATAATCAAAAAGGTCACCAGTTCAAATTTATTTTTTAATTTTATTTTATTCAATCATTATTTAAATTATACATCATATCTTCCAATAAACAGTAGTTTTTAAGAATAAAACTTCATACTCTAGTAATAAATTACGGAACTTTCAGTGATCTGTGCATCTAATTTTCATGCCATCACTTTCATGACTACCTACTTAAGATCTTAATACTAGGATCCATTGATTTCGAAGTCGTGAATTTGGGCTGCAGGACGGCCTCGATCTCGTCCATGCAAAACATAGCTCTAAAGGTACTCGTTCAAACGCAGCTATTTACAGTTTAAAAATCAGTAATTATTCTTCATATTTAGAATTTGATTTCTACGCAGATTAAATTTAATCAATGAAATACTACGTCAGGTTTAAGAACATAGTCCAAGAAGATAACTTAAAGAAATTTCCTTTAATTTATCTTTTTCAATGTCTTTTTAAATGTCTCGCGTAGAGGCAATACTTGCCAACGCGTATGATACAAATATGATAGCACATCTTAACAACAAAGTCACAGTCAAAAATTTTGAAACGATTTCGTTAGGGGCGTTTCTAAACTCAAAGCTAAAAGTTGTTAAAAATCTAAGCATATCTAAGTATTTTTAGCTTGGTTAATTTGTTTTTGACATTAGTGTGTTTTTATTTTATATATTTCAAACTTCTCCTAATGCTTATTTTCTACAGTTTCTTTGGAAATACGTTCAGAAGTTTCAGTCCAAGAAAAACACAAAACGCTGAGCTGAAAATAACAACAAAACTTTCTTCTAATAGAAATTGCTTGCGTCTGTATGATACGATTTTTAACGTAACTTGCCTTCATTATATATTTTGTTTTATTTTCACGTGAGATATGTTCATGATGCTTTGGACAGCAAATTTCTCTTTATTTTTATAGCGTTTATGATATGATGAAGAAAGGAAAAAGAAAAGACATAAAATTCTTGTTTTGTTTCATATACGATGGAATTTAGAAGTGGATAATTTTTCTAAGAACTCTTTGAAGTCATGCCCTTTTCTTTGTAAGTAATTTGATAATACTGTGTACGTAAGTGAGAAAATTCGTGATGATGCTTGCGTTTATAGAAGCTTTTTTGTTTTTTCTGTTATTCTTTTGAAAAATGAAAGATAGAAATACTTTTGCCTTTTATCAATGTTGTTTTGTTTCTACTCTCATTCCTAATTTTTTTCCTATTTCAAAGACTTCCTGGCAAAGGACTGCCGATGTTATGCTTTAGAAACAAACTATGAATAAAGAAAAATACAAAAATACGCTTTTTATTATAAATAAGATCATATATAAAACGAACTTATATACTGATTTTCAAAATTATAAGATAGCATGAAAAAAATATTCTCATTGATTAATGTTTTTAGTTAGTTTCCAACAATGTAACTATTTACGTTTATTAACCCCAAATGAACGCAGTTTAATATAAACAATGCATATAAATAGGTACTTTTACATCATTTTAATTAGGGAAAGGTACAAATCTGCTTATGAACTGTTTATAGTGCATTTAACGATAGAGTTCATTTATGAACTATTCGTAACGTTCTTGGAAATTATTTTGCCAATTCTGAAGCAATAACCGTAATATTTGGAGAGTATCTTTTGTTGAAAGAGAACTTTACAATGTAATATTAAAAAAAGCTACCTTAGTACATGTTTTCAAGGATATTTTTTTAAGAACAAAGAAAAGGAGGGAGTTTGTTCGCGAAACAAATGACGGGTGTTTGACTGCCCTAAAGTTATGTGCGAAATTAAAGTTTTTTTTTTTTTTTTTTTTTAATGTGTTAGGTTTTAAATGGTTGATTAAAACGAAACCATGCTGTTTCATAACTTAAACGCTTACTTGGCGACATTTGTTTTGTCACTTGCCAATTTTTATAGCCTATTTTGACATTATTTGGCTACTTTACTTCAGTTTGAAAAATTTATTCTGTAATAGTTTGATCGACACTGTAACATTTGATTTAGAGCTTAATAAAAACCGCTCTACAGATCAGGTATATTCCGATTGGTTTAACGTTAGGACGGGAGCCTGGTCTGTAGTGTAGTAGTAGTAATAGTTTGATTATATTAACTGAACTGTTGAACACAATAAGAGACGTACTTTCCATGTTTTCTTTTACAAAATGGCGGATTTTTGCCAATTCGATTACAACATTCGAAGGATAATATTAAACCGCCATCACTTTAAGTGACGTATACTGTATTATAAAGCTGAGAATTTGTTAAAACATCATTTGTTACGTGGAATATTATTTTGATTTCGTTTTTATTTACATCACATACAAACTGCTTATGGATTCAAGTGATTTTTTTATTACGGCTAAGAGCTTTATTTAATAGCCATTAGCCTTGCACCAATAAGGGCCGCTAATACGTGGACACTGTTGCTTTCTATGTAGGGACGGACAGTTACAACAATGCCTTTTCCGGGATTTGAACCCAGGCCCATTTCTACGGCAGTCAGGGTTACTAACTACTATACCGGCTGGGCTACTTATTCAGGTATTAAAACATTTTGGAACCAAATATCAATATTAGTAAGTTTATCAGCAAAATTATAGTTCCATTTTTCTGCAGTAAAATGCGCGGTCTTTTAAAAAATCAGTAACGATCTCAGACTGGATTTAACCTAATTATAAATGCAATAGTGACGTAATTCTCTTTCATTTAATATCATCTTAGCACGCATTTTAGAGAATGATTTTATATTTGATGAGTGTAAAGGACAAATACGTAACTTTAACATAATATATGACAAGTATTCTCTTCATGAAGTAGAATTATTAAATCCTTCTCAATTACGATTGTTTGCTTGAACCGCTTTGGAGTACAAAAATCTATTCAACTGAGGAATCGTTTTTTTTCTTTCACGAATGTTATCATTAAATTAGCATATTTCCGAACTTTAGAGATGATTTAATTGGGAAGACAATTTTTATTGCTCTGAAATAATTGAAAAGATACTTTGGATTAAGAAGTTCCTTAAGGTTTTTAGAATTCAAGAGAAAAAGAATGTCAATAAACGTACGTGAGTGCTTCATACAGTGTCACTTTGTCATTAACCTCATTCCCTGTTTTTTTATCAGTGATTCAAAAGCTCGTAGTTTCATGTAGTGTATATATATATATAGTAAATATTTGCAAAGAATCTCTTTTTCCTTAAGTTTGCTTCTGGTATAATTATTTCTACGTAGTCTTAGCCATTTTATCTTGAAAAAAAGCCTTTAAGGAATACTATTTTCCCTTTTCATTGAGGAGAAATAGTAAACATATGCAAAATGAACATATAATATTGTTCTTTCTTTTTGATTAGCTCCGAAAAGGAAGTGTGAGTACTAGCAAACATTTAATTTGATTAAATTAAAGAGGTTAATTTCAGAACAGGGTCGTCAACGGGAAGTTAATTCATAAACTTCAATATCAGTGATCTCGAAATGATTTTTCGCATTTCCACTATTATTCCGCAATTAAATTATTCCAAAATGTTTCGTTGACGTTTTACGCTTTTATGTTTTTTCTTAGATTTAATGGAAATAAAAATTATAATAACCTTTGATATTCTCTGAAGCGTAATAAAATGCTTTTTGTGCTATTATAAAACTCACATATTCTAAAATCTGTATTACAGTCTGCAAAAATTCGGGATACATTTTGCTTAGTTTAATTAAAACGTGCAAATAATTCTAGACCTAAGTAAAAGAATGCAAGAAAACAGGTAACCCGTGGGATTGTTAAACATAGTCATTGTTCTAAGGATATCCCTTGGTATTTAATATCCAGAGTTCAGAATCCTAGACGTATTCAATAATATATTTTCATTGAAGTCCCAACTATTAGTAAAGGTATCCGTGCGCAATCAGATCATGTTTTATTACTTATTCAATGCTTTGAAAAAAGAACACGATTTTTATTGGTCTGTTCTATTTAAAAAATTTATATAATACTACTCAGTACAACTACAGTATGTTTCGGTTTGTATAATCAGTTATTGAAGCTTTGTATAAATTATCAGGGACCCCTTGCTCTTATATGTGCTAAATAGATAAAAGGAAATGCATTTCAATTAAACAATGCATCGTGTATTACAATTGATTAGTAGTTTCTGCGTGTAACTTTTTACAAACTTTTAACATATTTAGGTATGTCATTTACCGCAGTACAACCTAAATTTAATTCTAACCTGAAATTAATTCAAATTCTACCAATATATAATGTTATATAATACAGTAGGAAATAATTTTGTCAGTATCACGAGATATTTCTGATATCATGCCAGATTAGCGAATTACAAAGAATAAGTATTCGGTTCAATCAAACCTCATTAGCATAAAACATCATTAGAACATAATGAAGGGTGCACATCCAAGAAATGTTGTTTTACGACACTACCTGTAAATGCTACCTGTTAATGTAAATTACCAAGGGAACGCTGAAGACAAATTAGATGAATTTCTGAGTTTTGTAGCGTAAGAGTATAATGGATACTGTGCGAACTTATGGAACGGAAGTTATGAAAGGCGATAGGTTCAGAATTCTTGGCTAGCGTGCTTAACTTTTGCACATATTTTGTGCTCTAATTTAATCAAGATTTATCTAAACTAAATTTGAACTTTGCTTTGTATGCGAAGAACTATTATATATATATATATTTTGTAGTTTATTTTCACAAAATATCTGATGTGCACAACACATGACTTCCTTGCACGGAATATTAAATTATAAGCATTTTTTCTGTATTTCATTGGATTGGATTAAATCTACTTCGTCGAAAGCGCATAAATCACAGCAGAATAAATCCACTCTTTAAAATTCTTTATAATTGTTTACCATAGTGAAACATATGGCGCTAAGTTCCCTTAAGAGCGTTACATTTCATTCTCTTTATAACTCAGAATGCACAAAACTTATATCATCTAAAGCAGTGGTGCGCAAGCTAGGGGTCGCCAGAAGTTTCTTGGGGTCGCCAAATTTTTATGAAATGCATTATGCCAGCATGCTGCATACCATACAGTGTACATATAAAGAGTGAAGCGCCGTCACTCACTGTTTAATTGCAATTTCATGCCGTCCGCTCTTTCTTTGACCGTAATGCGTAATGTATGTAAAGTGTGAAGACGCAAGTTTTTCACTCCGGTAGATAGCGCCCTCTTCGCGGTAATTCGCCAGTTTTACTGAAAAGCGCCTATTTGACTAGACGTTAACCGCAGGGAAAGGGAAAAAATTCGCTTCCTTGATCAGCCAATCAGATGACGAGGTGCGCGGAGTATCTTATAGTCAATGAAGACCTGAAGTGTTCGCAAGAAGTTGTAGCATGTAGTAGTTGGCTTGCAATTGTTTTAGTTTATCCTCGAGTTTTATCATGTGACGTTGTATAATTATGATTTTTTATATTTTTATCGGGCTTTGCTACTCTTTGTTATCAGGTATGTACCATCATTAGAGAAAGATCTGTTAATTCTATTGAATTTCTCGAAAAAAAAAAAAAAAAGGATAAAATTATACATATTATTTGTTTTAGTTTAAATAATTTAACCCCTATCTTCATAATGGATAAATGAGTAATACGTACACCAGGTACATCTTCAGCTAACAAACGAACAAATACTGATGAGGAGTCGCAAAATACTGAACTAAATGCCCGAGCTAAAAAAATAAGAAAATACAATGAGGAATTTATTAAGTATGGTTTTACATTTTGTGTTGTTGACGATGAAGAACGCCCGATATGTGTCATTTGCAACGAAAAATTAGCAAATGAGAGCATGAAACCAGCTAAATTAAAAAAAAGGCACCTGGAAACTAAACATAAAGAACTTCAAAATAAACATGCCCATTTTTTTTAAAGACGAGCTGACAATCTGAAAATTCAAAGTGCACATTTAAAGAAACTTACAACAATACCTCAGAAAGCATTACGAGCTTCTTTAGAAGTTTCTTATCTAATAGGAAAAACAATGAAACCCCATACAGCTGGAGAATCCCTTATCCTTCCTGCAGCAACTAAGATGACATCAATTATGCATGGCGATAAATATGGAAATGAACTAAAAACAATACCATTATCAAGAGATACCGTGTCTCGGCGGATTTCCGAAATGTCACGAAATATCGAGTCAGAAGTCATAAAACGCATACAAAATTCATCTGTATTTGCTTTACAATTGGACGAGACTGCCGATATTACTAAAATGTCACAACTAACTATTTACGTTAGGTTTATTTTTAATGAAGATATAACAGAAACTTTTTTATGTTGCAAAAGTTTGGAAGGAAAAACAACTGGAGAAAAAATATTCGATGTAATAAATGAATATTTTGAAACAAAGTCCCTTACCTGGGCAAACTGTGTTGCGGTTTGTACTTGATGGTCCTGCAGCATTAACAGGTTCGAATAAAGGGCTCAGAGGCTTAATTCAGAAGGTGGCGCCTCATGTGGTATTTAATCACTGTATGATTCATCGGCAAACTCTTGTTGCAAAAGATATGGAGGAAGAGTTGCACAACATATTACAAGAGGCTGTTCGTTTAATTAACTACATTAAATGCAACAGCCACAACAGCCGTCTCTTTTCAATACTTTGCAATGAGATGGGCTCAATGTATGAGAGATTACTGTTACACACCGACGTCAGATGGCTTTCACGTGGGAAAATACTACGACGGTTATTTGATTTGAGAAATGAAGTGTACATGTTTTTAATCGAAAAGAAACATAGACTGGCAAGTTATTATATCAATGAAGTTTGGCTAGGGAAGCTGAGCTATTTAGTTGATATTTTCGAAAAACTTAACGACTTAAATTTGAGCTTGCAGGGTGAGAATTCAACTATCATAACTTCAGGCAGTAAAATTCAAGCTTTTAAGGATCTTGGTTGGATTCGTGATCCATTTTTCTTTGACATATGCAGTTCAACTCTTCAAATTAGTGAGAAAGAGCAATTGATAGATCTAATTAGTGATTATACTCTTCGAAATCGATTTAGCCAAAAATTGCCTTGCCAAAAATTTTGGCTATCCGTGGAAAAACAATATCCCGTTTTATGCAAGAATGCCATCAGGGTGTTAATACAATTTGCATCAACGTATTTATGTGAAACTGGATTTAGCAAACTAGTTTCAATAAAAACCAAATACCGCTCGCGTTTAAACCCTGAAGATGATATGCGAATTGCAATTAGCAACATACATCCAAACATCGATGAGATAATTAGAAACATGCAGCCACATATATCTCATTAAAGGGCAATTTACTGATTTTTGTGTTATACAAAAAGTATTTTCTTAAAATTATAAATAAAATTAATATGAGTCAGATATGATAATGTTTTTATTCGATGAAACGAAAGAAATGCGCGAAATATATATCGTATTTGTGAACATTTATCTCTAGGGGTCGCGAAAAATTTTCTCTCTACAAAAGGGGTCGCAGTCGAAAAACGTTTGCACACCACTGATCTAAAGGATTATCTAATCGCTTTTACATGTGTTATTCAAATATTATAATAAAAATAAAAGATGTGTAAAAGAAATTAAAAAACTACAACAAAAACAAAAAAAGAAAAAGTTTTTCAAAGACGCTTCAATATTTCTCATTCATTAAGTCAATCCTCATTTAGCTACAAGGGTAAAATACATAAAAATTCAAATTATCTATATTAAAAATTACGAAGTAAATCTTAAACATATATTTCCTCGAATAAATATCAAAATGGATTAAGCATGATTTAATTCGCAATAACAAAAGACGTTACTTTTCTGTTGCGAAGCATAGTTTCTCTAGATTGGCAACAAATCCACTATTCTGCTAAGTTTCAAATGTAAACAAACATGGCCGCCATGGAAAAAATAATTAGACTTAGCCGCAGTTAAACATCTTTTAAATTGTTGATAAGTCTAAAAATATTGCATGCAGATTTACTAAAGGCATAAAAATCTTAACCGGAAGATAAGAATCACATAATTAAACCAGTTTTAAAGCAAAAAATGCACAATTTTTAAACATATAAGAATAAAGACACTGAGATGAGGTGAATAACAGAGTGGATATATATATATATATATATATATATATACATATACATATATTTCTAAACTTTTGGTGCGGCCGATTGCAACCAAGATAGGAGGTGCACATCTACATGTGATAGCAGTCCTATATACAAAACTTCAACGTTCTGATGTCGCTTTTGAGTTATGCGAGATACATACGTACGTAAGTATGTTCGCACAGACGCCACGGAAAATTCTGTTTAAAATTCATTTAAAATCAGTTTTGTAATTTTTTGGGGGAAAAGGAGTCCTTTATTCTGTCCTTGTCATCCCAAAACATCGAAAGTGCATTCGATAGCTGTGAAAATGGATATGGGTGATAGAGCTGGGGCTGTGGGAAAGTGATAGAGAGAAGGAAATGCTGTTAGAGAAAGAGAGTACAATTCGTGAGATGCAACGAATTCAAATAATTAGGGGAAGTTCGGTTGAAAGCTGATAGAAAGTTGTGGAATAATAGAGGACAGAGACCGCAGTAGAGTTGTGATAAGCGGTAAGAATGCGTGAAATGAAAGGAAAAATTGCTGAAGGTTATCGGCATTGGTGCATGATGATCATAGGAATTAGTAATGTCACTTATGTACATTCAAATACTGTTTGAGACTCTTATTTAGGTAAAATGAAGGATGACCATATAAATTTCCTGTAATGATGATGCGATGATTTGTGCTGTGGTCTTTTCTACAATGTGTTGAGAAGACGAAATTTCGCTTATATTTCCCTTTGAAGATGATTAATAGAGATGTTTTTCCAGACTTTTATACTGTCGATGATGTCGGAAAGACACGAAAGTGTAAATTCCCTGCATTCGAAGACATAAAACCGGCTATGACGACAGTGCGGCCATCCGGGAGATGTGCTGCTGTCTACGATGAGCTAAAAAAGGACTGTTCCAGACAGATATTCAGCACGATGCATATCTTCTGCATTAGAAAAAAATGTATTCAGTGTCTATGAAGTTCCCTTTGTATAGTTTCCCAGAATGGAGCGTCGATCAATTGAAATGTTTGTGCTTCAGATTTTCTGCAATCTCTAATTCCGCTCATCTCCTCTTAGTGTAGTAATGAATATGTAAGCCTTAAGAAATAACTATCCTAACTAGGTAGAATTAATTTTCATTTGACTGTTAAGAACTTTATCACTTATGTATATCAGATATTGACCTTTTCATATTTAAAGTGAAATTTAAATAAATTTCAAATATGAATATTGGGACATATATCTCACTTATCTATTGTAACTTATATATTATATATGGGCATGTATGAATATTTCAACATCTATCCTATTTATCTGCCTACCAGCTTATATCCTTAAGATTTCTTGATTGTATTTATTAAGCTGAACTTGGATTAACTGATTTTGACGGTACGTGACTAGACTGAAATAACCTGGATTGTTAAAAAGTAAAAATTATATTTATATCAGTGATTATTCACACTTTTCCTGGGACAAAACATAAATTCCCGTAACTTTATTGCACATAGTGGAGATATTTGTGGGAACGAGAAACCTTTAAATTCTCCTTACCTGTGAATCCTTGATTTCCGGCAACTTAAAAAGAGTAGTTTTACACAGGGAAAAAGATGGTATGGACAAAATTAAAAATTTTTTGAATAACTTTGACAAAATGATGGTAAAAAAAGGAAAGAAAATTATTTATGGATCACTAACCTATGGGATCGGTAAATTAATTCGTAAACAATTCCTCATGATCTCCTACCATTGGCACTTACATTGCGCCATTTTTTTTCCAGCAAACGGTGTTAGATGGCTTCATCTGATCATGGAATGAAACGATAAAGGCATATTATACAGAGGCTGTTCACACAATTTTTAGACAATGTATATTGGGACAACGTTTAGATAATGCAGTTTTTAAAAGTCCGAAAGCACAAAAATCCATAGGTGACACATAGGGAGATTTAGTAGGCATATCAGTGAAGGGTATGGCCTTGAACCAGTTTCTTGTTCCATTTCTTTTAGGATATTTACAGTGGATTTTGATGTGTGACTGCTAGCTTTGTCCTGATGGAGTCTCATAGATTGATAGCACTGTGGGTAAAGCGATGGTATATCATTCAGAAAAATTGGCGATAAAATATGTTCCTGATAGTATTTGGAGTTAGTCTTGACATTTTTTTGCACTCTCTTTATTTTTAACATGCCATTATAAGAAAAACCAGCAACAATCATGAAACCCTTAGAAAAACTTTTTTTCGATTCTTTGAACCATGCAATTAAATTTTTTTCTACACTTTTATGATAATAAATGCCTCTTTTTTTGTTACAATTATTTAATAACACCCTGCTTCATATATTGTGACAATTGTTTTCCATTTTTCTTTGGATAAGTGTTTCTCATATAGAATTCTGCAGCGTGTCCTGCATTGAGCAATATGCTTTGGAAGAAGACGATGCACATTGCGTTTTTTCGCTTTCTTAAGATTGAAATCAACGTTTATCATTTTGTTTACAGTGGACACCGAGCATTTTAATGATTTTGCAACTGTCCTTTGACTAAAGGGATTTTCTTTTAACATTAAACTACGTACCTTTGCAATAGTCGAAGATGTCCGTTTTTTCCTTGGATACTTGTTTGGAATTTTTGTCCCACTTGAGGCTCCAATTTGACGTTTTTTCCCTTTCTTGTTGATGATATTACCTATCAACCCTTACCGCTTACCAAAATCATCTAAAATATGTGCGAACAGCCTTTGTAGGAAAGATTTATTGTAAAAGATTTTGTCTATTCTGCAACAGAAAGAAGAATATTAAGGTTTGATCCAGTATGTGATTACATATGCTGATTGTGTTCAGAGAAAAATCCCAAACCACCTCTAATAGTTGATTTGTTTTAAAGTATTAGAGATCTTGAAGAGAGAGATGAAAAAAAATGTGGCGTGTTACACAACCCGTTAAAATTTCAAATAATCGGATCTTTCACCCGAATTCTGGACACGTCATTTCATCAGAAGCAGGGAAGTTGATACAGATTTTAACTGGAAAATGCTCATGCGAAATATGATTGCGAAACGTGACTCAGTTTGATCCCTTTCTTAAATATCAGAAACTTCGAAGAAATTCTACTAAAAGCTGAACTAAAGAATGCTGAAGCTATCCGATATGAGAAAGATGACTTAAGATGATGACGAAAACAAGTATTCACTTGTTCCATATGTTTATAGTTACAGTGGAAGCTTCATAAACACGAAATACAATCTTCAAACTTATGCTGTTACACAACCAGAAAAGGCAAATTTTATTTGTAGCTTAAGCAAATGCAAATTAATACAAATACACGTTTCAGAAGATATTACTGGAAACTTTTAATAGACTTGACGTTTTCTGTAGGAGTCTTATAAATCTCCATTATGGAAAGCTCAATATCGTATAAAATGTCATTACATTCACATATGTGTATCTTAATAACTGGAAAGAAATAACTTTCATAAACTAATTTTAACCGTACTGATTGTATTTTACTTTTTGATATAATATGAAGCAATGTGAAAATGAAAATTTAATATTGCTTATTACATTAAAAAATCTTTTTTCTAGAAAAGTGCCTCGTGATTTGTATATAAATTAGAAAATAAATTATACTTCATTCCTGACTTTGGTAACACAAAGTACACGATGACCTTATTTAATTTCTAAATTGCTTCTGCATTCTAGGAATTTGTGTTAGATTGTCGCTATTTCGTTTACGTTTTTGTTAGTTTATGAATGATGATATAAATTTCATAAAATGCTAAAAGTTCTAAACGTTAAGTTATTTCCTTTATCAGCAAATTTTAAAGGTGCGTTTACTGAAAATATTGGAAGTATAAGAGAGATATGGTATTTGTAATGTTATAAGGTATTTATCCCTCCTTCCTGGTGAGGTGGTCTGCACATTGGGCGCTTATTTAGAGGTCCAAAAAACCGATTCTCGGCGACGGCGTTGTTCATTTTTCATCTCTCTCAGCATTAAAAAAATCCTAATGTCTCTACAGTGGCCCTCGAACTAAAACATGTGTTGGATGACGATTCTCTGCCGCCAAGATTTAGCGATTGGGTTCCCTAAAAACTCCAATCGCCCTTCAAAAGGGGAAGTATGTAAGGTATTTCTCCCGCTTTCTGGGTGTGCCTTCGTGTTGTAGTGGTCTACACGCTGGGCGCGTATTCCAGAGGTCCCGGTGCGATTCGTCAGAAGCATCAAATGGAAGAGAAATTTGGAATTGTGAGATTCAAAAGTATAAAAAATTTTTTTAAATCTGAAAGCTTTCAGATTTTACATGACACCTAAAGAGGCGTTTTTTAACGTTTTGTGTGTTACCTTTATTTATTAAATATCATATTCTTCGCACTTAAAAAGTAAAATTTAATTCAACAGCAGTACCGCAAAATATATTTTAAGATGAGCATATCTTTAGAATTTCCGATACACAGTCTCGCGCGCTGGAGATAAAAATGTTTTTTTTTTTCATACAATGTTGCCATTCCTCACTTTGAAATCGCTGGTTTGTTAATCAAAAATTCTTTAATCCCTGACAAAATATGAAATAGATAAGAAAACAAATTCCAAATTAGGACTTCAGATGACTATATTTGGTGGAGGAATACGTCATTCAAAATTGGGTGGGTCTAGGTACCATTTTATCACAATGCGAGAAACATAACATACATTTATGCAGATTCTTCATTATTTAATTGCTTTAAATATAATACAGGGCTGTAATATTTGTTGGCAACAGTTTGAAAAATGAATCAACGCAGAAAGTGAACCAGCGCAAAATGCCAAAACGAAATTAATAAACCTTCTGGGCTAAAAAAATCAACTTTTTTAAAGTATGTTTTGCATAAAACACTGTCGTTTTTAATGGTCGATCAGACATTAAGTCCCTTGTTTTCAGAAGCAAGCAAAATTTCGAATAAATGTTTGGGGACAAATCACCGAAAATATATTTTTTAATTAAAACCACGATGCATATTTTTTTTCTAATTTAAACACGATGCAGATTTTTATAATTAAACACGAAATTATACTCCTTTATCGATATGTTCAAAGTTGTAAAAGTTAAATTACTGCGCTTTCATACTCGTACTTAAGTATTGTACCTAATCAAGTAATACAGAAATTTAATTGCAAATTATGGATATAGTAACTAATAATTTTAAACTAATAACGTATTTGCAACTAGTTAAAAGTACCAAAGAATCGCTTGCAAACTCTAATGCTTGCAATTTCTGAAACGAAATTACTTCATATTTTATTCTGTCTCTTATAAAGAAAGCGCAATAATTGAAGACATACGAAACCTCTTAAAACTGCGAGTTAAATGTCCAAGTCATATCACGTGCTAAACATTAAAACAGATTGCTGACACTACATTACGTGCTTTACATTACTCGCAAAAAACATTTCTCTGGTCCAGCCTATGTGTATTATTCGCAATTAAACAACTTCTGTGTGCTGTAGCACGATCCTATATTTGTTGGCGTAATATGATCTCAAATATAGAGAACGTGACTTAGTTCTAAGCTAAACTTACTGTTCTTTGCTTTTATTAGTTATAGCACTGCACGCTTTAAAGAATACTTAAAATATAATTAAAAGAGTAGCATGGCATGTTAGTTAAGTGTATCTGCTTTTGATTTTATAGGGAGGAAAATTAACGAATAAAATTTTGAATCATTTATTTCTTTTCTTGTTGCCTGAACAATATATTATTGCACTCTTCGGTTTAAAATTTAAAAATTAAAATTTAAAATATTAAACATTATTTGTGAAAGGAAATAATCAATATTATCTTGAATACCGACCGAATTTGTCTTTTCGATCTTGCTTCACACTTCAAGTGTCGTTCACGTGAGAGATCAGCTATCCTGTTTGTATGAATCTTTCATACCAATAGTGATATTTAAAAACAATCTTGGCTTGAGAAAGTATCTACTGGATCATATGCATTCTTTTAATGTTTTGGAGGAACCTCCTACGTTTCTAAACAGTTAGATTCTATCCCAAATAGTCTTTCAAGTTGCATAGCAGGATTTTTGGTGCAGGAATGCTGATCACCGTGTTTCTCATTAGTTGTGATGGATAAACGTTCAGGGAGTTTTTCCTATTCGAGACATTGTCAGCATGCTTTAACATTTAATATTCTGCATAACCTCTTGTTTTTGATATGATACTATCCTCAGAATTTTTCCTCGTTTGCAGCATTTCAAACAATTTTGTCAAAGGAATTCCATTGTGAAGACAAACTGTAATGCAGACTTTTGAAACTGTCATTATAGTTGCCGTTTCAAAAAAATCGCCAAAGAATATTTTAGCAAAGATGAATTTATGTGAAAAGATTAAAACGAAATAAAATAATGGTTGTTTCCTAATGCTGATGAAAGTCGTAATAGATTCTGAAATAAACTTCTCAAACAATTTTTAGACTCTGTATTTTAACTGAATATTCCTATTACTTTTTTAAAGAGTATCACAGCTTATAATTTTTCTTTTAGCTTTTAAATTTTGAATGATTTGTACTTTTTATATGCCTTAATTTCAGACCAGTATTAGTGGCAAAGTGACCAGTATTATCAGGTGTAGCCTCTAGTGAGTTAAATATGTAAACATTTCATAAATTATTCACTACTGTATAAACAAACATAAAAATACATGAGAAGTACAATTTTAATGACAAGCAAAATAATAGTAAAATATTGAAAACTAGAGCTACTCTGCGATTATTGACTTTATTTCAATAATATTGAAAGAGCTTGAAATACAGAGAGAATGTGAAGAACGTGATACAAGGCAGAGATGGAAATTTCCGTTAGCAAAATAACGTGGAATTGTTCTGCAAAAGATTGCCAGAAATTTTCGGTATTTTATTTTACAAATGCCAAACATTAGCGCTTAAGTCATTATTTCATGGGCTGTCCAGTACGTTTTAACAATGTCCTCATACCGAGAAAGTGCAATATAGTTATTTAAATGTTCAAAAGTTATAGGCTGATTGGAGTCACACAAAATACAGTTTAGGGAATCGATCACTCCAATTCTGTAGATGTAGTCTTGAAAACAGTCATGTCCAGTCAGACGTCTAAATAGATATAACGCTGTCTTTTTTGGAAAACTGGGAACGAAAGTTGTCTCTTCCCCCAGAATCCTCCAACTCTTATCCATAGCACATTGAATCATGCCCTACTTGAAAATTTTCTTAAGAGTCAGGTTAACAAACAGTTTAGTCGTATGAAAAGAAAGCGTTCGATTAATGCATTGCATTATCGAAGTTCCTTTCGTACCAAATTAGCAGCTTTTTTATTTCCCACAATTTCACAGTGAGCTGGAATTAACTGGAAAGAAATTCTGAGTGCCATTGCCTTAAGCAAAGGCCTATAGTCTAAATTCATCATCAAAAAGAACACAAGAGAGACCGTCACATTGTAGCAAATTTAATGTTATCCAGGGTGCACCACGAGGAAGCCTGCTGCGTTACATCCCATATTCGGTCTGTAGATATGTTCATTATGGATGAAACGGAATAAAATGAAGTATGCCTGCATGCCATATATTTCAAAGAAACGATTTCATTTAACGGGTTTCACTACTTTGTTAAACTTGTACATTCTCTTTATTTGATTTTGACATTTCTTCACTATTTCTAAAAATGTTTCTTTTCTACCAAATTTTGCTTCACATGATGGATCTTTAAGAATTCACTGAATCGTTACTTCGTTCATTTTTAGAACTTTATATATAAAATACTTTTGGTAACGCAATTTTGAAATTGGGTGTAGATTTAGTGAAAGTGTAATACATCTATATGTATAAGCAGACACATACACACATACACAGACATGAAGAACACGATTGCTTCTTAGTAACAAGCGGAAAAAAATTTATTTGTCTAAAATGAACATTTCATAAAACTGAGTTGATGTGAAATAAAATGGTGATATCTTAATATCTGTAATTCTGCTGGTAAAATGCTTTTGGGCCTGGTTCATCAAAGTGAAAGTAGTCTTGCGCCTTGCACCTCTATACAAGCTACCTTGGGAGTTACTGAGTTTTCTTTAAATTAAGGTCGACCTAGGTTCATGTGCCACTGGATTTTAAGAAACCTATAATTAACTGCGAAGGAGGGGTATTATATTTTTTTTACAAAAATTAGGAATATGGATGTCAGTTGATCACATAAAATGTCAGCCTTTCTTAGTCAGATCATGCTCATTGTGTTAAATGTTCTAAATAATTGATAAATAAGCTTATTAATAATTTGTTTTGATTTAATTTTATATTAAAATTTAACTAACTCATGCTGTCTCAAAGAATATGACAAAATAAATAAACAACAATTTTATTAATCAAAAATATAGGCGAAAAATTCATTGATGCAATTTTATGCGAGAGATGACTTTTAAATGCAGGAGATGCTTAAATAATGAATGTTTAATGATACAAATTTAAATAGACTTCGAAAAAAATGATACATCGAAGAAACTTCATGAACTTTTAATAAAATTGAATTTATAAATGCCAACCTTACTTTACATTTGAATATACAATTTAGAGTGAGGATTTTTAAAGTAAGCCAATACCGCTTGAAGTTAAATTTCTTGAATGTTCCCGTTTAATGCGTAACCCCGGCCTTCAAAGTGTTAAAGCGTGCGTTACTGTTACTCAAATTTCAGTGCTTTGCACAAGACAATCCAATTTAAGACTTTTATTTTGCGAAAATGCTATATGAAATATAGCGATTAAATTTTTAAATAATCTTCAAAATATAAATTTAAGTTTCCTATAAAGTAACAGAACTTTTCGTCAATGTGAAGGACATTTGTGTAAAAATCAAGCACCCATTTCTGATTCACTAAAACCTGAGCTAATGAGAAATGTTAGTGCAGTAGTCTCAAACTGACGGTCCGCTGGCGTCATGCAGCCCCCAAAACAATTCTATGCGAATACATTTCAGTTATGCATTCGTTGCAAATACGGTGTCACAAAAGAGGAGAACGCACGTCGTCTGCTTTTCATTCGATATCTGCATAGGGACCCTGGACCTGGTGTGACGGTTTGGGCACCATTAGGTACGCGACGCGTACATCTCTAGTTCGAATCGACTATAATTTGAACGCAGATGGGTACATTTTGACATCTTACGTCCAGTTGTTGTGCCCTATATTCGAGTACCTCCAAACGCCATGCTGCAATAAGATAATCCAAGACCACATGCTGCACCTCGTGTTCTGACTTTCGTCGATACATACGGTATTCGATTGCTGCCCTGGCCTTAACAGTCTCCAGATCTGTCACCCATTGAAAACATCTACTCATGGGTTTCTGAGAGACTGGCCCGCGACCCCTCTCCAGCTAATACGGTTGATAAAGCATGGCATAGACTTAAAGCAGCACGGCATGAGTTGCCCATTTCTGTCATCCAAGCCTAGTTTGACTCCATGCCTAATGGCTTAAGGACCGTTTTGGCTGCCAGGGGTGGCAGCTATTTCTACTTATTTCGAACCTCTAAATACTCATTAATAATCATTTGTCCATGCCATACTGTTTGCGTGCAATAAATATCTCTTTTTATTTGCTTTTCTTCATGGTGTTACAATTTTAATGGCCAGCAGTGTATTTAGCTGTTAAGGTGCTTGAGTAACAACGCGCAACAAACAAAATTGTACCAAACTTTTCACGTAGAAAATAAATATTGTTACGAATTTTGTATGCATGTAAGTAATTTTAGTGAAATTATCTGTGAAATTGTAGTATCTCTTGCAGAATGTAACATGAAAGGTTTGAAAGAGTCGAAACTCTGCAGAAAAAATGGGATTCCTAGGACAAGTATATTCAACATTGAATAATTGGCTATCTAACTAAATTGGCGAAATATCGCCAATCTTGCGATGGTTTTCGTGAATAAATTTTGTTGTCAAATTTGGTGAAAAATCGTCAAAAATTGCCAAACTTGTCGACCAGTAATTTCGAGAAGAGGAAAGTACTAGAGGTTTATCAATGGCCCGGCGAAAACTATATAAGACCGAGGAGAAAATCAGTTTCTCAGTTTTTCAGTTCAGCTTCGCTGTTTAGATGAACTTTGCATTGCGTTGTGTTTAACGCGCTTAGTAATTTGAAGTGTAACTACCGATAGTGCTCCATTACACTGTGAAGAGTTGTGCGGGTACGTTAATGGAAGGTTCCAGAATTATAAATTATTTCTTTTGGTAAAATAAATTTTACTAATCTATCATCGGTTCTGTGTGCACTCAGTCCATTGAGATCCTGTATGCACGAAACGACATAAATTTATTTACTTTTTCCTTTGCGTTATTATTATTATTATTATTAAAGTATGTTTTCATAAAATATTTAGTAAGCGAAATTAAAAATTTAATTAAAATATATTTTATTTTGTTGATAAAAATATTTCAATTTGTTAAAAAAAATTTCTGACTATCTGTTTTCATATCGTGCATTCGAAACACACGTAGTTTTATTTTGAAACCATTGTGATAATCCATTATTAAAAAGCTAATTAAAATACCATACGTCAGTACGGAAAACAATCAGTCAGTGGTTTAAGTATTTTTCCTTATATAACTTAATTGGTGTCGGATATAACTTTACACCAAAAAGCGAGATGTTACACATTATTGCTATTCTCTTTTTTTCCCTCTAAATTAATTTAAGTGATTAAATAATGTTGGTGCGCCGAATGTTTTTAATGTAAGGCAGTTTTTCTTTTTGTTAACATTAACTCATCTGTTTTTATTATGCGAATAATTGCTGTGACATTAATATTAAATTTATTCAAGGTTTGAAAGAATTATTAATTATGATTTACTTAATGAATGAGCAATACCACACATGACTGTTACCGAAAGTGTTTATTCATGATTAGGTTTTTAATGGGGAAATGCAAAACCACTTTTTTTTGTTTTAATTGCTTAAAGAGAATAGCAAAACTGCGTAAAGCGGCAATTAGAAAATTCCGAAGATAGCAAAAATTAGACCTTAGCCGGCGGTGGAAAAAAAAATAAAGATAGCAAGTTATTTCCGAGGCTACATTGAACTTTGCTTCGGTGTTCTCAAAATTAAAGCAGGCCCTAAAGCTGAATATATGTAATGCAGCGTTTTAGATATATGGAACAAAAAATTCAACAGTTTCTACGCAAATAATACTGAAGCTAGTAGCCGTAAAAGTTCATTCATGTTGCCGCGGGTCATGAATACGAAATTAAGAAATTCATAAATATTAAAAAATAGTTTTAGGTAGATACTTAGTCGATAATAAGAACGTGGTAGAAAGGTTTCATACTAGGAAAAAAAGTAAATCGCAAAAGGCTTAGCTTTTGCTTGTTATGCTAGAATGATCGTTACAGTCATTAAACGCTTTGGTTTTATAAACGCTAAAGGCTTGAGAATTGAGTAAAAATAAAATAAAAGTTAAGGAGAAGTTCTTTATTAAACTTAACGGGAAATTAAAGTTCAAATAAAGGCTCCCTATGAGAAATAGGTAGTTATCTTCTCTAGTTCTGTAAAAGTTATTTCTAATGAGGTAGTTACTTTGGCTCATTTTTGTGAATATTCTTTGTATTTTCTTTGGGCTTCTTTTATTTGAGTTGAGACATTTTACTCCTTTTAATGAGAGATCAGCAATTAAGAATGAGAAGATACTGAATTAATTAGTATGTCCCGTTCAGAAATATTACTAGGCGGACATTGGTAATTTAATAATTGCTTTGAAAATCAAATATGTTTATCAATAAAAGTAGTATTATGAAACGAAGGATTTATTTAAATTAATTCAGAAATATTATTAAGAGGTTTTGCAAATTATCATTCTTATTTTTGCTAAGCAGTTTGAATTCATTGAAAATATTTAGTAAAATATATAATATTCTTGCATTATGATTGATTTATAATTGGAAATAAATATATTTGAGTAAGGAAAAAAGGCATTAAAATAGCATTAAAATTAGTTTAATAAATACAAAATTAAATGAGGGTTTTGAGAAAGTATTGCTTCTGGGGAAGACAATTTGTGTTGCATTTTTCAAGAAAGCCTGTGAAAGATACAATTTTACCTATTTAGCTGTTTTCCTTCTTGTTTACCTGTCTATGTTCTATATATGTATCTACTCTCTACGCTACTATATATGTATCTCTCTATGTGTTTTAGTTAACAAATTTATAGATTTAGATTTAGGATTATTTAATTAATTTGCTTTATTTAATCAATCTGTATCTATGCATTTTAGTTAACAAAATTAGCCTTTTGCTATTATAGGACAAAATTTTAAGAATCTTTGAAGACAAGATTAAAAATTAATGGAAAATTGTTCCGAAATAAAAATAAGAAAAACAAGTTCATATAACGAACTTTTGTATGGGTCTGCTCAACTATATAAATGTAGACGTAGATATATGTGTGGTGTATTATCAATTGAATGGTATAACATATTTCATCTAACATTATGTGCACTAATCAACAACACTTAGAATATAATATCACCAGCTTAGCACTGAGCGTAAGTATGTCACTAATTGATAAGGTAACATATGTGTTCAATATCTGTAAACTATTTTTGTAAATCTATTTGTTATTTTTGTAAGCGTAATTCAAGTGAGCACATATCACATCTGTACTGTGTAAATCACATTCAAGAACAATTCGGGTAATTATCAGAGTGAACATAACAAATAAATAATAAATTCAGTAATTTCATTTTATTAATATTGCGTTGTGTAAGCTAATTTAAACCCCGTAAATTAGAGTACATGGTCCAGTGTCAAAAATTAATTAAAATTAAAAACAATATAAAAAGTAATTAAAATCAATTTTACGTTTATTTAGTGACATCAAGGGTTTACAGTTACATTTTTATTTTTACTTTGGGTGGTGGTGGTCATCAAAGTTAACATGGTTAGCTGACACGACAAAATAAACGGGCACATACCTTGTATATTAATTAACATTCAAAAATATTGGAGAGGTCCCCTCAGATAGTACACAGGTGTTCTTGCAATCAAATTCTGCATAGACAGGTTGCTGGATATGTAACGATAAAAAAAAAAATTAAAACATTAGCCACGGGGGCGGCTGCTAGGAACTCCGGCATTCTGCAGTTTCCTTCAGGCAGACTACTGGGCTACTGGTTCCAAACAGTCATTCTTAATTTCGGTGAGAAAAATTAAATCTTCCGCTTGCACTTTTCTGGAACGAGTACATATGCTCACTACACAGCTGATTTTATTTTATGTCTCATTATCGTAAAATTGTTAAGTAAATTTAAGCATGCAAAAATGCTTTAGTATTTAAGTTTCAGAAACACTGCAGCCAAGAATTTTTTCAATATGAATGTACCCCCCCCCAAGCCTTTTCAATAACTATTACCTTCCGAGTTATATAAACTACTGGTGTTACTTTTGTGCATATAATTTCCTGCATGATTTGATGCGCTTGCACCTTTCAAATATTACAAAAATGTTTAAATATACCGCTTTTGTCAATATTGCAATGAAAAAAACTAACAGCAAATTGAGAAAGGTAAATAAAAGTACTTTATTTCTTTCAAATGTATTATTTGACTAAATACTTCAAATTTTATTCATTAAATTAGAAATTACTTTATTAGAAGGATATACTAATACTATTTAATTATAGTATTAGTATTTAGTTTATTAATACTAATACTATTTTAATACTATTTTATACTAATATTTTTAATATTTAATAATAAGGAGATACTTCCAATTACATTATCTCGCTTTAATAACAGGCTGCTTGTTAATTTAATTCAAGATGTTTTAGATACGTTTGGTTGGTTTTTATAAAGGAAGACGAAGCCGATAATAGCTATCTGGCTAGGGAAAGAAAGTCCTACGTGAAGAATTATCATTTTAAAAGAGTTATCGACTCACATTAACATTATGTATTCGGAATAAATGTAAGAATTCATGTTGTCGGCTCGCATAGGCTCAATGAATCGAATCCTAGATTGAACTAACAATGTTTTGCGTCTTTGATCATTCGACTATTAGTGTGCCAAGTCATATTTCAAGAGAAGAATATAAGCGCAAAATATTAATAGCATCATAACTAGAATCTGAAGCCGTTTCAATGTAACAACAAAACAAAATTAAAAAAAAATATCCGCTTGGAATAGTTTAAGATATCAATTAGTGCTGAAGAGAACGAATGATTCAACATCAATGTCTTCGCAATGCAAATTGCAATTCGTACATTACAACCTCATGCATTACTCTTTTAATTACATCGTGTACAGTTTAATTTAATCGAACTAAGTACACAAAATTATTAAACTGATGAGTCTTCTATTTCTTTGCAGAATAGCCAAAAGGAACAGAAAATGAATCCATTTAATAAAGCTTAATTGAATGCAAAATTGGTGTACATCATTATCTAAAATTATGATGATAAATTATTACGCATTCTAAGCTAATGCTTGATCTGATTATATCTAATTTATCTCGCGCAATAAAATATTCAGTTGCGCGTCATCAGAGAAAGGCGAAAATGTCTGAAATGTTTATATTCGGTTATATCTTTTGAAGTTTCAAGCGGAAACCTAACTCAGTTTGAGGTATAAGCATTTTGAGTTACCCATAATTTCATATCATTTACTTAATGCTTTAAACGCATTTTAGAATTTAATTACTTATTTTACTTTGTGTAAATAAACTGAGTTGTGCAAATATAGGTTTTCGCTAAGCGACATTTTAGAATATTTCATAATTTGTATTATGCATTTGAAAGCATTAATACAATTAATGGTATGAATACGTACGTATGGATATGCATGAGTATTTTTGAAAGAATGTACATAGAATGTTTACACATTTTAAAATGATTCGGGGACGTTTATCTAATGTTTAAAATGTAAAGCATATTTTTATTAATCGTTATATAAGGTATTTCTCCTGCCTTCTTCTCACGCCTTCGTGGTGTGGTGGTATGCACACTGGGCGCGTATTCCAGAGGTCCGCGGCTCGATTCCCGGCGAAGGCGTTGCAAATTTTACATTTCTCCTGCTTCCAAAAAATACCCAATGCTTCTACAGTGGCGCCCGAACTAAAAGAGTGTTGGATGATAATTCTCCTTACCCAAGATTTGGCGAATGGGTTCCCTAAAAACACAGTCGCCCTTTAAGCGGGGGAGTATATAAGGTAGTTCTCCCGTTTTCTTCGCATGCCTTTGTGGTGTGATGGTCTGCACGCTAGATGCGTATTCCAGAGATCCGCGGTTTGATTCTGACGAAGGCGTTGCAAATTTTTCATTTCTCCTGTTTCCAAAAAATACCTGTCTCTATAGTTAAAATGTAAAGAGTATGTTCCACCTGATAGCTTTCTTCTGGAGAGCACCTGAGTTCGCATTCTGATTTACACGATAGATGATCTTTCGCAAAATTTTCACAGGAATAGATTTCCCTTCATTTTTCACTACAATCCATAGTCCATCAATCGTGGTGGGCTTGCGCTTCGAAAGAGCTCTTTCCAACAGATCAAAGCCACCATAATATATACGTGAAACGTCAGGAGGCTTCTCAGAAATACGTTGAAACACATCCCTTCCCATGTCAATACACTTCTGCCATTTGACTGAGAGATCCCGAAGGGCTTTGGTAAACCAGTTTGTGGTGGTGTTGTGCATCACCTATGGACAACTGCATGCTATTCGGCAGACGATTCAACATCTTGGCCATTGACTGAGTCCTTCATCTTTTCAAGAAAGGCGTAGTCCGAGGTCTTGGTTCGAGGTCCGATATGTCCACCTACTTTGCACACACATTTGCCATCTCCAAATCACCATGCACAATCGCCTGCAATGTTCCTTGCTCAAGCCCTGTCTCTCCCTGCATCTTGTTGAACGTTATGCGACTGTTCTTCATGATCAAATCCGACACGGCTGCCACATTTGCTGCTGTATGCGATGTTGCTGGTCGTTCCGCGCTGACACCTTTGGCTGCAGTCTCCACTCCACTGCTGAACTTGGCCAACCAACAGGATACGCCTTGAGGGTGCTTTGTTCACGCACACTGACACCATGCGACGATGGATCTCAGTACCTTGTATCCCTTCCTTCTATATGAACCACATTCTCCAACGCTGATTGTGATAATCACCTTCCATCATTGCTGTCCACGCTCTCGATGACGATTGCGAAAGAGACGGGCGCTGACTTATCCGTTCGCTTGCGGCCAGCTCCATCTATGCATTCTGAGTAACTCAGACCTCCTTTTCTCTATTTCACTTGTTTTCCCTTTGCATAGTGTAATAGTTTCTTTGTGAGAGCCGTTGTGTTAATCATTTCTGTGCTATCCAAGTGAGTTGAGTTGATTCTAAAATGTTTTTCCACTCATTTTAAATTTCGTATTCAAAAAGAATCCTGCTAGAATCATAAAAACTTACCAAAACATTCTTTGCATTGACGGAACCAGTATGCACAGATTTTTGCTCGTCGTTTCGCATAATAAATATATTTTATTTTACTGTAGTCATTAAGGGAAATCCACTTCACAAAGGGTACAATTGATTTCTATTTATCTCTCGCTGAACAGATTTCATACAGGATTTTAAAAATTGGTAAAGCGAAAGCTGGTAAACTTAATGTGTTTTAGCTTTTTTAAATTAGAAATCTTAGTTTGTTATTTTATTTACTGTTGCTTCAGATGTATTTAAAGACTTACAATTGATCCATGCGTCGGCAGATCTCTTTTCTCGTTTCCAACAATTTAACTTGAGAAACATTAGAAACCGTACGTAGCTTCTTCGTGTTTTCGTTTGGAGTCTTCTTTCCCATGTAGAAGTAATAACTCACGGTTTGTTCCTTTACGATTAATCATACATTTCACAACGTTTTAGTAATGTAACAAGTGAATGACTATTTTATATAAAAATTTGTTAATGACAAATTAAATGTTAATGTTAACAAATTAGATGTTAAAGTGCCCATAAAAAAAGGTGTAGACGCGGTAATGCAAAATCTTCGATGTGAGGTGCATTAACCGTTCCTAACAATGCAGGATGCAATGATGTTCGTACACGCTGTTTAAAATTACATCTAAGAATGTAAATAAGTATTGTAACGATTAATATTGGACACCTTCGTGTAAACCCTTAGGGTTCTGTATCTCAGAATAGATTACTCTTCTATACTGACGAACAGGAATTAAGTAAAAAGCCTTTGATTGATAGCTCTGCTTTCTTGACAACTTTATAGCGACCAGTCGGGTTTCTGTTTTTGAGAATTACAACCTTTTTTGCGAAATTTACTTTTTAACTATCTTAGAGAAGCGGATAAAGACGTCACCTACAAAATTTTATCTCCACGATTCTTCTATAAGAAAGAATTCCTATTTATATTCACCTACCATAACACCCTTTTTAAATATACTATTGCTTCTACTTTCATATACATTAAAAGGGCATTTATGCTTCTTACTTCTAATACAGCACGTATGAAACCCTTTCTGTAAGTTTTAATTTTGTTCACTCATGGTATTCGCCATTATGGGCAAAAGTTTTGCTTCAATTTTTAAACTACTTCTTGATGAGATATTAAGATCAAATTCTGTACACACAATGATTCTGGATGACAATACAATAAGATGAAGCGAATGTTTCAAAATTTAACTTGGAATTTTTTAATTTAATAGAGTATAAACGATTTTTCTCACGTATCCTTGCTTAACAACAACAACAACAACAAAATAAAATCTCAAAAGTTTAGTTTGAACCTTCGGGTAGAAGAAAAAGTTTTTCAAGTAAGTTTTGTAATACAGTTTCTGATTTCTTTGGTGAGTTTTTTAAAATTACTGCATTTTTAGGCTATTTTGACATTTATTATTTTAAAATTTCAAAATTTAAAGTGTATCGGTGATAAAGTTTTAAAATTTTCACATATTATAAAGAAAACCCTCTATAAAAATGAGAGGGATTAAAAGATATTAATTTGGCGATTTCTACATTTTCAATAATATACTACAATATGAAACAGAAGTGAAAATACCTGTTCCTCGCTTTCAAGATATGATGCCATAACATGATATTATTTTTCCTGCTTCCGTATCTGAAATCAACCGTATTGATTAGAGGTTAAAATTATTTGTAATGAAATTTGCGACGTCTTTTCAAACGTCTGCGTCTTCCTTATTATATAAGTTTATATACATTTTTTTAGTATTTTATTTTTAAAATGATTTTTTATTGTTATACTGTGGTATGTAATATTATATTCTTTTATGGGATTTATAAGTTCTAGAACTCAAAATGTATGATCTATAAACATTCGAAAATTTCAAAGGTTATAAAATAAAGTCTTCACCGTCTTTCGAAACAAAAATGATTAAAAAATATTGTATAGGTGTCTTTCTAGAAGTTTTTTAAACTAGTCTCAATTTTATAAGCTATGTTGTTGTCGTCTCACTTTCTAATAATAACATCAAAACAAGCCCACGATGCAAGAAGTACAAGATCGCGCCTGTCTTTAGAAAGTGCCTTGGACACCATACAGGTAATAGTACAACTTTGTTCACTCAGAATTCTGATGGAGAGAACCCCAAGATAATTAAATCCAAGAGTTTTCCACCCCTCTTCTCCTACCACCAACGTCTTGCGAGGTCTTTTGGTTCGCCGCATATTTAGGGTGCCCCTCATGCCTCACAGACGCTATACATTTACAAGCATCCATGTGTTTTCCGGGATTCAAACCCGAACCCTTCGGTACGGCAGTCAGAGTCGGTAACCATTATCCCGATTGGGAGGCTTATAAGCTTTTATATAACTCATGCTGTTTGTCGGTACGGGTAAACTTTGACATCAATTTTTTAATTTTTCCCGGATAAGCTATCGATCCCAAATGTTATACATACTCTCATTGTGGAATGCAATAAATACAATGTGGTGAAGTAAGTGGCTCAAAATTTGGTTTAGATGTTTTTAAATTTTATACTGCATCTAATTGTTTCGCACTTATTTTCGTCTAATAAATAAACTAAAACTCTCAGAATTTTATTTATTTGAAAAATCGGATAGAGGGGAATATCTTTTAAATGAAATTTATATGTGATTTTAAAGAAATTTCCGGTTTTTAAGGCAAAATCGCTGAATTGTTTGATATAACAGTTTCTGTTGCCGCAGCAGATTTTTGTTGAAAAATGTTTTTGCAGTTGAATAATTTGATTGTTAAAGTGTTATTGAGATTAAAAAAATGAAAATACGCAACAACAGTAAAATAAAGTTTTTTAAGCCTTTTTATTTACAACTTATAAAATTAAAAATAAATTCAAAAGAGAAAAATAATTTATTATATAGTTTAATGGAAACAAGAGCTCGAAATATTTCCTTTACAAAATTCGTCTACAGTTTTATATGACGAATAATGAATGCGAGGGTATTTAAAAACGAAATCGAGTAATCGAATTGGATATTCAAAAGTATAAACCATTATCATTATAAATTTATGCAAGGTGCTTCATGCCCTTATTGTCGCGATATAAAACTATAAATGAATATTGTAAAGATAATTACTGAGGCACTTATCCCCCTAAATTATATGATAAATAAGTTTTCTCCTTTCAGGTCTCTGATGGTTTTATGCTTAATGTTTTCAAAGAAAATATATTTAATTAAGGATAAACTTTCTTTAACCGACTGGGATAAAGAAGAAAGTTATCAAATGATCCACAACAGTGCAAATTACAAAAACAGAAATACTACTTAACGAAAACTTAACTTACTTAAGAGTTATGAATTTACTAACTAGCTTAAGATTTGTGAAATTACGAATGTCAATGATTTTTAAAGATCTAAAATTTTATTTTGGCAGAATTGGAAACTTTGTTAACAGTTATTTGAATTTTTTCTTAGTATTACTTGCTTAATTTTGCGTAGTATTATTAACTTGCTTAATTTTGCGTAGTAATATTTACTTACTTAACTTACTTAGTATTACTACTTAGTTCTTTAAAGTTTTACTTACTTTTTACATTATTGTACTTAATGTTCGCTCAAGATACTCCTGTCGTTGGCAACAGCTTTGAGCACCTTATCGGTGACAGTACGATTTTGCTCAGTTCCGCCCCGAATTTTGATAGAGAGCACCCCGGGGAGGGGGAGACTGGCCTGAGGGTCTCTCACCCCTCTCCCCTTCTACTAAACCACATGAGAGGACTTTCGGCCTCATATTTATAGTGCCGTCATGCCGCACCTACACTATACATTTACAAACACCCATGCCTTCTCCGAGATTTGAAACCTGGAACTTCGGCAAGGCAATCAGCAACACTAACTACTATACCGGGTTGGGCGGCATTTTACTTGATAATATGTAGAAGTCGCTTTATACATTTCCTAATTATTTACAGTGCTCTTATACGTCTGCCAAATATTATGATAACATTCCGTTTTTTTTGCATTCATTACCCTCATAAAGAGAAGGTTTTATGACTGCATAACATGTTAATGATATAAAAATATTGACTTTCATAATATGTAAATATAGTTAACCATGATTATAGTAATTAATTTCAATATTACTTTAAGAATAATATTTTTGTAAATTATTTAAAGTCATAATGAAAATTAAAAAATGTAATTTACGAGAAATCAAAATTGCTAGACATATAATAAAAACCATCACAAAATGCCTATAGCGGAAAAAAATGCGAAGTATGGTAATCATATTTCAAACAAATAAATGAAAGAAGGCAGTTCGAAGTAAAATGCTAATGCATTGAAATATTAGGAAACTTAAAAGCAATAAATTTATTGAGCCTTCAGCAACACAGAAGATAAAACAGTCAAAGAAAAATTCTAGGAAATTGGGAATGTCTGATAATTAAAGGAACAAAGAAACGAGAATATATAATTTAGATTTAAATGTGATTGTTAAAAAATTATTCTCTTCATATAAAAACTTATAATTCACACGAGATAACCTTTTATTTCCTTTAAGAAAGTTTTAAAATTAATTATTATAATAATGGTTAATTTTTTTACGACCACGGCTTTAGAAATAGCAAGCTTTTAGCGAAATTAAAGGTATTTCAATTAGCATAATTACGCAGTTCTAACTATAAAATATGATAAAAAATACAGAAGTAAATATTATTAAATATGGTGATGATGAAATGATGAATGATAACTAAAATACATCAAAATATTTAAGAAAAGAATTAAAATCAGTATCATCGAATTATGAAATAGAATAGCAAAAACTATTAAAATTAAGAGAATTTAATGTAAGAATAATAATGTGTAACGTTTTGCATGTTTGAAACGATTACTGAAGCAGAAATTCAAGGAAATATAATTACATGCACGTTTTCAAGGATTTAACGAAACCATATGCAATTTCGACACTAATTATTTCCTCTTACCTTTAAAACTAATATGTGAAAAAAAAACGGAAACTAAAACAAATTAAATAAATAAGTAAATTATATTAATAAATTAGATAAGGAGAAGAGGATTAGAAGGATTATTTGTATTATTAGAAACAGAATTATTTATTGTGGCAAAACATTCATAATCTATAGCCTAAGCAGAAAATTTAAATCTACATTAAATGGCAAAATAAATACAAATGTCAGTCGCATAAATTAAAAGAAAAGTAAAAACTCTCCCACATGAAATTTACTAATGAATTTTTATAACTTTAATTATTCAAACAAACTTGCAGTATTTCTTCTAGTCACAGTCAAATTTCTGTCATAGAAATTTAATCATTATCTCATATGGTTTCTAAAATCTTGAACATCAGTTTTAATGTCATTTCAAATTTGCATTGTAACAGAAATCGCTGTTTTTCAACAGAACATGTTATAATTTCTTCAACTCATTGTTAAAATTAAAGTTTGAGTATTACCGTAGTATGCTGGCCAAAACCGTGGGGACGTTTTTAAATTTTCATGTTGCACTCTTGCTCTGTAAAGGTGAATGCTAAATGAAAAAGAACTAAATTCTGGTTTCTGCAAAGGCGCTTTGGTATAAAAAGTATTATTCTTAAATAAGAATGAAGGCAAACACAAATGTCGTTGAGTGATGGAGATGAATGGACTTGAAAACTCTGTACTCTAAATCCCGATGCTTTGAGTTTTAATATAAGCATCGGGATTTAGAGTACCGAGTTTTCAAGTGCATTCAGCTCCATCATTTTATCAGCTTATAGAATTTCTGCTTTTTTTTTTTTTTTTTTGCGCACTAGATGGTGTGAGTATGTATAAAAATATTTTGGAAAGGAAAAAAAAGTTATTTTTTATATAGAAAAGAATTATTCTAATGTTAAAGGTAATTTTTTAAATTATGGCACAATAGAAATAAAATTAATAGAAAGATTTTCCTGCAGTTTTTCATAGATTATTTAATATATGTTTGAATCTTGGTGCTTTTCCACGAACTTGGAAGAACGCCCTCGTTATTGTGATACCCAAGAAACAAAATTTTACTGTTCAACATGTGAATAATCTTAGGTGTATCTGTCTTCTTTCTTCTTTAGGTAAATGTTTTGAAAAACTAATTACTAACAGAATTACTTGGCATCTACATAAAGAAAATATTCTTAGTGCTGACCAATATGGTTTCATTGCTCAAAAATGTGCTGAGGATGCACTTCTGCGTCTTAGCAACATTGTACAGAGGGGCAAGATGAGAGGTTTGTATACTATTTTAATTTTTCTTGATATTGAAGGAGCTTTTGATAATGCATGGTGGCCTGCTATTCTTAATTTACTAAAAGAAATGAAGATGCCTCATAATGTGTTTAATGTTGTTTCTGATTTGCTGAAGGACAGGACGGTCGAGCTTTCTTTGGGTGGCACCTCAAGTGTTCGTCGACCTCAGAGAGGATGTCCGCAAAGCTCTGTTCCCGGTCCAAGCTTTGGATTATTATTATGAATGATCTCTTCAGTTGTGAAGTCATTGCCTTTGCAGATGATTTGTTGATTTGTATTCAAGGAAAAGAAATGCAAAAAGCTTTTCGTCTTGCCCAAGATGTTTTAGATTTCATTTATCATTGGTCAATAGATTTTAAGTTAAACTTTAACCATGCAAAATCTAAGACCATGTTTATTGATAGAAGAAATACTACTTATGAAGGATATCAATTGCTTTTAAATGACAATCCCCTTGAGAGGGTGAATGAAATTAAATATCTAGGTGTTTTGTTGGACAACAAATTTAACTGGAAAAAGCATATTTCCTACATTTCTAATAAATGTGAGAGACTTCAGCGTGGGCTGAATCGAATTGCATGTAACAGTTTTGGTGTTAAATCGAATGTTAGCGCAATTATTTATAAACAAGGCATTGTACCCTTTATTTCATATGGATGTAGAGCTTGGGGATTGTCTCTAAAAAAGAAAATTAACTCTAAACGCCTGCTTAAAGTTCAAAGACGAATTTTGCTGCGAGTTATAAGCGGTTACCAAACTATTAGTTACAATGCTGTTTTCTCTCTTGCCGGATTTCCACCCCTGGATTTGTTTATTCTGACCTTTATAGATTACAAGAATAGTCTTGCAAATTACTCCAATTCTCACTTTGATGGTTTATTGCCTTTGTCTGTTCTCCCACATCTTTCTGTAAGACAACCAGTACAGATTCTGGATAGTATGGACACTGATGTAAATTCTTTCTCATTTGTGTTGTATACGGATGGTAGTAGGATTGATGATAAAGTTGGTTTTGCTTATGTTATTTTTGAAGATGATATTGAAATTGAGTGTCACCAATTTCGCATTAGAAATGAATGTACTGTATATATTTCTGAGCTTCTGTGTATAAATTTTGCAATCAAGTGGATAATTAGCCAGGATGGACGTGGTTCCAGCTACTTAATCTGTACGGATTCACTCTCTTCCCTCGAATCTCTTAAAAATACCTCTTTATGTAATGATATTATTGTTAATATACAGCAGTCTCTCGGAGATTTGGAGAAGAAGGGTATCTCAGCGTTTTTTACATTTGTCCGTGGTCATTCGGGTAATTATGGAAACGAGAGAGCTGATTGGCTTGCTAAGAATGCAACTAAAATGATATTAATGTTGATGTAAATATTCCAAAATCTTATTTAAAAAAAACATTCAAAGCTAAAATGATTGAGCGGTGGAACTGTGATTATATCTCTTCTGATAAGGGATGTGTTACAAAAACGTTCTTCCCAACTATTTTTGAAAGACTGAAAAGTAAGGACTTGTTGCTCAATTTTAAAGTTACGCAATTTTTGTCTGGACATGGTAAGTTTAATGTTTATCTTGAACGATTTAAGTGACATCTTCCAATTTGTTTAATTGCAATCTTAGCGTTCAGCAAAGTGTTTTCCACCTGCTTTTTGATTGCTCATTGCTTGATAAAGCAAGAAATCTTTTGAAATGTAGATTAAAATTAGTTGGAATAATTGGCCGTCGAAATGTTATGATTTTGTATCTTGGACTTCGGCCTACCGAGCTTTCAACGATTTTGTTGACTTTTATTTTAAACACTGTTAATGATTTCTTTATACATTTTTATACTTTTGTATTTACTTGTGTTTTTTTTTATCCTTGTTATGATTTCATTGTATTGTTGAAAACTGATGATATTACTTACTATTTTGCCTTTTTTACTTACGATTTGTAAGTCTCGTGTGATACTTTGTGGTGCACGAGGATTTCTTTTTCTTTAAATTAAAAAAAAAAAAATAGAAATAAAAAGTATAAAAGAATATTCTACTTATTATCTGCCAGTTTACTATATAACAATAATTCTTCTAATCATGTTTCGCATAAATATGCATCTATGGCAAAATTCCAGCACTGCGCATTCGATAGTTCGGCGTCATTTCACCGACATTCTTGCCCCAAAATGGCATTACTGGCATTTCATTCAGTAACATTCGGCTCGACATCTATTTCGCGTCTTTCATCATTTTCAATTAGTTTTTTGTTCAAAACCGCGCGTTTTTATGAACTGCTTTATTTTTACTTTTACTGATGCTCAAAATTAGAAAATTTCTAAATTTAATCTATTTTCTTCAAAACTGGCGCACAGACGTCAGTGAAATTTAGTATGAGCATTGATTGATATACGAGTAATACAAAAAAAATCTTATAATAGAAATCTGAATAAGGAAAAATGTGTTTGGCGTAGACGCGCTTAACTGATCTTAAAAAGGGAACAACTCTTCCCTCCTCTCCTACTACAACTTGAAAGAGCTGCCAAGATTTTCCCTATCTGCATGCGGTGCGTTTATCGAGTCAGATGAAGTGCATTCATAAGTATTGAATTAGACTTAATTTATTATAATATTTTAGGCATTATCATGAATGGTTAACAACATACAACAATATTTTTATCCAAAACATAGTGTGCAGTGAAATTTCGATTAATTTGAATTGATTTAATTTGTTAACTTTACTGCTCATTGTTACGCAGCGTTTGAATTATGTTGTGAAATAAAACAATAACATAATTTATTCTGCTTCGTTTAATCTTTATGTAATATTACTTATTTATGATTTAATTTCATTTAATCTTCGTTTAATCTTATTCCAAGTCTCAGAATGTATATAGAACTTTAAAGTTGGATTTTATTTATCTACTTTATAATTTTCCTATTATCATTCCCTTGCAATTCGTACCATAGCGAGTTTCACGCGTTCGAATATTCGATTCATTATAGACTAAGGGGATTACTATTATCATAGAATAGTCATAGTACGGTAGTAGTATAATCGAGCAGGCTTATCGGTGCAGGAAGGTCTAAGACACAGGCTGGAAATTTGAAAAAAAAAAAAAAAAAAAAGGAGAACAATGCGGGCCATGTTTTATCAATGCCAATGGTGCGCCAAATAATCATTCAGCTTTAACAGCGTGACTTCATAGTCAAAATGAGGTAGTTTAAAAGGCCGTGTGGTAATCAGTCCCACTCCTAGAGTAACGTTGGTTTCAGGTCCTCGAGGTTTTGGGAGGAGCAAGGAGAGTTGCAATCACATTTACAAGATCATTCCAAAGATATCCTATAGGGTTTATGTCTGGAGATCTGACTGACTACTTAACCGCTTACTATCCTTTCCATCCAGAAAAGTGAACTGAAGACAAACTGCACTCCTAAAAGTGAGAACATAGGACTCTAGGATTTTGTCTATTCTCTGGAAGATTTACTGTTTGCATCACACTCATTTCTACACACAAGACAGACCATTTAGTGTGGTCTGTCTTGTGGACCAAGCATCAGCGGAGGACTGTTCTCTTCAGAAATGGAGGCCTGATTCAGCTTAACCACTGCTACTAGATATGCCGTTATCTGGAGAGAACTAGGAACTCGTTACATGTCATACTATATTCTAGAAATGGATCATTATTACAGCTGACAGTTTGATGGACTGAGCAGGCACCATACCGGATAGGCTCTCGATAAGGTTAGAAGAACACTGATATCTATCATATACCCTAAATTTTAGCCATTGAAAACATTATTTACCCCTAACATGAAGGAACCACTTCATGGTTTAAGGTTCCGAACTGTTACAGAAATTATTCAGGCAACAAAACTCTCCATTCTCAGAAAAAATTAAATGGACATTGTATAGGTGTACTAAAACTTTCACATTGCTGCAAACGGCAAATAGTCTATAACGAACGTGACTGTGTCGAGGGATAGTAAGTTGCTGCAAACGGATTGTCTGTAACGAACGCGACTGCGTCTAGGGACAGTAAGTTTCATAGAAGCATCTCTTTGGTGTCATTTTCAAATAAAATTGGTTGCTACTATTAAAGTTTCAGTGTTCAAATGTACCTATCTAGGTAAGTCACCTTCAGCTGATATGTGCCCAGGCAGCAACTTATAGAGACAGAGACGTAGCTAAGGTTTGAAGCGCCCGGGGACACCTAAAGATTTTGCGCCCCTTTCTGTGTTCCAAGAATGGAAACCGTTTCATTCTGAAAGGTGTGTCATCAATTTGGCGCCCCTTGAATGCTGCGCCCGGGGACGGATGTCCCCACTTGTCCCACCCTAGCCACGCCACTGAGAGACCATTTCTATAATCAATCTGTATTGTTGCATTTCAAAATATACACACTCGGATAACAAACATTTACTGATATAGTTAAGTTAAATATTATTTTGCATATTTTATTTGCTATCTTCAATTTAAAAGAAGAAAAACAATTCTGAAGAAACTGAAAAACAAAACACTTCACAATAAAAAAATATATTAGCCGTAAGCATAACGTTTTTGATTTTATTTCTTCAAATATGATTCGAGATTTTCGTTTGGCTTCAAAATATTTTTTGATATGATTCATACCTTTTCTAGTACACGAGTTTTAGTGTGAGCTCCGGTTTCAGAATAGCAGCCAATTTATATGCTTCAGTGTCACTCTAACAAAATGCACGCTGTTATCTACGTGATAAATCATCGTTTCAGAAAACTATTCTTTCTTTTTCTTGAAAAATATGAAGGAATGTAAAAAGATATAGCAGGTGACCACAAATTCTCAATTATTTTGATCCATTTTTCTTTTATAACAACTCGAATAATATTGGTGCTGTCAAATTTCCTATAGAAAGAAATTTATTTAATAAAATTTAAGAAATGCAGAACAAGTAATATTTTTAAATCGCTTTAAAATTAGCATCTAGGAGTTGGCATCAGTAATTAAAAAATTATGCTGTTATTATCAGTAGTTCGGACTTTGTCAATTTAGGTAATACATAAAACAATACCTTTTTATAAAACCTTCCTAATTCTTTTAAACAGAGAGTTAAGGGAAACATTGAAAATGTATTACTGTTGCGTTTAATTATGAGGGAAAAGGAACGAATAATCGTTAAAGTATTACATGTTCATTTATAAATAAAAATGTTTTTATCAAGCGAGTTTTCTTAAATTCATAATATAATTAATGAACTAAAAATGGAAAAGGAAATTTTTCATATAAACTAACAGGAATAATAGATTAAATTATTCTCTTTACAAAATCCATCTATAATTTTATATTAGGAATAATAAAAGCTCAGGGGATTTCTGGTAAATTTACACTAAGGTTTGTGAAAACTGCAACACCATGAAGGAATTATCGAAAATTAATGAAATTCATTTCATTTATTACTGATAATGGACAAATAAGCTATTAAATTTACCAGATAAAAAGCAAAACAAACGTCGGAAATCAGTACTTTGTGTGTCCGCTGAACTGAGTGATAAGTACCTGTATACGTCGTCGCATTGAATTATGCAGGTTTTGAATGTAGTCCTTGGGAATGGCATACCATATTGCTTCGACTTGACTCCAAAATTCAGTCTTTCAGTTTTAACGTGTGCCCACTAGCTTACGAGCGAGTCGCCGACCGATGAAATTCCAGACATGATCAATGGGCGACATATCCAAGAAAAAGCAGGCCATGAAAGAAACGAAACCTCTTGTGCCCTAAAGAAAGCTTGTGCAGTCAGGGAAACATGTGCACCGGCATTACTCTGCTGAAATACAGTTCCCGGAATGTGTCGAAGAATGGGGAGGATCTTTGAGCTCCACAACGTCACTTGTGTAGCGATCACTGTTGAGGTTACCCGCAATCTGCACTAGATGGGATCGACAAGTTATACCCAATATTATCCACACTATGATTAGTTTGTGGGGTGATTGGGGAGCAGGTTGCGCATCTGACTCCCTATAAAGATTGATATGTTTGTGAGGTTTCGGAATACTTATTGCATTTTAAACTCAAAATATATTTATTGCAATTACGAGAAGCTCTTTACAAATATAGTATATAATTTATGGATAGTTATTGAAGTATATACAGTCCTCGTGACGTGAGGATCCTGATAATAAGGGTCTCTGTAGTTGAGAGTTCAAGGGCATTCTGGGTTTCTCTAGTTGGGAGTTCAGAAGCATTTTGACGTGTTGTTCCGATGGAAAAATTCTTGAGACTGAATAAGCCACGTCTTCATAATATTTCAGTAGTATTTTACATCCTCTGATTCGTTATATCTGGAACGATATCAGAGGGAAAACAGGATTATTGGTTCGTCAGCCCTCATGAAATCAAGAGACGTTGACGACAGACACACTGCAGAATTTCTTGACACTGATCGCGAAGTTATGTCTCTTGTACTGTCGACTGGAAGGAATTATTGCTTCTGCAATGTCAGAACCATGTCGTGTGACACGTCGGAAAAGCTTGGAAACAGCGACTTGCGGGTACCACGATTTTCTTATCTCTGTGTAGGTGGCCGTACATTTATTGTTTTGTTGCAACCAATCATTGTTTCTGCGGTGTGACGCTGGATAACACACTGTAGGAGCATACGTTCCCCTCTGTAACGTCCGACGCTTACTCTTCCATCATTGTACTTCAAATTGTAGCGAGATTCATAGGAGAAAACAACTTTTTGCCATAGGGCACTCGGTGCACTGTTTTTCAGTGCCCACTGAAGTCGGAGGCGTCTGTGATTCAGCGATAGGGGATTCCTGCATAGAGGAACCCTTACACGCAGTTCATACTGCAGCATACGGCAATAAACCGTGGAGCTAGACAACACAACACCTGTAGGCGTGCTGCAACTTTGTGCTAACACAGGAAAGGACGCTGTACGATCCGTTACAGCCATGCAGATGAAGTGTCTGTCGTCCGGTGCCGTTGTGCTATTGCATGCCCACTGCCAGGACTTTACCTCGTTTGGTTCTCCACTGTTCATTTCTTCAACATCCGCATCACTGTTGCGGCATTACGCTCCGTGGGGGATAGGATTACTCTATAGGAAAGTCCACCCTCTAGCTCGTTCAATCCTTCATGCGTCCTCGTTAAAACTCCATTAATTGTTGGTATGGCATCCTCCGCTCTTGACGAAGCATATTGATCACTGATTAAACGATCACTGCAGATAAAGAACGATAAACAGATTTCATCGCAACTTTATAGTTCATTATATACATGGAACAAGCTGCCGTTTCTTATCCCATGAATGTGCGATCGGTTTGAAATTCTCATCATTTGCATGTCTTCCCTCACTTTACATTTCCTGTAAGTTTGGTGCAATTTGCTTAATTCCTTCACGGTGCTGCATTTTGCACAAACGTTAGTCTACATATTAGACAATGGCTTGTAGAGACATTAGGTTATTTCGAAGCAGGAGAAATGAAAAATGAGTAACGCCTTCGCCGGGAATCGAACCACGGACCTCGGAATATGCGCCTAGCATGCAGACCACTACACCACGAAGGCGGGAAGAATACCTTATAGGCTTATATTTTTGACAGTTTTTTTTTTTTTTTTTTAAATTTTAAATGAAAGGTTAGTGCTTAAAAACTTCTTTATCATTTATTTATACTTTAATTTTTTTAGTCTTAATCATACTTTATTCATCCCATTATTCAATTCAACAATCATTTTGCAACAATGAATAATTATTCTTTTATTTCCAACAGTTCTGTTACGTCAAAAAATACAAAACAGCTAGGGATTTTGCCAAAGAGTCAGAAGTGACGTTAAATATTTCATGTAAATTTCATTTAAAAGTTTTCTGACTGCTCTGTCCAATGGTGCATATACTAAATTTTTGAGATGTTTTGTATGTTGGTTAAACTAAGGTATATGAAGAAAAATCATTTAAGTATTAATTTAAAAAAAACAATTGATTTTTAAATAATCGCTTCAGTGCATTGCCTTGTAATTCACAAACACTGATTATGTAAATTTTGAACTTAGCTTATCAGAAAATAGATTAACGTTTAGTGACATACGTCATACCAATGTGAAAAACACCGTGAGAAAATTAAATGAAAGCTTATAATGAAAAAAGGTCTATTTTATAATATTTTTAGTAACAGTAATAATAAAAAACCAAAATATTATTTAATTAATTATTTTCAGTATATAATTTTGCGGTTTAAATTACGTTAAAAATTTTACGTTTTTAATTCAATTAATTTTAGTTAAAATTTTTATGTTTATGAATTATCTTATTTTAATTTAATTTTGACTTGAGAATCACAGAGACATCACATAAAAAACCATCTTTCGGCCGAATACAGTTTGATGATCATTCGTCGTGTGAATGTTAAGGCATCAGAGAAGCTGAATTATAGACAAAAATCACAACTCTCCTGATAATTTCATTTGGTCTGCATGAGTTTTAAATGTCAAAATAACCTAAGCATATGGGACATCGGACACATTTCGGTGAAGCAGCTGAACTGTCAAATTCGTTTCTCAGAATGCACTCTGTTATTAGAATGTACTTCAGAATGGATCAATTCTTCACACTTTCGCTGTATAATATGTAGGATCTGAAACTCAATTTCGAAGGAACTGATAAAATCTTCGATCGTTTAGTTGTTCATTCATCTTCATTTATAGCAGATTTGCCGCTTCTCGAAAAGCACTTATCTTTACCATTGTGTCACGCGGATGAGCTCTAAACATGGACATCATGAAGATCTTCAGCGAGATAGATGAAAGAGATTAATTGACGCTGCATTTATTCCATTAAATGTATCAAATTATAAGTGCATACTGTACTATATTTTAATACATCCCTGTTACAATATAAAATGAGAGTGATTGCTTAAAAAGTAAAATCACAATATTTTAGTTAAATAAATTATTGTAAAAAATAATAAAAGTAAAAAAAAAATCTTATGTGTACACCACATAACTTCCTTGTACGGAATATTAAATTATACGCAATTTTTTTTTGCATTTCATTTAAACTTATTGGATTGAATTAAATCTACCTCATCGATAGCGCATAAACCACAATTGGATAAATGCACTCTTTAAAATCCACTTCATTTATTTACCATAGCGACACTCTGGCGATAGGTTCACTTAACAGTGTTACATTTCGTTCATATTACAACTCAGAATGCACAAAATTTATGTCATTTGAAGAATTATTTAATCGTCGCCACATGTTCTATTCAAATACTATAATAAATCTAGAACAATGTATGAAACGAATTAAGCAAACAAAACAAAAAAGAAACAGTTTTTCACCGACGATTCAGTATTTCTCATTCAATTAATTCAGTTCTCACTTCGCGACAAGGGAAAAATACATAAAAACTCAAAATATCTATATTAAAAATTACGAAGTAAATCTTAAACACTTATTTCCTCGAAAAAATTCCAGAAAGGATTAAGCATGATTTAATTCGCGATAATAAATGAAGGTGTTTTCTTTGTTGTTGCGAAGCTTATTCTCTCTAATTTGGCAACAAATCTACTATTCTTCTGTTTCAGTAAACAAATATATGTGCCATGCTATTTAAAAATTAGGCTTAACCGCACTTAAACAACTTCTAAATTGTTGATAATTATACAGATATTGCTTGCAGATTTCCTAAAGGCATAAAAACTTAACCAAAAGATAAGTACAAGGTAATTCAATAATTTTTTAAAGCAAAAAATGCAGAATTTACAAACATATAAGAGTAAAGAAACTGAGATCACTGAGCCGGGTAATAAAGTGGATATATATATATATATATATATATACATAATATGTAAATATATATATATATATATACATAATATGTAAATATATATATATATATATATATACATAATATGTAAATATATATATATATATATACATAATATGTAAATATATATATATAATATGTAAATATATTTATATACGTTTGGTGCGGCCAATTGCAACCAAAATACGAGGTGCACATCTACATGTTCTAGCAGTCCTATATACACAATTTCAACGCTCTGAGGCTACTCATTTTTGAGTTATGCGAGATGCATACGTACGTTATGCGAGGTACATACGCAAAACGTATGCATCTCGCATAACATATTCGTGGTGTCTGTATGTACGTATATACAGACGCCACGAATATGGAGAAAAAATTCTCTTCAGAATTCCTTTTAAAGGAGTTTTATAGTTTTTTGTAGGAAAAGAATCTTTTGTTCTGTCCTTACGTACAGATGTCACGCAAAAACATCGTTAAATTACATTCGATAGCGGTCAAAATGGATATTTTCGTTGAAACGTGCTGCTTGCAACTTTTTGCTATTACAATACTTCCTTTTTACTTCGTACAAAGAAGTAAAAATAAATAACATAAAAAATCCCCAAGAAAATCTCTGAAAGCTTTCAGATTTTATATTACGCCCAAAGGGACGTTGTTTTAATGTTTTGTATCTTACCTTTTAATTATTAAATGTCATGTTCTTCGCACTTAAACCATATAATTCAGCCCAACAGCAATATCGAAAAATATTTAAAAGACCATGTCTTTAGATTTTTCCATACACAATCTCGCCCACTGGAGATAAAAATGTTTTTTTTTTTTTTTCCCCCGTACAGTGTTGCCATTGCTTGCTTTGAAATCATTGAGTTTCTTAATCAAAACTCATAAATGCTTTACAAAGTTGAAATCGATAATAAAACAAATTCTAAATTTGGGCTTCCAGGTGACCATATCCGGGTGGAGGCGTACAATATTCAAAATATGATGGCTGTAGGTGCTGTCGTTTTATCACAATACGAGAAACATACATACATTTTTGCAGATTATTCATTAATTAATTTAATAATACAAGGTGCTAATATTTGGTGGCAACAATTTCAAACGTGATTCGCCGTTTATAGTGAATCCACGCAAAATACCAAAACGAAATTAATTGTCCTTCTGAGATAGCGCTCCTTTGAGCTAATAATAAAATTAAAAAGATACGCCTACACATGCTAAATGAAAGACTATTTTATCTTAAGTGAAATAATTTGTAATGATATTTCTAGCTAGAAAATTTACTTAATTATGAGCTACAAGTATTATCTCTGACAGTAGAAGAGAGTTTGAAAAATGTGATTATTAACTACTTCTACTAGTATCTAGTTCATCGTCTTGAGCCCGTTAATTTTGTAGCATTAGAAACGTCTTTGGAGAGGTACTTCCGGATTCCTTTCACTTACATAATATTAACATTTATGGGCCCAGACAGATTTATCATTCCATGAATTCAAATGTATATCCTTTCCTAATAACCAGACTAAGGTAAGTTAATGTAGTAAGGGTAAAAACATTGCGTAAGCAATGCTCTTACATTATTATTTTTTATGTTGTTATTTTTGCATTCTTAGCAAATACATTAAGATAAGTTAATGGAGTAAGGTTAAAGAAATTGCCTAAGCAATGATTTTACGAAAATATATTATCGTAACATTTAAAGGAAAAACGTTTTATTTTATGCAGCTTTAATTAAATGCGCTAAATTTTGAATAATATGTAGAATCATTAGGTTATACTGATGCAAGAATGTGAAAAATGTGCAATGCACATCCCCGGAGTTCGAACTCCGGACCCCCGAATAGGTGTCGAGCGTGTTTCCAGTTACACCACGAATGCAACGTGGAAAGGAGGGAGAAAATACGAGTTACAAAATGAGAAAAAAATCAGGTTAACTCCCATGCAGCCAGCCCGTTCGCCGATATTGTAATCCAGGTCGAAATACCAGTTTTCAGCGATTCTACTGTTCGCTCGTGGGCTGTAGAAAATATTGTAATCTCATAATAGAAATGAAATATATATATATATATATATATATATATATATATATATATATATATATATGGTATTTTTACAGCCTTCTTAGCGTGCCTTCCTGGTGTGTGGGGGGGGGTCTGCACGCTGAGCGCGTATTCCAGAGGTCCGTGGTTCGATTCCCGGCGAGAGTGTTGCTCATTTTTCACATCTCGGCTTCCAAAAAAATACTAATGTCTCTACAGTGGCGCCCGAACTAAAAGGGTGGTGGATGATGATTCTCCAGTAGGCATTTAAAAGCTCCAGTAGGCGTTTAAAAGGGGGAGTATACAAGGTATTTCTCCCGCCTTCTTAGCATGCCCTCTTAGTGTAGTGGTCTGCAGGCTGGGCGCGTATTCCAGAGAACCGTGGTTCGATTTCCGGCGAAAGCGTTGCTTATTTTTCTAGTCTCCTACTTCCATACAAGTACCTAATGTCTCTACAAAACTAAACGAAAGAAATGCGTAGCCTAAGGCCTTTTTTAAGCACTCTCAGTAAAATTCATTTGAAAAATAAAGTAAAATTTTGAAACATAGATGTAATCTTAAATTCACCATTGAATTACTTTTGAAATGATCTGGTATTTTTGTTACTTTATTGCTAAACTGATACCATTTTACTCTTTCTTTCTGATCGCAGTGCATGTTTATAAAAACGAGATCTGCATTTGTTCTAAATACGCCAAGATATACTGATCAACAATTTTATGCAAATAACGCGAAGAAAACAAGATTTATCCAAAGTGAGTTTTGGTACTTTATCTGTGATTCAAACTCGGCGCAATGAAAGGCTCAATCCAAATCAGTTCCACTTTTCTGAAAACATTATTTATAACAATCTTGACTCGGATCCAAAGCATTCCAGTGCAATTTCTATGTACCTTTGCAATTACATTATTTTGATAATTTTTAGATATTATTAAGTACACAATGTCTTTTGCATGCAATTGAATGATCTTCTGCATATGAGTATCAAATAAAGTGTGTATTTAAATAATCCACATTTTTCATGTCAAAATATAAAAACGAGATTTAAATGCATATTAAATAAACTATTTTTTTTCTAACAGTATTTCTTTACCTGATCCTGGATAAATAACTTTGAAGTACGATTCAGTTTGTAGACTGCATCCATTGAGAAATGGATACATTTCTTTGAGATAGGAAATCAAATGTGACAACCGACTTAGAAATGTCTGGGAAAGAGATATTTTTGAAAAATTGTTTGTTATAAGCAGATGGGGATACTTTTTGTCTGGCAGAAAACTGCAAAGGATTTCTGAAAATATAGCGCAAACCAACTAAAGTAAAAGAAAGATAGCTTGTCTAAAATGCACGTGCTGCAATTTATTTTATACTTGAATTTGGCAATATTATGAAGAAGACAGTTTGTATTGCTGTTCTGTTTCTAAAGACTAAAAGAGTTAAATTTCAATTGTTGCAAGCATAAATTATGCGTTAATTTTTAAAAGAACGTAAAACATCGAGACGAATTATAATATAACGTAAAATAATGCGTAACGTAACGTAATAATATTTTTGCGTGCATACGCGTTCATAGTGGATCGAATGGACACAACGATGATAGCTGGATAGAATTTATTTTCTCACAAGAAACAATTTACATTTCTGGAACTTTCAACAAAAGAACTTATACAGATGTTCTCATTATAACAGAGCTCAGTCAATAGCTACTACTTCAGACTACTAAAAACGTCAAACACAAAGAAAGGAAAAAAGCATCTGAAGAGCAAAGCTCACAGGAAGATATCCCCGTACTCCGGAGCCGACTCTGAACTGAGAAACGGAGAACTGAGACTCTCTACGAGCTTATATACTAGTTTTCCCCCGGCCACCGAGAAAGCTCTAGTACAGGGGTGGCCAACCTGCTGCTCGTGACCCACATGCGGCTCTTTGAAGGATTATTTGTGGCTCTCGATAAATGTACCCCAGTTCCCTTTTCATTTCTGTGTTATAATATTTAACAAAAAATATTATCGTTCCGCATGTGTTTCAAAATGTCTTTTAAATTACAGACAACGAATATGAAAGAATAAGTGCAACGTTGTAACAAATTTCATTTCCGTCCATCGTCTCTTGATTTGTTTCTGAATCCATTTGAAATTAACATAATTCAAGGTGAGTTTTCCATTTCCAATATAATTATGACACAAAAAGCATCTGGAGAATCAGAATTAAGAGAGATGCAAGCTCTACAATTAAAATATAAATAGACGCCTATTACTGAATTTTGGAAATTTGTACCAGAATCGAAGTATGCTGAATGAAAAAAGGCTGCTTGTCCAATTATTTGAAAATTAGGAACAAAGTACTTATGTGAATCATTTTTCCCAATTTAAAATTCGTTAAATCCAAACACCGATCGCTATTAACTAACCAGCATCTCAAAGAATTACTGAGAAGTACTGTCACCAATTATTCACCAAATTTTAAAGAACTATCAAGAGAAGTAAAACAAATGTATTTAATTTTTAATATTTAAGTTCAATGAACATATTTTGTACTTTTATTTATATGTTTTCAATAAATATAATTTATGTACAAAATATTTTTATTACCTTTTTACCTTTTAAATACGTATTTAATTGCGGCTCGCGAAAAATTTCAAATTTTGAGAAATGGCTAGGACTATTAAGGAGCTTGGCCACCCCTGCTCTAGTATCTTCCGTTTTTCGAAATTACTGGAAGGCATATACGGTTATAGTTATATAAAGGAATCAATACAGTTGTTCATTTACAGTACGAATTATAGTTATACAGGATCTGAATAAAGTGTCCCCAAATTGTCGCTGATTTTGGAGACTTTTGGCGGTTTCTCGCCAAATTTGGCTACTAAAATTAGTGGACGAAACCATGGCTAACTTGAAGATATTATGCCAATTTATAGACATAGGCATTTAAATCAATGCTACGTAGACTTGACCTGTAATTTTGTTTTTAGAGCAGAGCTTCGCTTTTCTTGAAACTGTTAATGTTAGATTATTTCAAATTCGTAACAATATATAATGTAATTTTCATATATGATGTTAATTTTGATTTTGAATGAATACTCAGGATGTTTCAGAAAGAGTGCATGGGTAATGTATCTTGAAGGATTGGACACATGTCCATGATTGCGATTTAAAAGACGAATTAAAAAAATAATACTAACGGCTTTCAGACTATTTCAGACTATTTTAACTTTTGCATTTAGTAATTTCGCTAACGAGCTCCTTAGTAATATCCTAGTACACGGTACGGCCTTCGCGTGATTTTGAAAATTGTCGCCAACATCAAAATGACTTGTTTATTTCTCATAATAAATACTGCTCATCATAAGTCGCCAAATCCCCTGTGCACCGTATACTGTGTAGGATTAAACCGAGCTCTTTTATAGTAAAAATGTTAGAAATTTAAATAACTTTAAAATGCCGTAGATAAGAAACAATCAATGAGAAAAATGCTTTATACAGTCATGTTATCACACAAAATATTATATTCGTATGAATTAAAATTACTTATAATCATTATTTAAAATTTTCGGAGATCGCATACAAATGTTATTCAAGATGCATATGTGATCCTAAATCCAAATTTTTAAATGCCTTATACATTAGAAAGTTTATATATAAAAATTTCGGCTTAATTCTCGTTTCTAGCAATGCTAAATTTCAAAAATTTGTTAAAAAATATAATTCCATTTTCATTACGATACTTGAAATTAACGTATACCCCGCCTTTGTTTCACTGGATAAAAGCTCTTCTAAATTTTATAATTAACAAATTAAGAATTGATTTCCAATGTTACAGTTCATTTATTTCTTTTCTTTCCTTTTGTTAGAACAATGGTAATGATGCATTATGCCGTCTGTCGCTTTTATTTAATTATTTATTTTTATTTCTTTGTACGAAATAAAGAAAGTATTGTAACTGTGAAAAATTCCGGGTATAATATTTCTAAGAAAATATCCATTTTGACCGTTATCGAATGCAATTTAACGATGTTTCTGCGTAACATCTGTACGTATGGATAGAATAAAAGACTCTTTTGCTTGAATAAGATTGCAAAATTTATTTAAAACTTATTCAGAAGAGATTTTCTCATGATGTCTGTACATCGTGACGTTGTATTCTTATATGTTGGTAAATTGTGCATTTTTTAACTTTAAAAGTGATTAAATAACGTTGTTCTTATCTTCCAGTTAAGGTTTCTACGCCTTTAGCAAATCTGCATGCAATATTTGTAGAATTATCAGCAATTTAAAAGTTGTTTAAGTGCGGCTAAACCTAACTTAGCAGCCATATTTGTTTACATTTAAAGCTTAGCAGAATAGTGAATTAAGTCAGTATTTGCGCTACAGTGCCTTTTTTACCGGGTGGGACCAAAAGTAAACTTTCAGTTTTCAGAAAAATCTGTCCTTTTGCATGCTGGCCGAATTACATGTTTTTGCGAAAAAACTCCAAATTTAAACTCTAAAAGTTGTTTTTCATTGTATTAACTGTATTTGGTATTTTATGTTTTTCTATATTTTTCAATTTTGAATGAAGATATTTTGATGTTTATGTATTTTTGCCTTGCTGCAAAGTGAGAACTGAATTAATGAAAGCAGAAATATATATCTAATGAAATTCGAGGAAATAAATTTAAATGAAATGCATGATAAAATGCGTATAATTTAATATTCCGTACAAAGGAGCCGTGTGGTGTACACATCAGATATTTTTATTTTTTTTTAGAAAGCGTTTCTAAGTGTTATTCTAATTATTTCTTTGTTCCCGCAGATTTATCGCACTTTCTTCAAATACAGAACCTGCTAAATTTTGTATTTAACAGACTATTATTATTGAATTATGCAGCTAAAGAAATTTAATTGTAGTGGTATTAAAAATTTAATGGGGTATTAAATTAATTAATGGAACCTTTTTCCTTTCTGTATTCGTAATTATTAGACCAAAGGGGAAATTTGCCCAGAAGAACTATTAATTTCGTAATTATTTTGACATTTTGCGTTGATACACTATAAACCAGGGATGTCAAACTCATAGGTACACTTGGGCCAAACAAACAAGGTTTAACTTTAGGCGGGCCGAAAAAAAAAAAAAAAAAAAAAAATTCAATATTCATAGAAACGTAGATTTATTTCAAATAATACGATAACAAACATATATATATATATATATACATATTTATATAGAAAAGAACAAGAAAATTTAATGTTTACGTCCTGATACTTGACATCTCTTCTCTGCTATTATCTTTCCTATTTCGGGAGAAATTTTGTTTGCAGTGATAACTTTCAACGCTGACCCAAGGTGAGCATCATTAATACGGTTTCTAATAGGAGACTTATTACCTTTCATGACTGAAAATAACTGCTCGCACCGATAAGTGCTACCAAACATGGAAATTTCATATGCGAATCTTCGAGTATTTTCAAACCTGGCTGGTAAATATTTGTAAAATTCAGGCACGCCCACTTCAATGAATTTTGCTTTCAAATTTGAGTTGCATTGAATCTCGATCACCTCCATTTGCATATGGCTCGGTACTGAGTCAATACTTATTGAGAAAAATCGAAGAAAATAAAAAAAAAAAAAAAAAAAAAAAAATTCTTCGAGGGAACTAAAATCAATAAACCTCGTTTCAAATTCAGTTGTTAAATTTGCAATTTTTTCTGCGTATTTTTGATACGAACAAGTATCATCTAAACTTGATTTGTTCATGCTGCACTTCGGGAAGTGCGTCAAATCTTCATTTTTAAGTTGTTTTTCCCAAAGAACTAGTTGACATTTGAATGCTTTAATTATGTCAAACATGTTCGTAATGATATGATCTTTTCCTTGTAACGATAAATTTAAATCGGTTAAGTGTTTGGTTATATCAACCAAGAAAGATAAATCTTGTATCCATATTGGATCGTAAAACAAACTTACGTCTTGATTTTTCGTTTTTAAAAACTGACATATTTCTTCTTTCAAATCCCAGAATTGTTTGAGAATCTTGGAGCAAGATAACCATCAACGTACCCCGGTATAGTAGGACAAACCCGAATATTCACTATCTAACTCACTTAAGAAAGCAGTGAATTGACGCTGATTTAAACCTTGAGATCTTCTAAAATTTATAACTTTTTTTATATATGACAAAACATTCTCCATATTTATTACTTTTGTGCATAGAACTTCTTGATGTATAATACAATGCATATGATGAAGGTTTGAACCGTGAATTTCACTAAGTTTTTTTCTTAGTAATGCTACGAAGCCCTTGTTTTTCCCGGTCATTGATGAAGCGCCATCTGTAGCTACAGAATTTAATTTTGCCAAAGGTAGATTGTATTTCTGCAGAAGTCCAAAAACACAAGTAAATATATCTTCTCCTGTGGTAGTACCAGGCATCGGTATTAGTTCCAGTAATTCCTCAAAAATGTTAAAATTCTTGTCACAAGAACGAAGAAACACTGCTAATTGAGCTTTGCCACTAATGTCCGTGCTCTCGTCACAGGCAATGCAGAAACTTTCGAAACTAGATGATTTTGCTTTGATCTGATCACTTAAATTCGCGGCTAAATCAGTAACTCTTTCCGCAACTGTATTTCGAGACAATGAAATTGATTGAAAAGCCTTCACATTTCCAGGACAAACAATTTCCCCAGCTTTCATTAGGCATTCCTTGATGAAATCACCGTCAGTAAAAGGCTTCGAATGTTTAGCTATCAACTTGGACAAGACGTAGCTTGCATGTACGGCCGCTTCACTTTCTTGCAATACTTTACTAAACATGGACTGTTGCTTTTTCACTCCTAACTTGAGTTCTTTCAACTTTTCTTTTCTCATTAATCCTTCGTAATTGTTATATTTCGATTTGTGTTGTTCGTAATGACGTTTAATATTATATAACTTTGGTACATTAATAGTATTATTACATATTAAGCAGATTATTTTATCTTTTATTTCACAGCAAAAATATTCTAATTCCCATTTTACTTGGAATATTCTATGTTCGTCAGCGATTTTTCGTTTAATTTTACTACCACTTGGTTTTAATATAGACATACTGAATACAAAGGGCTGGAATAAACACGTTTAACGTTAAAAAGTTAACAAAAATTTATTCTTTCCACAAGAGATAAATCAAAATGCTGAAATATTTCTTCAAAAATATTCTAACAATATCACAAAATGTGAAACGTTTAGCAAAAACCAATTCAAAACAGAGAAACTAATTCTATCTCACAGCGAAATCGCTACAAAACTATACTTCGTACAAAACTATGATTGGAAAACTGAGACCATGAGTTCGGCCACATTCGGCTATCGGGGGATGCGTACAAGTTCTGAGTGCACGTGTCCCCCAAAAGCCGAAGGTAGCTGAACGCAAGCTACTCACACGCATTTGTAATTTAAGTAGTGTGTGTGTCAGCTCGCTGTGAGTAATCTAACAACACTGAATAAATTACCGTTAATTAATTAGCAGTAAACATTTCATTTTTTTCTTATTATTTGCCGATGTATTTGCCGGGCCGCAAAAATATTTGTTGCGGGCTATGCGGCCCGCGAGCCGTGAGTTTGACATCCTTGCTATAAACAGTGAATCACTTTTAAAATTGTTGCCACCAAATATTAGAGCTCTTTACTATATTTAAAGAAATTAAATAATGAAGAATCTGCATTAAATGTATGTATGTTTCCAGCATTGTGATAAAACAACGGTACCTACAGATAGCAAAATTTGAATAACGCAATCCTCCAACAAATATGGGCCTAATTTGGAATTTGTTTTATTATCAATTTCATATTTTGTGACATTTTAACAAATTTTTGATTAACAAATTTAGCTATTTCAAACCGAGCGATGGCAACACTTTAACCCATTAACCGCCAAAACTAAAAGGAATGTTTCTTTTCTCATGAAAATAATAACAAATATTAAATTAAGCATTTATAACATAAATTTACATTGAAAATTAAAAAAAAAAAATGCTCTTACCTGTGGAAAAAGCCAGTGTTGCGTTCGCGCAACGTCAGCGGAATAAGACTACGGATGTTTAGTGAGTAGGATTGTAGTCGTGTGATGTTTCTTTTGAGTGGAGCGCAGGATTACGTTTTAGCTGTATAACGTTTTATAAATCTACAAATCACTTTACTTGTAATTAATTTAATATTAAAATATACATTGTATTTCTTTTACAAATAGAGATTATTTCATTTGAAAGATTCAAGCATGAAAAGTTTGATTACAATCATGATGTAAAGCTACATTACATATTTTGCATCTATAAACAGTCTGGCTATGATACTCTTTACAACAGCCTTTTGTTATCAACGGACTTTACGATAAAATGTCTACCATCTCCATGCAATGATTTTTTAATGCTGAATTTACTAGGTCTTTCTGTTGCTCATCTATTTCTGGCTAATTCTACACTCTCAATAGGAGTTTGCAAAAGGAATAATGCATTCACGCGTCTGAAATCTAAAAGAGACTGTATTTCCAGTAGTAAAAAGTGGTGATATTTAGTAAGTTTAGATACTGTCTCACCTCATATAATTTATCAGTATTGTCAATTTGACTATTGTCAAATGCAAATTCTGCTTCATATTTCTGTACTACAAACGTGATATCAATTCTCGTACAACAGGAACGGAAATGTCCTTATCAAAAAATACATTTTTCTTGAGGTAAATAATGATATCCTGTAAGCAATAATATTCCAAAAAATCTTCTTATATAGGCTTTGCAATAAATTCTTTTTTTTTTTTTTTTTTTTTTTTTTTGCGCGCGTATATATTTGTCTCTTCAACGAGAAGAGAGTAAATGTCTAAACCAAAAAGAAAATCGAAAATCTTTGCACTAGTTTTACCTTGTGTTTTGTCTTTTATAATTTCTCTTCTATCTCTTTCTTCATGTTTTTCCTGAGACATAACTAACAGTTCCTTTTTTATCCCCTTTCAAGATTTCAGTCTTCTGCTTTTTAAACCTTTTAGTATGACTATAACTGCTTTTAGAAGGCTGAAACTTACTTCTTACGTGAATTTCAACTGCCCCAGCAGTATCATTTGGTAAAATATCATCATCATTATTTAAAACATTGCCATTCCTTTCTTCTTCGTCACTAGCCTCTGCAATTTCTGGGGGAACAACAACAATATCAAATTCATTCTGGTCATTATTAACATTAGCATCATCTGTTTCTTCACCAAAAAATCTTTGAAGGGCTTCTTCTAATGTAAGATACCTCGTTCTAGACATTTTTAAACAACCAGAACATGAATCAGAACATCGAAAGGAAGGAGTGAAAAAGAAAATTTACTACTCGTTTCCTGCTGACGTTGCGTCAACGCAACACCTGTTTTCTCTCCCTTCCCAACACAAATATAAACATCTGACTGATGTAATGTTCTGATAAACGGTGACCTTAACTAAAAATAGATCACTCATAAAGACGGCGATTCTTTCGTTAAATATTTTCAGCAAAAATACCCGGTCGAAAATTTTGCTTAAATTTTGCTTAAAGTATGAGGTTAATTATTATAAACAAAATGATTGTTGAAGGCAAATATTTTTTTACAGAAATAATCTTCATAATATTCCCTACACAAAATCATCTGCTGGTATAAAATATCTTAGGTAGTTATATTTATATAAGCATTTATTTTGACCGTTGCGTCAACGCAACACCAGCGGCTAATGAGTTAAGGAGAAAAAAGTTTTTATCTCCGCGCGGGAATTTGTATCGGAAATTATAAAGATATGCTCATTTTAAAATTATTTTGCGATATTGCTGTTGAATTGAACTTTATGGTTTAAGTACGAAGAACTTTATATTTAATAAATAAAGTTTACACACAAAGAAATGCCTTTTTGAGCGTAATGTAAAATCTGAAAAATTCTTATTACCAATAGATCTCTGATATGTTGATATGAGGAACTCCCAAATTAGAGTTTTTCTACTCTAAACACGAATATAATTTGTGCAGATTTTGGGGAAAAGACGTTTAAGGCTATCGCGTCATATCTAAAGAGATATAGTTAGTTAAAAGAAAGCAACAGAGATGTAGCAAATTCTCTTTACGCACGTGAAAGCTATCGGAGTTAAAAATACCGTTCACAGACTAAAGTTGAAAACCGAAACCAGCAAGTAGGAATTTAATTACAGTCGTATGGTTCTGAACTTAATTATTCAACGTATTAACTATCATATCCAGTGGAACAGTACTTTTTTAGGGTTAACGAGCACTTCTGAAAGCTAGGATTAAAATGCCACACAAAAAAGGAATAGTGGTTAGTGACTCTGACTTTTGTACCGAAGGGCCGAATCCGAGTACCGGAGAAAGCATACATGTTTGTAAATGTATAGTGTTTTTGCGACATGGAGGCATTCTAAGTATACCCTGAGCCAAAAGTCCTCTCGTGTGGTTTGGTTGCAGTGGAAGAGGAGTGGTAGGTCTTCGGACCCACCCCCTCTTTGTTTTTTCTTTCAAAATTAGGAGCGGGGAGGCATTGGGGAAAAATCCTACTGTCATCTATATGCTGCCCAGAGCTGTTGCCAACGACAGACGCGATCTTGTACTCCTTCTCACGTTGAATTTCGTTGGCTTTTTCTAATAAGGTCAGACAAACGAGATCAGTCCCAACAACTCTGAGAAAAATTGCTCCTCTGTCTTTTTGCAAGTACGTTTTCCAAAAATTTCTGTAATGTCCACGAGTCAACTAAAATTGTCAGATATCATCAAGGCCCGTCAGGTGGTTTCTTTTCTGCATCTCAAGACCTAACTGAGCTATCTTTAAAATTCAAACGTTAATCGATAAAAATTAAAAAGTCTATATAATAAATATATGGAATAAACACTTACAGATACAATAAATGGCCATTAAATTCTAAAAAATTTGAACAAAAATACATCAAAATTTATAATATAAAATGCCCTTGATACATAACTAAGCAAATTCAATCAAATAAACATCAACACTTACATGAATTTACAATATCGTTACATTTATTACTTACTGTTGACAGCAGATGCGTTTCCAACCACTGGTAGCTCACATTGTTACAACTATACATGCAAAAACATGCATCCTTCCTTGTCGAAATGAATTCAGTAAGGCTGAATATTAGATGAAATGACTGAAATGGATAATCTGATTAAAGCGAATTACAGAAAAGCTATATGCTTGGAGTCCTTATGGAGGAATTTCTAACTGAAACTGTCTCGTAGTAATTCGCACATACGAGAAACTGGCTTTTGATTTGGGCCTGCGAATAATTAGGGTTCTACTGTGTATCCAAATGTTTAATTTATGAATGTGAATTTACTGTATAATCCTTTTTTTAAATTTAGTTTATTTTATACTGATTATCCTAAATCGATTCATAACTTTGCTATAGTGTTCGCTTCCTTTATTTCTCTCAATCATGTTATAGGTTTTATAAAAATTTCTTTTGCACATGTGCATAAACTTTTTGGCCTATAAAATTTTTAGGATTCGATTCCTTCAATCAATCTCAAAGATGCTGCCACACGGTAATTAGTAGCACAAGGATTGCAAGGAAGTTTGGCCTTTCTCAATGCCTGGCTTCGTACTGTAAGTTGTAATACATCCGAGATCAGCAGATCCAGAGTTAGCAACGCGGCGAAAGCATAGATGACGTTTTGTGTTTCTTGAATCAATAATTATACAATCGCACTGCAATTTCAGATGACGCTAACCAGACAAGCGATCACTTACAACATGGAAGTACGAGGAAGAAATGCGAAACTTCCTAATGAGGCTATTAACACATCTGAATTTCCTTCCATTAAAGGACCGACCTCTTACAAAAAATGACTTGAATGGAATTCCTGGTTTGTTTTTTAATCGACGTCTGTCGTTATGAGTTCAGTGACTAAAAAGAGAGAAGAAAGACAATTTCTTCGCATAATGCATTTATCATAAAGCAGTTTCCTACGAAATAAAGTGTAACTTTTAAATCATCAACTTAATAGCCGAATTTGGTTGCAGTGGTCATTTTTTGTCCGCTAAAGTAAAATTTCGCTCTAAAAGTACCAAGGTAAGAGTGTTTAAGAAATTCCTAAAAACGTAATGCCATACTGAAAACGTTTTTAAGTAGTTCATTTGGATGAAGCAATGTAGACATGACTTACATTCAGCAGAAGCCCAGCTTTGGTACATCTCAATTTTTGATTGGTATCCTGATTTTCACAAAATAATAACGAAATAACAAATAAGGCGAGTTCTAGTACGTTTTGTATAACTCAATCATATTGTCAACAGAAAATTAGATTGTCATTTCAACATTTTATGCAAAGATAAATAAATTGGCACTGATATTAGATAATGAATGTATGCATCAGCTTCACTGGGAACAGCAAAATGTCCTGGAGGACTTTGAACAGCTGGAATAAAATCCTCATGTCGAAATGTGATCCCTAAAAGAAGAGGATTTTTGATGGTTTATCACACCTGCTGGCCTTCTGTAGGCTCTTAGAACTATTACGTTTAGAAACTAAAGCCTGAATACAGCAGCTACAATGAGAAATTTATAGCAGTAGAAAAAATGTAGTCGAAAACGTTAACGATGATTTGCTTTCTTCACATATACTTTATGCATTCAATCCTGAAATATAGAAGAATTGTACTGGTATGTACTTTTCGCGCTAGCTTATCTGTATGTGCCTTTACACATAAATTATTGCCAACAACCACTTCTAAAAGATGGAGTTAAAATAATCCATTTCCCTTGTCATACCTAATCGATATCTTTTAACAGCCATTGCTCTAAAGAAGCCAAAAACAGCTATACACGAAGAATGGAGATGACTATATTCCGAAGTCTAATAATCCCAAAGCAAAATTGAACAATATTAGGATCTATAGTCTTCTTTTATTCCTTTTTCTGTCCCATTCTTTAAGTTTCTAAGATGCATTATGAAATGGATCATACCTTTCATCATGAGATAATGCCAACTACCGAACAAAGGGAGGTCATTCTTGAGCCATCTAAAGCCTTAAGTTTAATTATTTTGAGATGAAAATGAAGCATTTTCTCATGGGATACTGCCTTTTACTTTCCTTAAGGAAGAGGTATAAAATCGTTCAAGCGTATTTAATGGTGAATGAGGCTGTATTTTAAAAGCATATTAATACTAAACTCGAGAACGAGTTTAGTAAAGAGATGTTTACAAAAAGGAGTTTTAATTTGTTAGTGAATTTTGCATTTAATTGTTAAATTTCGGAAGAATATTAAATTTATTCCGTATCTAATATTTATGCCCATTACAATATTAATTTCTATAAAAATATATATCTAAATTTATAAATATCATCCCTATAAGCTATTAAGCTATTAAAGCAACTATGAAAAAACAAGAATTGGGTTAGAGACAGTTAACAGAATACAGGTTTGATTATGAAAACTATTAAGTCTTTTAAAGTAGCAAATATATTATTAGTTTTGTATTTTCTTACAAAGTAAAACAAATTGAATTAATTTAATAAAAGAATCATATTGCTTAGTAAAATATTTAGCAGCGACTGATTACAAGGCTATTAGGCGCCAGTTATAATCTAACTAAAGTTCGGCTATTTGTGTTGTATTTTCTCTATTTCGTGAGTAGGCTGTTGGTCAATTCCGGCCAGAGCAGTCGATAATATGGTCGTGAAATGGATCTAGATATATCCGCAGTTTGCCAAATCAATAAACACTCGACAGCTGGAAAAAGAAAAAAAGGCAAAATATTGAAAAAGATGCTTCGTTACGAGAGAATACAGAAATAATTAAATTATTTCTACATGAAACTAAATTATGCTTTAAGAAAAAAATAGATAAAACTTTAAGGAAGATTTCAATTAATTTTAAATCTAACGCACTTGTACAAAATGAATTTGTAAAATATTCTCAGTTTCCAACATTGTTCTCATCGACTTTAATTTACTTCGCATAGGGATCCGTTCAAACTTTGATGGATCTAGGCACCGTTGCTTTTCACATTGCAAGAAACATATATACATTCATGCAGATTTTTCATTACTTAATTTCTTTAAATATAATAGAAGGCGATAATATTTGGTGGCAACAATTTGAAAAGGGATTCGACACGTATAATGTCGTTTCGATACTAGTAGTATCCCATGGGATACTATTAGTATGCCAACGACAGGTTTGACAGGCAGTTTGCCAGCGACATATACTGCCTGTCTCTGGCAAAAACCTTGAACACCATACAGGTGACAGTATGAGTTCGCTCAGTTTCGCCCCCAATTTTGATGGAAAGCACCCAGGTCTGAGGGTCTCCCACCCATCTTTCCCTACCCTTAACCTATCGAGAGGATTTTCGTTTCGTCTTATATTTAGAGCGCCCCCATGCCGCAAATACACTATATATCTTGACTTTTCCACCATTAGAACTCCTTGACCATTACAACATCATTCAACATCACTTGACATTACATTAGAACTCCTTGACACCATTACAACATCCTTGACTTTTCCACCATTAGAACTCGCACCCTAGGTACCGCAGTAGGCTCACCTAAATACTATACCGTCTGGACGGTAGTCTTAGAATTCGGTAGAGTACTTTGGGGTCAAAACTCTATGAAAAGCGCACTGCTGAATTTTTAAACATTGCAAATTCTCTTAGAATTGCTAACTTTAAAACAGTTGATATTTAAACACATAATGCTGGTTAGAATAAGTTGCTTTCCGTGTGTTTCATAAGAAATTTACTTACTCTATGGTTAAAAATTGAGATATCAGTTTAAATTCATAAATAGCTTTAAACTAAAAAGCTTGCGAGAAAACTATTCAAACTCTTTGGCTAACAATTAATTATCGTTTCACTTCTCCTGTAAAACATGTAAAACATTTCCTGAAAGCGTTTATGTTTCATACATTTTTTTTCTTAGTTGCATATTTTTATTCCAAAGGGAATTTTAGTCCAAAGGATCCCTGAATTTTTAGTCCCTGAAGAACTATTGTTTTCGTTTTGCGATTTTGCGTTGAATCACTATAAATGCCCGTTTCACTTTTCAAACTGTTGCCACCAAATGTTAGAGTTCTGCGTAATATTTGAAGAAATTAAATAATGAAAAATCTCCATAAATGTATGTATATTTCTCGCATTGTGATAAAACAACGGTTCATAGAGCCATCGAATTTTGAATGACGTAATGCTACTGCGAGTATGGGCATGTGGAAGCACAAATTTGAAATTTGGAATTTGTTTATTATCGATTTCATATTTTGTAAAACTTAACAAATTTGTGAACAACAAACTCAACAATTTGAAAGCGAGCAATGGCAACAATCTACGGGAGAAAAAGAAACCTTTTTATCATCAGCGCACGGAACTGTGTATCAAAAATTCTAAAGACAGGCTCATTTTAAAATTATTTTGCGACATTGCTATTGCACTGAATTTATGGTTTAAGTGCGAAAAACATGATATTTAATTAATAAAGGTAACACACAAAACGTTAAAAAACACCCCTTTGGACGTAATTTAAAATCTGAAACCTTTAAGATTTTTTTAATATATTAAATTTCTGTATTACATTTATTTTCTCTTCTTTTTGCAGCTTGTAACATCATTCATTCTTTGCTATCATAAAATGTACGCAATACTAAAAGATTATTTACTGAATTATCACTAAATGTTTTAAAGTACTACAAAATCAAGAAAAAGGCGTATATAACTCTTTATTAACTCAAAGTTTAACCGTCGTCACCAACTCGTGCTTAAATAAGCCAAGACAATTGGTGTTAAATCAAAAGGTTATGAATAACTTAAAATTGATTAGTTTTAAGTAAAGACTAACAGCTTCACAGTTAAACTATCGCGCAAACTCGCTCAACTCGAAGTTGGAATAAAAATTTCTAATCGTAAGTATCCCTCAATGCCGCAGAATTATAATCATTAGAGAATCAAGGTTAACCACGTGGCCTTCCATCGGGCAAAACACGCTCTTAAGTTTACCCTCTAAAACTTTCTTTTAAATACTTCCTTCTTTCTACCTAATTTGAGCATCGTGCGTGCTGGAAATTGGCATTCTGGCAGGGAAATGAAGCGAGGCTCGATAGGAAAGGTACTTAAAATAACTGATTAGAAAATTAAATGATGTTCTACAAGCTTCTTTGTTATATTTTAATTTTTCATTTTTATAACATACGTTTTCCTCCTTTTTACAATAGTAACTTTTTTCTCTACAGAACAAAACCGCCACAATCTTTCGCTATTGCATTAAAATAATAGATAGGTAAAATTGTGACTTGCACAGGTTGTCTGACGCCTTTCTTCCTTATCTATTTGTTTTATATCCAATATTCTCATTTTAACATTAAAGAAATTAATCCGTTTTTCTTCTAAATGTTCCGTACTCGTTCAGAATCTTCGCATGATTGAGAAACTGGCAAGAAACCAAATAGTGAAGGAAAAAATAAAAGAAAATAGCAAAAAAGATAAAGAGGTTCAATTCTGATGAATGGGCAGCTCTTCGACCAGTTCCAGTACGTTAGATTTGACAGCCATGGCTGCCAGTCCATTTAGTGCAGAGGCGAGTCCAAATAATTCTGTATTCTTTTATTTGTGGGAGAAATAACAATTCTATACCATTTTTCTGTTGAATGCTTATTACTAGCGAGGTGAACTTATCAGAATCTTTCAGCTCTTCTTTCAAAAGAAACTAGAGATAGGATAAAATTTTGTCAAAGAAGAGTACTCAGAGCGAATGAGTACTCTTCTTCTCTAAAATTAGTACTCAGAGCGAATGAAACTCTACTAGTTTACTTGACACTAAATGAATATTGACCTTATGAATCAACTCTTTTGAATTCAGAATGATCTATCTGAGTCTCAAGTTTTAACCAACAATAAGTTTGAGAGAACTATGCATTTATTAATTATTTTCTGCAATACTGTAACGTTTTAGACGCTGAACAATAGATGCGTACCATAAATATGGGAATTGTAATTGATGTTGACGGGATTACTCAACAAATATATATATAGTGAGAGATATTATAATGCTAAAACATCCCTTAAAATTGACCCCGAGTTGTGTTTGAGAAAAAATGTGTTCGTCTAACTCTTTGTTCTCTTAAATAATGTAAATAAATAAATTGAAATTCTATAAGGTATTTTCTTCCTATTTTCAGCATGCCTTCGTGGTGTAACGGTCAGTCGTATTCGAGAGGTCCCGGTTCGAGTCCCGGCGAGGACATTGCTCATTTTTCATGTCTCCTGATTCAAACTAACCTAATGACTCTACAGTGGATCCCGAACTAAAAGTTGGTGGATGAGGATTCTTCACCACCCCGATTTGGCGATTGGGTCCCCTAATCCCCAGTCGCCCTTTAAAAGGGGGAGTATTTATATATTCATTTTGCCACTATTGCCATTTTTATATATCATGTATATATTTCATTTTTGGGGTTACGGCCCCCTTTAGAGTCTTTTTTTAGCATCGTCTCTTCCGCCCTCGAGCTACCTCTTAAGTGGTACGCTTCTCGGCCAATGGGATACGAGACTTTAGGTCGACGGAGTTTCACGTCCGATACGACCAAGTAGGAGCAAGCTTCTTCTGCAACTCTCATCCGGCCCTCAGACAGGCGAGGTTCCGGATATCATTTTCTCCCTCCTTTCAGTATGCTTTTGTAAAGTTATCAGGTTCTGTGTTCCTCCAACCTCTGGCCTTGAAGGCAACCAGCAACCGAGTAAAAACTACTATGCCAAGCGGCCTGCTTCTAATAGCGCCTTCCTCTCTCTCTTGCTTGGCAAAAAGCCACAGCTTAAGTACTTGGCGTTCGCAAGACAAATTTGCATAAATAAGTTAAAGCTTTTAATTCTGGCCGGAAGTAGAAAATAAGAAGTGATAGTAAAGATTTAACATAAAATAAACGTTAGTAAAACTTAGGATCCTTACATACTTCCCGCCAGAGTTAATTAGTTTGAAACTGAGGTCTAAAACGACCTTGTTGAAAACTTTTAGCTCTAGAATCTAACGCGAGGCCAATCTTTTACAAACATTTCTCACTAGAAACTAGAAATTAAAAAAAAAAAAAAAAAGTTGTTTTTACATTATCAACTCCTTGGACAATTACTTTTCATCTGTACTGCATCTAAACAGGAGTTCTTAGTTGAAATCTGGTTCCGTCCAGTGATCTGGAAGGAAAACTAGTTTAATGAAATGTTACACAATTAAATGGCAAGTAACATGAATACTTATATTTCTGTTTTAACATTCTTATTTCATTCATGACGTTATTTAATTATCTCCCCGTGCTCTCTGAAATGTGTTGTAAAGGAAAACACCAAACACGAACGTGTTTATGTACAAGTGTTCAACACTACCGCCTGCAATCAAAACACTAACGTGTTAAAATTCAACATAACAAGACTTCATAACACACCTTATATTCATCTCTAAACCCTGAGGTACTATTCTGAAAAGTGGTTAACTCTGAAGTGTTGCGTCAGAGAGCCTAACTACATTCATTCAACCTTTAACACATATTCACAATAATTTGCTCTTTTTACAGTCACACGAATAAGTTAACATTTTTTGGCATTACTTTCACTTTTAACATATCACAGTATTTCTTAACTTTTAAAATAACAGTTCACATTGTATATAAGGACATATTAACATGCCGTTAATTTTACGCATTTTAAAACATACATTAGTAGTACATTGTTAACTTCTATTCTTTTCCAAGCAAGTGCCAATTCTTCTACATTGAAATACTACATTTCAAAAGTCTTTCAGACTAAAACTTCTTTCTTGCCAGAATCTTTTAACTAAAATTTTATACAATAACTTTTACAATTTTCTTAAGGTACCTTTCTCAAAGATTATCAATTGGCTTACAATATTCAAGTATTTACACATTCCTTTTATACATTAATTTTAGTTTTACTCGCGAGTAATTGAAAAACAATATCAAAATAGGTAACAACTCATTTCTCGCCTTTTTGGCGATAAAGGTAGACCTCACATGAGGTAAAACGTCTTGAATTCTGCCACTTGCAGTAAGAATGAAAGATTAACTTAAGGTTTCAAAGTAGCATAAAGTTTTACTTATCTTTGTGATATTCGGACATCCTTTTTTCTGCCCAGTCCTGGAAGGTAGCGAAGACTACGGTTTGGTTTATCTTCCTTCTTGTGCGGGTTCGCCCTTCGGTTCCTTCCTCGATGAGCTTTCTTTTTATTCCAGTGCGGTCACCCTTGAAGACCTTCTTTTTAGCCTCTGCTTGTGGTCTTGGCCGTTTGATGGCAGCTGGTCTTGGCAGAATCGGGACAACTCTCTCTCGTTCCTGCTTGGATCTCGTTGCTGGCTGTTCAAATTTTTCTTGCTTATATACATCTGCAGCTGGTCTTCCTTTATCCATTCGTCGACATTTGCTGCGTAGAGTCCTATCCGATGGGTAGATCTTCTGTTTTGGAGCCGGGTTATAGTTGCCGTTATTTCTCCTGGCTCTCTTTGCATTCGTCGTACTTCTCCCTTCTTCATTCTGGGGGTGGTCGTGCTCTCTCCTTTCTGGTCGGTGGAACGGGTTCTTTTTCTTGCTACCTTCACTTTTCCCGCGGGGAAACTTTCTTTTCAATTGCTCCTGCCTCCTAATGGCTTGCCCTTGTGATTGTCGTTGTTCCACCTCTGGAGCTTGTGCCTGCAGTGCCTTTAGTGCCGGATCCTGCAAAAGATCTTTAAATATTGGCATTTTATTACGATTATAGAATGGTTTTGTCTGGTCAATGTTTGTAGAGCATGTTTCACCATTCCTGGCTTTTAACACCACTACAGCCGGAGTTATTTTTTCTATGACGTATGGTCCTTCAAATCATGGAAAAAATTTGGCACTTTTATCTTCTGGTGCTGAAGAAAGTGAATGCTTAATTTTTAAAACTTCATCCCCTACTTTATAAGTTACTCCCCGTCGTTTCAAGTCGTAATATAATTTTTGTTTTCTCTGTGCTACTTCAGTATTCTTCTTTGCTTCCTTAATTAGTTTTTCTATATCACCCATTTTAAATTCTGGGGCTCTTTGTTGCACATAAAATAATTTATCTAACGGCGTAATAATCTTTCTGCCTAGAAATAACTCAGCAGGAGTTTTGCCCGTTGTATCATGTTTTGCGGTCCTAAGGGCGAAAGCAAATTCATTGACATAGTTATCCCAGCTTTTATGAAAATTTTTAACATAACTACGGATAATTTTCACTATATTTCTATTGACCCGTTCCGCTATATTTGACTGCGGCCGATACGGGACCATTTTTAAATGACGTATGCCCAGTTTTTGGCACATGTCTTCAAATGTATTACTTACAAATTGAGGACCATTATCCGATATAACTTTTAGGGGCGCCCCGTATTTTAAAATATATTTATTTAAAATAGAATCAGTAACTAATTTAGCGGAGGCTCGTTTTAAGGGAACAATTTCGGTCCATTTACTAAAATGATCAACCATAACAAGGAGATAGCGACTTTTATTTAACTGACTTTTTGGGAAAGGGCCCAACAAATCGATGCCAATTATTTCATTTGGAAATTCGGATTTAATACTATTTAGAAACCCGGCCGGGCGGAAATTAATATAATTAACTGCTTGACATGTTGGGCAGGACTGGACATACGCCCTTGTTAACTTTTGCTGTTCAGGACAATAAACTGCTTCGCGTACGCGTTGGATGGTTTTTCGAATACCAGCATGAGAAGCTAATGGGCAATCGTGTAACTCCTGAAGTATATTTAATCTAAGACTAGCTGGGATAACAGGTCGAAATTCGTTGTTGGAATTCGTAGTTTTTGTATAAAATAATAGACCATCTATAAGTTCGTAATGGGCAGCCCTATTTCTTATCGCCACAATATCTTGGTGGCTAAAACTTTCAGGATCCTTTAAATACTCATAAATGTTTTTAAATTCAGGATCCTTACCCAGTTCGGTTATTACAGTTTCTCGGGAATGTATCGTACATGCTGCGAGCATTGCCACCTTTACAGTATTACCTTATTCATCTATTTTTATTCTGGATAGGGCATCTGCTACGATATTTTCCTTTCCGGGGGTGTGCTTGATTACCAGATTATACTCTTGTAACTTGAGTGCCCATCTTATTAACCTTGGGGATAAGTTTTTTCTTGAGTACAATCTAGTTACCGCCGCATGATCAGAATACACTGTTATTGGCGCCCTTCCAAAATAGACTCGGAACTTTTGCACTGCTAACAGAACTGCAAGTGCCTCTCTCTCAGTCGCGGAATCATTTCTTTGTGTATGATTTAAAGTTCGACTAAAAAATGCCACGGGCTGCTGATTTTGCGAAAGTACCGCTCCTACCGCATAATCCGAAGCATCCGCTGAAATTTCTATATTCTCATCATTTTCAGGAAATTTCAAAACAGGGGCTTGCGTTAATGCTTGCTTTAATTTTTCGAAAGCATTATTGGCATCGGCCGTCCACGAGAATCTTGCATTTTTCCTTTTTAATTTTAACAATGGTTCAGCAATAGCTGTAAAATCTTTTATAAAGGACCTATAATATGAACCAAGTCCTAGAAAAGAAGAGAGCTTCTTCGCCGTATTTGGCGGCGGATATTTTTGCACAGCGATTATTTTTGATTCGTCTGTCTCGATTCCTTTCTGAGATATTTTGTAACCTAAGTATTTGAATTCAGGGGCTGCAGATTTGCACTTTTCGACATTAACTTTTAGACCGGCCTCATTTAATAATGAAAACACCTGTCTTAAATCCTGTACATGTTGGTCCAGATTATCACTAGTAATAATGATATCGTCTAAATAGATAAATGTGGACTTTCCAAGAACAGGCCTTAGCACAATGTCCATACATCGCTGAAATGTTGCCGGTGACCCTGAAGGGCGAAACGGCATACGCAGGAATGCATAAGTGCCAGACTTGGTTATAAAAGCAGTTTTAGGCACATCTTCCGGTCTAACCCCTATTTGAAAATAACCAGTCTTAAGTCTAAAGTAGTCATGTATTTGGTAGAAGTTATGTTCCTTAGAATTTCTTCGATAAAAGGTAACGGATATACCGGATATTTAATCATGGAGTTTAATTTACCATAGTCAATTGCAAAACGCCTCCTTTTTGGATGTGTTACCGGATATCATTATTTTTCTTACATAACACAACTGGGGTAGCATAACTACTTGAGATGGACGTTATGATCTTTTTACGTAGCATATCGGTGATATGCCATTCTATAATTTTTTCCTTATTCTTATCATACCGGTATGCTTTGTGGCGAACTGGCATTGAACCTCCGGTGTCAATACTATGGTTTGTAACCTGAGTAAATCCGGGAATATCACTAAATAACGAAGCAAATTCAATTACCACTTGTCAAATTTTTTGTTGCTCTTCCTTAGGCATGTGGTCGAGGTTTAACGTCGGTGGTTCTGTTTTTTCTTCTCGAACTGGTTTCATCGTCAGCTTAAGTGACGCTTCGTTAAAATCCAGCGTTGCTTTTGCCTCTGAAAGAAAATCTATGCCTAAGATGACATGTGCTTGCAAATTCTTTACGATAAAAAACATAATCTTTAGTTGCTTGTCCTTGATACGAACGTATAACGGTAATTTACCTATGCACTTGCATCTTTCTCCCTGCGCAGCTAACAGTGTCGTATTATCCGAATTATATATGCGGTATTTACGGAAATACTTCCTAAAAAATCTTCTGTCACACAGGAACACTGCGCGCCTGTATCCAGGAGTGCGGTGGCTGGGATGTTATTCACCAACACTTCAATCTTTGGAAGAGTCAAATTTTTCACCATCACTGTATTTAACTTGAAGGAAGAGGGGTTTTCTTGGCCTTAGGATTTCCGCACCCTCCCGTCAGCAGAAATCCGTTTTAGTTTAAATCTTGTTTCTTCCTTTCCATGCCTTCCTTCTTTTTCCGCTGGCGTTCAGACTTTTTTCCTGGATTGCTATTGAACTGTCGACGTTCGCCGGCTGTTTTTGGATGCTCGGGTTTCCTTGCCCACTGATTCGCTTTGCTTGCGTAGCCGTGTGCTTGACTTTGCTGTGGTCTTGGCTCACCAAATTGTTTTCGTTGTTGATATTGGCGTCATCTTTCAATGTGCGCCGTTCTTCTACTTTCAAACTGGATTTCTAGCTCAAATAACTTTTCCAGTGTAGTCGGATTCCTTAATTCAATAAAGTCTTGTACTTGAGGAAGTAACCTCGGCAAAATCACTTGAATTATCTCAGGATCCGGACGGTTTCCATACAAGAGTTTGAAGACGTGAATTTTTCTTAAAATAAAGCTTAAGAGATTTTCAATTCGTTTCTGGTATATGCTGAAAAGTTCCGCTTCTAATCTTGCACGATCTCTTACGACAGGGAAGGCTTTTACTAAGGCGGTCTTAAAATTTTCGTAAGTATAGGTGGGACTTCCCGCTTGACCCAAGAGGCTTCTGCCTATACATTTGAACCAGTTAAGCGCTTGGCCCCTCAAAGCGCTGGTAGCTAAGGTGACTTTCTGGAACTCATGTACTGGATACAGCATGAAGTGGTCATCCAATTTTTCCAAAAAACTGGTTACCGGTGAGTTTCCATTAAATGTTGCTTCTGGTTTCATCGATGCGCGCATGGTCTGGACGATGTAACCAAATCCTTCCAGGGCGGCAGCTGGCATTTCTGGATTCTGAGCCGCTGCTGCAGGCAGCACAGGTTCTTCGTGAAACTCGGCCATGGTTATTCTTCTTTGTCGGGCGCCACTATCAGGTTCTGTGTTCCTCCTTACTTGCTTAGGGAACATTGACTGTCCTGACTCGGAACAGGGAGCTTACTAAAGCTATGTTCAATAAATTTGGGAAGTAGACAATACACACAGGAAGGGTATACGAAACCCTTTATTTTTCTCTCTTTACAATGATTTCCGGACTTCGGAATACAGAGACCAACCACTTGTGGTCTGAACGTAAGAATATAAAAATATTAACTAAACTCTAACTAAACTAACTTTGGATTAATCAAACAAGTGCCTAACTCCAAGATTGGCCGTATATTAACAAAAAGCCGTATGTAGTACAGAGAACTGCTAAAACTACGATACGTTTAAAATTATCAAGAGGATTAAACCTCTGGCCTTGAAGGCAACCAGCAACCGAGTGAAAACTATTATGGCAAGCGGCCTGCTTCTAATAGCTCCTTCCTCTCTCTTGCTTGGCAAAAAGCCACAACTTAAGTACTTGGCGTTCGCAAGACAAATTTGCATAAATAAGTTAAAGGTTTTAATTCTGGCCGGAAGTAGAAAATAAGAAGTGATAGTAAAGATTTAACATAAAATAAACTTTAGTAAAACTTAGGATCCTTACAAAGTAACGGTTAGCACACTTGGCGCCTATTCGAATGATCCAGGTTCGAGTCTCACCGAGGGCATTACTCATTTTTTATGTTTTCTGATTCAAATAACCTAATGAATATACAATATTTCTTTATTCTATCACATTAATGATATTGCTTCGAAAGCTAACATGATCCCAATTCCGTGAACTGTTTATTAAAAAATACGACATAAATTTAAATGCAGGAAGGGAACCAGGAGGCCAGTTTTTTACAACTTAAATTCTTAATTAGATTTTAGTGAACAGCAACAAGGACGTTATATGAGGATATAGAGATATTCAAAATTTTAATAATACCGCAAGATTGTCTCTCAAAGTTTAGAGGTGTTAACTTTGGATTGTTCAGACGAAACTTTAACTACTTATATGGCTTCATCAGTATTATATAAGTTGATATTCTTAAAGATAAATGTTATACTTTTCAGGTTAATTTTCAAATAACGGCCCATGTTAAGGAAACATTATGCGCCACGACCAGTTACTGCCAACACGCAAATGAGGGACTTTTAAGAAACAAAATTTGCAAGGATTAAAAGTGAACTACAATTTTGAATCTTTAGAGGCCGACATTATCTCACGTATTAATAAACTCTCTCAGTTTTATTTGCTTCCAATTTAGAATTTTTAGGAAATTCTGTAATTTAAAAATGTAACAAGCAACCTCAAAAATAATATAATTTCTACTCCGTTCTTTTCAGAGGACTTAAAATATTAGATGTGAATACCCTCTCTCTTCTTTAATTGAAGTATTTTAATTTGTGTATCTGACACGGCTACATCTACTGTATTCACTGTAACCGAATCATCCTGGTAAAGTTGAATATTGTGACCCAGCAAAACTGCAGAAAGTGATAATTTCATACTTTTCGTAAATTTCAAATTTTTACAATAAACTTTCGTCAATTATTTGCTATTAAATTACATAAAATTAATTTCTAAAAATTTAACTAAACTTTTAACTGAGCACAGTTTATGACTAATTTAAATCAATGTGTAACAAATTTCCGATTTTTACCAACTTGTTATAATTTCACAACGGTTGGCTTCCATCTCCTAAAATTTTATATATTAAACTTCTAAATCAAGAAAACTTACTGAAAGGTATCAGTTTTTTTCCTAATTTAAACTCTGAGGAGGAATAACTATTAGGTGTTTTGGAGAAGGAAACACGAAAAACAACTGTCTCTCAATAAGATTATTAGGCACAAATAATGTTACGTGCATTTAGCTTCCTCGCTACTGAGCGAAGCATGAGTGTGAAGAATTCTTGAAATTAATATGTTAACTGTAGTAATCAAGATAAATATGGAACAGAATTAGACCAAAATATATCTGAATCTATTGAAGAAAATTTAAGTCCTATTTTAAAATGTAACATAAATCTCAGAAAATACTCGAAATAGTTTAAAAATATGCTTTTTATTTTTATTTAACAGAATAGTACTTAAAAGTGATAATATTGTTTTTAAACTTTTCTAAAATTTTAGGTCTATTTGACAAATTATTTGTTGAAATCGCACAAATATTTATTTTTTATATGCTGTAATTAGATTTGATTTCCTAGTTGTTCTAATCGAATTTATTTCTTAATTGTTATAATTAGATTATGCGTTTTGCATTTTGTAACTGATAAATATTTGCAGGACCAATAAAGCTTCAGGAGTAATATATTCCTGCGAGCAAGAGAGAGACAAAATCAACTGTACTTTCTTCGGGATTCTAAGGCCGCAAACCTTTCAATCGCCGCAGCTATTACTTTTAGAATGCATACTTCAGACTCATTTTCCTTAAATCTTATTGGGCTTTTTATCATTTTCCTTGCATGCTTATCAGACTTGCTTAGTATCAGCTTGTTTCGTAATCATACTAAAGACCAAGATACTACAAGATTTGCTCTTCTTCGACCAAGGTAGACCAGCATGGTGACGTCGACGTCCTTTTACTCGTAAGGGTTTCAACAAATGGGTAAGATACGTCAGTGTCTCAAACGTCGAAAAGAGAAAGGTTTGATTTAAAAAAGCATAACCTTATCTGTCTATTGATGTTGGTAATGGCAGATGCTGCAGATTGTTCAGTCTTTTAATTGTTTTACCCCACTTCATTTCCGTTTTGCTTATTTCACTTCGTGAAAAGCGCACAAGTGAGAGCTGTCTCTAACTATAGTGAGAAATAAGGACAATAAGAGATAAAGTAAGTGCTGTGCAGCGATAACGACATGCATTACCATCGTATAAGAGGTGCAGGAAAATATTGAAATATCTAATTTAAAGTAACAAATTATGGTTGGGCATACTACTCTTTACACCACGAGATCACGCAAAGAGGTATATCATAATGCGTTATGTTCTTCACTACTTACATGGTGATTTAGAAGAAGCACGAGACTATACCAGGTCGGGAAGAATTATCGTCTACCAGAGTTTAGCCATTGAGCACCGCTGTCGATAGATACATCAGATTCGCATAGCCATGAAACATGAAAAATCAACTATGCTCTGGTCAGGATTCAAATCACGGATGTTATAATTACTGGTTGGTGGTGTTACCCCTTTCATCATAACATGCATATTTCGTTTTTCATTTTTTGCCGTAACAACCTTCTTTAGTACCGTCGCTTCTGCTTTAGAGCGACCTTTTAGGCGGTTCGACTCTCGTCCTAAACAGCGTTTTTCAAGGCCGAGTGCCTATATCTATATCTATTCTAGATATACGTAGTTAATAATAAATAATACAGGAATGGATCTGTATTTATTGCTTTTAAATTATTTAGCATGTTATTCAATAAAAGAATAAATTTAAAAGAAAAATTAAATATATGACGCTTTGCTGGGCGACAAAATACTGCTGCGTGGGTGATGTAGATATTTCAATTTGGCAGTGACAACACCTTTCTTTTAAATCGCTGAGTTTGTTTATTGAATTCTAAAGACAGATATACTGCGAGTCTAAAGACAGATATACCATATTCCTTTTATGTACCCGAGTTATGGCATTAAATTTGAAGTATATATATTTTAAGCAATGTGTATTAGCAATACAAAGCTTATATCACAGATGTCATTTATATCCTGGTGAGAGTTAACCAAAAGCAGAAATGAAAGTAAAATTCGAATTATAACACAATGGGTTAATTAACATAAATAGTTGTCTCAGGTTCTTTCTGCCATTTACTTTATAACTTTTAAGTTTGTAGGCATTGCTTAACTTTGTCTGTAGATAACATATTGTTTATATTCAACTTAATCTTCGCTATTTTTTAACATGTAGAAAAAAGTATAAGTTACATGCAAAGTTGAATGTCAGTTGCAAAATCATTAAATATTTTTAGATTCTAACAAATTAATTTAAAAATTAATTTAATAAATTTATTAGAGTCCGATAACTTTTGTAATACACTTCATGAATGTATTAAATTGTTTCATACTGTAAGCACTTTTCTAACTGGGGTTTCACTCTGTGTAATGCCAACTGCATTACACAGAGTAACGGAAATAATGTAAAAATATTGATTTAAGCAGAACGCAGCTAAATTTATGTTTTTAAAAGCAATTCACTTAAATTCTCCGTAAACTAAGATTAAACACTGTAAAATTGATTGGTTGAATTAAAGCGACTGTAAGATGAATTATGTTTCTATGCAAACGTATAAGAATTATAATTTTATTTGCATCGGAACCCATTTCTTTTGCTATCTTGTTACAGTAACAAAAAAGAAAATTTATTATGTATGCATTATTTTACCTTCAGTTTACTTTATCGAAAAGCATTTTTATTTGTTTTCTTCTTATTCAGTGCGTATCCTATATACTTAAAAAATAAATAAAAAGGAGAGGAATCAAATTAACTTGGCTTACAATGTAAATAGCAGCGCTATGTTACATCTCGTATGTCACTGCATTCGCTTTACTGCTCTCTTTATCTGGGCCGTTCCCATGACAACGGAAAGATACGTCTGCATGCTGCACCAGGGAATTTAGCACCAGAAGATAACGCCAAGATTGAAAGGGGGCGAAAACTATGAGATGCTTATCGGGAATGAAAGATTTTCCCACCCTGATGTTGGAGGTGGCAGAAAAGGAATTTTTCGGGATTTCTTTGAAACGTCCTAGGTGACGGGAATTCTAGGGATAAAAATGAGAACTATTTATTGTATCTTTCGAATATAAATGTTAGTGGCTTTCCCGTTTCATTTTCCCATATATTAATAACATACAGATTTGGAATAAACAAAATGAAAGTTATAACTCCGCTACTTTTTATATTAGCTATTTAAGAAAAAAGCACATTTCACCCTGAGCTATGATACTCGATAGAATTTCAGTTGTTGCAAGTAATTTAAGATTAGGAACTAATAGCAAAGATTTAAAAAAATACAGGAATAATATTACATCGGAAATTTGCCTGCTTCTGTTATTCATCTTAGTAAAATGTGCCTTTTAGAACTGTTGGCGAACATTTATACCAACTTAATTTTATGAAATGTAAAACACAGTATTGTTGCTCAAAACTAGAACTAAGATGGTAAGCAATTGTATTTTCTTTTGTATTTTGATAAAATTTGAACTTTATGATTCCAGATATATTCTTAACAAGCTTTCCAAAATTTTTTGAATGTTGGTTACGATACATTAAAATGGCATGAATTTAGCATTCATGCTAAACTTACAGTGTTACCATTAATCGTAAATTACACTGCCCATGCCAGCTAATGTTAATCCTTAATCACAGGTGAGTATATTTCACTAGTGCATACCAGTGTAGCCATTAAGGGAGGCATTTCGAAAATGGAGGAGCTTCTCTTGTGACGCTAAATCGTCGTGTATGGGAGCGTTTTAATTAATTGATGATTAATTAAGTGATGCTTACGTTTTAATTAATTAAATTACGTTTAATATAATTAATTTTAATTAAATATTGAACGATTTAAGCAAGATGGTTAAAAAGCGAAAGGTCATGTGACATGACAAAAATATTACTGAATGCCTATTGGTTCATCCTAGAAGCCACTCCATCGGTGGCTACAAAGATGTGCACTTGTGAAATATGACACAGGTGAATATATTTGCATAGATCACTAATGATCAGAAGCCTTAATGGGCAGTGTTGTCCTTCAGCTCAATTTACTTGTAATATTTTACCTAAATTTACCGCACCAAGCTATACACCATCCATGGGTTAAGTATCAATTGGCTGTCAACTATATGCTGATATTTTAAAATAGGAATTTAAAGGTTATAACCCCTGATTTGATTGTTTCGTATCCTTTCAACCGCTGGAAGATTAGCCAAAGGGAAAATCAGTGTAATTTGAGCCGAAAATTCTTCCCATGCGCAGAAGAGAAAACGAAGCAGCGGCAAGTAAATAAACACTCCCCATTTATTTAAATTTATTTATTTTACTTCGCAAATTTATTTAATTAAACTAAATGTCGTAGCAGACATTATAAAATTACTTAATTAAGATGTATTATGACTTCTAATTATTACTTTAAATGAAATGAAGCATCAGGAGTAAAATGCATGGTAAATGGATATATTTTGGTATTTTAGTTTAATCTTATATTTGATATTTCTACCTTAAATGGAGAAATTTCAGTCAGTACTGTTTACTAGTGATTAGTATAATTCACTGCAAGTCTCGAAACATAACATCCGAGGATATGACACTATAAAAATATGTGCATAATAACTCGAAAAATGGTATTTTATCTTCGAATATAAGTTATTTGAATAATTCTTATTCTTTAGACTGTTGTCATAATTAAAGTATTTAATGTGCGAATTTCATCAAGTAATGCATAAAATTAAAGGGTTTCATCTGGTCGCTAAATTATTATCCTTAACAGTTACAAATTACAAATAAAGTAATTTGTATTTTCTTAGAATTGAGGTTTTAGCTTTGCTGTTTTAGAGGAAAAAAATCTGATGTGTCACCACTGGACTGCCTTGTACGGAATATTAAATTATACGCATTTTTTCTTGCATTTCATTTAAACTTATTGGATTGAATTAAATCTACTTCGTCAATAGCGCATAAACCACAATAGAATAAATGCACTCTTTAAAATTCACTATATTTATTTACCATAGCGACACTCTGGCGCTAGGTTCACTTAACCCTTTCCGGCATGCTACCTTTTAAAGTTGGAATTTTCGATAGAAAAAAAGGTAGGCAGTCTAATTAGGCCCAGAGAAGTACACAAGTAAAATTTTGTGAAGATAGCATTTATCGTTTTAATTCCGTGGTGTGCACGAAGCGGGCACACTGATTGAATAGAGCTTCGAAAAGAGTGCTGAAACGAGCATTGCTGGGAAACGCGTAAAATAGTAAGAGATTTTGTCTACAATTAAAAAACACTAGCTTCTGAATACCGTAGCAGATTTAGCATTACCTAGGGTGTGCCACGGGGAAACCTGCTACTCTACACCCCCCTAAAATATCTTTTCTGGTTATATGATGATTACATGCGTATGAATGGGGAAAAAAACGTAACTTTGGCATATGATATCTACATTATTTACATTTCATATTTACACTTTAGTCTATTTTTTTCATGATGGTACTTTTCGAAGAAAGTGACACCACCTTTGAAAAGGCATAACTCAATATTGTATATCTTGCACATGTACCGGGATCCGTATCGGATTCACTATCTGAAGCAATTCGTGTAGCACATTCAGTGCTTCAAAATGGTCAGCCGTCTCCGATCCGTTTGGAAAATAATTAAAAATCTGAAAACATAAACTAGTATTATATCTACAATTAGAAATTATAAACTGTAAAATAAAATTAAATAAACGTCTACAACTCAAAACTACTAAACGTAGCGCTAGCGACACTTTGAACGAAAGAGAAAGAGAAAAAGGGAACTGCTCTAGTGAAAAACCAAACAGCTAACTGATAAAATTACCCTTGACCTTCAGAAAATCAAGCCAACAATTTGTTAGTTAATAACCAAACGTCTTAAAAAAAGAGAGAGAGATAAGAAGAAAGAGAAAAACAGGAAATGAAACATAGATGTGGACCCACCTTTCTGTTGTCAATGAACTGACCGATGATATGCGGATAAACTAAGAATACAGTCTCTCAGCTGTCTTAGAGTCTTGGTGTGCTCTAAGCACACCTCGGCTTCGCCGTTCTATTTTAGGCAAGATTTCAAGAAAAAAAAATAAAACTAATATAGAATAAGGAGATTAGCATACAGCCAAAAAATAACATAAAAATGTTTTTTTTTTCAAACATTTCCTTTCATACCCTAAAAAAAAACTGGAAGATTTCTTTCAAAAATGAGAGTTTTAAAAAACTAAACATAGCTAAAATATATGGACTGGTTTGTGTTGAGCTACCATCTAGTACAAATGAAGAAGGGGATATCTATATATCCTTTTTCATTCAATTTTTCTGTGCGTACAGAAGGAAATTTTTAGGTGTGCCTAAACCGGGCACACCGTACCGCACAGGGTTAACGGCGTTATATTTCGTTCATATTATCAAGGATCAAGGAAGGGTTCAACTAGGAGGCTCATAGGTTTAATGCCTCTCTTCCCACATCATCAGAGATTAAATAAATATCATCAGAAAGAGGGTTTGGAAAAGAGGTAAAACTTAGTGTCGAATTGTCAAAATAACAAAAAGTAAATTCCCTTCCACAGTGAAAAAAAGAAAAAATGGTAAGAACACTGAAGGACTTAATTAATTTAGTAATTTTGAGATTGAATAAAGTGCCAGAATCAATTTTGAAAGGTTTCATCATGAATTTTGAAAAGATTCGTTCATATTATAACTCATGCAAAGAATTTATATCATTTGAAGAATTATCTAATCTTTGCCACATGTTCTATTCAAATACTATAATAAATCTAGAACGAGGTATAAAAGAAATTAAGAGAACAAAACAAAAAAGAAACAGTTTTTCACAGACGATTCAGTATTTCTCACTTAATTAATTCAGTTCTCACGTTCCGACAAGGCAAAAATACATAAAACTCAAAATATCTCTATTAAAAATTACGATCTAAATCTTAAACACTTAGTTTCTCGAATAAATTCCAAAATGGATTAAGCATGATTGAATTCGCAAGAATAAAAGAAGGCGTTATCTTTGTTGTTGCGAAGCTTAGTTTCTCTAGATTGGCAACAAATTCGTTATTCTGTCAAGTTTGAAATGTCCTATATACAAAATATTTCAATGTTCTGAGGTTACTCGTTTTTGAGTTATGCGAGATACGGATGTACGTACGTACAGACGCCACGAAAAATTCTCTTAATTTTAAAGCAGTTTTATAATTTTTTTGGAGGGAAAAAAGTCTTTTATTCTCTACTTACATACAGATGTCAAGCAAAAACATCGTTAAATTGCATTCGATAGCGATCAAAATGGATATTTCCGTTGAAATATGCTGCCTGAAACTTTTCGCGATTACAATACTTCCTTTTTACTTCGTACAAGAAAGGAAAAAAGTATTTTACATGTTTTTCTTGAATAATAACTGCAAAACTGTCAATATTGAGCTATAAACTTGCATCAGCATTTTATATAGCTTGCCTGAGTTTCTCTCCCCTTTTAATGTAGTAGTAACAACCAATATAATAAATACTGCTACGAATTTTGTACATTGTAAATACTTTTAGTTAAATTATATGGAAATCTGAAATATCTTTTGTAAATGTAACATAAAATGCCTAAAGAAACCAAACAGGTTACAAGGGCAAGTTTATTTAACAGTGAGATTAATGGCTGTCTCACTAAATTGGCGAGATATCTCTAAATTGGTGGAGGTCTTGGAATTAATTTTTATCGCCAAACTTGGCTAGAAATAGCCAAAAGTCACCAAATATAGCGACTGTTTGGCGACATTTTGTTTTGGTTTCTGTATAACCTTAATTGGTACTGTTAATGAATAACAGTAGTTGATCACTATACGTAACCGTAACCGTATCCGATCTTTGCATGTAAACTTTGATCATATATGTCTTCCAGTTGTTTCCAGAAACGGAAGGTACTAGAGATTTGTGGGCGGCCGGCGGGAACTATTTAAGGTCGGAGAGATCCTTACTTTTCAGTAGCATTAGTTCTTGTGCTCTGTAATACTTTTGTAGAAAGTTTCAGAACTGTGAAATATTCCTTTTGGGAAAATAAATTTATCAAACTATCATCGGTTCAGTGCGCATTCAATCCATCATGAACCCGTTAGCACGTAACAATACATTATTACACAAAAAGTTCAAATCGCAGCTCATAAGTTATTAGAAAAAAATTAGGCCATATTTTTCATATAATTTTCTATTTATCCACAATGTACATTGAAACAATAAAGACTTCTAAAAGGAAGTAGTAAAGAAACGTCAACTGCAGTAAGGTTTGGAAAGCTGAATTAAAAGCTGCGAATGTCACAACACGGCAGAAAAGCCACTCTGAGAATGCACTAAACGTTTTAATTGGGATATTTGAAAAGTCCCAATTTTACTAAAAGCTTATCTAACATTAGCAGTCCTACGAAGTCTGTATTTTGAATTTAGATTTGGTTTCTTATTAATTTCCTATCTTATGCGAATTTAACAAATTTTACACTTAAAACTATTTATGAAATCAATGCACATGTTATTTCGGCATATATATTGTTATAATGAAGTACACGTATTTATAACATCGAGCACTATTGAGTAAAATTTGTCTGAGATGCTGAAAAAAGGCGAAACTCTGCTGGAAAATAAGATTACAGGCTGCAAGTCTATTTAACGTTGAACAAATGGCTATCTCGCTAAAGTGTCGAGATATCGCTGAGATGGCGATAGTTTGGGGCACTGATTTTTGTCCCCGAATTCGGCGGGAAATTTGGAAGTCGCCAAACTTCGTTACTATTTGGCGATATTTTGGTTGTATAACTGATACTGTGATGGTATAAATATAATTGCTCCCTATATATCCGGCTCTCATATGAATTTCAGTAATTTCGAAAACTGGTAGGCGCTATATATTTCTCGGCGGCCGGGAGAAAACTATATAAGATCGCAGAGAGCATCAGTTCTCAATTGTTTAGCTCAGTGTGAGTTCGGAGTATTGAGAGATTTTCTTAGGAGCTTCGCCTTTTTAGGTGCCCTTTTCATTGCTTATTGTTTAACATTCTTAGTAGTTTGAAGTGTTATTACCGATTGTGCTGTGTGATACTGAGAAGAAATGTAGGAGTAATTTTGTGGAAAATTGCAGAACTGTAAAGTATTCCTTTCCTAAAAATAAAATTTGCCAGTTTACAAATCTGTTTACTTGTGAGCCTGTAGGCATGCAACAATATTTTTGGCAGTTAATAGCAAGGAATGGAGCATTGGCCAGCTTATTTATTTTCTTGAAATCTTCTTAATCATATTTTTATTATTCTTGGCATGTTCTATTTTTCCATAATTATTGGTAGTACTCAAATATCGATTGTTTAATTTATTTTACGTTTATTTTTATTGAAAACAGCCGTTCTACAGCAATCTTTACATATTTCTTTCTATAGTAAAATTCTATTGTTCTGTCTACTAGCTTGACAAAGTATCATAAGATATAGAATAGTGTGAGCGAAACAAACATAATGAATACAGAAGAATATCTTTACCGATCATTAGAAATGTTTCATTTAGTAAATAGAACAGAGTAAAACATAAAATTGAATATAAATTGAAAATATTTCCATCTAGTGATTGTTTAATGCTACATTGTTTCACTTACGTCCAACGGAACGGGCTATTAGAAATTTTTTTAAATGAAAAACGTGCACAAAAGATGTAATGTGCAGTTTCTTACAAGTTTCTTAAATTTATGTCTTCGCTTCTAGTCAGACATAATTGGAAAACCCAACAATAATCTTCAGCCCGAAATTATTTATGATTAGTATTACGCTTGAAGAATTAAAGAAGATTCATGGCAGATAAAATGTCGAAGACAGGCAAAAGGTCATTATAAAAGCAAACTGCCTGTAATTGCCAACGCAGAAAGAACTGAAAGTTATTACAGGATGTAGCAGGACAAAATATATATATATATTTGCCCCAAAGTGACATTTACGCGAATTGCTTAGCGAGCAAAATAATGGTGGGTTTCAGCTTTAACATGAAAACGAAGCGATAAATGTAAAATAAAAGTAAAATAAAAGTTAAAAAGGGAAAAAAAAAGGATTGAAATATTATATAAGGGAAATCCTTAACAAATTGCTTTCGACAAAAGCAACCCGTAATTTTCCGAACGCCTGCAACTCATTCAGCCATCCATCAAAGCGCAGTAGGGGGCGTATCGAAAGGAAAATCTTCGTCGCCTATCACAAGTAAAGGCTGAAAAAATATCTTTAGAGTCTTCGCGTAATTGATGACGTAGCTCCAAAAAATAGACATGGCCGAGACCCGTTCATCCTTTACTTCCGGAAAAGTTGCCTAGCTACTGAACTGGTCACGTCAACAGCAAAGCTGAAGACATTACTCAGTTTTTTTAACTTTTGCTTGGACATTTTGCCATGAGCTCGAACAAGCGCGATTTTTAGCTTTCTTTGTCGTATGGGACTATCTTGCAAGCATTATATCAACCAAAAAGAGAGTATATATTATATATGAAATTACTGTTAAGATATGATATTAGTATTTCCCCATGTATTATCAAAGAAATAAATTCATCTAAATCTAAATTTCCTGTCTCATTCTTCGTATTCTAACTTATACTGGTAAGCTGATCAACTTACATTTTATAGTGTGAAACATGCAACCTGTCAAAATTTTAAACCGATGTATTTTAATAATGCTGTATATTTATATCTAAATAATGGCATATTAAACAGATGTATTTTAATAATGCTGTATATTTATATCTAAATAATGGCATATTAAACCGATGTATTTTAATAATGCTGTATATTTACATATAAATAAGGGGATATCCTGCGGATTCGAAGATAATTAACTAATAACTAAACTGGATAACCAGGATTAATTGTACTCAATACAATATCAGAAAATAAAAAATAATCTGAAAGATTTTTAGATTTTAACCCAAAAGGATTTATTAAACACCATTCTCTTCGCACTTATGGCATACGCAATTCAGTAGCAATTACTACTGTCTCCTTGTTCGTTTTGGTAGCATACAACCTGGACACTATGTAGAAGACGAAGTAGCGAGTTCGTGCTATGTCTTGAAGAATAAATACTGCAGAAGAAAGGTTTTAAATAATCTTTTTATTTAAACTAAATTAAAACAGATGCACGCATTTCTTATTCATATATCACCACCAGTTTTGGCTAACATAAATTTAACAGAAACTAAGAATGTAACAAATCTCTACATATTAATAAAAGAAAGAGTCTGTCTGTGTGTGTGTGTGTGTCTTTCGTTCGCACTGCGCGTAAGCTAATAGATTCACGGCTACGAAATTTAGTACAAAGGTGCATCTAGACAAAAGCCAGTGCACCTCGAAGCGATTTTTTCGAAATTCGAATTATATTTTTTTATTTTATGTTTTGTGACGAAATCGCGTCATTTTAGGACATAATGGGCTATAGGAAAGCGAGAATTTACTCTACACACTCCATTTTCACATCGTCATGAAACGTAGGCACTTAGCTATTTTACGAACTTAAAATAAATTTCGCGTTTCAATAAATCGATTCAATACGAATTTATTTAACAAAGGGAGCTTAACACCTTTTCAACGGGGTTTTTTCTAAAAAAGTTTATTTTTAAAAATGTACAATTTATTTTTCTTTGATTTTTGGACACCTTAAACTTTTATCCTTGCGACTGCTTTTACAAAAAGAATTTTGGAAAAATTATAATATTTTGTATTTTTAAAAAGATTTTTAAATGAAGCTTCCGAGTACACTTCTCACATCTCACATCTTTAAAAATGTGATTTTGGCAACAATTTTCCTGTCTTATTGTTGTTGATAGATTTTTGATGAAATCGCATCATTTTGAATAGTTTCATTGTTTTAGAAATATGGGTTTGGCAACAATTTTTCATCGTATTTCTTATGTCACTGTTTTTAAGAGATTGACATATTTCATTGTCATTTATATATATATATATATATATAATACACTTTTATTGTTTTTTTTTTTACATAACATTATATATATATATATATATATATATATATATATATATATATATATAATACACTTTTATTGTTTTTTTTTTTTTTTTTTTTTTTGGATAAAGTTGTTCTGCAGAGTAAAATTCTGCGCGGAATTGTATGTTTTTGGAGTTGCTTTCATGTTAGTATTTGCTTATTTCACTGTTTGTAAGATATTGATAAGTTTTGCATGATTTTTTTTCTTCAACGTAAAGTTGGTTAAATTTTTATTAGGATAATTAATATTTGTATTAAGAGATATAGCTTATTTCATTGTATTTTTTCTTGGAAATATAAGATAAAATATCATTAATTATCCTTTGCTTTTCAGAATTTTTTGGTTTTTGTATTATTTTATGTTATTTATTGCTCATTTCACTGTTTTTAAGATATTGAAAAGTTTTGAGTGATATTTCTAGGAAACAAAGTTCTTAACCTCCTTTATACCATTTCAGTTCTTAAGATTTTGCAAAGAGAAATTGGTTAATTTATTTATTAGGATAATTAATATTTGTATTAAGGGATATTGCTTATTTCATTGTAATTTTGTTATACGTAATAACTTTTTTTAAGAAGCTGTTCTGCAGAGTAAAATTCTACGCAGTTTTTAAATTTAACATTTGGTGTTCCCTTCAGCCATTTTTCCTGTACATTTAAAAGCCAGACGAAGGCTGGCAGCGAAGCTGCTAGTCCCTAATAAATTAAGATACCTAACGACTGGCTGCTTAGCTTAACTAATGCTGAATCGGCTGCACACAGCAAAGCTAAGCTGAGAAATATCGGTGTAAATTGAACGGTGTCTAGCACCGACTTTCAAACACGCAGCACATACACTCGGAACTAAGTCCGTTGCTACTCTCTTTGAACTCTTGAAAGATACTGCTTCTGAAGCACGTTTAGATTTGCATCTACGTCATAACAGATGTACATTCCGGCAGGAAATTGAAATCAGGAGGGAAAGGAAAGGAAAACTGAAAATAATTGATTAGAATAGATTAAATCTTCACAGACTACGTTATTCAAAATTTGGTGGCTTCGGATGCCGCTGTTTTTCACGCTGCAAGAAACATGTCCGCATTTATGTAGATTATTCCTTATATGGGAATACGTCATCGAGTAGCTGTAGATCCAAGCCGTAGGAGAAAGGACCTTTGGACTCTCGAGTGCTAGGACAGAGTGAACTGCGCAATCGTTCGGAGAAGGACGTTGGTAAGAGCGAGACGACGACGACAGCATGCAAAGACGTGTATATGTATAAGACGGTTAATTCTCTTCACTTGTATATAGTCTCATCTATTTCGCTATTCATATGTAATCACCTTGTAGTTTATAGCAGCTATTCGTGTTTCCATTAAACATTCGAGTTATTCATAAGTCCGATTCATCATTTCAAGCCCCTATACAGCCACCTAGGAAGTAAGTTTACAGACATCATATTCCTAGACAGTAAGTACCGATTCTACACTTATTCAATTTCTTTAAATATAATACAGGGAGATAATATTTGTTGGCAACAATTTCAAAAGTGATACGCCTTTTATTGTGATTCATCGCAAAATACCGTTTCGAGACTAATATCTCATTCGAGATTAATATGCCTTTTGGGCTAAAAAAGCTATAAATTACCCAGAGGAAAGCACACAAGTATTTAAAAATTTTCTTTATCAAACGAGGCATATCATAGATCATAATCCCTGATCAGAGAGCAAGCCTTTAAAAGCAAACCACTGAGAAAGATGGTCTTTAGCAGAACAGCAGGAGAGAATGAAAGAATACCTAAGGTAACTAACTGACAGCCTTGTAATATTTTGTTATTTAACAAATAACTATATTTCTTATTGAAGTGGCAACACCATATTTGTATGATATAACCATTGCTCAGCAACGGTTACATCTTCTGTTCATTTCAAGGAGAAATGTATGTCAGACGTCTGCCGTTTTAAAGCCAGATTTTGAAGCGGATCATTCAAAGGTTATCTTCTGTGTTTCTATAACTTACGTCCGAGCAAAGAATTGTCAAAACAGGATACTGCTGATCTTCGAAGATAAGATTAACTTTTGGTTTCCTAAAAAAGTGTTTATTGAATTTTAGTATTTAATTTCAGAATTATATTTAAATAGTAAAAGTTTCTGTGTAAAATAGCTGATACTAAAAATATTAGGGGTAATTTAATCTTGATATTTGTGGTAAAGAAGTATTTTAAAATTATTATTTAGGCTTTACTATTATTTGTTTTGAATTCTTTTCTTGATAATTGATATGTGTAAGCCATCCCGGCATTTATAAAAAAAAAAGAACTGCTAGCTGAGGTTTTGAATTTATTGCCAAGCAGGCGCGGGGAAAATAAGTAGTAACGTCAAACTGACGTAGTGTGATTTGATTATACTGCAGAATTGGCAAACGTCTTTTCTTAGTTCTCTCCATCCAGGCGTGTGGTAGATAGTAACGTCCTCCTCACGTATTACAGATTGTATATTGCAAAAATTGTATTGACAAACTGGCAAAAAATTGTTTTTGTTATCGCTAACCAGGCGTGGAGATAGATGGTAAAATCGTCAAACTGGACGTGTTTAAAATTCCATTGTATTGTCTAACTGGCAAAGGCGCTGACAAGCAGTGTATCAGTGTGACAAGGAAATCCATCTCGTCATTTTCTTCACACAACTGCGCAAACAATATAGAATTCAATGCTTTGCTCCAATTTGGTTTACTGCTTTTAGAACAAATTTCATATATTGATGCAATCTATCACTTCGATGTTTACCATATAAGTTTTGTCGAGAGATTGCACAGTGAATTACATACACATCAAGTGCATTTCATGGAGATAGGAAAGGGAGGAGGGGCCATTCCGCGCTAGAAGTGAAGCACTGCTTTGAAGCTTGGGTCACCAGACGGGGTGTTCTTTGTTTACATTCAGAAGCTCGCTTGACAAGATTCTGATAGTATTTCGACACACGACAGTTCCATAGAAATCGAAAAAGGGACACTCTAGCATGAAAGAAACATTCATAGTGTGATGGATAATAGCAATTTGTATAGTTTACTGACATTTACGCAAAAATCACATCTTGGTTATTTTTCGATAACTAACAACAGCGATTTTGATTATGAATTTGTTTTATAAAATTCTAAGCTGTTGCACTACAAAAATATAGATTTTAAGAAAATTGCTAAAAGAGATCTGCCAAAATTTATTTTCTAGAAGATTTGAAAAGTTTGAAACTTGATGGCTAAATGTAAATATAAAATTATGTATGTTAAAATATTTGTAATTAGGCACATAGGTCAGATTAAGTTTTTATTAAATAGAGTAACGCATGCAAGGGCTATCTGCCTAAAGAGAGAGATGCCATCGTGGAGGAATTTTGAAGAAAAACTGACCTTTGAGTGGGTATTAAAAATAATACTTATAATTTTCATTCAAATTATATTCATATATATTTTTTATGTAAAACTTTCGGGTATATGCTAAATTAGTGTAAATTACTTTACACGAAAAATATAGTGAATGCACAGAAATTAAAGATTTGCACATGCCGGAAATGATAAATGGGAAATATGTACGGGTATTTATGCATGTGCTTGCAAAAAGCATGTATCTGCCTTTGACAAAATACTTAAATATTCATTAAATTATTTATAAATGTATTTGAAATGAAGAATTTATTCACTTATAAACAACTGTGAAAGTACTGTGAAAAAATCTAACGATTAAATGTATCTAATTTACAATGATTATAAATGTTATCTAAATATATAATAACCTTAATATTGAATTGTAAACATAAATTGAAATCCTGTTGACAAATACGTTATAAAACTATTTAAGCAAGAGTTGTTCGTATTTGAAAGCAATCTGTTAAAAGGTATTGTAAAGCAAATGTTATAAGATGCGCACTTAAGAACGTAATAAAGAGTTTTGGAATATGTATTGTTGAAATGAAGGGTAAAAAAAAAAAAAATCTGATAAGTATAATTAAAAGAATTATTCCCTTTACATTTTATAATAACTCAGTTACAAGTTTTAAATAATACTTAAAAAAAAAAATAAAAAAAAATAATAATAAAAAAACTTATTTTATTCTCTTTCAGAAATGTTCAGAGAAAGTCAAATACTATTTAATACCTATTTAATTATTAGGAATTAGCGAAATACTTATTTGAAGTATTTCGCTAATTCCTAATAATTCTCTAATTTAAAATGAACCGAATAGAGCATTAATTATAAATTGACTTACATTTTTCGATTTAAAAGAAGCCAAAAAATCATGTCATATTTAAGAAAGTATTTTAGGAAGAAGCTCTATAAACAGAAAAGAAATAATGCATAATTTTAATATTAATAATACAATAAACTTTGATCTTAATTTTTGTACCTTAACCGAATAAAATCGAATTACCTTAATTTTTTTTTCTAATGTAATTAACGAAAACTTGTGAAAATATTTCATTCAAATTAAACCATTCTGAGAAAACTGTCCTGTGAAAAGTATAGCATTTAATTTCGTTCAGAATGAAATGTTGTTTAAAAATATGTTGTTTTCACATACTTAGGACTCTGAAGTGTTGTAGAAAAAGAAAATACATACATTTATATGTATATTTGCGACGTAATTACAAAATATTTACACCCGAACGCGTCAAATCCCATAGAACTCAATGGTAAATGACCCAATGTTTTGGTCACCACGTAGGGATCGCCGGTGCTTCAGAGCAGGGTACGGAGAAACTTGTTTAGGGCGACTCCTTCTTACTTCCTACCTCCATGGTGCATTTTAAGGGTTTTATAAAACTACGATAGCGTCCAAATCTGGCAGGTGCTACATCTACTGCTGTTGACAATATATTTGATAACGGGATCACTTTTTTCATGAAATAATCTCTCAGAAAATTGAATATAGATTTGCGTTTAATCTATGCTCTCAGAGTTTTCGCAAAGAGCGATTACTTCATGAATTTCTTCGTCCATGAAATAATGTACATATGCCAACAATACTGCTTCATTACCAGGTACCGTCCAGCTGCTTGGAGAATTGGGCCTTTGCAATTAATTGCACAAGAAGCTTTCAACATTGTCATTCGTTTAGCCAATGCGTTTTTGCACTATGTGTTATTGCTCTTCTGAGTATATTATAAGCAGGTTTGTGTAGAACAGTTTTTTAAACCTCTTTAATGGCTGCCAAAATTACTTCCTATAGTATGTGGCTTTCCAGACCTTTTAGAACTAGTGAGATATTGTAAGACACCTGCAAACCATCGTATTGTCTGTTTTTGACGTCGAAGCAAAGATACTGTCCACCGTATGTCTCATGTGAAGTTTTTCCTTCTGTGTTTGAAAGTATTTCGAACCTTTACCTATTTTATGAGGGTGATACTTTCTCATCTTCCAGCTCGGATGGATTCGTAAAGTCTTTGCTTTAAACTTTGTTGCACACAAGCCGCATGGGTGGACATTTGTCTGAACAAAGGATGTAAAGAAACGGAACTTGAAATAACCAACGTTTAACTGCCTAAGTTTAGTTTTAGATTCAGCCCTTTGAAGACCAAAGATAGTCTTTCATTAAAAACGCCCGAGACAGTCTTCCGACCCCAACTCCTTGAAACGGCAGAGATTGTGATGATGTTTTCCTCTCTCCTAAGGTATGCAGTAGCAGATACAGTCTCCCCGAATGCACTGTATCCATTTAATACAGAGTGTCCTAAAAGGGTAATGAAGCCTCTTTGTTAAGGTGTAGGAAGGATGTCATTTGAAAGCTTCACATTTCTTACTGCGTTAATGAACGGGGAAGTGAAGAAACGTTCGGGATGGGTAATGGACGGAGACGGTATTTTAAGCTTATAGGTTAGCGAAGGCTTCGGTTTTCTAAGGGTTGATATCTGTGTACAAACATTAAGATATTTAAATATAGTAAGGCATAGAAATTCAAAATTAATTCCCAGTGTGAAATCTAATTCTAATCTTCAGGGTGTTTTTAAGCGAGACATTATATTTACCAGGTTGTTGTACTCACTAAACAAAGTTGCTAAACATCCCACCTCATGCCCACCACAAAATATCTTGATCTGTTCAAAGGCGAAGGTAATTACTTACTCGATATGAAAGTGGGTTATAGTCGTTGTAATGCAAAATATTTTGCTGCTTTTTAAATAGGGATGCATGGTTCGCAACGAAACGTAAATAATTCGCAGAACTATACAGTATTATGTTTATACATTTATTTCAGAAATTACACACGGGATTGAATGCATGATCGGCATAAATGGTAATTCATAAGAAAAAGTTACATAATTTTCTCAAAGTTCACAGAAAATAACTTTAATTCACTTGTATGTACACCTTACACAAAACAAAGGACAGTTCTTTATCTCCCGTTCTATTGGGCCGATTGAGCTTGCGTTTTTCATGTCTCAAAAACGCGACTTAGGATAGATATTAGATTTACATACATTACTATTCTAACATAGGCAGTCTGACGCAAAATCGAAATTTTTCTCAAAGCACATGCCCATTTTTTCCATATTTCGAATATACGACTCAGGTTACGTCGGAGGAGTGCCAAGTTAAAAAAATAGCACAAGCAACTTTTAAAAAATTAGCTCTCAAAAGTTTCGCTCCTCAATTCAATTTGATATATATTTATTAATATCTCTTTTTTTATTACACTTATCCGATTCCTTCTTTCACAATTCGAAATTCAGGTTATATCAAAATAAAATTGCAGATATCTGAATAAAAATAAATCGTACTCTTCATATGAAATTACAATTTTTTCTAACCGTGAACGGGTATTTTTAACAAATTAGGAATGATATACGATATACTCTCTTCATATATGATGGTTTCATTTAAAGTAAATTGCTCTTAATAGATACATTTTTATTATTCCGATTCATTTTCCAAGGAAACGCAGTTTTTAATTCGAATGGTCGAACACTTGTTTCTTAATGCATTCTTCAGGCATGGTCAATACGCAACGGTAATTTAACTATCTCATTACGGACAGCATTGCAATAATGACAGCATTTGACTATAAGGAGCAACTTAATAATGCTCCTGAGAAAGTAGAAAACACAGTGTCGAATTTTATGGAGAGTATAAAGTGGGACGGAACAGAGGATCGGTCGTTTTTTACAACTGTATTTTAAATACTCCCATGCTGCGCAGACCTTACATACACTTACAAACATGCAAGTCTTATTTTGGATTCGAACCCGAACACAACGATACGACAGCCAGTATCGCCATTTTTTTATAAAGATCAGGGCGGCGATTACAATATCTACTTGCAGAAGGAAACATTTAATGTGAATGCCACATGCCTTCATTGTATGGTCTATTAAATTGTACAAATTCCTGCTGCATTTCGTTTAAATTTAATTTCTCGGATTATTCTAACATAATAAACCGATTCGTCAAGGCAAGTTGAAAACGATATCAAAAACCGCACATTTTAAAATCAAATAACCCGGTCAATTTTAGTCTCACGGTAATTAACTTTTTCTGTATTTTTATTTTTCATAAAGTGTATAAAATCTTTCCAAATATACATATAGGAACGGCAGACAGCATTAAAAATCAGGTTTCGTTACTTACCCAAAATTAATTTTGTTTTAAATTTGACATTGCCAAAACGTGAATATTTTCGCCATTTAAAACACTTCTGTATTTTTGCTTTGCACTTCATTTAAGCTTATTTTTTCGAATTATTCTAATTTATTTAACCTGTTCCTCAAGGCAAGTTGAAAATGAAATCAAAAATTGCGAATTTCGAAATTAAATATCGTGTAATTTGAAGTATATGACCACAACCAACGACTGCGAAAATAAAGGCCGGGTAAGGACTTTTAACTGAGTAAAGAGTAATTTTAACAGACATCGCAAAAAGCCGTTTTCAATCCATTTTAAATTCATTTAACAATCCGTTTTGGTAAAAAGAGCTCTTTACTCTGTTCGTACCTATAGATGTCATGCAAAATAATCGTCGGAATTGTTTTCTGAAACCATTCGATGGTCATAATGTACACTTCAAGATGAATTTAAGAAAGGTCAAAATTAATATTTCTGTTGAAATATGATACTCAAATCTTTTCGTGATTACAATGCTTCCATTTTACTTTACGAAGAAGTAAAAAGATTTTTTGAATGCATGTGCAAGTTAATTTTCACATAAGCAAATGCTATAAACAGGTATAAACAAATATCATTACTTTAATAATATAATTATTAGTATATCATAAAGATATACAAATATCATTACTTTAATAATAAATATTTATTAGTAGATCATATTATTTACCAGAGAATGTTAGTAATAATTTTTAAGATAGCTAATTAAGACTAATTTAATTAGGACGGAATTTTTCATTTCTTGAAACGCGAAAATGTTTATATGTTCTTCTAATGCAAGTCCATTTATATAAATTTAAGAAATGAAATAACATCATCGCATTGTGTATAATTGCAAGTGAGCAGAATAAAATAAGTAATTATCTTTAACTATATAATTATTTTAGTTATATTGTCATACATAATTTGAAAATAACAGCTACGTATTTTATGAACTCATTAATTTACTTTTGTCAGTCAAAGAAATTATTTAGTTTCATTATGTAACATTTAATTGGCACATTGAACGCGTGCTCTTAATATGCTTATAAATTATCACAGGATGTTATTTAAATAAGGGGCAATTTTCATAAAAGTTTTGCGAAGACAATATTTGTCTTCATTATCAAAGCAAATAAACGTATGTTTGCTGATATCTAACTTTCGTTAATTGCTGCGGAAGAGCAACAATGTTATGTGTAAATATATATCTGTTATTTATTAAACATAACAATGATCATATGTTTCTTGGAGTTATTTGAGATTATCTGAACTCCAGACATAGTTTACCGTATATTTAATATAATGGAACTAGCCTTAATGGATATATCTTAATAAATATCAGCAGAAAAGCGTTTTTCGGCATTACGCAAAATTTGAAATTACTTAATGTGCATAGTTGCTTTCAAGAAAGTACCATTGAGAACACTCTCGTCTAAATATATCATATTCTTAAACACTGTGAGACATTTAACTGCATATGACTTCTCGGAAACATTTCTTCAGAACCCCTTTCGCTAATCTCTTCCAACGCGTAACCCACCAAATCTACCCCTAAATATAAATTACGCTCCCAACTTTTCTGTAGTCCAATGTCTTCCCCCTTACCCCTTCTAGAATATAGTGGTTTTCTCTCACATTTGGAGCAAGAGTATGTCTAACGACTCTCTCCTTCGAGCTCACACACTCGGAAGACACAACTATGCAAATGAAGGAGAATTAAAACTGCAGAAACGACTTCAAATAAACTAACCGAATGGTCTCATTAAAATCTTAAGGCGCCGCCTCCTCTTAAGCTGTGGAGACAGACAGACGTTGGGTGCTCTCGAGCAAGAATCGTTATGTCGAGTTTTGTAAAGTCGCTTGTTATTTGAATTGCAGCAAAGAGGATTGCGTTCGGAATGACTTAATAGGACAGGATAAAGGGGAACATGGAATGATTAGTGTCATCGTGAAATGTTGGTTCAAACAACAGGGAAAATCAGCACGAGAGGACTTTAGTTAGGCTAACTTCCCAGGAAAATATTTTGCTACAGAAGATGCTACTGTATTTGGGAATTTCAAGAAAGATAAACAAGTATTTGCTTTGCAGTAAAGTTTAGTGTACTGTATCTTGATTATCATCTGTTTCGTTGTTACAGTTAAGTATTTAAAGCACAGTATCATTCAGCTAAAATTAAGTTTGAAGCCGGCTGTACATTTGAAGGCATGTACGGTTCTGCATTATTTGAAAGACCGAAACTACTAGATTCGTGAAGACTCTCAAAAGACTTATAGTCTTGTCTTATCTTTTGACTACAATAACCACAGACTTAAATAACCTATTTATCAATAAATCAACGTATAAGCTACATAAAATTCGGGAATATAACAGAAACACAATAAGTCAACGTATAGTTTGCATAAAATTCGAGAATAGTACACACAATCATTTTAAGCTAAACTACAAAATACAAACTAACAAGCGTCTAATAAGCCCTGGATCGGTCTAAGTGTTCATAAAGCAAACGCGACTTGCCGAAGCTAAATCAATTGAAGCGGAAAAGCAAGTATAACAGTGTGTCGGTCAACAAAAGCTACAAAATTCTAAAATATCAAACTCTGCGCTTATTTACAATTTACATTAAATTCTAGTGGGAACAGATAAAAATAGACGTTAAAACAGAGCCAAAATAATTACTTTCGGTTAATTAACATAAAATCTTATTAGATGTAAAACCAATGTATCCGTATATCATGTAAACATGTATGTATCAATTTAAACAATGTAATTATGTAATATCAATGTAAACATCGTATCATTGCGCAGAAACTAGAGTTCAAAATTTCTGTTTCTAGAAAAATACGTTTTTAGTGCTTGGCGCTTCGAAAAAATTCGAGTAGTGATTTCCGAAATTAGCTTATACCCTTATAAGTGGTTATAGAAGCTATTCTCACAGAGAGCGAAATACTGGATAAACAATGAGTGCTTGTGACTACCCTGGTCTTATACAAGCGCTCAGTGGTACGCGGTACTAAGTATCATGTGTGAAAGACGTTTCGATGAATTGATGGCAAGAGAAAAAAGCTGAGCAAGAATCTCAAATTGCATCACTGCTAAATCAAACTTAGTGAAACTATGTTGTTATCAAGGAGATATCGGTATTCCTATAATAGTTACACAGTTATTAATGACAGTTTAAAGCCACTGTTCAAAATGTTTTATGAGGTCTGCTTGTGTTGCTAAAGCCAGCTCTCAGAATATGTGATAATAGCTTTATAATAATTCTTATATAAATCAGCTAATGTATATCTCCCTTTTTTGACATGCTGTAAAATATCAAAAACAGCAAATGAAATGTATTTAGAAAAATAGCAAAATAGAGGGTGTTTTATTTTGAAATGGAACTAAAAGAAAACATACCTGTGAACGCTGCAATTAGTTTATTTTTATAGATCAAATTTGCAGTGAAACTATACTTATCCAAGTTCCTATGGATGTTCTACGTATATATGCCCCTCTGGTGGAGCGCCATTTACCTATGCGGTATTCCATTTCCTGCTACCCTCGTGTTAGAATATCTTTTCTTAGTGATTTAGGCACTTCAGTTATCCGTTGCTTCAATTGCTGTAAGTTCTGGGAAAATGGAAGCATGAACACTTCGTCTTCAACAATCTCCATAGGAAAAAACCAAAAGGGGGATCTCGGTGGCCACCAGAGCAATGGCATATGATTCGACCCAACACGCTCAATCCAGAGATGGTGTAGACTCTCATTTAGGTAATAGTTTACGTTTTGATGCCAATGTAATGGAACACAGTCTTGCTGCAGAATGAAGCAGGAAACCGCTTCCTCAAACTGAAGGAACAACTCTCATAGCATATCTCGGTAAATGTACTAGTAAACCGATTTTTACACGAAGAAAAAGGACAACTGTTGGAAACGGGCGAACCTTTGGAGAATCACGCCCATTACAACATGTGGATTTTCCATCGCTTCAAAACGCAAATTATGGCAATTAAATTTGCCGGAAAAGGAGCTTCATCCGTAAACACAAGTCTGTTCGCGAAGCCAATTTAGCTCCAACTTATCTTCCCAATCCTCATACAAATCTTTATGCAACGGTTTGTAGGAAAGTTTTAATGCTTGCACTAAATGAAAGTTGAACGTTCGGAGCATACTACACCATTAAATGAGGCACATTAAGTCTACAACTTGCACGACGCTTTGATTTTCTGCGACTACGTGAAACATTTCAGGAATTTTTCAGCCACTTCAGTTTTGGCTGCTGTTCGTCTTGGGCTAATTTTCTTACATAACCAACTCGTACCTTGAAATTACTTCACCCACTGTTCGATGTTGTGACGATTCTGTGGTTCATTACCAAATTTCGTGCGAAAATAACGATGAACGATAATGTTTTAGTGTATTCCAAAACACATTAGGCTTTCTCTTGCATGGATTGCGCCATTTTTATTAAAAGTGGCCCTAGCGGCGATTTTGTAACTGGAAGTCAGATAAAATTTGTATAATTGTACTTCCAGAATTAATTTTCTTCGGCTTAATAAATCATATATAGAATTTGTACTGTGTTATTCTTTTTGCCCTATTCGGTCTGAAACACCCTGTATATATATTTGTTTTTTCGGCATGGTGAGTTATTGCTTAAATTTATGATCCGTTTTTGCCATCAGATACTTTTTATGATCCTTCTATAATCTTTGAAGAGTTACTTTGAATTGTGCTATCATGTACTTACCTTTACTTACACTGGCAATTTTTGCCTTTGCAAGAAAACTAACGCTATCTTACATCACCAATTAAAACAATATAGATCACTGGCGACCGATGGGTCGATGGTAATAAGCCGACCATGCATTTTAAGTCACAGTCCAACATCACAGGTAGCCGTTGGTCAACAATGATTAACAGTTTGGTTATACATTAATTTTTATTAAAAATTTATTATTTTAATTAGGATTAATTTTTAAATGTTTAAATTCAAGTTAAAATTGTAATATTTATAATGCTTTAATGCATTTAACATGTTTAATTTACTATGCTCAATGCCGGTGATTTATAAATTGACCTCAGGTAACCCTCAAATAATGCGCCACCAGTGACCGACCTACAGGAAAACGACAACAATATGCTTCATTTAAATTTTAACTAAAAAATTATCTAAATTTACTACACAGCCATAAATTAGTGATCTTTTGATTGACATTCATTCGAAGTCTACTCAGTGCCGAATTTACGTATACGCTACACAAGCTATAGCTTAGTACTAAATATAGTATTAAAATTTAGTATAACAGACTTATAAATATCTTAAATAGCTTAGGGCCTTATCAAGTCTAAATACGGCTCTGAGTCCACTTATAAGTTGGTGGGCCAACAGTGTTGAAAGATACCGCTGTACTCCATTTAAATATAAAAGTGCATCTAAATGTATTACGTCACAGCACAGTTATCGTCACTGATCGTAAGTGCTCATCAGCTTGTTGATTACAGGGGACCAACCATAGACACGCTGAGCTTATTTTTCTTTAATAATCTACCTAAATGTATAATTTTAAATACAGGTAATTTATACTAGTTTTAAAATTTATAAGTTTTATTATAACTAAAAGTTTTTCCTAATAAAATATGTTTTGAATACCATACGTTATGTACTGGGTACAGAATTAGTCTTTCTCGAGGTATCTCATGTAGTATAAAATATGTTACATATAAACAACGTACATTCGAAATTAAATCAAATATTTACCAACTTCAAAATCGCACAGAATTACCATATCAAATATCATTCCAAATTTGTACTTCATAGAAAGACTAGTATTTCGAGTTATGTTTGAATAGTAGAGTCTGCAGTTTTGCTACTGCCTATGAGTCTACCTTTTATTCCACGACGGAAAAGAAAATTAGGCAAGAGGAATTGAATGACTCTGTGAGCTGACTCATGATTAATGAGCTTCAGATTTCTGTCATTCTATAGCGTATAATTTGAAGCTTTTTTTACTGCACTAATCACTTCAACCGACAAAGTTATAACTTGTTGATGTGAAGCAAATTAACCTACCTATATATCTTCTATTCAGAGATATTATTACAACGTTTGAAATAATATCTTCTATCCAGAGATTTTATTACGACGTTTGGAAAATTTGCTTCCCTAGTAGTGCTTAACTGTCGTATTCGCATATATCGCACTTTTTGTTTCGCCAGAAAGGAGATAAAATTCAGGCGTGCGGCTCATACACGAATGATTAAAAATAGAGCAGCGCATAGTTAACCATTGAGTATGAAATCCATTGTTGTTGGGTGAACATTTCACAGGACTGTACATGTTTGGGAGGGGTTGCAGGTCCAGATGACATGCTGGAGGCATTGGTACAGACGATGAAAATGATACTAATAACGCAGGCTACTACTTATAGCGGTAAGACAGCGATACGAATATGAGGCACTGAGCACGGAAACATATTCCTTTTGACTGATAACAAACGTTTTGCCTCTGCGTGTTAAGTATCGTTTTCATTTTAGCTGCTTTTAAACCTTCAGACGAAACAAATATTGTAGATGATAGACAGTCTACCCGCAGCTTATCATCGATTTTTTTTTAATTAGAATGTAAAGCTAAGGATGTGGCTTATTTACACAGGCATAGGATATTAACATAAGTTACAACACAAATGTAAAATTTAAACATAAATTTATTATCCATTTATAATGAGCTTTATAAAACTGGTTAATATGTTTTACTGGATACATAATAGGTTTGAATGAGTATAAAATATGTTTGACCTCAAAGATTAAAAAAACAAAAACACGTTTTTGCGCACAAAGCTTAAAAAACAATAACTAACTTTGCTGCTACGATTCTGATGTTGCATTAATAGTCGAATGTTCAATCCCACAAATACCCGAGCTTGTAACGAACGTAACTAACTTTTTAAACAACTTTCAGAGCATAGCTAACTTGTATCTCCTCAGTTACAGCAGGCAACACTTTGCATACAAGGTGGTTGTATTTAAGTTGCATCCACTTTACATGTAAGTATGTTATACAATAAAGTATAATTTTTTTTCAATTTTAGTTTGCTAAGTAAAATACAGTAAAGTATAATTTTTTAAAGTTTTATTTACTCTTTTTAATAAATCATCAAGATATAATCTGCTCTGACTTATATTTTATTTTACTGCATTCTTTATTTATTTTAATTCATTTAACTTATTTGGAACTTCCTTTTGGTCTATAATCCTCCAGACATAATTCAAAAACGAGGTTCTTTTGAAACATTTTCATCTATTTCTTGAAATCCGCCAAAGAAATTTTCAGCTATTTGTTTTATTGCATTATTTTATTATATTATTTTCATTGTACTGTTTCATAGAATTTAGTTTTATTCCAGTCTTTCGTATTTTATACCGTTAGATTGTTAACCAATAGAATTTTGATTTAATTGTTTAATAATTACATCTTGATTATTTAATTAATTTCGCAGCGTGATGCATGACTTTAATAATTTATAATCTTAATTTTCATATTTCTAAAATTTTTACGTGTCGCAGTACTTTTTAAACATTTTCTGAAACTTTCATTTGTCATTTGCTTCTTATATTTTTCTGAAAGGTTAAGCTTTCCACCCCGAACAATTGCATAGTTTTAATGGAATTGTCATTTTAAAGTTTAAGCCTCAGCCTCTGTTTCCTGCTTTCAATGTTCCTTGTTTCTGAGATTTTTCGGTCCGAGGTTCGAATCCAGCGAACAGGCTGGTTGCATGGACGTTTTCGTGGTTTCTGCCGTATATAACGTGAATACGAGCCAGTTTCCTTAGAAAGTCCTCCACGAAGGCGTCCCTCAGCTTAGGCTAATAACCCTCGAGGCTTTGCCCACAAGTCAAACCAAACCAAAACTAAGATATTTTAAAAATATGCTGGCTATTTGTCTATGCTCGTTCGTGCTCAGTTAGACTATCAAATTTCTTGGACTATAGTGCTTATAAAGTTTTTGTTACTTAAATTATATTCATAAATAACACTCCTGATGGCATTCAAGAAATTAAATGGAAGTTCATCGAACCCTCTCTATAAATCCCACGTTTTCAGATGATTTTGATCTTCCGTTATCTCGTTTTAATAGCAACGTATCTTTCTATAGGTATTCGATTCCGTTCCCATTTTAAGAATGTTATTTCAAAATCGATATTTATTTATGGTCTCAGAAATAAATAGCTGTTTTCAGAGATTTTTCGCGAGAATGCATTCACTGTATATGACGATGCAAAAGTCAAACCAAATGAAAGGGTTTATGAACCTAGATATTAAGCTAATATAGGCTTAAGCTCTTACTTTCAGTGATAATGGCATTAAAAATAACTGACATAATTAAGAACGGAAAGAACAGACTTTAGTAAAAAAATCTATCAGCATTAAAAATTACTGAAAAGGAATTTAAAAATATTTGATGCTAAAATTAATCATTTAGTCATACGAACATAATAAGAATTAGCTTATTGTAAAAGTATGAATAAAATTTCAAAATAATTTAATATTGCCAGCAAAGGAAACTGAGTTACGCATTTTTCGTTTTAGTGAATAAAATTTATAATACTTAAACAAATGTGTACTTAGTTCCTTTTTAATTATGAAATGTGACCTAAAATAAAAAATACCATAAACAATCGTCGTTATGACGAAAATTGACTGAAGATACTCTCATCTGCAGGAGGCTTACAGCACTAGCCATTGTAATGTTATCGTCGTTGTAATGATGTCGTTATAACAAATATCGATTGTTACTTCTAAAGCAAATGTATTTTTAAAAACGCTATGTTAGAAATATTTGTGTTGATTCATATACACACTGAGCTAACAATTTTTTGTAAAAGCAGTTGATTTAATATAAATGTCCATGTGAAATTTTTCAAAATTCTCGTTTTTATTTGATTTTAAATAAGAAGGCTTATTCTATCTGTAGAGTTATTAGGAATTCATTTGGGAGCAGGCAAGATGAAAAATGAGAAATCGCCTTCGCCGGCCACTACACCACGAAGGCTTGCTAGGAAGGCGGGAGAAATATCTTATATATCAATTTACAGACTTCTCACTTCCTCCGAAACTAGCCAGGGTGATGCGCAAGACATAACGGAATATTTCTAATTATCAAAAAGCAAGAAATTCTGTTAAACTGATTAAAATTTAAGAATATCTTTTGCAGAATCGTTTGATTAACGCAGCAATCACTTTAACTTCATTTACCAATTAAGGTTTAATGACTTGGAAAAAATTCATCAGTTTCATTACAGTATGAAGCCTGAATGGAAATGATTTTTCGCACTACAATACTCGTAAAACATTTAGTCATATACTGTAGAACAGAAAGCTTTGCAAGCAAATTTATAAAAGGAACCTAAAATGAGATCGCAATTCGAAATGCGTTTCCAAATTTGACAGTAAAACTAGTTTCTTAGTCTCAGTGCAAGTCAACGGAGAAGTTAAACATCAGGCTGATGTATCTGAATTTTGGATTGTTTGCATCAAAAAGTGCGCAACTAAAATGCTTAAAACTTTCTTCATCTGCATGCTGCTTTTTCAGAAAGTTTTATTTATCTACCTTCATGCAGATAATTTATGTATGCAATTAATGCAATTAAAATTAGCACACACGGAATTCTAAACTGCGTAGCAGTAGCTGGTATCTAATAACATTTAGAATACATACCTTATAATCGTTCACCCAATGGTTCGGCACACGTGATAATCTGGCCCACGTGCATCTGATATGAATGTCATTTGAGGATGCTATGAACATGCCATTCGGCAGTAATCGGAAGAGATCGGAATTTGCTTCACAGCCAGCATTACTACGGCTGAATATTACTTGTACATGTATGTAGCTAATTTCTATTCAATAACGCAAAAACGCAGCTAGTACTATGATTAACCTTTCTGAATTGCTGCATTCAGTCTCAAGGGCAATTTCTAACAATTATCTTTCTATCTTTCTTAGGGTGAAATTTGCCTAGTCGATCAACGATCTACTTTTGGCAAACCTCGCTGGTGTCAAAAGAAGTGAAAAATGGCGAGGAAGAAATTTAGCCGATGTTTTAACTAATATTAATAAAAAAATGCATCTACAGATATAAGTTAAATAACTATAAAATATGAAAGCTACCAGATTTTATATTACGCCCAAAGAGGCATTTTAGTAACGCTTTGTGTCTTAGCTTTATTTATTAAATATCACGTTCTTCGCACTTTAACCACATAAAATTCAATTCAAAAGCAATATCACGAAATATTTAAAAATAGCATATCTTTAGAATTTTCGATAGACAGACTCTCAAGCTGCAGATAAAAATTTTCTTTTCTGTGCAGTGTAGCCATTGCTCGCTTTGAAATCGTTGAGTTTGTTAATAAAAAATTCGTTAAAGTTTTACAAAATACAAAATAGATAATAACGAAAATTCGAAAAAAAAAATATTCGTTCTTTCAGTTGCCTATATTGGGGTGGAGGATAACGTTATTCAAAATCTGATGGTCGTTTTATTACAATGCGAGAAACATGGAGATTCTTCATTATTTAATTTCTTTAAATATGATACAATTCGATAATATTTGATGGCAACAATTTAAAAGGGATTCGCCGCTTATAGTGAAACGCCACAAAATGCCCTTTTGAGATTAATAACCCCTCTGGGCTACCGTCCTTTTGGGCTAATAACGAAGCATTAAATATACTTGAAAAAGTTATACAGCATAATAAACATAAAACAGTGGAGTAACATTGAATCCTCATATTCGTTTCAACGGTGTTTGGAGAATAAACAGGCATTTGAATTCTACAGTCGTTGAATAAACTTATTTTTCTTAAAGGTTATTTTTTATCGACGGACCAGCTTCACTGCTTCGTTTTTAATTATTTTATTTAGAAAAAGATCATTTACAAATATTTACAGTGAAGCAAAATACAATTTAATTGTGAACTTCGGTTACAAGTAATTGCTCACGTCAGACCGGTTAGATTTCTTCTTCAAGTCTGTTGCCTCAATCGTAGGAGGCGATAATTTGGCGAGATTTGTTGGCGTAAAATGCGCCAACATCCCGCCCGGCCTTGCTATGTTCACATGCAAGAACTTAACATAAATTTAATTATGAAATACCAGTATTAAAGTTTCAGTTATTCATGTAAACAATAAAATATGTATAGAAAAAAATAAAATAAGTAAACAAAACATGAATACAAAATTATTGAGAAAAATAATTTTCAATATAATTACTAACAACTGAGTAACATAATTCACAACTTGCTAAACTTCAATAGGCAATACAGCTATTTTATTAATTGTCCTTTTAAAGTCCCCTGTTTTGGTACGAACCTTTACAACACGGACTTTTCCATCAGAACCGTGGTACAATGATGTTATTCGCCCTAAAAGCCAATTGTTAATTGGCAGAAAATCTTCTTTAATCAAAACCATTTGGCCGATCATCAGATCATTTTTTTCAACCATCCATTTTGATCTAGATTGTAAAGTATTCAAGTAATCAGACTTCCATCTTTTCCAAATAAGTTGTATAGTTTTTGTAGTTTTTTGCCAACGACTTAAGCGGTTTTCCTTTAAATCCGTTAAAAACGGCTCAGAAATTGCTGTTATAGGTCGCCCTATCAAGAAATGACCTGGCGTCAGAACTTCGAAACTTTCTGAATTACTAGAAAGAGGAGTAAGCGGTCGCGAATTTAATATTCCTTCTATCTGAATGACAATCGTTTCGAATTCTTCGTAAGTGAAATGAAAATTGCCAATCGTACGTTTAAGATGGTACTTCACCGATTTTATCCCAGCTTCCCAAAGTCCACCGAAGTGAGGCGATTTGGGTGGAATAAAATTCCAATCTATATTTTCTTGCGAAAAATGATTAGCTAATTCTTTGTCTGGGAAATTAATGAGCTTATAAAATTTTTTCAATTTTGAATTCGCTCCAACAAAGTTAGTAGCATTGTCGGTATAAATTTTGAAACATTTGCCACGTCTACTTGTAAAACATTTAAGTGTTGCAATTAAAGCATCGGAAGTCAAATCTGTTAATGTCTCAAGATGGATGGCTTTTGTTGCGAAACATATAAAAATACAAATATACAATTTATTCAGAATACCTTTACGTTGATTTTTAAATTTCACTAAATAAGGGCCACATAAATCAATACCTGTAATAGAAAATGGAGCTGAAACATTAACTCTTTCACTAGGCAAATTACCCATAATTTGTGAAGAAAGAGTGGGCTTACATTTAAAGCACGTTACACATTGATGTACTGTTTTACGTGCGAGACTACGGCCACCTAAAGGCCAAAATTTCAAGCGCACTGCATTTAGCAGACCTTGTGGTCCAACATGAAATAATTTCCTATGTAAACTTTCAAAATAAATTTTACTTAATCTTGAACCCTTAGGTAAAATAGGAGGATGTCTTTGAGAATATGGCACTGAAGCACATTCTTCAGCCTTCCTCCTACACGTACTATTCCTTTGTCATCAAAAAACGGAAATAAATTCGAAATATTACTTGGCAGTTTCTTTCCTTCAAGGAGAACTCGTTGTTCATGCTTAATCAACACTTCTTCGGCTTCTCTTACCTCCTCCACTGACAGTGGTCCTGTGTTTTTTACCTTATTCCTGCAATTCAAAATAAACCTGAAAATATAAGACAAAACATGGTTAATTTTATAATAATTGTTTGAAAGTTCTAAGAGGTCGTCCACAATAAAATGTTGAGAGCTGTCATTTAGCAGGGCTGTCTCTTTACAAGTCTCATCTTCAAAAGGAATTTTCCTTTCTCGCCGCAAAGTTTCTTTTTCGACTTGTTCTATGGTTTCAATCTCAGGAATAAATGGTTGCAAGTTCTTGAAACTGTCAGGCTGCATCAAGAATTCTGGACCTGTCCACCATCTAGAATCTGTCATCAAGGAATCAGCATTCATTCCACGTGAGAGAAGATCGGCAGGATTTTCTTTACCTGCACAGTGATGCCAAGAGTTGGGATCTGTCAAGCTGGTGATTTCGTTCACTCGGTTTGCCACAAATTGCTTCCATCGGGTTTTTGCACCCTTTATCCAAAAACGTGCAATCTTGGAATCTGTCCAATGGTATTCAACAGAAGATCTTTTCAGATTCACGATTCTCTTTACCTTAGAACTAAGACGAGCTGCAACTAGAGCACCCAATAGTTCTAATCTTGGTAAGGTTACACCGTTTAATGGAGCCACACGACTTTTTGAAGTTAGGAGTTTCACCGATATTCCACTGAGTGTCTTCACCTTCAAATATATGGCAGCGCCATATGCCTTTTTACTTGCGTCGCAAAAACTGTGTATTTCAACAGTATCTTCCTTTGATGCAGAATCATTAACCAACCTAGGTATTTTCAAATTTTCTAAGTTATGAAGTTCAGCACACCACTTCTTCCATTCCTTTTCAATTTCCTTTGGTAAAGGTTCATCCCACTGAATTTTTTCATTCCAGAGATCTTGGATGAGGCATTTAACTCGAATGGTGAAAGGCGAAATTAATCCTAAAGGATCAAATATCTTCCCTATTGCTTGAAGTAAGAAGCGTTTCGTATTTTTGTCCATAGAAATAAATTCCAAAAGATTTTTAGTATCCATAGTTAAATAATCTTCGTGCGTCTTCCAAGAAAGTCCCAAGATTTTAGTTTGGTGTGCGCCCAAGCTGAGAGTAGCGTCTGCAGGATAGGTATCGAATTCTTCATTCTTCCATTGCTCCATTAATTCAGCATTATTGCTAATCCACCACTTCCTGAGGACCATTCCAGCCTCTTCCATAATTTTCTTAGCATTTTTAGATACTTCAAGTGCTTCTTCAAAATCCTCACTTCCAGAAATGAGATCATCTACATAAAAACACTGGTCTAAAATTTCAACTGTTTCGGGAAAATCTTCCTTGTATTTTTTAATATGATGTCTAATAGTAGCTGCTAACAGGAATGGGCTCGAACTGACCCCGAAATTTACTCGATTGAAACGGTAAATCTGTAAATTGGGCCTTTTATCAACACTTGGATCATCACTACTCCAAAGAAAACGAACTGCATCCTTATGTTCATCAGAGAGGCATATCTGCAGAAAAGCTTGTTTAACATCTGAACAAAATGCAATTTTGTTCAATCTGAAATTAATTAGTAAATCCAAAAGATTTGGATTTAAGTTAACCCCTGGCCACAAGCAGTCATTTAAAGAAAGTTCATTATTTTGATGACTGCCCGCATCAAAGACGATCCTAGTTTTCGACGTTAAACTACTTTCTTTCCGCACAGCCTGATGAGGCAAATAATATATAGGCTTGTTTAAAGCATTTTCTTTTGTATCAGGATTTACGATGCTAATTATGCCTTTTTTTAAATAATCACAAATAATTTCACGGTATTGTTGATGTAACTCAGGATCTAAATCTTCTCCACAAATTCTGAAAACGCTGCCGCGTCAAGGAATAATTATCAGATAATTCTTCATAATGTTTCCTAAAAGGTAGTTGTACTACATAACGTCCATTTTTAAATTCAACGGTGTCATTAAAAATTTTCATTGCCTGATCCTTTTCATGCAAAACTGGATCATCACGAATACCAAGTCCCTCTAAATCAAAGAAAAGTTTTAAAGTATTTTGAAGAGAGTCATTTTGCACAAGAAAACAATGTCCCTGATAAGAAGATTGCATTTCGTTAAGCTTCCCGCATGCGATCCATCCGAATTCAGACTCTTTAAACAATAAATCATCATTTATTTTATACGTATTATTTTTCAAAACCTTAAAAAATAAATCAGCACTTATAAGGGCATGTACCTCTGAAGCTTCATAAAATGATTTATCAGCTAAATTTAAAAATTGTGGAATTTCTACTTTCGAAATATCTAACGTAGTACACGGAGTTAGTCCTGTTATTTTATTTACAATCAAGAATTCAACTGGTTCATTAAAGGTACATTCTTCATTTGAAATAAATGTATTCACTTTCCATTTAATATTTTGAATTGATCCGTTAAGACCTGTAACAGGCATTTTAATTTTCTCCCTTTTTTTTCCTAAGCATTCACTTATTTTATCTGTAAGAACACATATATTAGATGCGCTGTCTAAAATCGCACGGATTTTTATTCTTCGATTATTGGCGTCACGGACATAAATCTCTGCAGTAGAAAAAAGTACACTTTTTCTTTTTTGTTTATTCTTGTTACTTAAAACACTCAACGCTTTCAATTCTGAGTCATCTTTTCCAGCGGCGGCATCGAGCTCACTTTTGTTTTGTCTAAGTGGCGTCACCGAGCGACAAGGAGTCTTCGAATGACCTTCATTATCCATGCATATTAATTTATTGTGTTTTTCCCCGCAAGCGCATTTAAATTTCGAGAGACACTGACTTTTCTTATGATTTTGCCTTAGACATAATTCGCAGAGTTTATGTGAACGAATTAATTTTAATCTTTCATGAACACTTAACTTTAAGAATGTATCGCAAAGGAAAATAGGATGAAGACTTCTACACACAACACAGTTTTTACTTTTATTTTCATTTGTCAAAAGAACCTTCGATTTATGGGAAGGAGTGGAATTCTTGTTTATATTAACCCTACTTCCGGGTGTAATATTTCTATTTATAGATAACAAAACTGATTCACGCTGTTCCAAAAATCTAATAAACTCGTCAAATGTTGGAACTACTTTCGATTTGTGAGATAATTCAAAATTTTTTCTAGATTCTTTATCTAGTTTTTGAAGAAGAATATTTATTAGAAAAACATCACATAACTTGTTCTGTTCATATTTTAATACATTCAAAGCGCGTAAATTCTTTTGTATACAATCAACCATACTTCTGATATCTTTCGCATTTTCGGATTGAATCTTTTCAAAATTTAAAATATTCTGCACATGAATGTCAACAATCAGACGTTCATTATCATAGCGAGATTCTAAAGCATTGTACAAAGATTCAAAATTATCAAAGTTACTACTTAAATCCTTAGCATCATTAGTAAGACAAGATCTTAGATAATACAATTTCTGTGAATGACTCAGCTGAACATTATTTGTAATTAAATCATCAAATTGAGTTTTAAATGAACTAAATTCTTCATATTTTCCTGAAAATTCAGGCAAAACTAACGCTGGGATTTTAGTTTTGATTTGAAAATTTTCATCTACATTACTTTCAGTAACATTTACTGCTTTTGCAGAATTTAACTTATTGTAAGAATTAATGAGAATTTCAATTCTTACCTCCAATTTTTCCAGACGATCATCACATTGGTTTAAGTCGTCATCAATTTTGGTCAGATCATCATCTTTCATTTCACTTTGTGCGTAGCACGCAGCTTCGTAGTTCATCAACTTTCTTTTGAAGAGCTTGAATGTTCTTTAGTTTAACTTTAAGTTCAACTAAGTCCACATCATTATTTGCAGTTTGCACAAAAGTTTCGAATCTAGTTATTTTCCCCTTTAGGGATGCTTTGCTTTTCATTAATATATCCATACCGCTGAAGTAGGCTCCAGGATCGACGGAGCCAGATGAATAAACTTATTTTTCTTAAAGGTTATTTTTTATCGACGGACCAGCTTCACTGCTTCGTTTTTAATTATTTTATTTAGAAAAAGATCATATACAAATATTTACAGTGAAGCAAAATACAATTTAATTGTGAACTTCGGTTACAAGTAATTGCTCACGTCAGACCGGTTAGATTTCTTCTTCAAGTCTGTTGCCTCAATCGTAGGAGGCGATAATTTGGCGAGATTTGTTGGCGTAAAATGCGCCAACAGTCGTCATGCAAAAGCAATGTTCTAAAGTCCAGACTGCAAAATTAAACTAATCTAAATTATCCATATTACATAGTTGATCTTCTAATCTATTTTCAAGCATTTAATGAAATTCCAATGTTATTCGACAGAGAACTTTGTCCAGATGTTTGCAATCTTTAACAGGTTAAATTACGTTTACAAAATTAAATTTTGCAGGAATTTCATCTAAGTGTTAATAATAATATAATAATGCACGCAGTAATAATAATTGATTGCTTTTATTGTAATGTGCATATTACTCATTAGCTTTCATTTTCATAAGAAGATGCTTTAAAAAGCTTGAAACTAAAAGAAGGAAGAATAAAAACAACTAAAACCTAAAATTACTTTTTTTCGGAATTTCTGAATTTGCAAAGAATGAAATTCCATTTTAGCTGGATAGTTTTTACTTTCCTTAGAATATTTCTTCCTGGATTTCTAAGATACTTAGCTTGCGTCTCAAAGTGCCTGATATATTTTCTGAACTTTTCATGAATAGTTCTTGAAATTTACCCGACTGAAATGCAAATCTCTAAATCTGCATCTGGAAATTTCTCTGACATGTATTCGCTTATTTTATTGTTTTCTTTCGTGTGTTTACGGTATTGTGTGGTTTTTCCATTCAAATTTCGAAATTCTCATACCTGCTGAATTTATTCGCATTGTTTTCAACCTCAGGGATATCGTTTTCGATTTCTATGCAGTAGGGTGTTGCTTATCTAAAGAAACTTCAAGAACGGGAACTTCGGGACTAATACAGTTTTATTAAAATTATACTCTAGAGATCTATATTCGGTGCTGAAACGATAGTAATAAATAAATTAGAATATTTTCGTGAGCATTTAATCTAAAGCTGCTGCCCCTTTTATCAATTATTTTAAGGTTTCGTATTTGGTACATACTCATAATAAATAAATATTAAATAATTGTTGAATGAAGAGTATATATTTTCAGGCTTTTGTCAATTTAAAGTTATTCTAGAACAAGATAATGCTTTTATTATTGGTTCGAACAAAAGTATAAAGTTGGAGATCAGAAATATTTTCTCATCAATGTACTAAAACACTATTACAGAAATTAATACAAAATCTAAAACAAGAAATCTAGAGTTCTGCAAGAGAGCGTTTTTTTTTTCTCTTTACCCCTCTCCTTTTATTTTTGTTTCTTTTATGCGAGGGTGGGATTGCGATAATATTGAGGATGTAATTCTATTTTACTCTAGTTAGACGTTTAGTAGACTTTTAAGTATGTGTTAAATGTATCATACGATCAATTAAAATTCTTTATTTAAATATATTAATAATTTAAACATATTAATTTATTAAATCTGTTGCAGAACATTTAAGTGAAAAATATATATATCTGGTTGTAAAGCTTATCCTAAGTTTATAACAATTATTTTTGAAACTCCTTTCCTATCTCTCCTAATTTGAGCTTACAATTTTTAGAATGGCGTTTAATGCAAATGAGAAGAAGTAGTATTTAGGTCGAAGTTCCACTGACTTCCAGAGAGAGAGAATCAGAGTTTCTGACTGCCTCGTGTTTGCCTTTTGGCCACGTCTCTCTAAGCTGCTTTTGCGTACGGCCGTATTCCGGACCCTTGATAGCTTCGCTAGCTAATTCGATATTGAGGAGCCAACCAGTTAGATTTGTGTCCGCTTCGTCTAAATCTCTTTAGTTAGTCATTAGTTAAGTCTTATTTCTTATATTTTGAGTTTACGCCGAAGTGGAGGCTTTGTGGTACGTCCTGAGAAAGGGACCGACTGTACACCTTTAGTTTGAGCAACAAAGGGTAATTAAACCTTCGTGAGTGTTACATTTCTGTTTCTGGACTTAAGGGATTATTCGCTTAGCAGTTCATTAGGTTCCTCCACACTTGATTAATATATAAAAGGGAGGAACACTACATGATTTCCAACTTGACACAGTACATGACACAACAGAAAAAACACATCTTCTTACCACAAGTCAAACATAAGCAGAGTCGTCAACCCTCGAATTACACCAAGAATTATTCTCCCTTTAAAAAATCAGTAAACAACGAATACCATGCTGACGCGACTGCGTTTCACTAAAAGACCCGGATAATAGCCTGTGGTCTTTAACACTATGAATTTCTGCTTTAGTATACTTGAATATGGGGAAACAATAGAAGGCTATCTGCCTGAGGGACGCGATACTTCCGTAGAGGAATTTCTAAGGTGGATCGAATTCATGTTACACATGAGGGAAACCTGAAAACGCCTATGTAGCTAGCTCTTTTTCCTGAAATCTAACCGAAGTCGAAATACCAATGTTCAGCGACTTTACCGCTCGGCTGGTGTTGGCCTTCAAGGATTTAGCGCGCTAATTGGCAGGTACAGGGATTTCTGTACAGCTTTGGAGCTAACGAGAGTTATGTACCGTATGTAAAGCTATGTATGAGTCATCTTCAGCCCCAAGAAAAAACGAAATATATCATTTGCAAATTTACTAAATACAGAAACACATTTCAAATTTTCTTATCTGTGCATAATACCTCCTAAAACGTTTCTGTGAGTACTAAAAAGAATTAAATAGTTGACATTAGAATACATTGCTACCTCGTCCGGCAGATATAACTCATAATGTATCGAAAACGTTTTACAACGTTTATCTCTAATGTTAAGATTGTTTTCAAACGCATATTGTGATAAAATTATGGATATTAATGAAATTAAAATCATGCTTAAATGCTGAAGACACAATTATTAAGTTCTAGGTGATATTTAGTAAAGCCTGCGTTTTGCTTTCAGAGTTAGTATTTAAAAATAATCGCTATATTGTTATTGCATTCGATTTCAAAATACGGTTAAAAACACTTATCTTTAAAATTAGTTCAAATGAGTGTTCAAATAAGTGTGTGTGTGATTATGGCAAAGCCTCGAGGGCTATCTGCCTAAGGGGAGGGATGCCTTCGTGGAGGACTTTCTAAGGGAAATTGGCTCGTATACACGTTACACATGGGGAAAATGACGAAAACGCCCATGCAGCCAGCCCGTTCGTATAAATTATTCAGAATCTTTTGTGTTGTTAATTTCATCATAAAGGTTAGAAATGAAGATAAAATGCCAGAACTTCAGGCAAGTAAAATAAGCAACAAAATATAAAATAAATAAAGAGAAGGTAGCATAATATTACCCAAACCAAATCAATCTCGAGATTTCAGAAACATTAAGTTTCTATTTGTGGAGAGTTAAGGGAAGAGTCTGAAAGTAATAAAAATAAATATTCTCTTGTTATCTGTATATTAAAATTTCCTATAATTAATTTAATTTTAAAGTGGATGTTGCAAGTGACAAAGGGATTTTATCTTTCATGAACAGTTAAGTGATCATGTTTCAGTCTAGAAGACATTTAATTATTCTTATCTCAATTATCATTCTAATCTAATAATACTGGTATAATATATATATAATACTATATATATATATAAATATACTGGTATAATATATACTGGTAAAGTAGGTAGAAAATAATATTGATTAGTAATCTAAGAAGAGTTATTGCTTCCTTAACACTAAATTGAAAGTCATAATAATTTGTATCTGAATAAAGTAGTTATTATTATTTTACAAAATACTGATAACACATATTATATTAGTATTTTGCAGCAATCCATTTTGTATTGTGAATAACCGAATTCATGATATTAAAGCATTATGAATACATTCTATTCAGTTATAGGAATGTAGGATTCGAAGTTATTAAGACAGAGATCAAGGAATGATTTCTTTAAACAATGCTTTGTAGTGAACTTATCGTATGACAAAAAGGCATTAAGCCTGTTTCGTATTTTTAATTGAAAACCGTTGATTAATATATCACTTAAATTCATGTATAGCTAATTCAGGGAGTTTTAGAAATATCATCAAATTATAAACATTGAATGCCAAAAGAGTATCATTTAAGTGAAGTAAAACTTATACTATAAATAATTTACGTAAAAACCGAAAACTACCTGCATACATGATTAAGATAGTTACAAGTAAAGCCAAAATATCATATTAGTTTCTTTAATCTTGAATCTGAATAGTATTACTTTTGATTTTAGGATCTATCTTTGGAGGGCGGCAGCAATAGATTGCTGGCAAATGTTTCTTAAAACGAGCTTAATAAAAGATCTGCTTCCATAAAATACAAGTATATTGCATGATGTGGCTTCACTTAGTGATGTATTATATTTCCCGTGAAAGCCGCTCATCAAAATTGTGGAATTGTTGAAATATCAGCAAGATTCTCCTTAAATGTTTTCAACATTCTCTCGTGAGTACAAGATTGAAATTCTTGATATTTGCTGACCTTTCTTCTAGTGCATTCAGTTGCCAACTAAGATGCTAAATTTTGAGTCTATGGTTTACGTACGTGCTTTAATAACAAGCAAATTCACAGACAGTATTATACAGTATTTGTATAATTTCAAATTACGTTAACAATAAGCTAAAAAAAATAGTCTTTATTTAGGTGATCTTAGGATATTTCATCGAATGTGCTATTAACTTCGAATTTAATTTACCAACCTTCTGTCTTTTTGGTTTCCTTGTTTTTTATAGACATTTATAGATATGCAAAACAATTAAATGTCTTGCGTATCACAATAAATTTAACATAAGTCGTCCTCTTTTCGTAAGTTAGGATCTCGTATGGGTTTGGCTAATTTTAATCAGACTAGCTATACATAGCAAATTTAACAGATGCTTGAAAATGGTGTCTGATTTCAATTGCCTAATGTAAATTTGTATACTATGAAGATGATGCAATGACGCATGTTTTTTAATTTTCCACTAAGGCCACATTGTGGGAAATTAAACAACATGCGTCATTGCATATTGTTATGTTGCTATGTTGTTGTTGCAACATGCAGTGCTATGTTGTTTAATTTTCCACTAAAAGAATTCAATAAATAAATTTTAAGAAATTGTAATTAGTTGAACTCAAAATGAATGTCTCAGATGCTAGGCATCAAACAAGACATTTTTACTGTATTTCAGATTAAGCGACAATCCCTTTAAAAGATAAAACCTTTAACACAGTTTAATCTTAAAATAGGTTTTGAGAAATCCTTGCTCAGTCGTAAAATATCTTAGCAGATCACTTGATATGAAAAAAGAAGAAAATAATTGAGATCCCTTCTGTCATTGCCCCGCATGATTAATTTGCCCATTTTATAATGTAATTTCTGTAATATTTTGTATTTTTTTTCAGTTGGTTTTAATGTTTTAAAGACGTTTTTAATTGAAAAAACTGTTTTATAGTTCAAAAAACAGTATTGATATTTTGTTATTATAAAACATTTCGAACTGAATATTTTGTTTTTAAAAGTTAAAATTCAAAAATTTGTTGGAATTTCCGTATCTCATCACAGAATATCGCCGGTTTCTTTCGTTAAAACACAAGAAGAAAATAAAAAAAAATTAATTCGGGTTAGATGAAGTTGAAAGAATTACAGAAATCATAAATAAACACAAAAATGTCGGCTTTGGTATATAAATTTCTTTTTTCCTAATCCCACTCAGTATTTCTAATTTTAAGAACATTTATCTTAATTATATAAACTTCACACAAGTAGAATTCGTCTTCCTAATGCCACCTAAATCCCGCACTAAAACTCAAGATTTAGGTGACTTTAACAAACTCGAAAATGTCCCCAAAGGACATTTTAACCGCATCGAGTGTGGCTTGCGACAAAGGGCTACAATAGCTGTAACCTTTAAAAATCCGTCACACGTGACTACGTAAAACTCGAATGACGTAAAGCTAGAGGAAAGGCTAGCGTGCATTTCAACTCTAATGTCAAGCCATATACACATGGATCCACGTATTCCACCCCTTCTCTTTAGGTGCCCTGCTCAGAAAGCCTCTGTCTGTTGGAACGTGACAAAAGTTAAACAGATTTTCCACCGCCCTTCGATGGTGGACCGGTGTGCCTACAGCAAACATCTGAGCACCATAATAGCGAAAAATGGTAAGATTGTGGAATATTCCGCAGAGGCATGATGGAAGAATTTTTACGACTTAAAGTTTCCTGATCTGAAAATAGAGGAAACAGGGGGGAACGACGTTTATGACCTCTTCGTGAGGCCGCATGCAGATAGGAACCTACCATTTTGATTTAAGAGGTGAGGGACATAATGTATTATTTAGCTTAAATAAAATATGTATTCAAAAAATTAAAATCAAATTCATTTGGAATAGAAACTGTCAAATATCATCTTAGGAGAATTATTAGAGATTTCCTTTCAGGTGTTCTAATAACACAAACATTGATTAAAATTTCGCTTAATCGGAAAATGATATATCAGCATGTCATTCCCCATATTGATTCATGTTGAAATATAAAATGAATACAGTTCTAATCAAAATGGATCTAACATTACGTTTTTATATTTTTTATAATTATTCACTTAAAAATAAATAATATCATTCAAAAAGAACAAGTTTAAATTTCAATAAAATTAGAGTACATTTTATCGATAAGGAATTGACTTATCTATTTTGGCTATAAAGAATTTATTAATAAACTTGTAATTCTTAAGCAGCATTTTTCTCATTTTATTATTACTTGCAAAAGTATTTCGTTAAGGTTTATTAATGTAGTAAATATATTAAGGATTTTTTTTCAAAATATTAGACAAACATTCCTGGAATGAATGGGATGGAACGATACACGTATGAAGAAAATTGCCGGCTCAAAACGTTTGAAAAGAAGAGCATTGGAAAGGACCGATGACAACACAAGGCAAAAAATGGGAAAATATTTTATTGAAATTTGTACGATGTTTTAAGATAGTCTTGTAGAGACATTAGGATTTTTTGGAAGCACAAGCCGTGAAAAATGAGCAATGTCCTCGCCGGGACTTGAACCTGGACCTCTCGAATATCCGCTGAGTGTGCTGACCACAACACCACAAAGGCATGCATAGAAAGCGGGAGAACCTTATAGTGTTATCGCTTGTAACTTAGCTTAGCATCGCATGTAACTTAGCATCGCTTGTAACTTAGCTTAGCATCGCATGTAACTTAGCTGGTTCGCTGCCACCGCGAAAAAGCTAAGTTCTGGCTATAGGGTTACCTTAAATCTAAGATGTACCCGTCAAATCCATGAGATACGTCAGAATTGAAAGAAGCTATAAAACGTAAAATTATACTTATTCCTCCTGCAATATTATGTATGTGTTTCGTTCAGCACCATTTATAATTTTTCAATGCGTTGATCAATTTGCGGAGGAAAACATTGGTGTTACCGTTCGAAAATTCGAATATTTTCACTAACCTAACCGTGAGAGCTCTATTGCTTTAAACTATCACAATCTTGAGCGCACGCCTATAAATAAAAACATCTGAAATTTCATTTTGATTTGTAAAGCGGATATGTCACTAGGGATTCATATATCGGTTAGTTTTTATGACCACCCCGTATGAAAGATAAAAATACTTTAATCAAATTAAAACTTAAATTTGCAATATCCCCTTAATTATCAACTTCACTTTCGGTATTTCTCCTTCCCATCCTCTGAATCCTAACACTGAATGACGCAACTAATTCTGATTCCTTATTGAATTCCTTATTGAATGACGCACATACATTTTGCTCCTTGGGTTAGTTAGACTGCTGCTTGCTATCTTCAGAAATGTCAAGTTTCTGTTCAGGGACAATTAGTATGCCAAGTAATATGTGGACTTAGATGTCAAATAAAATAAAAATGAATATTTAAGTCTTTCTTTCAAACGCTTCCAAGAATTCTATAGTATTCTGTCCAAGCATTCTTTCCAAGTATTTTGTATGTTTTCCTAATATAATTTATTTGGATTTGTCTTCAGACACTTTCCAAATCCCTATTTATATATATAAATTAGTGAATGCATTTTTAAAAGCTTTTAAATAGAATTTATATGTGCTCGAAGTGTTACTGTTATGTTACTAACAATTTTGATCATACTGAAGTCAGAAGAACTGATGTAAATTAACACATCTTCCAAAACCTTTTTTTTATGTTCTTGAAATATATTTAACATACACTGTCTTCGCTATTCTCATCTGGATATTAATTTATGCAACTCCGTCAAGAGTAACACATATAAAATCAAAAATAAGTTAATTAGTTTGTTTAATTAGTTCGTTATTCTCTTACATTTGTTTCTTTAACTGTATTGGAAATGCAAATAAAGTGAATTTGAATTACTGGCTAGAAGGGGAGTTAAGATGAGAAAAAGGGTGCTGGCAACATTACCCAATAACTGCTGTCCCAAGAAGTGTATGTTAAGTTCTGTCAAAGTGTATTTTGTAAAATACCATAGTGCAATTAAACTTTTATTTAAATTTACTATTCTTTTATTCAATTCTTGTTCTTGGAATCTGAATAAAAGGTGATATACTGGTTTAGTCTGTAATCTAGAAATGTTAAATGTAATCTAGAAATGTTAAGTGTAATCTAGAAATGTTTAGAGTTAGGGAGAAATGTTTAGAGTTAGGGAGAATAAGGTTTAGCCTTTCAGAATCACTAATACAGTACATCATAACTCTTAGTTACTCGTATTTCATTTATCACATAGGATCTGAATGAAATATTTTTTTTTACCAAAAGAAGGGTTTATTTAATTCCTGGACTGAATATACATTCTCATTAAATAAAGCCATTTAGTTGCTTAAGAATGAAACAAATCTGTTTTTCCCTATACTTAAATGCATAATACTTAATTTCAATTTAAAAAATAACTTGCGTGATTATTTCTCAAAATAAATTTCTAGTATAACAAAATTTCATCTGCAAGACATTTTCACTCAGCAAATCGTATTTTTTTTAAAATTCGAACACGAAATGAGACTCATATCTCACGAAATCTTCATATGTCATATAATCATCGTATATACGAGTTATAGAGAAACAAATTATGAAATTTTTAACTAAAAAACTTGAAATATGCGTTTCATAAAAACAAATTTAAGAACACCGTTTTAAAAATTATCCTACATTTAGTAAGGAAATACAAATGAAATTTACTAAAAGTACACGCAATGAAAACTCGCGAATTCTGAGATCTGTTTTCTTGATATTTTTGGACAAAATGCATTTGAGTAACAAATCAACTGTTTCATATTTCTCTAATTTATTTTTTAAATTAAAAGAAGTACTGAGAGCTAAGTTAGGTTGCTTGAATAGGGCAAAACATATGAGTATTATCTGCCTAAGCGGAGAGATATTTTCATAGAGGATTTTCTAAAGGAAAGTTACTCCTACTCACGTTGCATGCGGAGAAATTCACGAAAATCAACCATGCAAACCGTGCAGCCACTTCCATTTGACTAGGCTTAAATCCGGGTCAAGCTGCCGGTATTCAATGGTCTTAGCCGCTAGATCATGGGATCAAACGTATAGAAGAAAAGGTTTATTTTAAGACAAAGAAATTAAACAGTAGATTATATTTAGAGAGATAGGAGGATTAAATCAGAGCCCCCAAAAGGGTATCGCTTTCTAGGCTAACAGAAATTGCGACTGTTGGGTAGTTTTTAACGAGTGCTTGTACTGGATATCAGTAAAATAATTTTGATAAACATATCCTATTAACTATAAAATATTACTCGCAAAAACATAAAAATGTGAGAGAATATTTTGAAAAATCAGGAGAAATTTTTCAGCAAAAAACATTAATAGAATATAAAGAATAGAAATAGAAATATAAAGAAAAAATAGTTTTTTCAAACGGCAAATATGTTTAAGAATATCGATCCTTCAGATTAACGAAATTAAAAAAATTGCAACGTACCATCAATATATTAGACGCAATGATTCAATTCATCTGTGTACGACTTTTCGAAAAGTTTGTTTTCAATTTTTACAAACATAACTAAGTGTGTGTGTGTGTATGTGATTATGGCAAAGCCTCGAGGGCTATCTGCCTAAGAGGAGGGATGCCTTCGTGGAGGACTTTCTAAGGGAAACTGGCTCGTATACACGTTACACATGGGGAAAACCACGAAAACACCCATGCAGCCAGCCCGTTCGCGGGATTCGAACCTCGGACCGAACTACCAGTGTTCAGCGACTTTACCTCTCGGCCGCTGGTGGGCCCAAACATAACTAAGAGAGAAGCTCTTAAATTCTTTAAAAAATTTCTTGAATACTTTATTGCAATGAGAGGAACACAAAGAACAACTTCGCACTGTACTAAGTAAAATGAATCTCAGCGGCACGTAATGGCCATTGGAGACATTTGGAGACGTATCCTGCTTTTAACCCTATAATGCTAGCGCGCTGTAAAGTTTCAGTGACAAAATACTCTTAATTTTCTTTTACGAATAACCTAGAGGAAAACTAACAGATTTCAGATATCAGAGATGATCATTTCCTTTTTTGGTTGTTATTTTTATTTTATTTTATTTATTTGTTTATTTATTTATTTTGCTAACGTGCTCCGTCCTTGGGCACTACACGGAAAGGGATGGTTGCCACGTGGAGATCTTTTTTAAGGGAAACTGGCTCGTATCCGCATTACACATGGGGAAAACCACGAAAACGCCCATGCAGCCAGCCCGTTCGCCGGAACTCGAACCCCGGATCTAACTACCAGTGTTCAGCGGCTTTTACCGCTCGACTGCTGGTGCGCCAGAAATCAGCATTTGGTTGCAGATAACAAAACATGAAGTCAAGCTACATAAAAATCCAGAACAAATTAAAAAATAATATAAATTTAGTTTGGTTTACTTAAGACCAGAGCACTCAACGGCTATCTGTCTAAGACAAGGGATGGTTTCGTGCAGGACTTTCTACGGAAAACTGGCTGGTATTTATGTTACACATTGGGAAACTCACGAAAATGTCCATGCGAAGAGCTCGTTTGCCGAGATTCGAAGCTCAGTCCGAACTACCAGTGTTCAGTGACGTTACCGCTCGGCCGCTGGTGGGCTCAGGAATAACATTAAATTGGAAGAAATATCTTGTAAATTGGTTGGTAGGGGGACTGTTGAAAACTGGAAGTCTTTTGCCTAGATAGGTAGATTGTTGTCTTTAAATTACTAAATTACTTACATTAAATATCCTTAATCTTTAGTTAATTGCTTTGCTTTTATCACGTCAAATGATATTTTTCTACCGAAAGGAGTTTATTTAACAGAACATTTACACTACATCAAGTATTTACATCAACAAACCACCGTAGTAACTCAATCAAATTTCATTATAACCTTTTCTCCAAATTTGTGACTTTTGCTGCATATCAATCAAATTTTATTTGCCGCTATCTTACTTTAATTCATGAAATTTTCGCAAAGAAACTTCTGGTAATGTTTGCATGAATTATATTCAAAGCGGTTTTGGAAAGTTCGCAGTTTTTATTGTTAACGCTTAGGCATGTGTAGCATCAATATTTTAGGTTTTTTTCCGCTATTTTAATTTTAGGTGTTTCAATTCCTTCAGTTCGAAAGTCTAGTTTTCGTTGCATTTGCCGCAAACTTTTGCCGCAATTATTGTTTTTTTTAAAGAGAAATAATTGCTAAAAAAATTACAACCAAAAGTTTTATTTGGTAATTTTATAGGCGCTAAAGACATTTTGTTTTTAAAAAAAATACTCAATAAAGTAAATTTGAATAGGCACAAAAATGTTTTAAATATTTTGAATATTGTGTATGACTGTAAAACACATTTAAAGAATAATTATGTTTGTAATCATTAAGTTCAGATGTTTTGTTTGAATCTGAAAGGTAGTGAAAAAAATTAATTCTATCTAGAAATATGCAAAATAGGACAAAAATATTGTAGTCTGGAAAATTCAGGTTTAAGCCTAACACCTCTATTTCAAAAGGCAATTAAAATGTAATGTTTCATAATCTTAAAAACAAACTGAGATCTAAATTTAACAGGTAGATTTCGGTTTAACACGTGGAACAATTTAAGAAGTATTTTACTCAAAATAAAAAATATAGAAGATAAAACGTGATATTCTAAATAAGTTATTTATATTTTAACTATTTATATTTAATTAATATTTTAAATAAGTTATTTAAAATAGCAGAATCAAAAGATAGGGAAGTGCAAATCAACGTGATGTGAAGAGTTGTGTACTTATTTAATGAAGGAAATATTCAATTTTTCAAGATATATCTGTGACTTTATTTCATTAAATATTTCATTAATTATTGCATGAGCCTTGCAAAGAATGTTTTCCTTAAGAAGCAGTACTTTGTATTTTGCCTGCATACACATACACGTTTCGAAAGCATTTGGGCTTACGCTACTTTGGGACAAAAAGATTTAAAAACAGCGTATCTTCAGAATTTCCGACTGGCTGTCTCGCGCGCTGGACATAAAATATGTTTTTTTCCGTGCAGCGTGTTGCCGCTGCTGGCTTTGAAATCTTGAATTTCTTAATCAAAGATTCGTTAAAATAAAATAAAAAAATAATAATAAAACGTGAAATAGACGACTCGAAATGCAAGATTCAGTCTTCCAAGTGCCCATATTCGGGTGGAGGACTACGTTATTTAAAATTTAATGACTCTAGGTACCCTTATTGGTTTTTCACAATTCTAGAAACATACATAAATTTATGCAGATTCTACATTCTTTAATTTCTTTAAATATACAACAGGGTGCTAAGGTTTGGTGGCAACAATTTGAAAACTGATATAGCCGTTTATAGCCATTCGACGTAAAATGCCGTAAGTAATAGCCCTTCTTCGTTAACGCCCCTTTGGGCTGAAAACGCAGCATCTGCAAACTAAAGTTTAACGTTCACGTACATGAAGCATACGAAGAAAAAATTGTAATACATTTATTCAGAACTTATTTTGCTTTTCTAACTAATAAATATCATTTTGATACATAAAATCATAATGGATTCAATATGTTACAGAAATTCTAGGGGGGATATGCCATTTTTAATTTACAATTTTGATCAAAACTCAATCTAATTTCCTAACTGAGGGTTCTCAGATCACCGACCTTTCCCTACGCCTCCTTCGTAGAAGGTTAGACAAAATATCAACGATGTTACATCTAACAAACAAAATTAAACAAAAAAAAAAATAGATATAAAATAAAGGAAAAAAATGCCTCGAAGAAAACGATGAGCAAAATAGAAGAGCACTTTGCTTAAAAGATCAATATCGGAGGGTAGAAACGGCGCACGCGCAAAGCACCCGGAGATCGGTTCCCGACCGTATTTCCGGTTAAGAGCCAGAAATGTGTAGAAAATCTGGATGATAAATTTCTTTTCCAAACGGACGCCTTTAGCAGGAATTTTTTTCGCTCTAGATTCGCTTCGTGATTTTTTTTATTTCCTTTTGTGTTTCCAATCCGAAATAAAATTTATTGTCGGTACCAAAAAGTAATTTTCAGTTGCGAAAAATTTTTAATTTTGTTTTTGGCAACTATAGTTTTTGCAACATGTATCTCTCTACAAAATGCCGAGTGCGATAGCGAGTACTTTTAAACTTTTTAAATATAATTCAAGTAAGCAATTCCCCTAACTCAGAATTTTAGCCATCAATATTAAGCAATTTTGTATATATTAAGCAATATTAAGCAGTTCGTTTTCCCAGTACCCCGTTAATTAAGAAATGAGCAAATAAATAAGTATTGAAATATTTTTAGTTAAAACAATAATTTTGCATAAACTTATGATTTAGTATTTTTAGCTTCATATTCAATCATTTACTCATATATTTTTATAGCTTGCAATTTTATTTATTACTTAAAGTCATTTTCGCCTGGCTGATTTAAATTTTCTGAAGCTTTTGCCACATGTAAGAATGTATTCGTAAATATAATTCATAAGTTGGACGAATTACATTAAGCTCTTTGATTAATAAGTTGCTGTGCACTGGTTGGTATGACTGTTAACCAAAGAACAGGGGCTCCATTACCTAGCTGACATGATGTCTGCCTTACACGGATTAAAGCCCCTGCCTCCAGAAGCTATTTATTATGACTAAGCAGAATAAGTTTACAGTGGCATACAAGGCCTTCAAGAACACAAGAACATAAGTAACATAGTCATAAAAGACCCTAAAGAAAGCATGTTACAAGTAGTACCTATAGCATTTAAACAATAAACCGAGTATACTTTCATAATTTGTACTGAAAATACGAAATACTTTCAAAACTGAGTCCAACTAATTTAAATAAAAACTATAGTACAAACAAAATATAATACATCCATTACTGCATTATACACAATTAATATCAATTAGATTCACAAATTCAAGAAGAACCATTCAATTTAGAAAAAAAAATGCATAAAGATAAACTAAGACAATAATAAACTGCCAAATAAAATTTTTTCATATGAATTCAGAATTAAGAAGCAATAACTATGATACCTGAACAATATTATCATAAAATACACTGAACCTGAGATATTATTACAATGCAAAACATAAATTTGGTTTAAAAACAAAACCACTCCAAGTAATATAAAAACTCTACATCAGGTTTGCTGGCGACGCGATAGAAATACAGTACAAGAATAATGCCAACATAAATATATGAAAAATTCCGATTCCAAAAAGCACATACATTCAAAAATAAGTCAAAGAAAATTATTATAAAATACTGCCTTAAATGCACATTTTACAATAGAGAACTCAAGTAAAACCAATAAAATTCACAAAAACAGGTCAACTATTCAATTCAGAAAAGTGCAAAAAGGTATACAAAATAATTATTCTAGATTAGGTTTGCTGGCATCGCTAAGACAAATGCAATACTAGAAAAATGCCGACACAAAATTTTACAGAATTTCAAAATCAAAAACAAAATGCATTCAAGATTAAAGTAAAGAAAATTAATATAAAATAACTATCATGAATGCAAATTTTTATAATAGAATGCACAATTAATGCCTATCAAATTCACCAAAGTGAATCAATTCAATTACAAAAGAACGCATTAAAATATGCAAAATAATAAAATTGTCACAAAAATTTTCTGTTAAATTTAATTAACAATTACAAAACTAATAGGCTACAATTAACCGTTACAATTTATAAGAGCATAGATGCATTCAATGACAGATACGTCTGTTCTACGTAAAACCACTTCTAATTTTAAATCAGTAACATAAGTAGTGGAAACAACAAAACTGAACAATAATAAGCATCAAACACACAAAGTTAAACAATTACCATTATACAAAATATAAAAATCTAACAGTCGCTGAAAGTCAATTACTCACTCCCAATAGAGATGATCTGAGAGAATTATTTACATAAAAATTTAATTCCTGACAGAAAAGCATAATTTCCTTAAATTTCTTACTCTCACTAGAGTTTTTTAATATCATTTCAGCCCATTTTGGCCTGTGTTGATCTAAAGGTTTATTCAAGTGAAGGTTTTTAGTAAATGGACAGTGAAAGAGAAAGTGTTCAGGGTCTCCCAACTCCCCGCAAGAACAAAGCTCAGTCGTACGTAGTCCAAATCGAAAGAGATATGTATTAAAAGGTCCATGACCAGTGAAAAATTGAGTATAAAAATTCGATGTGCTTCTTTGACTGAGTGAAACTTTTGGAAAGAAAGAGAAGACTCGTCTTCCTGTGGAGTCATTAGTCCATCTTTCCTGCCATTTCACAAGCAGTGTATTTTAAGTCTCGCTCTTCAAGTGTGAAAAAGGCAATTTCGTTGGATTTTCAATTCCGTTGATATCATTAGCAGCCCATTTAGCTAAAGTATCTGCTTCTTCGTTGCCCAGTATGCCAACATGAGCTGGCACCCAGGTAAGAAGTGGTCTTTCAGATGAATTAAATCTTAGCAATTTCTCTTGAATAACTTGTACAATCGGATTTCTATTCGTAATGTCTGAGATAGCCTGCAGACTAGATAATGAATCACTGAAGATTTTAGTCTTGCCCAATAGATTTCTTTTAACATAAGTGAGAGCAGCGTTTATAGCTAAACGTTCTGCCTGAAAAACAGTATTTCTGTTATCAAGCCTTCGAGTCCATGTATATACCTTTTGAGTATTGTTAAATACACAAAATGCACAACCTGTTCCACGTTCAGTTTTAGAACCATCTGTAAATAAAGCCATGTCATTGGCTACTGGAGCCGTATAGTATAAATTGGCTGCAGATTTGAGTTTTAAAGAGGCAGGATGGCCAAGATTAGATGGAACCCGTAGTTCATAATCATTTACTAGGTGATGTTGGTTCCATAAATCCCCATTCAATCGTAATCGTAGGATCCGTCCTAAGAAAGAGTCCCTTTGAGCCTGCAGATCTAATGGAGGTATACCCGCCAAAATCTGCAGTGAGGCTGTCGAGGTAGTTCTATAACCTTTGGAAATAAGTAATAGCTGATGCCTCTGTATTGAATTCAGTAAGCCACTCATAGTTTTGTTCATATCAAAACCCCAAATGGAGACTCCGTACAAAAGAACTCTTTCAGTGATTGTTTTATACCACAGCCGCAAGATTTTTGGGGAAGTACCCCAATTAAGGCCCATAGTCCTTGTCATGCCATTCGTAAGAACGGCACATCTCTGTTTAAGATGTTTCACATGTGGAAACCAAGACAGCATATTGCTGATAACAAAGCCTAAGTATTTCAAGGTGTTTGCACATTTTATTGGCCTTCCATGGATTTTTATAGACGGATTTCGACGCATTTTTCTTTTCCTACCGATAAACAACATAGTAGTTTTTTCTTCGGAAATTCTTAATTTATGCATGTCTGCCCACTCTACAAACTTATTAATCGCTTGTTGAGCTCTTACTTCAATGTCCTTTACGCCTGAGATAATTAACAGAAAATCGTCGGCATAAGCTTGCAAAGTTACTTGTTCAGTATTTTCAAACATACCAAAGGCCGAATTAGAGACTAAGTTCCACAGGGTTGGTCCTAAACAGGAACCCTGTGGACAGCCTCTTTTCAAATCTTTTATTAAAATTTCATTATCCAGGGTTAATTGAATTTTGCGTTGTTCCAAATAATTTCGAATTAAATTCAAAATTTCTACAGGGCAGTTTGCGCTATCCAATGCATCAATTATGTCAGGCCACCAGACCGTGTCAAATGCACCACGTATATGGTTGGTATGACTGAAATATCGTAAGCTAGAGTGGAAAACAACCTCCTCCCACCTAGCAGAACAATCCACTTTTGGTGTAGTCCGTGTAATGTCCTCGCCTGTTGAAATTTATGTAAATATTTGTATTTATTTGTTTAAACGTATTTCTTTGCCTTTTTTTGGTGTGGTTTGGTTTTATCAGATTACGGCAAAGCACTCGAGGGCTATCTGCCTTAAGGGAGGGACGCCTTCGTGGAGAACTTTCTGAAGCCTTTTTTTGGAGTATTAGTTTTTGTATAGTTGCCTTTATTTATTTGTTTATTTATTTGTACATAATTTTATCGTAAATTGTGTTTAGCTATTGCATCAACTACTACATTTTAATACGTTTAAATGTTTTATCATATTATATAACTTGAAGTGGAGGAATAATGAAGACGGTGGCTCATCTGAACCTATTGTGTTTGACTCGAAATTCAAGATTCAGTCAGTCCCTCGTATTAATAAACACAGTACTTTTACCATTTACTAAAACTTAATGTCTTTGGGGTGTCATGGAATGCGGGGGGGCCTAGCAAGTGCGACTCCATAGATCCACTTTGAATTATTTGTAATTCTGTTTAAATAATTCTCAATCATCAAAACAATCATAAACTTAATTATTTGATATATATTCGATTACTATGCCAGTCATAAAGGCGGGTGCAAAAGTAGATATACAATGAAGAGACAAAACCATTATTGACCACGTACTCAATAACGCGTTGCGCGAACTTTGGCCTGCAAAACAGCTGCGACTCGCCTTGGCGTACATGCCCCACGTTCTTGGTAGCTGACAGGTTTACCAAATGTCTAAGCAGCGGTCACGCAAGTTCGAGATATTCCGACATGGTCGTGTTTGAGGTCTGAGCTGCTGCTCCATAACATTCCAGATGTACTTTATCGGGCTAAGATCCGGCGAGTTAAGTGATAAGGACATTAACTGGAATTCATTATGCTCCTTGAACCATTCCAACACAATACGAGCCTTGTTCTGCTGGAGGATTCTATTTCCAGTGGAGAAGACAGACATCGTGTGAGGGTGTAACTTATAAGCAGTTATGTTTAGATAGTTCGCGCCTTTCAAAGTCTGTTCTACCACAGCTAACGTTCCAGAGACGCCCATGAGAACGTCTCTCAAAGCATAATAACGCCACCACCAGCCTGCGTATGACCTGCTGTTCAGAGAATGGGATAAACTGTTCGCCTAAAAGACGGCGTACTCTGACAAAGCCATTCACGTGATGAATAAGAAATCATAATTCATCCAACCAGACAACTCCAGTCTCGATATTCCCTGGCCCACTATAAGCGTAGTTGATAATGCCGCTTGGTCTACAAAAGCACGCGAGTGGACGTCTGCTTGCGAAGTCCCATATCCAACAGTGTCCGCTGAACGGTGTGTTCCGAAACACTTGCATTATATCGGGTTGTCAGCTGAGCCACTGTCTGGCACCAATTCTCCTGTACCAAGCTGGACAGTCTCCAACGTCCTTTTTCTTTGGTGATGTGTGGACATCTAACAGCTTGGCGTTTACTACTGGTTTCACAATCATGTATCCACTTTTCATAAATACTAACAAAGGCACTCGTGAACAATCTAACAATCGTGCAGTTTCGGAATCCTTTCCCTTCTTTCGCAAAAGTAAGAAAATGCCTGATCTTCTCAAGCAGCAGTTAAAAACCATTTCCACTTAATCACCTGCCCTACCCGTCATCTAAACGAGTACATTGAAAAATGTGGGGATGGTCATAATGTTCTGGCGTGCTATTGTACCGTTATAATAGTAGTTATTATAACTGCCGAGAAGCTGTCTCCTTTTCCAGTTGTAATACCTATTACAACTGGAGGAGGAGTTAAACATTTCCCATAGGTGTTTGGGACGTCTTATACAACATCGGCCGAACGATTCTGCGAGCTGATGTTGAATGCAGAAAGTGTATTGACGATATGACATTTCATACAAGTAGCGTGCCAAGAAATTAATAACAATAAAATCCTCTAAGCCAAAGTATGCTTGAGTGTAGAAAACAGACGGCAGGTAGTTTTCAAATGCTGAGGGCCGGCAATTTAATAACATCAAAGATTGTACTTAATTGTAATTTCTATATCATAAAGTATCTACTGAAAGTGTTTTTCTAATGATCAAGAACTCCTTACATTACATAACTATTAAAACAAGAACTTTTATAACTCTCTACCTAATTTTGCACCCCGACACAATTATGAATCAATAAATGATTGTGAAAATACATATAGCTGAAGTCTAGAGTGCATTTGCGAAATCGTTTTCATGACAAATGGGGATTCTTTGTCAACATTCTGAAAATAACTATTAATTGCGTTTTCGAGATCTTACGACATTTTTAGAAGGCTCTGGCAGTGCCAGACATTCCATTTTCATTTATACATTCATTGAAGATGACAACAAAATACGAAAAATACGAGTGATAAATGTGAAGACAAAATGTGGCATATTTAAAAGAAGTTTTTTAAAGATTTGCATTTTGCCATTTGAGAAAAATTTCGGAACATCTCAGTCATAACTGTTAACCTTTTATCTTTACGTGAAGTTTTAACTGTGCTATAGTTTATTGAACTAACTGACTATTTTTGCTTTTTATTGAACCTAGGACGGTCAAAGGGGTGGATTTCGCGTCACAAGCAGTAATGTCAGAAGAGTTCCTATTATATACAGTTGCAAAGCAACACTGGGGTGTGTATGGAGGGCAAAATCCCTTGCGATGAAGGAGAACGAGGAGAGGCCTCCAAGTATGCCGCCTCCGCCTGTTTGGAATACTGGGGAACATGCAATTCTCACTGTGGTAAGTAGCTATTGTGAGGTTCATAAAGTCGGAGGAAGAAACCCTGTGTAACCAAAGAATCTTCTAGCAGAAAAATAAAAAGATTATGGCTCATCTCAACGTGGTGTAGTGTCATTTGTTTTTTGAACCAGCACTAAAAAGGAACACCAACATTTCGCTTTCTTCTCCTGTAGATGTTTATTAGGATAATGGGCATCCCACTAACGGGCACTCACTTCATTAGGGATCCGCACAAGGATTTAATAAATTCGTATAGTATTACTAAAACTTGTCATGTGACCAACACTGTTATCGTCCGAAAGCACAATTGCTGTGATACTGAAGTTTTCTAGTATTTGAGCTAACGTAAAATCTTCTCAGTTTCCATATGCAACTATGAAAAGGCAATCTAGAACCAAAAATATATTAACTTAAATATATATGTATCGTGTATTCATATTAATAACATAAAATGTCATATTGGTGGGTTTAAAAGTAATACTAAAATTGAGACTTTAGATTTATGATTATACAAAAAAAAAAAAAAAAAATATGAATTTTGTTTACTTTTTTGAAAAATACAAATCAAAACATTTTGCCAACATAAGGCTAGAAATTTCATTTTAATTTTTATACTGACAGAAAACGAAATAGATTGTTAAACTTTAGTTGTTTCAGAATCATTCCTTTCTTCAATCAATCACGCATTTTATATTAAGATGCCATCTGCGTGTAGGTAGGTTTACTCCTGATTTTGTTGAATTACGAGCAAATAAAATTTATAATTTGACAAAATGAATTCTTATCATTACAAAAATCATCTCTTTTAATTCTTTGCCTAATACTTCAACAATCGATAGTTGGGGAAGAAATTTGAAATTTTTGGAAAATAAACAATATTAAAAATGAAAGTTTAAGAAAAGAAGAATTACCCTGATTGGTCATACATTCTTCATTTATTATTTGGAAGATGCTTCGTTATGAGGCATCAGATTTTATTTGGTGTATTATTGCATTTGCCATTAAATTCAGAAAACAACTTTGCAGACTAGCAGATGTGTTCCAATCTACTTTAGAAAAAAATGATTGAATGTAGTCTATCTCATTTCGTTTCTAGGTTTTTAATGATAATTCTGTCAACTAGATCAGAATTGAGTATGATTATGTGGGCTAGATGCATTAAAAAAACTAATGCGATTCACCAGTTCTTCAATGAAGTAATGTTATCAACGACGTTGCTATAAATCATCAATGACATTCTCACTGTAGTTGGAACTAAACAAGGCTCGCAGAGTACCTACACATAAAAGAAAGCAATAATAAGAATGGTGTGTTCGAGTATTATGGGACAAACTTTCTCTCACTGATCGTTTTCAACGGTCTCCAATTTCGAAACATTACAGTTTCCATCAATGAAGTTTTCTTCTTTTATTTTTTAACTTTTCTTTTCTGTAACTGTTTCCTACATCAAAGTAGCGTCATCATTCATCAGAATCGAATAGACAGCCATCATCGTAATCGATTCTGAAACCAGGAATTGCTCCAATAAATGGTTTCTCTATTGAAATAGGGGATTAAGCAGTTTGATCGCGGACTCTCGATTATGTTATTTTTCTGTTTATCTCTTTGTTTGCGAGCAGTTTCACTAGAAATTCTTTCTGGAAGAATAGGTGGGTGGCATGGATTGGTGTCTAATGTTTATTAGCTCGATGAAAGTTACTTACCTTTGGAACTTAATCCTAAATTACTGCTGAATTTGGAGTTGAAATGGCTAGTAGTGAAATTAACCTAAAAAAAACTGCAAAAAGGCAGTTTCTGAGATCCAGATGCTGGGAATTATCATTAAAAATAACTCAGCATGAGATTACGTTGAAGTTAAACTGATATTTTAACACATTTTATGTGTATCTTCCCGTTTTATTTTCATTAAAATAGTACTCATTTATTATTTACGTTGTAGGATTCCTCACAGTGTAATGCTGAGTTACTGTTGAACGTACAGAATCTAAAGAACTGATAAGCGAATAATCGCTTGAGTTCGTGTGACAGGAAACAACAAGATAGAAAGGTAAAATTGCCCTTTATTATTCCAACCAAAGTTTAACAAACTCCGTCTTGGAGAGTACAATAAAGCCGACACTTAAGCTTTGAACTTAAGAGACTAAAAATAATACTAAACTAATCTATACTAAAGAGGTATAGACGAAGCTATCAAGATTCTAACCGAGTTGGCCCCTTAACGTTAATAGACTGCGAAGCTATCAAGGGCCTAAAATACGGCCGAGCGTAATAATAGCTTACGAGAGAGTAGCCTAAAAAGGATGACGCGTGCAGACAGAATACTCGGTAACTTTCTAAGACCGAAGAACTTCGCGGTTAAATACCGCTATTCCTTATTATGTATTCAGACCTGATTCTAAAACTACATTCTGGCCGGATGTAGTAAGGTGAAGTTAAGAATCAACAGGAAAGGAACTTTAACTCAAAATTTAGCTGTTAATAAAATTATCATAATCCTTACAACGTTATGTACAGGTAAAGGGAAAAGAGAAACAGTATACTTATACTTCTTTCTGTAATTATTGAATACAGCTACTTCCAGTTACAAAGTTTCTTAAAGTTTTATAGAGAATGTATGAAAGCAGTTTCAACATTAAAGGTGCATGATTTTATTGATATAAAATCTAACTTCATATGTGATATGTCCGTAGGTCAAAATTTCCAAATGGTGAAAGATTCCATATGCTTTTAGCAAGTTAATCACAAATTTTCCTTTTATTTATATGACTATTTAACAGAAGAATTATTAATTAATATTTTTAATGAGGATCTATAAATTTACCAATAGGTGCTGCTTTGCTTAATATGAAACCGTTAATTATTAAAACATTTTTCATAGTTTTCCGCGATGTCTGACAGACAGATCTTTGATTTTGTTCAATGAATATCACTGAAACATGATAAACTCTATACATTTATTCAAGAATCTTAAAAGTTTGTGCATAAATGTCTAAAACAATTCATCTTTAACAAATATTAAGTAATAAAAAGTTTTGCTGTACGCAGGAAGTGTAGTACATAAAGAACCATCCTAGCCATGGAATTGAGACTACTTTCGCAAAATTATTTATCTGATTTTGAGAAACTTCATTCATTACAAAAAACATCAGAATCAATATATACCTAGCATCTCTATGCTACCTACGTAAATGAAACCTCTGGTTTTTATATAGATAGGAAAAAGTACTGGCACTCTGGTCTATTATTTGCGGTCTAACTGTATTTCGATGTCTTCTTAGGCTTCATAAACTGAACTGTCTTAAAGCAGTAAAATTTTAGTAACTCTTATTTTCAATTAGATATTAAAATGCTGTTATTTTTACACGATATAGAATTAATAAAGATTTTTTCAGAGGGGTAGATGAATTATATTAGCAAATGATCATATTGATGTCATAGAAGAAAACGTAATGCATGGCTTGGTTCATATAGAATATTAGGCACACCAATATAACGAATTTTTCTCGTATTATGCATCCCAACCAGTTCCATCCAAGCATGACATAGTCATTCTTGGTCTGGAAGAAGGCTGCTGCTGACGTGGATACCATATGACTTTCGTGTACGACCTATTAAATTATGTATATTTTTGTTGGCCTTGATCTAAATTTATTTCCTCGAATCTCATTCGAGATATATTTCTCATTCAATCAATTTAGGTCTCATTTCATAACAGAGCAAAAATAAATAAAAGTACAAAATAGCTTCATTAAAAATTATTAATAATAAACTAACACTAAATACAGTTAAAAAACAATTTTTATAATTAAAATTAGAGTTTCTATGCCAGAACAAGTAATTCGATCAACGGGCAGGAAGACAACATTTCCGGTATACAAAACTGAAGTAAACGTTTGGTCACAATGGGCAGTTGGCAGTTGACAGTTGAGAGCAGATTCTGGACACCCTTGCGGCTTACTTAGATTATTCGGGTTTAGTTCAAACTCCATAACTAACTGGGATAACACCTCATGGGCCCCACAAATACATACATTGATCCTGTTTCATAATACATGCTTACATAGTTCATAATGTTTCATTTCCCATAATACATACAAGTTTCATAATATACACAGTACATACACAATGCTCATCTCTACTAAAACTGCAGGGAAAACAAAAAGAGGGAGAAAGGCACTGAAGTTGGTGCACCAGATGGATTTAATTCACTCCTTTACTAAGACTTATAAATGTAAGCAAATGGAGGCATTGTTGGGCGCAGCGTCACTTTTAATTTAAATTGTTGATAATTCTACAACTATTGCACAGACCCATACACAAAAATATCAGCGTTCTACGTCTACTCATTCTTGACTTATGCCAGATACGTATGCACAGACGTCACAAAAAGTAGCCTTTGAATCCATTTTAAATTCCTTTTACAATCGGTTTTGGAACAAAAGTCCTTTGTTCTGTCCGTACGTACAGATGTCACGCAAAACTGTCAATGAAATGGATTCCAGAGCTGTCGAAATGGATATCTTTATTGTATTGATGTATGATACTTAAAATTATTCGATATTACAATGCTTCCTTTGATTCCTACAAAGAAGTAAAAACAGTTGACTGATTAAAATATATTTAAATAGATGCAAATAAAACCACAATATCTATTTAAATAGATTTTGTTAAATATTAAATAATTTAAAATAAAATAATTTTTGTCATTTCTTGCTTAAGAACTGATGAAAAGATTTTGCCAGCTTTTTGATTAAGACCCTTACGTATTTTATGTTGACTAGTATAACATATGCAAAATCTATATAATATATACAATATAATTCAAAATATAAGTATCTTACGCAGCCTAACAAATAGACCAATTTGAAAGACTTGTCATCCGATGGGACATAAATGCTTGATAAGTCGAGCGTTTTAAAAGTAACAATTGTACTTCTTAGAAATTTAAATCTTTATAATATTCTAATTACCTCGATTTGAAACACATTTTAATCTTCCGTATATCCAGTTCATAATTTAAAATACTTTCAAATTTATTTTAACTCATGAAAAACATATCTAAAAAATTACTAAGGACAAATACTCATTTAATGTTATTTAATTTCTCCCTCTGGCAAGCATGAAAAGTAACTTTGGCTTTGAGTTAGTTAAGACTTCTAGGGCATCTAGGACATCTAAAACATCTTCGTCCCATGTTCCAACCTTTTTTCTAATGAGTTACACTTCTTCATGTTCTGTGTTCTCATTAATGAGTTTGGACAATTTCTAAGAGACATGCGCAATCGATCAAATATAAAGCGTAGAGATAATATAAATATGAGTTATAGAACCAGTCGTCAGATTTGTCACTATCAAACAGTACTGCAATCATATGTAATACATAACTGCCGCAATTAATATTTGGTTCCAAATTAATACAGATATTTGGAAAATCTATCATATTTACTGTTTTGATAGCATTCAATACTTTCCTATATCAGCATAATTTTAGCCATTAAAATTATTGCTTTTAATTTTAAAATACATTTTCTTACCAATTATTCTAACAGCAATTATTCCATTATGATTTTATATTATTTCTTTACTTAGTATTTATCAATTGTTAAAGTATTGAATTACGATAAAAAGTAAAATGCAATTTTTTCATGTCTGAGATTTGAGAACAAAATGTAAAAAAGAAAAAATGTACCAGCTAAATCCTTTTGCTTCAAAAAATCATATTTACCTTATTTATATAACAATAGTAATTTTAATTTTCCATCCAACATTCCGAGGGAAAAAAAATCTTTAAAATAGATTTATGGCAAAACTCATTATCTGTCTAATATTTTCATAACAGTAATAATTGAGTAGCAGAAATAAATGAAATATGATCATTTAAAATAAAAATGAGAAAAAATATTGTTGGTGGAATGCCGATATACACATAGATAACATGAATAAAAACTTAAATATGCTGAGTGTATTCAAAGGCATGCAATTAACAAAGGCATGTAATTTTTCTGTGAAGCACTATTAAAATATTTCATTTTATATGTAGTTTATTTTGCATGAAAAAGTGCTGTAAACCAGCTAACCAAACATTGTCGTTTATACTGTTATCACGTTATGAATATATGTAAATGAGCTTAAAGAAATCTGTAAATCAAACCTTTCAATGTTTCAGTTTCAGTTTCACCTTTCAATGTCATTTATCTCGCATATCAGGTAGTGAATATATAAATATTTTTGTGTTTATAAAAATGGCATAAACATGCAATTCCGAAAGAGCATTTCAAAAGGTGTTCAGTTTGGTTTTCACGATTTATATTTTTATCTTTTAAATATCTTTCAAAAAGTACCGTTTTAGTATAAAAAGTTCCAACTTTTAAAGCAAAATTATTTTAAATTGCATTTAATACATTATCATATTAAATTATTACCAATGGATTTTTTTTATGTTTGGTGTTAAATATATATAAATTGTTCCTTTATTATTAAAATGGAATAAAGATATTGTTATCAATTGATATTCGATATCGAAAGCCGAAATTGAATTCGTAAATTATGAATAAGACCACACACATGTATTTCATAGCGCTGAATTTTAAAGGGGCTATTTTTATAACATTTGTTGAACAACACGTTAGGTAACTCAAATGAACACAAAAAATATTATAACAAAATAATAGAGTGATCACTTTAATATGATCAAGAGAATACTTTTAGGATAAAGTCATCTATCCTTTTTTTTTTTTTTTTTAAATCTTTAAACCATGTAAATTAGAAGGAGATAATGGGGTGAAAGAATTTTTTTTATTATCAACAATTTTTAGATAAGCTGTATCGTTCTAAATTGCTGTTAAAATTATTCTATAACTAAATTAACATTACGTATCTACTATGAGCACTGAAAGACTTAAAATGTAAGTTATCATATTGTTGTGCTGTTGTTGTGACAAATATCGCTTATCTGGTATCAGAGCAAGCAGATGAAGCTCATCGTGGCTAGGAGGTAAGCTAGGGTCTGTCGTTGGCAACAGTAATGGGCACTATACATGTGACAATACGGCTTCCTTCAGTTCAGTTCCAAATTTTCAAGGAGAGCACCCAGGGGGACATGCCCGAGGTTCACCCACTTTTATTACTCTACCACCAAGCTCCCAAGAGAAGTTTTGGCTCGCCCCTTATTTCGAGTACTTCCATGCTGCACAGACACTATACAATTACACACATTCACACCCTCTCCAGGATTCGAAAATGGTTCCTTCAGTGCTGCAATCAGTGTTACTAACCTCTATGCCGGTTGGAAGGCAAAATTATTACTCTCATCATAGCTAAGACCCCCTTCAGCTTATTACTTTTCCACCATAAATTGATTGCATCGCGTCATGTTGTTTATGCATATTCATATCTTTTTCAACTGTATGACTAAACGCAAATTCATTGGATTATACTATGAATTGTTTTCTCTTTAGTACCACTGACAATGAAGCGATAAAAGTGGTACTTCTTGTATTCAATTGGGAGCAGTAATATCCTTGAGGATTATTAATGAATTTGCAGTTGGTAACCTGTATTGAACAATCATATTACAATCCATTATTACATAATTTATTGTTTTTTGATGTTCATTTATTCATTTTCGTTTTATTCCATTCTATGAAACATTTATACCGCAGTCTTTTCTATGAAGTGATTCCTTTTATGAGGCACATCAAACTGAATATACTCAACTTTATTAAGAAAACAAATGTAAAAAAACTGGAGATTTCTGTAATGATGGAAGCATCACATCTTCGTTTAGTTATAGTGTTATGTATAAAGTGTTTCTTTCAAATTGCAGAATGTTAAAAGAAAGAAAAAAATTAGAATCATTTAGCTGTAAGTAACCATTGTATTTCATGAAACTTCATATATTTTCTTGCGTCATATGCATACATCTACGTATCATTTTTCTATGAGCGCTGTATTTTTTGGAAAGAGTTACTCAGGATAAAATGTTTCATTTAATGTGTCTTACGTTTAAGATTTAATGATTGTGATTTAATCTAAGTTAAACTTGAAACGTATATAAAAACTCTCACACAAAATCTGTCCCTTTAAATTTTTCTAAATATATATAGTTAAATGTAAATCATTTCAAAATTTAGATTTTTTTTTTCATTTAAAAAATTTAACTTTTTTAACTCCTTTAATTTGAGTAAATTGTGGGTCACTAATTACTTTAAAAAGCGATAAAATAATTAATAATTAATAAAATAGGCTACCAAATTGAGCGAACTTTTATTCTAAAATAATTTCAGAGATATTCTAAAAACATTGCAAAACCTCTTTCTCTGGAATTTTTATTTAACGCATAATTCTTTAAACAACATCATTGTTTTGAAAACTGACGTCAAAGCGTATCCCAGGCAAAGCTTGTCAGACTACAAAATTACAGCTTTAATTCGTTTTAAAGAGAAGTGTTTGAGACCCCTATTCTGTGTTTTATTTCCTTTCACAGTGGCACAGCCAATTTCCTTTTCAAGCAAATGCTTTCAGAACGGAATAATCATTCACTCAGTTTGAAACTGAGAACGGAAACTGATACTTCCTCATGAGCAATTACTGAATTTCCATTTTAAAGAAGGAGACAGGCGATAATTTAATTACGTAGTAGACTCGATAGTTTTAGGAGAGTTAAATCTTCAAAACTATGCCGATAACAATAGCATGTATTTGTCCTAATTATGCAAAATGTTTTTAATTAAAGTTAGATAGATTCCTATTCAAGATAACATTCCGAATTTTGATTATAGGATGAATGTTGTGTACTAGACTAAAGTAATATTCTTTGCATAGCAAAAATGTGATTACATTAATGATAGAAAATATGTAAATATAGTCTTAAACTTTCAGATATTCCGATACTACACGGAACAATGGAATTCGAAAGCATTTGAATACTATTGAGAAATATAAATTTAATTTTACGAGCAATATTTTTCAATATCAAAAATAGCTTCAACTATTATTCGGTAAAACGCTAATTTCGCACAAGTACTTCTTTATGCCTTTTAATATTCTTTGCTCAGCAAAACTGTGATTGCATTAATGATAGAAAATATTTAAATATATTCTCAGTATTTCAGGCATTCTAGCATTGTATGAACTAATAGAATATGAATATACTATTTTAAATTTATTTGAATAATATAAATTTTATTTAATCACTCATATTTACCAATATCAAAAGTATAAGAAAGAACTATAAGATAAGAAACTATTTTTCAATATGTTATTTAAAAGCACGCAATACTTTTACTTTAAATAAATAAATAATTACAAAAGTGTTTTAAATGACGAAAATACTATTCATGTTTTGACGATGTCAAATTTAAAGAAAATTAAATTTAAACAAATACATGTATAATAACAAGTTATGCATGTAGTTTGTCTAACAATAAATATTTACGAATGTGTATTATCATTCTACAGTTCTGAATATCTAACAATATTTAATACCAGATTATAGTTATCCTAAAAAGAATATTTTTTAAATTTATCATTGTTATTCAGAATTTTTTCGACTTGCTCGACACATGTTACGCATTTTCGAAGTACACTCTTATCTCGGTTTCAAATAAAATAAATTAAATTGTAGTGCAGCAAAAATATGTATAATTTAGCAGGCAGTGAAAAGATGTCATGTGGTATCCACATCACACTTTTTAATTTTCTGAATATTGTAAATATGACATAAATTTTAAAAGGCACTTTTTTTAAAACTTCTATCTTTGCAGATCAAAAATACCAGTTTGGTTTTCTGCATTTACGTATGTAAATACTATTTTTTAATATTGAGAGTATTAAAGAATCCTAAATAAAATGTAAAACATGTGAATTAAGAATAATAGCTGAATAAAGTCAATCTGCATATTAACAACAGACTATTGCTTAACTCGTGAGCTTGCATAAGTTAAGTTTTGAGACAGATAAATTTCATCTAGTACAAAAGTTTGAAACATCATGCACACATATTAAGGAAGTAGAAAATATAAGGTAATGCAGAAGCAGTTATAGAAAAATGCTATTTGTTCATTACAAAACTTTCAAACAGTTTTATACTTTTGAGATAAAAAAAACACACACGCACAAGGGGGTCAATCAGACTATTTAACAATTCAATATATTTTGTAAATTGATTATTAGTTTATATTTTATTTTATCTCATTTCTAAAGTATAATGAATTTTACTTTAAGGAAAACTTAAAAATAGCAAGAAATATCAAAATTACTGTTTTAAAAACTGTTTTCATGGGTGGTGTAATTAATTAATTATGGCAAAGCACACAAGGGCTATCTGCCTAAAGGGAGGGATGCCTTCGAGGAGGACTTTCTAAGGGAAACTGGCTCGTATGCACGTTACACATGGGGAAAACCACGAAAACACCCATGCAGCCAGCCCGTTCGCGGGATTCGAACCTCGGACCAAACTCGGACCGCTGGTGGGCAATAAGGCAAATAGATAAAGCAGAAATTATATTTTTGTTTCTACCTACAATAGCATCATTTGTAACTTTGTTTTCAGTTTTCTATAAAAAAATGGTAAAAGCTTAATGAAAAACATTTGCTGTTATGCCAAGTTTATTTCTGGCTTTTGGCATCGGGAAGTAAATTAAAGGATTTAGGAATCTATTCGATCAGAATCTAGGGAAAAGCAGAATTATTTTTTTCTGACGGCTTCTGCGGACAATCCCAGCTGCGTCTCATTTAAGAGCAAAAGTGAAAAACAAGATAAACTGCAGAAACCAAGCGTTAAAAACACCATCAATATCTGCCGATAAATCTATGGACGTAACTGACTGGGCAAAGATTGAGACCCACCTTCAACATCCGGCCAGGATGGGCAATGCAATCAAGAGAGCCAAAGACTCGGTTGACCTACCACTCCACATACGGTTTCCCTTGATTACAGTGCTGCTCTAATGCGGAAACCAATAAGAGCGGTCCACATTGTTATTATTATTTTTCTCCAAATATAGAGGTGAAACGAGAAGTAGGGAAGGGGAAAATTTAGTAGCTTGAGGCAGGGAAGTCCATTTGGAGGAATTACCTCTACTTCCGTTTTCGGTGTTTTGTTTTCAAATGTAGGGAATAGTTCTAGGGCTTGCTCGAGGAAAATGTTATTGAATCTGTAATATATTTTACAGAAATAGAAAATTTCCTGTGATGTTTTATGGAAACTTGTTTGATGAGCCGCATGTCATAGAACGAACAAAAGAAAATATCAGAACTGAGTTGAGAACATAGTCTTTTATCCATTTGCTTATTTTTTTTTTTTTTTTTTTTGTTCTGTTAATATGATATAATTCTGTTGCAAAATACAATCTTTGCTTTACTTCATTCTGTACTCTGCTAGCTTAAAATGTTCTATGTAAGAAGGTAAGTGTAAACAACAACGTGGGGATGAATGGATAAAGTCGGATAATAAAAAATTCACTTTTCATTTATTTGGTAGAAAATAGTTCCAAGAGGGAGAAGTATTCGTTTATACTTCTCTACCCCTAAAATACAGAGTGTACTGAGATCGTTATTACTTTAAGAAATTATGAAATGAAACATAAACTTTACTTATGCTTTATGGTGTTGGTGTGTATTTAATTATGGCAAAGCACATGAGGGCTATCTGCCTAAAGGGAGGGATGCCTTTCGTGGAGGACTTTCTAAGGGAAACTGGCTCGTATACACGTTACACATGGGGAAAACCACGAAAACGCCCATGCAGCCAGCCCGTTCGCGGGATTCGAACCTCAGACCGAACTACCAGTGTTCAGCGTCTTTACCGCTCGGACGTTTGTGGGCCTTAAGCTTTACGAAATTACAAAATGAAATGTATTACTCTTTATTCTTCGCGGAATCACGAACAGCTCGATGACGACACAATTCGAGAATTCATTGCTAGCCTGCGCATGTAAATTAAGAAATTAATGTAAATAAAATGAGAGCTGTTTGGGTCTCGTCCCAAATAACACACACTAAATAAATTCGCTGGTTCGATTCTTTATTAATTCTCATAATTAATTACATTCCATAGCTGTGACTAGCTCTCTTACACCGTCGATGGCGATTCTCAAACTCGTCTGATCATCACATTACAGATGCGCATGCGTGGATTACATTACAGATGCGCAGGCGCGAACATGCCGCCCCGCGTTGCAATGCTTAGCATTCAACTATTGTAATTAAGATATAGCATAAAAATTAAACAAGTATATCATAAACAATTTTGAATAAGTACTATTACATAAAAATCATTTTTATAATTAGACATTTACCATATACATTAGCGTACAACTCAAAGCAATACAATATAACATTTCAGTTACATAATGACATTTTATGTGAAACACGTTCAATACTGTACAATAACTATAAGGACAATACTCATTTTTGTATTGGTAAGACACATAATTTGGTAATTGGTCGTTTGAAAGTTCCAGTTTTAGTTTTTACATTACACACGCGAACCTTTCCATCTTTACCATAAAATACTTCTATTATACGACCAACCGCCCAATTACAACAAGGCAAATTATCTTTAATTAAGACCATATATTTGTATATTGTATCCTCCAACTTGTATATTGTTTTTAGAACTTTGCCATTTACATCGATTTTGTAAATGACTTAAATAATTGGAGTTCCATTTTTTCCAGATAATTTGTACTAGTTTTGTGATCTGTTGCCACAATTTTAACCTGTTAATGTTAACTTCCGTGATATCTGGCTTAGGGATCGAATTAATTGCTCTACCAATTAAAAAATGCCCGGTGTTAGAACCTCTAAATCATCAATGTCCGAAGACAAGGGTGTCCAATGGTCGGGAATTTAAAATTCCTTCAATCTGAATCATAATTGTTAAAAATTGTTCAAATTTCAATTTTGCATTACCTACGACACATTTGAAATGGTACTTAAAAGATTTAACTCCAGCCTCCCAAAGGCCTCCAAACTTAGGTGCTCTGGGAGGGAGAAATTTCCATTCGATATTCTCAGAACTCAGATAACCAGCTAAAAGCTCATCTTGTTCGTTCACTAGTTTGTTTAACCTCTTTAATTCTGCATTTGCACCTACAAAATTCGTAGCGTTATCACTAAATAGTGTTAAACTTTTACCTCTTCGTGCAAAGAAACGTTTCAAGGTGGCTATTAATGCTTCAGATGTTAGATCTGTTATCAGCTCTAAATGAATGGCCTTAGTAACCATACAAATGAATATACACACATAAACTTTTTGATATATACCTTTTCTCTGGTTTTTGTATTTAATTAAGAATGGGCCACAGAGGTCAACTCCAGTACAATTGAATGTAAGATTAGCTGTGATTCTTTCCTTGGGTAAATCACCCATGATTTGCTGAGCTACAATGGGATTGGCTTTAAAACATATTATACAATTTTTTACAATTTTTCTACAAACATTTCTACCACTTACAATCCAAAATTTTTGTCTTATATGATATAACAAAGATTGAGGACCCACATGCAAATATTTTAAATGATAGTAATTAACTATTAACTCTGTTAATTTATGTTTAGAAGGCAGAATAATATGAAATTTTTTCTCATAAGTTAAATTGCTATTTTTTAATCTACCTCCAACTCTCAACAGTCCATTACTGTCAATGAAAGGGTTAATACTTTTAATAGAACTATTTCTTGGAACAATACCTGATTTTTTAAGATCATTTATCTCATTTATAAAATACTCACCCTGTACTAATTTTATTAAAGTTTCTTCAGCTGCTCTCAATTCTCCCACTTGTAAATTACCTACCTGCTTTTGTTCTTGCTTACAATTCTTGTAAAACCTAAAACAAAAACTTATAATACGAATTAATTTTAAATACTTATTACTGCAATTCAATAAATCATTAATGAAATTATTCACATTCAGATTTAAACATGTAGATAGTTCAGAATCAGCAAAGTTTTTAAGTTCATTACTGTCCTTTTCATTAATTGCTTCAGGTATAACTCTTATAGGGTACTCATCCTTCATTAAGAAGTCAGGCCCGTTCCACCACAGTTGACTTAGTTGCAGTTTTTTGGCAGACATACCTCTAGATATGAGATCTGATGGGTTTTCTTCAGAAGCGATATGATGCCACTGTGCTATTTCAGTCAGATCCTGTATCTTTGAAATCCGGTTTGCAACAAATGTCTTGAGAAGGTGTGGCTCTTTGTTGATCCATGACAGCACAATCATAGAATCGGTCCAAAGGTGAATAGCAGTAAGCTCCAATTTTAATGATGATTTCACTCGATGCATCAGTTTAGCTAATAGCACTGCTGCGCAAAGCTCAAGTCTTGGGATTGTAGTCTTCTTTAGGGGGGAGACACGCGATTTACTGCACACCAACCTCATTGATGTATGGTTTGTTGCTGATGTTGCTTTACAGTAGATAACTGCTCCATAGGCGGCCTCTGAGGCATCACAGAAACCATGTAATTCAATCTTGATTCTATCCGGTAATAAAATACATCTAGGGACTTCAATGTTGTTAATTAGCTGCAAGGTAATGGAGAATTCTTTCCATTCTTTAGCCTCCTTTTCTGGCAAAACATCATTCCAGCTCAATTTTAACAGCCATAATTTCTGCATAAATATTTTTGCTACAATTATAACTGGAGAAATAATACCCAACGGGTCAAAGATGCGAGATATGACGGATAACACTTGCCGTTTCGTAACCTTTACGTTGTCTTCGATTTTAACGTTGAAGCTCAAACAATCTTCTTTTGACTTCCATAAAATACCTAATGCTTTAGATTCTTCTGATTTACCAAAGGGATATGTTTTGTCGTTTGTTTGACACAGTTCAGTAGCATTACTACACCACTTATGGAGTAACATACCTCCACTCTTCAAAATGCCTATCAACTGATTTTGAAGTTCTAACGCAGAACTTAGCGACTCAGCTCCAGATAGAATATCGTCCATGTACATGTCTTCTCTCAGTACAGGTGCTGCTAAAGGAAATTTATCTCCTTCATCCTTTGACAGCTGTACAAGTGTTCTCATTGCTAAAAATGGTGCACTCACAGTTCCATAGGTTACAGTGGTTAGCTCAAAGTTTTTAACTGGCTTATCAATGCCTTCTTTCCATAAAATCCTTTGCAACTTCCATTGATCTGGATGGATAGAAATAGCTCGATAGATCTTTTGTATATCAGCAGTGAAATCAAAAATATATTTCCTGAATCTCAGCATAATTGAGAATAAATCATCTTGTATCACACCTCCATTATACTGTATAGAATTTAGAGAGTTTCCTTTGGTTGTCAAAGAAGAAGCGTTAAATACTACCCTCAAGGGAGTCGACTTACTTTTCTCTTCTCCCCTATATACTCCAATGTGAGGAATGTAATATGAACCTCGTTCCTCCTCGCTTTCACTCACCTTAACCATATGTCCTAACTGTTGATATTCTTTTAAAAAATCTGAATATAATTTTAAATATTCGGGATTCTTTACTAAGCGTTTCCATAAGGAATTTAATTTACTCGTTGCAATTTGTTTAGAACTTCCTAAAGTGTCCGGATCCTCCTTTAATGGCATTTTAACAACGTACCTACCGGTTTTATCTCGTGTATAATTTTCTACGAAATGTTTCTCGCAAATTAAAAATTCTTTGTTTTTGGGTTTATCAGTTTCAATATTTTCTAATTCCCAAAATTTTCTAAGAGTTTTATCTAAGTTGTCTTCTTCCTTTATCAACCCACAATGAACCCTGTTTTCAGTCTCTGTTGGAATATTTCCAGACACGATGAAACCAAAAACTGTATCTTGAAAAATAAGATCAGGATTATTCATTCGAATTTGACTCGGTTTCAAAAGTTCATAAAAAACTCCCGCTCCCAACAACATATCTACCCTTTCTGGAACATTAAATCCTTCATCTGCTAATTTTAAATTAGGAAGATCTTGCACTGAAATTTTAATTATGCGCGAAGGTGTTAAATCAGCAGTTATTTTTGGAATTACTAAAAAGTCCAAATTCTTTATAAAAGTTCCTTCTTTATTGCATATCGAAGCATTAATTTTATGCTTTATTGTTAAAGTAGCATCATTTATTCCCGAAACGGAAATGTTTGTTTTTTCTTTCTCTAACTGCAAATGCTCAATAAAATTCCGTGTCAAAAAGTTCGACATACTGCCCCCGTCCAGCAGACACTTCACTCTGTGTTTTTTTCCCTCGTTATCAATTAGAAAACATACGACTGTTGAAAGCAGAACTGTACTCTGTTTATTCGAATAATTGCTAATAAATGCCTTTTGAATGAACTCCTGCGCATTAACATTCAAGGTCGATGAGTCATCTCGTTTGGGAATGTTGCAGTCAGATACATTTGTTTTGTTTTTATTTTGTTCCGATTCCTTTACGATATTATTTGCTTTCGGAAAGTGAATAGTTTTGTGGTGCCGTTTTTGACAAAAACAAGAATATTTCGATGGGCAATTTGATACTGAATGCATATGTAGACAGTTAAAACATAATTTATTAGATTTCACAACCTGTACTCTTTCTTGTACTGGTAATTTTAAATACGATGGGCATTTTGCCAATCTGTGATTCTCCTGGCATAAAATACAGTTCTCTGTTTTAACATCTGATAAAAACACTTTAGCTACACTTTTTGAGCTATTATACTTACGATTAACATGAGAATTCTCAATAAGAGGTTTTCCTCGTGACGTGAAATATAAATCTATTTCTTTACCTAACTCACTAGGTGAAAACCATGAATCACCTTGCCTCACAGCAATGTGAGAAGCTGTTCCCGTATCTAAAGATTGGTATAACCTATCTGAAACTATTAGTTGTTTGAGGGTCTCGAAGTCAGTTACCTTCCTTAATTTTAAATAATAATCTCAAGCAGTTACTAAGCGTGACGCAAACTGCACATGAGTTTCATGTGGTTGTTTAACAGTTTTTCTGAAGTTTTCTAAACACGAATATGGTGTTGGCTGAAACTCCTTCAGAACTACTTCTTTTACTTTTTCATAATTCGCGATATCCTTATCATGTAAATAGGTTATTATATTCGAAGCTTTGTCTCCTAACAGATTTAACAGAATTTCTGCTTTATAGCCCTCCGAAACATTTTTTGTAATAAACGCTCGTTCTAATGACGAAAAGAAAAATCCCCAACTCTCAGGCCGTATAGGAATTTTTACAGTTAAGGTTCTGATACTTTTTATTAATTGATCTAGTGACTCTGATTTTGTTTCGGTTTCGCTTACACCATCAAGTTTAGTTTCTGCTTTAAGCTTAGCCAACTCTAACTCATTCTTTGATCTCTCAAGTTTTATTTTTTCTAACTCGACAAGTTTTTGCTCTTTTTGCTCTTCCTGTTTTCTATTTTCGATAATAGAGTTTGCTATCTCTTTTACTAAATCTTGTTTAGTTTTGAAAATTTCACTATTCTCAATAATATCAGTCAAATCTGCTATAGTCATTTTTTCGTCAACATTTAGATTTATTTCTAAGGCAATAAGCCTTAAATCTTCTTTTTTAGCACCCTTAAATAACATTGTTATTTATAACAGAACAAGCACAGAAAGTACAGAATTAACAAGAGAGGAATCACTTACCTCTGCAGTGATTCACTTTTGATGAATATCCGTATCCAAAATTAGCGATATTCGTTAAAAAGAACAAGCTTGGAATACTGGCAAACACAAACACTGTGTTCTCAAAAACGAAACACTATTTATTCACGCTCCGGTCGACTACGACCAGATATGTTTGGGTCTCGTCCCAAATAACACACACTAAATAAATTCGCTGGTTCGATTCTTTATTAATTCTCATAATTAATTACATTCCATAGCTGTGACTAGCTCTCTTACACCGTCGATGGCGATTCTCAAACTCGTCTGATCATCACATTACATATGCGCATGCGTGGATTACATTACAGATGCGCAGGCGCGAACAAGAGCTAAACCTAATATTACGGTGAAATCGATAATATGTAATACAATAAAACTTTAGTTAGCTCAATGTAACTAAATTCTTAAAACTAAGTATTTAATGAAAATGGTTTTAGCATCCTTTACAAACGAGCACAACCTACGTTTTTTTTTTTTTTTTTTTTTTTTTTTTAGCTCAAAGAAGCGTTAGCCCTGAAAGACTATTAGTCTCAAAACGGGATTTTTCGATGAATCATTATAAAAATCTGAATCACTTTTCAAATTGTTGTCACCAAATATTATCGCCCTGTATTACATTTAAAGAAATTAAATAATGAAGAATTTGAATCAATGTACGCATGTTTCTCTCATTGTGAAAAAACAACGGTACCTAGGGATATCAAATTTTGAATAACGTAGTCCACCGTCCGAAAATGACACGTGGAAGCCCGAATTTCAAAATTGTTTTATTGTGTGTTTCATATTTTGTAAATCTTTAACGAATTTTTGATTAACAAACTCAATGATCTCAAAGCGAGCAGTGGCAACATTGTATGGAATAAAATATTTTCATCTCCAGCGCGCGAGTCTGCCTATTGGAAATTCTAGAGATATGCTGTTCTTAAATACTTTTAGCCCAAAGGAGCATTACCGCAAATGTTCTGGAAACCTGTATATGTATGTAAATAAAAAAATAATTATAATAGTAAAAATAATTAAAATATTAATAAATTAACAAATAGCATTATTCATCCTGCACTCTGTTTCAAATATTACTTTATGAATGTTGTAAGGAAGATTTGTTAGAAATCTGTTCAACGGTCAGGTTTCGTATTTGTCAGGTTCATATTTATGAAACATCATTGTTAATACAATATGAAAACTATGCGAGTTTGTCAAAAACATCCTTTTAGTGTTTTGAGTCTTGTGAAAAATCACTTGCGATTTTGGATATTACAACGAGAAATGAGAACGTATTAGGTGTTGAACAGCACAGCAGAATGCAACTAAACAGAACCAGTTAGTTACAAATCCTTACATAGAGTCACTCATTCCATCTGCGCAGAACACCATAATCACTCCATTTGTTTAATCTTGAAATTTGGTATCCTTATGTAATAACTGAAATCATTTTATTCTCATAATTTAAAAATTTTCCCTGTCAAAATTAAAGTTTAAATAAATCAGTTTGGAGCTCTTAGCAGAGCGGTTCTTTTAGTGGCCTTCAGTGTCAAATTCTTTATATTTGCGACTAATAAGTAGGTTCTTTAGGTTAAAATAACACGCCGAACAAAGATTAATTTAGAAGTCAAACAACAAAAATCAGCATTATATTTACAACATTCATTTGGAATTTTCCTTTGCACTGCATTTTTTTTTTCTTTGCACTTCGGCAGCTAAGGCTGTTGGTTTGGTAAAACCATCGAAACTAGTCCTGCAAATTTTTGCAAATATAACGCTGATTTTTGTTGTTTAACTTCTAAATTAATAAATAGGTTTTGAAAACTAAATAATAATTTTGCAATTGTTTGAGATTTGCGACTCTATGTTCAGGCACTGAGGTTTTAAGTGGTATTCATGCCAAGTTTTCAATTAAGACACTACAAACACTTAAGAAAACACGGACTAAACATTATTACAAGCATTCAAAATTCATGCATGGAAGAAATTTTAGAGAAATTAGGAAAGGATTTGGCACAGCTGCAGTATAGCCCACCCAGAATTTTAAACAAAAAGTATCGCCAAGATCGGCGATAAATGATATGATGTGGTAACCCATACTATTCGCCCAACGCAATGTAAACAAGAGGATGAAATTACGGTTACAACTAATATAGCAGTCGGTTAAATTTATTAAATTTCAATACAAATTACTGAGATATCCGTTTACTCAAAGTTTAATGCACGTGCCCTGTATTCTTACTTTTCTGGCATAGATTTCTCTTAAAATTTGTCTCACTCTGCATTGCAGGGAGAAATACAACATTTTAAATTAGAATTCTACTAAAATTAATATCTTAAATACGCAATTCGTAACACTGTTATTGGCGATTGTTTAACGCTCAGATACTGTGAATATTATTTTGTATATATTTTTTTGGCAACTTTGGAGGTGATATTTTTGCGTTTAGTTATTGATTGCTCTAAACCTACTGTTAGTGATGTTGTAACTAAGTATCAGATTTTAAAAGAAAATTTTAAGGGAGGAGTTTTCAAACAAGCGTAAAAGTTTGGAAACAGATATTTTATGTATGAATTAACAAGAGGTATGCACTTTTTAGAGGAATTTTGATGGATTGTGGATTATTGAAGGATAAATTTTGTTGTGAAAAATGTAAGATACCATGCTGGTTAGTTAGTCAGAAAAAGCCATCGAATAGTAGTATTTGGAGATGCAAGAAGCAAGGGCTGAAAAACCAATTAGGCTAGGATTTTGGTTCGCTTGTAGTAAGCTCAAAGTTTTTGGAAAAAAATTTTTTTTTTTTTTTTTACAATGCGAATCAGTGGAGTTGGTTATGCTCGAGTTTCTGCGATTCTCCGATTTCTTTTAAGTGAAAGCAGATTTCTTAGTATAGGAGCAATGCAGAGTTTAATCAATGTCTGATTTTTAAGTGAAAAGAGATCGTTATATGCATGGGCAAGGCCAATGAAGTGCGCAACGCCGAGTTTGTGTACTTCTCTGATTTTTTTAAGGTGAAAATAGATGGATTTGTACATGGACACCGAGTTTGTGCAATTCTTTGATGTGTTTCGAGCGAATACGGATCGTTGTGTACAAGGGAAAACGAGATAGTGTGTGATGCCGAGATGTAATGTATCGTATTTTATATGCAATGTTTAACATATCGTTTGTGTATTGTTTTAATTGTGAATTATATTTAAGACATCATTTTTCCTTTAAATTGTATTTTTAATTTTTGGCTTTGATATGTTTATAATGCTTTCCTACTTACGATATACAGGGTTATCCAAATTAAACTTCCCCAACTCAGAGGCCTGTGTACAGTGTTGTATGGGTCATAATGTGATGAAATTTTAAAAACAGACACTTCAGATCTTGCGCTCGAGATTTATTACACACACACACACAAAAAAAAAAAAAAAGTACAATAAGTTGCCGATAGGTAGCGCTGTAACACTAGTAATGTGCATATTGCAGCAACGTGATTTGCAGAAATAAAACTTCTGCGCAACTTATCCAAATGACGAGCCCTACAAAAGTGGAAGACAGGCCTTGCGCAGGCAGTTGTTTCCAGCTCGCTGATGCACAATGGCGACTTTGAAAGACAAAGCTCTGTTAGTGAAACTTTTCTACCAGAATGACGAGAACTCTGCTGCGATAAGAGCATTCTGTCGGCTGAAGATCTTACGCCGAGGACCAATGACACCATGCGCTCTACGAGACATGATAAAGAAGTTCGAAAGAACGGGACAGCTGGGAATTTTACCAGGTAGAGGACGACAGGTTGTGGAATCCGCACGCGTAGAACTCGTTGCTTTGGCGGTCGTGGACCCCACTAGCCAATCGCCATATGGTGTTGACAGTGTGCCAACTGTTTCTCGTGCTGTTGATATGCCCTATACGATCGTCTGGCGTGTGATGCGTCGAGTCCTCGGTTATTTTCCTTACAAAATCCATAGTCGTCATCAGCTGTCCGACGGGGATCCTGTAGTTCGGGAAACATTTGCGTTGCAGTTCCTTTCCAGAATGGAAGTCGATGCTGCTTGGCCGTGGAACATCCTTTGGATCGATGAGGCCCATTTTCACTTGAATGGTCATGTGAATACGCATAACTGCCGCATTTGGGCAAGTGAAAACCCGCGCGCTATCCATCAAGTGCCCTTGAACCCTACAAAAGTTACTGTTACCAAAGGTTACTGTATGGTGCCGTTTCACTGCAACATTCGTCATTGGGCCTTATTTTTTTGAAGAGGTGACTCCAACAGGGTTCAAAACCTGCTCTGTCACAGAAAAACGGTATCAGGACATGTTGACAACGTTTGTGATCCCTGAACTGCAACAACGTGGCCGCCTCCAGGACACAATATTTATGCAGGATGGTGCACTTCCCCATGTTCTTCGTGGCGTTGAACAGGTGTTACGGGCAACTTTTACCGATGCACGTGTAATCAGCCGCTATGCGACTTTTGGTTATGGGGATTCTTAAAGGATCGGGTCTACCGAGAACACCCCAGCAACCTTCGCACATCTGAAAGATGCAATTATTCGACATTGTTCGTGGAATTAATGTGGACTTACTGCGTTTCGCTGGGGAACACACTGCTTTGCGAATGGAAAGAGCTGTAGAGAACCACGGCACACATGTAGAACATCTGTAGAATGTCTAATTGATCTGCAGCGCCACCTATCGGCAACTTCTTGTACTTTTTTTTTTTTTTTTTTTTGTTTTTGTTTAATAAATCTCGAGCGCATGGTCTGAAGTGTCTGTTTTTAAAATTTCATCACATTATGACCCATACAACACTCTGCACAGCCCTCTGAGTTGGGGAAGTTTAATTTGGATTACCCTGTATATCGATAGCCCGACTATCTACTCAACAGTAGCAAAACTGTAAACTTTGACCCTATAAGTAACGTTTACCTCATTATTATAATACGTAGTGTTTGATATCGTAATTGCACTTGATAATATGAATTCTTTGATAATATGTGTGTGTATGTGAAGCATTGCTTAGTGTTCCAAATTTGTAGTATTTAATTTCTAATAATATTTTCTTTCATTGTGAGAAATTAGATTTTTTTTTATTTATTAATGTGTAGAATTCTAGTATGCCTGCATACAGAGAATATGATGTGATTTAGGAATTTAAGAACCTGTTTTTCATTAATGTAAAGTTTAAAAATTTTAGAAAATAATGAAAATTTTCTAGTTACTGGATAAGGGATTATGTCGTTACGTAGCAAAAAGTTAATTTGTAAATATGATAAAATTGATATGTTTCAGAATATCAATTTAAATTTTAAAAAATCTTTTTTTTTTTTATTTGTATAAATGCTGAAGCTTAAAAATCCTTGAAAATGCTGAAGCTGCATGAAATACAAGTATTGTTATGTATTAATCGTTTTATTTTCAAGGTTAAGTTGTTTTGCTTATTATTTCAGTTTTCATTTGTAATTGAAGTTCTAATTTTTTTGTTGTTTAAAGTTGGTTGTAAGTTTAAATTGTAATTTTTATAAACTTTAATTTTTGGTTAGGTTACTTTAAAGTTTTCTTGTAATTTGAGTTAGGGACATAAGATTTTTGGTTTTTGTATCTTGTTGTTTTGACCCTTAAGGTTGTTTAACTTTTAACTTTAATTATTTTTAAAGCTTTGCTGTTACACTTTTGGTGTGTTAATTTTTTTTCCTTAACCTTAAGTAACTTAATTTGTATCCCTCTTTCTTTTAAAGTTAAACGAATACATATTTTCTGACTGGCGGTAGGATAAATTATTGTATCTGTATTTCAATTTGGATAATATGTGTGTATACTTTAATTGTGGCTGAAGAAACAATTTTACAGTGCTGACATTTTTATTATGAATTATAATGTTGTGTAATTAGTAGTTTCATTTTTAATTTCCCAAAGTCATTTTTGTATTAACTTGGTTCAGAGATTTTTCACCCCTTGCCCTCGGCTTGGATTTCTTTCTCGGAAACTCTTATCAGCGGTTTTACTGCACCCCAAAATTCCTTTCCCCAAGCGAAAGACCATATGTGGGGGGCGAAGTGCTGGATGGATATACCATATGGTGTTTCACGAAAAGAGGACCCTGTTTTGCTGGACAGACAAGCATGGAGATATTCTACAGCATACGTATGGTGGGGGAAAATATTCGTTGAGTTAGAAGATCTGCATTATCGACTGGGACCCTCCAGCGAGGCTAGTTCCCCCCCCTTGTTTTTCGTCTGCAAATCTGATGACACATTGGTGTGACCTTGGAAGTTGAATGATGGAATAGCGAAAAAGGGCTCTTCTGGTAGTCGGGAAACCCCTTCCCGTGAAGATTCCTAGCGTTGGGTTGCTGGTTTTGGCTTCCTTGCTGTTCAACATCTACGCCAAGTTTTCAAAAAACGCGCCAGCTATTAAAGTGGCTGCGCAGTGTTTTCGAGGGAGAGAAGACAAGGAAACCATTTTGAATAACACGTTACCTAGAAGGAAGGGGCCAGGGAAATCATTTTTGCAGTTCTCGATGACATCCAAGATGCAGAGAGGGAACCAGCGGACGGCGTGCCATGGCAGACGAAGAAATTAGACAACGTGCCCGACGGACGCAGTGGTAGCTTATTCCCGTCCGTTTTTTATGGACGTCACACAGCTACACCTTCTCAACTTTGTTGATGCAGCCTATTCCCCGCTTTTACCAAATTATTCATTAAAGGTGAAATAGCTAAAATTTTGCGGTATTGTTTTTAAAATTACATCCTTTTAACCTTGATCATTTTTATTAATCATTTCTTAATATTTCTTTCTCTTAAAATCGTGTGTAATTGTCATAAATTTATTTCTATTATCCACGATTTCTGGTGAAATCAAGATGGCCGCCATTTTTTGAAACACGGAGTTTCGTTGAAAATCTGGATGACAACCATTTTTCAAAACAACGTATTTCATGTACTTTGGCGCCAAAACAAATTTGCCAAACTTTGAAGCTGTTTCAAGGATTTATGTTTTATGCGAGAAAACTATGCAGTCTGACTCAATAAAAGCTTGGAATCGGTACCGGCAGGATATATCCAGCACATCTTATTCTCGCAGCAGCTTCTAAGCCCTGTACTGACGTAAAAGGATTTCATAAATTGTTAAAGGTGACCTGATTGCTTGCATCACTTGGTTGAAGAGAAAGCAGCTAAAATCTGTTTCGGTAGCTCCATCCAAATAAGACATTATTACCATAGAATTATAAAATATCTCCTTTGTTACATTCAAAATATACAAAATTTTGTAACAAAGACATAAATACATTAGTCACTGTTAATTATATCGAAGCCATTGCCTTCCAAGAAGTATGAATTATGCGAGTAAATAAACATAATTTTAAAAATCACATTTAATTATAAAAATTGTTTTTGAGAGAACAGCCATCATTAGAGGAATATAATGCTCTGAAAATCTCAAAAGGTCATAAAATGTTTATTTAATATGATTAATCTTTTGATTCTTCACGTGAAACTTCTTAAAGAAACAGGCGACTCATTTTTTAAAATTGTTAGACTGGATGTTACGCCTTAAACGATTAATAACGAGGTGAATTTACGTTGTTAGGTGCCAAAACCAAAACACCAGTGGAAAATAAACGTTGCCACAATTTTTCATAAACATTCATGCGATACGAAAAAAAGAGCCACATAGGAAGCTATCATGAACAACGAACGTCATATCAATAAGTTTTCTTCCCCCCTCCCATTCTGAAGATTATTTCACACCCAATGGCAAATTAACGGAACGCAGAGCGTAAAGGAAAGGCGAAAAAATAACCGTAACCATAACCTCCTTCTACTGGCATTCGTTCAATTATTTTAGAGACAGCTCAACTATGCGCGTCTTTTTTTATATTTTTTATTCTCTCTGGCATTTCTTTTTCGCATTTTTCGATGGCATAAATTAATGGTACTTAATTAAAAGTGTGCTAATGGAAACACACAACGGGGTTTATAATTAAATTTTGCTGCTCGCACTATGTTTTTAATTAGCAAAACATACCAGGTTATCGTTTTGATACTTGTGATAGTTTTATCAGCGCTTATTAGAGGTGGAACTTTTCTTTTTTGATCACGGTTTCTTATTCCTGAGTTTAATCATATATATTAAAATATTTAGAAATTAATAGCTGTCAAAAAATTGTTACATTATTATGGCATTGTTCGACATTATGTTAATTATATTTCAGCAAAAAGACTAAAAGGTTAAAAGAGAAGATTTTGGAGAAATGCATAATTCTTAAATAAGCTACAATTCTCGAAGATAAAAGTTAGCAATAAATTACTAATAAGATCTAATAAGATGTAAACTGCAGGTACAGAATTCAATTTCTATAACGGAATTTTTTCCACATTCTTAAATTTTTATAATGTACAAGTTTTGAAATTTTTCTCGAACTAAATATTTACTTATTTGCAAACCGAATTATTATATACTTTATAATTCTTACTGGATATCTCCTATTTGATGCGAACGTATGTTACATAACGCAGAAAAGGTATTTTTGTACATATATTTACGAATTACATATAGACGAATTACATATTTGTCTTATTAAAATTACATATAGACATATTTATGCGTATATTTGACACTAACTCTCTGTGTATCCCAATGGAATGAAACTTTTTAATTTCTGATTTGATTATCTATATTGCAGCTTTATCGGGATAAATTCAGTGTTACTCATATAATTCAACTGTCAATCAGAAGCATGCTTGCAGCGGAATTACAATTGATAAATATGTACTCAAATTTCTTTTCTGGAACATACGATGTGCCACTTTTTATATAAAATTTTAAAAAAATGTTCCGAGTGCTGAACACGTTTGGGAATTTGATTCGCTGTTAACTGTAAGTAGAATATTTGCACTTCATATTGAATATTTTTGGATTTGTCTTTAAAAATACTTAGTAGGTGGATCCAAATAAAGGTTACAATCATCAGCATTTGAAAAGTAATTGTTGTGGAGGGAATACTTCATCCACAGAGTGTAGGCAGGTGGCATCAGTTATCTAGCAGCGGTTGTGCGGGTAGAAGTTCACAGACGCGTCAGTGTAATTGAAATGGCAAGAAGAAAAGTGGTCTCGCTCGTAAGTGTGAGCCTTGCTTGTTTGCCTTGACTGAGCATCTGGAGCGTGGACATACCGTTACTGCCGATCGTTACTGTGGTACTTAGACAAGGTTACATGTAGTCATCCAGCGCAAGCACTTTGGCATTTGAGTGATGTGTCATCCTCCTGCATGGGAATGCGCGGCCCCATAGTGCCCGCCAAACTAAACAATTGATGCAAAAGTTTAAGTTGCCCCTGCCCCCCCCAATATATCCTAGGCTTAGCACGAGGTGACCATTATCTTTCTCTGAAATTGAAGGAAAATTTATCTGGAATAAAATTCTCTTCAGACAGCGATGTGAAAACATCCACTGAGGCTGAGTGGGCAGGGACGTGATTTCTACAGAGCCGGATTAAATAACTTGGTCCTACGATTAGATAAATGCCTAAATAGGTTAGTTGATTATGTGAAAAAAATGATAGAAAAGTAGGCCTTTAATTCTCTCTTGTATTTTCTGTCTATTGCTAATAAATAATTTTTTATAACCCTTGTGAGGTTTTTTTTTTTCGGGAGGGGGTCCACGTTCGTAAAATTTTCTAGCACGGAATATAAGTTTTAAAAACAAAATTTTTATTTGATACTGCATCAAGGGCAGATTTTCATATTGCACCAATTAATATTAATTACCTCAGTTTCAATAAATTCAATCAACTTATTATATGGTTTACCAAGCTGCTTTACGAAGGAAATTTCAGAAAATGTACGTAAGCTACGAATTACGAAAGCATTTCACCTTTTACAAGCATATGGATACCTGGCTAAGAGTGTGCCTTTGTATTCTCGTAAATGCATTTTCAGGCTCTTTAGTATGTTTATAGAATTTAGTAGCTGTGGTTTAGATAAATTATACGATAGTGTAAATTTTTAAATCCTAGTTATAATTCGAAAAGGATGCCGGATATAAACGTATGAGTCAATTTTTGTAAATTAATTATTATAATTTCTTTTCTTCTGTAAATCACGAGTTTAATATTAAAATTTAAGATTTTACTAAATTTAAATGTGTTAAATAGAATTTAAAAACTTGTTTCACAATGATTATTAAATACTTACGTTTTGGGTAGTATATGCAAGAACGAAAAGTAAAACATTGACACTGTAAATACCTGAACTATTTCCAACTGTTCAGTCAGTTTATGTTTTTCTTTAATTTAAAACACAAAATTTCTAGCTCGAAATAGCGTTAGAAACATATCTTATAAGATACAGGATTTGTTCATAACTAATATTTTAAGATATTGAAAACATATTAAATTGCATCTGTTAGTTTTCAGCACACATTTTCCTACATCCAAACAGGGGCACCTTGAGAGCAAAGTTTGAATGTGTTTCTTTTTTATTTCCTATTTTGTGCGAATTTAATGTTATTTTTATTGAAACGTTTGACGATTCCAAATCAGTAAATTGGCTCTCGGCAAGGCATGTGATATTTATGTTACAAATTTAATCATAAAAGTCAGCGATTTAACAGAAATTGCTGTATTTCTCATATGGGTACTATGGAAACGCTTAAGTGCACTAACTGCCTACTGTTACATTCGGCGAGCTATGGTGGATGCGAAAAATTGAGAATGCGGAATAAACCTCCTATCACATGAAAATACAGAACCATAAAACTTGGCATTATTTATGCTAAAATGGCTAAAATTCAAGCTTAAAATCCTGGTTTTAACCCCATTCAAAACAACTCTGAATCCATTAATGTTGCACTCAGCAGCTCAGAAAATGTTAACTGAAAATAAATAAATAAATAGATTTCAGAGGTTAAAAATTTTATATTTCCAGCAGCGACAACCTCTTACAAGTTACGTAGATGACAAACATATGCTAGAATAATATAGCATAATGGATGAGCCCAAAAAAACTCCCATTAAAGTTGTTTATGTCAAAATTACAGTTTTTATTCTTTGATTTTGAAATAATTTCAAATCTTTTGTACTTAAACTTGAGAAAGGGGACAAAAACCATATCTCAGTTTCTGTTCCCTTTGCAAACCAAGCTGAGAAAGTAAATAAATATTTATAAAATATGATATTAGCATTCTTTATATTATTGAAACACAGGCACTCCAGTTCGGGCTTCTACTTTTATCTCATATCTTCGGATTGCAAAAAAAAGCTTTACAAAGTAAACCCATTTACTGTCTCCATTACGTAATGCCTGCGTAAAGTCATTGGTTTCCCGAATACGCGTCGAGTGTGCTTCAATTTACACCACAAAGGCATGTATTACGTATCAGGCACCATGTATCAGGAATGTATTACGGCATTGCATCAAGAGGAGTACGATCAATTGTTATGCAGTATTACTTCCATTTATCCACGAGCATAAAATGGTATTCGCATATTTCGGATGCTGTTTAAGGGAAGATGCCATTTATATGTCTTCTGCTTTGGTATTAATTTTTGTTCAAATAAATACTCTCTAATGTTCCTTTTAGTAAGCTTTATAAAAATGTGTTTTCAGGTATAATATTTAGGCAATAATATTATTAATGTGACAACTAAAATGTGAGAGCATAAATGTTCAACAAGTGTAGATAAAAGTGAAATCAATGCATTGCTTAATAATTAACTTGATGCTTCTTACTGGCAATATCATTGCTAACTTAATAATTGTGTTAAAACAGTAGTTTCCCTACTGCGGTTTCCTTACTATTCACAAATATCAGTATTAAATTATTTATGTTTTTAAGCTGCTTTCACATAAAAATAAACATTGTTATCATTAATCCTCTTGATCTGAATGCAGTCTAGATACCTAATATGCAAATTCATGTTGACTAAGAGTCTACAAAGCAGGACTGTCGTTGGACAGGACCTTGGCAACCTTATGGCTGACAATACGAGTTTACTCAGTTCTGTCCCAATTTCGATGCAGATAATACTGTAGCTAGAGTGAGAAGGGTAGACCACCATTGGATAGTGGGATTTACCCTTCTCCCTCTACCACTCAACTTTTAAGCTGTTCTCTCCCTGTTTAGCGCTTGACTTCGTGGTGTAATTGAAAGCCAGTCCGACTAGCATCTGGAGGTTCAATCAGGGCATTACACATTTATCCTAACTAAATTGTAGTGATCACCACCTGGATTTGGCGACTGTCCCAGTCACCACTTGGAGACAATGTAAGGTATTTTTCCTACACCTCATTGGGTCTTCGTGATGTAATTGGAAACACATAAGGCTAGCAATAAAAATGTTTAGAGTTCGAATTGTGCCTAACCTATTTTACATTTTCATATTTCTTGCTTCGATAGACCCAATGCCTCTATATCAGCGCCTGAACTAAAACTTAGCGAAGAAAAACTTGCCACCATCTGGATTTGGCGACTGCAACCCTCCTCTTCAGTCATCCATTAAGTGTAGGTATTTGCTCCATTTTCGAGTGCCTTCGTGTTGTGAATGGAAACACATCTGGCTAACAACGGGGGGCCTAGAGTTCTAATAATGGCAAGGACATTGCACATTTTCCTGTTTCCTGTTCCACAAACTCTATAACCTGTGGAAAGGAACTTGGAATGAACAACATTAAGAACTTCCTTGCTCAAACACACTATATGTTTACAAATATCCATGTCTTCCCATGAATTCAAGAAAAAATTATATGGCAGTCCAGACTAATACCACCATATAAAAAGGAGGCTAGAAATAAAAGTAACATATGAAACCTTTCAGATGATGACGAAGCGGTAATAGGTCATCTGAAAGTCACACCCCCTAGTCTATTTACAAATTTACAAACGTATTTATAATGTGTTTTCCTACAAGAATTCTATCAAACGGATACTAGGAGACAACATTAAATAAATCTAAATGCATACGCAAATCCTAATTCCAGTCTCACCGTGATTTCTGTGCTAGTATTTTGGACTGGAACTATTGAGTTACCATCATTGTTATCAAATTCTCAGTCACGAATTGGAGATTAGAAAGATGTTGGGACGCCCTTTAGAGAGTTCTGCTGTAATGGAAATTATGCAGCTTGAGGTGCGATAAAATGTCACATCGTACCGTAAGAAACAGATAATCAAACTGTTAAAACATTTACTCAAAATGGAAAATGTTCCTAACGTCTGGAGGTTTACTTTGATGCTTGATCATTACAATACAGGTAAATTTCTTTCCCATTTTCAGGGATAAAAATGTACTTAAAAGAGGAAATGATAATAGGTTGCGAATGGTTAAGACCAATGCATAAAATAAATGAAACAATAAATCGCTGCTTTAGTATATCGGATCGTTATTAATGTGGAAAGTAAATCTGTGAAAGCATAATCATCATAAATATTTCTTAATATCTTGCCGTGGAAATATAACATGATAGCAGTCATAATGAATTAGGTGAGTATTCTCTAGCAAAACAGTCAAATGTATTAAATCTTTGCTTTTCTGTATGCAGAATGGTTTTTGTCAAATAGTAGCATATTTACCGAAGAATGTTTCAGAGAAATTACAAACTTTTATTTTGATACAAGAAACGTGCATGATAGGTTAGTATATTAAAATATCTGAAATAATTCCAATTTTATATTACGCCCAAACGGGCGTTTTTCCATTTAAAGACACATACGTATTTTGAGAGCATTTGAATTCTGGTTAAAAATATTTAAAAACAGCTTACCTTTAGAATTTCCGATAGAGTATCTCGCGAGCTGGAGATAAAAATGTTGTATTAATTACAGTGTTGTCACTGCTCGCTTTGAAAATTTTTAAATTTATTTAATCAAAAATTCGTTAAAGTTTTACAAAGTATAAAATAGACTGTAGGATTGTATAGACTGATAGTATAGACTGATGTAGGATTGTATAAGACTGTAGGACTGTGTAATTCTAAGTTACAGTTAAAAGTGAAGAATCTTAAGAACTAGTAAGCGAATAATCGCTTGAGTTCGCGAGACAATAAATAAACTTGGAAAGGGTTAAAAGACACTTTATTATTCAAATAAGATTTAACAGAACTCTGACTTGGAGTTGTACAATAAAGCCGACACTTGGGCTTGAACTTAAGAGACTAAGAATGAAACTAAACTAATCTTAACTAAAGAGATATAGCCGAAGCTGTCAAAATTCTAACACAGTTGGCCCTTTAACGCTAATTGACTGCGAGGCTATCAAAGACCCAAAGTACGGCCGAGCGTCATAATAGCTTACGAGAGAGTAGCCTAAAAGGGCGGACGCGTGCAGCCAGAATATCTGGTATCTCTCTCACTAAGACAGAAGAACTTCGCGGTTAAATACCTTTCTTCCTCATTAGCATTCAGACGTGATTCTAAAATTACGAACTGGCCGGAATTGGTAAGTCGGAATTAAGAATTGAGAGGAAAGGAAGTTTAACTTTAAATTTAACAGTTAATAAAATTAACGTAATTCTTACAAGACAGTAAAACAAATTCCAAATTCGGGGCTCCAAATGATCATATTCGGATGGAGGACTATATTATTCAAAATTCGATGGTTATAGATTATTTGTTCGCAATAGGAGAAACTTATATTCATGCAGATCTTTCATTATTTAATTTCTTTAAATATAATATAAATTGATAATATTTGGTAGCAACAATTTGAGAAGTTATACGTCATTTATAGTAATTCAACGCAAAATACCCTTTCGAGACTAATAGTCCCTCTAGGTTAACGCTCCTTTGGGCTATAAATGGGAAATTGGGAGTAGATTAATAGAAAAAAGTGCTAGCTGAAAGTCAGTTTTCAATTCTTACAATCTTCTTAAAGTTAAATCTAAGTAATTATTTAACTGTACCCTATTCACCCTTTCTGTGCTTCTGACGACCAAGCGGCATCTTCGTATTTGATTTGATACCATGAATTCGAAGAAAGGAAGAAGAAGCATAGGAAAGAGACAAAATTTTATCTGAATTTTTATTAATACCACATCTGATATATTTTTATCTAAAAATTTAACAAACTTATTCACCAGCCCTTGCAAGGACTCTGCAATACGAATAGTTAAAATATGTAAAATGAAACGAGTATAACTTGAATGAATTGTTAACCTATTTGCCGCTATTTGCAACTCTGTGAATAAACATTAATAAATTAAAAAAAAAAATTACCAAAACTAGATCGGCATACAGATAACAACTGGAAAATTAGCATGGCACATTTCAAACCCATTTTTAAGGAAGAACCGTAAATTACGAAATTCATCGTCACTTAATTTAATTTACATTCTTGTGACAAGGAAATATACGTTACAGAGAAAGAATTAACATAAAAGTTACCAATTAGCTAAAATAAGCTTTAAATTTACAGTTTTACATTTTATACCTCTAATGCTATGTACATCTGAAACTTAGTTCCATTTTTGCGCGATTATTATGTAAGCTGAAAGTCATAAATGGCAAATAAAAACAGACTTTTATTTTTCAATTTTTTCGCATTTTGAATGCAGCGGATCATTTTGCATTCTGACTTACTAAAAGCTATTATATTTATGTGCATTATTTGCTCTCACCTTATTGATTAAATACACTCACAATTTAATGATTTTCGTACATTATATTTTTGAGGAAAGATAAGGATTATTTTTTTGTGTATGTGACATTTAAGGTAGATAAATGTGAAAGACAAAAATTCCTTTTTAAAATCTTTCACTAAAATCTATATTGAAGCTATTCAAATTCCAAGGTTAACGTAATTTTATACAGAAAAGAAGAGCAGAATAAAAGTTTCAAAATGCGTTGATTGGGTAGTGTGAAGGACCTAAAAAGCCGAATCAAAGACTCACTCCAAATGTAAAGTATAAGCTCAAATGGGGAAACGATGTTTGTAGTTTTTAATAAGAATTGAAAGGTGTAGGTACTTATTTAATGAAGGATTTAATTTTTAAATTACATCCAGATTTTATGTTCATCGAAAAACAACATATTTCTGCTGTTATTTTCGCAAATGTTTGGAGATTTTACATACACACATATCGGTGGTTTTATATAAAATCTCCTAAAACACACCCGCACATATGTATATATAAGCTAATAATTTATAATTTGAAAACTTCTATATACTATCTCCATGGAACAGAAATTCAATTAAAACCATGAACAATTATAGGAAAAAACATTTTTAGTCAGTATTTTAATTAGCATGTTAAGTTAGTATTTTCTAGACCTCTACAGCTTTAAGAACATAAAAATCTCTGAAGAAAAATCCTTAATCTCAAAAATATCAAAATTAAAAGTAAAAATATTTTAAGTATTGAAAAAGTAGCTATTGCCATTGATAGCAGATTATTTGACTTGGCAAAGGGAACAAACCAATCTTTTATCAATTAACAACGAATAAATTAAGTGAGAGTGTTTCGTCTTTCTTTTAAGTAAGGATCAAATTATATTTCTGCCAGAGCGAAATCATAACTAACTAACAATGCTCAATAATGAATAGAAAGACAGTCCATTTAAACCGAAAGAACTTTCATAAATAAAATCAAATTAGTAAAGGATCTTTTAAATTTAAGTTGCTCATGAAGAACGAAAATAAACGAGATTCTCACTTTAGAAGAGATATTCCCCGACAGTCTAATTTTCAAACACAAATTCAAAAGTTATACGTTTTTACTATTAAAAAGCAATTCAAAATCAAAAGAAGCTCAAAAATTGACAAAATCCTTTGATTTAAATTTTAATAAAAGTAGTAAATTAGGTATTTACTGATAATTATTTTTATTTAGAATATGTATCCATTTATACAACACAAATAAAGCAGGACAAGACTGAAATGTCACCGAAGTTAATAAAATATATTTGCTTAAATTTTAGTTAATGTTTAAGTATTCAGATGAGTTTCACTTTTACAATAAAATTTAAATTGATATCAGGATATTGCTATATAATATTTATTTTGATCTTGTCATACAGTTTGAGATGCCTTGTGATCAAATTTCAAAATCCGGCGTTCTACGATGTTTTATTCCATAATAGGAAGAACATCAAACAAAACATTTAAGTATGTTCACAAGGATCAATCCTACATAAGCTCAATTTTTTTAGAAATGAACATTTCATTCTCAAATCTAATTTTAAGGAAAATCCATTGCAGAATTCAAGTGAGAGTATTTTATTTATCCTCATGAAAAGCGACATCTTGCCGAAATATTTATCATCATTTTTCATTGAAATTAATGCAAAAAGTGAGTAAATTAGAGATTCTTTATTAAATATTAGTGATTATTAGTAATAAGAATTTAAAATTAGTGATTCTTTTTTAAAATATGATTCTGTGAGTAAGAAATCTTATTAATAAAATATTTCATTTCATTGAATTATAATGATATTCAAAATGAGTAACATTTTAGCATTCTAACGAATACTTTCCATCGTATATTGTAAATGCCGATACTCTGCGCAATGTTGTTCCAATGTAATAACTTTCCTTTTCGAAATTTTTTGACTGCATAGTTAAAATACTTTTCACCGCTACAGGCTGAAGCCCAAAAAACAAATTAATTAATCAATGCTTTGAGTACAGTTACTAAAAGCAACATTTCGTTGAAATGAGATGAGTGATTTTCAAATATATTGAATTAGTATCATGCTAAGAGAATCTTTGGATGGATATGCTCTCAGTATTAAATTGATTCAATTAAGAACTTCTAAGGTAAATACTTTTTAATTTATAAGACGTTTATAATTATAGGCAACGTCAGAGAATAGGCATTTAATGGCAAAGAAATAGATGGAACGAATACAAGTACTTTCGATTCCGTTATAAGAACCAATTCGTTAACATAAAGAGTTCACATTTAGAAACTGAATCTATCCTAGTCTTCCAGAAGCAAATTTATTTCCTTCCCAAACTCTGTTTTCTGACATGAAATTTTATTTGAGTGATTTATTGAATTCCTGTTCTTGTCCATGATATATCTGAACAAAATTTATTTTCCAAAAGGTCTACTAGGGGAATAGTGCTTTAAAATAAGTTCACTGTCGATTTTTATTAGACTTATTCTGGCCATTATGTAAATCAGGAAAGACAAGACAACACACTAAAATCCTTTCACATTAAATGTCAAGCAAGATAATAGAATAAAGTTTATCTAAAAATTAATTTTGCATATTTTGTCGTAGTCGGGCAGAAAATAATCTGTGTATTCGCTGGTAATTTTATACTCATTTCCGGCATAAAGAGGGAATGTAGTATATTTACTCATTAAGATAAAAGTTGTGGCAGATTCATTACCAAAACAGTAGATAAGGTTAAACACTGGATTCTAGTATAATATTTGCTAGAAACTCTCCTTTAAAAGGTGTTCTATAGATATTGATAGAAATTTCTGAATTCATGCATTAAATAAACGAACTAAAATCAATTAAACATCTTATTTAACTATTAAATTACAAATTTCTCTCAAGAAGAAGATCGGGTCAATACTTTATTTTGTTTCATTAAATTTTAAAAACTTATATTAAAATGCCGAACAATCATTTTTACTGGTAGGAATATTTCTGCAAACTATTGTCAGTTAATGTAAATTGAACTTCATTTATGGCGTCAAATTACAAGTATTCTGTACTAGTTAATTTTAAATTTATTACGAGAAATTACGTTACGTTATTATTACGTTACGTAGGAAATTACGTTATTTACGCATTATCATTCATTAACAGTAGCTTAACAATTTAAACTTTTGCTTTGAAATATGTTACTTTAAAAATGATTTGGTTAAATGCTATTAATACAGATTACAACTAGTTATACTCAAAATGATATCCTCTGTCTTCATAAAATTAGCAGAAATGACATATGACAGGTGTAAAATTGGTAATAATTGAATTTGATTTTTACTAATCTTTTCCGTCTTCTCTACAGTAAAAATCTATCAAGTGATGTTTTACAAGATATCATATTTCGTGTTATACTGAAAACGATGTTAAAATACCTTTCGATAATCTAAAACGATGTTATATTTTAAGAAAAAGGATTTCAAACAGTAAAGAAGCTTCGTATTTGCTTTTAAACAAAACCTAAATTCCTGACATGACGCAAATACCTTTATCTGTCAGATTTCTATTCCTCTTATTCCCTGTTTTCTCATATCAATGGTTCGATGAAGTCGAAGTTTACGACTGTTCAAATTATTTAAAACAATGTGATGCCCATTCTAAAACTCATTCCAAAACAAGCATTTACTTAAATTTTCCAGTAATGACGGTAGCACTGGATGAAGCATGAGTATTTTACTTAATATCGAATGTAATTATTTTTTTTCCGTTTCCAACATTGTTTTCTATGTGAATGTTCCACAAAATGTATTAACATAAGTATCCACATTAAATTCATAAATTAAACTCAATGTAAAAAACTGATAATACAGTCTATCTACGCAAGTAAAAATCTGTGCGCATCTGTCTGTTTGTTTGTGGCATTGCTTCCTCTGGAACGGCGGGAAGTTGAATTTCGAAAGAGGTACTCCCGGATTCCAAAACCTTGTGGGCAACCATTTCGACTATTCTCATCTTCGTACGACTTTAATTAGGGGAGATATTAGCTAAAACCTCTGAAAACTCTAATCATCGCCCTCATTTTTTTGAGGCAATAGTCTCAATGGCAATAGTCTCGCGAGCCGGAGATAAAAATCTACTTTATTTCGAGAAGTGTTCTCACTGCTCGCTTTCAAATAGTTGAGTTTGTTAATAAAAATTTATAAGCTTTAAAAAATATGAAGTAAAAATAGCGTTGCCAAATATTAAATGTGTTATTATTATATAAAGTCATATTCTCACGTTGAAAAAATCATGCGAATGCATGTGACGTCATTGTATGTAGAAAATTTCATTAATATCATCTTTTTAAATAATAGCTGCTGTTGGCAACTTTTTGTTTCAGATTCAGGCAATGGACACGATATGCTATAGCCATGTTAATTCGTTTTTTTATATTGTGAAAAGTTGTTATATGACATTAAATTGAAATCATGACCTCATACGTATTATGCTTGAAGTGCCCAAAGATTTTGTTTCCTGGTTTGGTAATAAAAAATTATTTACGAATTGGTTCTTACTTGGAAAGAAGGAACTGATTTCATTCATACTGAAATGTTTTTATACACTTTCAGGTTTACATAGGACTCATAAATTTTGCTTTGGTCAACTTTGTATACAGTACATAAATTAATACTTCATTTTATTTTCAGTATATAAAGCTAATAAATATTGCTTTGGCCGTAGCTCGCTCTAGTATAACTACAGGTTTGTTCTTAAAAAGTTTATGTAATTTAAATAAATTTACAGTAGCAGGGAAATAATTTTATATGTATTTAATTCCTCTAGTTGTAAAGTACTGCAGGCAAATTCTAAAAGCAGAAAATTTTATTATAGCCCAAAAAAAAAAAAAAAAAAAAAAAAAAAAAAAAAAAAAATAGCTTAAGTTCGTTACACACTGGGCTCAGGAAAAGGGGGTTTTGAAAATAATAAGCGAATGGTAAATGAAAAGTAGTTAGGTCAAGAAAGAATTCCGTTAATGGTAAATGGTAAAAGCAAAAAAATCAGAAAAAAAATACCTGATAAAAACATAGAAGAAAATACTACGTTTTAACGATGTTGAAGTGGACAGAAAGTGAATGATAAGTGTCAACGTTAGAACAAGCATTGTTCTGATGTTTTGTCTTCTGGCTTTAGGATTTTGTAAATCTGGTAATTCTTCCTTTTATGATGTGAATAATAAAATTTGAATGCAGTTTAGCAATAAAGAAAATAAAAACTTCCACTGAATTAAGTGAAACTGACAAACATATATTCAGACACGGCAACTTGCAATATTATTCTAAAATAATGCAAATTTAACAGTAGTAGCTCCGCGATATACATAATTAGAGGATCTCAGTTGATGGTATTTCCCATCTAACATACATTGCCTGCAGTGAGGATTGAAAAACAATAGCTCATAAATGTCTCATCAAAATTTTAATGGAAATACCTTAAACAGTTACAATTCGGTTAAAATCTCAACAGGACGTTAAGCTGAGCCCGGTTTAGGAAAGTACTTAGGTGGCTGTTACCACGCCATGAAGCTGTTCGACGCATATATTATACTCATTATCTACTTACGCATACATGCGCAGAGTCTCGAATCGTTTCCTATTTTTGCCTACTTTACATAACAAGCATTTTCGATTATCCATGAGCGAAACGCTTTGGTGGGGTTATGTGTGTAGTTATAAGTGCATCAACCTCTAAGCGGTATTAAAAACAGTTAAAAATAAAGTGATAAATAACTATCGTGGTGTTACCTTTCTTTCCTTTTAATTTCTTAACTAGAAGTTTCAAGGAAGTAAATGCAATTTAATATGATGGCGGTTAACGCTATTCATTGGATATCGTTATCGAACTGCTATCCGATCCAAACTTTCAGTGAAGGATTTCTGCAGAAGCTCAAGTTTTGAGTCACTCAATAGTTTAGCAAACTCTTCTGCAGAATTTTTCGCCTTCAACAAAAATTTACTGAAGACCTATACGAAAAATAATGATTGCTTTCTTGCCTAGTTTCAAATTTCGCACTCGTGTTATGTATTAATTGTTTATTAATCATCTTAAGAGAGAATTCTGAATTTCTTCAAATTTTGGTCGTTGTTTATCACCTCTGTTCTAGTTGGCTAGAGGGAGTTCAAGTTTGGTTTAAGATTGGTTATTTTTAATTTTATTATTGTTTGAGCCAATAGTGAATTAGAGGCATTCCAAATTTTGAGCGTGAACCGAGGCTTTTTAAGCCGTTGCACGACAGGCAGGAAGATATTTTTGGCAGATTTTGTTTAGCAGATTTTCCAGAGTTTATCATCTTTGACGGCGGCTCCTTTGGGGTCAGTGATGTGCTGCTGGACCGAACAGGTGACAGCAGGTCTGGACACCCGGACGGCTTACAATGACTACTCGGGTGCTGTCCGGACCCTGGAACTATCTAGAGCTAAACCCACCCGGGGCCTCACAAGGACCGCATCGGGAGTTAATTGTAAGTAGCAAACATATTTTACATGGCCAGACAGCGGCATGAGGAGACACATTAGTTTAGATTTCTGACATATACATTTGGTATCTGACATTCCTGTTACATTAATAAGCTCACTATAGCGAAGTGGCATACACATGGATACAATACTCTAATACGCGAAGACACTAACACGTAAACAATGATACAGTAAAGACACTAACACATAGACTTAGTGGACGATAGCGGAGTTTTCTTTTTTTTGTTTTGGTGCGAGTCCTTGCAAACTTCCTAAGATGGAGCGAAGAAAATCGCGTTGGCCCTTCGGGGGTCGATCGCGGTTTGCAATTAAAGGACATTAACGCGTCGTTTTGGTTCCCAGCTCGTGTGAGCTCTCCTTGTGATAGACGGCGGCGAAGTTTTTTTTTTTTTTTCATGTCTTGCAGCCTATTGTTTTCGATTTCGTCATTGTGGGCTTTTCTTGTTGAAAGAAATACAGATTTACTGACGAAAATATGGAAAAAGGGATTGGCTTCTTTTCCAGTTCTGATTCCGAAGGTTCGCCCTGAAGATGCAAATTTATTGCTGAGATAATGGACTGTCGTCATCTTCACTTGCCTGTTTGTCTGCTTTTATCCACAGCGTCAGCACGAACATTTCAAAGGCTGATTTTAGAGTTAAAATGCTACTAGACAGAGTAGTGTTGGAACTATGAGAAAATTCCCGTTGTGCCGTGAACAGACATCTGTATCGGTTATCCTGACAACGATGAAGTTTCGGCCATTATTGTTTCGACGATTTGTGACTGGATCCGAGCAGCTCGCCGAGTCCCTAAAACTTCTGTACGTGGATTCCGTGAGTGAATTTTTGTTTCCTCTCGTTTTGTTTTTACTCATGTTTTGTCTAAATTAGAGGGAGTGAACCCTCTAATTTACTGTTTAACGATCATGTTTATTTCATTTCGATATGTCTTAAAATAAATATTTCTCAAAGAAATTTTCAACGAAGTAATTGAACTGTCAGTATTATATCAAGTAATTTAATATTTACTAAATGTAAGAAGATAAATAGCTTGTAGTATTCATGCTCCAAATGAGAGATAAGCGATCTAATGTGAAATAATGAGTAAATTTTAAGATTATGTTTCGTAGGGGTAGTCTGGCCAGCTATCTAAAATTAATGTTGGAATATTTAATAAATGTGTCTATTGATTTAAGTATTGCATGTTTTATTTTGTGTTTTAATTGTGGTCTACTGTAATTCATCCATGTGTTCCTTATACAAACTTTTTTTTTTTTTTTTTTTTTTAAATTCGAACCTGGGTAATCTTACTGCGGTAGTAGAAAAAATAATGTTAGGCGTTTGTGACTAAACGATCGGCTTAATTATTTAATTTATTGAATTGGTGATTAGACGTCTTTGGTCTTTCCCTGGTATTTTGAGGAGTTCAGTGCGGTATTTTAAATGCATAGGGTTTTATGGCTATCTCTAGATTTGTATTAAAATTTATGTGTTTTCAGGTTGAAAGCTGAAATAGTTTTATTTTAGTGAGAAATAGCAGATTTTCAAAATTGTTACAAAATTAATTTTTCCTTTTTTTTTTTTTTTTTTTTTTTTTTTTTTGATAAATAATCTTTGATTCTACCAAAACACCACGGAGAATATATTCTTCTCATTTTTTGATTCAAAAAGCTGAGAGTGATATATTAAATTTTATTATTTTTCTGAGTTGTTGTTTTAACTTAATTTTGTTTAACATAAAGTAGGTTTGGTTTTCACTAAGCATTAAAGATTTAAGACTAAGTTTCTTTTCATGAAAGAGTACTTTTTTTTTTTTTTTTTTGTGTGTCACGGCACCGAGTAAGAGGAAGTTAGTTCAAAAGTTTAATGTAATTTTAATTTTAGCGTTTTTTTCCTACATAACACTCGTAAGTTCTCTTCCAATGAGAAATCTTCTCCGAGTATTAAGATTAGAGATATAGCATTGGACAAATAATTTCCAGAAATGTTATGAAGAGTTCATAAATGAACTTTTGCATCAAAGATATTACAATCTTTTGTATTAAAACATTTTGAGCAGTTCAGAAATTAACGCACATATTACAAAGAATTCATAAACAAACTTTTGCATTGTCCTAATTAAAATGCCTATTTTCTTGTTTCAAGATATACTTAATTATGTAAATTCCATTCCTATTTTGAAGAATATTTTTTTCATCATTTAATGTTGATTAAAGTGATCATAATATCCTTGGACAAAAGTGATCGCATTAAGCAACGTCTAATGTAGGACGAAATTACACTACTTGTACTATTGTTTTTTATACAGCAGTCTGATAACGTTTTTGGTCCTGACTTGTTATTGAAGTAATTATTACTAGCTAAAATTCCAAATGTGTGGAAAAAACTCAATAAACTCTAAAAAATATTTAACTTATCTTTTGTTTTAATAATCGTCATCACGTAAATTAGTATTCTGTCTCTATTTATGGATATCACATTCTGTTTTCTGAACACCGTTTTACGAAGAAAGTGAACATGAAATGCCATCTTCTTATTTTATAATTCTTATTTTATTAACGTTCTTCTCATCATCTTATTTTTCCTATCTCTTTTTTACATCCAAATGCACTACTAATTCGTTAGGGTAGTATTTTGGGAATTCTTTTCCGTCGTTGAGGGGAACGCCAGAGGTTTCAGCATTTTTCTTAGTTTGAATTAAAGAGGCGACTGTTGAAAAATTATTGCCCTCCAAAGAGCTCTACCGTTTACTTTCTTAACTGGACTTTCTTGGATCTTAAAAGCATTTTATCATTAATAATCTTTAGTTCTTTTGAAATATTTTAAAATTTGCCTTAATTTAGCAATTTTAAAAAAAAAGAAGTGGTGATTAATATAGTGTGCCTTTATAAAGTAAATACATTTCGTATGCATTCATTAAATCCTTATTATTTAAACTACGGAGGATTCCTAATTTGGTTCATGAAGGGTCATTTGGAGCCAGTTTCTCTAATTGCCTAAAAGTTCATAAAATAAATGAAACGCTCATTTTGGTTGTTCAGAAAATAAATAGAACATTTATTTTGGTTCTTCAGAAAATAAATGAAACATACTGTTGCGTGCGAACGAGTTCATAATAAGATTGAATGCATAAGTCCGATTATAGGTTAATAAAAGTTACTTTTATCAAAAGAAATATTTCAGAAGTCTGGAATGTTCCACAGAAATATTTATATAAGTGTTCTCAGCATCACGCATTATAATCAGTAGTTACACTTCAAACTACTAAGAACTTTAAATGCAAGGCAATGCAAAGCGCATTTAAAGAGAAAGCTAACTCGGATTTACCACAGTTCAACTAGATATAACTCGCTACAACAATAACTAAGCAACTGAGAGAAGATGCTCTCTCTTCGGCCTTAAATAATTTTCAACCGACCACCGAGAAAATTCTAAAGCTTTCTGCTTCTCGAAATCACTGAAAAGCAATACGAGGGTGGAATTACGGTTACAGCTAAACATAGCTGTAACCGTAATTCCAGCCTCGTATTGCTTTTCAGTGATTTATTCAGTTTCAATACATACTACAGCGATGCAGGAGTCGGACCAAAATGCCGCCAAATGGTCGCCAAATTCTGTGACTTTTGGCAATTTCTCACCAAATTACCGAGATACCCATTTGCTCAATGTTAAATGCACTTTCCCCCTGTGTTCTTACTTTTGCAGAATAGATTTCTTTTAGAATTCGTTTCGCCTTGCATTACACAGAAAAATGCAACAATTTCACATATAATTGCACTAAAATCATCTATCTATCTACGAATTTTCTGCAACAGCTATTCTCCCTCTACTACTACTACTCCCTCTACAACTACTACTACTACTGCTATACTACTAGCACAATGAATAACAAAGGAAATCTAGTTTAAAGTATGTTTTAGTGCGAGCGTAGCCTAGTTCTTAATCAAAAAGATCTAATTCGTGTGGAACCCGAGAAAAATTCGTTAACAACTTTAAACAATTCTTCAACAGTTAAATAGCACACTTTACTTCAACATTTATTTTAGAAATGCTAAAAATATAGGACATTAGTTTTCAAACTCTTACACGAGATTATATTAAAATTATAATATTATTAAAATTTTAGAGAAGAGCTAAGATGTATAAAAATTGTTTGAGAAATCAAAAAAGTTATTTATTACATGCTTTTTATTAGCAAATTAATTTTATAATACCTCAAGGATCATTCATTGTCATGACGTGATGACCACGCATGCGCAGTTTAGCCGAACGGCCTGCAACGCCTCTTTCTCATGAGACTTACTAGAGAAGAGTAGTTAGTAGGTAGTAGCGAAGTAACGAAGCAAATGTGTTGTATGTCAGCTTAGATGCAAGATACGAAGTGATACTTGTGTGTTCATCGTTTGTACTTATTATTTTTTTGTGTGTGTTAATAAAGTTTTGTGCCGTTAAAATGGCTGTTTTATGCAACGCACACAATACAATACGTCTACGGTAGGAAGTAAATACATATCCAGAAGCTACACGCCCAAGAAAAAGAAGGATATGACAGTGGTGTCAGGAGTGGGATATGTCATTCTGCAAAGTTCACGGATAAATGCGTAAGTGAGTCTTCAGAAAGGTAAGAAATTTGTTGAATTTATTTTGTGGTAAAGTGGAATTCAAGGTTACAAAAATGGCTGAAGAGCTAACGAAATCTAAGAAAGAACGGAAAATTATTCGTTCAGCTATTACTAAAGTAACAAATGCTATTAAATCATTAATTGCAGCCGGTAACCTTGAAGACCTCGAAGAATCACTGGAAATTTTAAAAGTAAAAGCTATTTCTTTGAAAGCGTTAGACGAAAAAATTAAAACTTTGACTGATGTTAATGACATTGAAACCGAAATCGAAAGTGCCTTGGAATACGAAGAAAAAATTTCGAAATGGAGCTTTAGAGGCACAAAATTATTGAAAGAAAAAAGAAATAGCAATAATTCGCTAGTTTCTAATGGTTCTTCTAATAATAGTAACAATTTATCTATTTCTGTTGTCGATAAAAGTTCTGATTATAATGTTAAATTGCCGAAGATTATGATTGATGAATTTTATGGAAATGCTGAAATGTGGCAGACATTTTACAATTCTTTTGACACGGCAATAAATCAAAACGAAAAACTATCTAAAGTAGATAAGTTCAATTACTTGCTTAGCCTGTTAGGCGGTGCAGCTTTAAAAACAATAGAAGGCTTTTCTTTATCTCCAGAAAACTACGACGAAGCTTTTAAAATTCTCAAAGATAGGTATGGTCGAAAAGATCTCCTTATTAATTCTTACATGCATAAACTTTTAAATTTACGGCCTGTCCGAAGTTCTAATGACATTAATTCTTTGAGGGAATTATATGATACCTGCAACGTACAAGTAAGGTCACTAAATTCGATAGGGGTCAAGACCGAATCGTATGGAAAGTTACTATACCCTTTGTTAATGAAATGCATACCTCAGGATATAACGCTTGATTTTTCTCGTCAAAACGCAGATGAGGAAACTTTTAATGTCGACAACCTCATGAAATTTCTAAAACGGGAAATTGAAAGTCGCGAACGAACTTCATTAAATCTATTTTATTCTAAGAGTCACGCTAATTCTCTTGGAAGGCATTCACAACCAAATGAAAATCGAAACAACTTCCACACTCGGAATTCATTCAACGCCAACAAATTTGGCGCCAGCTATTCCCCTAATGTAAGCAAAATTGCAGTTGTTCGAACTTTCCCTTGCTTATTTTGCGAAAGCGAAAATCATGCTTCGGAAAAATGCGTTATGTCTCCGGAAGAAAGGAAAAAGAGTTTAAGGGCTTCTAATCGGTGCTTTCTTTGTTTCGAAAGGAATTGTAGAATAAAAAATTGCCCTTCTCAATTAAAATGTTCAAAATGTAATTCTAAGTATCATAATATATTATTGCATGAAGATAAGGAAAGGGTTGCTAAAGAAGAAATTAAGAATAATTCTAACGCCGTAACTGCAAAGATTTCTTCTAAATATTTTACTGCGAATCAAGAGGTTAAAGAATTAATATATGACTTGTCAACCGTTAAACTTATATGTGATGGTAAATTAATTAATGCAATAGCAGATACAGGCACGCAATTGACCGTTGTCAAGACCGACATTGTACCAGAAAATACCGTACGCCACATGGAAGTGTTATCCTCACGTCAGCTTTCGGGCAAGCTTTAAAAGCTCCTCTCATTAACCTACCTTTAGTAATATATTCTGAAAATGATAAATTTAAGTCACCTATTTTTATAACATGTGCAATGGTGGATAAGTTATGTAATGATTTACTCTTGTCGTTAAGTGCTTTTAATGAGTTAAGGGCAGATGATAAAAGAAAGTTTAATTTTGAATGTAAAAATGTAAACATCGCTACTGATAGTTTCGGTGAAATGCCTTTTCATGAAACTGAAAATTTTGACGAAATACTTAACCATGATAGGGAAAACCTAATTAATGAAAAATGTAATGAAACTGTTAAGAAGATAATAGAATGTTGTGCGCTTGTATATGAAGATACAGGTAAGGATGATTCCAAAGGTAGCACGGGACACGATCAATGTGCTTCGGATTCAGAACTGTTTCGAGTGCAACAAATCAATGACCCATCTTTAAAAACATGCTGGCAAAATGTTAAGAACGGAAGTAATAACTTTATTGTTATTGACAACTTTTTGTATCATAAAGATAAAGTTCTAGGAGAAAGAGTTTACCAGTTAGTCGTACCAAAAGAAAGAAGAAAACAGATTTTGGACTTAGCTCATTCTAGCTTATGGGGAAGCCACCTGCGAACCAAGAAGACAGCCGAACGTTTGAGATATTCGTTCTATTGGCCTGAAATCAAGAAATATGTAAATGAATACTGCAGTGCTTGTACTTCTTGTCAACTTCAAGCGAAAAAGTGTACCTGTGATGAAGTTCCGATTATGCCAGTAACACGTCCTAAAGAACCATTCCAGGTAATTAATGTGGATATCCTAGGACCTGTAGAGCCAAGCTGTAGAGGTTACAAATATGTTCTGTGTGCTGTTGATCAATGTACAAGGTGGTCCGAAGCGGTGCCATTGAAGAATTTCAATGCCAAAGCAACATGCGATGCATTGTTGCAAATCTTTTCACGCACCGGAATTCCTCAAATTGTTGCTTCAGATCAAGGAACTAATTTTACTGCTTCGTTGACCCAAGAGTTTTTGAAAAGGATCGGATCGTCCCCAAGGTTCTCGACTCCTTATCATCCAAGTTCAAATGGCCTGGTAGAAAGATTTAATGCTGTTTTAAAGGGAATGATACATCATACCGTTAGAGAACATTCGAGAGATTGGGAGAAACATCTACCGTATTTACTTTGGGCTTACCGAGAAGTTCCTAATGCTACGACTGGTGTTAGTCCGTTCCAAATGCTTTATGGAAGACGTCCTAATGGCCCGTTGTCTATTTTGAAATCGTCATGGACTAATGAAACTCCTGTTCCTCATGGACAGCAGTTAAGTTCAGTTACCGATTATCTGAATGATTTGAAGACGAAATTGGAAAAAGCTGCTGAATACGCAGGACTTACAGATGTTGGAAAGCAACAAGCTTATGCATTCTACCATAACCGAAAGACTCGTCATAAAGAATTCAAGGAAGGTGACAGGGTTATAGTTTTAATCCCTGATAGTCAAAACAAAGTTTATGCCAGATGGACGGGACCTGCTACGATCATCAAAAAGCATACTGATTATAGTTACATAGTACAAATGCCTGACAATTCATCGAAGCACGTTCACGCAAACAAGATACGAGAGTTCAATACCGCTGTGAATAATGTCGGTGTGATATAAGATACAGATATTGATTTCGGCGAAGTTGAAAACGTTCCAAGAATTGTTCCACGGAAAGCAAAAGAACACTATTCTAATGAGGAATGTGATTTTACACACCTTGAACCGCATAAGAAGAAAGAACTTATGGAAATTTTAAGAAGGCATAAGGACCTAAGAACTGGTATTCCGAAAATCGCCAATGTGGGAGAACACAGCATCAAACTGAAACCTGGAAGTATGCCAAGAAAGCAGAAACCGTATCGAATACCTGAAGTTCTAAGAAATGAAGTTGATCGACAAATAGATAAGCTTTTACAGCTAAAGCTAATCGTTGAATCAGAAAGTGAATATGTGCATCCAGTAATTTATGCGTTAACAAAATGGAACGGTAACATTATGTGTAAACTAAAAGACCATGCTGAGTTTATTGATGACGTGACTTAAAATGACATAATTATATTTTCTAGTGAGTGAAACTGACGTTATGAACTATGAACTATAAGACATTTTGACTGTTTAGTTTGAATTTTTTTTTAGCTAAAATGCTAATTTTTTTTTTTTTAACGTTAGGTAATGTGTTTAAAGATTTAGCTAGGGTTTGGTAAAGTATTATGTTTAATGTTAATGATTGATTTGTATTGTCTCGTTTATATGATAACTGCTTATATAATTATGATTATATGAAGGATTTAAGTTTGAAATGTTAATTGAATGTTACATCTTTTTAAATGAATAGGATTACTGAATTTATGTTGAAGTAATTTTAATTTAAAATGGTAAGAATTGGTTAATTAAGTTCGAAAATTTCATGAATGTTATTTTACTTTGTTTGAAGAAATGTTTATATATGTGGATTTGACAGGTCATTGAAAGACGCAATCAAATCTTTTCGAGGGGAGGTGTCATGACGTGATGACCACGCATGCGCAGTTTAGCCGAACGGCCTGCAACGCCTCTCTCTCATGAGACTTACTAGAGAAGAGTAGTTAGTAGGTAGTAGCGAAGTAACGAAGCAAATGTGTTGTATGTCAGCTTAGATGCAAGATACGAAGTGATACTTGTGTGTTCATCGTTTGTACTTATTATTTTTTTGTGTGTGTTAATAAAGTTTTGTGCCGTTAAAATGGCTGTTTTATGCAACGCACACAATACAATACGTCTACGGTAGGAAGTAAATACATATCCAGAAGCTACACGCCCAAGAAAAAGAAGGATATGACATTCATTTTTCTTTTTCAGAAGTTAAAAAGCAACATACCGGACATTTAATTAGCTGCTTTGTAGGTGTTTACAATCTGGCAGCTGGTGACCTCTTTAGATACTTTTGAGAGCTTAAAATAACTGCAGATATCCATTTTTTTAAAAATAAGCAAAATAATTTATCTAAATGATGATACTTGTGAATCATTAACAAATATGGTTTAAAAATGACATTAAAATGCTCTAAAATGTGTATCACACTATACAATCATATAATAATTTAACTTGGTTTTCGTAATCACTGTTTAATTGATATTTGCAGTTTCTGCCTGCTGTTCCAATTTAGAAATTCTTAAGCAATGTACATGTGCAAGTAATTTTAATATTGGTTCTAATACACGTTTCCTAGGATTTCTTTTCACAGGTATTGATCTCTTTCAATGGTCCATGGTGTAAATAGCATTTGCTTCATTTGTGTCATTTTCATTGAAAATCACGAAATGATTTTTACAGCAAATTTGTATCCATATTGTTGTTAATTTTGACGTAATTAGAATAAAATTTTATTTATTTTATATTAAGCTGAAATAGTCAAAATGCACAAAAAATTAGATTACTCAATTGCATTATTGAAAATAAAATGCTTCGATTGTAAGTAAGTTTATGTTGCGTTGTTGTTGTGACTTAAATCACTTGTCTAACAAAGCCCACGAAATTCACCGTAGCAAGGACTGCAAGATCACTTCTGTCGTTTGCAAAAGCCTTGAGCACCATACAGATGACAATACGATATAACTCACTTCTGCCCCAAAGTCTCGGGGAATGGGTCCGAGGATCTCCTACCCCTCTTCCCCCTACCACAACCTCTCGAAAGGACTTCCGTTTTGCCGCATATTTAGAGTGCCTCCTTGCCGCATAGACAGTAGACATTTGCAAATATCCATGCCTTCTCCGGGATTCAAACACGATGTGTTCGGTACGGCAGTCTACGCCGCTAACCACTATTCCGGTTCGACGACTTACATTTATGTTATATAGCAATAGTAATAATTTTATTGCTGCTATAGACAAATTACACTTGCAGCTTACACTCAGTCACGCTATACGCAATAATCTTATATTTCTAATTTTCTGTTACATTAGTTAAAAAAGCAAATTTGCTTTCTCAGAATGGATTATTTAAGTAATGCAAAGATATCTTCTGTTACATTCAAACTTATTTTAATTTTTGAAATACATTATAAATATTCAATAATATTGAAAGATTTACAGTGCATTTTTTTAAACAAATGAAATCATTAAGTTATTTATCATGGAACGTATTTGAAGGATTCTGGGTTTCCTATAGGAATCTATGTTAAAAGAAATTGACTCGAAGTTACATTACATACCGGCAAACCGCGAAATTACAAGAAATCATTATCTTTTATCAGGTGGATTGAAACGTAAAGTACTATGCATATATTCAGGATCTTCTCTGTTTGGCCAGTAGTGGGTATTCTCAATTTTTTTCATAAACATTATTCTTCCCTTTTAGTTGAAATTTCATAATTACATAACTAGAAATGAAAGATAATGATGAAAGCGTACGTTTTTGACAAATAAAGTCAGTCAAAATAAACTAATAAATGGAAATTATGAAAAGCAGTGTAATATTTTCTCATGCTATGAAATTATTAAATAAATAAATGGAAATTAATAAAAGCAGTGTATTATTTTTCCATACGGTGAACCTTTACTAAGATGACCTCCTGTGACTACAACCACATGATTCTAGTCTTCTATGAAGGCAGTCCTCTTAAAGAGGTAATATTCAATATTAAGTTTATTTATGCTTAAGTTATTCAATATTAAGTTTATTTATGCTTATTAAGTTTATTTAAGCTTACAAAGACTGACCGTCTTCAAAGTAAAGTCTTCTCGAGGCGGCAACCTCCTCGAGAAATTTATTGCACTATTTTTTTGCTGTGCTTTTTAACGCTTAAAATGTAGTTCGTATTATATTTGAATTCATATAAAATTAACTTTCTGGCACATTTCCTAAATTTATATTGTTCACAAAACTTGTTAATAGAAATCGAAAATAGTGAAACGAAAATTTGTATTTAGAAGGCTTCTAAATAATTAAAATTAGATTCTATCAGGCTCTCGTTCAGTATATTGAGAGTTAACCCGTAAAACCGTTTTAAAAGTCCAAGAAATAACTTTAATGTCTTTCATTTACTTTTTGTCTAGAAACTTTCAGCAGACCAAAGTAACGGAAAAGTTCCTTTCCAAACAAAGAATATTATGCCATACAACCCAAGAAATCTTTCCAGTTATGAGAAACATAGTTCCAGTTTTTCCCGAACGATGAGTGCAAAGAATTTCTTAGAAAATAAGTGGCTATGGAATTATTCCACCTCTCTGCTGTTGTTGGTTGGTAAAGAGCATAATGTGAGAGAAAGAATAGATTTCACTAAGATTCGTATAATTCGCTGGCATTTTTCGATGATAAATGATACAGCATTTCAGCCTTGCCTGAACGTTAAGGCAAGAGAAATGACGTAATGTATAATATTTGGTTAGTTTTGGGCACAGTTTCACCTCGCCAGGATCACGAAATCAAGAGAAAAGCGAAAGGAAAATGATACCTTCACATCAGATAAATGCGCCGAATAATATTTCAGGAAGAAACTAATTGTACACGTAAAATACTTTTTCACCGAACTAATCCAGGGAGAAGAGCAATTATTCCGTAATGTTTTCAACAGACTTGAAAATGCGTTCTTTCTCACAGATAACTTAGTACATAACACTCATATGATGCTAAATATAATATATATTTGTTCCCATTCACTCTTACTCTGTCTCATGCTTCCTCTCATTGTGTACAAAATTTATTGCCATTCAACGTTATACGCCTCATTTATATCTTTACTTTCTGTACCTTCATTAATCCTTCTTACCAAATATTTATTCCTTGCTTTCATTTGTGATATAGGTAACCTGCTTATAACACTGTCGTTTGTGCTTCTAAAAATTCGGTGTTACTTAAAACAAAACGCTAAAATACAGAACAGGTTTGAGTTTCGGAAGACTGAAAACGTAATTGTAGAATTTTTCTAAAATGACTATCAGAAATATGTTTATTATAACTATGAATAATTACGTTATAGCTGTTCGGTAAAAAATAATTTAAACTTGCTCTTGATACATTACAGCTATCCACAGAAGTCCTTCTAAAGCTTGAGGATGTATCATATTCATACTAGGTATAACTGAAGTGCAAAAACATAAACAGGATATTCCAGATACTACTAAGAAACAACAATCAGCCTCAATTTCAAACATTTTCGAGATCCTTCTTCAACTGCATGATGAAAATGATGAAGCCTGTGCTCATGCGATATCAGTTGACAAGAAACAAATCTACAAATGCCATCTGTTGACAAGATGTCAAAATAACCGTGAAATAATTTCCTTAAAAGTAGACAGTAAGGATGGATAAGAATTAGAATTATTAACTAAAACTAAAAAAATTTATAAATGTTACAAATGTTACCCCTATAATATCTCATTCGACAACGGAAAAAGATTTTCGAGTAAATTCGACTGCAGAAAAATGGAAAATATGACTTCTTGAACAGCAAGAAAGGATTTATTTGGCTCTCACTTGAATTCGCTATTGCTCAACATTACTAGGCAAACTCGGACTGGTTTCTCGGAAATTTGCGTATTATTTTTAGTGTCTGTTACAAAACTTAATACCAACCTAAAACTGAGTACTTCTCATACAGATTCAACAACAAGTAACTTGCCTTTATGCTAAGGTTCCATTCTAATTATAACGATATCCTGCCCTACCATCACAAAACTTAAACTAATACCCAGATAAAACCAAGTATTTCTCATTCATATTTGACATCAACAGATAACTTGCCTTTATGCTAAGGTTCCATTATGATTACAAAAGAATCCTGCCTCATATCCAAAAACATCTGATCAGTCTATAACGATCTCCAACCCTCAACTGGCATCTCTAAATTTCTCGGTAGTTCTTTCACAGCATCGGAGGTGAGATCCTTTTCTACTAGGCGGTAGAATCACTGTAAACGCTCCACTAGGCTCAGGGTTAAATTTAACGTCCTACTTTTAAACTATGCAGCTGACCATCCAATGCGCATATCCCTCTGGCATGAGCAAGTATCGTAACCAGCCAATAAGAACTAGATAAAGCTTAGCATAAAACTAACTGCCATTTAGTTTAAAGCGTAGTTGTACTAAACTTAATTTATTAAGTATAGTTTGTAGAAAAAATTATAATACTAATATTTCAGTTAAGATACAGGATATTATTTACAAAATTGGCTTTGTAGCCATAACTTATCTGAAATAAACTTTTGTTCTTCGTTTCCATACGATTATAAAACACTGTTCTTATACTTCTGCGAGATGATCTGTTTTTTTTTTTTTTTTTTTTTTTTTTCATGGAATCGGATATTGCTAATCGTCGGATATAGCCAAAAAAATTCGGTCTCTTGAAGTTCGTTATAAAGACGTTCAACTGTACATAATATAGCTAACAATTATGAAACTCTATAATTTCCTCAGTTATTCGGATGTGTAATAATTTTAATAATTTGAATAAGATATTTTTTAAAAAGGGAAAAAATAATTTTTATGTAAGGAAAACATTTATTTAAAACTTTGAGCATAAGAAAAATGTCTCAGTTTTCATTAGAAGAAAAAAAAATGATGATACAAGAAAACTGCTAGCACTTTTTAAAAGCATAAGGAAGTAAACAAACTTATTTCACTCATAATATCTCGCAATTAAAGAGTTACTGCAAAATATGAATGTCTAGAAAACCAAGCAGGAATATGTCACTTTTTGCAGAACAATTGTATTTAACTTCAAAATATTATAATTAAAGATTATCTCACGAAAATGAAACTCGATTCATTTAACTTAAAACCCTCGTCAAGAAAATTCCCTCATCTTGTGAAGTTAAATATTTAACTAAAATGAGACTTGTCAGAATGTGTTACTTATATATGACATCCGTTAAATTAGTTTTTTTTTCATTTTTAAGATAGAAAAGAAGAATACTCATTAATTTCAATGTATGATCATTAATTTCAATTCGCATTAATCATCACATACTAAGAGAGTGAAAATTTCAAAGACTTTCATTTAAATATTACGTATTTTTTATGAAAACTTTTATAATAAAGATATTAACTACAGGTTGACTAAAGTATAGAATGTAAGGAAGTAAGGTTTACTCGCTATAACACAGGATTCCAGATGAGAATTAAATTTTCATTTAGAACTTCCTTATCTGGCATTATTCTCTAAATAAAGAATTTAGTTTAATAAAAAAGGGTATTTAAATATTTACATAGCATAGAAAAGGAAACTATGTACACGCTGTGCAAGAAAAAATGGGACATTTCTATATCGTCTGTTCTACTAGGCCGACTGACAAAATTTAATTAGAGTTTTTCATGTGTCGAAAACGTCACATAGGTTATATCTTACATTTATATGTAACATTATTCTCGATGCAAAATCAGACTTTTTCCGAAATTATATAACGATTCCTTTCCGTATTCCGACTCTACGACTAAAATTATGTTTAAATATTATATTTTGTAAAATCTTGTCAGAAACTTGCTCGAGAAGTTTAAAATTTTATCTTGGCTACTTTCTTCAGTTTGCGTAAATAATAATATACTTATCGAAATTCTTGATTTATGGTAATCTGTTTTTCTTTCTCTTTCGTTGTAAGCCATTTATGAAGTTATTATCGTTTATAACAAATAGCATTTCAAAATGCTCCTACACATAAATTCACGTATATCTTGGGGAATTTGAATAACAAATTCTAATGTTTTGCAGTTAAACCTAGAAATGCGTCTACTTTAAGATGATGGTAAATATTTTAACGGTTACAATTCAAAAATATTTTCGAAAATTTATAAGAATTAAAAAAATAAAAATTTAAAAAATGAATCAAAATATATCTGCGATTTTTATTCGGAATGAACATAAATTTCGAAGTGTGAAAGAAGGAATCAGGCAAGTTTAATAAAAAAGTTAATAAATATATACCAAATTCAGTTAACATCGAAACGTTAATGTTTTAAAATTATTCGGGCGAATTTTTCAAAACTTGGCACTTTAGCTGCAGAATCGAAATATGGAGAAAAATTCGAGATGTCATTTCAGTAAAAGTCCGATTTTGTGTCAAAATACTTATGTTAGAACAATGATGTATATAAATTTTATATATATCCTATGTCGCGCTTTTATGACATGAAAAACGCAAGTTAAATTTCGTTAATCGGGTCAGTAGGACGGGAGACATAGATCTGTTCAACTTTTCTTTAGGTAGAGTATGCATATGTATTTTAAATATTGAATTTAATAAACTACTTTTATGCATTTCAGTTAAAAATTATTTGCACAACAAACAAAATAGAAAAATAAAGAAAAGCAATAGATTATTACAAATACAATTTATGTATATAACATTAAATCTACTGCGCATGTGTAAATATGAATTACGTATTGTGCATTTAATCTAAATTTATCTTCTTAATACGTAAATAACGCATACGATTACATAAAATGGTTAAAAAACTTCAACTTTTGCTTAACCTTTGTAATTTCTGAAACATTACATTTTTATCACGGGCAATCACATGGTTTCAATGAGATCCGGTTTCTATTTTCTAGGCGACTAAGATCGTTATTATAAAGAGTTAATTCTTAGGAGAAGACTCTGGCATTTGAATAGCTATGTTTTACTGCGTTAGAACAGAGTTTCTTATAATGAGTTTAGGTAACATTTGCAAAATATCCGAAATAATAGTACATCGTGCGCTGTTATAATAAGTTGTGTGACATTATATTTGAATTTACTGACCACATAGATTTTCAGTTTACACCTTTCCCGTTGTCTCATTTCGTCACTGCCCCGTTAATTAAAGAAATTTAAGCTAAACTGAGCAGCAAGCAATTTAGTATAAAATTAGAGGAATACCTCGTAACCGTGTGAGAATTTGGATTAATGCCAGCTGCCTGCCATCCAGCTTGTAACTTGTAGAACAGCCGCTGCTTTACGTAAGGGTAAAATCTTAAGGTAGTCTTGTTTGGTAAGCTCAGATTTTAAGAAGTGTTAGTAATTGTCCGTGCAACTTTTATTATCATTACATCATAACGGCATGCCTTCGTGGTGTAAGTGAAAGCATACTTGACGCGTATGCGAAAGGTCGAGTGTTGGAGTCCCGGCGAGCACATTTCACATTTTTCACGTTGTTGAATAATTTGATTAAAGAATATGCTAGAGGGCGCTGTTGCCCGCATTGTTGTGAGAGAATAAAGTTTTTGTTTATGAGGAAGGCAGCGGCCTAAGAATACGCTCTGTATATAGTGAATTAAAATATTGTAAAATGGTAAAAGTGTTAAAACTTTGTGAACCACCATCATCTTATTTAGAAACGTAAATTATTATACACGTCTCCTGCTTCGAAAAAAACCTAATGACTGTACAATACGTTATACAGTCAGTAAGAAATCTAAAAGTAAACATCGTATTCACTACATGGTGACTGTTAACGTTTTTTTACAATATTTTTTCAAGTTTATCTCTTCCAATGATGAGGTGCAATAAATTTTAAATTTAAAACTACAATTTCTTTTTGCAGTTTTAGGTGAAAATCCAATGAGAATTTTAAATATTTCAAGTAAATCATACTTAAGCTGATTATGATAAAATTAAGTCCATATAGGTGATGAAGTACTGTTAAGAATGAATCTTATATAAGAATTCACAAAATAACTAAATGATAAGAAACTCAAAATTAGTAATATGTAATACTGAAGCGTTATGGATATTGAATAAACATATCGTATTTTTAAAAGATTTTCTAGAAATTTGAGAGATTTAAACGACATCGTAGTTAAAAATCTATTTACCAACTGAAAAAACAGAGGATTTTTAATGTTGAGAGTTAAATAGATTGTTTTTAGTGTGGAGGTTTACATTATTCAGTCAGAAACGGTTACCTGGTTGAATTTGCACAAAACATTCGGTGATTACGCGTAGAGAAATCTGTGGTTCAGAAAAAATGCGTATCTGTACTAAAGAGCCTGAATGTTAAGAACGAAAGCTTCGCCGAAACAAAAGTGACTGCTTCAGATTGCACAGTGAAAATATACTCGAAGTGTATTTTACAGGGTCTATCCAAGGCAGGTTAAATAAACCCACATTAACTTGTGAACCTGTGGTAAAAATTCAGGCCCTATACAAGTCTTTCGTCTCGTTGTATCGTCATCATCGCTTTCCTTCTTTATTGTAAAGTCCATGACACTTGCATTTTTTGTACAATATTCAATCGTATTATTCAATTACTGCACTGTATAAGTTGCTAATATTCATTTAAACTCAGTTTATCTAAAATAATAAACATAAAATTTACTTCATGTTATTATGTAGCGCAAGATGTTTTGAATGATTATTTTATATTATTATTTGTAAAATAATATAATTTATTTTATATTATTATTTAAAAAATCGAGATAATTAAAAACCTTTCTTTATTATTGCCAATATTTTAAGAACCAGCCTTTCACTTTGTTAAGTTAATTAACGTGTTTAATTTTCCAAAAATAAAAATAAAATGAATATTATAAATATCCAAACATTTAAAGAAACAGCAATCTTTTGTTAGAACATATCTTTTAATTAAACAGGCATAACTAGTGTAATACACTCATGTCCATAAATTAAGGATAATGCAAAATCAGGCAAAGGAAGAGTTAGAAGCAAAACAAATTTGACTTATTTGTAAAGCTTATTTATTAAACAAAAAGTAAAGACCCAAAAAAGATGCTATATGTTTGATATTTTTAAAAAAATTAGCGATTTTTTCTCCCTGGAGAAAATTAAAAAAAAACTATTTACAGAAAACTAATATTACATGGTTGGTATGATTGTTAAATGTCTCCCAAACGATGCAATACAGTCCGTACGACGTTTAGGCATGCTTAGTATCAAATTATCGATCTGATCTTGGGGGATATTACACCACTCAAAAAGCAATGCTCTCCGAAGTTCCGATAGACATGTAGGAGGAGGTTGACGGGCTGCAACTCGTCGGCCAAGCATGTCCCACACGTGCTCTACTGGATTCAAGTCCGGTGAGAATGCTGGCCAGTCCATACGGGTGAAATCCTCCGATTGAAGGCATTCGCTTACGATGTTTGCACGGTGAGGACGGGCGTTGTCATTCATAAACACAAATTGTGGGCTTATGGCGCCCCGAAACATACGTACATGTTGTACCAGAATGACATCCCGATAGATTTGGCTTGCCATGGTTCCAATTTGAACATGCAGGTGAGTTCTGGAACCGAGAATAATTCCACCCCAAACGTGCACTCCTGCACCACCGTAACGGTGTCGTTTATTGATGTTTTCTTGGTGGTAACGGGTACATGGAGCTCTCCATATGAAAGTACGGCGAGAATCAGACTGCAAGCTAAACCTGGACTCGTCGGAAAACATCACAGAAGCCCACTGTTGCGGTGTCCACAATGCATGCTCTCTACTCCAGGCTAACCGCAGGGGACAGTGAGTTGCAGTAAGTGGAACGCATCTGACGGGCCTACGAGCATATAGACCAATCTGCCCTAAGCGTCTGTACACGGTCTGCCTTGAAATTGTCGTACCAGTGGCTGAAGAGAGCTGACGAGACAGGTCTGAGGCTGTGCTCCGCCTGTTTCTTTTGGCAATAACTACCAAATACCGGTCCTCATTCGGCGTTGTAACTCTGGGGCGACCTGTGCTGTAACGTCTACTTACATTACCATCATCTGGGAATCGTTGCCAAAGCCTGGAGATGACACTCTGGGCAATTGCAAGTTCGTCTGATACTTCCAGTTGAGTACGCCCACATTCCACGCGGCCGATAATGCTACCACGTAAAAAATCATCCAAATGCGTCCTTTGTGTCATAACTATTCGGTTATTGCACTGAAATGCTTATAAAGCGCCTGCGAACAATTTTACTTCTTTGCCTGTATTCCTTATATATAACTCTCTTACACTCTAGTCGTTGTGACGTGCCATCGCTGGCATCTGGTTACTTCCTGAAATTTGCATATGATTCTTGAAGATGTGTGTAGTGATTTTACAGGTGACATATTTATTTTAGAGTTCGATTTCCGCGTGACTCCGAATTATTCTTAATTTATGGACATGAGTGTATTGAAGTGTTGTTGTATTGATAACTTCAGAGGGAATTTAAATATTTATTAATTATGCGTTACATTAAAATTTAACTCTTAGAAAAATTACTTACTCAACCTCTAAACTTACAAGATTGTTTTCATTTTACGGAAGTAAATTGCTTCAGAGTGAATATTTACACTGCGTAACATTATCGTTGATGTCTGCTCTTTATTGAAAATTATTATGCGTTGTATAGATACATTTCTCAACTGCGTATAGTATTAATGACAAGCTATATGAAATTAAGTTCAAAATTCAGCAATATGTGTTCAAAATTCAGCAATAATTCGTAAAATTTAACATTTTCTTCTAACTTCGGATTATTCTTGCATGCAAGTCTTTTTCACTCGAAATCGGTCGTTTGGAATGAAACGTGAAGCTTTTTACACGTATTAAAAAATAAGGGCATTTGTTGAAATTAGCTACTGACAGTTTACAGACGACTAAGGTAAATTAATAAAGGTAAAATTAGGGTTACCAAATATATTCATTTGGCAACGTTTGGTGCGATTTGAGCATCAATTTCTTCGCTTTACCAAAACTTCGATCAAAAGTTTTCGCCATTAACAACTTATGCTTTGAAGCTGCAGTCATAGCTCTTACTGGTTGTGTTAGGTTGCAAGGAATTTCTCCGTGTATGCTCGTGTGATGTAATTGGTTAGTACATCCAATTACCAGCTGGAAGATCTGTGGTCGATTTCCCTCGAGGCCAAAAGTGATTCCTCATTTGTTTCGGCTTCGACCATTAGTCTCTACAACAGCGAACCGCAGCACATCACTAGCTGGAGCATCCAACTATCAGCAGGAAAACTAGTGTTCGAATCAGATGAAGACACAGTCCCTCTAATGGCTTCAGCAACTCTTTAATCTTTACAGAAGAATCCGAATTAAATTACAGTAAGCGATAAATTGTGACCTCCTGTATTTAATCATTTGTTGTCGTGACTCAGTAGGTATTTACGTGGGAGAGAATGTAATTAATTATCGCATTCCCTCGCAGGTGCTTTTTTGGTGCAAGTTGATGGAATGTCAGTTATCAATTAAAAAATCCGTAGGTCTAATCGAGAGAGGGATATCTATAATATCAGCGAATGTTTAAGTAACCTTCTGTACTATTCGTTGATTATTTTGTTACAGCGTTGCAAGATGGTTGCAAATACACTTACATCTTGTAGCAAAGATTTAGATGAATACGGCAAAGAAGGTAAGGGATATTTGCCAAAAAGGAAGAAGAGAACTCTAATGAAGAGAACTCTAATGTTTGATTCTGTTGAAATCGTAAAGGGCTTTCTTAACCTCTCAGCGTTACAGCCGGAAAATTCCGTATAGAAGGCTGCCTTCTATATTCATTACAGACGAAAATTTCTGCTAGCATTTAAAATATCTGATTTAGGTTTGGATGTATAGTAAAAGAGAAAGAATCAAGATACAAAATGAGAGAGTAATTTTTTAATTCAAATCAAGGAAATACCACATATTTATGACATTATGAGGAACTTTGAAATTTCAGGGTAAACCCGGAACTCTCAGAGGGTTTTAAAGTCATTGCCAACCCAAGGCTAATTTTCGCCTCATCTTATAAAGATTGCAATACATTCGTATTACGTAAATGAAAATTTACACAATACGTGATCTGATTTTGATTTACAAGGTCACTACAGCATTATGTATACTATGAATTACATCCCGTATTTTTATATTTTCTCTGTTCCTTTTTTGTTCATATTTGTTCAATTTTAACATAACTGATGTTTATTTATTTATTTACTGACATTAACTGATTTATGTGGAGGTAGATTCTTCGACTCCCTATTTCTACTTCTACTCAGCAAGGCATAACGTCATCACAGCTTAGCACAGCTTGCAGAGTGGCAGACGACCCCTGGAAGTGGGGAGATTAAGACGTGCTCCACTCGCAAAGATGGATAGCTTCGAAATGCAAAAGGAATGGAAGCAGGCAGACAGCCTGCAGATCCCTCAAGATATTAATTAGCTATATGAGGGCAGACGAGCCCTTTGAATGTATTTGTTGAGGACTGATAATGTGTGAAAAATGTTAGTCACCGTTACATTAATCGAATCCTGTAGAACTGTTTGGACTGAGTATAATTATTGTGAGATCAGCTGAGATATTAAGTTTTACTGAATTTGCCTTCTCTTTCATTTTATTCCATATTAGTAAAATAAAATAGTTAGTTAAGTTAAGTCGTGCTCTACTATGTTCTAATTAATGGTAATCCCACATGTCTCCCTCTTTCTTAGCATGGCTTCGTGGTATAGTGATCAGCCCGCTCGACGCGAATTCGAGAGGTCCGTAGTTGGAGTCCTGCCGAAGGCGATGCTCATTTTCCACGTCTCCTTGCTTCCAAAAAATACTAATGGATCTACAGTGGCGCCCGAACTAAAAGGGGGGTGGATGAAGATTCTCTATCCCCAGAATTTGGAGACTGGATGCCTTAACGCCCCAGTAGCACTTTAAAAGGGGCAGTATATAAGGTATTTCTTCCGCCTTCTTAGCGTGCCTTCGTACTGTAGTGGTCATTACGCTGGGCGCGTATTTTAGAGGTTCGTGGTTCGATTACAGGATTACAGACGAGGGCATTGCTCATTTTTCATGACTCCTGTTTCCAGAAAGTACCTAATGTCTCTACATATTTACTTATTTATTTATTAATTATTAATTTATTTATTTTACAAAATTACATAATTATGTAGTTTACATAACATTATTATGTCATTTCGCTCAAGTAAAATACGTAAAATTGTGTTTAACTGAACTTTTAAATAAACACCTACATGATGTTTTTTATAGTCTAAACATATTCGGAATTTTCGTAAGAAATCTTTCATTTTCACTGCAACTTTAATCAAGTTCTGGTTTTAGAGCTATAATTTTAAGTAGCCAGAAATATATTATAGTTCATTGTAACCATTACGATTTATTACTTCTATAATTTTGTTTCATTTCCATGAAATATGCTTTGATATGTTTTATTTTTCCCACCGATTTTCTGGTCCAACTAAATAATTCAATGAGGTACATTATGTCTGCCAAACGTAAACATATTCATACTTAATGTCACTCAGGTTACGTCTACGCTTTTAGAATTGTGCAATTTACATATGAATGGAAAAGTGATACGCATTAGACGTGACACCGAAAGGATGTTAACGTAATTAAGCTAATGGAAAGCTAAACATACTTTTCCCTTGAAGCCATGACCAGTAATTAAAACCTGCCGATTGCATTGAGTTCTGATGCAAGGAAGATTCGAAATTAGTAATCCTCCTTACAAATGGGTAGCATATTTCGCTTTCCTTTCTCCCCATACTTCATAAGGAATTTTCACGTGATTAATGCCTTTGATAATGCTCTGAATATATCATATTACAAAATGGAGTAAATGGATTCGAAAAGTGAAATATTTTACATTGGGAAGCTCCATTGAAAGATACTTATGCAATGCTCAGAACTGTAATTAAAACAAGATCCTTTAAACAATATCTGTTTTATTAAATTCTTTGCAACGAACTTATCTGTAAACTTTAATAATATTCTAATTCAATACATCTGTTCCTTGACTTTGCAATGCTTCGCCGGACTCTTTGATTAATATGCTGAAAACTGAAAATACCGTGAATTCGGCAATATGTACATTATATCCGAACAGCCAAATATTACAACTTAATCTAATCTATTTTAAATGTGGGCAGAAGACTTATATTAAGGCTTGCCAGTGGACTATACGATTGTAAATGTGTAGTATTAACTTAATGTCGTTCAAACCATTTTAGAATGATCAGCGAATTCTCTCTCCTTCTGAATTATTATGGCAAAGCCCAAAAAAGATTTATAATTAAAAGGTTATTAAATCTTAAAATGAATAAAAAGCTCAGCTTGTGCGTACAAATAAACTCTGTACTTGTGGATGTAGAGACATTAGGTATTTTGGAAGCATTAAAGATTAAAAATATGCAACGCCTTCACCGGGAATCGAACCAAGGACCTCTGGAATACGCGCCCAGCGCGCAGACCACCGCGCCACGAAGGTACGCTAAAAAGGCGGGAGAAATACCTTATATACTCCCCCTTTTAAAAAGCGACTGGGTTTTCTAGGGGACCCAATCGCCAAATCCCGGATGTAGAGAATCATCATCTACTTTTAGTTCGGGCGCCAATGTAGAGACATTAGGTTATTTGTTTAGGAGGCAGGCAATATGAAACATTAACAACGCCTTCGCCGGTAATCGAACCACGGACCTCTGGGCACTAAGAAGGCGGGAGAAATAAATTGTCTACTTTAAATAACTATATTAAAATTTCAAATTCAAAAAGTATAGTAGTCGGAGACTACACAAATTGGCCTACTTAAACTGACTCAAAATCTTAAAGCAGTAATACAAAAGGAAGAGGTGGGCGATATTAAATTAACTGCGAGCGTCGCTAGCAAAGGTTCTACATCTAGCACATTCAAAAGCTTCGATTTAAATCTTCTATTATCTAATTTGCATCCCGACGAAGCCTATGCAAAGGAGAGGTTATAATAAGAGTATAAATCGTAATAACTGGTTAATTAGAGTAAAACACTTTACAGGACAATTGGCTAAAATCATTGAATAGTGATAATTTTACCTCGGTTCGTAACCCTAGTAGCGGGAAGAGAATTGTCTTGATTTTTCCTATGCCTGAATAATAACAAAGTGTTTTTTTTTAATTGAAAATTTTAAATTCCTTGTGCACCACATAGTATTACACAAGGTTTATAGAGGTAAGTAAAAAAAAAAAACAAATACAACAGCACAACACAAAATAAAGTAAATTTAAAAATTCATAGATGACACGTAAGAGATAAATTTACAGAAAAAAGAGAAAGCCATTTTATGTTGGATAAATACGTGAAGAGGTGGAGGAAATGTATTATTCCCAGAGTTTAACCTAGAAATGAGTTCCTTTCGTCCTTCTTTAAGCTTTTTCTATAAGCTTCTTTAAGCTTTAAGAACAACAAATGTTCGACATTTTGCACTCCCCCGAAACTGCATGAACACAAGTCTGTACATAATCTAAATCTGTGTATAATCTAAATCTCTTCAGAAATAAATTGAATTTGCCACGTCCAGTTATAAATTGTGTAACATCAAAATTGCAGAAAAAGTGTTTATTAATCAATCTGTGAGGAATGGAAGGAAAATATAGTTTAGTCAAAAAGGCAGTAGTAGAATTCCTGTATAGTTCATTCCACTTGAGTATTGTATCATCCCTATTTTTGTTCTTGTAAAATGACTTGGGAAGTATCATTGGAATAATTACCTGTAGATGCGTAGCTTGTTTTGCCAACCAGTCAGTCCTTTCATTTCCTAGATTGCCAGTATGGCCACGTACATGAGAAAAGATAACATCAACACCTTTATTATTAATGTCTTTAAGAAGGGCATGAGTAGTGACAATTAATTTATTACATGAGAAGATATTCCTAAGAGAATATACGGATGAGAGAGAATCAGTGCGAATAAGAAATTTAGCACTTAACAGTTGTTAGATATCCACTTAATTGACTCACTAATGCACAGTAATTTGGCTTGGAAAACACTACATTCAATGGGAATTCTAAAGAGTTTGTATTCCAGTTCAGAACCATGATGGAAAACGACATAAGCTAATGCAAATCGATTTTTAATTTTATTGCCATCTGTATAACACACAACAGGGAAATTATCATCAACAGAATTGTCATAAATCATAGTTTGAATTGGCAAACGATTGGCAGTATGAGGAAAATCTTCAAACAATACCTTGGTATCGAACATAAATTTGCTGATGGTATTTTTAAAATTTTGTCATTTAAAACATGAAGGTCAATCGGAGGAAATCCTGAAATTCCGAAACAGGCTTCATAGCTAAATGTTCTGTAGCCTCGCACAACTCTTAGTAAAATTCTTCTTTGAATTCTGCGAAGTATACGGGAATTAATCTTCTTTTCTAAAGCTGTTCCCCACACTCTAGAAGCATAGCAAATAAAGGGAACAATACCCTGCTTATAAATCATATCAATAACTTTAGATTTTAAACCAAAAGTATTGCAAGAGACACGACCCCGGACTCAACTAAAAGTATTGAGCGGCGTTAACGCTCGGCCGATGGTGGGCGAGTTGTAACCTGAATCTCCACAACAAATATTACATATATTTAATCTATAGCATTGATATCTGTTCTACGTTATTATAGCACCAGTTTATTAGTGTTGCACTAATGTTATAACATTATTGCATCCTTATGTACTGAACTTACACATATGGCCCAGGGCGACGGTAGAGTAAAAGTGGACAAAATTTTAAATCATAGTTTATTTGGTAAATTGTATCATATTGTGCCAATGTACAACTGTTTTTGTTTATACTTAATTGTTGCTTGCAATGTATTTTTATTTTAATACGATATATATATATATATATATATATATATATATATATATATATTTAATAAATACCTTATTATAGTCTCATTCATATAAAATAAATTAAAATTTTAAATTATGCAAATTCAATTATTTACAAATACGAACTGGGTAATTGAAGAGTTAGGTTTGGGGGAAACTTCCCATTGGAGAGGTCTAACTCCTGACTCCTCAACAATTATTCACTTTATGCAAATTAAAATTTATTAAAAAAATTAAAGTTTTTAAGATAAAAAATTGTAGGATACTATTATTTTTTCTTGTATTTACATGCTTGCAATTTATTTACTTATGTTTTTTGAATTTAATGATATTGCAAATTAGTTCGTAGCAATAGCAGTATTGGCGAAAGAGAGTTATTTAACTTTACTAATCAGGCTTTATAAAACATTGTTATATATATATATGTGTGTGTGATAAAAACAAACTTAGAATTAATGGCGAGCAGAAATTTGGATGGCGCAGAAATTTGGATTGATCCATAATGAATAGGAAATTGAAGACGAATGCAGATTAAACCTTCATTTTTATTTCAGCAACATGTTGCGGCTACAAACAAGTTGACACGTTAATTATGCCTATTCCAAAAAAGCTTACATTTAAGATAATTTTGCGGTAAGAAAGGAGGAACAGATAAACAGCAATCCAGGTGGGCAAAACATAGAAGGCAAGTGCGTTTTGTTCAGAGTTAAATCTTAATTCAGACTGAGTTAGTTTTGGTTCTCAGTGGAATTTGATCGGATAGTTAATATTGCTGTAACATTACTATTGGCTACTTGAGTTTTAGTTCCATTTACATCATCAATCATCAGAATTATGTAAGAGTCATATGACATGGATTAATCTAGAAATGACGCAGTGCAGAAAAAGATTACTTTTTTAGAATTGAGAAGGGAAATTTAAGTTGCTAATTTAATCTTTTACATATTCTTTATTTTTCTTACATATATATATATATATATACATGCATACATACCTGTATATATGTACATATATGTATAAGCAATCGCTTTTGAACTTTCCTATTCTTTGTAATTACATATATGTATACATATATAATGCAAAATGAAATAAAAAAATATATACGTATAAAATCCATTCTGTACGTTTTCAAAATTTGCATTTTATTTTGTTTTCCCTGTAAAATTTGCTTTCATTAAACAAATTTTACAATTCTGAATTTAAAAAACTTGGTATATGTTTTTTGTTTTCTCGATTGTCGGATTATTACTTTTTTTTTTTTTTGCAAGTTTGATTTTTAGACTCGCTTTTAAATTTTTAACTTTTAATTTTGTGTCCTTGTCAATTCAAGAAAAGGCTATTTTATTTATTTGCTTAGTTTTATTTATTTGCTTTCGTTGCATCAAGCTCCAGATGATGATGCAGCAAAAGATGTAAATATCATATTTGAGTTTTGGTTTTGGTAGGTTTTGCTTCAGTATTTTTTTAGGTTTACCACTGTACTCCTATTTTCTTGGTTTTTTGCATGTGATTTATTCTAAACTGAATGTAGGGTGAATTTTAGACATATTTATTTTGCATTATTACCACCACTTCTTGCTGCTATCAGAGCACAACTATATATATATATATATATATATTTATCTACATATATTATGATATATATATATGCGTAATGAAAGCAAATTTTAGAAGTACTGATGTGGGACCACTGAGACGTAGAACCGTAGCAATGTTCTTTGGCGTAGATACTTGATGCTTATCGACCCATACTGGAAAGGAAGAAGTCAAGCCAGATTAAATATCATTTTTATTTAAATTCACATTTGTGGCCACAATTTATTTGGCACTGTAATCGTGCCTGTTCAGAAACATTTACATTTTTGAATACTATTGCGATAGGAAGAGAGCACAGCGGCGTCCAAACAGCACAGAGGGTGAAACTAAAAGTGCTCATTTATCCAATATGACAGTCTGTTAAGAGGAAGGTTTTGGTTTACGTTAGACAGAATTCAGTTCTCAGAGTTTAGAAGCCCAATTAATTACGTCATCAGCATTAAGCAAGCTTAATCGTATAGATTAATCTAGAAATGGCGCAGTCCAGAAATGTTATTTTTAGAATAGAGAAAAAAGGAAGGATTGAGGAGCTATTAATAAATTAAATTATAAAGATGATTTGCATATTTTTTATCTTACACACACACACACACACGCACAAACACACACACATGCATATATATATATATATATGTGCGTATTCATGTGTGTGAAAAGTTTTCGGTTCGAGAGAGAAGTTGCAGGTAGAATTCGAGTTTTCCAGTGTTGGGAAGGTGCAAGTATTGCTTTGCAGCTACGATTAGCTGAGTGATCTTCAAACGTTATATGCTGAAAGCTTGCTACGGATATAGTCTGGTGCATTGGTGGCAGCAATCCGGCATCTGCTCAGGTAAGAGCTCAATGTTACTTTTTACGGTTTCTGAATTAGGAATTGTTTAATTATGGTTGAGGCTAACAACCAGATAGAATTGATTAACCTAACCATTGAAGAATTAGCAAATATATTAGCGCAATGCTGCACTCAGATTAATCGCACTGAAGTGGAAAAGAAAGTTAGTGAGCTTAACGAAGACAAAAGCAAAACTCTTTAGGACTTTTGTAACGTGAAATGAGGATTAGAAAGGCATTACAACAAGCGACAAAAATTACACCAACACTTGAAACGAAAGCTGACAAACTTGCTCGCAGAGAAACTTTAATAACGAAAAAAGTCAAGCAACCGCTCCAGAGTCTAATAATAAGGAGCGTGATTGGGAAACTCCTAAGAAACCACATAAGAGAAAACCTAGTGATTTGAGTTGTGTAATTGAACATTCAAATAAATTTGAATTATCTGATGATGATCATACGGAACAGGGTAGTAAAAAAGAGCAAACTGATATATCAAAATTGATTCAGCCAAGGAAAACTGCTTACAAAATACCTCCCATCATTATCTATGAGGGAGAAATTAATTGGAAATAGCTTTAAAAAAGAGCTTGAGCCGATCTGCGCAAAACCTATTACATGTGATTTGAAAAGTTGAGATCTAAACATAAGAGTTCAAGAGGACGACAATTACAGAAGTGTTACCCAGCATTTAAACAACCTTGAAACTTCAGCTTAAATCTGAAAAACCAATTAAAGTGGTCATAAAAAGCTACTGACTAATACGGAAATAGCAGATATCGAAGACGAACTGTAAAAACGCTCAATATCCCATTCCGGAAAATAAGATAACTAACCAAGTACCAAGAAGGAAGTATTATTCCGCTTTCAATGTTCCTGGTTGAGGTGTCACGAACACCCAAGGTATCACGTATTTTCAAAACTGAATATCTACTATCAATGCGAGGCGTAATGGGAGGCTACAAATCTAAACCAGGACCAACGCAGCGTCATCGATGCCACAGATATGGATACAGCCAGGCGACATGCTTTAACAAATACAGGTGCATGAAATGCGCGGAGTACCATAAAACACGGAAATGCACCCATACAAAAGAACAGGTACCAGGCAAATACGCCCTTTGTGGTGATAATTGCATTTCGTCTTATTTGTCCTGAATATCCTCGGAATAAACCAAAAAAAAAAAAAAAACAAAATAACATCACCAAGTAAACCCAAGCCTACACCAGATAAAAATGAAAAAGAATTTCCTACTCTGCAAAACGACAAAAAAGATCCAGGAGGGAAGAATTTTGCGGCAAGGAATAATACTAAAGCAGTTCGTGCTGAACTCACCCCAACCTGAAAAGAAACTCTTACTACAAGCTCCAAAGAAACCAACGTACCTATGGCGGAATGGCTTACGAAAGCTAAGTCTCGTGCGATCATACAAAAATTCACTATCCTTTGTTGACAAAATCCAACTCGGAATCGAAATAATAGAAACATTAATTGAATTTTAAAATGGACTGTGTTTCTAATAGATCAAATAAATGCAACCAAAGCACAGGAAACTGTTATATTAAGGTTACATTCTTTAATGCTAACGGCATACGAAAACAAAAATATGAAGTTATTAATTTCTTGTAAAAGTCATATTGATATATTAATGCTTAATGAAACTCATTTTAAGACAGAATAATTTAAAATTCATGGCTACAATATTTTTAGGTATGACGGCACTCATAATAGAGGCGGGGGGGCACAGAAATTCTTGTAAAACGTCACATGAAATGTGTGAAATCCAACCTACCAAGATCGCTTTCCATAGAGCATACAGCAGTCCTTATTTATGGAAAAAGCAATGAAGCATTTTTAGTTCAGTTTGCAACCCACCGAATCATATTATGTCTAATACTGATCTAGAAAATCTCACAAGTGCTGAATTTCCCTCCATTGTAGCAGGTGATCTAAATTCAAAGAGCCTCTCCTGGAACTCAAATACCACAAATCAGAATGGAAGAATTCTTAGAGACTTCGCTCTTGAAAATGAACTGCAAGTAATCGACCCAAATTCTCTTACACGAATTAACTATGATGGTACCACAGAAGTTCTACGTGTTCTAATACTAAAAGAAATTAGCCATACCCCTTAACTGGAAGTGGAAGAAAAACTCAAATCAGATCCTTTTCAAATTAATTTTATGTTCTATGGTTTATATCCTCCTATCCCAACTCAAAAGAAAACTACTAACTGGTCAAAGTTTAAATCTCTTTTAGAAAATACCACATGTAACCCACCGCTACAGAATATTCCTGATACAGAAATGGCAATTACGAGATTTAACAAAAATGTGAACAAAGCAATACAAGATTCTAGTAAAGTCATTCCATCTACAAATCACTCTGAACTTCCGCAAAGTATACTTAATGAAATTTAACTTAAAAACAGAGTCAGAAAGGCATGGACGCTTAGTAGAGATCTTCAAGTCAAAAGACAACTAAATCACCTAGTTAAGGAAATTAGTAATGGAATAGCAGAATACCGATCTGAAAAATGGAATGATCTCCTATCTCATATGAAAATTGATAGGAATTCAATAGGGAAAATTTCTCGTTCTCTTAAAACCAACAGTTACTCCGCCATTGGGCCACTTCAGCATAATAATTCTATCACATATACCGAAAATGATACGGTAAATATGTTTGCTGATGTTTTAGAACAAACATGTATTCCGCATATGATCGGAGACCCACAGAATGATGAAGAAATCAATTTCGAAGTCAAGTAGTACTTAGAAAAATCATAACGATCAAATTATTTCTCGAACCTCAACTCAAGAAATTCAACAAATCTTCAAAAATCTCAATACAAAACAAGCACGCGGCTATGATGGAATTTCAAATAAAGCTATCAAAGAACTCCCACGCAAATACATAATTCTCATTGTGAATATCATCAATGCATGTACAAGGAAATCGTACTTTCCACAGCAATGGGAGCATGCGATTATTATCACCTTCCCAAAACCCAACAAAGATCCTAAAAATCCTACCAATTATCGCCCAATTAGCATATTAACATGCCTGTGCAAGATCTTTGAAATTGTTATCCAAGTAAAATTCAACGATTATATTTCGAAAAATAATATCATCAAAAACAACCAGTTCAGCTTCAGACACGGACATTCAACTACTATTCAAATTTTAAACGTCATTGAAACAATAGGAGAAGCTAGTTTCCTTGAACTAAAAAGCATCAGCTTTGTATAGAAACTTTATTGATATTCTAAAACATTAAATTCTTTAACAGAAAGGTTGCCTACAGCACAGTGTGGCTAAGAACGCTATTGTACTGAAACATAAAACATGAACAATTGTTGCCATTCACACAAACCCAATAGTAAAAGCATGGTGCCAGTAACAAGTTTTTTGTAAAAATCATAACATAAAATTAAGCAGTGAGGGAATAAATAAGGCAAAAGAAAAAAAAGGCGTGCAAATACTAAATATACATCCAACAGAAACCTTTACTAATAAATCATGCATAGCAGCCTGCTTTTTAGATATAGAAAAAGCTTTTGATCGGATCTGGCATATCTGTTTTAATTTACAAAATGATTTCATTATGAATACCTCAAGGAATTATCAGATTAATCATTTCATATATAAAAAATCGAACTTTACAGGTCAGAGTAGGGCAAGAATTGTCGAAAAGAAAATATCTCAAAGCTGGAGTCGCTCAAGGATCGGTACTTGCTTTGACGTTTTTTAATTTATATATAAATGATCCCCCAGAACCACTTTTTGTGTAAAACAGCCAAATATGCTGACGATACCATTATTATGTCAAGTTCGCTCAAACCACAACATGCCATAGAAAATGTAGATTTTGGAATTGACTACACAAATCTCTGATGTAAGTTATGGAAATTCAAAATAAATACCAGCAAGAGTAATACTGTCCTGTTTAGAAGGTATCGTAAAAACCAGCCAGTTAATAATAACATTATAATAGATAACTTTCCACTTCCAGTTGTCAGTTCAATAAAATAGCTAGGAGTCATTCTAGAGGAATAATTATCGTTTAAAGATCATGTGGCATATGTTTTAAACAAAGCCAACGCCGCCTTCATGTCGATCTATAGAGCGCTAATTCGACCAATACTTTTTTATGCAGCTCCGTCTTGGGCCACTGCGCTAAAATATTATCATCGCAAGATCATCACCCTCCAAAATAAAATCTTTAGAAGCATAACAAATTCACCTTGGTCCAAGATTATTTACTGATGACCGCGCATAATTTCTTCAGAAGTGTACAAAATTCAGAACATCATCATATAGCACAAAGCGCAAACTATGGTCCAACAATTGTGCATCCATTCAAACGCCCTCGTACTATTCATCATAACCCTGCATATTAAACTTCGCCAACGCAGGTCAAAAGTGCAATAACCTCGTTTTTCTCTCTGCTCATAGTTAATAAATATCATCAAAGCAACAGATATTAGACTGTGATTTAACTGGCAAAGTATTAGGACTTTTGTTTTGAATTCTCCAAAGCGGGAATAGAACCTTGTTGTACCTTCCTTCATCTCATATTATTACTCTTAACGCATTTTCATTATAGTTATTAGCGCATTTAAACTTGGCTAACAATTTTCAAGTCCTCATTGCAAGAATACAAGTTCTTGATATATAATTTACTTCATCTATGTTTATTAAGTTTCAACTTTATTATGCATTTCCCATTTAGCAAATAACATTTTCATGTTTGTTTTACTTAGATACTAATTTAAGTCGCGCAAAAGCGCTTATTTTTCTATTTCCACTCAAAGGCCTCAGAGCACAGCGCCAACTCTAGAGGTAAAAACTTCTAGCGGTTAATGCCTCAAGAACCACCAGCGATGGCTGATGTCTGGTGTGTGTAAAAAGTCATTTGGAGACTAATCGATGTGATATGGTTCTTACATAACGCTGGTGAGGTGAAAGAACTGATATTCAAGTAGCCAATAATAATGTTACAGAAATAATAACTATTCAATCAAACGCATTGAGAATCGAAACTAACTCATTCTGATTTAAGATGTCATCCTGAACACAACTTGCTTTCTACACTTCGGCCTAGCTGGACTACTGCCTTTTGTTACTGCAAAGCTATCAAAAATATACACGCTTGAAACAGCCATGAGTAATGTGTAAATTGTTTTGCTGCGAAACATATTTTTTTCCTTTTTTCAAAATTAAGATGAATATTTAATCTTAATCGGCTACCAAGTTGCTCTTCATAATGGATCAGCATTCTGCATCATGAATAATTTTACAATATCACTACATCAAAATCTGCGCAAACACAATGACATATATATATTGGTTTTGTGCTTCTCGCAGTTTTTATGTATATATGTATCTGTATTGGCAAGCCGATCATTTAAGAAATAATAAGGAATTTTGAAAAAAGACAGCTGTATTTTAACCGAAAGAAATATGCATACATTCTCTTTTTTGGTATTGGGTAGAGTAGACTTTAAGGTACCCCTTGTATTATGACGAAATTGTTGTTTGATTTATCGTCAAGTTGTTTTTTCATTTAGGGTAGCCTGAGTATTTGAATGTTATGGAAACCCAATTGTGACGTAATCGGGTGCATGATTCTGGGAAATTTTGAATCATGGGATGTTTTGTAAGCGTTTTTGTGATGTGTGTTGGTTTGATTCTTTAGACGGTAGAATGGCCGAATGTAGTAAGATTAATTTGAAGTTTCTGTATGATTTGGAGCGAAAGGGGAAAACAGCTTTAATTGACTGGTATGTAAATGAAGGTTTACTTAGTAGCCATTATAAGTGTCATGTATGTAGGAAGGATATGCATTTAGTCGAACGTAAAAACCGTTTAGATGGATTTGAATGGGTTTGTAGGAAGAAAGGTTCAGATGGTCACTATGCGAAACGTTTGATCAGAAAGAGTACCTGGTTTGAAAAAGTCATTTGAGTATGATTGATATTTTGATTTTTACGTGGCTCTGGGTGTACGAAGCGAACTCGAAAATCATGGTAAGTGAATATTTGCTTTTGGTAGTGTTTAAATGTATGACATGTTTTTCCTTTTCTATGTTATTTTATTACTTGGTTTAAAATGTATTTTATTGAGATTATGCATTTTTGTTTGCCTATATTGTAGAATTTGGTGCTCCTTTGACTTTTTAAGTAAAAATATATCGATGTGTACATGAACAACGTAAAGAGAGTGCGCAATGCAAGTTTGTGCAATTCGGGGATTTTTTTTTTTTTTTAAGTGAAATTTTTGGCGCAAAAATCGCCGCTTCGCAAGCCAAAATAACGAGTCAAAGAATTGCGAGTCAAAAAATCGGTATCCATGTACCGCCAAAAATCGCCAAGTTTCGCCAAGTGGTACCCTAAACTATACTTTTACCTTGGTATTTCTTAGCGTAACAGCCGAATACTCAGAAACAGAATGATTTAGTCGCATGGCTGTTGTTGGCTCTCTTCCTGGAATGATGCTGTGCATTCGAGGTTTTTAACCTTTCGAGGTACTTGCGGAAAATCCCATCAACCATTTTTGCCTATTAAAGAAAGAAGCTAAACTACGCGATTTTTCGCCAAAAATGGAAAAGTCTTCTTCAGACACGCTGGGTTTGGTGTAACCGTGGTTATACATGTCCGTAATTTTTGCGAAAATAAATATATAGGTGACTTCGCGAGCTGAAAATTTCAGGAAATTTGCTAAGTGAAAAATTTCTGATTTTTAATTTCGCGAGGATTATATTTTCTCGCGAAAATTATTGCTTTTACAGTATTTGTCCTTAGTAAAAAATAATGGAAATTTTTAATGAAAAATTAAATATAAATAAATGATAATATAATAAATTTGAAAGAACAATTTCGGCTCTAGTGTAGAATTAGGTGCCTCTTCGATTAGCGACAATTTTTTTGAAATTTTGGCGATGAAACTTCCCTTCTGGTTACCATGATAGTTTTAACTTTGTTTTAGCTTCCTGACTTAATTTAAATGAAAATAGATTGATGTGCACATGGACAAATTTAAGACAGTGCGCAATGCCTAGTTTGTGCAACTGTAGGATTTTTTTAAGTGAAAACAGATCGATGTGTACATGGAAACAAAGTTTGTGCAATTCTTTGACTTCTTATTTTGATTTTGTGTAGCGGCCATCTTGAACTTGTGCCTTTCTGGAGCCGATCTTGGCGTCAAAAATGAATCACCAAAAAACAAGGGGCACCCAATTGTAAACTTTTACCAAAATATCGATAATAAGCCGTTTTTCCTTACATTTTGTAATTTTTTTTTTTTTTTTTTTTTTTTGTTTCGTGCATTGGCGCCGTCTTTTGTGGTCGACGAGATTTTCCGTAAGTACCACCTTTTACCCTTTTCGAAAGCTTCTTTTGAGTATGCATGGAAGTTAAGCTTCAGAGAGCGTGGTGACGTAAATGCTCCCGAATCATGTACTAGATGTAAGAAATAATTTTCAAGTTAAATGATAATTTAATAGTAGAATTAAATAAGTAAGACTTGTATGTATATTTTAAAACTTGAAGTCCATTCTAAAATGAAGAATTTAGAGCTTTAATTTGTATTCTTTTCAATCGTCAAGAAATATTGTGTGATCAGCTACCCTAACCACCAGCTGTTTTATTTTATGAAAATAGCTCCTACGGGACATTATTCTGAATGTGCGAATTAATTTAGAATTATTGGCAGGGACTTAAAAGGCTGTTGAGTGTTATTCTCAAGGGGACGAGTGTACTTGTCGGTTCCGACAGTGATCATTTTGTCAAATTGATGCCAAATTCCCATAGACCTTATGATAAATCTAAACATGCCATGTGACTGTGTGATCAAGTCTCACGGAGGAATTCCTGGTTGTCTATGGAAATCACAGCTTTGAATAGACTTCGTGGTGATATAAAGCCTAGTTAACTTTCGAAATTCAGTTTTGAAGATGTTCAAAAATGGATAGATTTGAAGTTGGTATTAAGACTGAAAATCTAAATCTCCTGGAAGATAAACTAGATGAGTTAAGAAACCGATATTACGATTATTCTCAAACCATTTTTTTCCCTTTGAGAACATACAGACTACCCGTGCACCACATATGTACAACACGGGGCTTACAGAAGTAAGTTAACTAGAACATTAAAGGTTACATGTATAAATAAACATTAAAAATTACATGCATAAATAAAGCGAACAAAAGCAGAGAACAGCAGTCTGGACTTCACGAAAACAGTTAAGTTCACTGGCCAAGTCACTCCGAACATTTTCAAATCGTTCTGTAATCATAATCTATGCCCATCAAATGTAGGACACGAGAAAATCAAATGTTCCAAATCCTGAGGAACTCTTTTTGAACATTCACATAAATTGTTTGATCGTAGATTAAAACGAAACAGATAACTTGCAAATCTACCGTGACCAGATAAAAACTGAGACACTTTAAAATTTAACGAGAGGAAAGACTCGGAATTCAGTCTATGGTAAATAGAAGGAAGGAACTTTTTGGTGACTTCAGCATTACAAGATGGAATGTATTCCTCATTCCACATAGCTAAAAGTATTTTATAATGAAAGGACTTCCAATAACTCTTTGGAATGCTAATGTTGATATAAATGGGTAAATTTAAGGCATCTTTAGCTAAGAAATCAGCTCTTTCATTTCCGTAGAAACCATGATGAGCACGTACATAAGCAAAGCAGATATCAATACCTAATTCTAAGTGAACTAACAGTTACTAGGGTTTCGATGACTAATTTATCGCAGCTGGTAATACTGTTTAAACGTTGAAGAGAAGAAAGAGAATCAGAACAAATAAGGTATTTTGAGGATGTTGTCCCATGATCCTGGATCCATTTGACGGCAAGATAAATGAACAGAAGTTCTGCTTGAAAAACTGTACATTCATTTCGTATACGGTGTCTAAGAAAACAAATCTCGGAATGGCCTTCAAAAAGAACAAATGCAAGGCCAACCTTGTTGTTCATCTTGCTGCCATCTGTAAAGAAAACCATATGAAAACTTATTTCAGCAGTCTCTTTATAATCGCAGAAATTTATGGGTTCTAAAGAATCGGGATTAGGAAGATCAGTAAAGGGGACAATTCCATTAATACAGTCTTCCGAAGCATGAGTAGCCAATGACTCAAAAGTATTATTCTTATATGCAATTTCAAAATCAATAGGTGGAACTCCTGCAAGAACAAAAGTAACCTCATAGCTTAAAGTTCTATAACCACTAATAATACGAAGAAGAATTCTCCGTTGAATCTTTCTTAAATTTCTTTTGTTAACCTTCTTGGCAAGAACATGTCCCCAAGCACGACAGCCGTACGAAATGAAAGGTACAATACACTGCTTATACAGGAGTTTCTTAACATCATAGCTTACTCCAAAAGTATTCTTGGCAATTCGGTGAAAGCCATTAATAATTTTTTAGTAGAAAGGAATTCAATGTGCTTTTTCCATGTTAATTTTTGGTCAAGAATGACACCAAGATATTTAACATTTTCTACAAATTCCAACGGAGAATTATCGAGCATCAAAGAAGCAATATTTTGTTCATCAAACGTACTGGGAACAAGCATAGCTTTACTTTTATTAAAACATGAAGACACTGAAGAGCCTGAAAGTGTGTTTGACGTGAAGAGCTGAAAAAGCAAAAGGTAAGGTTCAAACATATTTTATAAGCTAATTGGAACAATGAAACACGTTTAGGTTAAGACTGTACATTTTGAAGATAATCAGATGTCAAATCGTAAACTTTAAAAGAGAACTTCACCTAAATTTGATGGTAATTAGGAAAATTGGGGTAATTTCAAAATTCAATTCCATAGTATAATTACTTCTAAAATCTGAAAGTCAGAAATAGTCAGAAATATAAATAAAATGTTTATCTGAAAGTCAGAAAATGTTTTATTTAGAATTAGCTTTATTCGGAAATGCATACAAAGTATAGATGATACGTTTGAGTTTTTATATATTGCGCTTAAAATGAGGTATGAAAATAAAAGGTTAATTGTAAATAGTCATATGAATTGCTATACTGTGTTTAGGTAATACCACATTAGAGTCGACTGAAAAGCTAAGAATGCTTGTGGATTCTATCCTAAATCATGTTAGCTCTTGAAATGAACATTGAAATGAACAATTTTAGTGATCATTTATTCATAAGTATATTTTGCAAAAACTGGAAAACATAACATGGAAGGAATTCGAAATGACTTTAACATTGTCCGATTTACCTACCATCTTAGAATAAATTTATTTCATTTCTCCAATAATTTATCCAATTTTAAATAAACATATGTAGATTTTCACCTAAAAAAAATTAAGAATACACCAAAGACATTTTTGTGATATCTCACATACAAAGAAAGTGTTCATATTTTGTTGCATATCCTTTGGCTTTTGTGATCTCTTCTAAAGGTTTTGGCACCAATTTGATCAACTTTTTGCTCGTATCTGAAGATATTGTATCTCATTTGCCTTGCAACATTGTTTTAAATGAGTTTTGTTTTAATTCTGTGTTTTTGGACCTCTGTTTCGAGTATGGTCCATAGATTTTCTATGACATTTATGTCTGGAGAATGTGGTGGGGTGTATAACTGCTTCTACAATGAAACAGACGCAACATTTTGATGTTATGAGCCGTGTGTTTGGGTCATTGTCAAACTGGAAGGAAATTTTCATCGAAACGTAACTTTTTAGCATTTTCATTGCATTTTTTTAGCAAAGGGTGTTGAGCGCTATTCTCAAGGGGACCAGTGTATCAAATTGATGCCGAATTCCCATAGACCTTATGATAAATCTAAAAATGCCATGTGATAGGGTTCAAGAAATATTATTCAAATTCGTATATTGGCGTTTCTATATCCAAATAACAAACACCTGTATCATGAATCATTTACGCCCTCTATAGGTAAAATAAAATAGAATTTTCAGACAAAATTTCTATACTTATGTGGTATCTCACCGACCGGCCAAACAGGACTATTTAGCGACCATTATGGATGACCGTGTCCTTTAGAATTCCGCAGTAAGGATTAGCGACTATTCCCGAAATTTCCGCCAACGGTCGACGGGATAGTACGTAAGTACCAAAATGTCTTATCTCTCATTTAAGGTAAGATTTCAGTATCTGGGAAGCACTATAAAATGGGATATGTCTTAAATTACAATACTGTTTTTTGATTAGGCTATATCCAGTCTATGTTCACTCATCACATTTTCTTAGTGAGAAAAGATATAGAACCTAATTATATCCCTAGCTCAGGAAAATGAGCCATTCAATTTCCGGAATGAATTATGTCTATTAACTGATTCATAATCTCCATTTATCATTATTTATTTAAAGAAATATTTATTATAGTTTATAATAATTTTAATGGATTTAGAAATCTTATTGAAACACTTTTTTTTCTATTATAACATGTGTAAATTTCCGTAGTCTCTAAATGTTTATTTAAAAAGAAGATGGAAATGCATTATCCTCTAAACGAGACAATATCACCAGCGACGCGAAATAATCATAACGATGCGGAATGGAATGCAAGACGGCGAAAGGAGCTGAAGTGGTTTTGGGGTTAATTTAAATTCTTTTCAGTACTCATACAACTTTACATCGACATCAAGTTTTAGTTCCGCGGCAAAGACATCTTCTATAAAGGATCCCTTTGCCAGATCTAATTTCAACGATTTTCGTCATCGTTTGGAATAGCACTAGATGCCATTTTCTGGCTTTGTGGATAAGTATTTGAGAAAACTTACGAAATAATGCGTCTTGGGTGCATAAAATTTGCATTATACCTTACGGCTATTGCCACCATCAAAGTACTCAATGATTGTTACACTCATTGACGACTGAAATGAGCAAGTCGTTCATTCTGCACTTGGTGCTTAAAGCTGATTCTCTTGGTTTAACTTGTCTCCTGCTATTCGAAAATGATTACAATTATATATAAGTGTTTTTATTCAGACTTCTTTTAAAATAGAATTCCATTTAAATTTCAGGATGATTTCCTTCATTTGCTAAACTTTTGAAGCCGGCATTCTTATGTTTCTTCGCCTCTTTTGAAACTAAATCATTCAAAAGAGATACAGTTTTTTATTAACGAAAAATAAATAATATAATTTCGGGGTTAAATTATTAATTCTAGATTTAAAGGTTTACAATGCTTTTATTTTTGAATTAATTCAAATATTAAATTAAGAAAAATCTACAGAATTAATAGAATATGTATTTTTATGATCTAAATATTAGCTCATGGGAGATAATGCACATGTTTCAAGGATCTTTGTGATAATTAGTAATTTATTACGGTAATTGGTACAAAAAATTTCATTGCGTCAATTCTGTTTTAACCTATTACACTCACTTTTCTGCTTAAAAGGTTCAAAGTTGTGATATGGGAAGAGTATGAGGAAGCAGATGACATAAGAAGAATTTAAGGACTGCGTGCGTTGCTTCCAGTTTAAATCTATCATTTTAAAATAATCGCCTTTTAAAGTTTGCTTCATCTCCAAGTTTAAGTTTATAAGGTATATTCTCCCTTCCTTCCGCATATTTTGTGGATAAAAACAGCGTTAGACATTAATAAACATCGATAAGTTTCGTGCGTTCACGCCACATGCTTTTTTTCTCTTCACCGTTTCTAATGTAAGATTTTTAACGCAGTTTACCATTATGCAAAATAAAATTGGTTTTCAGTATGATATATTAAAATGGTACTTACGTAAAATCCCGTCAACCACAAGAAACAGCGCCAATCGCGACAAACCAGAAAAAAAAAATAAATAAATAAATAAATAAATAAATAAATAAAATAAAAAAATAAAAAAAAATAAAAAAAAAATTACTGAATAACAAGAAAAAACATTCTATTCTTATTTTTCTTTCAAATTTATTATATTTTCATTTATTTATATTTAATTTTTCATTGAAAATTTTCATTATATTTTATTAAGGAGATATAATGTAAAAGCAATTATTTTCGCTGGGTTTTAATTTTCTCGAGAAAATACTCTCGAAATATTTTTTTCGCTTCAAATAATAATAAAATATCAGTACACTTCTGTATTAGGCAGGTCCCAAATTTTAATCTTTTTTTTCCGAAAATGCGTGATAGAGGGGGGGGAAGTAGTCTTTACTCAGGAATAATAATAATTAACATGTGTAATCAATGTTACACCAAAACCAATGTGTTGAAGAAGACTTTTCCATTTTTGGCAAAAAATCGCGTAGTTTGGCATATTTTCTTTAATACGTAAAAATGGTCAACGGAATCTTCTGTAAGTACCATTAAAATTTCAAAGAAAATTATTTATAGTGTCCATAAAAAGATTAAATATTTTATATGTGAATTCGTTTCCTGACTAACCATAGGCAGATTATGCTGATTGCAGGCTTCGTCTAAAAACAGTTTAGATTGGTTTATTTCAGAAAGATACTTAAGATCATTACTGTTACAAACCATCGGAATAAAAGCAAAACTTTCATCAACGAATGCTGAAAGTAGAAGAAAATGCATGAGATAACAGCAGTTACAGCAGATGATGTCATATTGTTTGGAAAGTGTTTTTATCTACACCAGTAATATATTTACACATAGTCTGGAATATATTAATACTTTTAAATCTTCCATTAGAAATAAATTGATAAATCGCCAAAAGTTATATTTACCATTACTAGATTTCTGTGTCTCAATTTCTCCTATCGTAATAGAAAAGCAATATAAATAAAATTATTCTTTGCTCTTTGCTTTGAAGGATTTCCTGTTGTTTTGAATGCTGATTTAATTTGCTTAACTAAATGAAATGCTTCTCCATATTAAACTGCTTTATATTTCTAACATTTTTTTCTGTTAATTATAATATAGTTTATTGTTGTTTAGCGCTTTGTGTTTTAATTGCTGTCGGATTATCCGTGAAGACCGTCCTCCTTATTGTATCGATTAATCGGGCGTATACTGTAATTAAAAGCCTTTATTCTTCAGGTTTCAAAACTTGTAATTACAAGGGTTCCCATTAATAGTCAGAAAGTTTCGTTTCACGATTTTATGACGAGTAGCGATAAATTTACAATGTTGTTTTTAAAATAAAAGGTAGTTTATTATAATTATTTTTTGGAAAGAAACCTTTCCATATTTATGCATTCAAAGGTTACATAATTTAAATTCCTGCATAATTCAATTAATATTTCATAGGACATTTTCAAGACAGTATTGAAGAAAAAAAACTGTTTCTGTATTTTGTTTCACAAAGGAAAGTAAGGTTTTTCAATTCTAAGGAAACATACTTTATTTTTGGTCGCCTAAACCTAAGCCAATTTACATCAACAATTTTATTATCGGCCAAGCAATAAAGGGTAGTCACCGTTTAGGTGTACAAAGTTTATTTTGGCCAAGAGGCAAGAGGTAACGTTTGAGATTGACCAAGGTCTTCGATACGTTTACTGGTGATAATCGGAGTTTGCCCAGATTAATCTCTTTTGACCCAGACGCTGACACATATCTTATAAAAGTATTCTGGAAACAGATCCTTTTCTTTACCACCATCCTCACAAAGGGAATTTTACGTTCGATAGTATTTTAAGTATTACCCTGCCACAAAGACGCTATATGTTATGTTGGCAAATATATATACCTTCTCCCAATGATATGGTAGCCGAAACCGACAACCACTATATCGAGACCACCAGCGGTCGAGCGGGAAAGTTTCTGAACACTGGTAGTTCTTTCCAAGGTTCAAACTCCGGCTAACAAACCAGCTCCATTGTCCTTTTCGTAGCTTATCACATGTGTGATGTGTCCATGAGGCAGTTTCCCTTAGAAAATCCTCTACGAAGTCATCGCTTCCATTGGGCAGATGGCCCTTGAGTGCTTTGCCATAACTAAATAAACTAAACCAAACCAAACCACTATATCCATCATAGTCGCAGTGCCTAGTTAGTTCAGTGGTAACACTTTGTAGCCAGTTCCCAAAGTAATGGAAGGAATATTAACTAATTGTATTATACCAATACGTCAATACATTCTTATACATAACTGCGATAGTTAGCTGGCACTATCTTCTTTACTTTGTGTTTGAATTTAAATGTACAGTTTTTAATTCGCACACGTCGTACAAGCTTCATTTTCAATTATTAACCCTATATTAAAGATTTTAATGATAAATGGATTCATTTTGGTTTCCATGTAAATTCATTAAATATCAAAATTTCTTGCACAAACATAGAAGGAGCAAGAGAAAAAAAGGAATTTAAATTTTAGTTATATTTCCCGATATTGATCAGCATTTGGTCAAATACATAACTAAACAACAACAGCAAATTTCGACTTCAGCTATAGACAGAAATTCTTTAGAAGCTTTTGAACTTTGAAAACTCGTTTCATCAAAAACCATTCATTTCAAGAAAAATCTTATTTTCTCTCTTTTGACAGTGCGGTGGGGAAGAAGAGTGGACTCCAGAAATTGAACCAATTCGATACGATTCTTTTATGTGATAGAAATAGTTTTCTCTAATAAGAACAAAGAAAAGAGAGTAAATACTTTTTTTATATATATTTCTAATTGTAAATTTAGGAAAGATTATTTTTCTTAATGAATTTTAACTCCACATAAGTATCATAAAATTCTGTATTTGCATGTTTCGTTGAAAGTGTTACAAAACTTGCTGTATAATAAATATGTTATTTCTGTATTTTTTCTTCCAATTATCAACAGGGTATTTACGAATTTTTCCTGTATGAAGATTTTGGGCTGGCTTTAAATTTAATGAGATAATTTTCTATTGAAATGAAAAATTGGTTTATTTGTTAACATTTTCTACAAATAAAAATAATGTCTTATAAATCCCAAGGAAACAAAACGCACTAATTTTTTATATTTATTTCTGCGTAATAAATTAATCTATGTGCTAAATGTACCGGTATAAAAATGTAAGAATATTAAATTGGAATATAATTTACCATTTGGGTTAGAGTAGACTGAAGGGTACCCCTTGTATTATTGCGAAGTTGTTGTTTCATTTATCGCCAAGTTGTTTCACATATCGCCAAGTTGTTGTTTCATTTATCGCTAAGTTGTTTCGTTTATTGCCAAGTTGTTGTTTCCTTTATGGCCAAGTTGTTGTTTCCTTTATGGCCAAGTTGTTGTTTCCTTTATCGCCAAGTTGTTGTTTTATTTATGGTAACTTGAGTAATTGAATGTTATGGAAACCCTATTATGACGTAATCGGTTGCCATGATTGAAGTAAATTTTGAATTATGGGATGTTTTGTAAGGGCTTGCGGTGTGTGTTGGTTAGAAAGTACATTGCCCGTTTAGTTAAATTTTGTATTAAATTGTTGTCTTGTCTTGTTTTGTAGTTTAGACGGTAGAATGGCTGCATGGAGTAAGATTAATTTAAAGTTTCTGTACGATTTGGAACGAAAGGGAAAGTGCTTTGATTGACTGGTGTGTAAATAAAGGTTTACTTAGTAGCCATTTGCCCACCAGCGGCCGAGTGGTAAAGTCGCTGAACATTGGTAGTTCGGTCCGAGGTTCGAATCCCGCGAACGGGCTGGCTGCATGGGTGTTTTCGTGGTTTTCCCCATTTGTAACGTGTATACGAGCCAGTTTCCCTTAGAAAGTCCTCCCCAAAGGCATCCCTCCCCTTAAGCAGACAGCCCTAGAGGCTTTGCCATAATTAAATAACCTAACCTAACCTAACCTTAGTGGCCATTTTTCCGGACATTCCGGAACTACGGAGGATATTTTTTACTTTTATTTTTGTGAATTTATGAGGCGACGTCGATATAAGGATTCGAGTTCAAATAATTTTAGGAAGTTTTTGGATGCTGTTAAAAAGTCAAAGCAGCACCCATTTCTACAGTAGAGGCAAACCAAAAGTGAAAATATATCGATTTGTGCATGGAAAAAGTCAAGGAATTACGCAATTCTCTGATTCAAGTTTGTGCAATTCTCTGATGATATTTAAGTGAAAATATAGGTCGACGTGTACATGGATAAAGTCAAGGGAGTGAGCAATGCCTAGTTTGTGCTACTCTGCGTTTTTTTTAAGTGCAAATAGGTCAATGTGTACATGGATACGGAGTTTGTGCAAGTCTTTGTCTTTGTGTAGCGGCGAGTTTTGTCACTAAATTCGCCGCTACACAAAGCCAAAATAACAAGTCAAAGAATTGCACAAACTCGGTGTTCATGTACCGCCAAAAATCGCCAGTTTTAGCCAAGGGGTACCCGTAAATGTACTTTCACCAACATTTGATTAGGAACACTGTTAAAAATATGTATAACCACTTAATCTATGTGGAGCATGAAAATACTCTTTTTATCATAAATTCCGTTGAAAGTGCTAGAAATACAGACACATAACAGAATAGCTAACTTAAGCAGTATTTCATCTGATCTTGTAAATCGTCCATCAAAACCGTGTATAAGCTGTTATTAAATTAAACAAAGAAGATATTTCATAAAGAATTTCGATGTATTCTTCTATTGAAGATATAAGATTGGATATTTTTATCGTGTATCAGGACTTAAACTCAATTTCAGCAATTTTACATTGTAGACATAACAGATTAAATGAAACAATACTATCCAAATAAACCACATATGTCCTTAAAAGCAGCTCTTTGCATTTATTTTTTTCTTAAACTTCGTTGTATAAAATAAACACCTAACAAATAAATTGCCATAACTTTCTCACTGGTAGTATAATAGACAATAATTACTTAGATTCGGAATTTAACTAAACGTAACTTTGCTCGTTTGCAATAAAAGTATGCCTACCTGGATTCTTAAAAAATTCTAGTCTTAAACTAAGCTAATTTTACTTCGAATTAACTTACGCTTTTCAGCTAATCAATAGGTGATTCTAAACTCCTTCGCAGCTGACATCTTCTCACAATTAACTGGCGTCAGCAGCAAACAAAAGAATATTTTATGCATTAAAGTGACAGTTAAACTTCTTGCTAAACAAATCATACTAGTGCCTCTTCTTAAATTGTTTTTATCTGCTTTTCTCTTAACACTGAGGTAAATGAGCAAACGTAATTTGGAAAATCAAACGAAGTCTAATTTTCTAGTAAATAATAAAACCTTAAGGATTTACTGTCAGTTAAATGCACAGTATATACTCGCGTATTTTGCACCTTAGCATTTTAGCAAAAAGTCCTGAGAATTTTTTTTAAAGTATTCACGTAATTTCCACTTTCCTCAAGGCGTTTAGAAAGCGAGCTTTTCTAAATTTTAAGATGGATTCGTCCACTTAGTTATTGTTTTCGTCTCCTAATTGAGTTGCTTGCGAATTCTGAGTGTGTAGGTTCTAATTGATGAAACAATAATAGTGAAGAGTTTCAAGAAAACAGACATATCTAATACTCATGGTGGTTCTCAAAAATATCGCACTCGCGAAGATTGATTGCTATAGGGAACGGCACAGAGAACAGTTCCAGCAGCGTTAAGGGATTTGAAGCCTAAAGAAGTAGCAGTAGACAAACATAAATCTTTGCAAAATTCAAGAAGCATAAAGTAGAAATGAACGTATCTTATTAGATGTCGATATTATTAATATTACTAGTAATCTCATTCGTTCTCATTTTTATCGGTAGTATTCTCATTCAAATGTAGGTTTCTTCTAAATACATTGTGAGAATTTTACGCTAACCAACCAGTTATTCTGATGGTGGTCTATACTATAATTTCTTTCCGTATTCCTCACCAAAATGGAAATCAGCTTTTAAAGTATATAAGCTGACGGCTTTGAATCTTAAATAGAGAGAGTTCCTGGCACTCGCGCCGCCCTGTGAGAATTTCATCAGCTCTGTTCTAAACGTGATTATTTGGTCTTTTTTATTTTTTCGTTAACCGATAGTTCAAGCTTAAGCAATGGTACATAGTGTCTTTGCGGCTGATACACTTACCTGAGTCAGCTTGCAGCTTGTTTGAGTGCTTTATACGCGTTTAAATTTGATATTATTGCTTAATTTATCTCGCCACGAGAAGTGTAACACCTGTAGCACTATTTGTGCCTTTTTATGCTAAAACCTCGTATTAAATCAAAAGTTTATTTGAACATTCTTAAGACTTTGTCATAATATTTCTGAAGTACCAAAGTTTGCTAATTTGTCTAGTAGGGTCTGCAGGACTTAACTTCAGCTTCCGGATTAACAGCGACCTTATAAAATAATATTGTGATAGTTACTGGTAGTTTATCCAAGAATACTTTTCATTTGTTACGTTCTTAATCTAATTGCGTCCGTTGGAAGCTAAATTATTCCTACAATTTTCCCCTCTCAACATTGTTTTTTATTTGAAACCATATAGACTTCCCGTGGACCACAGATGTAGAACACCGGGCTTACAGAAGTAAATTAAACATTAAAAGTTATACGCATAAATAAAACGAACAAAAGCAGAGAACAGCAGTCTGAACTTCATGAAAACAGCTAAGTTCACTGGCCAAGTCACTCCAAACATTTTCAAATCGTTCTGCAAGCATAATCAAATGTAGGGCATGAGAAAATCATATGTTCCACATCCTGAGGTACTGTTTTTGAACATTCACATAAATTGTTTGAGCTTAGATTAAAACGAAACAAACTTGCAAATTTGCCATGACCAGATAAAAACTGAGACACTTTAAAATTAATAGACACGAAAGACTCGGAATGCAAGGAAAACGTTGGTAAGGAAAAGGGCGAAATACGCCAATAAATACAGTAATTATATTTTCCACATGTATCGCATGATTTCAAGGCTGCAACAATGGGAAGAAGACTAAATAGACATGCATTAGCTGAGTGTCAAATGATTTCGTGCTGTTTAGGAATGACGAAATTCCTTTTCATACTCCTGGAGTTATTATGGCCCAGTGGAAAAGCTAGCTGAACTCTAGTAATTCGATCCCGCCTTTATATCCACAAAATGCGTTGTTTGTATGGCCGAGTTTATAATTTTATTCATGAATAACAACAAATTTCCTTTAAAAAATCATTCATGATCACATAAAAGGTTTTATTCAAAGTATATTATATATGATTTGTAATTAATTCGCGCTTTTGATATTCTAGGAGAGCTGGTTGTTATCGGTTTGCAAGAAATAAAGACAAGGAATAAGCATGAATATTTTAAGTGCGTAGTGTCTTTGCGGCTTGGTAGGAATTAAATTTTGCAGTCAGTGAATGACAAAAAGTTGTAATTCATCGTATTTTCGATTATTATGTAGTGCATAAGCATAGAATTTACTGGAAGTCTGTGATGTATAGGATTAGTCCTGTTCAATGTTTATACCCTTAATTAATAAAATAAATCTGCATAAGTACATAATTTAACGAAGCACCTTAGAAAGAAGCCTTAGAAACACTAAAAACATATTGTTTATATAAAGTCAGTGCATCGCCAGGGGAAAATAAAAAAAATATTGCGATGATCTGCAAATCTGGATTCTGCACAACAGGGAATTTTAGAACTCAGCATCGAAAATGTCGGATTTCCTCGCGTACCATAACGCATACATATATTCTCGACCTACATGATAAAATACTGCATGGAATGTATGAGCACTGTAAGCATGAAAGAGAGAGTTAAAATATAATATTCATTGTGACAAGGCACCTGAGACCTTAAATAGAACAGAATTTCAATAGAGAAAAACGCATGTTATTTTATGATAAAACGCTTTCTAAAGAACTCCCTTCATTCAAATGCAAAATGTCCATTGAAAAGAAATTGAATCTCTTTCATAAAATATCGCTCTCAGACACAACCCCATCCCATTCTAATCCGCTTCTTACGCGCACGTATTGAGTTTACTCGTACCTATGAAAAGCTCAGCTCATGCAACAATATGTGCCTTTATTTGTGAGCTCATCCATTCATACATATTCGCAGTAATGGACAAGACAACAATAAGGGACCCCACGGAAAGAATCCTCTTTATTCAATTCATATCCATATTACTGGCCGGCCCTGACATCGATTGCACTACACATATCATTCGCAGGCATTTTCCTGCATTTTTTTTTTCATTTTTCCTGAAGAATATCATAGACCGTATTCTCTCCACCCCTTCGACAAGAGCCACCCTCAGCGCGCTGGATTTCAACTGTTCATGTAAGGCAGCGAGTGGCTTTGATTGACTGCCATTGGTTTTGTACATTAGTAGGCGGAGGGCTGAATAAAAAGAATGGAAGATCTACTCCTGCCCCTGCATTTGGGGCTTCCCATCGTGCTCCTGACACGCGAAGCTGACGTAATTGGGAAACCATGGATCTTCCTCTTTATTTGGGGTTCTATGATATTCGTTCGTCTACGGTGAATCCTACAGCGAGCTGGGATAATTTTTTTTCAAAAAGGTGCCACTTGCATGCTATCTCAGTCATTTTCTTTGGGAACAGCTTTCCATAATAATTTGTACTGCAGCCAGATTCATCCGCATATATAAATCAAAATATTGAGTGTAGAATAGTTTGTCTTCCATATTCAGTTGTTTCCTTTACTTTAGATAAAGTATTAAAATAAATTCAAACTATTATGCTTCTTTTGAAATTGTGATTTTTCCATTTCTAAGTTCCTTGTACGAAATAAATGAAGGATTGTAATCGCGAAAACATTTTGAGGCTTCAAAGTTCAACGGAAATATTCATTTTGACAGTTCCTGAATCCATTTGGATTATTTTTTACGTGAAGTCTCTAAACGTGTGGATAGAATGAAGTATTCTTTGTTCTTAAACGCATTCTAAAATCCATTCAAAATTATTGTTTTCTTAACGTCTCTACGTACGTTCATGAGCATGTGTCTCTCATAAATCAAATACGATTAGCAGTAGAACGTCAAAATTTGTATATGGGTTAGAAATAACATCTAGTTCTGCACCTCCCTTTTTTATGGCGATCCCGTCAGTACCAAAAGTTATATGTATCCTCTCTTATCTCTTATCTCTTATCTTATACCCACCTCTCTTATCCAGCTTAAGAATCCTAACTTGGCCCTTTAGTTTCGCTATCGTTGGTCGTAGACATCTATACTATCAAAATCTGTGCAAGTCTCTCTGTTAGGCTGTTTTTGTTTGTAACATTATCTTCTCCAGGACGGCGGGATTTGAATTTGAGAGGTCCCCCCTGATTCCAAAAATTCGTTCCAATCCATTTCGATCATTTTCATCTTCGTGCGATTTTTATCAGACAAGATGTTAATTAAAAACTGTGAAAACGCTAATTTTCGCCCTCATTTTTCCGAGTGGCAACAGTCTCGGTCAAATGGAGATAAATATCAGTTTTATTTCGATAAGTGTTACCACTGTTCGCTTTCAAACTGTAGAGTTTGTTTAGTAAAAAATTTGTAAATTTTACAAAATATGAGATAAAGCTATCACTGCCAAACATTAAATGTATTATTATTGTATAAGGTCATATTCTGAAGTTGAAGAAAGCACGCGATCGCGGGTAACGTCATTTATGTCGAATATGTTTCGCTAATTTCAATATTTTAAATAAATAGATGTTTTTGGCAACTTTTTTATTTCAGTTTAAGATACTGACATGACATATTATTGGGACGTTCATTCTTTTATTGATACTGAGAAAAAGGTTGCTACATTACATTAAATTTAAATCATGGCGTCGATCGTATATGTATTAACTTGAAGTGTCAAAAGTTTTTGCATCACAGAATTGTAGATATACACATTTTATACCCGTAAAGAAAACCGATATTTTGTCTTTATATTTATATTTGCTTTATGTATCTCAACTTCATATGAATACGAATTAAATAAAATTATAGGAGCTAAATAGTTTTTAACTTTTTCCATTTTTTGTCAAATTTTTTATGGTATTATAAATTTTTGTATATAGTATATCGTTATATTATACTTACGGTTACTAGTATATACTAATTGTATAGTAGCACGTTTATCGTAATTTTGGAATGCTGGAAGCAAAGAGAAAACGTGCGTTCCCCTCTTCCTCTAAAACCTATTCTGCCTGAAACAGAAATATAATTTTTAGTTTCACTTTCCAAAAATTTACGTTAGGTTTTCAGAAATTGAATCATCAGAGGCGTTTAACTGTGTTTGATTTTCCTTCTAATTGCTTTTACTTCTTTGTACGAAGCAAAAGAAGTGTTGTAATCACGAAAAATTTCGGGTATCACATTTCGACGAAAATAGTCATTTCGAATGCTCTCGAATCCATTTGAATGATTTTTTCCCTGGATATTTGTACATATGAGCAGAGTAAACAACTCTTTTTTTCAATAAGGATTGGAAAGTGGATTTAAAATGGATTCAGAAGAGATACTTTTATGGCATACGTATGTATATCGCATAACCCAAAAACGTTTAGCCATAGAATGTTGAAATTTTGTATATGTGTGTGCTATAACATTTACTTAGCAATTTTTATATTCCCATCCTGTTCCCCGGCTCGGTGAGCTCAGTATTTTTATTCTTATATTTTGGTAACTTATATATTTTTTTTTCTTTAAATTAGTGGAATTATGTTGCTCTTATGTTCCGGCTAAGAATTTTATGCTTTTAGTTAATCTGGCTGCTACAGTTTTAGAATTATCAACAATTTAGAAGTGGCACTAGACCTAACGAGGCCTCCATTCGTTTACATTTGAAACGTTTAGTAGAATAGTGAATTAAGTCAGTTTTTGCACTATCTCCAGTGTGTTTTTGTCTAGTAGGACCGAAAGTTAACTTTCAGTTTATGCACCGAAAATTTTGTCTTTCTGTCCTTTGGTTGGATTGCTTGTTTTTGACTAAAAATTTTAGTTTTAATTGTAATTGTAAAATGTTTTTTTTATTATTATTTTTAACTGTATTTGGTGTTTTAGATTTTCTGTATTTTAGAATTTTTAATGAAGATGCTTTGGATCTTTTTTATGCATTTTTGCTTTCCCGCGAAATGAGAGAACTGAAGTGATTGAATGCGAAATATATCTATAACGAAATTCGAGGAATAAGTTTAAAATGAAGTACAGCAAGGAAATGCACAATTTATTATGTCATACAAGGAAGTCATGTGGTGTCGACATCAGGTACTTTTATCAACACTACAGAGATACATGCATTTATATAATTTTCTAAAATCTCCGTGAATCACTTCTTGATATTTAAATGAATGAAATAAAGATTATACTCTGAATATTATTAGTTGCATCTCGTTGTGTACTTTTATCATTTATGAAAGGAAAATTAGATAAACTAATTAATATCAACATTTTTAAATAGTTTTTCTAGCGTAGGTGTACATTAATCAAGGACACTAATATTGTTATGTCCTTTTTTTTTTTTTTTTTTTTTTTTTTGATATCACAATGCAAAATGTGCGTGCTTATTATTGAACTGAAAGCATTTGTTTTTTCATAATAATTGTACAGAAAGATAATCATAAATATTAAAGGAAACTGAATCTATTCTAGAGTCGATTGTGTTTTCCCCACAAAAGGATATATTATCTCTTTATCTCCTTTTATATGTCTCGCTGCTCTGTCTGTCTATATATATTTTGATCGATTGGCAGCTAGATAAATATCAAGTAAATCATACATCTGTGAAACGTTTTCTGTGTTAATGTATTTGCAACTTGCGACTGCAGCACATATTTGCGATACGTAGGTGCAATAGATCATATGGAGGAATTAACAATGCATTTTACAATTCTATGTCTAGACAAATATTTTAACATCGCACGTATTTTAAACTTTCAACTTGATAAATTTGCGTTTGAAATGAAGTCTTAGTACTTTCAACAAAAATGATTGCTCTTGATAATGTATCCCCTTCTTTGTAAAGGCGTTTGTCTTTGTAGGTGTGCTACATGGTTTTTATATAAGTCTAATCTGCAAAGTTTAATCTGTAAATCAAATTTTCATCGCTATTAGTTGGCATATTTTCTCCTCCATTGATTGCAGAGCAATTAATATGTATTATTAGCCCAAAGAAACATTATTCCAGAACGGCTATTAATCTCAAAATGGGATTTTGTGTAGAATCACTATAAACGTCTGAATCACTTTTCAAATTGTTGCCACCAAATATTATCTCCCTGCATTATATTTAAAGAAATTAAATAACGAAGAAGTTGCATAAATGTATGTATGTTTTTCGCATTGTGAAAAAAAACCGCGGTACCTAAAAGAATCAAATTTTGAATAATGAAGTCCTCAACCCGAATATGAACACCTGGAAGCCCGAATTTGAATTTTGAATTTGTTTCATTGTATATTTCATATTTTGTAAAACTTTAATGAATTTTATTCAGAATTTGATTTTTTTTTTTTTTTTTTTTTTTTTTTTTTTTTTTAAATTTTCGCTTGTTCTTAGAATTTGAAAATTTTGAGCGAGAATTAATACGACTATCATACACAGACATGCACTCACACTAATATTTTTGGGCGTAAGACTATGCATAAACAATGGGAGAATTGTTTTAAAATGGCAACATAATACCAATTTAGTCAACTATAGTCTGTTATATCAAAATAGACACTTCAAGGTTTTCCGGAGGTTTGCCGTTTGTGATCGTAGCACATGTCGTCATCACTGTATAGTACTTTCTCCACCTCATTTGAGACGACGTAATTAAGTCAACCTTTATTTGTGCGCTTTACAAGAAGCGAAATACACTAAACAAATATGAAATGTGAAAGAAAATGTTAGGAGACTACTGTTTGCCGCAGCTGTTGTTACCATGGCTACGAAGCAAAGTGCGGAAGGACAAGGGTCGGGTGCGGAAGGATAAACATAAAGGGTCTGTTCTAAAGCAACAAACTTTAGAAAAGAAAGCTGTGGACTTCATTTTTATCAGGAGAGTCACACTTAGGTGACTGCGGAGGAGGAAAGAAAGGGGGTGGCCGTTGCCACGATTTCAAAGGAAAGCGCAATAATGCAGATTGCTGAATAAATTTCAACACAAACGCTAACGGAACTATAGAATAAAACTGGAAGGTGCAATTGTGAAATATATGGAGTAAAAACAAGGTAAACATTGAATTAGTAAATAAATATGGTACTTATATAGCGTACATCCTTTGAAACCAAAACATTCTCATTTAGTATGTTTTCTTCACCGTGCTGTAAATAATTCTAATATCACATGCTTCGTAAACATGATTTATATTTCTTGGAAACAGCACTGAAACTGTTAATGTTTGTAACAATTATTAATTTTTAACTATCTTAACCGCCAATTTTAGTGTTTCAAGACTTTATTGATTATTATACGCAAAAGGAGGCTGGATAAGTAACATGTTATAACATGTGATTTACATGTGATTTTAATCTGCAGTCTGTTTATAGTGCATTTAGGTACAGCTGATTTCAATACCTGCGCATGAAACGGTGACGTTTCGTGTTATTTATTAATTTCAGTATTTTCCTTTAGTTATAATAGGTTAGTGTCTCTGACTGCTGTACCGGAGGATCCGAGTTCGAATTACGGGAAAGGCATGGATGTAAATTGTCTGTCCCTTCTTTGACACAACGGTGGAACACCTATTAGATGCCTTCATAATACACTCATGTCCATAAATTAAGGATAATTCGGAGTCACGCGGAAATCGAATAAAATAAATATATCACCTGTAAAATCACTATACACATCTTCAAGAATCATATGCAAATTTCAGGAAGTAACCAGATGACACTGATGATACGTCACAATCACGAGAGTGTAATAGAGTGATATATAAGGAATGCAGGCAAAGAAGTAAAATTGTTCGCAGGCGCTTTATAAGCATTTCAGTGCAATAACCGAATAGTTATGACACAAAGGGCGCATTTGGATGATTTTTGACGTGGTAGCATTATCGGCCGTCTGGAATGTGGGCGTACCCAACTGGAAGCATCAGACGAACTTGAAATTGCCCAGAGTGTCATCTCCAGGCCTTGGCAACGATTCCAAGAGGATGGTAATGTGAGTAGACGTTACAGCACAGGTCGCCCCAGAGTTACAACACCGAATGAGGACCGGTATTTGGCAGTTACTGCCAAAAGAAACAGGCGGAGAACAGCTTTAGACCTGTCTTGTCAGCTCTCTTCAGCCACTGCTACGACAATTTCAAGGCAGACTGTGTACAGACGCTTAAAGCAGATTGGTCTATATGCTCGTAGACCTGTCAGATGCGTTCCACTTACTGCAACTCACTGTCGTCTGCGGTTAGCCTGGAGTAGAGAGCATGCATTGTAAACATCGCAACAGTGGGCTTCCGTGGTGTTTTCCGACGAGTCTAGGTTTAGCTTGCAGTCTGATTCTCGCCGAACTTTCATACGGAGAGCTCCAAGTACCCGTTACCACCAAGAAAACACCACTGAACGACACCGTTACGGTGGTGCAGGAGTGCTCGTTTGGGGTGGAATTATTCTGGGTTCCAGAACTGACTTGCATGTTCAAATTGGAACCATGACAAACCAAATATATCGGGATGTCATTCTGGAACAACATGTACGTTTGTTTCGGGGCGCCATGGGCGCACAATTTGTGTTTATGGATGACAATGCTCGTCCTCACCGTGCAAACATCGTAAGCGAATGCCTTCAGACGGAGGATATCACCCGTATGGACTGGCCAGCATTCTCACCGGACTTGAATCCAGTACAGCACGCGTGGGACATGCTTGGCCGACGAGTTGCAGCTCGTCAACCTCCTCCTACATGTTTACTGGAACTTCGGAGAGCATTGCGTTTTGAGTGGTGTAATATCCCCCAAGATCAGATCGATAATTTGATACTCAGTATGCCTAGGCGTTGTACTGACTGTATTGCATCGTTTGGGAGACATACAATGTATTAACAATCATACCAACCATGTAATATTGGTTTTTTGTAAATAGGGTTTTTTTTTGTAATTTGCTCTCCAGATAGAAAAAATCGCTAATTTTTTTAATAATATCAAACATATAGCATCTTTTCTTTCTCTTTACCTTTTGCTTAATAAATAAGCTTTACAAATAAGTCAAATTTGTTTTACTTCTAACTCTTCCTTTGCCTGATTTTGGATTATCCTTAATTTATGGATATGAGTGTAAAATAACTACCGCTTCCGACCTTAGTAGTGACCAATTACTGCACACCATTGGAGGGGGAAAAAATCCTTTTTTTCATGTTGAAATCTTGCATTGTTTACACATCTACCCACCGCTTCTAAAAATAAAATGTAATAACTGTTTATCAGAAATTATCATGAGCAAGGGCTTCTTCATTACAATAGTCTGATAATTTATTAAAATTATTAATAATATTTACACTCTTTTTGTAATTTTACAAATATAAGTATAGTAAGTATTTTTGTATCGGATACATTGAAACTTGAAATAGATGTGCAAGTGTAAAATTTGTAAACTGAATTAAATAGGTACTTCATGGTCATCTGTATTCCTGGTTTCAACATTCAGTAGAATTGCCCAGTGTTTTGAGGTAATTTCGTGTATGGAGGCTAGAGGATGTTGACCAGACACATATTTGAGTGTATGGTGTGTTTGCGTATTGCACGCTTAATGTGTAAGTAAACAGTACCTGCTGGCTATGAAAGTGTAAATATCGACAATATAGACTTTCATTTGTTTGGCAAAAACTAACTTTTATCTTATAAACTCCTTCTTTTTTATTATTGATGAAGTAATAGATCTTAAACCACGTAATGATAGTCAAAGAAATGTTTCTCATGAATTTAAAGTCGCCAATGAATTGAAAACTTTTCGTGCAATGCGAATAATCAGAATATCTTAATAAAGCTATCATAATAATCTGGTATTTTTTAGAGTTGGAATTTTGCCTAAAAATATTTTGTGTTTTTGAGACACGCGGATTCCGTATAAAATAGGATAACTCATATGTTTGGGAAAGTTTAAGTTTAAATCGTAATCAGTGTTTAATTAAATTATATATCTTGTTTTCCCTACTTTGGTAATTTTAACGATCTAATATGAAAATTGGCCTTAAAAAATCCTCTCATGGTGTCGCTGAAATGTGAAACATAATGTATACTCTGAAGACAAAAGTAACAATTACGATAATTACCATAGTGTTTTTGCTCATGGCTGTTACCAGCTTTATAACTCGAATCAGGTTTTATTGGACATTGCGCAATCTATTATTATTAATAATCTATGATAAATAATTAAGCCGCCCAGACGGGAAAGTGGTAAGTGAATCTGACTGTCGTACCGAAGGTCTCGAGTGCGAATTTTAGAGCAGTAATGGATATAATTTATCCTTCCCTTCATAGGAGGCAACGGTGGTCGACCCATTAGGTGTACTCATGGAATAACGGGAGCACCGTTTCCAGTTTTAGTAGTCGCCAAAGCCTATAAACGGTTAAAGCCCGCCATTAGGAAAAAAAATATTTAGTTTTGGTTTATGGGATTATAGCAAAGTCTCGAGGGCTCTCTGCCTGAGGGAAGGAATGCCTTCGTGGAGAACATTCTTAGGGAAAGTGGCTCGTTTAAATGTTGCGCATGGGGAAAACCACAAAAACCCCATACAGATGTCTCGTTCGCGTAATTATAACCTCATACCGAACTACCAGTGACTCGGCGGCTGATGGGGGAAAAAAGGTAGGTAAGGTTGGATACTAGCAGAGCCCACCCCATTGGAGCGAATGATTTTGGTTATGGCTCGTATCGATGTGTGCATGGACAAAGTCAAGGGACTGTGCATTGCCAAGTTTGTGCAATTCTCTTTGATGTTTTTTTAAATGAAAATAGGTCAATGTTTACATGGATACCGAGTTTGTGCAATTCTTCGACTTGTTATTTTCAAGTTGTCGATTTTGAGAAAAGCGCGAAGCAGTGCGCGCTTTCCCAGTTTGTCGCCAAGGATGTGGGCTCTTCTAGGATTTTACCGGTAGTTAACTGTAACTGACTTCATGTTAAGTTAGTAGAGAGAAAAATCTACATTTTTTTGCTAGGTAATCCACGTTGCTTGAAACTAAATCGTTTAATTATCCCAGCTGCTTATTACTAAAACAATTCAGTTAAAACTTTGTAAGATGTGCATGCGTGCTTACATGATTCGTTATTATTTCTTCTTACGTTAGTACATCATAAATAATTCCAGACAAAGCCAACTCATAAAATCATTACTGCTCATGTCAAAAATTTCCGACATTTTACCCGGCGGCTGGCATAGTATGCGTTTAAAAAAACGATCGAGATTAATATGGATGAGCTAAAAAGAGAAGCTATATTTCATTCAAATATGAATAAAATAATTAGCAAGAGAAAATAATTATTATAAAAAATACTATAAGAAAATATGCAGCTTTTAATAAAAATGTGTTTCGATTTTCCTCGATCGATATCATTTTAATTCAGTAGCTTATCGATTCTTCAAATGAAATATTCAAAATACTCATGAACAAATTTTTTGTGTGTAAAGTATAACTGATAAGCATTAATTCATTACTTCGCAGAAAATATTTAATAAATCGGAGAATAAAAAATGTTTCCTACTTGAAATCTATGTAAACACTATTTCAATTAATTTCTGCAGAATAAGTATTTTAATGAAATTCTCCTATGTATTAATTAACAGATTTGAAGTTATAGTTAATTGACGTACAATCATGTGTTTCGCTAATTCAGCTAAAAAGCGCCCTTTTAATATACATTCATATTTGGTTCATTTTATTTTGGGTGCTGTTTTCGGATCTGAAATATTATTAAAAATATCTAGATTTCATTTTAAACGGCTACACATATAAAAATTATACGCATCTGGAACACTTCGTTTGTTACATGATTGTAGTGCTAAAATGCTGAGTTAACTGACTTTAGACGGTTGTTTTCCACTCGCAATAACAGCTATTATATTTTATGAACTTTGCTTAGGATTGTTATAAAAGATCATCTTGTAAGTATGAAAATATCGCCTGCTTTAATAACGATTTCTTAAATAACATGATGTTCTGCAAACACAAAACAAATGCAGAACGATTTTTTTCTGTAATAATCAAAGACAGTTTGCTTGTGTGCCGAATAGCTCAGATGTACGGATGCGATCTATGTAATTTTTGTTTGAGTAGTTTGGATGTACCTTGGAGCGATTTTTGTCGAGATTTAGTTTAAATCTTCTTATTTAATACTGAATGCATCTCTGTTGTTTGCATGGCGGCAGGGAATCAAGCAGTTATAAGCCTTGGGCTCGAAGTCGATATTATGGAATGCGTTTGAGTCTTTGGTGGAAAGGAGCATTTAAAATATTGTCCAGCAGAAAGTCTTATCAAGAGAATGATCGTAAAAAAAAGAAAGATGGTAGAACCTTGGATCTATTTGGCGGATGTTCTGCATACAAACTGAGAAGCGCCGATTTCTTGCGGGTGTTATTCAGTCGGCTGCTGCGGTGTGTCTTGCACAACTATTTCAATGATGGAAACGGTTAAAGGACAGATACGTTCTGCCAGATTCAAAACAGAAGTAGACGTTCTGTATGGCACCACAATAAGTGAAAGACCGTTCAAACTAAAAACGTTAAATGGATTTTGATTTACTCATAGCACTTAAGTTAATTTTTAATTTTAGTGATTCTAAATTTATAATTTATGTATACTTATTTTTAGTTTATTTTAAATTTAAATTTAATTTTGCTATTATTTCTATTTTAAATAGTGTTAAACGTTATGCTCTAAAACTGCACGCTTAGTTAGAAACACGTGTAACTTCTATAAGACCAAACTGTTCATTATGTACTAGAGAGAGATTTGTAATTCATCCTTTATGCACTCTTTCGTGCTCTGTCCATGTCAGAATTATTTGTCTTGTAATAAACTCCTGAAAGGAGGTGGAGACAATTCCTATTAACCTTTGGTAGCCACCAAGTCTCTCCGCTCTCCGTCACCCGTATGTAACCTAAGAACAACTTCATCATAACCATTAAATTTTATTCTAAGTGCATTCCTCCATGGGTGAATGTATGGTGTAAGCGATTATCCCGTCTTTCTAACATAAGAAAGTCCATGATTGGAATTCCGAGGAAGGTATAATTTATTTCGCATGTATTACTAATTGGTAATTCTCATTTACCATCACATGGATTTAATCGACTGGTCGACTGGATCTCATATTTCTCCTCTGCCACTCATAAATGTGAATAATTTTAAAAAGTATTGCATTTCATCATGCGTGTTTTTATGGTGTAAGTGTCGGGGCGTAATCTAGCACTGGACAAATCCCGGACAGATTTCTGCTTTTGAAAAAATTTCATGACCTTTCACATTTAGAAATGTGTTATCGACTAATTATATTTTATTAGAAATTTGTTTTAGTTATGCCGATATTCGAATGAAACAGTACTTTGCTAGTAAGATATTTTTAAGATTTTAAAATTAAACGTTTTTTAAACGAATAAAGCTGTACTGAGTAATGCACTTGTATAATAATGGAAATAAATTAAGTATACCCCATATATCATCCGAAAAAGACGTTTATTTATCGCGGGGGGGGATTCAATTTAATGCAAACTAAAAAATAATAAACACTTCGAAGAGGTTTCCTTTTAAGTTCTTAAACCATAATTTTACGTGTGACATTGCTAATTACAATCCCCTACTATGGAAATTCATGTAAATATAAATTTTTCTAAATCTTTACTGACATTTAAATGCTACTGTATATTTATAGAGCAAAGCAAATTCTGCAAGTGGATTCAATCATTCTAATGCCATACGTTTCTAGTAAATGAAAACAAAATCCAATCTCAGATGGTAGACAAAATTGCTGCATTATTGAGAAACGAGCATTTGATGAAGCTTGGACTAATTGGGTACATTAAAGTACTTCTTGCGTTTTATTGCTATTCCACATAAATGTTTGATTAGACCTTCTGAAATCTTAATGCTTCTCAGAACTTCAGAAAATTGGATTTAGCTCTAGTATTTAATGCGATTAGATTCTACATCCGCTGGGCTGTTATCTCTGCCGAAAGATGCAGTTTTGCTGTTGGTCATTTGCACAAAAACGTTTAACCGTTCAACCTGAAAGTATAAGAATTGAAATTTCCGAAGATAGGCAAGAATTCATTCGCATAATAGAAATGCAAAAGAACTAAAATGGTTTCATGAAATCTGTATCAGTATCGCTTATAAACTTTTGTTTATTTATTTGCATTTAGAAGTTTTATATTTTTAGAATAGAATATTGTGTATTATTAGCCCAAAAGGGACATTAGTCTGGAAACGGCATTTTGCGTTGAATCACTATAAATGGCGTATAACTTTTAAAAGTGTTGCAACCACATATTATCGCCCTGTATTATATTTAAAAAAATTAAATGATGAAGAATTCGCATGAATGTATGGCATGTGTCTCGCACTGTGAAAAATTGACGGTACCTACAAATATCACATTTTGAATAACCTAGTCAAATTTTGAATTTCAAATTTATTTTATTATTTTTTTCATATTTTGTAAAACTTAACAAATTCTGAATAAAATACTCAACGATTTCAAAGCGAGCAGTGAAAACATTGCATGAAAAAAAAAAAAAAAAAAAAAAAAAAAACATTTTTATCTCTAGCGCGCGAGACTATCTATCGGAAATTCTAAAGATATGCTGTCTTTAAATATTTTGTAAATTTGCTGTTGAATCGAGTTTTACGTGGCTAAGAGCCTGATATTTAATAAATAAAGTTAACGGACAAAACGTTAATATTATAGGTACAAAAACGTTTTGTAAAGCCATATTAATAAGAAAAGTAAATATTTATATGATGAACTGAGAAAAGAAAAAAAAAAAAAAAGAAAAAAAAAAGAAAAGAAAAACAGAAAAATAGATGCCAACAATTAACGCATCGGGATTCTAAATGTATGCTGCTATTTTACTTAAAATATTTTGTGATTTTGCTGTTAGATTGTATATGGCGGAAGTGCGAATAAAATGATGCTTAATAATAAAGCTAAAAAGACAAAAAAAAATCTGTTAGTAGGAGTGAGTGTAACAGCACGCTGGTACACTATAAGCTCAGTTAAAGCGTAGCAAATCCTTTTAAGCGACCGTTAAAATTTGAACCCTTTCAGATTTTCTAAAACTTTATTTTGATTTATTTATTTATTGAAATTAAAAAAATAGGTTTATTATGCGCTTTTATTTATTCAAATTTTTGAAAACGGGTTGTTTTTAACGTGTTTTCTAATTTTTGTACTGTATTATCGATTTTGTAATTGGCAGTGTATTGATGTTTGTAACATAAAGACAGTTCAATTAGGACCGGAGATATGGTCAAAAACACTCTTACTAGGTTTTTAACAACAGTTTTGTTGCCAAATGGCAATACTGGGTGTTTATGGTTCAACTTGGTCGCATTCTGGTAGTTTTTGGAAAAAGTATTTCCCAAATTCTAAGAGCAATTAGTCTAGAAGCTCTCAGAAATTCTTGGACAAACGCTATAGTTATCGGTTGAAATAAACCTGAGAGTTAATCACTTCGGTTCCTTCACAAGCAGACTGCACTTTAAACCATTACTGTGTGATTATTTCTGATGACTTGTAATATTCCTCGCGTGGTAAGGTGAATTTTCCTCATGTCTGTTTGTTTTTCTTGAGATATTATTAGCTGTTAACCTTGTTGTATGATCTGGCAGCAACTTACATAATTTACAAACATTTTTCTGTTCATCTGGTGTAATTGTCGCCCAGACTTTACAGTGGTTAAGGGAACCCTTTGTACTGAAAGCCTCGGGTTCGAATCCCGGAGAAGAAATGGGCGTTTGTAAATGTATAGTGTAGGTATGTATAGTGTAGTGTAATGTATAGTGTAGGTAATGTATAGTGCAGCATGGAGGCATTCTAAATATGTGGCGAGCCGAAAGTCCTCTCGTGTGGATTGGTAGGAGTGGAGAAGGGTGGGAGACCACCTGATACCCCCGGGGTGCTCTCGATCAAATTTGGGGGTGGAAAATAGAAGTTCAGCCTCTTTTTTCGGACTAGGCTCTGTCAACCATTGTTCCATGTAATATGGACACGACAATAATAAGAACATCTGTTGTAATTATGAGGGAGATAACCCAAAATATGTAACAATACTTTCTCATTTTTCTGAATCAGAAAATATTGTTTTAATATCTTGTTCTAATAATATCTGCATATGTTATCCTTTTCTCGAAGAAACTTGTAACCCCTAGACAGTGCGTCCCCAGGTGGCGAATAGAGGAACCCCTCTAGTGGTTTTCCTTTGGGTGATAGAAGAGAAATAATGCACCTTCCGTGGGCCAACAGGTAGAAGTCCACCCTTTCGGGCAATAACACTCCTTTCTGTGATGAGACTAGATCACTTTTGCCTATACGAGCCTCAAGCGTTAGATAAGGTCTCCATTTTTCAATGATTGCCAATGCATATCCTCATCGCGGGTAACTAGAACGGATAATATGATAAAAGAGGCTCGGAATCTCAAGAATAATTATAACATAAATGTCACCCTCTCGGATGCAAATGCCTGGGGAAAATATACATCGAAGAAACATTCAATTCCAATGAAGCACCAGCTCCATAACATCCATGATGGAGATCGACTTATAACTAAAACCATTGTCAGGCTTAGAATTGGTCATGACAGTGGATTGAAATTTGGCAGACAGAGAGAGTATAAAATCCTATAGAAACTGTAGTAACTGCCCAGATAAAGAATTGGCAACTGCACGCATGTTTGATTGTCAGTCCATCCTTTCTGAATTGTCAAAAATTGTGTTCTTGTTTAAGAGAAAGAACCACTATAGCGATAATATTTTGCAGATTTCCAGGGCTGCCATCTTCGCCTATGGCATTATTTGAATAGGCTTTATTATAGTCACAGCAACAATATTTGGTATCTTTAAATTGTACCTCTCAAATTAATCGACACGTAAAATTCCTGATTAATTTTAAATTACATAAAATCAATCAAAGCCATGTAGAAGTTATTTTTATGAAATACTTCATTTATTTGCTCTAAAAGTCTAAACATAAGAGATATAATATAAGAGAATAAATTGTGAAAAATTTAAAATTAATGTTAACAATACTGAACTCAATATGGGTCGATAAATCTCAGGAGTCGAATTACAGAATTTCAGCCTCACGGACTGAAAAGTGAGCTGACCACATGGCATATTAAGTATTCTGAAATGTGCTCTAAGATTGCGAGATGATAGATGCAAAACAGTAAGAGGATTTACAGTAGTTTTCTGCATTTACACAATAATCCGAAATTCAGTGTTGTATTTCTGAACTTATCATGAACTACGACTGCTGGTGATCAGTACAGAAATATAATGACCTACATTTGCTGCATGCACTTTAACAGTTTACTTTTAAAACACAGCAAAATAATTATAAATTTATAAAATTTCGTAAATATTTTGAATGAATAATAATACTTTTCAATATTTGCTACTCTGATTAATTTGCTATCGTGTCCATGAAAAGTATGTTTATTCGTATTTAATATACAGGGTTATCCAAATTAAACTTCCCCAACTCAGAGGCCTGCGCAGAGTGTTGTATGGGTCATAATGTGATGAAATTTTAAAAACAGACACTTCAGATCATGCGCTCGAGATTTATTACACAAAAAAATTAGTACAAGAAGTTGCCGATAGGTGGCGCTGTAACACTAGTAATGTGCATATTGCAGCAACGTGATTTGCAGAAATAAAGCTTCTGCGCAACTTATCCAAAAGACGAGCCCTACAAAAGTGGAAGACAGTCTTTGCGCAGGCAGTTGTTTCCAGATCGCTGATGCACAATGGCGACTTTGAAAGACAAAGCTCTGTTAGTGAAACTTTTCTACCAGAATGACGAGAACTCTGCTGCGATAAGAGCATTCTGTCGGCTGATGATCTTACCCCGAGGACCAATTACACCATGCACTCTACGAGACATGATGAAGAGGTTCGAAAGAACGGGACAGCTGGGAATTTCACCACGTAGAGGACGACAGGTTGTGGAATCTGCATACGTAGAAGTCGTTGCTTTGGTGGTCGTGGAACCCACTAGCCAATCGCCACATGGTGTTGTCAGTGTGCCAACTGTTTCTCGTGCTGTTGATATGCCCTATACGATCGTCTGGCGTGTGATGCGTCGAATCCTCGGTTATTTTCCTTACAAAACCCATAGTCGCCATCAGCTGCCCGACGGGAATCCTGCAGTTTGGGAAACATTTGCGTTGCAGTTCCTTTCCCGAATGGAAGTCGATGCTGCTTGGCCGTGGAACATCTTTTGGACGGATGAGGCCCATTTTCACCTGAATGGTCAAGTGAATACGCATAAGTGCCGCATTTGGGCAAGTAAAAACCCGCGCGCTATCCATCAAGTGCCCTTGGACCATCCAAAGGTTACTGTATGATGCGGTTTCACTGCAACATTCGTCATTGGGCCTTATTTTTTTTTAAGATGTGACTCCAACAGGGTTCAAAACCTGCTCTGTCACAGGAAAACGGTATCAGGACATGTTGACAACGTTTGTGATCCCTGAACTGCAACAACGTGGCCGCCACCAGGACACGATATTTATGCTGGATGGTGCACCTCCCCATGTTCTTCGTGGCGTTCAACAGGTGTTACGGACATTTTTTACCGATGCACGTGTAATCAGCCACTGTTTCCCTACAGCTTGGCCTCCCCGCTCGCCTGATCTCGCGCCATGCGACTTTTGGTTATGGGGATTCTTAAGGGATCGGGTCTACCGAGAACACCTCAGCAACCTTGGCACATCTGAAAGACGCAATTATTCGACATTGTTCGTGGAATTAATGTGGACTTACTGCGTTCCGCTAGGGAACACACTGCTTTGCGAATGGAAAGAGTTGTAGAGAACCACGGCTCACATATAGAACATCTGTAGAATGTCTTGTTGATCTGCAGCGCCACTTATCGGCAACTTCTTGTACTAATTTTTTTTTTTTTGTTTAATAAATCTCGAGCGCATGATCTGAAGTGTCTGTTTTTAAAATATCATCACATTATGACCCATACAACACTCTGCACAGCCTCTAAGTTGGGGAAGTTTAATTTGGATAACCCTGTACTTCATTAGATTTGTTTTTAATACAGGTTCTTGTATTCAGTATTTCAAAGAAATGGTGTATATATATTCAGTTATCCGTCTAAGGAGTAAAACATAATTTGCTTATATTTGCATTCAAAATTACGCTATTATCAATCAATTTTGAAAACAGCCTTAACATTTTTCATTGAAATTCTGTTCCAAGGTGTGAGATAAGGTTATTGATAATGTTTTAGATTGAAGATAGTAATTTAGTTTTTTATGTAACCCGGAAACTTGTCAATATTTTACATCTTATTTTACCCAATTAAATATTGATTTTGTACCTATATTCAATCTTAGTTTATTAACTTTTATACGTAATAAATCATTTTACATAAAGGCAAATACAATTTAAAGCTATGTTAATGATAAAAGTTGGCTCGATAAAATCAACTAGCCATAATTAAAAATAATTCTGCCGTTCAGTTTTCATCTTTCAATAGGAGGTACTTAGGAATTGTCTGTACCCTATTTGAGCAGCGCTCGGCTTGTGGCCTCAATCCTAGCTCTACGTGTAGCATTTCATACCGCTCGAAAGTCATACGACAAAGGATAATTCACATCAGCAAAACATTTTATTTACCACTCAACGGCACCCTTTACCATTTTAGGGCGCTATTTCAGTACACATATACCATTACAAAATCTGCTTAATTCGACCCCCTTTACCTGGGCTTTACCATTTCCCTTACCTTTATCATTTCTACTAGATATTTGTCAATCACCTTGTGTGTATATATATATATAAATTATTATGGAAAAGTTATGTTAAAACTGTAGTATCTTCGGTATAATGTAACATGAAAATCTGAAGAGTCCAAGCTATTCCAAAAAAATAAGATTATGGAGGCAAGTCTATTTAACATTGAAGGAAATGGCTATCTCGCTAAATTGGCGAGCGTTTTGGAAACTACGTTTTGTGGCCAAATTTGGCGATAAATCGGCAAAAGTCGCGAAATGTTGTGGCTATTTGGCAATATTTCTCTCCAGTCCCGGGGTAACTAATTGATACTGTAACTTAATTACTGTAATTGATCCTTATACGGTTGCTCACAAATACGATCGGACACTTTATTAAAGGAATTTTTATTTCCTTTAATAAACATAATTGAAATAAAATAAAACAAAAAAGAAAGGCTTTTATTTTGATTTTACATAAATTCAACATTTTTTATAGTGAATTCATTTTCTAAAAGATGAAAGTAAATTCAAAAATCAGTATCGTTTGTTTAATGAGGAAAAATATTATCACAAAAATAATCGGAGACTTTTACTAACAGACAAAAATGGCAAAAACTTATACTATTTTTGCTTCATAATATATTGTGAGATTACCTTTACAATCGATCATTTTGTTTAATCTTTTGGGCATTGAGTCCTTAAGTCTTTTGTTATTTTTGGACTTTTTTTATGCCACTTCTTTTGAATCACTGCTTTCCGTTGCTGCCGCGAAGATATGCTCTGTTTTCAAATTTTCGAATCTAGCTCCTTCCAAAATATGTTCAATACGAGTAAGATCTGGCGATTAGGGTGATGCCTTAATTACTTCTGGGCACTAATATAACAGCTAGAGTCTAACATTGTGAACAGTATGCTTTGGATCTTTGTCCTGGTAGAATTTAAAACTTTAATATATTTTCTTTTCAGTAACTCGTTTAAATTTTTTTTTGATTTGAAAGTTCAAACAAATCCTGTCACTCTTATCCAGAAGTTGCTCTATCCAAAGGCTGTTCTGCCAGATCTACTTAACAGTTTTTTAGATTACTATAGTTTTCAAATAATTTTTTATTTTCAGATTTTACAGTAAATTGCCTGTGGTTACAATTGTACCAATGTACCTATACCACCAATGTGCCTATGTATGAAACTTTTTATTAATTGTATACTGAAGCATATATACGCACACGCCCTTGTTTGGCCACGTCAATACCACATATTCTCCATTAATATATTTCCGATGCAGCCCTTTCAGGAAGTCGCCAGGGTTGTGTTGTTCTAAATAGGTGCGGGTACCGGACGACACCCGATTTGTCATATTAAGCCGTCCGGGTGTCCGGGCCCTGCATTCACCTGTCACCTGTGGTTACAATTTTAGTATTATTTTTAGTATTACAATTTTAGTATCAGTGCATAATATTTATGTAAAACCTGCAGAGTGAACATTAGTATATCATTATTGTATTGTGTAATATGTGTAATTTCAGTATACAGCACCAACAAAAGTTTCTATTAAGCTCCTGACGCCGCGCTTTTGGAACGCCAACGAGTTCTCGCGTTGTACAGTTGCGGCTTCGGGACGATGCCTGAATAGTCCTAGTAAGCCGCTCGGGTGTCCGGATCCGCACTTGGCTGTCATCTGTGGTTACACTTTACATTAAGTAATTATTGTTTACCAATCTAAGCAGAAACTGCGCTGTAATTTAGTTCTGAAAGCCTTATTTAAGCATACTTTTGTTATATATATACATCTATACAAAGTATTCATAAGTTTTTTAAGCGATAGAAATACGTTATTAATAGTTCCAAGAGAATTTACTATTTTTAAATTCAATTCCAAAAGTCATAGAAAGCTCCTTAAATTAGAAATATTTAAAATTTTTCATTTACGCAAATAAGGGTTAGAACTGGCAACATGACAATACTGAAGACTGCCAAAGTTTTCTATAACAAGAATTCTGTAAGGTTACGTGAATAATATCTCTTGTTTGAAAAAGATGTATCAATTAATACTTTAACGATAACAGTCAGAGGAAGTCTTATCACTTAATTTGTTAAAATAAGAAATCATTTCCTAAATGGATTTTTTATTTTTAATTAAATAAAAATGCAGACCCTGAGCTCTTCAATTTGTTTACACCCCTGAATGATTTATCTGTCAACTGTTATCGTATGGAAGTCACAATTTGTATATCATGCTATTTATGATGCATATAACATGCCCCCAAATATGGTTATAGGGACCGAGGAACGTTTAAAAACTGAGATTTTGTAATTTTCACAAAACTAATTTCTTTGTTCAAAAATGCCAAAACAGGAATATTTGGTTCATTTAACCAATTAATTGTAAATTTTTGTCTCTCAATTTACATTTGTTTATGGGTGTCTAGATTGTCATGGAGATTGGAAATTGGAATATAAGTGGAATATAGATGGAACCTGCGATGAGCCCTAAATGGGGATCGACATTCAAGCAACCCTCACTGGAGAATAAAATTCACTTTTAAATAAATAGTTAATAAATATATTCTAAGACCATTAGGGAAAACGGTAGTACACAGGAGTTAGAATTGATATACATAATGATATGACAAACAGTTTTTTGAAAATGTTGAAATCTTGAAACTCCCAAAAATTTTACTTCTTCTCACAAATAATACTCTCCAGCTCACTCATTTAACAATTACTACTCAACAAATCATGGAAAAGCTTGAGAAAGTTCAACCAACAATATAAAAATACAACCATTGTTGCCAACATAATTAAAGTTACCAGATTTGCGTTACTAAGATAAAAACCCGAATGGGGATCATAACGGTTAATAATAGGTTAAAGAAGATTGCGTAGAAAATTTATCACAAAGATATCTGTTATTTCAGGCAGATAGTTTTCACTTATTTTAATTGTAAGGAGAAGATGGACTAGTTTATGAGGAGCATTTTTCTGTATTCATAATTTTTCTAAATGCCTTGCTTTTTATCTGCCTAAATGCCTTTTTCTTACTGTCTTGCTTTCTATCTAATGCACAAATATCCAATTTTAAAAATCTGTACATTTCAGGAAAAAAAATATATTTTTGTTTATTTTTAAAGCAGTTTATTTTTGAACTAGTTTAATTCTTGGCAAACATACTGGCCTCTATTCGTCCATGAATTACATATGAACATGTTTTCCATCGCGATTTAATTATGATGTAGTTAATGGCAGGTTTCATTTTGTTTCTCAGTAGTTAATAAGAAGAAAAGTATTTAAAGTTCTAGAACATTAAGTATGATAGCGAGTTATTTTACTCTGATGATCATATTCTTAAAAAATTATGCATTGTTCTGAATTCCTTTTCTTTTCCTCTCATTTTCGTAATAGCAAAGAACCTCAACACCCAGTATCAAAGGATTAATTAGCGATACTAATTAAAAACACATTTCAGCCGGCATAAGTGCCCAACTTAATGAGCAACAGAAAGCTTATTTTGTCGAAACTAAGAGCGCATTCCTAAAGCAACAGCCTAAGCCACGTGTTTGAAGTAATTTAAATCTAATCGGATTAAAAACGTAGTTCTATAATGGCCTTGCTTTTTTAAGTTGTTAATGCTGTCAGATTATTGTTTAAGATACGTTTGTCTGACTCTTACTTTCTTTTCTGTAAGTTGTGTTGATTCGATCTACAGCATCATCGAAGGAGTTTTGATGAAGATACATGTAAACAAGCTGCAGAAAATATCCGACTTAATTTTTTAAAATGTTTTCATTTATATTTTCGTAAATGACGTGCATATAAAAATAATTTTAAACCTAAGATTGTAACAGTACTTAACTGTTTGATCAGAACAAGATAATATATTCCGAACAAGAATTTATTGATAAAAAATACATAAATTCTTGGCTGGAAAAACAGTTATGCTGTTTCCGAAAATCTTTCATTTTTTCATGCAACTGCTTCTGAGACTGTGAACAATTGCTTATCATTTTAGAGCTTTTAAAATCATAAACATTTAGCTGTAGAGTGATTAGGTTTGTCGAAATAGGATATATGGAATATGTGCAGTGCCTTCGCCGGGATTCGAACTCTCAAACTTCTGGTTGCTGATCGGACGTGATTTCAATTACACCACAAAGGCATGCGGTAAGGAGGGATAAAATACACTGCTGGCCATTAAAATTGTAACACCAGGAAGGAATGATTTGACGACGTAAAAATCACATGAAAGGAAGAAGAGGTTGGGATATGCAAATTATTAGAATTTCAGCGCATTTAGACGACGCAGGAAGGAGAAATGACTCTTGAAGCACTGCATAAAAAAGTTGTGCAGTGAATTTCTCATTCGGAAAGCGCTTTGTAAGGTCAGAGATTGCTCAGAATATCGTGTTACGCCTCGAACAATAAGAAGAAATGCTTATCAGCAACTGTCGGAATCCGAAAGAGGCAGGATCGTTGCCTATCGAGAGCGCGGATTAACACTCCGTGATATCACCCGTCGCACTGGTCGACATCTATCTACTGTCATGCAAATATGGAATCAATGGATTGCTAAGGGTCATACTGATCGGCATGAAAGGTCGCAACACTCTCCCATGACTAACGCCCGAGAGGACAGACATATTGTGAGGTCAGGCCTGCAAAACCGTACAACGCACATAATGGACCATTAGTTAGTAAATGGGCATGTTTGCAGCACGTACAGTATCAGCTCGTAAGGTGCGTTGACGTTTGCAGCAACGTGGACTATCAACAGGGGGACCATTATTTCGGCTTCCCTTGAAAATGCAACAGAGACGGCGACTCTGGTGCGCCAAACAACAAAGCTGGGTACAGGAGTGGCACAATATCGTGTTTCCAGACGAGTTTCGGTTCTGCTTTCAGTATTCTGATGGCCTTATACGCGTCTGGAGGCTCCAAGGGACCGCACGTAGCCTCCTTGCATTCGATATCAGCCTAGGTCCCTGCATCTGGTGAGATGTTTTGGGCAGCCATTTGGTACTCAACACGCACATCTCTAGTTAGGATCGAACGTAATTTGGACGCAGATCGGTACATTTTCAGTACTTTTATGTCCAGTGGTTGTGGTCTATATTCGAGGCCTGCCAACAAGATAATGCAAGACCACATGTTGCACGTCGTGTTTTGACTTTCCTCGATACGCAGGGTGTTCGATTGTTGCCCTGGCATGCACGGTCTCGAGATCTGTTACCCATTGAAAACATCTGGTCATGGGTGGCTGAGAGACTGGCCCGCCATCCCTCTTCATCTAATGCGGTTGATAAAGTGGGGCATACACTTGAAGCAGCATGGAATGAATTTCTCCATTTCTTTCATCCAAGCCCAGTTCACCTCCGTGCCTAAATGAGTAAGGGCCGTTTTAGGTGGCAGGCCTGGCAGCTGTTTGAACTAATTACGCCCCCTGTAAGCACGCAACCTGCTTAAAAATTTAATCATTTTGTCTTCATGCCATACTGTAATTTGTACAATAAACATCTCTTTGTATTTGCTTTCCTTCATGGTGTTGCAATTTTAATTGCCAGCAGTGCACCATATATTTACTCCCAATCAGATAGCGGCTTGAAAGGAGAAGACCCATTCACCAAATTCAAATGGTGATGAGTTCTCGCCCATCATATTTTAGTTCAAGAGACACTTGCACATTCACCAGATTTAATTTAATACTGTAAGCAAGAAAAAATTGCAGTGCCCTTGCTGAGATTCCTCGAGATCTTTCGGTTACTAGCCGGAAGGATTTCAATTACACCGTAAGATTACAAGAAGCCTGAAAAGAAAGAAATTAATTTCAATGCACCTTCAGCATAAATTTGCTTTCTTCTTGCAGCGATTACCTAACGTGGGATTACGTTCCCATTTAAGATTTGTTTACAATTGTTGACCCAGCAATGTTTGAATTTGTCCGTAAGAGAGCCTAATCGTATTCTTTATAAATAAGACTGAAGTAGAAGGACAAGATACTAGGATTTTGCGATTAGTGTGTAGAATCTCGCTCGTTTTGCTAACATACACTAAGATAAGACTCTAAGTAGAACTAAGTGACTTATCGCTATGTAGTAGTTAAGCAAACAGAAAGATAAGAAGGGTATAAAATACTCTTTTGGTTAAGAACTGAAATAGTTGGACATAAGGCAATCCTTAGTCAAAGCCTACGCTAAAAATTAAATTCACAAGTTGAACCTACCACCTACTCTGACCTACACTGTCGTGACAGCATAATTTGAAAGATTAAATCTACGCCATAGACAGGAATATTATTATAGAATATCAGCTTTAGTGGCCTTCAACAGTCGCAACACGCTCTGACTAAAAATATCTCAAACGCTTGCTTAACTACGCTCGAGCTAAAATTTGCATTCTAGCAGGAAAACGGAAAGAAAGAAGTGACAGTAAAGGTTTTGGAACATAAAATAAATGATTAATTAAAATACAGATATATTCTTCTGGTCTACTGTACTCTTTTTGAAGCATTTCATGGTGATGAGGCAGAGATAAGTACATAAGATACTTGAGCTGCACTATTATTAACCAAAATCATAGCCTACCATAATATTTTGTCGAACAGTAGAGGTTTTGACCTGTACACGTTTGCCAGGTTCATAAGAACCGAATGATTTGATAAGAATTGCGTCATCATATTCGACATCATTGAGTAAATTATCAGTGTTTAGTGCAATATATTCCAATTGCTGAAATTTTATATTAAAATTATATAATTCTAGACAATGTGATCTATTTTTTATTAATTTCATCCAATTGCTCATTGTCCAAGTGAAAGAATTTTACGTACATGCTGTTATTAGTGTATTTTGGCTTTTTAAACTAAACTTAGAAGTTGAGAGTGATCTTCATTGTCTATGTGAAGTATTTGCTATTATGTTATTTACTTATTCCTTAGGTGTTGAGAAATATGCAAATTCTACCAAATATTAACTCTAATGTAATTCTTCACGAGACTAAGTGCTGTCATGTCTTTTATGATATTACTGCAAAGAAATGGTTCGCAGAGCATGTATTATCTTAAATGCACTATAGCGTTAGAGTTTGGAGCTTTGTAATACACGTTACTTATAAGGGTACAGTTGAATATGTAATAATCTATTATTTCTCGTCCTTCACAAACGTCACAGAATATTTCTCATTTGATTGAGGATAGGGTATAAACACCCTATGTTTGTTACCCTCGATCTGTTTGATCGCATTCTCATTTTCAGATGGTAATAATATGTTCCGGTAAAAGCTAATTAGATTGGAATATTAGCCATCTTATGTCGGTAGAACTTAGTAATATCTCTCCGATCAAAGATTTGCTTATGAATTTCCATCATGGCCCATACTCGCTCACGATATCCATGGCACAGAGCGGTCTTAAAAAAACAACTTCTCCAGCATATGAAACCTAACCGCCTATCCGTTCAACCAAGCTAAATAAAATCTCAGCTATTATTAGTTGAAGGTATGCACCCAAGATTGTGGTGATTTAAAACACTACAGCTCTCATGCTTACGGTTACAGTGAAACAATTTTTGAAGTTACGAATAGCAGCACCCATTTTTGTCCTGCGCAAACTGATCAGCGCATTGAAAAACGAAGAATGGGGTTGGAACGATAAACGTTCTGTCAAAAATTGTCGGCAACAAACATTTGAAAAGAAAAACATTGTAAAGAACCAATGGCAACAAAAGAGAAGAGAGGAGAAAAAACTTTTATTGGAATGAGTATGACGTTTCAGGCTGGTATCATCTCTCGTAACTTTGCAGTTTCATGACTACCACGATCCACCGACCTCGCTTTGATCGATTTCTGGTTGTGGGTTTATCTGAAATTTAAGTTGACACATCAAATCTATGAGATTTGTCAGAATTTAAAGGTGGCATAAAATGTGAAGTTATACAGTTTCATCTTGCGATACTACATTCGTCATTGTTGTCAATAATCTCCCGCATGCATCTACAGCACTTACCGTCAAATAACAATATCCGCAGTTTCATTTCGATTGCATTTTCAAATGAGTAAAATTAGAAAAAAATAATAACATCTTTGAAATTTTCTATAAATTAAGAGGATAATATTTTACTTTTTAAAAATGGCAGTTCACTTTAACAAAGTTGTCTATAGTTTTGACCTTTCTCAGTAAATGAGGAAACCATCATGTCGCTCTACAAAATAATTCTTGCTATTTACGTGCAGCAAGTCTAAGGCCTTACAATACCACTATATCATTAAGAAATCAGATTGATAGGAAACAATGTTTTCAGACTCTAAGACAGCCCAGTGTAATAAATGTTGCTGCCACCAACATCCATTTTGAGGATAAATTTAGGGATTCCATCGAATGCTTTGTTGCTTCCACAGGGAATCAAGATTGTCTCTAGAGAAAACTGGACTCTTTGTTTATATTTAAAATGTCCGTCTAGAAGATATTTATGGAAGTTTTAACATCATGCTCTGAGAGTTTCTGCATGAATGGACTTTGTGATGCATCGCAACTTCCTGGAACTGTTGTTGCAACTGGTATTTTAATCTTTTTGTTTCATCAGTTAATAATTTAGTACAAAATTCCCATTCAATACTGTTATATTTTCTTTAACCATATAAATCCTCAAATCAAGTTTTGGCATAATAGTATACAACTTATGCATTGGAATTATAATTTTGATATGTTCATCAAAAATCAATTTTTAAATCTTTGGAAACTGCATTTGAGATTTGTGCTTATATGATAAAAAGCGAAAAATCAATAGTGTTTTTAACTTCACAGAAAATGTATCTTTTCAACATCTCTTTTCATCAAACATATGATCAGTTGAATAATTTCTTTTATTTCATTACTCTAGTGAACATTTTCTAAACGAATGTCTCTTTAATGAACTCTGTTTATAAAAGTATTGAATTTGTAGGTAAGTATCCTCAATATTACTACTTCTTAATCTGGTAAATGTTTTTCATTTTTCTTCTTCAGTATCCGGAAATCGAAAAATTAAATGTTGTTTACAATCAGGCCAACGAAATTGAGGGTATTAGCAGTCCACCGAAGAAGAGAGAATATTTGTAGTTCTCCCGTATACTGTTTAATTTTGATTCTCAGTGGTATACTAAAGTTATCTTTTGACTCCTCTTGTTTCGTTAGATGCTTGTATACTTTGACCATAAGAAAAATTTATAATACTAATCGCTTTCTATTATAGGAAAAATGTCAGCATAAAAATTAAAATTTTTGTAAATGGATATATATTCCTTACAGCAAAACAATTGGTTCGCGAAAGGAATATTGAATATAAATAATGTGTTCTGCAAAGTTAAATTAGTAATTTACGTTCAGCTTAGTGAACACATTAATTTAATCTTTTGATGATATTAAACTCATTTTAAAAACTTATGGAAATATTTTATTCGGATAGAGACAAAATGAGAACGAAACTCATTACAAATATCGATTTTTGTTTCCATCACGATGAAATCGAAAATACCGTTATGGAATTATAAAAACTTTAAGAACTTTGCCAATTTAATCGCACACTCTGATAAAGATTATCGAAATGCCAATTTAATGAATTTTGAAAGGAGCTTAAGAAGCAAGCAAGTGTCGCGAGAAGCTAATTGGAACTGCAGAACTCTTGAAAGACCTAAACAATTTTACCAATCAAGAAAGACTAAAAATAAGAATAAAGAATATTTGACAGAAAATTTTCAGGAAAACTTCACTTCAGTATTTCAGGAGAATTAGTTAAAGGAGTTAAATAAGCGTTCTTTAATAACAAATATCTTGAAGACGTCATTTCATCACGTCATTATCATATTTCATTCATCGTGTTAGCGAGAGAAACATAAATGGCCTAAAATTACTTTTGTAAACTTTTGGCATGTAAAAATATACTTGTATAATATTTCTGACAGCAATAAAAAGTAAGTAATGAATAGACAGTTACCCTACATATATATATTTACAGAAAAATAACTTTCTAGGACATCTATAGTAAGTTCAACTGATATGTCAATTCGAAGAACCAAAATATTTCAGACAAGCATATTTTGACGAGCGAAATACCCCCAGGAGGTCTTACAGCCTACACTTGAGTAAAGCACTTTAAATGAAGCCTACATTACAGAAAAATATGCCAGCATTCTTATCATAACTTATACTACTGAATGTATTATCGAATGTTAGTTGTAGTATGACTGCATTCCATGTACAATATCACATTTAATAGCATTTCTGCTATGACATTAATCGGCAGATCATATGCGGGATTGCTGTATTTAAGTTCATAATCAGTGTATGTGTGTAAACTACACACTAGGTTAAAAGAAGTTTAAAATATTACACTAAAAACAATTTTTGGATAATTAACACATTATAGTAACTAGGTCATCATTCACTTTCTCTCTCTCCGTCAAACACTCACCTTATTTATTTATTTTCTGTTTATTTATTTTATTAATGGCCGCCCAAATGAGACAGTTGTTAATGACTCTGTCTTATCGAAGGCCCGGGTTCGAATCCCGGAGAAGGTATGGATGTTTGTGAATAAATGTACAGTGTTCTATGCCGCATGGATTCACTCTAAATATATGGCGAATCGAATGTCCTTTCGAGAAGTTGATGGTAGTTAAAGAGCGGAGGTAGACCCTGGGATTCGTCCCCCTCAAAATTGGGTGTGGAACTGAACTAAAATCGAGTTGTGGCCTTTATGGGGTTCAAGGCTCCTGCCAACGACAGGTGCATTTTGCTCTTTGCCTCGATGAATGTCGTGGCCTTAAGCTGACCATTATCAGGCAAATGAGACTGCTAACGACAAAAAGAAGTTTTTTTTTTTCCATGGAGGCCAAAAATGGCCGATAAAGATTACTGAATGATCGATACTTCTTGAGGGCTTAGTGTTGTGTCGTTTTTGAAATTTTTACCAATAAGGTACCCTACTAGTTGACCACAACAATAAAAATACTCATTTCTACCATAACATACTAGTATCAATAAAAATTATCATTTTTGCGTTGTGTTTATTCCGAATTAACCCTTAACTCAATTTGAGTAAAAGACTGGTAAAAATCATGAGAACACAAAATAAATTTAACCATTGATTGATCTAGAAAAACTTATTTATTTAACTCTTATGGCAATTATATATATATATTACTTGGCAAATTAAAATATATTACACTAATTTAGTATTATTGTTTTACAAATCAAACTATTACTGAGTAATTATTTCTTAATATTAGTCTTAGCTTGGCAATCAAGTAAACATACCAAAATATACTATAAATTAATGAACAGTAACCCAATAGTACTAAATTAGCGTATTATTATTTTGATTTGCCAAGTAATATATATATATAATTGCCATAAGAGTTAAATAAATAAGTTTTTCTAGATCAATCAATGGTTAAATTTATTTTGTGTTCTCATGATTTTTACCAGTCTTTTACTTAAATTGACTTAAGGGTTAATTCGGAATAAACAAAACGCAAAAATGATAATTTTTATTGATACTAGTATGTTATGGTAGAAATGAGTATTTTTATTGTTGTGGTCAACTAGCAGGGTACCTTATTGGTAAAAATTTCAAAAACGACACAACATTAGCAAGCGAACAATATTTCTTCGAGGTATCAGGTTTTAACCTGATAAATTAATGCAACAAGTAAAATTGAACTGTTTCCTTCATTAGTTATTATGTCACCATAATAAAATCAGTATGAAAGAAAAGAGTATGTATTTGTCTTCCAGCATTGTAGCTTTCGACTTTCATACATTGTATTATACGGCGTTTTTTTTTTTTTTTTTTTTTTTTTTTAAACCTGAAGAAAATCTCAAACTTCGAATATTAAGTGTTATTTAATGCGTATAGCGTTCATCCCAACATAAAGACGTAAAATTGTTAGTCCAACCATCCTAAATTTTACACAGTTTGCATTATTGTTTCACTGATTATTGTTGATCAGTTCATACTTGTCACACTTATTCTTTAGCTCCGCAATTTAGTGATTGGTTGAAAGCGCGAAAAAGACATAGTTTATTTTAGCTTTATTTGCTGCTGATTGAATGATCTCGTTACATGACACGTTCGTGAATTTCCGTTATGTAATACTAATCAAAGCCATGTTTCTCCAGAACGTAAATCACGAAAATCTTTCCTTTCTCAACAGTAACTTTCTGTTTAACAGATCAGGTTAAAATCGTACAAACTGCAGTTGTGCTACACATCACACACTCTTTCCATTTCTCTTCGACTTCATTTCCTTCACTTGTTTTCAGTTTTATTTTTATCTTTGCAGCCTTACGTCCAACTCCTCGTTTTTTTATTCCTTATACCTTTCAACATCTTGTAAACTTTCTTCTAAGATGTTTTTTCTCATCATCACGACCTTCCACTTTTTCCTCAACTTTCGTTTTACGTTAGCATCATTTTCTTCTTCTTCCTTTGTTCTCACTTTATCTCCTTTTAACAGAATTTTAACAATTCACTTTAGTTCTCAACGGCACCTTTAGTGTTTTTATTTGCTATAAACCTATGCTTCTCTGTAAATATATTACCTTTTTTTCTGTTAGTCAATTTGCTTCTTTCCTATTACATACTGTCTTATGCTTCTGATAATTGCTAACACTTCATTTTGAACATTTGTTTTGCTGTTGTTTTAATTCTTGTCTTACTAATTCCGATTTATTTTTTCCCTCCTTTTCATTAATTCTTCAAATATTTTTTCCCTATTCTGCGTCTACTCATTCTCATTTTTTATTACCATTTCCACGTTTTGCAACACATCTCCGATTTATCAAAGCAATTACGCTCTTTTTTAATAACTGCAGTTATTTCTTTAGCCGCTGTATTTCTAATTTAGTTTATTGAATTTTTTTCATCCTTTCTTCAATGTATACGTATTTAATTTGCACCAGAATTGCCTGAAATTATCAAAAATAATTAATATGTCTAATTAGAGGAAAGGAAAACTCCCAGGGTTAAATTTAAATTAGGCAACACACAAAAGAAATGAATCTCGGACAGCTTTATCTAAAATCTATGTCAATGTAAGAATGTTTCGTTTTTTGGCTTATTATAAATATTAATATGTAACTGAAGTTATCATGAAAAGTATAAAATATTTTTGTAGATAATATATATGCAGAAGATATAAAAATGGATACAGTATGGTCGTACAGTATGGCATTATGTAGTTTTAAAGTAGCATAAGTTGCAACGAAATGCCGCAGACATTTTGACACTTATCTTTCTTCTATAAATTAAAGAAAATACACTGCGCCTTTCCATCACATTGTGCTGTTTTAAAATTAAATTCATGTACTTAGTTTATTTCTAAATACATAAAAATCATGTATTTAAAAAGGGAAGGAGAATGAAAGGGAAAGTTAAAAGATAGAAGTAAGAGAATTATGAAATAGTACTTTTAAAGTTTAGAAACCTGAAAAGAAATAAACATTTTTGACTAAAGATTAGGGTAAAATAATTGGCCGAAAAATAAATTTTGTAGATACTAAGGCAAAAGTATCAGTGTAAGTTGTATTAATCTGCAGGTTTAATTTTAAGCGCTTGAACAAAACTTTCTTCTTCAACCGTAAGAGTGAAAATGAGGAAGCAAAAGCCTGCGGTACCCAACGCAATAATTAACTTACCGCAATAAAAATAGACCAGGAAATTCAAGAAATTTCTAATCGAGGAAAGAGGGAAACCTGCTGGTGCAATCGATTGGTAAAAATGGAATGAGCTATGGAAAATGTCTGAAAGGGTTTGGATATTAATGGTCGCCTAAAGTTTAATACCGTTCATCAGTATAGAAGTTGAGTATACATGGCTCAGAAAAAATAGTGAAATATTTTATATATGTAGATTAACCAGGGGACATTCGGTAGCTTCTGTATGTTTGAAAAGTGAAACAAACATGTAATGTAATTCTATGAAAATATTTAATATTGTTACGAATTTGGTATTTAAAAAGCTAATGTTAGTTCAATTATAAATTAAATGGTTTTATTTCTCGCGCAGTGCAGCGCGTGACGAATATTAAAAGAAAGCTAAGCCGGAAAATTGAAAATACAAGAGCGCGTGCATTAAATAAATAAATATCTCTTTTTGATTTCGAGAAAGTACTGGAAAATTCTAGCGCGTGATTTTAAAATCTTATAAAAGGAGGAAAACATCTCAGTTTGTAGTAGTTGCTTAGTTTGTTGTTGTTTAGAAAACTACTGTTGTTGATTGTAGCGAATTCGCGGATTAGCGTTCTTTAGCTGTTTTGAATTACGTTCTATTGACATTTGAGTAGTTAAAAGAAAACTACTGTGAGATATTGTAATACTGCATGATAATTTGAGAAAATTTAAGCATTTTTGTTGTGATAATAATAAATTTTTGTTCATTTTTCATCGGACTTGTGCATTCATTTCATAACGAACCCGTACGCACGCAACAATTTTTGGTGTCAGAAGTGGGGTTTGAATGCCAATAACAAGAGCGATGGAAGAACAATTGAGACAGCTCATTAGTGCTTTTGCTGCATTCCAAGAAAAGATGGAAGCTGGCCAAGCATCATTTAAGGAAGAAATGAAATTGGGCCAGGAATCCGTTAAGGAAGAAATGAAATTGGGCCAGGAATCCGTTAAGGACGAAATGAAAGCCGTTCAAGCTGGTCAAGAAGAAATGGAAAGAGAAATTACTTGCATAATAGAAAATAAATTTGAAGCTATGGAAGGCAGAATTGACGCAGTTGAAAATAAAGTTGGACATATTGAAGAAAGAGTTTCTTCGGTGAAAGAAGAAATAGAAGAAAGAGTTTCTTCTGTAAAAGAACAAATTGATGAGAGAGTTTCTGCATTTGCCAAAGAAATGGATACTTTAAAGAAATTCGTAGCGTCGGCAGGGAGCAGGAGTGATGATTTTAAATTCTTACCAATGCCTGCTCGTCCACCTCTGAAGCTATCCACATATGATGGGAAGACCTCCTGGCAGGTGTATAAGACACAATTTTCTATCGTGGCGGATGCGAATGGATGGGATTCCCAAGCTAAGGCCTGTCATCTCGCCGCTTCTCTAAGAGCCGACGCAGCGGATATCCTTCAGACTCTTCCCGAAAACAAAAGGTTAGATTTCGAAGCTCTGTCCGGCGCCTTGGAGTTGCGCTTTGGGGAGAAGTGTTTAAAAGACTACAGCAGGCTCCAATTAAAATCTCGTCAACAGAAGCCTACCGAAACACTTCAGGAGCTCGCCGCGGATGTTGAAAGGCTGTCCCATCTCGCCTTTTCGGAATGCCCGACAGAAACAAGGGAAATCCTGTCCTTGCAATACTTTATCGACGGCATCCGAGATACTGAAATACAGAAAGCTCTACGAATGGTGGATGTAAAAGATTTAAAAAGTGCTCTAGTGTACGCCATGAAATTTGAGGCAGCCCAGCAAGCCACTCGTCGAGACCGCCACCCAGTCAGAGCTGCTCAAGTCCAGGAGCCAGGGGATCAAGTCACCGCTCGACTTGACGATTTAACTAGACAACTGAACGCCTTGAGACGGAATATTGGTGAGAAGAAACCGACCGTTAAGTGCTGGAACTGCGGTGCTGAAGGACACATACGACGAAACTGCAAAACACCCCAGGGTACTGATGTTAAGACCGCTTCTAACAAGCAGCAGGGGAACTAATTAGTGGCCATCTCGCGGGGCAGAGGTTGCCAGATAATGAAAAGCCCCCGTTTAAAGCGCTTCAGATTTCTGCAGTGAGAGGCGGCAGTAATGGACTTTTCATAATAGGACATATTAATGGAGTTCCGTGCAATATGACTATAGATACAGGAGCCAACGTCACCATCATCCGAAAAGATTTGGCTCAACAACTAGGAAACAAACTTATCTGGACGCCGCCCTGCGTTACCCTCCAGACTGTGTCCGGTGAGAAGATCGACATCGACGGAAAAGTAAATGTTAACATCACGTTTGGAAGTGCCGCTTACCATCACACGGCATATGTAGCAGAGATCACTGATTCTTGCATACTCGGATTGGACTTTCTAAGGAAATACAATTTTTCCTTGGATTTTAAAAATAACGAATTGCATTCTACATCTGAGGACATAGCGTTATTTCTCGTTAATAATGAAGAAGTTAAATCTGTCCATAAAATCATAGCACAAGACTATATTACAATACCGGCAAGAACAGAAATTTTACTTCCTGAATCCATAGCCGAAAATAGAAATTTCCGCTACGGCATCATAGAATATCCCAATAACTGTAATATCCCAAAAGGAGTATTAGTAGCCTCAACACTCGTCGACCTATCCAGAACGGTTATCCCGGTGAGAGTCGCCAATGTAACTGAAAAGTCGAGAATTATTAAGAAAGGTGAAGTGGTTGCAACATGTACTCCAGTAACCAGCGTTGAAAAAAAGAGTAACATCCCAGAATCCGTGTCCTCAGAGAGCATTACATCGGAGTTATTGCAGAATGCACAATTAAACAATAAAGAGAAAAATGCTGCCGATCGCGTCATTAAAGTTCTTCAAGTTGTTTTCTCCCGCTCGTCTTCTGACGTGGGTCGAACTAGTTTGACACAACATAGAATAGATACTGCCGATCATCCCCCGATCAAGCAACATCGAAGACGTCTACCGTTTGCTAAACAGGAAGAGGTGCGAACACTGTTAAAAGATATGGAAGAAGGCGATGTCATCGAGCCTTCAGCGAGTCCATGGGCATCTCCCATCGTTCTCGTCAGAAAGAAAGACGGCTCAACACGATTTTGCGTTGACTATCGCCGGTTGAATGAGGTTACGAAGAAAGACAGTTACCCTCTTCCTAGAATTGATGACATTCTAGACACTCTTTCTGGAAGCAAGTGGTTCTCAACACTTGATTTAAAGAGTGGGTATTGGCAGGTAGAAATCCATCCTGATGACCGAGAAAAGACGGCATTTACTACGGGACAAGGACTTTGGCATTTCAAAGTGATGCCGTTTGGACTGTGTAATGCGCCGGCAACATTCGAACGTCTTATGGAGACTGTTTTGAAAGGCCTTTCTTACGAAGCCTGTCTGATATACCTGGACGATATCATCATCGTCGGAAAGAGTTTTGAAGAGCATCTAGAAAATCTTAGAAAGGTGCTTCAGAATCTGAAAGAGGCCAATCTGAAGCTGACTCCCGCTAAATGCAAATTGTTTCGAAAGGAAGTGACTTACCTGGGACATGTCATCTCTGCAGAAGGTGTGCGCACGGATCCTGAAAAGGTATCAGCGGTTAAATCCTGGACGCGTCCCGAAAATGTCCATCAGCTGAGAAGCTTCCTAGGGCTTTGCACCTACTATAGGAGATTCGTGAAGAACTTTTCTTCCATCGCAAGACCACTTCACAAGCTGACAGAGAGCAAGCAAAGATTCTTGTGGACAAAGGAATGCGAGGATGCATTTAACAACTTAAAGGAAGCTTTAACATCTGCTCCAATCCTGACGTATCCTCAGCTCGACAGACCATTTATTCTCGACACCGACGCGAGCAATGAAAGTGTCAGTGCTGTTTTGTCCCAAGAAATAGACGGCCAAGAACGTGTAGTAGCTTACTGGAGCAAGTGCCTGTCTAAACCGGACAGGAATTACTGTGTCACAAGGAAAGAGTTGCTCGCCATAGTCAAAGCTGTAGAACATTTCCATCATTATCTATACGGGAGAAAATTCCTCCTCCGCACGGAGCATGCCTCATTGGCGTGGCTTTTAAATTTCAAAAATCCTGAGGGTCAAATAGCCAGGTGGATACAGAGACTCCAAGAATATGACATCACTATCCGTCATCGTAAGGGATCATCACACGGAAACGCCGACGCCCTGTCTAGAAGACCTTGCCAAGAAAACTGCCGATATTGTTCCAGGGTGGAAGCGAAATACGAACTGCTGACTCCGGTCGCAAGACAAATTACAACATCAACATCGGCTGCTCGAGACCCGTGGAGTGATGATGAAGTCAGGAAAGACCAGCTGCAAGACCGCGACATTAAACCCATACTTGATTTAATAGAGTCATCAAACAGAAAACCTACATGGCAGGACATTTCTATCTGTAGTCCTACAACAAAACAATACTGGGCACTCTGGGATTCACTTCACATTCGAAACGGCGTCTTATACCGGAAATTCGAGTCGGATGATGGGAAGACGTTCCGATGGCAACTGATACTTCCGAGATCCCGGATTCCTGATGTCCTCAAAGAACTACATAACAGCCCTACAGGAGGTCACTTTGGAATTATGAAGACCTTACAGAGAGTTCGTGAGCGCTTTTACTGGAATAATGCAAAGAATGACGTGCAAAAGTGGTGCCGAACTTGCGATGCCTGTGCAGGTCGGAAAGGACCGAGGAAACGCAGCCGAGGCAGACTGCAACGTTACAACGTAGGTGCGCCTTTTGAACGTATCGCCTTTGACATCCTGGGACCTCTGCGACGAACTGCTGATGGCAACAAATACATACTCGTTGTCATTGATTACTTCACCAAGTGGCCTGAAGCTTATCCTATTCCTGATCAAGAGGCAGTCACAGTAGCTGAGGTAATGATACAGCACTGGATTTCCAGGTTCGGAGTGCCTCTTCAGTTACATTCCGATCAGGGAAGGAATTTTGCCTCGGCAGTAATCAAAGAACTATGCAAACTACTTGGCATTGACAAAACTCAAACGACGCCATTGCATCCCCAGTCGGACGGCATGGTAGAGAGGTTCAATCGAACCATCCTTAATAACCTCTCATTAGTGGTTTCCAGAAACCAACAGGACTGGGACAAGAAATTACCACTCTTTTTACTGGCTTACCGCAGTGCTGTCCACGAGACTACCGGCTATTCTCCATCACAGATGCTCTTCGGTCTTGACCTTCGTCTGCCTTGTGATCTATTGTTTGGCCGCCCTCCGGATGCTCCTTCATCGTCTGAGGAATATATTCAAGATCTCCAGGCCCGGTTTGAAGTGATGCACAATTTTGCACGAGAGCGAGTCAACTTGGCGACGGAGAAGATGAAGACCCGATACGACACAAGAGCTACTGAACATCAATTCCACGAAGGAGACAAGGTGTGGTTGTGGAATCCGACTCGACGGAAAGGACTTTGTCCGAAATTACAGTCACCTTGGGATGGGCCGTACACAGTCCTAAACAGGCTGAATGACGTCGTGGTTCGGATTCGTAAGTCTTCGAACTCTAAACCTAAAGTCGTTCATTACGACAGGTTAGCTCATTACTATGGCCATAGTACATAATGTAAATAATTGTAAATAGTATCAGACCATGGTCCTTTTTGTTTTTAAATGTGTATTTGATTTGTTTTGTATTTAGTATTTGATAGCATTTGATTTGCTTAAGTTAGTTATTGCATTTATTGTTTATATTGTTTGATATTGTAATGTAATGTTTATGCCTCAGTTGCATTTATGCCACAGTTGTAAGTTTAGCTTCCTGTCCAGGGATTGTACTGCCCGGGACGTGCAGTCCTTGGGAAGGGGGCAGTGTTACGAATTTGGTATTTAAAAAGCTAATGTTAGTTCAATTATAAATTAAATGGTTTTATTTCTCGCGCAGTGCAGCGCGTGACGAATATTAAAAGAAAGCTAAGCCGGAAAATTGAAAATACAAGAGCGCGTGCATTAAATAAATAAATATCTCTTTTTGATTTCGAGAAAGTACTGGAAAATTCTAGCGCGTGATTTTAAAATCTTATAAAAGGAGGAAAACATCTCAGTTTGTAGTAGTTGCTTAGTTTGTTGTTGTTTAGAAAACTACTGTTGTTGATTGTAGCGAATTCGCGGATTAGCGTTCTTTAGCTGTTTTGAATTACGTTCTATTGACATTTGAGTAGTTAAAAGAAAACTACTGTGAGATATTGTAATACTGCATGATAATTTGAGAAAATTTAAGCATTTTTGTTGTGATAATAATAAATTTTTGTTCATTTTTCATCGGACTTGTGCATTCATTTCATAACGAACCCGTACGCACGCAACAATATGTTTATCTAGGTACATGATGGATTAAATGCCTTTTTATTTAAATCAATCAGACTAAAAGGTAAAGTAGTATTCTTAGGAACTACATCTACTGCTTTTAAATAGCTTAGTCTGTTAATCAATAACAGACAGATTAAATCTGAAAGATACATAGTTTACCTTTAGCCGAATGGCAATAGGCTCGAATAAAAAGTGAAAAATGCAAAATAGTGTTTCGAGACAAATAGCCTTTCCGGCTTAAATTTTTTAAATGTTGAAAACGAGGACGGATTAGAGTTTGAATCATTAACAACAACTGGAAGAATTTTATGTACGTGAAATGCCTCGAGAAAATTTAATTAACTAAACGATGACGTTTTAAAATAATTTCACAAGCTGAAGAAAAATAACAGCTATTATTTTACTTCACCTTGCATTGTATTTTACTCGGCTTGTAAAACATCTTCCTTCTTATCCAGGAAAGAAAATGCAAGCATATTGGGACACTGTCCCCTTTGATGATACTTATGAATACCACTGCTATCATAAATGAGAAAACGCTCATCATGCTCTTTTCATATTATTACGAGAGTCTAACCTTTTATACGTCCCCTCGGCATCTATACATATGTTTAGAAAAATGTTATATTTATTATAAAAAATAAAAGACAAAAAGTTCTCAAATGATATAAATTGCACCAGGTATTTAATTTCGAAATATGCTATTTTTGATGTCGTAATAGCAAAAGATTTATAGTTTCGAAACACGATTTGGGAATGATTCACTTTATAGGCTTTGTTTCACTTTTCATTCGAGTATGTTTCGATTCACAAAATTAAGATATTTATCTTTCAAATTTTATCTGTCAGATTCATTGATTAATAATCTAAGCTATTTAAAAGCGACAGATGCAGCTCTTAAAAATCTTACTTTACTTTGTCATCTAATTGATTTAAATAAAAATAAATTTAATTCATGATAAATGTCAAAATAAGAGTTTTAACATTTTTATAGAATTACGTCATATAATATATATATATATATATATATATGCAACCAAAACAAACATAATAATAGGCTAAAATTTAAAAAATTTTAACTCCGTCCTCCGCTGTAGCTGCTGGATTGAAGTAAATTAAGCTTAAAGCATCTAAAGTTAAAATTAAATAGGAACCAAAGCAAGGCTATTCCTCAGCAATATTATTTCAGCCGTGTATAAGAGTTTTAACACAATATCTAAACATATGAAAATTAAAATAAAAATTCATTAGTAGAACAAACTCGCAAAATAAAAACGCGGAAAGGAAAAATATACAAAATTATAAAAATATAAAAATTAATATTCTTTTGCTGAAACTCTAATTCAGAATTCATCAGGGAGAATTAATTAAAATTTCATAAAATTCGATTAATATGTTTCGAAAACATGTCTTGATTCATTTGAGATCCAAAACCGGAAAAGGATTCATTTAAAATTTCATTTAAGACATTAAAATTTATATAAAACCGAAAAATCGAAACTCAAATGTAAACAGAATTTTTCCCACACGCTTTCGAAACTCTTGGAAAAAAGAATAAAACATTGCATTGTGCCAAATTGTCTACTCAAAGAGCACCATACAATTTTATATTATGCAAATTGACCATTCAAAAACCAAATTGGTGTAATAACCTTATATGTAAATCCGATATGTAAAAGCAATTCCAAATAAAGAGCAAAACATATACTTTTAATCAAATTGTCAAATTGTCATTTAAACAACACTAAAAAATTGGTGGTCTGCGATTAAGCTAACCTAAACTTTTAATACCGAGAGAAAGAAAAACCTTACATACAGCTAAAAACTGAACACCATTGGAAACAAAAGTTGGAGGAAAAAAAAAAAAACGAACTTAGTGAATTCGAGAGACGGCCACAGCTTAACGCAAACTTGTAAGGATCTTAAGTTTTACTAACGTTTATTTTATTTTAAATCTTTACTATCACTTCTTATTTTCTACTTCCGGCCAGAATTATAAGCGTTAACGTATTTATGCAAAGTTTGTCTGGCGAGCTCCAAGTATTTAAATTGTGGCTTTTTGCCAAGCGAGAGAGAAGAAGCAGTTAGTCGAAGCAGGCCGCTTACCTTAGAAGTTTTACTCAGTTGCTGGTGGCCTTCCAGGTCAGAGGTTTAATCCCCTTGATAACTTTAAACGTATTGTAGTGTTCACAGTTCTCTGTACTACATACGGCTTCCTGTTAATATAAGGCTAATCTTCCACGTTTATTATTTCAAAGTCAAGTTATAGTTTAGTTATATTTTTATATTCTTACGTTTAGACCACAAGTAGTGGGTCTTTGTATTCCGAAGTACGGAAATTATTGTAAATAGAGAAAAATAAAGGGTTTTGTATACCTTTCTTGTGTATCCTGTCTACTTCCCACAGTTATTGAACGTAGCTTTAGTAAGCTCTCTGTTCCGAGTCAGATCCAAGCATTGAACCTGATAGTGGCGCCCAACGAAGAAGAATAACCATGGCCGAGTTTCAAGAAGAACCTGTGCTGCCTGCAGAAGCGGCTCAGAATCCAGAAATGCCAGCTGCCGCCCTGGAAGGATTTGGTTACATCATCCAAACCATGCGCGCTTCGATGAAAGCAGAAGCAACATTTAATGGAAACTCATCGGTAACCAGTTTTTTGGAAAAATTGGATGACCACTTCATGCTCTACCCCGTGCACGAATTTCAAAAAGTTACCTTAGCTACCAGCGCTTTGAGGGGCCAAGCGCTTAACTGGTTCAAGTGTATAGGCAGCACCTATACTTACGAGAATTTCAAGACTGCCCTAGTAAAAGCCTTCCCTGTTGTAAGGGATCGTGCGAAATTAGAAACGGAAATTTTTAGTATATATCAGCAAAGAATCGAAAATCTCTCAAGCTTTATTTTAAGAAAAATTCACGTCTTCAAACTCTTGTATGGAAACTGTCCGGATCCTGAGATAATTCAAGTGATTTTGCCGAGGTTACTGCCCCAAGTGCAAGACTTTATTGAATTAAGAAATCCGACTACACTGGAAAAGTTATTTGAGCTAGCAATCCAGTTTGAAAGTAGAAGAACGGCGGACATTGAAAGAAGACGCCAATATCAACAGCGAAACCAATTTGGTGCGCCAACACTACAGCAAACTCAAGCACACGGCTACGGAAGCAAAGCGAATCAGTGGGCAAGGAAACCCGAGCATACAAAAACAGCCGGCGAACGTCGACAGTTCAATATCAATCCAGAAAAAAAGTCTCAAGGCCAGTGGAAAAAGCAGGAAAGCACGGAAATGAAAAATAATTTAAACTAAAACGGATTTCTGCTGACGAGAGGGTGCGGAAATCCGAAGGCCAAGAAAACCCCTCTTCCTTCAAGTTAAATACAGTAATGGTGAAAAATTTGACTCTTCCGAAGATTGAAGTGTTGGTGAATAATATCCCAGCCACCGCACTCCTGGATACAGGCGCGCAGTGTTCCTGTGTGGCAGAAGAATTTTTTAGGAAGCATTTTCGGGAATACCGCATATATAATTCGGATAATACGACAGTGTTCGCGGCGCAAGGAGAAAAATGTAAGTATATAGGTAAAGTACCGCTGTATGTCCGTATCAAGGACGAACAAGTAACGGTGATGTTTTTCGTAGTAAAGAATCTGCAAGCACATATTATTTTAGGAATAGATTTTCTTTCAGAGGCACAAGCAACACTGGATTTTAATGAAGCGTCCCTTAGCTGACGATGAAACCAGTTCTTGGAGAAAAGGCTGAACCGCCGATGTTAAATCTTGACCACCTGCCTAATGACGAGCAACGAAGAATCCGACAAGTGAATTTGTGAGTAAGTGAATTTGCTTCATTATTTAGTGATATTCCAGGATTTACTCAGGTTACTAACCATAGTATTGACACCGGAGATTCAATGCCAGTTCGCCACAAAGCATACCGGTATGATAAGAATAACGAAAAAATTATAGAATGGCATATCACCGATATGCTACGTAAAAAGATCATAACGCCCATCTCAAGTAGTTATGCTAGCCCGGTGGTTTTATGTAAGAAAAATAATGACTATCCTTCGACACATCCAAAAAGTTGGAGATTCGCAATTGACTACCGTAAATTAAACTCCATAACTAAATATCCGGTATATCCGTTACCTATTATTGAAGAAATTCTAAGGAACATAACATCTACCAAATATATGACGACTTTAGACTTAACGACTGGTTATTTTCAAATAGGGGTTAGGCCTGAGGACGTGCCTAAGACTGCTTTTATAACCAAGTCTGGCACTTATGCATTTTTGCGTATGCCGTTTGGCCTTTCAGGGGCACCGGCAACATTTCAGCGATGTATGGACATTGTGTTAAGGCCTGTTCTTGGAAAGTCCACATTTATCTAGTTATACGATATCATTATTACTAGTGATAATCTCGACCAACATGTACAGGATTTAAGACAGGTGTTTTCTTTATTAAATGAGGCCGGTCTAAAAGTTAATGTCGAAAACTGCAAATTTGCAGCCCCTGAATTAAAATATTTAGGTTACAAAATATCTCAGAAAGGAATCGAGACAGACGAATCAAAAATAATTGCTGTACAAAAGTATCCGACTCCAAACACGGCGAAGAAGCTCTCTTCTTTCCTAGGACTTTGTTCATATTATAGGTCGTTTATAAAAGATTTTGCAGCTATTGCTGAGCCATTGTTAAAATTTAAAAGGAAAAAGGCAAGATTCTCGTGGACGGCCGAATCCAATAGTGCTTTTGAAAAATTAAAACAAGCGTTAACGCAAGCCCCTGTGTTGAAATTTCCTGAAAAGGATGAGAATTTAGAAATTTCAGCTGATGCTTCGGATTATGCGGTAGGAGCGGTACTTTCGCAAAATCAACAGCCCGTGGCATTTTTTAGCCGAACTTTAAATCAAACACAAAGAAACTATTCCGCGACCGAGAGAGAGGCACTTGCAGTTCTGTTAGCAGTGCAAAAGTTCCGAGTCTATTTTGGAAAGGCGCCAATAACAGTGTACTCTGATCATGCGGCGGTAACTAGATTGTACTCAGGGAAAAACTTATCCCCAAGGTTAATAAGATGAGCACTCAAGCTACAAGAATATAATCTGGTAATCAAGCATACCCCAGGAAAGGAAAATATCGTAGCAGATGCCCTATCCAGAATTAAAATAGATGAAGAAGGTAATACCGTAAAAGTGGCAATGCTCACAGCATGTACAATAACTTCCCGAGAAACTGTAATAACCGAACTGGGTAAGGATCCTGAGTTTGGAAGCATTTATGAGTATTTAAAGGATCCTGAAAATTTTAGCCACCAAGATATTGTGGCGATAAGAAATAGGGCGGCCCATTACGAACTAATAGATGGTCTATTATTTTATACAAAAACTACGAATTCCAACAACGAATTTCGACCTGTTATCCCAGCTAGTCTTAGATTAAATATCCTGCAGGGGCTCCATGACAGCCCTTTAGCTTCTCATGCTGGTATTCGAAAAACTATCCAACGCGTACGCGAGGCAGTCTATTTTCCTTAACTGCAAAAGTTAACAAGGGCGTACGTCCAGGCCTGCCCAACATGTCAAGCAGTTAATTATATTAATTTCCGCCCGGCCGGGTTTCTAAATAGTATTAAATCCGAATTTCCAAATGAAATAATTGGCATCGATTTATTGGGCCCTTTCCCAAAAAGTCAGTTAAATAAAAGTCGCTATCTCCTTGTTATGGTTGATCATTTTAGTAAGTGGACCGAAATTGTTCTCTTAAAACGAGCCTCCACAAAATTAGTTGCTGATTCTATTTTAAATAAATATATTTTAAAATACGGGGCGCCCCTAAAAGTTATATCGGATAATGGTCCTCAATTTGTAAGTAAGGTATTTGAAGACATGTGCCAAAAACTGGGCATACGTCATTTAAAAATGGTCCCGTATCGGCTGCAATCAAATATAGCGGAACGGGTCAATAGAAATATAGTGAAAATTATCCGTAGTTATGTTAAAAATTTTCATAAAAGCTGGGATAACTATGTCAATGAATTTGCTTTCGCCCTTAGGACCGCAAAACATGATACAACGGGCAAAACTCCTGCTGAGTTATTTTTAGGCAGAAAGGTTATAACGCCGTTAGATAAATTATTTTATGTGCAACAAAGAGCCCCAGAATTTAAAATGGGTGATATAGAAAAACTAATTAAAGAAGCAAAAAAGAATACGGAAATAGCACAGAGAAAACAAAAGCTGTATTACGACTTGAAACGACGGGGAGTAACTTATAAAGTAGGGGATGAAGTATTAAAAATTAAGCATTCACTTTCTTTAGCACCAGAAGATAAAACTGCCAAATTTCTTCCACGATTTGAAGGACCATATGTCATAGAAAAAATAACTCACGCTGTAGTGGTGTTAAAAGCCAGGAATGGCGAAACATGCTCCGCAAACATTGATCAAATAAAACCCTACTATGATCGTAATAAAATGCAAATTTTCAAAGATCTTTTGCGGGATCGGGCACGGCAGACACGGCAGGCACAAGCTCCAGAGGTGGAACAACGACAAGTACAAGGGCAAGCCATTAAGAGGCAGGAGCAAGTGAAAAGAAAGTTTCCCCGCGGAAAAATTGAAGGTAACAAGAAAAAGAAGCCGTTCCACCGTCCAGAAAAGAGAGCTCACGAACACCCCCAGGGTGAAGAAGGGAGAAGGACGACGTATGCAAAGAGAGCCAGGAGAAATGACAGCAACTATAACCCGGCTCTAAAACGGAAGATCTACTCATCCGACAGGACTCTCCGCAGCAAATGTCGCCGAACTGCGGAAGGACCACCAGCGGCGGAGGAAAAGTTACAAGGAAAATTTGAACGGCCAGCAACGAGGTCCAAGAAGGAACGCGAAAGAAGTCTCCCGGTTCCGCCAAGACCAGCTGCCATCAAACGGCCAAGACCACAGGCAGAGGCGAAAAAGGAGGTATTTAAGGGTGACCGAACTGGAAAAAAAGAAAGCTTCTAGATGAATGCACTGAAGGGCGAGCCCGCACACGAAGGAGGATAAATCAAACAAGAATCTACGCTACCTTCCAAGACTGGGCTCAGAAAAGAATGTCCGAATATCACAAAGATAAGTAAAATTTTATGTTACTTTGCAAACTTAAGTTAATCTTTCATTCTTACTGCAAGTGGCAGATTTCAAGAAGTTTTACCTCATGCGAGGTCTACCTTTATCGCCAAAAGGGCGAGAAATGAGTTGTTACCGATTTTGGTATTATGTTTTTCAATTACTCGCGCATAAAACTAAAGTTGATGTATAATAGCGATGTGTAAATACTTAAATATTGTAAAAGTTATTGTATAAATTTTATTTAAAACATTCTGGCAAGAAAGAAGTTTTAGTCTGAAAGACTTTTTAAAATGTAGTATTTCAATGTAGAAAGAATTGGCACTTGCTTTGAAAAGAATAGAAGTTAACAATGTACTACTAGTGTATGTTGTCAAATGCGTAAAATTAACGGCATGTTAATATGTTCTCATATACAATGTGAACTGTTATTTCAAATGTTAAGAAATACCGTGATATGGTAAAAGTGAAAGTAATGTTAAAAATTTGTTATTGTGACTGTAAAAAGACCAAATCATGGTGAATATGTGGTAAAGATTGAATGAATATAGTTAGGCTCTCTGACGCTACACTTCAGAGTTAGCCACTTTCAGAATAGTACCTCAGGGCTTAGAGTTGAAGTTAGGGTGTGTTACGAGGTCTGGGTATATTGAATTTTTAACACGTTAGTGCTTTGATTGTAGGAGGAAGTGTTGAACACGTAGACATAAACACATTCGTGTTTGGTGTTCTTTTACAACACATGTCAGAGAGCACGGGGAGAGATAATTAAAATAGTCATGAATGAAATAAGAATGTTAAGAGAAATATAATTATACATGTTACTTGCCATTTCATTGTGTAACATTTCATTAAACTAGTTTTCCTTCCAGATCTCTGGAAGGAACCAGATTTGAATAAAAGCTCCTGTTTAGATGCAGTACAGATGAAAAAATTGCGTGTCCTGGGAGCTGCTATTGTAAAAACAAATTTCTTTCTTTTAAATTTCTAGTTTCATTGTAAAAGATTGGCCTCGCGTTAGATTCTAGAGCTAAAAGTTTTCAACAAGGTCGTTTTAGACCTCAGTTTCAAACTAATTATCTCTGGCGGGAAGTATGTAAGGATCTTAAGTTTTACTAACGTTTATTTTATTTTAAATCTTTACTATCACTTCTTATTTTCTACTTCCGGCCAGAATTAAAAGCGTTAACTTATTTATACCAAATTTGTCTGCCGAACGCCAAGTACTTAAGTTGTGGCTTTTGCCAAGCGAGAGAGAGGAAGCAGTTAGTCGAAGCAGGCCGCTTACCTTAGAAGTTTTACTCAGTTGCTGTTTGCCTTCCAGGCCAGAGGTTTAATCCCCTTGATAACTTTAAACGTATTGTAGTGTTCACAGTTCTCTGTACTACATACGGCTTCCTGTTAATATAAGGCCAATCTTCCACGTTTATTATTTCAAAGTGAAGTTAGAGCTTAGTTATATTTTTATATTCTTACGTTTAGACCACAAGTAGTGGGTCTTTGTATTCCGAGTACGGAAATTATTGTAAATAGAGAAAAATAAAGGGTTTTGTATACCCTTGTGTATCCTGTCTACTTCCCATAGTTATTGAACATAGCTTTAGTAAGCTCTCTGTTCCGAGTCAGGTCCAAGCATTGAACCTGATAAACTTACACTGAAATCTTAAGTCGACCGAACTGTGTACCTTGCAAGAGAAAGTTGAATACGAGGCTACTTTGGAGAAGGAACATTTGTTTTGTAATTCTTAGAATAAGTATGCGATAAGGTTCAAAGTGTCCAGTAGCAGAACTAACTATTTTAACATGTGTTCAAAATGTCCTCTCTTGTTAAACTTTGCGTGTGCGAGTGCCAAACGTTAGGTGCGGACAGTAAAAATTATTACCGGCGAGGAGGAGGATCGTCAACTCCAATATGGCAGTGTAAGAAACATCTAAAAGAAGCTGCCCTCTGTAAAATTTTAAAACGCGAGAACAGAAATGGTTCAAATTTAAGGAAAGGGAAAATATAGGTTATAAAAGATAAAAGTCTTTACGGAAAAATATAGGTTATAAAAGATCTTTTATAATAATAATAATTTAAAAATTTTTTCTTTTGCAATTTTATTTTTCCAATCTTTTTCTATAAGTGAATTCTTATTTTAATTTTGATATATTTAAATATTGTGTTTAACCTCTTATACACAGTTGAAGTTATTAATATTGTTGAGGAATAGCCTTCCTTTGATTCCAATTTAATTTTAACTTCAGATGCATTAAGTTTATATATATATATATATATATATCTAACTTTTCAAATATACAGAAGCTATATAACATTCCCATGTTAGTTTATATGTATGTTCAACTAGTATCCTATAAAATGTTTGGCTTCCGACTGGAGTATCTCTTTTGAAAATCTCTAGGATAAACCATAAATTTTAAAGCAATCTTTTTAAACTTTAAAACAGTCCTTTTGGGCGACCGTTAAAATCTCAACCGTTGCAGACTTTCTCTCGACTTGACATGAGGGGTCGGCTAATAAATAAATTAGAATAATTTGAGGCTGATCTTTTTCCTTAAATGCCATTGTGACATTCTTTTGTGATTTAATGGTGTAAAATTTTTTTAAATGATACTTTTATAAATACTATGCTAAAAAACATTCATACAAATAATTTATGTTTTGAAGTGTTAGATGTATATTATTAATATTCGCATACAGTTTCATTATTTTAGACTCCTAGTCTAAAAGAAGTGCAAAAAATTAATTTACTTTAAATTTTAAAATGTTTAAAATTTTTATTTGTGTTTCCAATGTTTTCTGGAATTCAGTAAGTTTCCTGATTAAAATCTCTTGTTTGAAAAATATTGCATTGTTCAAAATTTTCCCCGATAATGTATACAAATATGCTTGTTCATTTAGTCTGTCAATATCGTAAATCTTTTCCCAAAATGATATTTTATTTTTCATTACGTACAAAAGCATACACTTCGCTCTTCAATATGTTTATGTCCCCTGGATATATATCCAGCTTTAAAACTAAATATTTTTGTCCTACGACTCTCACAGTTTTTATAATGCGCTTTTTATAATAAGCGCAGCATTTTCCTGAGTATAGGGACTAGAAGAATGTATACAATGTTAACTTTTGTAACTTTTACAAAATAGATTATTTGTATTAAAAATGCGCAAAAATGCATATTTGCGCCATTTAAAACATTTTTGTTATTGGAAGTATATGTTCAACAGATTCGAAAATAAAAATCAGACGAAAGACTGTGCATTGTGCATAATGTTGTAGGGTTTATATTTATTTTAACTAACATTTATTTTAAGTTTAAACTATCTTTCCTGTCAAGCCTTACTTTCCCCCGGAACTGCCAATGCCAGAGTATGTAAATTTTAGTAGAACGCGCAAGGATTCAAATATTCAGCTTAAGTATTCTGAGTTAAATAGAAAGGAAACGAGTTCGAGGTGTGCTGTTCTTACTTCACGAGCGCGGAGGTAGTTAAGCAGAAATTGAAGGACCCCGCGTTTCGGCCTGTGTGCTTGCCTGGAAGAATTGTTAATCGTTCAAGTGATCTTCAAGTTTGCTGAATTAGCAGCGATATTGTAAAACGCGGTGAGGTTAGTTACTTTTAGAGAGCCTCGTAGTTAGTCTTGTCTTTTGTTTCTTTTCAGGTTATTATTTTTATTTTACCGCCGAGTTGGCGTAGTTTGTGAGCGTCAAAAGCACGCACTTGTAATTTATTACGTTGAATAAAAAGGGACTTAAACCCTTAACAAGACTCTGTCATTTATCCAGTTTCAACAGTCACCTCTTGGTTGCGTGCAAGTTGGAGGCGCGCAACGCTACATTGGCGCCCGTACACTTATCGAACTGAAATGGCCGAAAATCGGATGGAAGCCGCTGGACAACACCAAGAAATGACAAGCCAATTGGAAGGATTTGGATACCTGGTCCAGACTTTGAGAGCGTCAATCAAGCCAAACGTCAATTTCGACGGAAAAAATTCGGTGGCGATATTTCTAGAAGGCCTAGAAAATCACTTTCAGCTCTACCTTGTGCCTGAAAGACAAAACGTTGCCATCGCCACATCCGCACTAAGAGGACAGGCCGCGCTATGGTGGAAGAATATAGGCAAATTTTTATTAGGGGAATTTGGAAGCCAGACATATACATTTGAAAATTTCAAAAAATCGTTAGTAAAGGCCTTCCCCATAGTGAAAGATCGAGCAAGGAAGCCGAACTATATAGTTTCTATCAACGGGATATAGAAGAATTGACGGACTTTATTCTACGAAAAATTAAGCTGACGGATATGCTGTATGGGAAGAAGCCCGATGCGGAGATTATTGAAATAATCTTACCAAGATTGTTACCCACTGTTCAAGACTACTTCGAAATTAGAAACCCAAGCACATTGCAGGAGCTCTTCGAATTGGCGGTAAAGTTTCAAAATCGCAGAATAGCGGAAAAAGCTAGAGGGGCAACGTATTCTCAAAGTACCCGAAGAAATCTTCAAATGAGGAAACCAGAAATGGAAATCGCTCTTATGGGGGAAAGAGCTATCAAGCTAACTCATCGAAACTCGAAGGTCAAGGCCCAAAAAGAAAATTCGAAAATAAACATCCGCGTACCCAGAAGAAACAAATTGAAAGGAAAGCTTTAAACGAGTAGAGGGGCCTGTGAAAGGGAGGGTCCAGACCCGGGAAGTTTTAAAAAAACCCTCAAAAAGACATTTAAATACGGTCATCGTAAAAAACTCACATCTACCAATTATACAAGTCCTGGTTGGCGATGTACCAGTAGAAGCCCTCATCGATACAGGAGCAGAAGGAAATTTTATGAGCGAAAATTTCTTCAAAAAGAATTTTTATAGGGTACGATTATTTAAAACCAAAAATACGGAAATTATAGCGGCGCAAGGAAAAACATGTCACTGCATCGGGAAATTATCATTAAACATACAGGTAAAAGAGGAAAGCGTCAAAGTATTAATTTTTGTAGCGAAGAATCTACAAAATCCTCTTATTTTAGGTATGGACTTTTTAAGGGCCGCGAGGGCCAAGTTGAATATTCAAGATAGTTCCGTGGTGCTGGAGATGGACCAGAGGGTGGTGGAACCTGTGGAGAAACCGCAAGTGGACCTTAGCCATCTGAATGACCATGAAAGGCAAGCCATCCAGCAAGTGGTGAGTAATTTTTCTAACTTGTTTTCAGAAAAGCCGGGAAATTGTCAAATAGTTACGCATAAGATAGAATTAACTGCCGAAAAACCTTGTAGGACTAAACCTTACCGCTATGACAAACAAAAAGAAGTAATCTTCGAAGAACATATTCAGGAGATTTTAAAGAATAAAATAATAACGCCCATAAATAGTGAGTACGCGAGTCCAGTCGTACTATGTAGGAAAAAGAACGAGTTTCCTCCTTCGGATAAAAGGGCTTGGAGGTTTGCTATCGATTACAGAAAACTAAATAGTATTACTAAATTCCCAGTTTACCCTTTGCCGGTTATAGAGGAAATTATTAGACAGATCAAATCGACAAGATACATGTCTACTTTGGACTTAACGTCTGGCTACTATCAAATAGCTATGAGACCCGAAGACGTACATAAAACCGCGTTTATAACAAAATCGGGCACTTATGCATTTTTACGCATGCCCTTTGGGTTGTGTGGGGCCCCGTCAACATTCCAGAGAGCTATGGACATTGTTCTAAAGCCTGTCCTAGGAAAATCAACTTTAATTTGTCTAGATGATATAATTATAACGAGTAGTACGTTGGAACAACACATTAATGATCTAGAACAAGTTTTTAAATTATTAAAAGAGGCCGGTCTTACAATTAACGCCTCAAAATGCAAGTTCGCAACTAAAGAACTTAAATATCTCAGTTATAAAATTTCGCAAAAGGGTATAGAAACGCAAGATCCAAAAATAAAAGCCATCAAGAATTTCCCACCGCCCAACACCGCCAAGAAACTTTCTTCTTTCCTTGGGTTATGTTCTTACTATCGGTCTTTCATAAAAGATTTCGCTAATACTGTTGAACCACTATTAGTAATCAAAAGAATGAGAGGTAAATTTACGTGGACAGTGGAAGCAAATACAGCATTTGAAAAATTAAAAGAAGCGCTCATCAATGTCCCTGTTTTAAAATTCCCGGAGGGGGACGAAAACCTGGAAATTGCAGCAGATGCGTCAGACTATGCGGTGGGTCCGGTTCTTATGCAAAATAGCCATCCTCTGGCATTTTTTAGTAAAACGTTGAATCAGACACAAAGGAATTATACAGCTACAGAAAGAGAAACATTAGCCGTATTAATCGCTGTACACAAATTTCGAGTTTATTTCGGCAAAGCGCCAGTAACAGTCTTTTCGGATCATGCAGCTGTTGGTAGACTTTACTCGGGGAAAAACCTAGGTTAATAAGATGGGCTTTAAAACTCCAAGAATATAATATCAGAATAAAATATAAACCGGGTAAGGAAAACAATGTAGCTGACGCACTTTCTCGTATAAAACTGGACGATGAAGGAAATGAACTTAAATGCGCTGTGTTGACTTCAAAGATTTTAGATTCTAGAGATACGCTTATCACTGAACTCAAAGCTGATCCTGAATTTGGAAATATCTATGCATATTTGAAAGACCCCGAAAGCTTTGAGCACACAGATATCGATGCGATAAGAAATAGAGCAGAAAACTATGAAATAATAAATAATTTATTATTTTATACGAAAACAACAAACGAAAATCTTGAGTACAAACCAGTCATCCCAGCCTCGCTTCGATTAAGCATTTTGAAGGAATTACACGACGCGAAAACAGCGGGTCATTTAGGAGTCAGAAAGACTTTAAAAAGGGTACGCGAGGCGGTATATTTCCCGCAATTATACAAAATAGTAACGGCGTATGTCAGGTCCTGCAATCAATGTCAATTAATAAATGATATTAATTACAGCCCGGCCGGGTACTTAAATAGCATTCGCGCTACATTTCCGAATGAAATTTTAGGCATAGATCTTCTTGGTCCCTTCCCCCAGAGCGAGTTAAATAAAAATCGTTTTCTTTTAGTAATAGTAGATCATTTTTCAAAATGGACAGAAATTGTTCCACTTAAACGCGCGTCAGCCAAAACAGTCGCAGATGCATTCTTACACAGGTATATTTTAAAATACGGTGCACCGATAAAAGTCATTAGCGATAACGGAAAACAATTCATTAGTCAAATATTTGAAAACATATGCAATGGACTTCGCATACGCCATATCAAAATGGTTCCGTATAGACCACAGGCAAACAGAGCAGAATAAGTGAATAAAAACATAGTAAAAATAATTCGCAGTTACGTGAGCACACATCAAAGCGCTGGGATGGCTACATAAATGAGTTAGCTTATGCTTTAAGAACGGCAAATCACGATACTACGGGAAAAACCCCAGCAGAATTATTTTTAGGCCGAAAGTTAATTACGCCTTTAGATAAATTATTTTTTGTGCAACAAAGAGAGCAAGAGTTTAAACAGAAAGATGTGCAAAAACTTATTGATCAGGTGCTTAAAAGCTCGGACACGGCAAGAAATAAGCAAAAAGCATATTATGATAGAAAACGCCGTGAAGCAGATTTTAAAGTTGGGGATAAAGTATTGAAGCGGAAATTTTCTTTACCAAGTGCCCCAGACAATTTTACGGCAAAGCTAGCTCCAAAGTTTGAAGGCCCCTATGTAATTCAGGAAATCAAAGGAGTAGTATTATATCTTAAGAACGAGAGAGGGGAAAACTGTAAAGCAAGTCCCGACTAGGTGAAAAAATACTATAATCCAAATGATTTTGAAATCCTTAAAAGTTTCTTGTAGGACTCAAGTCTAAACGAAATAGAAGGTCCAGAGACAACAACAATTCCACCACCCAAGAAACAGAGAACTGAGGAGAGACCTAGCCCTTCTACAACCCGGACGTCGGTATCAAAAAGAAAAAATAATTTTCAAACTCCAGCGTTTAAGAAAAACAAAAATACAGATGAACCGGGTAAAGAAACCGTGGTAAAGAGAAAAACACCACCTACAAAGGATTGCAGGAAAAATTATACATCAAGGAGAACGCGCACACTGCCACAGAGTCAGGTGCCAGCAAGGCCGCCGTTCCGGAAACTGAAACGGCAACAGGAGGCACAAAAATACGACGAACAGAAGAAATTCAAGAAGGACTCCAGACCGGAGGACGTCAAGACCAGCCGTCCCAGGGAAAAACGGAAATGCCAACAACCAGACGATTACTCCGCCAAGAGGCCAGGATGTAGAGAACGCAAAAGAAAAAGTAATGTGGACGACACTCGGAGGGCAGTAAGAAGAAGATTAACATCCATGAAACCTCTAACTTGGGACCAATTTTGCCAAAAACGAATGACGGAGTTTCAAGCATCGAAAACTGAAAGATAAGTTAAAACCTTCTATAATTTTTTTTCTCTTTTGTTCCGAAATGTTATGCATAAGTACGAAGTTCTATGTTTTGACGAAATTTTACGGCAAAGCTAGCTCCAAAATTTGAAGGCCCTTATGTAATTCAGGAAATCAAAGGAGTCGTATTATACCTCAAAAACGAGAGAGGGGAGATCTGTAAAGCAAGTCCCGACCAGGTGAAACAATACTATAATCCAAATGATTTTGAAATCCTTAAAAGTTTCTTGCAGGACTCAAGTCTAAACGAAGTAGAGGGTCCAGAAATAACAACTGTTCCACCACCCAAGAAGCAGAGAACTGAAGAAAGACCTAGCCTTTCTACAACCCGGACGACGGTACCAAAATGAAAAAATAAAAACTTTCAAACTCCAGCATTTAAGAAAAACAAGAAAGCAAAGTCGCCGCGTAAAGAAACCTTGGTAAAGAGGAAAACACCACTTACAACGTATCGCAGTAGAAATTCTACATCGAGGAGAACTCTTCCAGGGCCAGAGAGTCAGGTGCAAAGAAGGCCGCCGTTCCCGAGTACGAAAAGACAGCAGGAGGAACGAAAAGACCACCACCAACAGAAGAAATTCAAGTATGATTCCAGACCGGAGGACGCCAAGACCAGCCGTCCAGGGTAAAAACGGAAAAGACAGCAACCCGACGACTACCACTCTAGGAGGCCAGCATGCAGAGGGCGAAAACGAAAAAGCAACGTGGACGACACCCGGAGGACACTAAGGAGAAGACAGACGTCGATGAAACCTATAACGTGGAAGCAGTTTTGCCAGAAGAGAATGTCGGAGTTCCAACCATCGAAAACTCAAAGATAAGTTGAAATCTTCTATAATTTTTTTTTTCTTCCGAAATGTTATGCATAAGTACGAAGTTCTATGTTTTGACGAAAGTCAATATGTCTCGGTTGAGACTTAGTTTGTTTTACTTTATTTAGCTAAGGCAAAATTATTATATTCTTTAAGTATAAAAGCTAAGAACAAGCATTTTCTGTTGGTCGAAAGACTAATTCTGTTATGTTAAAGCCAAAATTTCGCCGAAGATAAAAATAACTTCGTATTCTTGTATTAATAAGAATTTTAGTTTCAGTGCCGCCAGCTTGGCGAAGAATGAGTAAAGTAAAAATTTATTTTCTCTTATTCATTTTATGGTAAATTGTAAAAATTACATGTATTAAAATTTTGTAAATGTACGTAAATACTTGAATGTTATGTAAAAGTAGAATTTAGTCTAGAAGCATAAAATTTTAGATGCTAAAAGTAAAATGCTCAAAAGGAATGAATTCAAAATTTAAGTGTTAAACTGTAGATAAAGTCATGCTTTAGAGCGAAAGCCTGCATGTTTAAAGATGAATGAGGGGGAAGTTAGAATGAATGTGTTTTGTAGGGTTCTCCATCTACACTTGAATTTCTAAGAATGTTAAAGTAGCTCATCGAGTTGTAGAATGTCGAGTAAGGTGTGTCTATTTGGTCGTTGAATTCTAACAAATCATGGTGGTTAGGGGAAATGTTGTAAGACTAAAACACGAATATTCCCGTTTGACACCACACATGGTGGAGAGCCAGGGTAAAGTTAAATTAATGCTTGAAAAATTGAATGAATGTGAATTAAGCAATAACTAAGGAAAACGAATCGTTTAAAAACAAAAATTTATTGTGTCAAGAAAGTGTAAATTATAATGTATTTAGAAAGATACTGATACTTATTCCTTCCAGATGCTGGAAGGAAAAGCACAAGATTGATTGATGAAGTCCAGGAAAAGTTGCTGTAAGAAGAGAGAGTTATAAGTATCCACAGAAATTTAGTATACAATTTGTTACATAAGATTTTTTTTGTGTAAACGAGGTTCTCGAGAGTTAGTTCAGAATTATAGAAACTTACAACAGGTCGTTTGTAGGACCTGCTTCCAAATTTTCCAAATTCTGGCAGCGGCAAATGTAGGGTTTATGTTTATTTTAACTAACATTTATTTTAAGTTTAAACTATCTTTTCTGTCAAGCCTTACTTTCCCTTGGAACTGCCAATGCCAGAGTATGTAAATTTTAGTAGAACGCGCAAGGATTCAAATATTCAGCGGAAGTATTCTGAGTTAAATAGAAAGGAAACGAGTTAGAGGTGTGCTGTTCTTACTTCACGAGCGCGGAGGTAGTTAGCCAGAAATTGAAGAACCCTGCGTTTCGGCCTGTGTGCTTGCCTGGAAGAATTGTTAATCGTTCAAGTGATCAAGTTTGCTGAATTAGCAGCGGTATTGTAAAACGCGGTGAGGTTGGTTACTTTTAGAGAGCCTCGTAGTTAGAGTCTTGTATTTAGTTTCTTTTCAGGTTATTATTTTTATTTTACCGCCGAATTGGCGTAGTTTGTGAGCGTCAAGAGCACGCACTTGTAATTTATTACGTTGAATAAAAAGGGACTTAAACCCTTAACAAGACTCTGTCATTTATCCAGTTTCAACAGTCACCTCTTGGTTGCGCGCAACGCTACAATGTTACCGCTAAAGTGAAAAAGCCGTTGATGCGCACATTACCTAGCTTATCTGCAGATTAACTGATTGGCTCCATTAAGTGCAGAGTGCGGAATCAAAAGTTTACCACATTTTACCTGGGTAATGTGCACATTAATGGCTTTCGTATCGTTAAAGTTCAAAAGTTTTTTTCTCTCATTTCCTTTCCCTTTCCCTTCACTTTGCGCGTTACCTGCTAGGGACATGTTAATCTGCACATTGCGTACTAGAAGCTCGTTAAACTGAAAATAAGACTTTTTTAGAACAACAGCAACGTTTCTATATGTTTAAATTAATATAATGTTATTTATTTATTTTTCGATATCTAAAAAATCGAGTTAGTACAATCAAACGATCAACAAATTAGTTGATATAGTCAATCACCAATCAATCAAAAATACTATAATACAAAGAAAAGAAATATTACTACAATTAAAGAAACGAATTTGCAAAACATGTGACAAAATTATGCTCATTAGTGCAGTTTAAAGATTGGTGATACTTTGAATTACATAGCAATTGGATTTTACGACAGGCACACCTATTTGTGGTACATTTAGTTTTGAAGCAACATTTTCTGAAACCCTGCCCAACCAACAATTTAAAAGTGTACGCAGTATCTGCTTTAAGTGTACAGAAATGTTAAATGTTGCCGTTGTTCCACCAAAAATCTTATTCTCACTTTAAATAGTGCCTATCAGGTAATGTGTAAATTATCTGGGTAATTCGCGGATTAAAAAATGAAAAGATTTTCTGCAATTTAACGGATCACCCTAGTTAATCTGAAGATTAGCTAGACAATCTGCAGAACACCTAATTTCTGCTTTTAAGAGTAATATATACACAGGTAGGAAACTCCATAAAGTGAACGAAGCTATTTCATGTGATTTTAATGTTTTGTGAAGATGGTAGTCTCATTAAACATACATGATTTTCAGAGATTTTTAGTACTGTTATTCAATTATGCTAATTATATTACTGGAACAACCAGTAAATTTGAGATTGGTCGCTATGGGAGATTTTACTTTAAATGATTCACGTATGCCTGAATCTGAAATGGAAACTTTTATGTCGTTATATCAAATCTTTGGACATACTTCTATCGAATTCAAATCTCTAATGAAATCTGTTCCGCTTGAAGAGTGGGTATAAAATTCAATTTCAAGCTTCCAGCTCTCAAGACAGTTTGCCAGCGAATCTCTCATTAAAATTTTCCACCGGATAGACAACGTCAGAGATACGAAGCAGTCCGAATCTAAATGGCAAAACTGTCGAAATCTCCGCATCTAGTTCCTTACAGACCCAATATATCAAGGGGAACATTTCCCCACTTAATGCGAATCGTCATCGGAAGCAGAGATAACGATTTTGAACTCGGGCTCTTATCAAATAGGACCCGACAGAACCCGAGTGAGCTCGTGTGAAAAGAAAAGAAGTAAATGTCTCGAGAGGTTAAGACAACAGCTTGGGTTGAATGCCGCCTTCCATTTGGTTGAGGAAGGGCTGTTTCAGATAAAACTTTTGTTGTCTTGGTTTCATGTAATTGCTAAAGGAACACGGAGGAAGAGAAAATCCTTTGCCTTTACATTTATGTTCTGTTAATTTCAGTAGAAAATCTGAGTTTGGGAAGTTTCTGTTCACCCTGAAAGTGATATTACACTTAAATTATTGATAGAAATTGAGTGGCAATTATGTAAAGTTTCGACGTAGCATAAACTTGCGAACACAAGAAATAAAAAAAATTCCAGATTTGTAGCCCCAAATTTTAAATGTCCCTTTTATTTTAATATATATTTATTCGAAAAATAGTTGCTACATTAAATGCAAATCAATTCTAAAGTAAATCAATATGTAATATTATATTAATGTTATATTCCTGTTTCAAATATTAAAAATATCAACTAAAAAGATTATAAATCTTACCTCAGATAAATGAAAATTACGTTTTAGAGTAGTAATATTATCATTTTATTCAGCATTTCTGAATGAGACTATATTTTGAACTCTTAAAGAATAAATATATGCTATGTCCATAAAAACTCATCAAAATCTTAGAAAAGAAGATTTATTTGCAATGTTCTACTTAACTTTAATTTACGATAACTAAGTGGGTATTTTAAATTATAGATGCAAGCAGAAATCTGTGCAGACTGTTTAATGGAAAAAAGATCCACGCACCAGCAAAATATAATTTCAAACAAATTGAACTTGCTTGCAAACATGTCAAGAAAAATAACTAAGTAAATAAGAAATCACTTCGAGTGCCGAAATGTTGATATAGAAACGTGCGTGATAAAAACAGTATATTAAGGAAATAACAATATATTAAGGAGATAACAGTATATTAAGTAGCAATTGCGATGTTCTTTTGAAGAGGTAAAAACTCCCGCAGACTATAAAAGCTCCAATACAATAGTGATTGCTAAGAAGGACCTCAATAACGAGCTGACAGAACGTAGTTATTTTAGTCGTGGATTCACCAGGTAATCCATTATTTGATGTTGTAAACAAAGCTTATGGAACATATAATCTGGAAGGAAAACTATGCTATGCCCAAGAGAAAAGACAAACGTAAATCATTTTTAAGAAACGTAAGACCAGTGACCACTAAAATACCATCACAAAACTATCTTACAGTTTAATAACAGACAAATGAAGGAAACTATAAAACGTAACTGAAATAAACATAAAAATATCACAAACTGTAGTTCTCATTCTAAATGGGAGGGTATAGTGGAACGAAGACTTAAAAGAGCTCTTGTTTCAAGTCTAGCTGCCTCATTTACAGTATTTGTTTTGTAACCATCCCATCGTTTTTCACCAATCAGGGATATATGGGAAAATCCACAGGTACAAAAATGTATTGCTGTAGTTATCAAATGATTTTCAAGGAAACTATACTGTTTTGGCTACCAGACCCAAGCAAACTTTGCCTTAACTAGTATGCTTCTGATCCAGTGAACAAAAGACACCACATACCAGTGATACCACATGGTCTTGATTACATAATTCTCATTAGGTTTCATTCACATATTTCACGACGGACAGGCCAATTGCATAGATTTTCTCACCCGACAATTACACACTTAGTTGATTATTTTGATAGCCGAATCTTCTGACAGCCAAACGGTCTTGATACCTTAGATTGATTACCAAGATCAAAATTAAAAATGAGCCTAGACCAACATCTTGTGACCATCCCTCCTTGTTAAACAACCACAGTCTATTTTTCAAAAAAAAAAAAAAAAAAAAAAAAAAAAAAAAAAAAAAGGTTATCTGGCATAGAGCAGTATAATACAGCTCTCTCAAGTATAACATCGTTACATTAGTAACTTTTCTTGACCAGTGTGTTCTTTCAGCCGTTTTGAGTGATGTTCAAAATCTAGCTAACCTCATTTAGAGAAGGGAATTTAAACCTAAAGTTTCCTTATCTGTATCCTAAAGATTATAGTTGTTAAATACTTATGGCAAGCCTAACATTGACGCTAACTAAATAAAAAGGAGAAATATTTCTTGGCGCTCTTTTTCAAATTTTGTAATTACTTTATCTAATAAATTGTGTAAATGCTCCAGGACCGTAATTACTCCCTTTTTTGGTCTATCTCAAGTGATTACATACGAAGTGCTCTTCATTAACATTTACCTTTTTTAGCTACTTTCACAGGAATAAACTAAAGAACAACTGTAGCTTCTTATAGAAATACAACATCAATTTAAAGCTAGTCTGATTTTTAAAATTGAATGCCATAGAAGTATCACAGAATGTTAAAAAAAATGCTAATTTTTTTAAGTATGAAAAAACTCTCTGTTGACGTCTTCTGCATAATTCTAATTTTTTAATATAATATGTAGATCTTTAATCTTGTATTACCGAAGCCATTCAATTAAGAAATTATTTTCATCTTTAAAGGAGATTCATATATGAGCCAGTAAAAAGCGATTAAAACTGAAGTTCGAAAAAAAAACTTTTCTTCCATGTAACTCAAATAAATGTTTTCTTCTCAGGAAACTCATTTCTGCAAAGAATGAAAAGTCGCCAAAATCATGAATAATATATTTTATCTTGCTATCAAGTGAAGTCTTTTGCATTCAATCTAATTACTAAAGCCTCAGGATCTTGAATGCCTCAGCAGCTTAATTGCACTTATTTAATATTTCAAATCTCAAAAGATGTAAAGAACAAAAAATGCTAGTTCTTTTTATCTCAATTTCGAATGTAACTTTTTAGGAAATGTGCATAGGAAAGTCAAGAAAAACTGATAAAGCGAAACACGTTTCAAAAATCTTCATTCTTACTTGGTTATGCTGTACTCCGAATATGCAGCGTATAAGCGTGCCATGTTTTCATGAAATGCATAAAAAGAGTATTTTTTCTCTTTACATATGCTTAGTCGCGTTCTAGAATGTCACTTAACAAGTAGAAGAGAGCACGGAGCTGACAAGATTCAGCATTCTTTCAAAGTTTACAAAAATTGTTTTACATTCTAAAAAATGTGAAAATGTCCCAATCTGCACGAATATCAGAATTTAATACCTTCTATATAGCAGAGAATTGTAGCTTATTTCAAATACTGCTAGATATAATTGGTTTATTGTAATTTAAGAGCCTTATAACGGAATGAAAATATAGAAAAGTATGCTTTATGCTTTTTATACATTGCCTGCAACACAAGAGAAAATGAATAAGTTTAGTACACATAAATGTAGAAGAAAGTTTCGGTAACAACTATCAGAATTTGGATTGGTTGGATTATTTGGATTACGATAAAGCATGCGAGAAACCTAGGGAAGACATACCTTCGTTGAGGAAGTTTTAAAGAAAGCTGATTTATAGCCACTTACATATGGTCAAAACTGCGAAGCCTTCTGCTTATTTGCCAGGATTTGAGTGCAAAGCAGACATGGATAGATATGGATGCTATGGACAGATACGGATGATGTGGGTACATAGATAGGACAATAAGATGATAGGAGCTAAAAATCATACTATCACGTATTGGTCACAAGCGTTCAGAAGAGAATTATTTTAACATTTCTAGCTCATATCATCCGGAAGCATATGAGCCCAAAGAACAAAAGAGGATGCAAAAGGACTTAGACTCCTATTTAAGCATAAGCAGAGGCGTATTGAAGCAGCAGATGTTTAAAGTATCTTTTCGTAATATTTGGGTTCAAATGAAATTAATTTTATGAATTTTTTTTCCCTTTGGTAACCCAGACAAGAAAGTAGTTAGTGACTCCGACTACCGTACCCAGGCTCGAATCCTGAAGAAGGAATAGATGTAAACTGTGTTTCCCTTCATAGGATGCAACGGTTCCCAACTATTAGATGCCTCCAAAATAAAGAGACCTCTGCTTCCAGTCGACTTAGTGACCAAAGCTTGTAATGGCTAAGTGCCCGCCATTGAAAAACAGCTTCCCGGTACACAACATTTGCTTTTCCTGGGAATATAGATAACATGATTAACAGATGCTTGTTTGATCATACATGGCAGAAATTGAAGAATATTAATTAGTTTTATATTTTGGTATAAATCACTTACCTATATTATTTTACTTTTCCTTGTCGTTTCTATACCATTTCCATATATTTAAAAAAGGCTAGAGGTTATGTCTTCTGACTCAGCAGATAGACCTATGTGGTATTTGGGGCACGAAATTGAAAGACACAGTTTTACAAAATGACTTTAGATCTTTACATATTAACATATTAACACTTACTTTACATATTAAACGTTTTAAATGATTTTTATATTATGTTATATTAGGAATCTGAAAACAAATACAGCAGTTCCTTTCATTGTCCGGGCAGTAGATTCTGGCAATCGGGGCCTTTCAAGCCAAGCTAATCGAATGCACAAAATCTAAATGCACTAAAAAACGATAATTAATTCAAAAAGTTTTACCTTGCATTTTTATTAAAAATAAAGTTCCTTTTCTATTCCTTAAATATTGCAATATCGAGGTCTACGCATTTTCCTTTCTGGTTTTTTACATTCATACATATCTTCGTCGAAAGTAAATGCACTGCTTAACGTTCGGAGAATTTTATTGCTAAGTTCAATATTATGAATAATTTCCGTAATATATTCTAAGAAGTTTTCAGTTGTTCCAGTAATTTTTTACAGGTGTTCATCTACAAGCGCTTCAGCACAGTCATCGTTGTCTAAGATATCCTTTCATTTTTCATAAGGCCATTGCTCTTTTTTACTAATAAGTATTTCAAATTTCGTACATCATTGTTAAATTTGATGCACTCGGATACATTGATAAAATCAAACTACTATCCAGTGTCCACTCTGTCTTAGTAACTTATGAAAAATGAGCTTTAAAACTAATTAAATCATTTGTATAACATAGTACGATGTATGTCCTTTAGTGCCCATGTTTTTTTGCCGCTAATTCATGCTATGCTTCACCCATATTTTCGGAAACGTTTTCTAATGTTAGATATTCCAAAATTCTATGGAAATAGATTCTTCATGCCATCCAGCGATAGCTGTAAGATCTCAGAAACGGACCATTAAAGAACCATAGGAAAACTTTGAAATACACATTTTATCTTATAAATTTTAAATCTCAGAAAGTTAAACGGCTCAAAAGAAGACTTGGCTGTACAAAGAGAATGCGTTAAAAAGTAAGGTTATGAAAATTATTTAGAATTTTCTTTTATTTTGCTCAGTTCAAATTTAGTTTGTTTTGAAATTTTTACATTGCACTATAGTGAATCAGGACTGACTACGCAAGTGAATTGATAGTAGTCTATCAGTCAGACTTGCGTAGTCTGACTGATAGTGAATCAGTCAGACTACGCAAGGGATTGCTGTACTTTAATACGTCGCATAATGCCCTCAGTTCATTTTAAAATGCTTTTCATTGGGCTGGGTCGTGTTTACCGTGGGATAATAAGGGAGTTAATTTAATTTATAATTGTGCCCACTTCAGAATGGAAGAAAGTGGTAACCACATTTTAGTGAATATAAAAATATCACTAGTATAGTGAACATGTTAGGAATTTACTACGTATTAGTTATATAAATAACTTCGTGCGCCATGTAATTACAGAATCTTGCAAATGTTAGCTCAGTTTAGTATCAGATGAAAATATTTAATGCAATTAGAATCTCAAAACTGAAAACGGAATCATCAAATATCTTAAACTGGGCATGGATAAACCGGACGATCTATTAGAAGGTGCCAAAGAAAAGAACATTTCGAATAAACTAATGAAAAAGTTAAAATAATCTGCTAACATTTTAAGAATAAAATATCCAGAAATTCTGTTCAAAATATAATATCCAGTTTTAAACACTGAATTTTGATGTCAAAAGAAAGGATATAACATTTTAATCGAAAAATGAATTTTGTTATAAAACCATTTTTTAACCTAAAACAATTTAAAATGGTTAATAGATTTGACATCATCACCTAATTTCTCATGTTACTTAGACTATTGTGATCAAGAATTTATAGGCATTTTTGCAAATAATTTGCCTTGTTTATGCTTTTTAAAATATTAGTAAAACTATTACACTTTTAATTCATTTCACAAAAACAGCTGAATATATTTTTTGCTACCTGTCCTATATTTTATAAATTTTGTAAAATGTCATAAAACTAATGCTCAGTTTTTTTCCACTGTTGTAATTTAGAAGTTGATACTTTTTGTCATTTAAAGTTGATTATTAGCCAAATCTGTTGTTAAAAACGTTTCCATTATTATTTTTAAACATTGTTTATGCTTTTCAGAAATTCATCTGAATTTGTTATAATACGTTAAAATATATTTTCACAACTCAACTCTTTTCTCTTTTTATTAGTATGGAACACTGTACCTATTTGCTACTGATTCAGTTTGAGCAAATACTCCGGTTTAGGAATTTCATTACTTTTACACTGAAAGTGATAACTATTACTTCACACAAAATTTCGTCAGAAAGATATACTCTGTTTCCCCAAAACAGTTTACTTTCACAAAATAGAAGAATAGTGGCGAGAAATCTCTCAGTCCTTTTACTGCTGATATTTTACCACATCATAAGGAAACCAAATTCCTTTGAAGAACTTTTTTTTTACACTTTGATTAGTTATGTTGGTAATAATACAGAGTGTCATAATTTATTGTCGTGATAAAGTATGCTGTAAAAAATATAGAACAAGAAATAGGGAAAAAATGACGGACTGATTTTATTTAGCACTTCAAAGAAATTTATATTAATAAACTTCATCATAAGCACTATTAGTTACGTGGAGAATATTAAGTCTGTTCTCGATTTAGGTTATTAGGCATTTTAGAGTTATAGTAGCTGTTTCTGCGGTGATTCGAATGTTGTTTCGATGCTTCGAGTTTGTGAAGCATAAGGCGAGTGGGGTGACGTTCATAGAGCTGGGCAGCTATAAACATGGTCCACCTGTACCAATCCAAGGATCTAGAAGTGTTTCATCAAGAAAATCAGGCACAAGTGTATCCCAATGACAGAGAGCCCCATTCTATCATAAAGAAAAGTGTTTGGCTGCATTCCTTTTAATTGAAGTACAGCAAACAATCAAGTATTCCGAATTAATCAAGCAAGTCCGAATTAATTGATGATTTTTAGAAAAAGAAGGTACCAGTCTCCTTATTATGAATTAGCGCGCATCAAACATTAAAGTTAGGGCTACGTCTTTTAATTTTCCTTACACAGTGCGGGATTTCTGATACACAAATCCTGAAGTTGTATAGATTAATCTCTCATGAAACATAAAATACTACTTCGTCACTGAATACGATAGAATGTCTAAAAAAATTCTTTATGAACGACTCGATAATTGATTTGTTGTCAAATCTGAAATTTATATGTAGTCATTTTCAAATTTCAAGAACATTTTCGTGAACGTTCGACCTGGGAATTCCTATCTGCAGGTTAGTATGGCGAGTAGGTCTACTGGGACTGCGCACAAATTCATCTCGAATGGCGAAAACATTTTCATCATTAACGCTTGGCCTACCTGCACGTTCTTTATACAAAACATCTCCAGTCCCTCAAAACTGTTTTAGACATATTTTAATTGTTAGATCAGTTGATGGATATTTATTAAATTCATGTCGGAATATACGTCTATAAGCAGACAAGTTCCCTGGTAACATTTGTCAACATTAGAACAAATGAAATTCTTTGAACTAACAGGTAAACGGGTAAAAGGTGTATGGGGAACTAGAAACTTCGCTACAGAATCGCACAGGTATTGCCCAATACACTAACCAGCTAGAGTATGAAAACCCAAAATTGACTGTATGCTTTTTCTGTTAAATAACACTGGAGTTATACATCGGCGTTGTTACATTTAAACACAAGGGAATAATAACATAAAATTAGGCAAATTAGATAATATAACGCAAACTGTTGAGTATACTCATTACAATATTTGATTACGTAAATACAGTAGAGTTGATATTTTGGAGATCGTTGCATTGGAATTTTTGCATTTTTAATGTAAGTAGATAAACTCTTTGAACTGGAGATTACATAGACATAAATTATTTCAAGTTACTTCGTAAAGTTACATTTCAATTTAATTTTATTATCTGGGGATTAAATTATGGACGTTCTTCAATTCATTAAAAGACAATATATGTGATTTATAAAATATTGTATGAATTAGGAATTATTTTGAATCTGACCTGAATTAGGAATTATTTTGAACCTACACTTTGAATTGCCTAACAGCCTTACGTCTTTCATATAATCGTAACAAGCAATAAATTTAATTTTAGCCCTGTAGCATATCAGAAATCTTTTTCTGTTCACCTCCTTCCTTTTCCATGTCAAACCTTGTCACTTTGCTAGGGAAAAACCTTTTTCTTTCTGCTCTTTGTTCAACGGCCGATACTATTTATTCTTTACAGATTGCTGTTACTCGAGACCTCATTTATTTTAGAGATATTTCTAAGGGCAAATTTGGAGGAAGGCCAAATTGTGAAAAAAAGGAGATTTTGAAATGTGATAAAGATACAAATTTTAGACTGTGAAAAGCGAAGAAAGAGAAAAAAATAAGCTCAATGCAATAAATTTAAATTGGCAGCGAAACAAATTTTATAGTTTCTAAAAAGCTTTGCATTTTCCAGAATACTTTAACAAGAAAGACCTTTCATTGCATCAACTATCTGCGGTGTTATTAAGAATAACTGTACTATATAGTAGAGGCCCAGTATGAATACTTACCATGTCCATCTGGAGATGGAGGAGGTGTTTCATGTAAGAATACCCAAAAATGATTGCTGATGTTATCTTAACATATTGCAAGGTTTGCTGTATTTCCTGATATTTACATTTTTTATGCGTGAAGATAGTTGGTTTTTTTTACTAATAATTATTTTATTTTGTGAGCTTTTCCTTAATTCTCTTGTTCCCCTTGCATTTTCTCACAAGGTGTAAATGAGTTAGGATGAACGACAATATTTTAACTGTAGGATAGAGCGTGATTTCGCTATTGTGAGAGCATGCGTTTAATTTCTACCAGCTGTTAAATCTTGATATTGACTACGTATTTTTGCCGCTGAGTTATCACCCAGCCGGTGTAGATTCCTGAGACCTGTTAGCTTAAATTAAATTATGCAGACTTGCAGTAATCTTTAAATTTAGTCTTTCATTATCTTTTAAGTTCAAACCGCAAGTTTTCGGTGTTTTTGTAACCATGTAAGTCAGTGCCATCTGTTAAATATTTTGTTTGCTATAAAATGTTCTTTTACAGGCTTTTACTGGTTGTGTTCATCTACAAGCCTGTGCAGTTCATTCGCAATTATCACCACTTAGATAGATCTAGTTACATTTTATGATAGTTATAAAACCTAGATCTTACAAAGATATCCATTCCGTTTGCACTGATATTCATTCTGTTTGTTGTAGGGTTTATATTTATTTTAACTAACATTTATTTTAAGTTTAAACTATCTTTCCTGACAAGCCTTACCTTCCCCTGGAATTGCCAATGCCAGAGTATGTAAATTTTAGTAGAACGCGCAAGGATTCAAATTGTCAGCGGAAGTATTCTGAGTTAAATAGAAGGGAAACGAGTTCGAAGGTGTGCTTTCTTGCTTCACGAGCGTGGATGTGGCTAGTTAGAAATTGAAGAACCTCGCGTTTCGGCCGGTGTGCTTGCCTCGGCAGTTTGTTAATCTTTCAACGTAATATTCAGAAGTTTTCTGAATTATCAGCGGTATCTTAGGACGCGGTGAGGTTAGTTACGTTTAGAGAGCCTCGTAGTTAGTCACTTGTTATTATCTCTTTTCAGTTTCTTATTTTTATTTTCCTGCCGGGTCGGCGTAGTTTGTGAGCGTCAAGAGCACGCATTTGTAATTTCTAAAGTTGAATACAAAGGGATTTAAGCCCTTCTCAAGACTTTGTCTCCTTTTCAGTTCTCAGCAGTCACCACTATTGTTGCGTGCAGGTTGGAAGCGCGCAACATTACATTGGCGCCCGAACACTTGCCGAACTGAAAATTGGATGGAAGTTGCTGGACAACAACAAGAAATGGCAAGCCAACTGGAAGAATTTGGATACCAGGTCCAGGCGATGAGAGCGTCAATTAAGCCAAACGTCAATTTCGACGGAAAAAATTCGGTGGCGATATTTCTAGAAAGCCTCGACAATCACTTCCAGCTCTACCTTGTGCCTGAAAGACAAAACGTTGCCATCGCCACATCTGCACTAAGAGGAGAGGCCGCGCTATGGTGGAAGAATATAGGCAAATTTTTATTAGGGGAATTTGGAGGCCAGACATATACATTTGAAAATTTCAAAAAATCGTTATTAAAGGCCTTCCCCATAGTCAAAGATCGAGCAAGGCTAGAAGCCGAACTGTATAGTTTTTATCAACGGGATATAGAAGAGTTGACGGACTTTATTCTGCGAAAAATTAAGCTGACGGATATGCTGTATGGGAAGAAACCCGACGCGGAGATTATTGAAATAATCTTACCAAGATTGTTACCTGCTGTTCAAGACTACTTCAAAATTAGAAACCCAAGCACATTGCAGGAGCTCTTCGAATTGACGGTCAAGTTTCAAAATCGCAGAATAGCGGAAAAAGCTAGAGGGGCATCGTATTCTCAAAGTATCCGAAAGCCATCTTTAAATGAGCAGACCAGAAATGCAAACCGCTCTTATGGGGAAAAGAGCTATCAAGCTAACTCATCGAAGCTCGAAGGTCAAGGCCCAAAAAGGAAATATGAAAACAACCGTCCGCGTACCCAGAAGGCAGAAGTTGAAAGGAAAGCTTTAAACGAGTAGAGGGGCCTGTGAAAGCGAGGGTCCAGACCCCGGAAGTTTTGAAAAAACCTTCAAAAAGACACTTAAATACGGTCGTCGTAAGGAACTCACAGTTACCAATTATACAAGTCCTGGTTGGCGATGTACCATTAGAAACCCTCATCGATACAGGAGCAGAAGGTAATTTTATGAGTGATATTTTTTTTAAGAAGAAATTTAATAGGTTTCGATTATTTAAAAATAAAAACACAGAAATAATAGCAGCGCAAGGACAAACTTGTCAATGTATCGGAAAACTATCTTTAAAGATACAGGTCCAAAATGAAAGACTTAAAGTATTAATTTTTGTAGTAAAAAATTTGCAAAATCCACTTATTTTAGGTATGGAGTTTTTAAAAGCCGCGAAGGCCAAACTGAATTTTCAGGACAGTTCTATTTTGCTGGAGATGGACCGGAGGGTGGTGGAACCAGTGGAACAACCGCAAGTTGACCTTAGCCATTTGAATGACCATGAAGGCCCATTTACACTAGCGGAACTTTGAGCCTAAGAAACGTAGGCGAATTTGAAGACTCGTTTGAGAGCTTTTTAACAGCAATTTTTTCGTATTATGAGGGAATATTTAACTCTTAAACTCTTGAATAATGTTATAGTTAATAATGTTAAGTTAGGCTGTTTATTTAAATGTGTACATATTCAGTTTTAAACAAAAGAGTAACATTTTCGCCATTTAGTGAAGCTAGCAACTTCCGCGTGCATTTCTTAGGCTCAAAGTTCCGCTAGTGTAAATGGGCCTTTAAAGTCAAGCCATCCAGCAAGTGGTGAGTACTTTTTCAAACTTGTTTTCAGAACGGCCGGGTAGCTGTCAAATAATTACGCATGCCATACAGTTAACTGCCGACAAACCCTGTAGGACTAAACCTCACCGCTATGATAAACAAAAAGAGCAAATCATAGAAGTACATATTCATGAAATGTTAAAGAACAAAATAATAACGCCCATAAATAGTGAGTACGCGAGTCCAGTCCTACTATATAGGAAAAAGAACGAGTTTCCTCCTTCGGATAAAAGGGCTTGGAGGTTTGCTATCGATTACAGAAAACTGAATAGTATTACTAAATTCCTAGTTTACCCTTTGCAGGTTATAGAGGAAATTATTAGAAACATTAAATCTACTAGATACATGACTACTTTGGACTTAACGTCTGGCTACTATCCAATAGCTATGAGACCCGAAGACATACATAAAACCGCGTTTATAACAAAATCGGGCACTTATGCATTTTTACGCATGCCCTTTGGGTTGTGTGGGGCCCCATCAACATTCCAGAGAGCTATGGACATTGTTCTAAAGCCTGTCCAAGGAAAATCAACTTTAATCTATCTAGATGATATAATTATAACGAGTAGTACGTTGGAACAACATATTAAAGATCTAGAAGAAGTTTTTAAATTATTAAAAGAGGCCGGTCTTACAATTAACGCCTCAAAATGCAAGTTCGCAACTAAAGAACTTAAATATCTGGGTTATAAAATTTCGCAAAAGGGTATAGAAACTCAAGATTAAAAAATAAAAGCAATCAAGAATTTCCCACCTCTCAACACCGCCAAGAAACTTTCTTCTTTCCTTGGGTTATGCTCTTATTATCTGTCATTCATAAAAGATTTTGCTAATATTGTTGAACCCTTATTAGTAATTAAAAGAAAGAAACGTAAATGCACGTGGACAGCAGAAGCAAATACTGCTTTTGAAAGGTTAAAAGAAGCGCTCGTCAATGCCCCTGTTTTGAAATTCCCGGAGGGGGACGAAAACCTGGAAATTGCAGCAGATGCGTCGGACTATGCTGTGGGTGCGGTTCTTATGCAAAATGGCCATCCTTTGGCATTTTTAGTAAAACGTTGAATCATACACAAAGGAATTATACAGCTACAGAGAGAGAAACATTAGCCGTATTAATGGCTGTACACAAATTTCGAGTTTATTTCGGCAAAGCGCCATTGACAGTCATTTTGGATCATGCGGCTGTTGGTAGACTTTACTCGGGGAGAAACTTAACGCCCAGGTTAAGAAGATGGGCTTTAAAACTCCAAGAATATAATATCAGAATAAAATATAAACCGGGTAAGGAAAACAATGTAGCTGACGCACTTTCTCGTATAAAACTGGACGATGAAGGCAATGAACTTAAATGCGCTGTGTTGACTTCAAAGATTTTAGATTCTAGAGATACGATTATCACTGAACTCAAAGCTGATCCTGAATTTGGAAATATCTATGCATATTTGAAAGACCCCGAAAGCTTTGAACACACAGATATCGATGCGATAAGAAATAGAGCAGAAAACTATGAAATAATAGATAATTTATTATTTTATACGAAAACTACAAACGAAAATCTCGAGTACAAACCCGTCATCCCAGCCTCGCTTCGATTAAGCATTTTGAAGGATTTACACGACGCGAAAACAGCGGGTCATTTAGGGGTCAGAAACACTTTAAAAAGGGTACGCGAGGCGGTATATTTCCCGCAATTATACAAAATAGTAACTGCGTATGTCAGGTCCTGCAATCAATGTCAGTTAATAAATGATATTAATTACAGCCCGGTCGGGTACTTAAATAGCATTCGCGCTACATTTCCGAATGAAATTTTAGGCATAGATCTTCTTGGTCCTTTCCCTCAGAGTGAGTTAAATAAAAATCGTTTTCTTTTAGTAGTTGTAGATCATTTTTCAAAATGGACAGAATTGTTCCACTTAAACGCGCGACAGCCAAAACAGTCGCAGATGCATTCTTACACAGATACATTTTAAAATACGGTGCAACGATAAAAGTCATTAGCGATAACGGTAAACAATTCGTCAGCCAAATATTTGAAAACATATGCACTGGACTTGGCATACGCCATATCAAAATGGTTCCGTATAGACCACAGGCCAACATAGCAAAATGAGTTAATAAAAACATTGTAAAAATAATTCGAAGTTATGTTAGCACGCATCGCAAGCGCTGGGATGGCTACATAAATGAGTTAGCTTATGCTTTAAGAACGGCAAATCACGATACTACGGGAAAAACCCCAGCAGAATTATTTTTAGCACGGAAGTTAATTACGCCTTTAGATAAATTATTCTTTGTGCAACAAATAGAACAAGAATTTAAACAGAAAGATGTGCAAACACTTATTGACCAGGCGGTTAAAAGCTCGGATACGGCAAGAAATAGACAAAAGTTATATTATGATAGAAAACGCCGTGAAGCAGATTTTAAAGTTGAGGATAAAGTGTTTGAGCGGAAATTTTCTTTATCAAGTGCCCCAGACAATTTTACTGCAAAGTTAGCTCCAAAATTTGAAGGCCCCTATGTAATTCAGGAAATCAAGGGAGTCGTATTGTACCTTAAGAACGAGAGAGGGGAAATCTGTGAAGCAAGTCCCGACCAGGTGAAAAAATATTATAATCAAAATGATTTTGAAATCCTTAAAGAGTCAGGTGCAAAGAAGGCCGCCGTTCCCGAGTACGAAAAGACAGCAGGAGGAACGAAAAGACCACCACCAACAGAAGAAATTCAAGTATGATTCCAGACCGGAGGACGCCAAGACCAGCCGTCCAGGGTAAAAACGGAAAAGACAGCAACCCGACGACTACCACTCCAAGAGGCCAGCATGCAGAGGGCGAAAACGAAAAAGCAACGTGGACGACACCCGGAGGACACTAAGGAGAAGACAGACGTCGATGAAACCTATAACGTGGAAGCAGTTTTTCCAGAAGAGAATGTAGGAGTTCAAACCTTCGAAAACTCAAAGATAAGTTGAAATCTTCTATAATTTTTTTTTCTTTTGTTCAGAAATGTTATGCGTAAATACGAAGTTCTATGTTTTGACGAAAGTCAATGTGTCTCGGTTGAGACTTAGTTTTCTTTTACTTTATTTAGCTAAGGCAAAAGTATTATTTTCTTTAAGCATAAAATCTAAGAACAAGCAGTTTCTGTTGGTCGAAAGACTAATTATGTTATGTTAAAGCCAAAATTTGGCCGAAGATAAAAGTAACTTCGTATTCTTGTATTAATAAGAACTTTAGTTTCAGTGCCGCCAGCTTGGTGAAGAATGAGTAAAGTAAAAATTTATTTTTCTCTTATTCATTTTATGGCAAATTGTAAAAATTATATGTATTAGAAGTTTGTAAATATACAAGTTATTTGTACAAGTTATGTAAAAGTAGAATTTAGTCTAGAAGCATAAAATTTCAGATGCTAAAAGTAAATGCTCAAAAGTAATGAATTCAAATTTAAGTATTAAACTGTAGATAAAATCATGCTTTAGAGCGAAAGCCTGCATGCCTAAAGATAAATGAGGGGGAAGTTAGAATGAATGTGTTTTGTATGGTTCTCCACCTACACTTTAATTTTAAGAATGTTAAATATAGCTCATCAAGTTTCAGTATATTGGATTAAGGTGTGTCATATTTGGTCGTTTGTTAGCTAACAAATCATTGTGGTTAGGGGAAGTGTCGTAATACAAAAACATGAAGGTTCCCGTTTGATACCACACATGGTGGAGAACCAGGGTAAAGTTAAATTCATGTTTGAATATTTGAATGAATGTGAATGTAAGCAGTTAAATAAGGAAAAGAAAAGGATCGAAAACGAAAATGTATCGAGTGTTAAGAAAGAATTAATTATAATGTATTTAGAAAGATACTGATACTTATTCCTTCCAGATGCTGGAAGGAAGAGAACAGATTGATTGCCGAAGTCCAGGAAAAGTTGCTGTAAGAAGAGAAAATTAAATAAGTATATACAGAAATTTATTCTACCTTTTGTGAGATAACAGATTTTTTTTTTATGTAAACGAGGCTCTTAAAATTTAGTTCAGAATTGTGGAAACTTTTCAACAAGTCGTTTCTAGGACCTGTTTCCAAGTTTACCAAATTCTGGCAGCGGCAAATGTAGGGTTTATATTTATTTTAACCAACATTTATTTTAAGTTCAAACAATCTTTCCTGTCAAGCCTTACTTTTCCCTGGAATTGCCAATGCCAGAGTATGTAAATTTTAGTAGAACGCGCAAGGATTCAAATTGTCAGCGGAAGTATTCTGAGTTAAATAGAAGGGAAACGAGTTCGAAGGTGTGCTTTCTTGCTTCACGAGCGTGGAGGTGGCTAGTTAGAAATTGAAGAATCACGCGTTTCGGCCTGTGTGCTTGCCTCGGCAGTTTGTTAATCTTTCAACGTAATATTCAGAAGTTTTCTGAATTATCAGCGGTATCTTAGAACGCGGTGAGGTTAGTTACGTTTAGAGAGCCTCGTAGTTAGTCACTTGTTATTATCTCTTTTCAGTTTCTTATTTTTATTTTCCTGCCGGGTCGGCGTAGTTTGTGAGCGTCAAGAGCACGCATTTGTAATTTCTAAAGTTGAATAAAAAGAGATTTAAGCCCTTCTCAAAACTTTGTCTACTTTCCAGTTCTCAGCAGTCACCACTATTGTTGCGTGCAGGTTGGAAGCGCGCAACATTACATTGTAGAGAGAAAAGTACGGTTCTGTCTTTAGGTGATTAAAGTTATCTCAAGAAACACACTATGAAGATCTCAATAAAGTAGTTTGCTTTATTACTAATTCAATATTTGTGAGGTGTATCGTGCGTTATGAAGCAAGATATCTTAATAAATCTCGTTGAATTAACTGTAGTTTAAGAAATGAAATTATTTCATCATTCAGCAATTAAAGTTATTCCCATAAACGTTTTTGCTTTATTTGGGAAACATTGTAATTTCTCAGTTACATACATAGCATAATGTTAAATAAATCTAAGCTACATTTATACATAGCATAATAATAAATAAATCTAAGCTACATTTTCTGTATACCTTGTCCATTTTTTCTTTTATGAAAATACTTTTGTAATAGTTTTTAAAACCTTTCTTATATGATATTTAAATTCATGAAACATTCACGATATCCATTTTTCGTATGGTTTAAAATCCATCAGTTATACTATCAAAACTTCCAAATGCTGCATGTACGAATTTTAAAACTAGAAAAAATAACTTAATAAATTATGCTTAAATAATTAATCATTTATGATTCTTAAAAATACTCCAGGTTTTAGTTTAAAGTTTCCAAAATTAATTTTTTATTTACCGGATTATATTTCTTTGACTTTCATCAAACTCCATAATTTAGCTTGGTTAAATCTTAACTTTAAGGAATGGCTTTTACAATCCGTAGTCATTTTATTTATCTATTGAATTTGCTTTCAATTGGAGTTCCCTGCTCTCTATTATTTTGAACGTGTGTGGATGTCTGAGTAGGCAACATACCTCGGATATATTATTTTTTATTAGATAAGCAAGTGTGTTTAGAAATTAAGATAACCATTTTAGAAAGAGTAGTAGTTATTAATCATTTGCTTATAATACAAGGTGATTCATAAAGAAGTATACACTTTCTAGGTGCTGTAAAACAGTAACAGTCAAAAACATGGTACCACCTGAGCAAACCCGTTAGGTAAATGTACTTTATGTCTCAGCCCTGACAGAAATGATGTAGGCAATAGCGTGCATGTCATGTGGGTAGGCAATCAAAATGGCAGCGTCTGCAGTGGAGAAGGCTTTTTTGTTTTTGAATTTAGCCAAATGGAATCCGCAGCTGCTGTGCAACGGCATTTTTGATCACGATTCAAAAATGAACCTCCAACTGGAATAACTATCTATCAATGGCATTAAAAAATTTAAAATTAGGGGCTGTTTGTGCAAAACTCTTGGATGACCGACTGGTATTGCAAGAAGTCACCGATAGAGTTTGCACCACCATAAAACGAAAGTGGCGGAAAGTCAACGCAGAAGGTGAGTCATGAAGTGCAGATTTCTCAGCCCACTGTCTGGAGAATTTTGAGAAAGAAGCTAAGAATGATTCCATACAAAGTGAAGGTGCTGCAAAATCTGAGGGACTTTGACAAACAAAAGCGTTTTAAATTTTGTGACATTTTCAAAATGACAATTTTGCCAATTACTTAGTTTTCGCCCATAAAGAAACATTTCACGTCAGTAAGAAGATAAATAAGCATAATGTTTGCTTTTTGGGAACAAAGAATCTCAAATTCATAGTGCAATACGTGCGAGATTCTCCTACGTAAATGTGTTCTGTGCAGTCTCCAAAAAGAAAGTGTTCAGCCTCTTCTTTTTTCACAAGCAAACTGTCACATGAGCCACTTTTTTGGATATGTTAATTCTTTGGTTGATTCCACAGTTGCAGGATGACATTGATAACTTCTTTCTCCGACTGGATAGTGCACCACCTCACTCGGCTTACGTGCAGGATCTCTCTCACTGATGGATTGGATGAGCCGTGGACTACAACATCTCACTTACCCAATGGCCACCCAGCGTCCTGAATTAACATGTTGTAATTTCTTCCTGTGGGAGTACCTAAAAGGATAAGGTATTCGTTCCCGTTGCCTGTTGATCTAGTGGAGCTTAAACAGCATTATCACAGCCACTAATCATGAACTTGATTGAGATACCTTAACACACGTTCGGGCGAAAATGTATTACCGGCTTGATGTGTATTGATGTGTATTGTGTGATTAAGGGTCACACATAGAACATCTGTGACTGTCTGTAACAAAAAAATAATCCCGTACAATTCTGTTACAGGTAATTTATAATATCTTACATTGTTCTTGATTTATAATGCATCGAAACTGTATGAATCATCCTGTATATATACTAAAACTGAATTTAATGGTTTAAAACGGTTTAAATGGTTAAAACACATTTAAATTACTGTAAGTTTGTTGAAGCTGTTGGCTAAATTAATATTTATTATATATTTCCAAAAATTTACGAAAGAAATAATTATTTTAAGTCTAATCACTACTTTACTCGTAAATGAAAAAAAAAAATTCAAAGTGTTTTTACTGCAAATTGTCATTTCTTTAACCGGCCTAGTAGTACCAAACATTATTAGTGAAATTAGGAAATCCCTTTTATGTGGTTAAAGCCTCTGCATTGCAAATTTTTATCAAAAATACAACCCACGCCATTTTCCAGCTACTGTGACAAACGTAGCATGTAAACAGAGCTAATTACATTTGCCTACTTACCAAAGAGATCTTCCAACTAGAGCCCCCAACCTCCTCGATTCACTCGCTTTCGCAAACTTTAGCGACAGGAATTAGGATAGCTTGTTTTATTTTCATGTTTACAAAAATCTCTCACAAAGGAAGATTTCTTCACTCCCTCTCAACATTAAAACAGGAAAAAAAATTAGAAAACCTTATTTTCTTTTCCGGGCTATTTCTCGAAAAATGAGACCCTGAAGGCAATTAGGTTGTAGGAAGAACAAGAGGGTGTAATATTGCCCGTCGATAACACCGTCCACCTTATTCTGTCTCCTACCGCTACGTACGTCGTGGTTAAAAGTAGCAATTACCTTAATTCAACCCCTTCGTCAAAGGGGTCCTCAATAAATTGCCTAAAGTCTTACGTGAAGGAAGTATGTTGCTGTTTAGTTTTGTAGTTGGAATTCAACCTTAAATACATATCATGGGTAAACATAGAACCGCACGCATTGGTGGTGGGAAAGGGGACGCGTAAATATTAATCTGCACAGAGAATAAATAAAAGAAATATGATTTAAAAACAAGGAAATGATACACTTTTCGAATAATATTTTAAATGCGGCCTAATGTCTTTACCATGTGGTTTAATATCCTTAAATATTAAAATATTTAGCAATCTATTACTCGTAAATGCAAAACTATTTTCCGATATTTTTCTTTTTTTTGGTATATTATTTGATTGAATCTTTTAGTCATGTAAATCACGTGCCTTAACTTTGTACAGCCAGCTTTTGTTTTAGAGTTCTCCTTTTCTAATAAGAAATTCCTATACAGCTCTATTCTAATAGGTATCCAGAACATGGTAATTAATTCCACAACGTCAGGCGAGAGAGTGGGCTTGAACGTTGCAGAGTTTAAAAGAGTTTAATTATCCCATGCTTTCTCAAAGTTGGATTGCAATAACGATCTTGAAAAAGAGGTCTGAACTTGTATTTCAATTTTTAATGTTAATCACAAATTATTGTAGAACTTAGATAGACAGTAGTTAATGGTAAACAATATTGCACAGATGTAATTATTGATATAGTAACTTTTATTTTCTTTAAGTTCTAACCATTTTTTCAGACTATTTTTCAATTATCATTTGGTCTCAAATATTCATTTATTAGATTTTCCACCCCTTGCTTGCAATGGAAGTATTTTTCCAAGAGCAAATATATATATTTATTTAACTAGGTAACAAGCGAAGGAGAAAAAATATGGCCTTGCACTATCAAAACTGCTGAGTAAAAATCTTAAAAGTATTATTGTTCACTCTTGCAGTATGTGATTAAGACTTAACCTACTAAATAATCACGTCTAGTCTGTCGTTCGACGTATTTTCGATGTTGGTAAATTCATTTTATCCAACTGATAAGAATATGCATATATCTGCATTAAATGTTTTATTACTTTTCCAACTGCTCATGTTTCTCAAAATCTTCCATACTCCGCTATCTGTGGGCAAAAACAGTCTTTCGATGCAGTTCTAGCTTTTCTATAGGACTTCGTTTCTCATTTGAAAATATGGTTCTGAACAGAGAAATGAAAATCGGTTGTCATTGCTCGCAAGTTTTAGCTGTGCTTTCATGTCAAAAATATGTTGCTCATGAATTATGCTATCGGCAAAAAAAGCAAAAGATGTTAAATGTTCCATTCTCTGCGTTTGAAGGGTAAAATGACATTGGTAAAGCCAAAGGCATAACATGCACATTGAAGTGAATATTTTTAAAATATATACCAAGACAGATTTAGTCGTGATTTTTACTTCTGTTACAATACTGCGCAACACATTCTGTTTTCAGGCTACTTTCTCTGTTATTTATAAAATCTGTGGACTCACTCAATGAAGATTTGTTTCTGCATTTGAGTTCACTGGGAATTTATATGCTTCTTGTCTAAGATCCAAACTTTTTAAGCAATAATGGGTGTTTTATGCAAGCGTATTAATTTATGAAACTTTTATTAATTTAAAGTTTTATTCCATCGAGCTCAGCGTAGTGTTTTCTATGAAATTACGTTGTGCATGTTTTTTTTTCTTAATTCTTTCAATGGACCGTTATAAGGTATTTCTCCCACTTTCCTGGCGTGCCTTCGTGGTGTAGTGGTTCTGCACGCTGGGTCGGTATTCCAGAGGTCCGTGGTTCGATTCCCGGCGAAGGCGGTTGCCATTTTTCCTCTTTCCTACTACCAAAAATATACCTAAGGTCTCTACAACGTTATTAGAATGTTCTATCATACAAGAGAGAACGTAGCATGTAAACAGAGCTAATTGCATTTGCCTGTGGATAATGCACCGTAGCAAAGTGTTCGACCCTAAAACGCTCGCAAATATATGTTACCAAATTCGCCGATGTATTATGATATAAAATGTAAGTCAAGTAAAATAAAAATAACGCATCAAGTAGTTGAAAAAGAATAAATAAATAGCATAAAACCCTTTTATAATACTCTGCATGAAATACGAAACCATCTTACGCGAATTCGTTGTGCAGAACCCTTTAATGATCAAAATATTCATCAAAAGGGACTTGACTATTTTTTAGAATGTTAGGAAATATATTATTATAATATTAGAAATTATTACAATATATACTATTATAATAATTATAATATACTATTATAATATTAGGAAATATATAATAAAATATTAGGAAAATTGTTTGAAATCTAATTTATACTTTATAGACGTTTTGAACTATTTGTACTATTTTTCAAGATGGCAAACCTGATTTACAATAAAAATATATCGTGACATGATGATCCTTGCTTAAAAAATAATTTTTGGTAACAAAAAACAAATATAAGATTGTACGAAACAATCAATATTTTCCCGCCATAATTCCATTTTGCTTTGTCAGGTGCTATAAGAAGTAATAATGTAAAATATTCAATCTAGCGGTTTTTGGCTATAATTTTTATATCAATATGTTTTAGGCAGTTTAACTATGAAAGACTGAAAATATGGTTAAGGAAGATGAATTTTATGTGATAAAGAAAAGTTTTTCTCATCCCTCAAATCGACTATAGACATTATTTTTAATTTTTATGCCAAACTTCAAAAGTTTAATTAGATTTTGCAATTTCATTACAGAAATGTATTAAATTTTAGTTAATTGATTTTAATTCAACCCTATTCTTTCATATGTGTTTAAAACTGTCGTCTGATCATTTTTACTTCATTTACCATTAGATTGGAGTATAAATATTCACACCTCTGTAGTTCTAGCGAACATAAACATAAACAGAAATTCATATTACCTTGAAGAAAAAATATTCACGTTCTTTGGGAACAAGGCCAAATTATATTTAATGTTCAAATGAGTGAACTCTTGCGTCTATTGAAAAGTTATTCATTTTTAAATGCTTATTAACAATTGGAAGAACATATCATTCTAATACTTCTTAAGCTACTTTAATAAATTATTAGAAATATTCGGTTTAAATGTAAATTTCAATAAATTTATTTAATATTATATTCAACCAGATTACAAAAGCGATGAAGCATTTTTAAATTACTCTTTACAAGTGCAACTGACATCTTTAAAATAGCATTAAATTTATTTTCTTCGACAATGTACCATTTCTAATATTTTATTTTTAAGTAATTGTAATGCACTACATTTTTATATGTTTCAGGACGTGATAAATATGTATACATGTATAGACAAATATATTTATATGGATGATTTTTAAAAAGAACTTTATAAATCTAATTACTGCTTCATTTAAAATGCGTTATGTTTCTTTTTTGAAAGCGCTGTAATTTATTTTTAATACATTCAAATAAATTTGAATAAAAATTCCAGGCATTCAGACGGGCAATCGCATTTGGGTAGGATCCTTTTTTTCCCTTTCATTTTTCTATTCATATTATTAAGCTAAGCATCTGCGATGCTATGCATTGTTCAATTATTCATTCCCATTCCAAGTAAATATAATTTTTTATTCAAAAGGTCCCGCTCGCAGCGTATTTAAATGAATCTAATACAATACGCCTTTATCATTTGGTAACAATTGGATCTGGATATTGTTTGCATCCTGTGAGGAAAAAGGGAAAAAAAGTTATAGTTGATGAACAAGGTTTTCTTAAAACCATTTTTCTTAATAGATAAACTGATTTAAAGCAAATTCAAGCTAAGATATAAAGGAAGAAGAATGCAATTTTTAGAAAAAGAGTTCTTTACGACATCAAATTTTCTAAGTTATTCCAAATTATATCGTTTAATGATAGGCGGTGGCATTTTCATCCGAAGATTTCCCTAGGCTATAATATTTTCTAAATATTATGTTGCGTTTCTTTGTTTTGGGGATCTTTTACTTGTCCAATCAGTAATTAATAAATACAGCTAAATCTTTATTTAGTTTAAAAGCAGTGTTAAAAAGAGCCTTATTTGGTTCTGAGTAGAACGCTATAATTATGACTTTGGGTCTTGCATTTCCAAATAAGTTTTTCTAACCAGTAATTAATTAAACATTAACTCAACAAATTTTAATTTTAAATTTTAAATAAACGCGTACGTTCCACAATGCTAAGTTTCATAACATTGTTATTTTTCAGAATAAGAACTGTTGTTTTTTGAAATTTTTGTTCGGTTAAGAGCCTTGAGAGTTATACGCAGCAATAAGTGTAAAACCGAGGCCCTCTACCAAAAGGAGAACAATTGCACTAAGTTGAAAACATAAGATTCAAACGGTGCTTTCCTGGAGATTAACATAATAGATGAAAATATCATGTCAGACTATGACACGCTATTAAAATCATACTTTGGATAACATCCAAATGTACTTGACGGGTACAATATAAGTTGAGTCTGCTTAACAATTCATTTAGACAGGCAGGTACTTGGCGATGAAGTAAAATTATCCTTAATACTTGGGCTAGATCCCTGTGACAATGTAGCCCTCCACTGCGATATTCCATGTCAGGACTCCATGCTGCATCATGATCGAGAGGATCACGGCTACTTGCCACGTCGACAAACGCCCCGGACAGACATATCAGAAAGGACAAACAGTCTTCAACGTCTTCAGCACCATCGGAACAACACAGTCTTCAGCAGAACCGACAGGACATACAGTCGACACCACACACTCTTCGTAGGAAAGATTCTACTACCGCATATATAATTAATTCACTTCTCCTGCTCAGCGCAGCTGCAAACGGGAGGAATGCAAATTCTAACAAGAATGACTGAAAAACCAAACCTCGAAGGCTCGAATGGAATTTTTAACTCAAGATAGGGTGTGAATTTTCGTTTTTAATTGACAATGTAAATTTGAATTCTTTATATATAAATTTCTAAAGAACTTTCATAAATTACAAAATTATAGACAGATTTGTGCATAGTTAAAAAGCTATAAATAACAGCAATTAGAAAAGCCATACATAGAAAATAGAAACAATACAAAACGCAACCAGCAAGAAAAATACATAAATATATACAGTAGTCACATGTTGGCTAAGTCTTCCATCTGGCTTGGAACAGGACAGGGGACTTAAAATTGGTTTTTGTGGAATATCTAGTGTTCAGTTTGCCTAGCATCCTATAAAAAGGAAGGGATATGTCTCTGAGTATTCAAAATAAACAAATCAAAAAGACAAGAAACAAGCTGTCAAAGGAACAGGAGAAAAGAAGAATTTAAAGTACGTGTGACAGAATGGAGAATGTAATATAAGATTGATGAATCAGAATATAAATTTAATATTTAATTTATATTACAATATGCATCATAAATTTATTATTCAAAAATAAAGGAGGAAATGCAAATCTTATAAACCGAATGCAAGTCTAAAATAACAAATGTTTTTTTATATATCGTAAAATGCGTGAAGATAAAATAAAGGCTTTATACTTAGTTTACTGTTAAAGAGATTTTGTATGTCTATTATGATATGGGATTATGATATTCAAGAAAACCCTCTTAATAAGCTTATTTCAATAATTTTTAAATCTTCCCCCTTTTTCTGTCTCTCTTTGTATATACATATGTGCACGTGTAAGATGATAAGTAAGAAAAACATCTAATTATATCGCCCTCTCGAAGAAAAACGAAGTTTTCTACCGAGTTGAAAAGGAATCTTGGAAGAATGTTTTTACAGCAGCACGTAGAGATAGCAATGAAAATAGCCCGAATAACGTTTTTCATCCCACTAGTATAGCGACAGATATACTCTCCAGGATTGATACAAATATTCATGCCATCTTCACTATTTTCAGGACATCTTTTAAATGCGATGCTCCATTAGAAGGGCACACGCGCCATAGAGAAACTAAATAAACAAGAACTTTATTACTACAGTTAGACTGCATGCCACAAGCAACTAACAAAAGAAGTGGAAGCTAAGTAAAGCATTAGCTCGAAAAGATTCCAAGCGAGGATAATATTCCCGGTTACCGTCTTAATTATCTTATCAAATAAAGACAAAAATCTTCTTGATAATTAAGAATTAGGATTCAGAACTAGCTGTTGAGTCGATTGCTCACCTGATTGCCTTCATCAATTACAGTGAACTAAACGGAGGCACATTCATCATGTGTTTTCGATTCTCTGTGGTGTGGAAATTTGCTGATAGACTCACAGGATTGAAATATATATTAATGCCATCAATTATTGAAGACATTATAAAGCTTAAATAGCCTAAATTTGATGAAAGCCAGATGGAAGAATATACTCAAGAACTGTCAGCAGGGACTATTCACAGGTTCCTTGTTTTACCCTCACATTGGAACTATGCGGCTGTCCGTGTTCAATAACTATGAAGAAGTCCAAATATCATATTATGCTGATCACTTTCTAATAATAACGGGCTGGAAAATTACAAGCGTATAAGAAAGACATGTTCAAAGTGCTATTGATTCACTGAGCAGCAGACCATAAACTATTCTCAAATACTACAATTGCCTCTATGTCTAAAGCCGTAGTTACTAACTCCGATAAGCTTCAAGACAGAAATATTTGTATGAACATAGATAAACAAATATACACGTGGTTCCATAAACTACCTAAGTGTCGCAATGATCACATATCCTGGCCTTTCATATAAGGTAGTTAGGTGCCTTCAGCCTTTTAACCCGACTGCCACATCATAAATTCATGAAGATCCGCGGGCCACACGTCTGTCAAATAAGAAACGCAGAGAAAAAATTATAAAAGACAGGAATGTTTACAAGACTAGAATTAATTTTATGGTGAGAGTTGAGATTACCGATTTTTATAATATACAATATTGCTTTATAATTATTTCATATATTAAATATATACAATATTTAATATATAAAATTTTGTGTTTGTATTTAAAAAATAGCATGCAATGGAAGTCAAACCAATACATTTGTACTTGTCTTTAAGTACGGCAGCGAATAAAGGTGGCATTATATATAGTACACAACGATGTTACATTTCCATTGACAATAAAAAAAACCATATTGCTTTAGGAATGGAAGCATTGTTTTTCTTTATTAAAGATTCGATGTCTGGTAGATTCTGAGTTGTTGCGATTCGCAATGTATTCTCAAAATGTTAGTTTGTCAGGTCTGTTTTTATTTATGATTTTATGTTCTTCATTTGACTAAACAACTGTTGATACAAATAGATACTGACAAGGATGGACGACATGATCAATGCCTTGCTTACGTGTTCTTAGATACTTGTCTTCGAACACGTATTTCATATAAGAATCAGTTAATGTAGGATTTTCGAGAAATGCATTTTACTTCGCAATGCAAATCTATGAATACTAATTGAAGCTCAGGTGCAACATTTTCGATATCTACCAACAATGGTGAGAAGAACATTATCATGAAAGTTTCATTTGATTTCATAAAAGTTTCATTTGGAAAGTTCATCGAAAAATCTGTTTTTGGATTTCTTTCTGATTTGAAATTCAATGCACATAATGGTCCGAGTTCCATGTTGAAGTTTTATTTAGCAGCTCCATCAGTTTTAGAAAGTGAATGAAATTCCTATTTAGCAATCCAATATCCCATAGAATTTATTTTGTCTGAACGCTTTCGCAGAAAGTGATTATAAAGATTATGAACAAGTAAGCCTTTCTCCAGTAAGATAGTAAGTGTAGTAAAAAAGTAAAACACGCCGAAAATGCTGCTTTTCACTTTTCATATTTAAACGAACACCAACCAAAAACTACTGAGCCCAAAACTGAATTAATCGAACTTTTTTACAAACAAGCCCTCCCGTCAAAATCTATAATGTATATGCGGCTTAAGTGTGACGTTGGGTGTGAAAAAATACAAGCAAGTCCTCTATTAGAAAAAATTAAATTACTTTCTGAATAACCCAATATTTAAAGAGATTAAGACACAATAACAAGCCGAACAAATACTAATTCAGAAGTCAAACAACAGTTTGAAAATATAACGCTGATTTTTGTTGTTTGACTTCTGAATGAGTATTTAAAGAGATCTCTAAAATCTATAGCGGTGTTTTTGTATGTATGCCAAGTGTTTTTTAAATTATTAACTAATTAACATTTCGTCCTGCTCGCAATTCTTATTTATTATACGTAGCTTTTGGTGTAATTACTGAATGAAATGCTTTTCTTCTCCAATTACAGAGATTAGTGCTGAGCTTTTTATTCTTTGTGATGTTATTTAGATACCAACTTTTATTTTGTTGAGATTTTGATCCATTTTTTTTGTTTCTCTATGCATCAGTACGTAGAATAATTAATTTCAATACTTGTTTCATCATGAACTGCATTATTGCAAGTTCTTTAATTTCTTAGTTATTAGACTTCCAAAGGAATTTTACCTTTGTTATGAATTTTTACAACTGCGATGTTGCTCTGTTTCTATGTTGTTACGAATTCCAAAAATGTATTACAGCCCTTCTCTTGCAAATTTTACATTATGAAGAAAATGTCTCTACGCGTAGTGTTAGGCGGCCATCTTTCAGTTATTAGAGAGTCTGATGCCATTTTCTTCGTTTTATTTTTTATAAAACATTTTATTCTCATACCTAAAGCATTGTTACTTTATACAAAACCATAGAAAAATAAATTTTGTTACAGTAATGTTATTCGCATTGAATCTTAAATTTTGTTAAATTAAATCAAATTTATTTGATTATTAAAATTTAAGTACGTCATTTCTTCGCTATCATCATGAAGATTCCATTTGACTGAAATAGAGTCAAAGTTGTTAGTAATCATATTTTCTGGAGCATATTCTCTGAGCTTAGTTCCTGTGAACCCCAGAAAAATTCATTGAAACTTTTAATACCGTGGAATGCTGTTCTCATCTCTTTCTGTAAATGATTCTCTTTTGCATCTGTAAAGTCTTCATAGTGCAGTAGAATTGCAGAAATTTTAAGCGGCATAATTATCGCAGTATCCAAAGTCAATGTTTCAGAGATTTGAAAATAACCTTTGTTTTTCCAGTTAGTCAAAAATAATTGATAATTTTTTGGAATGTGGTGCAGTAGAATTCCGGATAATTATGTCTAATAAAATGTTTTGGAATATCTTCTGAAAAACGTGTTGTAATTATTAATACAATAGAAATGAAATGAAACGTCCGCATCAGATGTCAGAAAACATTCCAAGAAATTTAATATGTCGTATGTCTTGAAAACGCAGTACTACCTTTCTAAACAGGTTCTTCGGAAAGTTCACAAAATTAAGAAAAATGCAAATTTAAAATGGTATAAAGGTCAGAAATCATTAAGTTCATGGATCATATAAATGCCATGTAATGAAGCATTAACTGCAGATAACGATGTCTTCAAAATCCAGCGATAAGTCAGAAATCAGTCATAAAACGAATAATATCCTCTTCTACTAATAAACAGCAAACTGAATTGTTTTCCGAAAATATGCAGTAGTGAAACACTAATATCAAAACTTTCCAAAATTTAATTTCGGCTTAGTCTGATATTTCTGAATTTCGCAAATTATAGCGCCCTGAATAAGCACAGAAATCAAATCTGGATTCACTGGGATTTTAAACCTGCTAATCTGGAGAGTAATTTTCAACAAATAAACGCTATATGTAATGAGAAATAAATGCTTTACTTACATCTGTAAGTAATAAAATGTTTGCTATAAGTATAGTATATACATAAATATACTTATTGTGACGAGGTCACATTGAATTAATTATTTACTACGTTATCGCAATATTTAGATATTTGCATCAGATTCCTTTAAAGACAGTTTCATTTTTTTCGCCAACTTGTGTTGTAAGGTGAGGAACAGATTTCATCAGACAACTGTTGTAAGCGGAGGAATGTATTGCATCAGACAACTGTTGTAAGCGGAGGAAAGTAATTGCGTCAGACAACTAGCGTCTTCACTTCTGTTTGCCTGGGTAGCTGAAGGTATTTTGCGATTGGTTGCCTTCTGACGCTGGATCTTTTTTCATTGGGTGGCAAAACTTAACTGTGGAACTTTATAAAAGGCGGTATTTTTTGTCTACCAGGAGGGAGGAGAAGGAGGAGATTGTGAAGGTGCGAGATGGAGATGCTGCATAGAGAAAGACAGTAAGAGTGGAGTAAAATGCAAACTTTTGGGAGTTTATCGTGCAAGCTTTCTTTAGTCTCCCAGTATGTATGAAAGAAGCGAGTTTCTTTCTCTTTGATGTTGTAGCTGCAAAATTTAAGCTAATGTCCTTTTTTTTTTCCCCGGGCTTGGCATTTTCGCCCGGCATCCCGATGAAGAGTACCTGCATGTGTATGAGCTGAAATACACCAAGTCTTTGAAGGGCTGTGTGGAAGAATTGACCTATCTATTTTTGTTCTGAGTGAGGAGGCCTCATATCGTCATGTGACATACCGGATTAAAAAAAAAAAGAATATCTCTTCAGTATTATTAGTATCCAATAAAGCAAGAATTAAATCTGTTTTCACGTGTTTGTCACTCTCTCGTCACGGCGGGCTATAGACCTGGATCTTGCCCTGGGGTAAGTTGCCACTATATTCCTGTTTATCATAACATGTGACATATACGTTTGCCACCACAACCAACGAAAAGAATCATTACCACACTTGGTGCCGCGCCCAACCGTTTCGTGTGCTGTGGCAATTACATTAACGTTGCATTGAACTGTATCTATTCTAAGACTGTATTTAAAGCAGTTGTATTTATGAATGTATTTAAAGTGAATATAGATTGTATTAATCACATGAATGATTCAAAGTCTAACTGAATGTATTTAAGATGAATATACATTGTATTAATTACATGAATGATTCAAAGTCTAACTTAAGTCTTATGCTGCAGTGGTAAATTTGTTTGATATTAATTTTTTTATTTGTATTATATATATGATTTATAGTATATACCTTTATTGGGCAAAAATTTGCATATTTATCATATGTGTCATTTCATAGAATGTTATTTTATTTAATTGAGTATGCCTAAGACACGACAACAATCTCCTGAACAAATGGAAACTAAAACATTCACATTTAATATTGCATCATTTTCTGGTGATCCTGATACCGTTCGCTGGTTCACTAGCCAGATTAAAGAATATAAAACTCTTAATAATTGGAATGATAAAGTTGCACTATTATATCTGAAAAGTAAACTTGTTGGTGCTGCACAGCAGTTCTTTGCAGAATCGCCTGCTTGTCAAAATGTGACTTCCCTAGACGAGGCTTGTGAAAAACTGATAAATTTCTTTTCGAAGGATTCTAACTCTTCATCTAATTTAATTGCTTTCCAGACCATTCAGCTGTTACCTGGTGAGTCAATGAAAAGTCTTGCTCATCGCATTGAAACTTTGGCTCATGCTACATACAACCATGTTCAAAATAGCAAAGCATTGAACCAAATAAAATCTTTGCAGTTTCTAGTTCTTTCTTTGCAGTTACCAATAGAACTCAAAGAAAAATTAATTAGTGAATCTACAGATAATTTTGATCAGCTTGTGAATTTAGCTCAGCAACATCATTCAAATTCGCAAAATTTGAAAATAATGCAAACACATTCCATTGTTTTGAATAGCAAAGATGATACAATTGAGAGTTTAAAAAGTCAAGTTGAAAACCTCAGTCTTCAAATTGCATTACAGAATGAAAAATGTCAGTTTTGTAATTTAGATAAGCATCCCTTAAATCAATGTAATGCTGTTTTGTCTTTACGGACAAGTAATCCCACACATGCTCAAGATGCAAATGACCAGTGTGTAAATTGGATGCAAGAAACTCCCATATATCCTCCATATCCACTTCCATGCCTATACTGTCATAAATTTGGACATTCAATGTCAGTATGTCGTGCGTATTTGGCGATGTGTAGCCCTCGTCAGAACCAGGTTAGAAGTTCGAGTAACTATGTTAGCAGTCGTCCTAATCTCACTAGACCACAGTTCTATAGCAATAGTTCGCGACAAGGTGATAACTCAAATGTTAACAGATTTCTATCTTATGGTCGGAGACCAAATTATTATAATCAGCCAAGATACAGTACCCCTTTAAACGCAAGGGGAGTTCACAAGTAGGTGGCGATGTGACCTCTAATGTTTCAATTAAGTCACCAAAAACCAACTATCATACGAGCAAAGAATCGGAGAGTATTGAAACATATTTAAATAAGCAAATGATAATCAGTGGTAAACCCTCGAGTTCTATCAAAGAGTTTTTGCAACAATTTCATGTCAAAAGTAAAAGTAATTGTTTACCTATTGCGCATATAAATAATGTCTTTTCTGATTGTACTCTTCCTTTGATTCATGTAACATTTGGTAAAATTTTGTGCACTTTATTACTTGATTCAGGAAGTTCTGTGTCATTGTTATCAAAAGCTGTGTTTGATACAATAAGATTGGATACTAAAGTTAGATTTTTATCCAGACATGTTCAAATTAAAACTATCAATTCCAATTTACATTTTTCAGCCTGTGCAGAAATATCATTTAAGATAAACAAGCAGCATTTTAAACACGTCTTTTATGTATCTGATGCTTTTCAACAAAATTTTCATGGAATTTTAGGTTATGACTTTTTATCCAAACATGATGTCTTAATATGTGCTAAAAGTGCAGTTGCAAAATTTAATAATTTTGATGTACCTCTAATTAATATGGCTAATGTAAAAAATTATAATTGTAATCCTGTACCTTCAGAATGTTATGCAATTTTGAAACACAAAATTATGTTAGATCCTGGAGAATCGACAATTGCGCACTTAAGAGTCAATAGTCCTCATGCTAACAATCAACCTGTCCTTTTTCAACCAACTGTAAGTAAACACGATATTGAATTGCATCCTGCGATCCACACAACGACAATTCCTTCATTACTGTCATCAAAAATATTGGTTCGAACAATGTTCATTTAAACAAAAATCAGAAGCTAGGTCAAGTCACATCTGATATTGAATTTGCTGAGACCATACCTGATTCTGTAAATTCGGATACTCCTCAAAATGAGTATTGCAATCTTATAACTCCATCAAAAGAGGTTTTAGAAATAAGGAAACAAGAATTGTTACCAACTGACTTTGATCTTAACCATCTTTCTCCTGAACAAAGGCAGTGTTTATTGGATGTGTTAATCTCTAATTATGCAGCTTTTTCCAAATCTTTAAAATCACTTGGCTGCACTGATAGGGTAACCCCACAAATTTGTTTTAGGTCTTCGAATCCCATTAGGACCCTCCCTTTTGAAATTCCTTATTCATTGCAATCCCAAGTTAAAGAAGATCTTCAGGAATTGCAGGAAGCTGGTTTAATTCATCGAAATGTTGCTGAATGGGCTTGTCCCATGCTGTTAGTAAAAAAGAAGCCAGATCCCAAATAACCTAATAATCCACCCAAATACCGCATGGCTCTTGATTTAAGATTGCTTAATTCTATTATTGAACATTCAACATATCCTCTTCCAAAGATTTCAACGCTTATAAACAACATCTCCACTTACAAGTACTATTCAGTACTTGACTTAAAAAATGCTTATTGGCAAATTAAACTTCCCGATCACTTGCAGGATGTGTTAACATTTACTACACCTTTTGGATCCTTTGCTAATAGAAGGCTAGTTTTTGGCTTAAAGACTGCCGCCAGTACTTTTCAAGCTTTAGTGGATACGCTTATTGATGAACTAAAAATGGACGGCATCGTAGGTGTGCATGCATATCAGGATGATATTGTAAAAGGTGCTTCTGACTTTGATGATATGATGACTAAGTTGACTGCAGTATTGAAACTTTTATCTAAGTATAACATAACACTGTCTCCTACAAAATGTGTCTTTTTCAAAACAGCTATAGATTATTTAGGATTTCACATCTCTCATAACTTAATTAAACCCATTTCAACTAATATTGCTAAGATCACTAACTTTCAACCACCTAAGACTGTCCGCCAGGTCAGAAAATTTCTAGGCCTTTGTGGTTTCTATAGGCATCTCGTACCCAATTATGCCGAACTTACTGATATTTTGACACAATTGACCAGTAAGAATAAAAAATTTAAATGGACTGATGCGCATAGCGTTGCATTTGAGAAACTTCAGCATATATTCTTTTCTGAACCTTTTGTTATCTTACCACAATGGGACAAGGAATTTATACTGAATACTGATGCCAGTGGTCATGCTATTTCGGGAGTTCTTCTGCAGGAACACAACAATGAATTGCATCCTGTGTCATATTATAGTCGAACATTGTCACCATCTGAAAGAAAATACCCAGCTATAAAATTGGAACTTTATGCCATTTATCGGTCTGTTACTGCTTTCAAATCATATTTATATAATCGAAAGTTTACAATTTTGACTGATAGTAAACCTCTGTTGCATTATCAAAAATCTACGTCACCTGCTGACAACACGACTAGGTGGCTTATGGAGTTAAGTGAATATACTTTTGAATTTAAGCACATTCCTGGAAAATTAAATTCTCTAGCTGATTACATGTCACGTATGCATGATCCTAATCATAATCAGCCAGTGTTGGCTGAAAACTCTGAAGATAACTCAGTTATTCTTCCGTTTGTTGAAACAAATCTTGAACGACCCCAAGTGAATGCCCTGGTTTCTTCTGGAGATCCTGCTCATAAAATTTCTGAGTCAACGTTTCTTGCTGAGCAAAGTTCGGATCCTTTTACTTCAGAAATTATCACAATTTTGAAAAATCCTTCCTTGCTTAATGCTGCAAAGGTACATAATTTCTTCATTAATGAGTCAAGCAAGCTTCTTATGTTTATTTCAAACAAACAAAATAATGCTGAGTTAATTGTTGTTCCACAAGCACTGAAATCTAAAGTGTTAGAAATTTCCCATATATCCCATCTTGGGGTGCAAAAGACTTATGAGATTTTATCGAAACGTTACTTTTGGAAGGGCATGTATAACGACACAAAGAACTTTGTCCTCTCGTGTCATTTATGCAACAAATATAAGTCGTTCACTCCTAAACAAGCACCATATAAAGCCATCAAAATACCTAAGTACCCAAATGACTTTATTTCCATGGATATTGTTGGTCCTATAAGGAATTGTGGCCATGTTCTTTCTGTTTTAGATCATTTTTCTAAGCATCTTGCTTTATATCCACTTAAAAATCTCACTGCTGAAACTATTACAGGGCATTTATTACAATATATATCTGTACATGGACGACCGGAAATGATCTTGACTGATTTGGGCACACAATTCACTTCATTAGTGTTTGAATCAATTACAAAATCATTAGGTATTAAATTATCTCATTGTACTCCTCAGAGACCGGAATGCAATGCACAAAGTGAACGAGTTAATACTTCAATCAAAACTTCTTTACTTACCCTTCATGAAAAAGGTGTTTCATTTCAAAATGCATTGTTAATCCATCAGAATATTTACAATGGTACTATTCATCCTTCAACAGGCTATTCTCCTAATATGTTGCATTTTGGAAGAAACTTATCTTTACTTTTTGATACATTTCATCCTGATCCAAGGCCAGCTCAATTGGATAAATCCCATTATTTGTGTGATCTTCTAACACAGCTGAAATTAACTTATGAACATGCCTATGAGACGCTTGAGCGAAAACAAGTAGAACAAAATACTCGTCAACTGAAAAATGCCAAATTAAGATCATTAAGTATTGATGACGTAGTGTATCTGAAATCTAAGGATACATTTAAACCCAGATTTTCTGGACCATTTTGTATTGTTTCAAAATCAAGTGATGTAAACTACACTATTCGAGCACTTGACAATGAGTTTGCTCAACCATTCAAAATTCACATCAATCGCCTTCGTTTAGCTCCAAAACGATTCTCTCACTTAGTTCAAAATCCACCTCCTGCTCCTCAAGTTACACATCAGTATAATCTAAGAAAAAGACAGCACGTTTAAATTTTCTTCTCGTCTTAACATAGTAGTGTATTGGAGAATGTTGATATATATGAAAAGTTATTATATTGTTAAGTAGTGTATTTATATCTAATTGTACCAAATTTAATCTGTTGCGCCTCTTTTGTTGAATTCTTATGATTGTGCAGGCATAATCATTAGTATTTAAGGCTTGATCACCCTTAAATATCAATTATAGATTCAACAACATTGTGCCTAACATATTTAAAATGATTAAAGGTGTTTTATGTTTCAAAATCTCTCTGTATGATGTGATTATAGTTGTCTTATAATATTTTGTCATCATAAATGCTATTTATTAAGTGTAACTAGGAGTATGTAAAAATTGCAATTTTGCTTTATCATAAAGAATGTTTTCTTATTTTATTGTAACGGTTCTCTAATCTATAGTCACCATGAGATTTTATACGCCCTACTTTTATCTTGAAACTGTATGTGTTATACTACATATTTATAGCTTGAAACATGTTTTGCATGAAAAGTTGGTATGTGAATTTTGTTTGTTGTATAGCATGAGAAGTATTGTATGTCATGATATATTTAATTTGGTCCAATGTTTCGATGCATATTAACTTTATGCATATTTCGATGCATATTTCTGTGTTTGTGTATCCATATATCCTCTTAAATGCTGAATTCTGTGCAAATAGAACAGAATGTAGGTTATGAACTATATGAACAATGTTCAAATTGTTTGACATCTCGACTACTTTTGTGGACTGTGTACTTATTTAACGCACACTTATTATCAATTATGTGCCTAGTTCTGCAATATTTTGGACAAATTATGTGAATGTGCAATGATTATATCACTTATTACTGAGTACACGTGTTAGAGACTGTGCCTGAATACTCAGTACGGTAATTATATTAAATTTATAGACTTTTTGATATTATGGACTCTAATATTTCTCATGGACTTTTAAAATGAATGCTTCCATTACTGTGCGTGATGCACAGAAGAGTATCAATTGAACTTTAATCATCTGTGCCAACAGTATAAAATTGGATTCTTTGCACAATTATCCATATACTTTGGTGTTAAACGATAGCAATTTAACCAAGTGATCTCCATGTTTTAATATGTTAGAAATTGTATGTTTATTTATAGCGCATCTGATTATGTTATTTTCTGACATTTGTATACTAAGTACTTTTTTTTTATTATGTAAATAGCAGTTTGTGTGTAATATATGTATTTTTAACCAGCAATTTCACATGAATTGGCATGTGTTGATATGAAGCTCCCTCTTAACACTAGGAATGTTCTTCGTGTACATAGGAATTTTTTTTTTTTACCCTTTTTTTTTCCGAAGGAGGGGTGGATATGTGACGAGGTCACATTGAATTAATTATTTACTACGTTATGGCAATATTTAGATATTTGCATCAGATTCCTTTAAAGACAGTTTCATTTTTTTCGCCAACTTGTGTTGTAAGGTGAGGAACAGATTTCATCAGAAAACTGTTGTAAGCGGAGGAATGTATTGCATCAGACAACTGTTGTAAGCGGAGGAAAGTATTGCGTCAGACAACTAGCGTCTTCACTTCTGTTTGCCTGGGTAGCTGAAGGTATTTCGCGATTGGTTGCCTTCTGACGCTGGATCTTTTTTCATTGGGCGGCAAAACTTAACTGTGGAACTTTATAAAAGGCGGTATTTTTTGTCTACCAGGAGGGAGGAGAAGGAGGAGATTGTGAAGGTGCGAGATGGAGATGCTGCATAGAGAAAGACAGTAAGAGTGGAGTAAAATGCAAACTTTTGGGAGTTTATCGTGCAAGCTTTCTTTAGTCTCCCAGTATGTATGAAAGAAGCGAGTTTCTTTCTCTTTGATGTTGTAGCTGCAAAATTTAAGCTAATCTCCTTTTTTTTTTTCCCCGGGCTTGGCATTTTCGCCCGGCATCCCGATGAAGAGTACCTGCATGTGTATGAGCTGAAATACACCAAGTCTTTGAAGGGCTGTGTGGAAGAATTGACCTATCTATTTTTGTTCTGAGTGAGGAGGCCTCATATCGTCATGTGACATACCGGATTAAAAAAAAAAAGAATATCTCTTCAGTATTATTAGTATCCAATAAAGCAAGAATTAAATCTGTTTTCACGTGTTTGTCACTCTCTCGTCACGGCGGGATCTCGTCACCTGGATCTTGCCCTGGGGTAAGTTGCCACTATATTCCTGTTTATCATAACATGTGACATATACGTTTGCCACCACAACCAACGAAAAGAATCATTACCACACTTATGCTATAAGTAAGTAATAAAATGAATGCTATAAGTAGTAAGCTGTAAGTAACAAAATGTAAATATTAAACATATGACAAATGGGTAGATACGACTTAGCTATATTTTAATATAGCTTCCTGTTATTACGCATTTAAACATAAACAATAACAATAAAGAAAGCGATTTTCTAAGATAAGCAAACCTTGTATTGTTTATTCTTCTAAAATGCTTACATGGCTGCAGAACGTGTTCTTTCGTAAACCAAAATAATGTATCTCCTATAAATTAATTTGGAAACCAGCATGTAAAATACTTAAAGACATCATATTTGTTTAGAGTTTTCTTAACTAATTTTTTTTACGTATGTTAAAATCTGACCTGTACTCCTGTTGGTTCGACTTCATCTACCAGAACATGTAAACAGGAGAGAATATGTAAATGAGAGAGAAATAATTATCTATTAAGTTAAGAGAAGAAGCCTTGGTATGTCCATAAAACAAATCCAAATTAATTTTTATCAGAATCTTGGATATTTTATTTCAACAAAGAAAATTTGAAAGATTACTATTATTATAAATATAATATTATGTGCGCTAATTAATGTGTTAGGTTTTCAAAAATTACGTTTTTAAAATCTCTTATGCGATCCCTAAATTCAACAGATTTCAGAAACTTTCATCTTGGGTTTATCATTACCTGGGAACTAGGCAAATTAATATTTAAAAAATCCTTTTTATGAACTTTATTATTTTATGGAAATGAAGAATTTTACATCTTTTTTCGAGGATAATGTTTAGTAACAGAACTAATGTTTTTTACGCTTTTGTACTATCAAGCACATAGTGACTGCTATTATGCTATTATTGAATTATAATAGGAATTACGGCAACACCAGTAGTTTTGTTTATCAATTCAGTTCTGTTGACAATTGATGAAGACACATGACAACAGCAGTTTTGCTTATCAGTTCCGTTCTGTTGACAGTACATGAAGACACTTAACGTCAGAAGGTTTGCTTATCAATTCAGTTCTGTTGACATTATATGAAGACACTTAACGCCAGAAGTTTTGCCTATTAGTTCAGTTCTGTTGACAGTATATGAATACACTTAACGCCGGCAATTTTGCTTAGTAGTTCAGTTCTGTTGACAGCATATGAAGACACTTGACATCAACAGTTTTGTTTATGAATTCAATTTTGTTGACAGAATATGAAGCCATTTGACACCAGTTTTGCTTATCGATTCAGTTTTGTTGGCAATAAACGAAGACACTTGATACCAGCAGTTTTTCTTACCAATTCAGTTCTGTAGACAATAGATGAAGACATTTCTTGGCATCAGCAGTTTTTGCTAATCAGTTCAGTTCTGTGACGAAAACACTTGGCACCAGCAGTTTTACTTATCAGTCCAGTTCTCTGTTGAAGGCACTTGGCGCCGGCTGTTTTGCTTATCAATACTTTTTTATTGACAGCAGAAGAAGACACTTTATTTTTACAAATAGCTAATAGGCATGATTTAAATCATTAAGCAGATCAGGAGCAAAGTTTATTTTTAATTTATTTTAGCTTCTGAAGCAGAAGGATTTGTATCTTTGTATCGTCTTTGAACTCGATAGCATTTGATTCATAAACTAAGGTTACTGTTTTGCGTAATTTTAAATACTTGATTTTTTTTAGATTTGTTTTATTGAGGATCCCTTTCCTTTGAGTGCAATGCAAGTTTAATTTTGTTCTTTCTAACTTGACGCTATAACAAGGACTTTTGCCCGTATAAAGATATTTTAAAATAAACTACGTACATATAGTTTATTTATTTCCATTCTTTTACTTTAGCTTGACTGCCCTAAGGTAATATGAATAAGTAACAGTATCTTAAACATATGGTAGAGAGCTATGCATCATTTGTTGTAAAATAATGTCAAACGTCTGACAATGTCTGGATGTATTTTATGTCTTTGCAATAAAAAGTCTGGAAATACAGAGCTATTCTCCACGTAGGGGATTCCACATCCTTCTCTGGAAAAGATAACATCTCGAAGGAGCAGGCGAAATATCGTTCCCATAATCGCCGACGAAAAAATGAGAAACGATAAGATATAAAAAATGAAAAAGAAAGAAAATACCTTTGATAACGATCTGCACAAAACAGCGGAGAAAAGTTTGTGGGTATTGTTTTTCTCTGTTCTTTTTTCCTTTGTTTCTTTCTTTATAACAGCCTTTCCAATTCAGTTTTATTCCCAGCGGGAAAACGTGAAGCTTAAAGTCAAGTTGCTTTTTTAGACACTGAAAATAAATTTTTCTACAATCTTAAATATAAATAGTTAATACTTTTAACATACATATTTCTTAATTAAAAAAATTTGAAATTAGTTACACATCAACATGTATTTTAAAATCTGTAGTATTATGCAGCAAAGTTCTGAAAAAAAATATAGGCCTTTTCTATGAGTTAAAGAATATATGTCTTTACAATGACATTCACAAATGGGTTTATGCATATCTCTTTCAGTATCCTCTATAAAGCATAATGCCATTCGAGTAATACGCAACATTAAGTAAGTAGTAACATGTAATGTTAAGTAAGTTATCGTATAATAGCATATAAGTTGCCTGCAGTATGTTACATATCTTATGTAACATTATCACGTGTTACATACAATATGAAATAGTATCGAGAAGCATGCAGTATTAAGTAAGTAGATAACGAGTAACATGCAGTATTAAATAAATAAATATGTAGTATCAAGTAAGTGACTTTATTCGAGTGTCAAATAAGTAAGTATTCAGTATTAAGTAATTTCGTTTTTAGTTAATTGGAGAAACATGCAGTATCCGAAAGAATTTTAATGCATAATTTAACCATTACTGTAAGATCAATTAATATTTACGCCGAATTGGAAAAATCTTTAATGATTAATTATCTTTAACGAAATTATTGCATTCCGCCTGTGGGCTGTTATGGTGGATGTGGTTAACATATACAGCGAAGGAAATAGAAGATCCATGGTTTAAAATCCTTGCGAACGCATAATTGATTCTTTGTTTTCTAATATCGAAATTCCTATTATTGTGCGCAATCTGCTTACATAAACAGCACAAACAATAAAATTTAATGTATATGTTTTACAAAGAACTTGAATTATGGATCTTTATAATATTTTGATCTCTGATTTCAAACCTCATTCAACATGTCTTCTGGGTATGATTTATTTTTTGGAAAAGATACCTACTTTTCCGTGTATATAAAATACTGCAGTTTGTGAATAATCATTTTAGAATCATATCTGTTCAACTTACTTCTGTAGTTGTCCTCTAATATATCTTTCTTTAAATTACAGAGTCATTAGGAAAGCAACCGATCCCTGAAGGAAAGCTGAAAATGGCATAAAAATTACAAATTTTGAATTTAAATATCCCGGTTAATTTTTGTCTCACAAAAGTCAAATTTCTAATAAATTTATTTTCTCATAACGAGGGCAAAGCTTTCTCAAATATAAGTATGGGAACATTAAAAGTTATGTTTTGTTATTTCTTTTAAATCTGACATTGCCATGACAAAAATGAATATTTCGTCACTTAAAACACTTCCATAATTGGAAGTAATGACTACGACCAACTCTTGCGAAAATAAAGGTTGGGTAAGGGAGTGAGTATATATATATGTATATATAAGTTTGGTACTGCCGATTGCAATAAAGGAGTACACAACTATTTGCTATAGCGGTATCATACAAATTTTCAGCACTCTACGGCTAATCGTTTTTTTAGTTATGCGAGATACAGTATGCATACATAAGTACGTACGCACAGACGTGACGAACAAAATTTCCGTTTGAGTACATTTTATATCCATTTTATAATCCGTTTTCAAGAAAAGAGTCCTGTATTCTGTCCGCAAGTGCATACATCGCTCACAAAAATCGTCGAAATGGATTCGAGAGAGGTTAAAATGGATAGTTCAATTGAAATATGATACCGGATATTTTCTGAAAATTTTAAACATTTATGACCGATACAGGATTTAATTTTCGAATTATAAAATCCCTATAAAAGAATATAATATTACGTAGCCCCCCCCCGTAAAATTAAGAAAATCAGCTCTTAAAATGATTCAGCAAAAATGTATATAATCTTATAAAGTGGAAAAAGTAAAAATGATACGGTATATTTCATTATGATCCAGTAACGATCTTGAAACTCGTTCTCAACAAATGCCGAAGGCGGGAAGAACTCTGTATCAAATTCTAGCATTTTTTTAATGTAAAAATAGCTAAATTAATATTTTTTTATTATTCCTCGTTTAAAAGAGGACAAAGAGTTTATTGAATTATCTGCAAAATTGTACATATATTAGGTATTTTTTGGAAGCAGAAGAAGTGAAAAATGACCAACGTCTTCGCCGGGAATCGAACCACGTACCTCTGGAATACTCGCCCAGCGTGCAGACTATTACACTACGAGGGCATGATAAAAGGGCGGGAGGAATATCTTTTAAAGGGCTTCCCCTTTTAAAGAGCGATTGGGTTTTAGGCGACCCAATCGCTAAATCCTGGATCTGGAGAATCATCATCCACCACCCTTTTAATTCGGGCGCCACTGTAGAGTCATTAGGATTTTTTGGAAGCAGGAGACTTAAAAAAATGAGCAACGTCTTCGCCGGGAATTGAACCACGGACATCTGGAATACATGCCCAGCGTGCAGACCACCACACTACGAAGGCATGCCAAGAAAGAGGGAGAAATACCTTATAAAATGTTTAAAGTTTTGTTACAAATGTGCTTTTTTAATATTGAAACTTTGAAGTCATAAACGTCATACTTATATACAGGGTGATTCTAAATTCTTTTTACATAATAAGAGGTGTGATAGTACCCATCCAGACGAGCAATAATTACCATAGAACAAGGATTGTATTCCAGTCTGAGAGGCAGAAAACAGGAAAGTAGAAACACGAAACAAGGAAGAGCAAGAAAACTATCTCCTAAGCCTATCAAGAACTAACCGTATGCCAATTTGCACTGAGAAGAATCAGCATTTTGCTCTCAGATGGTACTGGAGAAAGTCAATCAAAGCAAACGGTGTCCTTAAAAACGGCACATCATCGCTTCAAGTATTACCCTGATAACATCGTCCGAAACGTTTGATGAATGCTACGAGGAATTGGCAAATATTCATCTCAAGTACGATGAAGCAAACGGAAATGGAAGCGAAGCACGAAGATTGTACGAACAGCGGTTTCTAACTCGTCGGATTCCAAGTCATCCAATCTTTTCCAATGTTGATCGAAAACTGCGAGAAACCAGTTCTTTTGCCATCTTTTCGCGAAATGCCCGAAAGCCAGAAATGAAAGAGTGAGTTTTGACTAGATTTGAAGCAGCTCCTTCCATAAGTACGCGAGCGGTGGCATACGAAGTGGGTATTTCTCAGCCAGTGGTGTGGCGTTTTTTACACGAGGAACGCATGCAACCCTACTACGTACAAAAAGTGCAAACTTTGGGTAGAGATGATTATCCCTGCCAAGAAGACTTTGTGCAGTGGATGCCTGGAATGAGGAATAACGATCCACGATTTCCTGCATTAATATTATTTAGTGATGAGGCAACATTCAGCAAAGAAGGCATTTTCAACGCGCACAATCAACACGTTTAGTCTGACAGCAATCCCCATTGCACTACCCGTCATAAACACCAGCAGAAATGTTTCGTAAACGTCTGAGCAGGTATATCCTAGGTGATTGCCTGGTAGGCCCTTACATCATGTTAGACCGTTTGACCGGGCAACATACCGTATCTTCTTGGAACAAGTTTTTCCCAGTTTATTGCAGGCTGTTCCGCTCCCCATACAGAGAGACATGTGGTTTATGAACGATGGAGCCCCAGCACATGTTTCCGTCACCGTCTATAACTTTTTGAATGACACATATCTCGGACATGGCGGATCTATTACTTGGCCTTCTTCGCTCACCGGACCTCAACCCACTGGACGTTTTCTTCTGGGGGCAGATGAAATCTTTAGTGTGCGAGACACTCGTAGACTCAGCTAAAGATCTCGTGGCAAGAATCGTTGTTGCAGCGGGCAATTCAAGCCATGAAAACAAACGCAGAAAACACTTGAATTGTCTGTTTCATATGAAGAATTTAATTCTAAGAATATTGAATTATTATTAGATTATTTCGCGAAATCTTGTATTAGAAAAGGCGAAAAGAAAAAAAAATGTGGGCGGCTTAGAAGCACTGTATCGATGTTTACGTTTACCAGAGTTTTGAATTTTGCCACACTTCTTTTTTACATGCGATATGCCATTTACATTTCGGATGAAGGTACATGAATTTGCTCCGGATATCTTCACCTGTAAAAATTGTTACTACTTGCAGTTTAAAAAACGATTCACATTTTTGGTAAATTTGTTTGGTCATTTGGCGTGTTTATTCATAAAATTTATGTAATTCAGTATTTGAAAATGCTAAAAATTTCAAAATATTTAATGTAATTATCCTTAATTTGATGACAACGAATTGTAAAATAATTTGAAATACAATCTTAAATTTGAAAAATTTTATTTTTGAAAACGTGTTACGTGTAATGTTATTTTCATACATTTAAAAATGTGAATTTTAAGTTTCTAATAATATAATAAATATGATGTTGTAAGCCTTATTATTCTGATTTAATTTTATGATTTGCATTTTACGAACTGTTTTCATGTTAGTTTTAAGATATTATAAACGGAATGAGCTTTAAGGCATGAGTTGGCTACTTTAGCTGTAATTTATTGCCACTTTATTTATTATTTCCAGTGTTGGCAGTGAAATCTGAATCTTGGTTAATATGATTCAGAAAGTCAAAAAAGAAAAAAAAAAAAAAAAAAAAAACGTGTGTGTGGCATGGATCCTCTCAGCTGATTAATTACAAGTAATGATTTCGAAAATGAGAGTAATCAAAAACAATTAGACAGAGATAATTGAGCAGTCAAAAAATTTTAGAGTTTCATGTTACGGAAGTTACGTTATTCAATTATTTAGAGAATCGGGGCTCATTAATGTTGTACATAATTTGAGTCATTTTTATTGAGTTGAAAAGAAAATGAGAGGTGAAAATCGAAGATATTTTGCTCATAGCCTGTATTTTATAAATCGGTTCACATTTAACAAATATAACACACGTTTAAAGGTATTAAGCGTGTGAAATTTAGAGAAAATAATAATAATCTATAACGTCATAGAATTTTTAAAATATAAAATAAGTTTCGCCAGCTTATAAAATAAGCTTGTATTTCAGGTTTTGTTTAAAACACACCTGAATTATCTTGTTATTGAAACATATTATGTTGCTGCCTTTGTACATTGTAAGAAAGATGACAAGAATAAAAATACAGACGTAAAAAGTACTCTAAATATGCATATGCAAAAATGTGTTAAGGCAAAAATTACAGTACAATATATATACACTAATTCATATTATACACTAAAAAGATACAAAATATAAGCTAAATACAGATACAAACTAAATACAGATATATTAAATACACATATGCCAGAATGCATTCACATTAATGTACATACCTGAAAATATATGTTGCTTGAATCTTTATACATAGTAATTGAGATGCTAAAAACACAAATACAGATGAATAAAGTACACTAGAACATAGGAAATAAATTACGCTTAATATATGCATGTAAGAGTACATTAAGCCAAACACTGAAACTGTATTCTAGGAGAGCCTGTTCCGCAAGATTACCACTAAGGTATACCAATTGATTAGTATTATTTTGCCAACACTGATCACATACCGCACATTGTTTTAATATCACAGATTTTAAATTTGCTGTTTTTATTTTCCAATATTATTTTCGAGTTTTGTTAAAAGGTCATTGTCATTATTTTGCCAACATTGATTAGACACTGCATGACATGAGACACTCGCTTCTTTACAAATTTCTATTTTTTTAAGTAAAATACAAACGTATTTTCTCGAAAACGGAGAAGCAAAGGGTGAAAACGAGACGTTCCTGAACTTGTATGGATAAATTAATATTTAAAATTGTATCGGATTTTCTTTAGTAAAGCCTTTGTGTTATGTTCTGAGTTTAAATTTGCAAGAACTGAAGGCACTTCTTTGTTAAAGTGGCTGTTATGATCAGTTGCTAAAAGTGACAGTGGCTTTAACTGATTGCGGCAAAGCAGTTTGAGTGTTCTCTGCCAATGAGGAGGAATATCTTCATGGAGAGCATTTAAAGATAACTGGCTCGAGTCTATGTTCACACGGCGAAACCACAAATCCTCTTATTCGCCTGGATTCGCACACAGACAACACCGATCCAGATCCATGATCGGTTTAATGATTTTACCGCTCCGCGACTAAGTGTCTCTTGAAAGTGGCAAAAACCATCCCTCAGTTTTTAACGTGGAAATTTCAAATATGGTCATTAGCTTATGCAGTTTACCGATTTAATAGAGAAATGCTGCATTGAGAACAGAGTCAGATTAGGTTGCTCTAGCTAGAATGGCTTGATTATTTTGTAAAGTATCTTTCTATTTCGAAGACAAATTATTAAGATCCTACTTATGCAACAAAATTACTTTTGTATTTCTAAAATATCTTTATTCTAATAAGGTTCTTTTTCCGCGTTAGGATATTTTATTTCACCCATCAACGTCATATGACATTAATCTGAAAATGCTCCTTAACTTTCCTTAATTATTTCCTTCATTTTTCACTTAATTTCGTCGTCAAGGTGATTAAAGGAAATGTCAATTTCCGAGTTCATTCCGGAACGAAATAATTCCATTCCTCGGCGACCAGATTTAAGGAATTATTGTTTTTCCTCCGTCATAGCCTGGAAATACTTCCTCATATTTCGTACGCTTTTGACCTCAATTATAGATATTTCAAATGAGAAAGGGAGGAAGAAATAAAATTTTATGACTCAATCTTTTAACATCAATCGTGATCATTATTTTATGTGCTGACGTCTTACTCTTGAATATTTCCATAAACAGTAATTGAATTAACTAATATAAATTAACTTAATTCATAAGTTTATCAATTGTATATTAATGATAGGGTTCGGCCGTCTGTTTATTCATGTTATGCTTAGTCTCTACGTAGTGTTTGATTTTATCTCAAAAGAATAGACTACAGCAGAACTCAAAATACTAAACTTAATTATCTAATTAAGTTTCAGGCTGTTAATTAGTTCAACAACAATGAAAAAGGAAAGCAAAACCTTTACTACCTGTGAGCCAGAAATCATTGAAAATATTTCATATAACTATTTAATAGAACTTTCATTTCTACAGAAACGGGTAATTTAATTTTCAGGAAATAAGAGTTTTGAATTACAGTTCTAGAAACAACAGTGCTAACATCACACATAATAATTGTTCTTCATTTCAAATTTGTTGATTATAAACTTATAAATATTAATGCCTATATATGTATAAGTTTGATCTTATTTTAAAATGAGAGCTTTTAGTTAGTACATAAACATTGCTGTAAATATTCTTTTGACAAAATAACAGAAAATCTTGATCGCCTGAAGAAAATTCTAATCACCTTCTTTTAAAAAGAGTTAAAAACGAACTAAATCTGAAATACTTTTCTAACTCACATGACATCATATGACAATATTTTTAATTAATTGTATTTTAAATAGAATGATAGTAAACGTTAACTGTCCAAATATCCATAATCATTAATTACCGTTACTTCTAATGATACATTTTCTTACGCAATAATTTCTAATACGAGACTTTAGTTTGATTATTATTTGCGTACATAATTGGTTTTTATTTTAAATACGTTTTCATATTTCTATGGATATTTCGATTCGGAAATGCAACCATTACGCTAGTCTGATACTGAACCATAAAGAATTATTCATTATAAAAATATTTATAAAGCTGTAACTTTGCTGCACGTCTGAGTGATTTCTAAAGCTATGTTTTAAGTTTTCAAATAAGAATTATACAAAATTATAAAAATATTAATGAATACTGAAAGTTATTTAATTAGAAATTTTTAAGTTTCAAAATTTGCATAATCCAGTTCCAATGGGAAATACTACAACTATTGTTATTTCTTTATTCTTTATCTATAACAATAATATACTTTTGTGTTCTTAATTTCAAGCATATTTTGCAAATTTTGACAAATTTCAAAAGTGGTCATTCCATTGTATCCAGTACTTTAGTAGTTTACTTGAAATTAAAAATATTTATAAACTTCATTTTACGTATACTATCATAATATTGCTACTTCCCATCAATGTATATAATTTCCATCAATCATCAATGCACATAGTCAATGCATTTTAATTAAACTATCGACATATTTTGACAGTAATTTATAGGAATATACGAGTTATTATTAATACGTAATTCAGTTGCCAACATATTTCTGAAAGAAATCTATTGGATTTCCAGTGTGCTTTGAAATTTACAATAAAATATTTGTACAATGCCTGTCCAATCCAATTTTGATAAGAAATTTACAAATCTTTGGTTCAAAGCACTACACTAAAAGGGCGCTTAATGCTGATTCCATACAAAATGACTTTTCCTAACGTTACATGCCATAACGCGGTTACTGCTTGAAGTGAAAATGCTGAAATATTTAGACAGATTCATTATTATTTATCACTATTATGAACAATGTTATTGAACTATTGAAAAGCATAAAGTTAATCAGTTTACATTATCAATATCAAGTTATAAGAAAGACAATGACAGATGATATTAGCAATTCAAATCTCTCATTCGAATTAACGCTTATCCTGAATGCAGTTTATGGAAGAGAAATTTTACCTAAGATTTAACTGTAAGAAATGTTTTAATGATTTACACTTGTCATGTAAATATTCCTGTGAAAATAGTTTTGCGAAAGAGAATTATTAGAAATCATTTAACCTTTAATTAATATAGAGTGTTTCTGAACTAATACAACACAGTTTCTTTGAGAATGGCTTCGAATAATTACACACATCCATCTTAAATGTGAGCTAATGTTGAAACAAAACTAAACGTCGAACAACTACTGAAACATCTTACAGAAATTCCGGTAGAGCTATTTCTAGAAGCGTGTCACTTCGAGTTTTATAGGAATGACGGACCGGTTATTCATGACGTCAATTCAAACAGCTCGGTGTATGGCCGCGTAAAATGCAGTCGTTAGCGTTAACATGAACATCATGCATACTCCATCTCATGCGAAAGCATTGTCATCCTCTGAGATCTCATGTGCCAGAACGTCCCTGTTTTACAAACTGCTGAATGAATCCAACACGATAAGGATAGTACTCAGCTTATACTGCTTAAATTCTCAGAAAACAACAAGAATGAAATTTCTGCCTACAAAGCTCTTCATGCTATTAGCTACAGTTGTGAGCTTATATCCATGCATTCTTCATACATATATAGAGGGTGTTCTTCCATTTAAAAGATTCTCACATTTCTTGTACGATCTGCATGAGTGCTGACGTCTTATTTTACAAAGCAATCGTATAAATGCTCAAATAATTTATAATCTGAAGCTTAACAGGATGGCTTGATAAAGAAGTGTTTGTAGTAAAATCGTTGCACTGTCCTTCTTTGCAGTTAGTAGTTTTATGCATAAAGTGCATTACTGACTCCTTAGCATTCGTAAATGTTAGATCACGGAAGAAATTCACATTGCGCCTGGAAGAATTTGTGAAATCATTTACTTTTAAGACTGCTGTAACGTCTACTTACTTCACCTCCAACCATATAAAGTATTATAACAAATATCTGTTTGGCATGCTCTACCAGCCGTTAAACTTTTTCTTATGAATTTAGAGCATCTTGCAGATGAAAGCGATGAATAAATACATGTTTTAAAATTTTTCTTAATTATCTCGCATTCGGACTTCGGAACAGATTTTGGCAAGAATTTATTTTACTACACTTAATGAATTTAATATCTTGTCTTTATTGTAATTCCACATGTTCAGTAGAAAGCTAAATACTAAACTTCCCTACACATTTTAAGGAACAAATATTTAAGTAACTTTACTTGTATATCTTTTAGCACATAACGGATGTGTAAAACCTGCGAACTAAAGTTCACTGCTTATCAAATTAAAGAATAATGGCAAATAAAATTTCATTACTATTAAGAAACGATTAAAAGTTTTATTTAACTTGAAGAACTATGTCTAAAAGCGTTATGTAACATAAATTACCATCTTAAATTATTGATTTCAAAGTAAAATTTATGGAAATTTAAAATCGATATATACATTTTCTCCTGTATTTCGCAACGGTTTCTTTAATATGGTGTATGCTTACTTTGAGAGAAATCCAGACTTCACATAGAAATACCTTCACAGAACTTACCAAACAGTAATGAAGACTTTCATATAATTTACCAAACAGTTTATCTAGTCTAGCGGTCACTGATTAAGAGTTATAGTTGGGAAGCATATTATTTCAGATTGTTCTTTAATTTTGATGATTAGTGTAGTATAAACAAGAAGGAAAATTAGCTAAAAACAAGTAGACCCGATAGCAATAAAAATAATTATTTGCTTAATTTAAGTCAAACAACAAAAATCAGCGTTATATTTTCAAATTTTCACAGGACTAGTTTCGATGGTTTTACCGACCTATTATCCTCAGCTGCAAAAGCACAAATGAACGAGATAAGATATAATGATTAGATAAGATAAGAAAGTCTGGATAGGAGATAAGCTACTGGCGCCATCTGTTGATGAAACTAGAGCTGAAACATAATTTCCTTAAGGGCTGAAGGCAAAGATGCATTGGAATTAGGGTCGTTAACTAGAACAGAAAGTTTTTTTTAAATGTGAAATGCCTCTAGAAAATCCAGTTCACCAATGGAAGATGTTTTTTGAATAATTTATTCAGTTTGAATAACTGGATTTTCTAGAGGCATTTCACATTCAGAAAAATCTTTCTATTCTAGTTAACGACCCTAATTCCAATCCATCTGTGCCTTCAGCCTTTAAAACATTATGTTTTAGTTCTGATTTCATCAACAGATGGCGTCAGTAGCTTAACTCCTGTCAAGACTTTCTTATCTTTTCTAATCTTTATATCTTATCTCGTTCATTTGCACTTTTACAGATGATTGTTCGGTAAAACCATCGAAACTAGTCCTGTCTAATTTGAAAATATAACGCTGATTTTTGTTGTTTGACTTCTAAATTAATATTAGTTGGGCGTGTTATTGTATCTTAACTATCTGCTTGTTTAGGAGTTCCGTACCGAAATTAGTAAAGTATAAATAAATGTCCAAATAGGGCATAAAAATAATTATGATTTAATACAGTCGCTATCGGAAAGTAAGTTGGAATTCCATGTGAAAACTTCATATTTCAGCTGTGCTATTATATATAAATAGCAATCAAAACTTTAATTCCTGGAAATCTATTTCTCTAGACAAAACAATGCAGATTCTCATTCGATTAGAAGCGGAAGAAATCAAAATTAACTTTGAAGATGCATTAAATTTGACTATTTCTACTATACAAACGTTTCGAGTAACAGAGTCAAAATAGTATAACCATATCAACAAGCCTTCTTTAACGAATGCATGGAAGCAATATTTCGGATGCAATAGAAAATCTAATTTTCATTTGGATGACTATGAAATCGAATACAGCAGGCCATTAAATCAAACAAAAATGAAGAAAAACGACAGAAGCATTTTTAATTAAATTTTAAAACAAAACGGTAATCCAAGCAAATATTTTTCTGCGAGCCATTTCTTATTTGAAAAGTATTAAAAACGAGGCGGTTTAAACAACGTACTAATCGGCTGAAAAAAGACAGATGCAGATGTAGAAACTGTCTCAGCATTTTTAATAAATTCAAAAGTCGTGATTGAAAAAGAGAATTATCTTCCTGAGCTCGTTTATAATGTTAGTAAATGTGGTCATGGTGGAAGAATACAACGCTCTCAAGAAAACAATCATCTTAATCATTCAAGAAAAATGAGCTGCAGGATTGAAGCCTGCTCAGGATCGTTTAATCCTTATTATTTCTTGTAACTACGAATAGCCGTGAATAAAATTTTAAAATGCAACTTACATATGACTCTAAAATTTCATAGGAAATATTGAATAAACTGCGGGCATTTTCTTTCATAAACCAATTTATCATACTAGTTTTGCATCTGTAAAATAATACTGCAAACTTAAATATATAAAATCCAAATCTCTACAATTTACCAATAATTAATCTCGTCATCTTGTCCATTTATCGTCATTTCAAGTATTTAGGCAAAAATTGCTTATGCTAATACGAATTTCGTAATAGATTGAATTCGTAATAGATTGAATACACACAGGTCCGATGATAAATGATTAAATTCGTATTAGCATAAGCAATTCTTCAGAGTCCTTTAACTTTCTTCAGAACTACGCGGACAGGTGTTCGCAGTATCACTGAGTACAAACAATAGTTACACTTCAAATTACAAAGAACGTTAAGCACAAGGCACAACTAAAGAGCGAAGCTAACTCGGAGATATCTCAATAATCCGAACTCACAGTGAACTAACAATTCATAATTGAGAAACTGATGCTGTCTCCGGTCTCATATGGTTTTCAGCCGGCGGCTTCTCGAAATTAATGTAGGGCATATGCGGATCGGATACAGTTACAGCTGAATAGTGAAACCAGTTACAAATATTGAATTACATTGCCTATCACGGTGATAGAGGAACGGGACCAAAATGTCGCCAAATCATCCCCACGTTTGACAACTTCTGGCTATTAGTCGCCAAAACCGTTGGCAGCTTAGCAATATCTCGCCAAATTATTGAGATAGCCTTTACTTGCCTCTATATTCTTATTTTTTCGGCAGAGCATCGTCTCTCTAGGTTTCCATGTTACGTTATAGGGAAAAATAAAACAAACTCCCATATAATTGTAATAAAATCATCTATACATGTACAAAATTCGTAATAAATGATTAAAGGACTAGTTTTATATGAAATTTTAAGCTAATATATTATCATCGCATATTTAAACAACTTTCCAAAAATACGGAAGACGGGAATAAATAAGATATTAAGAAACTCTGCAGGAATTATAGAGTTTCGGATGCCATCTATAGAAAATAATTCAACTAGAATGAAATGACCAAATAATGCAATAAAAGTGCATGAAAGATAGCACAAAAGGTTACAAGTAAAAAATTTACTAGAAAATTTATTATTCGAAAAAATATCAACGTAGCCACTACAGGTGACAGGTGACGGAAGACGGAGACGTCTGGTGTCTGACAGGGTTAGAAGATACAAATACTCAAAATATTGAGGAATTATTTCAGTTTTTTAAATAGCTTTTCGAACAAAAACCTCCGCCGCTCAACAGGGATAGTGGTTAGCTACAATAACTTCCGTACCGAAGCGACCAGGTACGAATCTCGGGGAAGGCATAGAAGTGGCATGAGGGCACTCTAAATATGCGGCGAGTAGAAAGTCCTTTCCAGAGGTTAGGGGAAGAGGTTGAGAGACCCTCGGTTCCGTCTTTCTTGAGTTCTCTTCATCAAAATTGTGGGCAGAACTGAGCAATTCCGTACTGTCACCTGTGTGTTGCTTAACGCTCTTGCCAACGACAGTCGCAATCTACCACTCCTTGCCACGATGAATTTCTTGTATTTTGTCTAATGTTACTGTCGGACAAGTGAAGCAAGTTGCAGCAACAACAAAAGCCTCCAAAAATTAGCAAGGCAATAAATTGTTTAGAAATATGAAAAAGTAGTTCTGAAAATGAGTATCAGGATTTTTTCATAAAATTTATCTCTAAAATAAACAGCAAAAATTATAGCTCAAATATTTTAAACAATCCATATTTTCAGAGGCTTTCGAAAGTAAGGCTTAGATGAATAGCGTGCCAATATTTGTTACGAGAAAACTGCGCATTAAAAATTCAAGGATTTCGAAGGAAGAAGCAGGAGCTTTGAGAAGAAAAGTGTGAAATAGTTTTGTTATTTATGAAAGAAAATATGATCCGTATTCAAATTAGTATATCTGTAATATGTCTAATTTGAATATCAGTATATTATACAAGTTAATTATAATTCTCTAAGTTGGTCTGAAAAATTCTGTATGGTTATATATATATAAACATGTGTATATGAGTATAATTATACGTATGAACTTGTGTCTTATTAGCGTACTAAAGGAATAAATTTTACACTTTTTAATAATAATTTCTGTTAAAGAATTTCATTTAGGAAGCAGAATGATAGCACATATTTGCTGCGCTCTGTTTAAAAAATTTTGAAAATGTATAAATTTATAATTTCTTAAATTCATAAAAAAATAATTTAATGCTTGTAGTGGAATAAATTAAAGCACGAATTTTTTAAAAAAATTCCCCTTTCACTCGGTACGTTTAAGCAAAACCACAGAATCCTTAATTATCCTGGGTAAAAAAAAATTCTCATCATAAATTTAAAAAAAATGAACGCAATAATAAACAAACAAGTAAAAGAAATGAAAGCAGAAATGAAAATTTCAAAATTCAATTAATTTATTACATAATTCTTTTTTCTCCTGTTACAAAAGCAGTCCGTAGAACCATAAATATAACAAAGTTTTTGGGCATCTTGATTAACATTTACACCCGCGAGCTTGGTATTAATCTTTACTTTTTGATTTAGAAAGAGAAAAGATTAGAAATTATTATGCGAGGGAAGAAAAACAATTTTCCGGGAAGAAACAGACCGCATTAAATCACACGCTATTACCACAAAACGCTTTTAATATTTCACTGAATATAATTATCCTGCAAAAATTCTCATTTTCTTCCACGCTTTTTACGGGAAGTCGAAGATTTCCGAAATAGCATCAACCTCTGACCTTCTTTTTATTGCATTCTATTTTTCTTTCTTTAAGCCACAAAAGGAAAGAAGTGAAATTAAACGTTGGTCGAAAAAACAGCTCATAGTTTTCATAAGTTAATTTGCCTGTAAGTTGTCTTCACTTGGAAAAAGCATGAAATTAAAGCGCAAAACTCAAGCTTTGGACTTTATTTCGCTTATCCAATTCCATGGGTACACATTTCCGTGTACTCGTAGGACGGAAAGAATGAAAAATGGCTTAGTTTGAATTCAAAATTTTAAAACATCGTAAGTCTTAAAAATTGCGGAAGTGCACTGGGTGTAAATTTTATCATTATATATTTGTTAATTTTAACAGCAATTTAAGAATTTTGCATTACATTGAGAATTAAGTACTTTGTATCATGTTCTCGGGATACAGTAAATATTAGAATTTATTTAGCAAATAAGAAGCTCTATTCTGTTAAACCAGAACATGCGTAATTATTCATTTGCTTTTAAGTTTAATAATATGACGTTCATAAATTTAAGAATCGATCATTTACTTCGCGAAGCGACTGTGTTTAATGCAAATATACGAAAGTTATGATAGCAAACCAAAATTCGAGGTAAATTTTCTTACTCGTGAATTAGTTTCATGCATCATTGAGAACTTTTGCAACTTATTTTTGTTAGCCCAGAAGGGCTATTAATTTCGTTTCCGAATTTTGCATTAAAACTTTAAATGTCCGTTTCTTTTTTCAGATTGTTGTCACCACATATTATCACTTTGTGTTATATTTAAAGAAAAGTTAGTCTTCCCTAACCACTATTAACGTCTGTACGGGCTTTTTCAACTTATTAATAAATAGAACATTTGCAAGCAAAATGCTCAGCTTACGATATTTATTAAAATACAAAATTTACCCTACACCATGATATATGGATCTCTAAATGTTTCGTACGTTGTAGAGCAAAATTAAGAGGTTAAATGTTTGTAACCATTAACGAGTAATTGCTTGTAAATATAACTTTTTTTTAACTAATGTGACGTAACTTTTCATGAAATAAAAGTAGTTTAGTAGAGGAACGAACGTCTTTCATTAATTACAGTAATGCCATATATAGCGTATCCGTAAGTCTCTATGCGACCTTTGTTATCTCAACCATTTTTCGTTAATACGTATTTCCAGTTATGACAGCTTTTAAAATAAAATTAATATACCTTTTTATGATACTTTTAAATTTAAAAATGCAATTTTGCAAAAATTATGAAATCTAACATCTTTTGCAATTCCTGTAATTATAGATACGAAACGTTTATTATCGTTCTAAAAACAAAAATAGAAAATATTTAACTCTCATACACCAATAACTGATCGGCACGATTAATTTCGATCGCGTTTGAGATTCAGATTTTTTTTTTTAGATTTTTCAGTGCCATTTCTTGAGGATTTGGTTACAAATAAATTATTATAATTGGAAGCCGATCGTTTTCTCTTTAATGTTATTCAATAACATCCCTTTGTGATTTACTAGAGTATAATATTCCTTAATTAATTTATTTTTTATTTGTGACATTTGTTGTTCATAAATCATTTATGAATAAGTAATTAAAATGCTAAAATATGTGAATAATATTCACATGGGTAAATTGGTATATATGCTAATGCTTGAATATTGTCATTATTCTCTACAACACGAATTCTATAAGGATTCTGTGATTAAGTTCTCCTTTGAGAAAATTCGTATTGATCAAACATACGATAACCTTGCACATCACTGCTTGCCATTTCATCAATTTACACGAAAAACATTTATTTAAAGACTCGTACTTCATTTTCAGTTAAACAAAATTCTTAATATTTTGCTGTTCAAATTGTGTATGACTTTTGAATTTTCAAAAAACAATTATTTACCTGGGGCAATTTTTATCTTATGGAGTCAAAATTTTTATATTTTGATTAACTGCGATATTCTTATCGTGTTAAGGGGAATTAAAAATTATTTTGCTGAGTTATTTCTAATATTTTTCTTTATCTGTAAAACCTATTATTTATTAGTAAAAATAATGTTTCTAGCTTTCCTTTTTACTTGAACTGATTATTTAAGGAGATTTTGATAAACCTGTTGTACATAATAATAAATATATATGTATCCATCGTGAAATGTCCCTGAGAAAATCACCAGTATTTTTAGGCAACGTTCTTCTTTGATGAAAATAGTCTCATAGAGGAAGTGAAGTTTAATAAATATTTTTGTTGCATTATATTATACTATAATGTGTACTGGATGCTACCAAAGGCAGCCATTTACAACTGCCAGCGTGAAGGGAAGTTTTAATATATACATAAGGAATCCACATGAAAGCTCGTACCGGTCCCTTTTGTTTCGGAAATATTAGACTATTTATCTCAGATTTTTTATAGTACGATAGATATGTCCAATCGAAAAGAGCAGCTGCAGTGTCTCTAGCTTTAAATTACAGAAATTATCAAATAAATATAATATAATTTGTAAATCAAGTATGTCCATACATTTGTTGTATTCGATAAATCTTTTAGATCATAATATCTTAATTTTTACAGTAATTTCAAATGTCAATTCAATTCTTCATAACCGGAAAAATAGCGCACAAACTATATGAACTTTGAAATGAAATAACGGTTAAAAAGATCGTTTTTGGTGGTCAGCCAAAATAAATAATTTTGAAAATTACAAATTTTAATGCAGTTAATACAGAAAGATATTGCATTAATTTTCATAGTACTAATATTGTATTAATTTTCATATTGTAGTATTATAATTCGATATTGGTGACATTTATATAAATTGCGTTGTTTGGCTAATTCAAGTTGTAGAGTCCTTGCGTACTGTAATACGTTTTGTACTGTATAAATTTACACTGTATAAATACACTGTATACATTTGCAATAATATGTTACTTCGGTTAATTAAAAAGCATTAGCTTTTTTAATTAACTCTGTGCACGAGCAGGTTTTTAACGCTGAACAAGCTTCGCTCTGCTGAAAATAACCAAACATATTTCTATTCAAAACAGAAGACAAATATACCAAAGTGAAACACAAAATTATCAAAGCAAATAACTTTGTGTTTGGCGTAGATTTAGTCAAGAATTCAATCGGTTTCGAGGGCTAACAGGTACAGGCTACCTTCCTCACAAGGTTGTTGCACAACGTAATTCAGTATATAAAGCAATAAAATACAATATCAGTATGCAACATTCCAGATAGCCGCCTACCGGAGGAGCGCGCAGAGAACAAAATTAAACAGTTAACCGAATTCATAAGATGTTTTGAATGGAACGCCCATAGGAAACTTAGACTGATTTCTAAGCAAACAACTCAAGGAGGGGCTGGCTGGCAAGACATGCAGCTTAAGCAGAGATTATCAAATCAGTCAGAAGACTCTCCCCTTCCTTGATGAATCGGAGGCTGCTGAACGTGAAACATTGAGCGTGATGCAGACTATAATCTAAAATGATAAAAACAGTTCCAATTTTAGGAGTGCTTAATCTATTTACAAAACAACAATAGAATTTATAATCTATGACAAGTAACTGTCGATTAGAAAAACAACGTTATTCAATAACACTTTTAAAATAATTCCGTTTCCTACTATTTTTTAAGTACCTCCCCACTCTTTATACATTTAGTTGCACAATATCATATAGGAAATATCATAATAAACTTTTAACCATATTAAACATCTCTAGAATTTTCTAAACACACGATACACTTTCCGAAATACACGATGAACAGAAAAAGCGGCGCTCTCATATTGCGAGAGGATCTATATTTTGTGGCGTTGTAACAAATCTCAGAATGGCGCATTTAAGTATTCTCATTCCAACAAATTTTATCATTTTGTGAAGCACCCCTGGAAAGAAGTACTGAGTTTCCCTACATCTGTTTTTTTTTTTTTTTTTTTTTTTTTTCAGTTCTATACTTTTAGGATAGGAACGAGAGAAGCGCAAGGCAAATTGTTTGCCGTCAAAAGAGAGGCCTTCTTATGATTGGCACCTGTCATCTTTTAACCCTGACTTTTCTCAAAGGAAAGCGGATTAGAAACTTGGATAAATTTTTTAAGCTTGAATTTTTCCCCCTAAGAAGATTGAGTGGGTGAGAAATTGATTAGCTGCCTCTGATATGAGCTTAACGCTTTTGAAAGAAGCTAGCTAAGAAAATTTGATGGGCCTTAAAAAGCAAACGAGGAAAATTGCAAAATAATGTAAGATCAATTTTGATTTTTTTTTACCAGAAGATGATGTAATTTTCGCGTTAAGCTGTTAGATATTAAACATGAGAATGTGTCAGCCCCAGTGTTTAAAATGAGTTTATAAATTTCCATTAAAGCAACAAACGTTCGAAACCAGCATAGAAATGACATGGGCAATCAATGTGGATGACATTAATTAAAATTCGCGCAGCAAAGATGTGAATTATTAAGATTCCGACTGATACAAATATGAACAAAATATTAATATAGCACAAACCTTAGTTTTGCTCCCCCTCCCTCTCAAAAAACAAGAATCCACTCGGAAACAAATTACGTTCAAATAAATATCAGACATGAAATCAAATATTCATATAGCAAGAAAATGTTTGAATGAAATGTAAGTAGATTTTAATAAATATACATCAAATTTAAGCGTGAAGTTGTCTTTACTCACTAAAATGCGAAGTTGTAAGTTTTATAAATACGCAGAGAGGGATAAAGTATATTTTCTTTTATAAATAACAAAGCTTTGACTGAAAGCTTCAAAGCTTTATCAAAGCTTTGTTATTTTATAAATAGCAAAGCTTTCACATTTATTTATTTCTTATATACTGAGTTTTAATTGAAAACTAAAACAGTATCGTGTAATCCAGAGTGAATTCCTGAACAGCGACGCAATTCAAGAATCAAATGGCAAAAGGTTTCCGCAGTGCATGATAAATGGAAAGAAAACAAGACAAGAAGAGTCGGTTCGACTTTTTGTTATCATTCTTTTTTGCTTCGATAATTCCCTTTTATTATTTTAAGCATATTACTTAAATATATATTATTTTATTTTTATATTTTTAAAACATATTATTTTTCAATAACAGAGATGAGAAAATTATAAATAAGGACTAAATTACGCACTTAAAAACCTCGGTAACCTTAAACGTTAACCTCGGTGATTTTTCTTTCCACATATTAAATTATTTTTCAACGCATATACGAGGCTTTAATATTCATTCAAATTCAATAGTCCTCATTTTCATTTTGTTCTTTCCAGAGAAGGATTCGATGGTATAGGTATTATAAGGTATAACGAATATTTATCAAAATATTTTTACATTTACCAATTCTCACTCAAAATTGGTAAAACATGTGCAAAATTAAGAGACTTTGGACATTATGTCGAATTTCTGAAAAACTAATCAACATATTTTAATGAAATTTGGTACGAAAATGCATTTATAACATTGACATGGATACACATTTCAAAAGTCATTTTTGATTTGCATGATTATAGTGCAGAGATGTCCAAAATCCAGGCTGTGACATCGAATTGTATGAGTCTAATATAGGGCATGGTTTCCTCTCACATCCAGACAGGTCGCGCAACGTAATGATCTACTAAACAAGAGGCAGTTTGGGAGTCACTGCCACAAGGCAGTTTTCATTTCTTGGTGATTCTCAGAGAAGGTTGGTGAGTTCAAATTGTCCTCCCAAGAACGTTCCAGACACGCTGTATACGGTTAAGGTCAGGAGAAGATCTGGCTTGCAAACCCATGCGTCTAATATCCTCACTTTCCTGGCAATCGTCGACCAGCCCAGCTTTATGAGGACAATAGTTGTCATTCATTAAAAGGAACCCAGGACCAACTGCGCCAGTGAAAAATCGAGCATAAGACTCTATAATCTACTTTTTAACCTCATAGCAGTCAGCTAGCCTTTGTCAAACACATGCAGCGCTGTGCGACCGTCCAATATAATTACCTGCCTAAATCATTACATCCTCACTATCGTAATGACCCTTTTCCTTGATGAGGGAGGGATAGTATCATGTTCCAGATTCTCTGTAGATGTAGGTACGTCTAGAATGAATGTTCAGCTGAATCTCGATTGTACCTAGGAAGTATGATGCTCCGGTGAAGTCTGCTCCAAGGCGCACGTTGTTCGCACCATATTATTAAACGTATTATCTTGCCTACTCCAAGTAGCGGGACGCAAACAGCGATCTTCTGGCATGGAGTACTATCTCATGAAGTCTTTGGGGAACTGTAGACTGTTAAGTTTGGGTTCCAGAGGCAGAATACAGCTCATGTTAGAGCTGGAAATTTGTAACAGTCCTGTTTTGCTAAGATGAAAGTTCTGCGCCGCTTCTTTGGCTAGCTGATCCGCCAGCTTGTTTCCTGTTCGGCCAGCATGGGCCTTTATCCATTGAAGCTTTACGTTTAAATGACTGTTGTCATTTAATTTCGACTGGATGTCTGCTATGAGCGGCGAAAAGTGCACTGGATTTAAAAGTTCATGCAGAGACGATAAGCTATCTGTCAATATGAAGCTTCCATTATGCTGCTCCTGTATGATGTGGGTTATCAATTGCTAACACCTCACTCTGGAACACACTATTGTTGGTGTCCAGGTGACCTTTCCAAAGTGTTAGCGTATCCAGGTTTCGCAGGGCTATGTAGGCACAGCCTGTGTTATCATCTACTTGGGAGCCATCTGTATAATTGACTAAATCAGCATCCGTTATGTTGGTATTGTGCTTGAGATTAATGTTCACCCCTTTTACCTGTTTCGCTGGATGATCACATACAAATAACCATCCTCACTCGTTGTGGCTCTTCTCGATGTGGATCCAGTATTTTGAAATTGTTTCCATAAATTGCAGACGGTACGGGGAGTTACACGGAGATATCTAGCCACCTGCGCTTGTGATTGGCCTGCCTCTAATATACCGACAATTCTTGCTCTCATTCCATCATTCATTAAGTTCGTGGCTCCTCACTTTACCTAATATCTTATAAAATTTATCCAACTCTAGCGAGAAACACGACTAATGTCGTAAAAAAGTACGAGCACACAAATCGACAAAACCCCTCGTGGATTTAATCCCATCCCTAATCACACACACACGTGTTATATATTTGATTCTGAATATTTGCATAATTCTTCGTCGGTATAATTAGTACCTTTTCATTTATCCTAACCATTTCAATTTAATTCCAATTTTTCCGTCGCCATCGTTTCAATTATTATTTCTGCCTGAGAAATATCATATTAATCTTTATTTCTTCAGCTATCTGAGATATAATTTAGAATTTGAGACATAAGTTGAGTTTTTAATAGCTGAAAATAGACTAGTTTACATTTTTTCTAAATTATTTTTACCTTGCTGATGCTTTTGGTATATACAGAAAATTAATATGGGTATTATCTATAAAAATTGAAATATTCTTGCTATCGAAACTTTATTGGTTAACTAATTTAATTTAAACAAACATAGTTTCTTTATTAATTTGTAATCTGCATATTACTTTTATTGCATAATTTAACTTCTGAGTTTCACAAGTGAGTAGAATGTGATCCGCTTATGAGAGTATCTCTTAAAATGTTAAATTGTTTTTCAATATTTTTGGCTTCTTACTTAAATGAATATCATTAACTCCAACAAATAAGAAAGTATGGAAAACAACGAAGAAAGAAGTATCTATAGTTCTTCAAATTTTCATTCAGGTAACAAAAAAAGTGAATGGAGAAATCAAGATATAATATAATAACAAAAACTTTAACACGAAAATGTAATTGCTGGCGTGGAACGTCAGACTAAAAAAAGAAAAATCTCTAATAACTTTAAAAGAAATTTGTTATAAAGAGCATGCGACGCTTGAAAGCTCTTTTTCAACAGCGGTACTCTAGAAAAATAAACAAAACGAATAAAATTTCTAACGTGATATCCGCTGAAGAGCACTTTGGAACTGCGTCAACCCATCAAATTTCTGATAACCCTAAACGCTCACTTAAAAATAGACGTCTGAAAAATATCATTTCCTTTTTATCCATAGAATCCAAGGAAAAAAGATAGTTTCATTCACTTCGCACATACCGTTTTGACACTTTGACCCGTTGAAAATTTGTCGAGAAAATTCTAAAATAGTGTTAAAATAAGGAGACGGGCGGTAAAGAAGCGATCTATTTTATTCAGTTTAATACAATTTGACATAAAGTTTTAAAGTTAAATTTATTTGGCTTAAATTAAATACTAATCTATCTTTTATAGACTGCCTGGTAAATTATCGATCCGCTTTCATTTTTCAATACAAAATCATTGAAAATAAATTATTTAAAGCAACTAGGGGTTTTACTTGGATTTCTCACTGAAATTGTAGAGCTAAAATCATGCGGAAAGATTTGCAATTTTGTCCTAATGTTAATAATTTAACATGTTGTTAATAATTTAACTAATGAAGCACTATAAAAAATAAGAAAGTTTCATTAAATCACATTCTGTGCTGTCACCTTTAGCCATCTTCCTAGGAGACATCTTCCTAGGACATACTTCCTAGGAGCAATTTAGCCATCTGTGCGACAGCTGAAAAATTCCTTCTTTTAAAAGTCCTTAGATTTATTCGTAATAACGTTATAGAGCTGCTCTTTGGCAATCTCCAAAAAAGTAAACACCAGGGTTAGAATGGATGAATATTGTTAATTAAACCCTTTTTCGAAAAGAGTTTTATCTGTGTAGAAATTTTGGCAGTTGCTTCATGCGTAATACCAATACGAGCCGGTCTATCAAAATGTCCTTTAATAAATCCCTTCTATTGGGGGGTAGATAGCTTTGGCGTGCTTTGCCATAATTTGAATTCTTGCTGATTTATTTTTATTATTTATTTATTTTTTACTCATTATGTTCTCCGCCCTTAGGCACTACACGGAAATGGAAGGATGTCCCGTAGAGTTTTATAAGGGTAACTGGCTTGTGTTCACGTTATACATTGAAAAAACCACGAAAAGGCCCATGCAGTCAGCCCGTTCGCCGGGACTCGAACCCCGCACCGAACTACCAGTGTTTAGCTGCTTTTTCCGCCGGCCGCTGGTGGGCCTTTATTGCTGATTTAAGCTTGTAAAACTACAAGTGGAAGAATAACTAAATTTTTTTAGCTATGTATTAAAATGTTTTCTGTAATGAGTGCGTTTCACTGTTTCAAAGTATTTTGAGGTAAATACATAGCTATTTTTATATCAGAGGAATTTTTTTTGCTAAAAAATTTTGGTATGCAATTATTTTTTACCTCAAACTTTTAGTTATTTGCTTTCAGTAAAATATATTACATATGCTTGAATAATGAAATGCATTATTGTATTTTAAAATAATTTTTGTAACTACTTGTAAACTCATCACATACCATTACGTACTATGCAAAATCATTACATATACAAATCATTACACAAATTACTACCTACTATTCAAAATGTTAAGAAGCTTAAAAGGTAGAAATAATTCTATGTGTAAATATTTAGAATGCCTGCGCATTTTCAAAGCTTCATTTGTTTTATAATTGTGTACCTGTACTATAGTTGCTATGCAACCATTAATCTGAACTATTTTGTTATCTTCCTAAATTCATTTTTCTGAAGTTATGCTTTAACATACTACTGAACTGGCAACGTATATATGTCATATTAGAACTTTATACACTGAAATGTCTTCATAGTTAACTGTTAAATTAAGCCACTTTCACCCATACTGCTGTGCGGAAAAATTGCTTATGATTTAATACCTAACTGATGTAAGAAATTCATTTAATTTTAGTATACAAAATGGGAAAACGTACATATTAAGGGGTATCAGAAACCCCTATACCGACATTAAACTGACCATTTTCGATGTACCTTTTGTCAAAATCTGCTGTAGATACAAGCTTGAAATTTTTTCTGTAATTAAAGTATACCTATCTGATTTTACTGAAATGAGCTTTTGAAACATTTTGAATTTTAGAGTAAATTACGGAATATTTTGTTAGGCATAGTAAAATTTAGCACTTTTCTCACACAAAAAATTAATTTTTTTTTCCTAAGTTAATTACAAAAAGCTCATTTCAGTAAATATTAGGAACCTAATAAATAAGCGATAAAAAGTTCAGATATCTGTGAGCAGTTGTTCCTGAGAAAAGGTACATCGAGTATAAAAAAATCACGTTTGGAGAAAATCGCGTTTTTATGTAAAAATCGTTATTGATCAAAGCAGTAGATGACAAATTAAAACTAGATTTTTTACAGTTCTAATTTTCATAGAGATTAAAGAATGGTATTTTACAAAAGATAAAAGTGTAGAGAATTTGAAAATAGAAAAATCCGAAATCACAATTTTTTGAAGATTTGGGGGTTCCAACACCCCTTAATACAGTATCTCAATATATATATATATATATAAACTTATTTATTTATTCAGCAGTGCAATCTGACTGAGGTGCAACATAAAACATTGTAAAGACTCTAATATTATCCTTAATCTAATATAATACAAAAATAAAAATAAAACTAGATTGCACCTGATACCTCGGATTTATCTTTTAAAAGCACTCCACGAGCGAGGGAATGAATACATAATCAAATTGAACGGTCCAGAAATTAAACACTCGGCGATATTGGAGCTTGGTCATTGTGCTCCAAACCCTTACTTAAAATATTTCCCTCTCACTTAATCATATTATTCAAATTCTAAACTAATCGAATAAGCACCCCAAAACCGTTAATGTATTGTAATAACTGACTCGCCAGGAGTAACAACCAGCCCAATGAAATTACTTCCTAAATCTTCTTTTTAAAAACCAAAGGCTCCCTTCGTTGTTTGGGCAAATAATTTGGCGACGAGTGTCTTGTCGCCAGCATGTTTGGCGATCAAATATTTGCCTAGAACAAAGTGAGAGAGTATGATGAGAAAGAAGGGCTTAGAGAATTGGCTAAGAGAGGACCACGTTTATCTATGCGTTAAGAGCTGTCTGTTGAATTAAAGCATATCCTGTAATGCCATCACAATTCAAGTTCTATTCCGTTTCTTTTCCTATATTGCTAGGAATTTTTGTCATATTTCTTCAGTAAAATGGAGGCAGATTTTTAAAATTTTGAAAAACATGGAGTGAAATCTGCCAACAACAATAACAAAACTATCATTTTGGGGATTATTAATTAATATTACAAAATTTATGGTATCACGTACATCGGGTAAAAAAGATGAAGCAGAAGTTAAAGCATATTTTCAAGCTTTCCTTTTTGGTTTTACAAGAACAGTTTTCAAATCACAAATTTTTTCTTAATTTACACTTACCGTTCCCAAATACTGTTTTCAAGTGTTTGCGTGCTATCTGTATGGTTGGGCAGGACAAAGGTCTCTTTTTCTCCAAACTAATAAAAAAATGGGTTTAAGAGGGATTCAGAAGAGATTTTTTCCGTGACGTCTGTACGTACGTATGTATGTATCTCACATAACTCACGATTAGCCTCAGAACGTTGAAATTTTGTAATAACATGTTGTTGTGCATCTCTCTTTTTGGTTGCAATCGGCTGTATCAAAAGTGTATAAATAAATATATATATATATACCCACTCTGTTACTTGGTTTGGTGAGCTCAGTTTCTTTTCATTCTTATATGTTAGTAAGTTGGGCATTTTTTGCTTTAACCATGATTGAATTTTGTTGCTTTTATGTTCCGGTTAAGGTTTTTATGACTTTAATTAACCTGCTTGCATTAGTTGTAGAATTATCAACAATTTAAAACTTGTTTAAGGGCGACTAAGCCTAACGGAGCAGCTATTTGTTTACGTTCACAACTTAACAGAATAGCGAATTAAGTCAGTTTCTGCACCTTCAGTGTCTTTTTGCCGAGTATGAACAAATCTAAAATTTCTGTTTTGTGCACCGGAAAATCTGCTTTCTTGCCCGCTGGCCGAATTGCTTGATTTTAAGTAGAATCTCTATTTTTACTTGTAAAAATTCTTTTTTTTAACTGTTTTAACTGTGTTTCATGTTTTTCTATATTTTTCAATTTTTAGTGAAAATATTTTGAGTTTTTATGTATTTTTGCCTTGCGGCGAGGTGATATCTGAATTGAATGAGAACTATATATGTAATGAAATTCGCTGAAATAAGTTTGAATTAAATGCAGCAAGAAATGTGTATAGTTTAGTAGGCCGTGCAAGGGAGTCATGGGTTGCCCACGTCAGATATTTTTCTTTTAAAAAGCATATGTATTTTTAATTGTGGGACTGCAGATTAATCAAGAAAATTTACCTCGTGTTTAGTTTGATGCACCTGAATTAAATATTTTTCGTTTTATCTTGCAAAGAAAGCAAGCGTTTGCATTTCTCCTTACATTCCATACCTTATTATGACCACCTACATTACAGTATTACTTTCTTTGAGTTTATTTGGTAAATTATACGGAGTACTTTATTATAATAAAGATAAAAATGATTCCATTTTTACTGTGTCGTAACGAGAAGGACCCAAAAGTTATTCCAAGCCATTATTAATTTTTTTTGTGCACTTACTTATTCTTCAGCCATATAAATATATTTAAAACTATTCCGTTGATAAAATATACTCCTTTATAGGTTTTTATACCCGGCAAAAGCTTCCCATTTAAAAAAATAATTTGTATTCTAGTCCTCAATATCAGTTTTTGAATTCCAAATAACGCCACTTGTAGTCTTTTTGGGCTGCCTTTCTTTCGCCTATAGTAATCGATTGTATGGATTTTTATCCTCTACCACCCCAATATGTCAGCTATAATTTTCTCGAATTTTTGGATCTTCACCCATGCAACTATTGTTATGAATAAGACAGAGCAGCTGTTCTCTCAGCAAGAATCAACACCTTTTTAATCACAATGATACCAGTTTAGGCATTCAGAAATTTCTCAAATGATACTCTTTACATCATTTTTCCAATTTCCATCATTTTTAACAATTCGCATAGTTATAGTAACCGATTTAATTTGCATATGACATGCTCCAGAATTAACTAATAATAGTTTACTGCTAATTACAAGTCTTATTGCTTCTAGGCACGGTTATCCGTAAATAATGTAAGAAATTAAACTAAGAAAGCGTCATACATTTAACAATATTATATTATTCGATGCGTATGTCCCATATTTAAAAGCAGGCAAAATTTAATCATTAGTTTAGTCAATTATATGTAAAATTCTGCTTTAAGTTGAATCTTGCTTATTTAAATTAAAGATAACATTTCGAAGACGTTCGGCACATAATCCTGATATTAATGAGCAAACGCGTATATATGACCTCAGTTTACAAAACGAATTCTTTGCCAATCAGCAAAACTAGTATCTATTTGCAGCAAAAGTAGTCGTCTACGTTTAGCAAAACTATCCATCTACGTTTATTTGATACAGAATGACGCAAGTTATCCATCTTGTTAAAATTATATTAGACCGGAAATTGTGTTTCTTATGACTGTAAATAATGAAATGGGATTTTTTTTCAATGGATATAAAATAGGTTGTTACGCATATTATACGTTCATGATGTACCCAGCATTTTGTAATATTTTCGATAGCTAAGGGTTATATTTTCTTTGCTAGTTCTCCAAGCTATAGTAAATCTCTATAAAATTTTCCAGTATAATTTCTAAAAAAAAAAAAAAAAAAAAAAAAAAAAAAACTTTCCATAGAAGCAAAAATCATAAGTGATATTACTGAAAGTTTTTAGTCATATGCATAACATGTAAAAATTTAATATTCTTGCGAGATAAATAATTTCTGAGATATAATTTAACATAAAAGGTTTGACGCAAGATAGTTCGTCTATAGCATTTACAGTTAATAAGCTATGGTAGTTCTTGCAATATCTAATAAATCTAATTTATGTTTTCAAAGACGTATAATAAACCATTTCGTCTCTGATATACAAAAAAAAAAAAAAAAAAAAAAAAAAAAAAAAAAAAATAGAAAACATTTGAAGGCATGGAAAGTAGTTTTCGCAAAGTGCGTTTGTTAGAGACATTAGGTATTTTTGAAGCAGGAGACTTGAAAAATGAGCAAACGCCTTTGCCGGGAATCGAAACGTGGACCTCTGGAATATGCGCCCTGCGTGCAGACCACCACACCACGAAGGAGGATGGAAGAAATATCTTGTACGTTAACCTACTACTTTCCATAATTAAGGATTCAAAATTATTTTAAATTTTTTATTTCATCAAAAGAGATTTTATGCTGTCTAAATATCTTTTGAATAAATTTTTGAGATGGAGATTTACTAATTATTTTAGAAGCAGAGCACACAAATATAGAAGCGGCCAGATCCATGAATCTTACAATATTGATAATCTCAGTATGTGAAAAAGAATTTACATGCTTTGAAATACTACTCTTAGGAAGCTATGACAAGTCTTAGAAGAAACATAAATGCTTTTCAAGATCAATTTCTCTTTGCAATTTCTTTCATAACAGGAAATTTACTTTCGGTAACTGAATTTAGAACTTACAGCTTCTGAAGCTTTTATAAACAGAGTGTGTATACACAATTTTAGAACGATATCGGTACCTTTTATTTAATTGTTAAAATGTTAAGATTTCTTTTTAAATTCTCGATTTGATAGCCTTTTTCTAGACTACAAGTCTACATCGTGATTCCCAATTTAGAGTCCCTAGGTTATTTTAAGGCAGAAGATGTAAAAAATGTGCAATTCCCTCACCGGGACTCGAACCCTGGACCTTTTCAATACGTATCGAGTACGCTTCTAATGAAACAACGAAGACATGCGGAAAGCAGATAAAAAATACCTTATATACTTCTCCTTTTAAAGGATGATTGAGGATTCGGTGACCAAATCGCCAAATTCTGGTTGTGACAAATTATCGTCCACCACCTTTTTAGTTCAGGCACCACTTGTAGAATCATTAGGAGTACCCATGCAGGAGCAGTGAAAATTTTGCAGTGCTCTAGCCAGAAATCTAACCCTTGTCTTTCGAATACACGTTAAGTATGCTTCAAACTACACCACAAAGGCATGCAGAAAGGATGAAGAAAAAAGTTCTTTTACCATGATATAAGGACTTGAGGGCTTTCGTAAAATTTGCAAGGGTATTCCATTTCTCTTCCACTACTTCCCACATTTTGTCAGTGGTTGTGTTTTTGCATTCAGAAAGAACTTCTTTAAAGGGTTCTTTAAAACATTTAAGACCTTCTTTAAGACTTAAAGAAGGAATAAATGTTGAAAGATGTAACAAGAGATCAAGTAGCAGTACCATTTCTCATCAGCAGACCATAGCATTTCTCATGACAAACACGGTAGCATAACATCCGACGGAACGGTGGGGTAGCTAAAAGGGGTCACACAATATTCACTATATGAATTATGTCACAATATTCATTATATGAAGTATGAAAGTAGTTTGCAGGAATGCGTTGGAAATATACATAAGTAAGGTATAACAAAATACGATGGCTGCTTTAAAAATAATTGGCGACCTCAAAATTCACTATTCTAGATTTGGTGCGCTCCACCTCAATTCTTCTGGACTTCCACATTCGAGATCCTTACATGTTATATAACAACCTCAAATTAACCAATCACAAATTAGCTGTACTAATACATCAGACTTAAAATAAATACTCTTGGCACAAAAAACTACGTCATTCTTTTCCTAGCTCCTCCCACGCTATCAACGCTGTACTACTCTGCTTATCTTTATCGTATTCTAAAATTTTGTCGTATCCCCGTTAATCTGTGTATACTACATAAGAAATTATTTTAATTCATTATGATTGGATAAATATCTACTAAGATGGTTTTTTATTCGTGAAAATAAAGATTGGGACTTCTTTAAAATTTATTTGTGTCGGTGTCATCTGTTCGTCTTTCCACACACAGCCAGCATGACTACGCTTTAAAAATGTGACATATATATATGCAATACGAGTATACGTCTTCATTATTTCAAGGAATGCTTTTTTTATTTTTCGGAGTATGATTTGTTGCTCTGGCTTTATGAATTTTCATTTTCTGAAAACTACTAGGGATAAAAACTTAAGATTTTACAATATGCGTTTACACACAATGTTTTAGAATGATTTCTGGGCTATTTTATTTAGATTTGAAATGTAAATGTGTACTTTTTAAATGTTTAGTGTAGTAGCCCTTTTTCTAGACCCTTCTTCTTCATCGTGATATCTTTGATAGAAAGGCTTTTCATAAAATTTATGGAGGTATTAGTTTCCATTCTTCTTCTACTATTCTCCAGAGTTAATCAATTGTGGTGGGTTTGGTCTTACAAAAGTTATCAGGATAAGGAAATGGAATATTGTCTGTAAATACTAGACGTAAAACATCCTCTTGATAGTATATTTAGTTTATTTTAACAATTTTTCTATTATTCTCATTTTTAATTTCCCATTGTAAGAGAATCTTGCGACAATCATAAACCCCTTACTGAGACTTTTCTTGCATTGACGAAACTATTCGTATATTTTTTCTCTATACGACGAAATATACGACGAAACGTTCGTATATTTTTTCTCTTCGTTTTCGATAAAAATAAATCTTTATATCTTTGCAGTTATTTAGGCAAACTCATGATTCAACAAGGGTGAAAATGTATTTCTATTTATCTCATGCTAAATACGAGTAGTTTTCAGACCGGACTCTGCACATTGTTCTGCGTTGAGTCCCATGCCTCGGCAAAACGTTATGGGCTAGTCGCTAGTGAAACTCTGCTGGTGGACATTATGTATTTTAGCTTTTTTAGTGGTAAATCTCAGTTAATTATTTTATTTACACTAGACGCGAATTTATTTACACTAGACTAGACTAGTCCTACACTAGACGCGAAATCAGCAAAGAAGGACCGGTGCAGCGGTGACTACGTTCTAAGTAACGGTTAACGTCTCACGATCCTTGGTCCTGTAAAGGTCACCTCATATTCATTTTTCTCGTCCAACCTAAGACCTTTCTCTTTTGTCGTCTAGGGAACTTGACGAATAATCATGAACAAAAATATATAAACTACATATTTAATCTTTCTTACAATGAACAGTTTGACATCAAGTACAGCCGCAAGTATTTAACTCCAGTTTAATATAAAATTTTTAATCTTGAACTGTACTGTCGTAGACAGGTAACGCACACATTTTCAGAATCACAGTATTGTAAATGTATAAGATTCTAAGTCTTATATTAACATATAAATCTCGCATACAAATAAGAGCTTTATCCTAATCTCGCAGCTAATAAATATTTGCATGTTAACACTTAGTTGTTCATAATACTCACTACATGCAAGTGGAAGTTGAGGAGTAATTCCATGGACAGGCTTCAATAAATTGGCAATCCAGCGCGTTCATGAACATTATACACAGTTATCTCACAGTTTGTCAGAAATAGTCACAGAATCGGGGCTCCGATAGAATGTTTTTAATCAGGAAGAAGGAGACACTTCGAAAGGACTATTGGAATAAGACAATGAAAACAGAAAACTCCTCACTGAAGATTGCTCATCACATTCAAGTCATAAGCTAAATTAAAATCATGAAGGTTCTCTGGAAATAGTCTCCTTTTAAGTGCTAGTAATCTGAATGACTTCATCACTGTAGGGCCGGGATCTTTAACTCTCAGCCTGTTTCTTCAGTGTCTGGAAAACTGGAACATTTCATCCTCTACGAAAGAAGACTTTACCGTTCAGTCATTTCTTAAATGTCTGTAAAACTGGAACACTTCATCAGTGTAGCGTAGGAAACTTTATCGCTCAGTAATTTGTTACATGTCTGTAAAAATAGAACACTTCATCAATTTAGGGCAAAAACCTTTTATTGTTCTATATTTCCTAGTATTTTCCGATAAATGTTCTTCCTCCATCTCTTTTCCTCCTTTTTTTTCTTCATATTGCTAAACTCTGATCTAACTGAAAGCAGAAAGATGGAATTTCAAACTGAAAATCTCTTTGTAGGCAGAGAATTTTTTTATTTAACTCAAAACCTACTTAATAATTAAAAGACCACATTCTGCGATGCAGCCACCACTCATTTGAGCTTAACTGGTCAATCTCAGACAACCCAAAGTTAAGCATGAACCGTATTTTTCTTCAACGCCAAAAGAAAACGCGAGAGGGTTATTTTTCTCACTCGTTCACAAGGGCATGTCTCAGAACATTTTCACAATTCAAAAAACGTCTCTCAAGAAAATAATAAACTTGAAGTAATATACAGTGGTGGACAAAATTGTGGACACTTTTGGAAATTTTTATGTTTTTGAACTTTGTATGCTTATAGAAAATGTTACGTTTCGCAAAATGCAAACTTGTATATATCATTTTAAAGATAATTTATTACTGAATTCAATACAAAACACAAAATTCAATTATTTGCAATACAAAAAAGTTATACGTACTTTAATATAAATAGAAAGCACAGTTATGAAGTGGTTTGTAATGTCTAGCATTCCTGGCCAATCACTGTTCTTGTTCTGAGAACCAATCAAATGTTAATAACTGCCAATAGAAGCTGACATCATGTTTACACTTGAAACAATTCATTATTTTACTTTGTTCTGTAGAACGAGGACCTGTTTTTTATACACTGCAATTACAAGTAGGAATTTTTGTAAAAATTTTTAATATTTAGTCAACAAGCAATGACATCAAATAAAAGAGTAGATTGGACACCTAAAAAGAGATGTAATATTATTGTGTTACGAGAAATTGGTCTTCCCTATGCAGAAATTGCAAGACAGGTGGGTGGTTCAGTGACTACATCTGGAGTCCGAAAGTTTTGTTTACGATATCAGGAGACAAATTCAATAAAAAACAAAGAAGGAAAAGGCCGAAAAAGGCGCACCACATCTATTGATGACAGAAGAATAAAACGACTATGTCTCCAAGATAGAAAAATGTCATCAGCGGCCATCAGAAGTGATCTGAATGATGCTGGTGTTTCTGTCAGTTCAAGAAAAATCAGGAGAAGATTAACAGATGTTGGACTGAGAGGTAGAATTCCACGAAAAAAGTCTTATCTTCATTTTCAGCAACGAAAAAAAAGACTACAGTGGGCAAAGGAACACATTAATTGGACAGATGATCAGTGGTCACAAGTGATATGGAGTGATGAAACTAAGATATCGTTATTCGGTAGTGATGGGCGAAAATATGTAAGACGTAGAATAGGAGAAGAGCTACATCCTGACTGCATTCAAGCAACTGTGAAGAACCCAGTTAGTGTTATGATTTGGTCATGCATGTCAGCAGATGGTATTGGTCGCCTTCATGTCATCGATGGGACACTGAATGCCAGAAATACATTGACACTATTCTAGAGCCAAAACTTCTACCTTCCATCAGAGATCTGTTTCCCAGCAATGCTTCGTTTATTTTTCAGCATGATTCTGCTCCTTGCCACACGGCTAAAATATCGAAAGAGTGGTTTCGTACAAAGAGCATTAAATTGTTGTCATGGCCAGGAAACAGTCCTGACCTCAATCCTATCGAAAATTTGTGGCACCGTTTGAAACCTCTTGCCGAATGAGGCGCCCATCAAATAAAATGGAACTAATTGAGGCTATAATTGTTTCCTGGCATCATGTAATAACGAAAGAAGAGCTTAAAACTCTTGTCAGCTCAATGAAACGTCGATGTGAAGCTGTAATCAAAAATAAAGGGTACCCTACTAAGTACTGATAACTCACTGCAATCATCACTATCTAATGTATATCGATAACTATTATCGTTTAACTTTTTTGTATTGCAAATAATTGAATTTTGTGTTTTGTATTGAATTTAGTAAGAAATTTTCTTTAAAATGATATATACAAGTTTGCATTTTGTGAGGCGTAACGTTTTCTATAAGCATACAAAGTTCAAAAACATAAAAATTTCCAATAGTGTCCACAAGAACCCAGTTAGTGTTATGATTTGGTCATGCATGTCAGCAGATGGTATTGGTCGCCTTCATGTCATCGATGGGACACTGAATGCCAGAAATACATTGACACTATTCTAGAGCCAAAACTTCTACCTTCCATCAGAGATCTGTTTCCCAGCAATGCTTCGTTTATTTTTCAGCAGGATTCTGCTCCTTGCCACACGGCTAAAATATCGAAAGAGTGGTTTCGTACAAAGAGCATTAAATTGTTGTCATGGCCAGGAAACAGTCCTGACCTCAATCCTATCGAAAATTTGTGGCACCGTTTGAAACCTCTTGCCGAATGAGGCGCCCATCAAATAAAATGGAACTAATTGAGGCTATAATTGTTTCCTGGCATCATGTAATAACGAAAGAAGAGCTTAAAACTCTTGTCAGCTCAATGAAACGTCGATGTGAAGCTGTAATCAAAAATAAAGGGTACCCTACTAAGTACTGATAACTCACTGCAATCATCACTATCTAATGTATATCGATAACTATTATCGTTTAACTTTTTTGTATTGCAAATAATTGAATTTTGTGTTTTGTATTGAATTTAGTAAGAAATTTTCTTTAAAATGATATATACAAGTTTGCATTTTGTGAGGCGTAACGTTTTCTATAAGCATACAAAGTTCAAAAACATAAAAATTTCCAATAGTGTCCACAAGAACCCAGTTAGTGTTATGATTTGGTCATGCATGTCAGCAGATGGTATTGGTCGCCTTCATGTCATCGATGGGACACTGAATGCCAGAAATACATTGACACTATTCTAGAGCCAAAACTTCTACCTTCCATCAGAGATCTGTTTCCCAGCAATGCTTCGTTTATTTTTCAGCAGGATTCTGCTCCTTGCCACACGGCTAAAATATCGAAAGAGTGGTTTCGTACAAAGAGCATTAAATTGTTGTCATGGCCAGGAAACAGTCCTGACCTCAATCCTATCGAAAATTTGTGGCACCGTTTGAAACCTCTTGCCGAATGAGGCGCCCATCAAATAAAATGGAACTAATTGAGGCTATAATTGTTTCCTGGCATCATGTAATAACGAAAGAAGAGCTTAAAACTCTTGTCAGCTCAATGAAACGTCGATGTGAAGCTGTAATCAAAAATAAAGGGTACCCTACTAAGTACTGATAACTCACTGCAATCATCACTATCTAATGTATATCGATAACTATTATCGTTTAACTTTTTTGTATTGCAAATAATTGAATTTTGTGTTTTGTATTGAATTTAGTAAGAAATTTTCTTTAAAATGATATATACAAGTTTGCATTTTGTGAGGCGTAACGTTTTCTATAAGCATACAAAGTTCAAAAACATAAAAATTTCCAATAGTGTCCACAATTTTGGCCACCACTGAATAGCGACATATCTTAAGTCAGCTTTTTTTCCAAAGCTACCGCATCCGTTTACCTTTTACAACGAAATAAATTTTAAACTTCCCTTCGAGGCTTCGAAACAATTCACGCGTAAGAGATCTTGTTTCAAAGCGCAAGTCCAGTCTCTAAGCGAGGCCTCTCCCCGCCATGGCTCGCTTATAATTAAGGGGACAGAAAGCATACTTCCTCTCTGCAACAGACACAGAGAACCCGTAGAGTCCTTTATTCAAAATCTAATTGTTTAGTTTTACCGTTGCCTGTAGCTACCGCAATCCCTATTCTCGATATTAACGAAATCGTACAACACACAGAATTAACTCTGAAGTCAGAATCTGTAAATAACATTCAGTTCTATAAATACACCTTGTACTTAAGTTATTTAGAGTCCTGCAATAGGCCGCCGTCATGCATAAGTATGAATAAAAATAAGCTGAAATTCTCAATGAAATAATATTCTTGTACTTTAATTTTTTGAAATTTTGTATTCACTAAATCGAAATAGAAGGATTACTTATGATAAATTATGAAGCGGTCTGTTCATGCCATAGAAAGTATAATTTTGAAAGGTTTCCATTTACGGAGCTCCACGTCTCAACTCGTGTGGTTCCCGAGATTTCTTAAACTGGCTCTCATTTAAGCTTTTAAATGTAAGATTTGATTAGCTCTAATGATTGGTCTTTTTCGTGTTATTTAATCAATTAATCAAGCAGTTGTTAATCGTATTCTTCGATTCAAAATGAAGTTATATATTTATTTCGAAATTTTCGTTATTAATGAATTGTTCAGATATCTTACTGCAAAGCAATAATTAAAGGAGTTAAAGCAAAAGTAAAATATTCCGCTGGTAGATCAATATTCGTTGCTTGAAACTCTGCAAAATGTTTTTTTTAAAGAAATTCATTAAGAAAAATCATAGTAAAACTATATTTATAAAAGAAATAAGATAATAACAAAAGTGTAAAATAACTCTCAATTATTTATCAAAAAAGGAGGAATCAGATTAACGGTCATAAAAAGTAAGAATTTCAAACCCATTAAAGTTAGCATAAAACGTTTTAATTAAGGAGTTCATTTATTTCAACTAAGACCTTTCTCATCCGATCTTATAACTTTTTTTCTGTAAAAACGATTGTAAAGAAATTGCGTTCAATTTCTTAAATCGAGGTGATTGCTTTTAAATTAATGCCTGATTTAACTTCTTTGTTATAAAAAGTAAGAATTATGCTCACAATCACAAGGTGACATTAAGAATTTTTAGTGCCTTTAATTTTTTTTTTTTGATGTTATAGATTAAAACTGGGGAGAATTAATTTATAAAACTTCTATTGAGAAACTGAACGTTGATTAAAGTTACCTTTTAGATCATTAAATTGACATAAAAACTAATTTAAGAAATTTATTGAGAAATTAAACATAGCCTTAGATTTGTAACTATTCATAAGAGCAAACACCAAATGAATATTTTCCAGAAAACTTCTTTTATATTTCAGGTACATTTTTAATCTTCATTAAATATATAACACAAACCTACGTGCAGACACTATGAAAATTGCATAGTGCTTCTTGCATGAGCTTTTATGATTCTAATCATATTTTAGATTAGTTTGTAACTAGCATTCCATTTTCGGAGACATTTAAACAAAATTTCTGACTTATAATTAATGTTTCAAATAAAATTGCTTATTTTTGTAGTGATGTGGTTTTCCCCTAGCAGAACGGTTCAAAAATATAAGTATATTATTGGGGAAGAACGGAAATATATAATATTGATACGAAATGTCCAGGTGCGGTGGATAGCTTCCCCGCAAAGCAGGTTTAGGGTTACCAGGAAGTGGCAGAAGAAGGAAAAGTTTCAATCTTTGGCGAGAAATCGCCCATTTGGCGAAAAAATCGGCGATATGGCATATACAGATGAAGTACTTTCTGGAACGAATTATTAATTATTACTGGTTTAGCCCAGAATGTTCTCGAACGCTATGTAAATCCTGCTGGTACGCAGAGAGGGAGTTGATAGTCAGTGCTCAGTGCCTAGTCGAGTCAGTTAAAAGTCAGTGAGCGAGTGTCTCGTAGTCTAGTGCCAAGGTGGTCGTCGAGTGCATCAGTAGAATCTCTTAGTGTATCGCGAGTTAGTGCATCGTGGAGTTTTTTCTTACAGTGTGTTGAGCTCCGAGAACGACCAAACTGAGCCGGGAACTGTACTCTAGTGTATCGTCGAGTGCATCGCGAGTTGTATCGTGGAGAGTCTCGAGAGTACGTTGAGTTCCGAGAACGACCAAGCAGAGTCGGGAGCTGTACTTTTCCGTGAAGCTGTCTTCCCCGCTTCCCCCCGGGGGTTGACACAGGCGAACGCTTCGGATGTACTGGTTAGGATCTGTACCTAGGCAGTCTCAACCACGGGGGTATAAAATTTGACTTCACAGGACTAGAACCCGAATATTGTACTCAGGTTTGTTCAGGCTTGGCAGGGACCGTACTGGCTACTGTCGTATTTGTTCCTTCGGCTGTGGTGGAGCTATATCGGAGATCGTCGACTAAGTCCCCGGAGGTTTGACCCCATTCAGTTCTCGTGGCGGAGACTGACAAAGCACACACAAACAATGGAATTTTTGCCAATGGAGTGGTGCCCGGAGGCAAGGTGACAGAGTTTTTGATTTTGCAACGTTTTAGTTCTGCTCGATGCTTTGTAAAAGCCGGGCGGGGTCGCGCCCGCGAGGAGGAGGTCCCATGGACGACGGATATTCCAAACTCAGTATGGGTCCTCTAAAATATGGACCTGGGTCGGAGGTCCTTAGTCGGGTGTGTCTGTCTTCACCGCTATAACCTGATAGCCTGAAGGCTGTGTCGTTGATTGTTTCAGCGTGTTTATAGTAGTTCTTCGACGACTGTAAATGTGATTTTGGAGCTGTCTTGAATAATACCTGGCTAATAAATTGCATTTTGATACTTCATCAAGTGTCGTCGTTATTCACTTCAAATCCACGAACCTGTACGTGAAGTAAAACATAACAATGTATTTATCTACCTTACATATACGCATATTTTTGGAGCCATATTCGTTGGGCCCTTTCTATGAATTTTTAATGATTCTGCACCTTTATTTCTAAAATAAAAAAATACATTTCTTAAATAAAGCAGTAGTGTTTATCATTCATCTTACATTGTTCGCTATATGTGTTTTATACATTGTTACTAAACATGTTGCATTGTTTGCCATTATTTTACGTCTGAGTGTGAAACTATTTTTCATAAATAGTCCAAAATCGCTATTTTGTTTCAGGGTAACACTCAATATAGAAAAATTTGATTAGAATATGTAAACATTATAGGTGTCCCTTTTTCTAAACACTTTAGAGACAGATTTGGATGTCGGACTAGCTTTATTATGATGGAGTTATATACTTTGACGATTTTGTCCACAGAAATCGCAATTCTTTTCAATGGTAAGAATTAATGGAAGTAATGTATTTACTACTTTTTCCCATTTTTTTTTAAGTCGAATTCTTGCTTGGATGAAAAATGTTAATGTTTAAATTATCTTGTTGGAATTAAGTTTGTAGAACTATTTCTCATCTTCCACGCTACTAAGCTGATATTCTCGTCTTCATTTAACATGCTCTGTTAAGATACTGTGTTTTTTAATACTGTTGCGTGCGTACGGGTTCGTTATGAAATAAATGCACAAGTCCGATGAAAAATGAACAAAAATTTATTATTATCACAACAAAAATGCTTAAATTTTCTCAAATAATCGTGCAGTATTACAATATCTCACAGTAGTTACCTTCTAACTACTCAAATGTCCAATAGAACGTAATTCAAAACAGCTAAAGAACGCTAATCCGCGAATTCACTACAATCAACAAGAGCAATTTTCTAAACAACAACAAACTGAGATGTTTTCCTCCTTTTATAACATTTTAAAATCACGCGCTATAATTTTCCAGTACTTTCTCGAAATGAAAAAGAGTTATTTATTTATTTAATGCACGCGCTCTTGTATTTTCAATTTTCCGGCTTAGCTTTCTTTTAATATTCGTCACGCGCTGCACTGCGCGAGAAATAAAACCATTTAATTTATAATTGAACTAACATTAGCTTTTTAAATACCAAATTCGTAACACTGCTCCCTTTTCAAGGACTGCACGTCCCGGGCAGTACAATCCCTTGACAGGAAGCTAAACTTACGACTGTGGCATAAAAGCATTAATAAGCATTACATTACAATAATAAACAACATGAACAATAAATGCAATAAATAAAACAAATCAAATGCTATCAAATACAAATCAAATACTAAATGTAAATCAAATACTAAATACAAATCAAATCAAATACACATTTAAAAACAAAAAGGACCATGGTCTTATACTATTTACAATTATTTACATTACGTACTATGGACATAGTCATGAGCTAACCTGTCGTAATGAACGACTTTAGGTTTAGATTTCGAAGACTTACGAATCCGAACCACGACGTCATTCAGCCTTTTTAGGACTGTGTACGGTCCATCCCAAGGTGACTGTAATTTCGGACAAAGTCCTTTCCGTCGAGTCGGATTCCACAACCACACTTTGTCTCCTTCGTGGAATTGATGTTCAGTAGCTCTTGTGTCGTATCGTATCGGGTCTTCATCTTCTCCGTCGTCAAGTTGACTCGCTCTCGTGCAAAGTTGTGCATCACTTCAAACCGGGCCTGGAGATCTTGAATATATTCCTCAGGCGATGAAGGAGCATCCGGAGGGCGACCAAACAAGAGATCACAAGGCAGACGAAGGTCACGACCGAAGAGCATCTGTGATGGGGAATAGCTGGTAGTCTCGTGGACAGCACTGCGGTAAGTCAGTAAAAACAGTGGTAATTTCTTGTCCCAATCCTGTTGGTTTCTGGAAACCACTAATGAGAGGTTATTAAGGATGGTTCTATTGAACCTCTCTACCATGCCGTCCGACTGGGGATGTAATGGCGTCGTTTGGGTTTTGTCAATGCAGAGTAGTTTACATAGTTCTTTAATTACTGCCGAGATAAAATTCCTTCCCTGATCTGAATGTAACTGAAGAGGCACTCCGAACCTGGAAATCCAGTGCTGTATCATCACCTCAACTACTGTGACAACCTCCTGATCAGGAATAGAATACGCTTCAGGCCACTTGGTGAAGTAATCAATGACAACGAGTATGTATTTGTTGCTATCAGCAGTTCGTGGCAGAGGTCCCAGGATGTCAAAAGCGATACGTTCAAAAGGCGCGCCTACGTTGTAACGTTGCAGTTTGCCTCGGCTGCGTCTCTTCGGTCCTTTCCGACCTGCACAGGCATCGCAAGATCGACACCACTTTTGCACGTCATCCTTCGCATTATTCCAGTAAAAGCGCTCACGAACTCTCTGCAAGGTCTTCATTATTCCAAAGTGACCTCCTGTTGGGCTGTTATGTAGTTCTTTAAGGACAACAGGAATCCGGGATCTTTGAAGTATTAGCTGTCATCGAAACGTCTTCCCATCATCCGATTCAAATTTCCGGTATAAGACGCCGTTTCGAATGTGAAGTGAATCCCAGAGTGCCCAATATTGTTTGGTGTTAAGACTACATATAGAAATGTCCTGCCAGGTAGGTTTTCTGTTTGACGACTCCATTAAATCAATTATGAGTTTAATGTCGCGGTCTTCCATCTGGTCTTTCCTGACTTCATCATCACTCCACGGGTCTCGAGCAGCCGATGTTGATGTTGTAATTTGTCTTGCGACCGGAGTCAGCAGTTCGTATTTCGCTTCCACCCTGGAACAATATCGGCAGTTTTCTTGGCAAGGTCTTCTAGACAGGGCGTCGGCGTTTCCGTGTGATGATCCCTTACGATGACGGATAGTGATGTCATATTCTTGGAGTCTCTGTATCCACCTGGCTATTTGACCCTCAGGATTTTTGAAATTTAAAAGCCACGCCAATGAGGCATGGTCCGTGCGGAGGAGGAATTTTCTCCCGTATAGATAATGATGGAAATGTTCTACAGCTTTGACTATGGCGAGGAACTCTTTCCTTGTGACACAGTAATTCCTGTCCGGTTTAGACAGGCACTTGCTCCAGTAAGCTACTACACGTTCTTGGCCGTCTATTTCTTGGGACAAAACAGCACTGACACTTTCATTGCTCGCGTCGGTGTCGAGAATAAATGGTCTGTCGAGCTGAGGATACGTCAGGATTGGAGCAGATGTTAAAGCTTCCTTTAAGTTGTTAAATGCATCCTCGCATTCCTTTGTCCACAAGAATCTTTGCTTGCTCTCTGTCAGCTTGTGAAGTGGTCTTGCGATGGAAGAAAAGTTCTTCACGAATCTCCTATAGTAGGTGCAAAGCCCTAGGAAGCTTCTCAGCTGATGGACATTTTCGGGACGCGTCCAGGATTTAACCGCTGATACCTTTTCAGGATCCGTGCACACACCTTCTGCAGAGATGATATGTCCCAGGTAAGTCACTTCCTTTCGGAACAATTTGCATTTAGCGGCACTCAGCTTCAGATTGGCTTCTTTCATTTTCTGAAGCACCTTCCTAAGATTTTCTAAATGTTCTTCAAAACTCTTTCCGATGATGATGATGTCGTCCAGGTATATCAGGCAGGCTTCGTAGGAAAGGCCTTTCAAAACAGTCTCCATAAGACGTTCGAATGTTACCGGCGCATTACACAGTCCAAACGGCATCACCTTGAATTGCCAAAGCCCTTGTCCCGTAGTAAATGCCGTCTTTTCTCGGTCTTCAGGCTGTATTTCTACCTGCCAATACCCACTCTTTAAATCAAGTGTTGAGAACCACTTGCTTCCAGAAAGAGTGTCTAGAATGTCGTCAATTCTAGGAAGAGGGTAACTCTCTTTCTTCGTAACCTCATTCAACCGACGATAGTAGACGCAAAATCTTGTTGAGCCGTCTTTCTTTCGGACTAGGACGATGGGAGATGCCCATGGACTTACTGAAGGCTCGATGACATCGCCTTCTTCCATATCTTTTAACAGTGATCGCACCTCTTCCTGTTTAGCAAACGGTAGACGTCTTGGATGTTGCTTGATTGGGGGATGATCGCCGGTATTTATTCTATTTTGTGTCAAACTAGTTCGACCCACGTCAGAAGACGAGCGGGAGAAAACAACTTGACGATCTTTAATGACGCGATCGGCAGCGTTCCTCTCTTTATCGTTTAATTGCGCATTCTGCAATAACTCTGATGTAATGCTCTATGAGGACACGGATTCTTGGATATTGCTCTTTCTTTCAACGCTGGTTACTGGAGTACATGTTGCAACCACTTCATCTTTCTTAATAATTCTCCCCTTCTCAGTTACATTGGCGACGCTCACCGGGATAACCGTTCTGGATAGGTCGACGAGTGTTGAGGCTACTAGTACTCCTTTTGGGCTATTACAGTTATTGGGATATTCTATGATGCCGTAGCGGAAATTTCTGTTTTCGGCTATCGATCCAGGAAGTAAAATTTCTGTTCTTGCCGGTATTATGATATTGTCTTGTGCTATGATTTTATGAACAGATTTAACTTCTTCATCATTAACTCCAAATAACGCTATGTCCTCAGATGTAGAATGCAATTCGTTATTTTTAAAGTCCAAGGAAAAATTGTATTTCCTTAGAAAGTCCAATCCGAGTATGCAAGAATCAGTGATCTCTGCTACATATGCCGTGTGATGGTAAGCGGCATTTCCAAACGTGATGTTAACATTTACTTTTCCATCATTGTCGATCTTCTCACGGGACGCAATCTGTAGGGTAACGCAGGGCGGCGACCAGATAAGTTTGCTTCCCAGTTGTTCAGCCAAATCTTTTCGGATGATGGTAACGTTGGCTCCTGTATCTATCGTCATATTGCAGGGAACTCTATTAGTATATTACTGCCGCCTCTCACTGCAGAAATCTGAAGCGCTTTAAAGTGGGGCTTTTCATTATCTGGCAACCTCCGCCTCCCGAGATGGCTACTAATTAGTTTCCCTGCTGTTTGTTAGGAGTGGTCTTAACATCCGTACCCTGGGGTGTTCTGCAGTTTCGTCGTATGTGTCCTTCAGCACCGCATTTCCAGCACTTAACGGTCGGTTTCTTCTCACCAATATTCCGTGTCAAGGCGTTCAGTTGTCTAGTTAAATCGTCTAGACGAGCGGTGACTTGATCCCCTGGCTCTTGGACTTGAGCAGCTCTGACTGGCTGGCGGTCTCGACGAGTGGCTTGCTGGGCTGCCTCGAATTTCATGGCGTACACTAAAGCGCTTTTCAAATCTTTAACATCCGCCATTCGCAGTGCTTTCTGTATTTCAGGGTCCCGGACGCCATCGATGAAATATTGCAGCGACAGAATTTCCCTCGTTTCTCTCGGGCACTCCGTAAAGGCGAGGTGGGACAGCCTTTCAACATCCGTGGCAAGTTTCTGGAGTGATTCGGTGGGCTTCTGTTGACGGGATTTTAATTGCAGCCTGCTGTAGTCTTTTAAACATTTCTCGCCAAAGCGCAGCTCCAATGCGCCGGGTAGAGCTTCGAAGTCAAGTCTTTGGTTTGGAAGTCAAGTCTTTGGTTTTAAATAAGTGCACCCAACTCTTCATATGACATTAATTTAGATTAGTATAATATCATAGTAATTTTTTATTTTATTTTTACTATTTTGAAAACTTCATTTAAATTTTGTCCCTATTAATGACAGTTTCAAATAGTTACTTATGCCAATATCATAGTATAGTATGATTTATCAGTACATATTGACATGTAGTTGTGCTTTGTAAAAATTGTTCCCACTTCAGATGCATTACATACAAGATTATTCAACAAGAATGAACCGATTTCGTGAAACTCAGTTTCATCAAAGAACGGAAATTCAAACTTCCAACCAAATAAAAAGTTTTCTCATAAGAACGAAGCTTTATTGTATATCCGCTGCGTCTGCTCGCAGAGAAGCGGCGAGATGACAGGCCTTAGCTTGGGAATCCCATCCATTTGCATTGGCAACTATAGAAAATTGGGTCTTATACACTTGCCAGGATGTCTTCCCATCATATGTGGATAGCTTCAGAGGTGGACGAGCAGGCATCGGTAAGAATTTAAAATCATCACTCCTGCTCCCTGCCGTCGCTACGAATTTCTTTAAAGTATCGACTTCTTTCGCAACGGCTGAAACCCTATCATCAATTTGTTGCTCGACGGCAGAAACTCGCTCTCCTATATGTTGTTTTACAGAAGAAACTCTTTCTTCTATTTCTTCTTTCACCGAAGAAACTCTTTCTTCAATTTGAACTTTTACGAAAGAAACTTTTTCTTCAATATGCCCAACTTTATTTTCAACCACATCTATTCTGCCTTCCATAGCATCGAATTTGGTTTCTATTATGCAGACAATTTCTCTTTTCATTTCGTATTGACTTTCTTCAATCTTTACTTGTACGGATTTTATTTCTTCTTTAACAGATTCCTTAACAACTTTTATTTCCTCTTAAAACATAATTGACCAGCTTCCAACTTTTTCTGACCAGCTTCCATCTTTTCCTGACCAGATTTCATATCATCTTTCATTTCTTCTTTAGATGCAGCAAAGGCTGATATCAGCTGTCTTAACTGCTCTTCCATCGCTCTTGTAAATGGCATTCAAATCCCACTTCTGACACCAAAAATTGTTGCGTGCGTACGGGTTCGTTATGAAATAAATGCACAAGTCCGATGAAAAATGAACAAAAATTTATTATTATCACAACAAAAATGCTTAAATTTTCTCAAATAATCGTGCAGTATTACAATATCTCACAGTAGTTACCTTCTAACTACTCAAATGTCCAATAGAACGTAATTCAAAACAGCTAAAGAACGCTAATCCGCGAATTCACTACAATCAACAAGAGCAATTTTCTAAACAACAACAAACTAAGCAAATACTACAAACTGAGATGTTTTCCTCCTTTTATAACATTTTAAAATCACGCGCTATAATTTTCCAGTACTTTCTCGAAATGAAAAGGAGTTATTTATTTATTTAATGCACGCGCTCTTGTATTTTCAATTTTCCGGCTTAGCTTTCTTTTAATATTCGTCACGCGCTGCACTGCGCGAGAAATAAAACCATTTAATTTATAATTAAACTAACATTAGCTTTTTAAATACCAAATTCGTAACAATACATTTATCTGTGGCCAGCTGTGCGTGCAGTCTTCTGCCTAATCTAAAGTGATAAAAATTATGTTCTTTAGGTTTTGCTTATAGTTTTCAATTCACATCTTATCCGAACAAACTTGGAAGTGTTGTGTGTATGTATTCAGTATTATGAGTAAGATATCTACATTAAGTGTATTTGGCATTATGTATTCTGTATATCCAATGCATATTCAAAATTTATCCTCAGCATAAGTACTTAAACTATACACAAATGTGTGCTTAATGTGCTAGTTATGTGTATCTTCCTTCTCCTAAGCGCATGTACCTCCTTTATGAATGGTGTTTATGTGTCATGTATGTGCTATGTTAATGTTTTTTTTTTATGTGTAACCAGTATGTTATGTAATGTATACCTTGCAAACCTAAAATCTGTAATACAACATAAATAGCCAATGTATCTCTCAACTGCCCCTATATGGCAATGTAATAATTCTTTTAAGATCTCAATAAACTCCCGCTAGATAGGGGAGAGCGCGGGACATGTGCCTGTTTACTTCTGTTAAACACCAGGCGTCCCCGTCCTCCGTCACCTGTCACCTGTCACCTGTCTCATAAGAGAAATATTTGTTGTAAGATTTTTAGGCGAGCTATCTAATGAAATAAAAACTCAAATACGCTTTTTAAAGTTTAAATCTCTTCTTTTTTAAATAAGTGCACCCAACTCTTCATATGACATTAATTTAGATTAGTATAATATCATAGTAATTTTTTATTTTATTTTTACTATTTTGAACACTTCATTTAAATTTTGTCCCTATTAATGACAGTTTCAAATAGTTACTTATGCCAATATCATAGTATAGTATGATTTATCAGTACATATTGACATGTAGTTGTGCTTTGTAAAAATTGTTCCCACTTCAGATGCATTACATACAAGATTATTCAACAAGAATGAACCGATTTCGTGAAACTCAGTTTCATCAAAGAACGGAAATTCAAACTTCCAACCAAATAAAAAGTTTTCTCATAAGAACGAAGCTTTATTGTATATCCGCTGCGTCTGCTCGCAGAGAAGCGGCGAGATGATAGGCCTTAGCTTGGGAATCCCATCCATTTGCATTGGCAACTATAGAAAATTGGGTCTTATACACTTGCCAGGATGTCTTCCCATCATATGTGGATAGCTTCAGAGGTGGACGAGCAGGCATCGGTAAGAATTTAAAATCATCACTCCTGCTCCCTGCCGTCGCTACGAATTTCTTTAAAGTATCGACTTCTTTCGCAACGGCTGAAACCCTATCATCAATTTGTTGCTCGACGGCAGAAACTCGCTCTCCTATATGTTGTTTTACAGAAGAAACTCTTTCTTCTATTTCTTCTTTCACCGAAGAAACTCTTTCTTCAATTTGAACTTTTACGAAAGAAACTTTTTCTTCAATATGCCCAACTTTATTTTCAACCACATCTATTCTGCCTTCCATAGCATCGAATTTGGTTTCTATTATGCAGACAATTTCTCTTTTCATTTCGTATTGACTTTCTTCAATCTTTACTTGTACGGATTTTATTTCTTCTTTAACAGATTCCTTAACAACTTTTATTTCCTCTTAAAACATAATTGACCAGCTTCCAACTTTTTCTGACCAGCTTCCATCTTTTCCTGACCAGATTTCATATCATCTTTCATTTCTTCTTTAGATGCAGCAAAGGCTGATATCAGCTGTCTTAACTGCTCTTCCATCGCTCTTGTAAATGGCATTCAAATCCCACTTCTGACACCAAAAATTGTTGCGTGCGTACGGGTTCGTTATGAAATAAATGCACAAGTCCGATGAAAAATGAACAAAAATTTATTATTATCACAACAAAAATGCTTAAATTTTCTCAAATAATCGTGCAGTATTACAATATCTCACAGTAGTTACCTTCTAACTACTCAAATGTCCAATAGAACGTAATTCAAAACAGCTAAAGAACGCTAATCCGCGAATTCACTACAATCAACAAGAGCAATTTTCTAAACAACAACAAACTAAGCAAATACTACAAACTGAGATGTTTTCCTCCTTTTATAACATTTTAAAATCACGCGCTATAATTTTCCAGTACTTTCTCGAAATGAAAAGGAGTTATTTATTTATTTAATGCACGCGCTCTTGTATTTTCAATTTTCCGGCTTAGCTTTCTTTTAATATTCGTCACGCGCTGCACTGCGCGACAAATAAAACCATTTAATTTATAATTAAACTAACATTAGCTTTTTAAATACCAAATTCGTAACAATACATTTATCTGTGGCCAGCTGTGCGTGCAGTCTTCTGCCTAATCTAAAGTGATAAAAATTATGTTCTTTAGGTTTTGCTTATAGTTTTCAATTCACATCTTATCCGAACAAACTTGGAAGTGTTGTGTGTATGTATTCAGTATTATGAGTAAGATATCTACATTAAGTGTATTTGGCATTATGTATTCTGTATATCCAATGCATATTCAAAATTTATCCTCAGCATAAGTACTTAAACTATACACAAATGTGTGCTTAATGTGCTAGTTATGTGTATCTTCCTTCTCCTAAGCGCATGTACCTCCTTTATGAATGGTGTTTATGTGTCATGTATGTGCTATGTTAATGTTTTTTTTTATGTGTAACCAGTATGTTATGTAATGTATACCTTGCAAACCTAAAATCTGTAATACAACATAAATAGCCAATGTATCTCTCAACTGCCCCTATATGGCAATGTAATAATTCTTTTAAGATCTCAATAAACTCCCGCTAGATAGGGGAGAGCGCGGGACATGTGCCTGTTTACCTCTGTTAAACACCAGGCGTCCCCGTCCTCCGTCACCTGTCACCTGTCACCTGTCTCATAAGTGAAATATTTGTTGTAAGATTTTTAGGCGAGCTATCCAATGAAATAAAAACTCAAATACTCTTTTTAAAGTTTAAATCTCTTCTTTTTTAAATAAGTGCACCCAACTCTTCATATGACATTAATTTAGATTAGTATAATATCATAGTAATTTTTTATTTTATTTTTACTATTTTGAACACTTCATTTAAATTTTGTCCCTATTAATGACAGTTTCAAATAGTTACTTATGCCAATATCATAGTATTTTATGATTTATCAGTACATATTGACATGTAGTTGTGCTTTGTAAAAATTGTTCCCACTTCAGATGCATTACATACAAGATTATTCAACAAGAATGAACCGATTTCGTGAAACTCAGTTTCATCAAAGAACGGAAATTCAAACTTCCAAACAAATAAAAAGTTTTTTCATAAGAACGAAGCTTTATTCCTTTCGCGCAACTGTTTAAAATGACAAGCAGCTGTAATGTATTACGGACATTAGCAAGTTGACAGGAAAATCTCCGGCGACTTAGGACTTATTTCTTTACACAAGCATTCGCGGTCTTAAAATTGTCTACACCACACCGAATATATGACTACCAAATATTCTTGGAAGAAGCGTAATGTTGTTGAATCGCCTTGAAAATGCCAGCTGCACCGTCTGTCACCTGTCACCTGTCTCAATGCAACCATTTCTCGTACTCGAGAAAGCAAAAAGTGTTTGGCTGAGTAAGTCGGTTATTTAGTTACGAAAAAGCACTCGAGGGCTATCTGCCTAAGGAGAGGTACGGCTTTCTAAGACAAACCCGCTCGTATATGTGTTACACATGGGAAAAACCCCGAAAACATCCATGCAACCAGCTCGTTCATCGGAATTCGAACCGCGGACCGAACTATCAGTGTTCAGTGACTTTATCAGTCTGCCTCTGTTGGCCGTGTTTCGATGAGATGTAGACATTCTGAGCAACAATTAACCGTTTAGGAGGAACAAAGCCTGTAGAATGTGTTGCTTAAACTTTCAGACCTACTCTTTTAAATGGTCAGCGTTTCATACTTGGGAAATCTTGAGCATTTCGATATATGACTTCGAAATTGGTACATTCCTTTTGAATAACCCTATAATCTGTAGCTTCGATGGATATGTTATTATTATTATTATCAGAGTTACTAGCTTCCACATCTGTACATTGTGTTCTCCAAATGACCAGATATGTTTATTCGGTTAAGTATTGCCGAACAAATGATCAAACCACTTGGTCATATAGCTGTCTGTCTACTAACATCTTTACCTAGGGTGCATCACACAGAATAAACCGACATCCCGTCTTCGAAAAAAAGGAAAGGACATACAAAGCAACCAAGCTTTATACAGAAATTGAACCTGCGCCATTGAGTTTGAACTAGCAGTCATTCTGCACCAATTATTTTACGTTGCAGAGTGACCTATTGTTTGCATTATATCTTCTGTGTTTGTATATTTGTTTACTGCAGTGCGATTATCATCTCTATTAGTATTAAATTTTATTATAATGTTATTAACTTGTTTATTTATTATATATTTATTGCTACTGTTGCGTGATAAAGGATTCGTAATAGATTAAATGCACACAGCTCCGAAGCTAGGTTAATAAAATTTATCTTATGAAACGAAACAATTCAGAGATCTCCTACTTTCCACAAAAAATAGTCGTAAAACTCTTCAAAATATTATGGAATACAATTAGTACTTACACTTCAAACTGCTATGAACGTTAAACACAATGCAATGTACTAAGCGCATCTAAAGAGCGAAACTAAACAGGAGATAGTATTCGGAATTCGAAACAGCTACAACTCATAACAACAACTGATAGCAGATGTTCTCCTCGACTTTATATAGTTTTCATCTCGCTAGCTTCTCGAAATTACTGGAATGTAATATGAGGGCCGAAATACTGTTACAGCAAATACAGTTATCAATTACATTTTTTTAACTACTATACTTATTACGGAGATACAAGGACTGGACCAAAATGTCGCCAAACGGTAGGCGTTTTTTGCGATTTCTCGCCGAATTACCGAGAAACCCATTTACTCAATGTTGAATAGACGTGCCCCTATATTGTTACTTTTCCTTCATATCTCGTCTCTCTGGATTTTCATGTTACATGACACAGGAAAAATTACAATAATTTCACATTTAATTGCACTAAAATCACCTATTTATGTACAAAATTCGTAACACTATAGTACTATTATTTTCTGTTATTTATATTATTTATTATTACATTGTTATTAATCCTTCTGTTTGAATGGCAGTGGAACCTCGGTAAACGGATGCCTGTCATCATAATCAGATCGGTCTACAATAAACAGACTTGGACTCTAAATTGCGACGGTATCCATTCTCATGTATCCGTTGGTGAAACACTTGGAATGTAGCTTTGTTGGAATATTCTTCTTTACAGATGATCTGTCTTCCTTTACAGATGATTTTGTTTCTTCAAAACATTTATAAAGATTATAAGATTTAACTTTCAGCTGTAGGATTTAGTTATCACAAACAAAGCACTGGATTGTGAAAGTTAGTGAGTTTTCGCCTTTTTCCTAATGCTATGCAGTTTAAAATAAGTAAATATCTATTGAATTAAAAATTGTGTATTTAGCGCTATTAAGTTTACAAGTTAGCTACATTAGTTTAAAAATTAGGTGGAATAAAATCATTAATGAGTTAAAAGGATAATAATAAATAATCATATAGTTTAATTGAAACAAGAGATTAAACAATTCTCTTTACGAAATTCCTCTATACTTTTGTGTCACGAATAATAAAAGCCCTAACAGTAATTATTGTTCAAAATCTTACAACACATTTACACAGAAATACGAAAAATTTAAAATGAGATTTGCTTGAAATCACTGCTTTTCGCTGCAGGATAATATCGCTAATATGTTACTACTATGGCACTAACTTTAGCACTTGCAACTGATTGGTAAAACTTTAGAATATTTAAATATGACATAAATTTAATTTCATGAATTTCTTTTGTACTCAGAACATTTAAAAGGAATCAGGAAATATAGTTTCTCTTCTGATGAGAAAGTGTAAAACACGTCATTCATATTGTTTAAAAAGATGTTACTGAACAGTATTTTTCATGTCTTGAGATTGTTTATAAAATCTAGGAATTTCTGTATGGAATAACTTCGAATACGGGAAATTTAAAAGTTCTTAGAGTCACGTGATCCTGAGTAAAAGAACAATTTTGAAATATTTCAATCAATTAGCTTAGGTATAAATAATTTATTTCGTTCGTATGAGCACCGAAAAAGTATAGTTAGGAATGTTTTATTAGAATGAGAAAATTTGTGGAAATTAATTTAAAGTTCGCTTAAGTTTAATTTAAAGCTAGTTTGGTCTGGTTTATTTTAATACATCAAAGCACTCGAGAGCTATCTGTCTAAGTCTAGGGCTGCCTTTGTGGAGGACGTTCTAAGGTAACTGGCCAACATATACTTTACACATGTGGAAAACTACAAAAACGCCCATGCAGCCAGCCCGTTCGCAGGGATTTGAACCCCGGACAAAACTATCAGTGTTCAGCGACTTTATCGCTCGCCCGCTGCTGGGCTTAAAACTAGCTTATCAAATATTTAAAAAAAATGAGATCTGTAAAGTTTACTAAATTTAAGTTTAGCTTAACATTTAAAATTAATTCTACACAGAGATCAATGACCAACTGAAATTATAGTAATAATTAATAGTTGAGCAACTAGTACTTTTCATAGCGAGATGACTCTAGACTATTACAAAGCATTTTTATTTTGTTTATGTCTAATGGAAACTGAAAAAAATGTATTTTCGTTTCTTTGTTACTACAGTAATATATCACACCAATTCCTTTTCCTTTGAATTATCAATTACATTTGGAAACGTTTAAATTGATTTTAGTTATTTTATTAAGGTAATGAAGATGTATCTAACATTTTCAATTATTTATATAAAAATCAAGCAAGAATGGTCAAAGGTCATAGCAATTTTCGGCAGCTTTTAAGCACCATTATTGGATGCATGTTCTTAAAACCCTTTTCAAAGTCATCAGCATCGTCAATCAGATTAATCTGAAAAATTTTTAAATCTTGAAATAATTGCATAGAGCAATAGAACTGCGAGAGTTCATTCGCATTATAATATGATGCTATCACATGTACTGTTGCACGTGACTTTTTTGACATTTGCAGCGTAGAGTGATCTGGGCATGTCGCTTTCTATGTAGCTGACCTCGTTGCTGTGAATAGAAAAGATTAAGAACGAAAGACTGATGAATAGGATTTTATCACAGAAAGTCTGCAATAAGAAGATAGATGAGTCTGAAAAGCATCATCAGTGGTTGCTATGGAAATAGACTTCACAGGATATTCACTTCAACAAGAGCGGTAATTTTAGAGTAGCTATTCTTCGCTTGAATTGGAAAATACAAAACACAGAAGAGTATTAGCTGAAATGTACTGATAAATTAAAGTAATTGTTGTTATTCTTGTACAACTCGTTTGCTATTTAACTTAGACTATCGAATGCATCTGCAGAAAAATGAATTATTTCTATGGTCTGTAACTTCTCTATTAAAAGTAAAGAAATTTAAGATAAGTTTTGAGTTTCGCCTGTCACGAGCTAACTCTCCCCCCCCCGGGGGTTGACTCAGGCGAATCCCTGGGAAGTACTGGTTAAGATCTGTACCTAGGCAGTCTCAACCACGGGGGCAAATAAACAGATTTCACAGAAGGCCTGAGGGTCCTCGGGACACAGTAAGGCTCGGCAGGGACCGTACTGGTACAGCCTTGTCTGCCCTTGCACTGTGGGGTCGCAACATGATAGATTGTTCATGTAGCGGGACGGCACTTAATTCTGATAGCGCCTAGTGGCAGCCTTAGGACAGAAGTTTTCTAGTTCATTCGAGTTGATAAATCGGACGGTGAACTAATCGAGTATGCAGATTCTGAAAGATCTATCAGATCAGCAATGTCTCAGCTTAATTCATCTTGGAGAGAAGAATTTCTGAATGCGCCAAATGTTGAAAGGGAAGAAAAATACATTGAAAACGATGTCGGACACGGAGTCGAGAAAATTTAGCATTCCAGAGCATGTTTCAACTGATCAGAGGAAAAAATTATTATCTTACAAAGTTAATAAACGAGCAGGGAGTGGATCATGCATTATCAACTATATTTGGAAAGCCATCACATCGTGCAGAGACTGGCAGAAAGATGATGGAAGCCGCTGAAGCTGAATAGGCACAGAAGAAAACCAGAGCTGATTATCAATGCTCAATGAAAGATAAAGAAAACTGGATTTCCGCAAAGAAAACTGCGAGCGCTTCTACAAACATAGAACCGATAGAAATAGTTAAAGAAAATAAGATTCTAAACTTTAGAAAACGCTACTGACGAAGAAGTCGAAGGAGGCGCCGTGCAGCAGGAAACGCCCCTGCCTATTGTGTCCCAAGAGCATGACATTGATTGGCTAAAAATCGATTAAGGCAAATTTGCGCAGAATAGTTTGAGGCGCAAACGAAGTCTAAACCGATCTTCGTTTATGTTAAAAGCATAAATGACTTTAGGTACGCTACTAAATTACTACAGAACAGAAGTATCCCATTCCATACGTTTCAACTTGTTAGCGATAAACTTTTACAAGTAGTAATGAAGAACGTACCTGATACGGTTACCGAGGAAGCTATATTTAATGATTTGGAAAGACGGGAGTTCCTGATCTTGAAAGTCAAACAATTCACCAGAAGTAAGAAGAATTAATAAAAAACTCTCAATCTATTTCCTGGAACTAAGGAAATATTCATCGGGCTACGCACTTCACAACGTGAACAATATTTTTAGTGTTAATGTAATTATTGAAACATTCATACCGAGAAAACGACCAAAACAATGCTATAGATGCCAGGAGTATGTTCACTCTCAGCACTTATGCTCAAATCCAGAAAGATGCTACAAATGTGGTAATCACCACAGAAATAACCTATGTCCACTCAAAGCAGAAGAAAAACCTACTTGAATCTTCTGCAAAGAAACTCATGTAAGCTGCTATTGCGGATGCGCAACCTACAAAAAGAAGTCTGAAAAGAAACCCGCTTTGCAGAAACACGCAACTCCCATCCCTACGCAACATGAATTCTCTCAACTTTCAAGAACTGCAGCAACTGAACAGAACAGTTTTCCCAAGGTACTTTACAGTGAAAAACTGAAGGAAAAAATACAAGCTTCCCCCGATGACATCGATGAAGCCGCTTCCCGGTTGAAAGGCGAAAAAATCAGCAGATTCTTAAGAAATATTATTACACACATTGAGAAAGTCCGTGCTGCAAAATTCACAGCAGAGAAGTTCGCCGCTGGATTCAACGCAGCTATGACACTCATGAAATTTGCTGAGAGTGAGGACTAATTTAATTTTTAACAGAAGAAACTGCTGATCACTGAATAAGGACTTCAAGAGCTCTATTTTCTCATTTTCACATGATCATGTCTGCTTCGATCAAGTTGCATCTCTCGGTGTCAAAACATTGTACGGTGACCTCCAACGTGACTGGCTCCGACGAATCAAACTTCATCATCACTTTTCGATGTAATTACAGCTCAAACGGCTTTTTCTACTAAATGTTGGAATTAAGCATTTTTTATTTTAAGCTTCTGTTGACGTTCTCTATTGATGAGAAAGTTGAGGAAAGATATGAATTATTATAAAATAAAGTTCTTAAACAATTTGGTTTTGTTATTTTGTATAATATAGGAAGTTTGTTTCGGGAAGAATACAGGAGACATCGAAGTTCAGATTTATAACAGATGCTGGCGAACAGCCCCAATCATACTGATTTTCTATAGCCTTTTCTACCTTCTCGGTGAATTAGGTAATCAAAGAACAGATTTAACACAGCGATTGTAATTATAAATTTACTGGCTTGTGGTAACATGATCAGGCGTTAGTTTTGTTAGGTGAATGCTCCGGCAAAGCTCACGTGGGCTATCTGCTTATAGGGATCGATGCCTTCATGGTGGAATTTCTAAGGGAAACATGCTCGTGTTTATGTTGCATGTGTGGAAAACCAACCATTCAGCCAGCTGGTTTTCTTGGGATTTAATCTTCGCTGAATCTCAGTATTCCGTGGTCTTAATCTTTCAGTCACTGGTGGAGTTTTAATTTTTTACCAGCCCGTTTAGAAAGTTCTGAATGCCTTAGAATTCAATATTGTTTTAACGCTGCTGAATTGTAATTTCTGTACTATTTTTCTAAGAGAAAATTTAGTTTTGTTTTTTTTCATTTTGATCAAGTTAGAAAATAGAATGAATTTTATCCTAATGCTAAACTTTATGTCTGTTAAAATTCATTTCGGTTAAACTTGTTTCATGATTTAATCTGTTGTATAAGTATAAATTTCATACTAAAAATAAATTATCTTAACCTACAGTATTGAAAAACAATGAAATGTGAAATCTTAATACAAGAAACGCTTTTGAAATATCTAAATTCATTGATGTATATTATGTAAATTAAAATTTAATATAATATTACATATAAATAATGTAATTAATAAGTAATACGTAAATTTAATTTACATATAGATTTATCGATATACATAATGATAATGACTATAGATAATGACTGCAACGAATGAAAACAACACAGATCAATAAACTGCAAAATATTTCAATGCACACTCTTGAATGTTAGAGGTAACAACCATTGCATGATACTTTTATTTAAATATTGCATACTTTTCAGGAAATATATCATTTCAGTAACTGCAGGTGCAGCAACAGGTTGGGATAGGTTTATTATTTCGTTTATTTATTATTCATTCACCACATTCATTTACTGACCCAGCCATTAGGACCCGGCGCCATTCTCTGTCGAACCGCTGCGAGGAAAACTGCTAAAGAAAATATCTCATTATATCTAATGATGATGTGAAAATGTAACTATGGAAATACATTGTAAGGTATTATATGTGCGTGTATTATACGACATATTGCTGTTTACATTTCATAGTTAAATAACAAATACTCTCTGACAGCAAGATCCGGGAATAGCACGCTAACCATTTACCCTGAATTTATACAGCGGATGTTCTGTTTCATAAAATTTGTGATAAATAAGCAGAAACTGCTATTTAAACTGTTAAACTGCTATCAATTAGAAAAAGAAGGATATGGACAGCATCTTTTCATTTTTTAAATACATTTTTATGAAATTTTGTACTGGTGTCAACAGAATTAAGAAAGTAAGAAACTATCCCTGATTGTAGTTTCGTCAGAATCTACAACAATTTTTATCACAGCGTTCCTCCTACATCGAACACAAAAGAAGAAATTGAGCTTCATGTAGAATTTAAATTGCTTCGTTAAACAAAACTATAAAAAAGAAAATTTTCTGATTTCTTTCAAATACTTAAGTGAAATAAATTTCTCAGTTTTACAAGACGCAATAACGGAATTTCATCCACTTAAAAAATTCCTTTTGAATGTGGTCTTTTGTTCCTAGAACAAAATCCAAATCTTTAAAATTCAGGGTTGTTGAACATTCTGCTAAGTTAAAAAGTTTCGTTAAAAAAGACGTTCTGGTTACTTCTTTTTTTTTGGACACTTCTGTCTTATTTGGAGAACGGTATCCTGCATGACAGCACCTCACTAACACTGCTGGTTAAGCTTGTCAGTTAATGAAAACTTAGTAAAGATTTGAACTTCAGAGAAAAGAAAAAAAGACAGTATAAAGACATTGTAAACTTAGTTTTAGATATGTGGTTGACAGACTTTCATATAAAATGAATTGATATTTTGCCTTAAGAATTTCATTGGAATTTAGATTCAAGTTACTTGAAGTAAAGTAATAGTAATTTCATCTATTTTAATTGCCTTTTTTCCCTTTATATTCCCCAAATTATTTCTGGAAGCAGATTAAAGGAAAAATACCATCTGTACGAAATAATCGTACATTCTGTTCGTAATGTCTTTGTACTCTCTTTTAGATTTTCTTTACTCTAATCTCATATTTCATGCTTAATTAAAACATGTTTGGGAAGGTAAAGTATCAAGAGATGTGCTTACTGCCATAAGCAATTTTTATCTGGAAGAAAAAATAAAACTTTTGCCTTTTTGTTTTAAGCTGTTTTTCAAAAATCATCGAACTAAAAACTTACCAACTATTTCTAGAGCAATGTCTAATCTCATATATTGCTAACAACAGATAAATTCTTATCTTTCAACTCGGAATCATAAAACTTTGTTGCAAAGCAAGTTTTCCCCAGGCTAATAATCTGCTCTGACTACATTTCATTTGTTGTCTGAATTCAAAATACTAATTTTTCAACCACACGTCACATTTTTTCACAGTCTACTCGTAAGCCAGTTCTGCGTTTTACATTGTCACTGCCGAGAATAGAATATTCCTGAGGCAGTTTACAAAGTAAAAATTCTTTCGTTAAGCTTGGCAAGTTTTAGTAGAAAAGAACATTTCGTTTGTTTATTTCAATCCTACTCCATTCGCTTAAATAACGTTTCCGGAAGAAGTCGCAGGTTTTAGATTTCAAATCTCTTGTTTTTGCTTCATTTCGCTCTGTACTTAATTATTCTTCGAGTAATTTAAAATTAAACGGGCAAACAGAATGCGGCATTAAATAAATGAAGTTTCTAAAAATATATACAAATGCGAAAAGACATATAAGTAAATAACTCGGATTCTCAATTTCAAAATCAGAATTTTAAAATAGTTTAATGCTTTGAAATCGATTATTATCTATAGAATGTTTTTGCTTCGCTGTGATATTTTGTGATCTAGCTTATGATGACACGCAGATGAGATATTGTGAGCATGCTAAAAAATAATGACCTAGAAAGAGCAATTGAAATTAAATTTCATTTATTTGTTTCTTTAATCATTAGAGGGCTCACGGCATCCCAGTGATAAAGTCGCTAAACACTAGAAGTTCGGTCCGGCTTTCCAGTTCCGACGAATGGGCTGGTTGCATCGCGTTTTCATGAATATCTCTGTATCTAATGCATACGGTTTAATTAGAACGTCTTCCACGAAAGCAACCATATCCTTAGGCTGATAGCCCTTGAGGGCTTAACAATAACTAAACCAAATTAAGTTATTTAATCAGCAGCGGCAAAGAAATAAAGGGACATACAAAGTTAGCACAATATTAGTGTCCACGACGACTATTTTTTCAAGGAGGATTGTCTAAGAAAACTTGGCTCGTATTTACATTACACATTTGTAGAAAGATGGTGCTTTTTGTACTGTAGTCTTTGTAAGCTTTCGTTTAGTCCTTTAACCAGTTATTTTATGTTAATTCACTTTTCATTACTTAACTGCATTCGTCATTTTTCATTTTCCTGCCAGAATGTAAATTTCCAGAGTGTTCTGTCTGCTTAAGATTACTCAAGAAGGATTGTCTAAGAAAACGTGGCTCGTATTTACATTACACATCTGTAGAAACATGGTGCTTTTTGTACTGTAGTCTTTGTAAGTTTTCGTTTAGTCCTTTAACCAGTTATTTTGTGTTAATTCACTTTAACTTCACTCGTCATTTTTCATTTTCCTGCCAGAATGTAAATTTTTAGCGTGTTCTGCCTGCTTAAGATTACTTTGCTGATTTCGATTCTCCTGAAAGAAGTGTTCTGCGGCGTGGGGTTATTTACGCCATTAGGCTCGACATTTAGGTCAGAGCCAACTTACGCATTTCTTTAAATTGTGTAGCAGTTAAGCTCGCTTACTAAAGTAAAATTCTTTATCTTTGATTTAAAGCATAATAAACAAGAAAGATAACAAGAACAAAAGAGGATATACCCTTATAACAGAAGAGGATATACTCTTATAAATTAAATGATTACTTCAGTTTCAATTGATTCAAATAGTCTTTAAGTTCTATGGGTGGTTTATAGATATGTTCATTAATGATGAATACTTATGCACAAAATAGCTTTCATTTTAGATACACTATTCAATAAATTTCATTAACTAAGCAGTATGTTTCTGTAAAATTATCTATGTACTAAAACATATTTTCTCTCTATAAGTTAATGTATTTTCTCCAAATACTTGTGTAAAACGGTATCAGGTTATGATACACACAGGTTTAGGAAATTTATCAGTACGTAAACCAAATACTAAGTGAGGAATACTTGCGAAAACAAATTTTAAAATAAATACTCAAAATGGGGTGAAAATTTTAAATTAGGAAGAAACAAACGATGTGTATCATAGGTTTGCAAAATATAGCATTTATCTAAAGCCTGTTAAATTCTTTTCGTTTTAAATGCAACCAAATCTTCTACAACGTATCTGTAGTTAACTTCAAGAAAGGATTGCATAGTAATGTTCGAAGTATGAAAGGTCTTTGAATGTGCTGAAAAAATTATTTATCAGTATGCTATTTCCTTGAAGCTTAATAAGCGAAGAATTGAATTATCACAGTAACTTTAATCATTGCACATTTTTTCATTGCACAAATCTTATGTACGGCGTTTTAAAATACAGTTAGATTTAAAAAATAGTCAGCATTTAGAATTTATTCTAGAGAAATTCTGTTCATTTTAATAACCGTAAAGGTTAAGATCTAGTAAGATGCCTAGAATTTCATTTGCTCAATAGAAAGAACCTTAATCTTAGGTATAGTACGATTGTGTAATCTATGGCACATTTAACCATGAAAATGCTAAACTGGTTTCAAATTACAATTAGAGACTTTTGAAGACTGAATTATGTGCAACGATTATGATCATCAAAATCTTTCTGCTATATATTATTTTGTGAGGGCATTTAAAGCAAATTGTGTGCATAAACAGCACGCATATATTAGAAACATTTTAAAAGAATATCACTGCTGTCATCTAGAATATTCATAAAAATGCTACATTATGTTGCTAGAAAATTCGAGAAAATTATGTATGAATAGGCGTTTTTTAAGAAAGTCAGTTTCCAAATTATTATCACAAAAATATTCGCAATTATTATCCCTATGAAATGTCCCCTTAAAATTGAAACCCTGTATATATATATATATATATATATATATATATATATATACCTGCGTTTTATGTACATAGGAATTTTAAATTAATCCATGTTGACGCACACACATTATATGTGCATGTGACTTTACGTATATATGTGGAATCCCAAATAAAAGTATTACCAAATCACTTTTTAGGTTAATTCTACGTTTATTAATATCACTGTAACATGGGAGTATATAATATATCATTCTGCATTGTGCTTCCATAATTGATTTTCTTTTGTGTTTAAGAGAAATCCACTAAATTTTCAGTTTCTTAGTTTCAAAGCGATTCCTGGAACAAACTCAGATACACATATGCATTAAATAATACTACATTAAATAATGTTATTCAACGCGACGTAGATAAACTGCCAGCATATCAGATATGAATATTAAATTTTCTCATTCTGTATCAGCATTAGTAATAAAATCAGCAAGTAAGATGTACATGTTCAACAATTTTAACGCAATTTGGTAGTTTTTATCCCTTTAAAACAAATTTAAACTCAAATAACCTTATTTTTAGTAAATTATTCATGAAAAAGTCTACCACTAACGCACGCTTCATTCGCACTTTCATTTCAAGCTGAATAATTGAGTCAGAGACTGAGCAATACACGTGCTTGAATCACATTTTTTTTCTTTTACACGGCTGGTATCCATCTTGTCAAGCAAAGAATTTTAACAACCTCTAAACGCTCAATTTGTCGCGTACAGGATCTTCTAGAGCCCTCTCCCCTGTCAGCACTTTACACAACCGACTCTTTTCATGATCAACCCCGCTTACTTTGGCTCACGCAGTGGTGTGGAAACCTCCAGAGGGAGTGTCAGAAAAGGGTAAGGGGGGAAGATGGGAATGAGCACATTGACGATCATTAAGATACGAGTGAGTAACGCTGAGTTTCCACTCCTTTCTTTTTGCCTACAGTCACTGGTTTCGAATTGTAATTAGAGTGATTAGAAACAGGCTCCTCCTTTTCTTGCAAATATTGTAGCTTTGAATTGTCTTTCTAGAGAACTGTGACTTTTATTTTGGTGTCTTCTGTTCGCCATCAGTAAAATCTAAAATTTATGAAATACTTTTACAATTTCTTGAAATTACAACTGGGATAAGATTTCAGCAATATTTTAATCAAATACAAATTTATCTTTTTCAGATCTTTATGTGTAAAAAGCTGCACATTACAGTCGTTGTATTGTGATTGAAGCATGAAAATAAAGCTAATTTTTTACATTTAATTTAACTCTGAATTTAACCCTTTAATGTTAGCACAATTTATGCAAATAACTTTTCCTCTGCGACTTTCGAGCATTGTAAATTTGTATCTCGCATGCATATTACTAGCTTACTCTTTCATAAGTTTATACACAGTGAAAAGGAAGCAAGCAAAAAACAACAGAAAACATCTTCTCATGAAATGATTTCTGTTGTTCTTTGCTTGCTTTCATGAAATGAACAACTTTAATTTCGTATTAATACATACATATCCATTTAAAACAGAAATATTTATTTCATATCAGTTTATCCACAATTATGCGAAGAGCAGTTTTTACAGTTGATAACTTTTGGAGTGTTCTTTGCAAACGCGTATGTTGCAGTCCCAACACTTCACAGCAGTAATGTTACGTAGAAAAAAATTAAATTTAACGCTTAAATTTTATCTCTTTACAAACTGACTGCTTGGTGCCGCGACAGAAAAAAACAAATTAAAACTACTAACTCTAAACTTCTAAAGTTTGTACATACAATATTCAAAACCTTTAAAATCTAAGAGACATCAAAGAAATATATCCTCCCTGGTGTTTTTAGTAGAATCCCGATTAATTGACAAAAACAAAATTCGAAAATGCACTTCCACAACAAAATCTTTACCAGGCTATCTCTCACTAAATGAAAACTAATTTAGATCTCCAACCTGAAAACACATAAATTTCAGCACAAAATCTAGAGATAGCTTTAAACCTTTAACATTTCAAATACCAAACAGAACTCTTCAAAACACCGGGGAAAGATACAATCTCACAATTAAGAAGTCTCCTCAACAAAATCAAAATTAAATTTAGTAAACCGATCGTATAGTCACCAACACTAAAACTTATTTTTCTACTACCGCAATATAATTACCCAGGTTCGGTTGAAAAACCATGTTTCCGTTAGGATCACATGGGTGACCTACAGTAGACCATAATTAATACACAAAAAAAAAACATACAATATTAAAGATAATAAACACATTTATTGAAAATTCCCACACACATTAACTTAAGATAGCTGGCCAGACTACCCCTACAAAATCTTTTAAAGTTACTCATAGTTTTTTTTTCCATATCAATCTCATATTTAACATTATTCCATTAATACAAAAATCATCGTGAAACACGTCACAGTTCTTAATCATTTTAAGCAGGAAACCCAGAAGATTAAATTTATTTAAAAAGACTAATTTAGAATAAATCACATTGAACATAGCACTTAAACATTAAAACAAAGATTCACTTCCTCCAATTAGTTCAATTGACTTCTGACTATTAAACATTAAATAAAAAATTACTTTCTCAGCTAGAAATTTGCTAAAAATATTCAATTTTTATCTACTTAACATGTCAACTCCTGCTTTAGTATTAAACATTTCCAAATTTAAAAGGATTATGCATCAAAATAAAACACCAATGAAAATTAAAAAGTCACTCACGAAATCGGCGTACCACCTTTGAGAGACTCAGGGAGCTGCCACGATCTAAATTACAAATCCCGAAACAATAACTGCCAAATCTTCATCGTTGTTTCCGGAACCAGAACCTTTTCATAGTTCATAGTTTTCAAATTCCTCCGTTAAACAGCACATTAACTCAATCAACTTCCCGTTTTCGAAGTTCCACTGAAGATAAGAGAAGAAGGTCGAAACTGGAGACAAAAGACCAAAGCAGACCTCAGGCGATGACGATTTTCTATATTTCAGTCTTTTCGAAAGCGAAATAGATACTCCAGCACGAACGAGCAGTTCAGACTATTCCACAAATGGGAAAAGAAACCTCAGCGACGAAATTGAAAATAATAGGCCGCCAGAATTGCCGCCGTCAAACATGTCGAGCACCCACACTGTCTCGGACCCTCCGTACCCAGAAATCTCGGAGATAAAAACTTAACTGTATACCGCGGTCGACCACCGAAGAACCGCCGCGTTTTTCTCCGATCCATCTCAGCGCCTCACTGACCGCGGCCGGCCAAAGTAGCAAACCCCTAAGGCTCCAAAAACCTCTTAAAAGTCTTCTCTAAAAATCGCTTTTTTTTTTTCAAGTCCAAAAAGATCCCCCCTGCCTTCCGTGGAACGGCTTAGGAAACCTCGGTTTACACTCACTAAGAAACGCCTCAAAATTACTATTGGCTCATACAACCCTAAAATTAAAAATTTAGCCAACCTTAAGGAAACTTGGACTCCCTTTCGCCAATTAAAAGAAAGGTAATAAATAGCCACTGAAATTCTCAGAAATTCAGAACTTTCTACAAGAAGACAGACCCCTTTCTTTCCCACGCAACAGAAGAATGTTTCCAACCTATAACTCTGTCAAAAAATCGCTGTCCCTTAGAACTATTCGCCTCTGAACGAGAAAAACACGTGTTTTCAACCCCCGCGAAAAAAGGGGAAAATGCAGCTGGACAGTGACCTCTAACCTCCAAAGAAGCCTACGCGTGAGAAACGGAAATACACCCGCGCCCTTTTAACTGTAACACAATTCTGTCAACTTAAGGGAGCTTTGCCGTAAAGTTTAACAATTTTAAATATTATACATTAAATTTTAAATAAGCTCTATACATATTCACAGTAAAATAATACGCAAAAATTATACACAACAAAAATACATAAGAATTTTCCATAACAGTAAGACCTAGAACAGAAAACACAGAGAGCCGTAATTTTTATATTGTGGACTGGCCATGCTGCACTTCTGTTTGATTTCGTCTTTAGCAACTGTCCATCAATGATTTTGCTAATTCAGCTCTTTCTTCTAAATGGCATTTCAGAAGATCCAGCGCCAGTTTTTTTAACGTCCTCTTGATGTGCACGTGATCTTGGTCGTTAAAACTGTATAAAATTTGGGCAGTTTATTCCAGCAATATTCAAGAACTGAAATGTACATAAAGAGTTGGCCTGTTTATTCTTCTTAAAACAGAGTAGCTTACTTCTCATATGGCCAACTGTATCAATTGTGTATCGATACTCGTTTTGCCTTCTGTTAGCACTGATGATAAGTGTAGCAGTTCACGAGGTTCATTTGTCCTTGACGATAATAATGACCTTGGAATTTGAGCGTGGGTCTGTTTTGAGGCAATGAAATACGATACTGCTACCGCAGAAGAGCTCTCGTGAGATAGGTTATGATATTCGAACTGCTTTGCAATGCGAGTGTTTTAATTGGACCTCCAGATCCCTATACAGTCTCTTCTCAAGAACTTCTGCTGCAAGGTGAGAAGATGCGACTGGTCATCATGAATTGAGTCCGCGTTATGGGAGTGATTGTGAACCCAGTGCGTTGGTACTATTACTAGCTGCGTTGATGGGCTGTGGCTGCGGTTTCAGTGTGTGGGCATCCTTAGTTGGATCCGTTGGTACAGGGTGGAGCGTGTGTGAAGCAGCGCCTTGGCAGGTGTGACATTCTTCGTCAAATATTCACAGTGAGCGGAAGTTCGTAGTTCTTCGCGTCAGCATTATTGTACGTATCATGATCATTCCAGTGTATCACGTAGTGGTATGCTCTCTTATTGTTGCTTGGTATATACTAGTTGCTTCTTCATGTTGCAATCTATTAATACCGATGAGAAGTGTAACTGCCCACGAGGTTGGTATACCTTTGACAACGATAATAATTTTGGATTTGAACTTGGGTCTGTTATGTAGCAGTCGAATACCACACCGCTACCGCAAAAAGCTGTCAGGCGAGAAATTCTGAAATTCGAACCGCTTTGAAGTGCGGAAGATTTGATTATCTCTCAAGATAACTGTAATTCTTTCTTTTATTGAGACATAAAAGAATATAACTTCAGGTTTGTTTGTTTTGCTTGTACAATTTGAAAGCTAAAATTGGAAATTTGGGATCTAAATTAAAGCAAAATTATCCATTTAAAAATTAGAAAAGGGAACAAATAATAACTAAAAATATGAAAAATAATATTTTCAGTTATTTTATACCATTATTCAAAGTACTGATCAACAGAGCGATAAACCTGATTGAAGTTAAATGACATAAGATAAAGTAATTTTGGATGTTCTTTTAAGCATATGGATATAAAGATATCAACATCTAATACATTATTTTATATTCCTGCAATGCTAAAACACAATGTTTTTAGAGTAATAAATTAAGTACAATGAAAGTTCACCTTAAGCACTACCCACAATTTCTAGATCTAGATAAATTTTGCCCTTTTCTGAACGTAGTTTCATTAGTAAAGTGATATTCAGTAGAGATAATTATTTATTTATTTATTTTTTTTTTCAAATTACTGCTCCGAATTGGTCGCATAGGAAAGAGATTTCCGGGATGCTTCATTGCTTCTATTGCTCGATAAGCAAACGTGTAATTACTGTATTCAACTAGGACGCAAGCTTGCCGCCAGATGTTTCTCAAAGAGTACATTACTGCCGGTAACAGCATGCTCTTCATTATTTCTGCTTAGTATTTAAAACTTGAAACTTGCCTGTCTTCAATTCAGTATGATCTGATCTTCACCCATGTTTTATAATCCTACATAGCATGCCATCCCTGTAATGCAGAATTATGTCCGAGTACTACGTCTGAGAAGAAGTACTTTATCATTAGACATTGTTCTTTTCCAGCAAAAATTTGAGCTTTGACTCTAACGACTATTTCTGGACGAAATGGCAATCGTTAAAGCTGTAATAACTTGTATCTGATTGATGTAATCTATTTTAATTTGGATCTAAGTGTTATTTGTAATCTACTTTAATTTGGATCTAATTGATCAGTAGCTTTTTTTTTTATTGAAAATTTTAAATTCTTTGCATCACATAGTATTACACAAGGCTTACAGAGGTAAGTAAAAAAAAAAAAAAAAAAAAAAAAAAAACAAATACAACAACACAACACACAAAAAAAATAAACTTACAAATTCACAGATGATACGTAAGAGATAAATTTACAGAAGAAAGAGAAAGCCATTTTGTGTTGGACAAAAACATGAAGAGAGGGAGGAATGTAATATTCACAGAGTTTAACTTAGAAATGAATTCCTTTCGTCCTTCCTTGAGCTTTGAACAATAGAACAACAAATGTTCGACATTTCGGACTCCCCCGAAACTGCATGAACACAAGTCTGTACTAGATAATCTAAATCTCTTCAGATATTGAATTTACCATGTCCAGTTATGAATTGAATTTACCATGTCCAGTTAGAAATTGAGTAACTTCAAAATTGCAGAAAAAGTGTTTATTATTCAGTCTGTGAGGAATGGAAGGAAAATATAGTTTAGTCAAAGAGGCAGTAGTAGAATTCCTGTATAGTTCATTCCACTCGAGTATTGTATCATCCCTACTTTTGTTCTTGTAAAATGACTTAGGAAGTATCATTGGAGTAATTACTTGAAGATGTGTAGCTTGTTTTGCCAACCAATCAGCCCGTTCATTTCCTAGATTGCCAGTGTGGCCACGTACATGAGAAAAGATAACATCAACACCTTTATTATTAAGGTCTTTAAGAAGAGCATGGGAAGTCACAATTAATTTATTATATGAGAAGATATTCCTAAGAGAAAATAAGGATGAAAGAGAATCAGTGCGAATAAGAAATTTAGCACTTAGCGAACAGTTGTTAGATATCCACTTAATTGACTCACTAATGCACAGTAATTCGGCTTGGAAAACACTGCATTCATTGGGAATTCTAAAGAGTTTGTATTCCAGTTCAGAACCATTATGGAAAACGACATAAGCTAATCCAACTCGATTATTAATTTTACTGACATCTGTATAACACACAACAGGGAAATTATCATCAACAGAATTGTCATAAATGATAGTAGCTTATAAATAGATTTATCCGTTTCTCGACCGATAATGGGTTTTTTACTATTATTTAACTACTGTACATTTAGAGGCTCAGAACTCAAATTTTAATTCCATGTACGCTTCCAAAGCATCATATCATTTCAAGACAATTGCAGATCTTTAATTATAATAATAATTTCAATCTTGTACTTAAAATCATTAAAAAGGTGACTCTGACATTTTCAAGAAAGTTTCTTTAACAAATTCCCAGTCAGAAAGAGTTTTTTCCTCCTTTGATAACATAAGGTTTACTTTGAATGATGCATTAGTCAGTGCACGTGATTTCTTCATAGAATTTTAATAACAATTTGCTGAGCATTTAATTGAGCCTTAAGACTCAATATTAGCCCAAACGGGCATTAGACCCAAAGGGCTATTAGAATCAAAACGGCAGTTTCGTCATTTCACTTTCTGTGTTGATTCACTTTTCAAACTGTTGCCACCAAATATTATCGCCATTATTATATTAATAGAAACTAAATAATGAAGAATCTGCATGAATCTACGAATGTTTCTCGCATTGTGTAAAACCAACGGTACCTAGAGCCGTCCAATTTTGAATAACGTAGTCCTCCAACCGAACATGGGCACTTGAAAGCCCGAATTTTGAATTTCGAATTTGTTTTATTATGTATTTCAAATTTTGCAAAAGCTTGAAAGATTTTTTTTATCAAACTCAACGATTTGAAAGTGAGCAATGGCAACACTGTACGAAAAAAAAGCGTTTTTATCTCCAGCCCGCGGAACTGTGTATCAGAAATTCTAAAGATATGATGCTTTGCTGTTTTTAAATATTTTGTGATATTGCTGTTGAATTAAATTTGTGTGTGTTTAAATGTGAAGAACCTGATATTTAATAAATAAAGGTAACACACAAAAAGTTAAAATGCCCTTTTAGGCGTAATATAAAGTCTGAAAGATTTCAGATTTTTTTTCCATTTTTAAAACATTTCTGGTATTTATTAATATTGGCATTTATTATGCAAATTTATGAAATTCCTCTCCTGATAATCTTTGTAAGTAACGAATAAGGAGGCATCACAAAAAAGAATTCAAATACCCATTCTTCATACAAATAATAGTCTTAGATTTTTCTTTTATTTTCAATTTACTTTAATAGTACTAAAGTGCAAAAGAATTATACAAATAGACAATTTTTATTTAAAACAGGTATTTATACTTTTGCACAGCAGTAGTGTTAAGAAATATTGACTCTTTTATAGAAACGCTAATGAAATGTTTCCACTAGGGTGAATACTAAGTGCGCAATACATGAAACACGGGAATACTTATATATGTATACACAATATACAACTTATGTATACTTATGTTAACACCGACGATCGAAAGAAGGCAAAACAAGAAGCTCATTAGATGATATGTTAGACAGCTGCTAGATGGCAGAGTATGTTAGACATCCCCCTTTCAACAACAGCTGCATAATTCTGATTCTCAACATCAACTATGATACTCACGACTAAGTTGCGTTTACGTATTGAAATAATCTCCTCTTGGCTGTGATCAACCAAAAATTGCATGGCGATCGACTTATTGGCATTTCTTGGATATTACAGTACCATATATGGACACCACACAATTTGGACACAAATGCGTCTCACAATAGGATAGCGATGACGTACACAGCTTAAGTCTGAAGGTATACTTTTAACATTATATTTCAGTTTAGCTGTATTAACCTGCTCAGTCACAAAAATTTAATCCTAAATATATATATGAGATATAATAGAAAGGTGAATCGAAAAATTCCGTATGATATACTAAATTTCCCAGAAAGACATCCTATATGTTTAGAAATTTATTTTTAATACTTATTTTGCTTTTTACGTTAATTTACGTAAAAACGTATTTACGGTTTTTCTACATTAATTTTTTAATTTAAATTAATAAATCTAGCAATGTTTTGGCGATTACAATTCCCATGCCTTGTAGCTTTCGGTCAAATGATATATTATCTCTACTAATCTTTGATAAAAAGGATTGCCTTAAGGACTTCTAATAATTTTCTTCAAACTTTGCAGTTATTAATAATTAAATTATTATTGTTCCTATATTTCTAGTCAGGATATTAGCCTAGTGCCTGGCACTGGGGTTTGCTTGGGGTTGCTTTGTAAATAATGTCCTAGAGTACGTCTTAAGCCTTCTATTCTGGTATATGCCTGTACTATATTAAAATCTATAAAAATCTGTTGAAAGACAAAATTGCTGACTCCTTCCCTAGAAGCGCATGCAAATACGTGCCTAAACTGAAAATATCTCTGTACTTTGTAATTATTTATTTTATTTTAAGTATTCAGGAAAAAAAATGAAAAGCCTCCAAATAGAGTTTCATTATGTACAACAATTAACTTATTATTGTATCATACTGGCATTAATTTCAAGCGAAGAAGGTTTAAGACGAAATAAAATATCTATAGCTTCTTAATACTTAAGAGAAGTCTCTTAAGGTACTATGTTAATATTATATTATATTTCACTGCTAAAAATGTAGACAATTTAGCCCTTAATTTCATTTTCTATCAGTTACGATTCATTTTAGGAGCAGTTACGATATATTTGTAGCTTCCTTTAACCAAAAAGCTTTAATTAATCTAATCTCCATTCTAATCTTTGACTTTACTGAAAACTTGTCATTTATGAAGGTACAGGTTGTGGGTACGTTGTTCATTCTTATATTTCTTGTGTCTGAACGGAGTGAGGTGAATTCTGTTTTGGGTGGAGTCTGACAGAAGTTTTACTTTCCGGTTTTCTTATTACAGTCTTTCGAATCAGCGACTCCCTAATCATTCACAATTCTAAAAGCGTGTCTTTCCAATTTCTTCTTCAGTTTCTGATAGGGCTGCCGCCATTACTTTCTTCGTAACAGTATCTATCTTTTGTATAGGTTTCCCGATTGTTCTCTTTCGAGGTAAATAACTTTCCTGGAACAATTTGCTTTCCAATAAATTGATATTATAGCTTGGCAGAATTTCTAATTGCTCTTGCCTACAGAAATATAGAATTACAAGTAATCTAAATTTCTTCTAAGAATTCAGCTGCAACGACGTCTCAAATGTTTTTCTTTCCTGCTTACAAAGTAGTTATGTGAATATGAATCTTGATGCCCATTTCTTATGTGTGACTACAATTTCAGTCAGTCCTTATCCCAATTTCCATTAATAAATATTTTCTTTACTATTGAGTTTGCATCTATTTTAAAACAATTTCTTTTCATTAGCAGTTTTTTAGTCATTTTTATGCGTTATTTTATTTATATTTACTATTTAACCTCTGTTGCATGTCCAACAAATATAAATTCAAATTTTACGTAATCTACGAATGCGGCTGCCTATTATTGTCTGCAAGCCTGCAGTAGAGAAATTATCCTCTCATAAAGTGCCAGAGGCTATTTTAAATTTTCCTTTTTCCTTTCCTTTTTCAGTTGTCCTCTTTTTATTTCCTTGTACGAAGTAAAAAGGAATTATTGAAATCGCGAAAAGTTTCAGGCAGCATATTTCAACGAAAATATCCATTTTGACCGCTATCGAATGCAATTTAACGATGTCTTTGACATCTGTGCGAAAGGACAGAATAAAATACTCTTTTTTCAAAAAAAATTATAAAACTGCTTTAAAATGAATTCTGAAGAGAATTTTTGATGTTGTCTGTACGTACGTATGTATGTATTTCACATAATTCCAAAACGAGTAGCCTCAGAACGTTGAAATTTTGTATATAGGACTGCTATAACATGTAAATGTGCACCTCGCATTTTGGTTGCAATCGGCAGCACCAAAAATATATAAATGTGAACTGAGGACTGAATTAATTGAATTAGAAATACTGAATCGTCTGTGGAAAACTGTTTCTTTTTTGTTTTGTTTGCTTAATTTCTTTTATACATTGTTCTAGATTTATTATAATATTTGAATAGAACATATGGCAACGATTAGGTAATTCTTCAGATGATATAAATTTTTACAAATGCGCCTTGGTTCGTACGAAACAGCACTCTTTACAATGACTTAAAAATTAGACCCACGGCTTCTGAAATTCTAAAAGCTTCTTATAACATTTTTATGAAATGTGACAGTCATCCTAAGATTATCATCAAAAAACTAGAAATTATGATTTCACAACTGAACTACGCCACAAGGGGCCTCGCACTATTCATCATAATAGTCGGTGGTAATGTATATATTTTTGTTTCTTTCTTATTTAGCCAAGATTTTACTTCATTTTCTTTACTTATAGTTTTACTTACCAAATTACAAAGTGCTATGGACTTTATTTCTCCCAAAGCAGATAGACTTTGTGTGTAAATAGTTTTTACTCTTGTGAAACGTTTCAATGTACTGCAAATTGTTTTTCATCATTTTACTTTCCAATTATTGCTTATCAGAAGAATAATTTTTATGAAATTTTAAAAATGCCTTACAATACATCCTGCAGGAGAGGGCGCCACCAGAGCTCAGGTCAACTAAAATGCTTTTCATCCCTACTAATACATGGCTCCACACGAGCGCCTCATTTGTACAAAATTCTACGGACGGCGGCACAGGAGCTTCCGTCGCTAGTAATCTCTGAGTTCTAGCACAGGAAGTACTTCCATATTATTGGATACAACTTACTCGATTCTTCAAGCATTTAAAAGTCAAGTATAATATATTGGTAAAGGCCGTTAATGGTCGATTGCCTCTTACTAAGTGATAAGACATAGACATAGACACAGTTATAATATGAACGAAATATATTGCTTTTAACTGAACCTAGCATCAGAGTTTCGCTATGGTAAACAAATATAGTGAATTTTAAAGAAGGCATTTATTCTATTGTGGTTTATGCGCTATCGACGAAGTAGATTTAATTCAATCCAATAAGTTTAAATGAAATGCAAGAAACAATGCGTATAATTTAATATTCCGTACAAAGAAGTCATGTGGTGTACACATCAGATGTTTTAGTTCTTATTTTCAGGTTTAATGAAGATCCTGTTGCGTATTCCTGAGAACATTGCCTGCCAAGAAACGGCAACTTTAATATGTTTTTAAAGAGCCCCTTTTGAGAGTTGGTAACAACTAGAATTAAATTCCAACAAGAGTCAGTTATGTTTGTATACGTTTTGAGTGTGGGTATGCGTTTGTGCTTCATCCACAAAATTGGCACATATTTGTGTTAATTTATGTATTTATTTATTGTGTCAAATTGTTAATTTTTAGCTTATGGAGTACTGAAACACACATTATTGTAATGAAGTAAATGCTAATAAAATGGTCACACAGATACGTTATTATATACCACAAGCAATATTAATAATTGAAGACACTCAAATTTTTCAAATCACGCTGTACATTGCCATAAACTGAAAGATCGAAAAGTAAAAGGTAAACTTAATAGTAATTAGACATGATGTTTCTAAACCTTACACATAATACTTAATAACTGCAGTTTGAAAAATAATCATCTCATATCGAGTAAATAGAAATAGCTCTCAAAAATAGTAATTATGCGAGACCACATTTAGCATTTTTGCTAATTGAAAGCTAATAACCATTAAACTTTCTTTCACCGGACTGAAGACGAGGGAAAGTATTTAACGTAAGTAATATTTATAAAATTCTAATAGAGATTAGTAATAATTAAAAGTATTTTTAAGAAACATTTAACAGTTCGAAATTTTAATAGCCGAATGAATTCCGCGTAATTATGTTTCCATAGGCAAAGATGCAATGACGTCGTTTGGAACGTAGTCAGAATTCATTTGAACGAATTTATTTTCTTGTGTCGTCTTTTAGCTCTTAAACATCAGTTGACAGTTTATTTATAGTTGATCCTTGAACAAATCAAGTGTAGGGATAAGTTCTTTCATGCTGCATATACCTTTGCATAGCTTTTGAGTCCCCCTAAACCTCCTCTGTTAACTGGCATTACAGTAATAGTGACCACCGCATTGACATATCCGCACTTTATTCAGTAACACCCCAATCTTAGCCGCAGTGCATACAGGTAACTTTAACAGTCGATAACCCATATTTTGGATGCTTTTTCTACTAATTACTGTATTCTTACAGTCTGATATGTCAAAGTAAAACAGAAATTAATAAAAGTATACTAAGGAATGAGATACATTTAAGATGATTTTAATGGTACCTAAATTTAATCTTATAAGAGCAGACAGAATGTTTTCTCTAACAACATTTATTTTAATGTTTTTTATATCACACAAATATTATTTATCGCTGTAGTCTATTAGTTAAATATAGGCCCTTCAAGCTCATAGAGCCTCTCCTCCTTTTCGTTCATAAGTTGTATCGCCATCACTACCCAGAAAGAATTAAAAAGTTTCAGAAAATTAAAGAATTCGGCATTTTTTCATTAGTGGCCATTGCCATGGTTATCAGTTAAGGTTTGGAGGGGATGGCCTTGAACTGTCTACTCTAAAGTAACGGACTATATTTTAAACATTAAAAATGAAAAATTTCGCGTTAGACTTATGTACATTTTACGCCATAGAAGCAATAAAATGAGCTAATTACTCTAGGCCAACAGTAGCACAGTGGCTAAGACCATTGCAAATTGGCACATCAAACTTAGCATTCAAATCTTAGCGAGTAGGTTGCTACATGCTGATCAGACGGTACAGTGGGGTAGAGTAGCCTACTGCGGTACCGAAGGGCCCGGGTTTGAATTCCCGAGAACGCATGTAGAAGGCATTCTAATCCCGGAGAACTCATGGCAGTATTTCCCCATATCCTTTATAGAAGGTAACAGTTGCCCTCTAATTAGATGCTTCCACAATTATGTGACCAGCACATCCAGCCTTAGTCGGCCAGATGCTCGGCATTGGGGAGGGGGGATCTGAAAGTTTTCAGATTTTATATTGCGCCCAAGGTTGCGTTTTTTCATTTACACATACATAGACGTTTCGAAATCATTTGGAGTAACGCCTCTTTGTGCTAAAAATATTTAAAATCAGCATACCTTTAGAATTTCCGATAGACAGTCTCGCGCTTTGGAGATAAGAAAAAATTATTGGTGTGTTGCCACTGCTCGCTTTACAATCGTTCAGTTTCTTAATAAAAAATTCGCTAAAGTATAAAAAATGTGTAAAAGATACTAAAACAAAATCGAAATTCAAGTTTCGGGCTTCTAAGTGCCCATATTCGAGTGGAAAACTATGTTATTCAAGTTTCGATGGCTTTAGGCATCGTTGATTTTTTACAATGTGAAAAACATACTGTTTTGCTTGCGTACGGGTTCGTAATAAATTGAATGCACAAGTCCGAGAAAAAGTGAATAAAATTTATTCTTATCACAACAAATAAAAACAAAATGCTTAAATTTCCTTAGAGATATTCGTACAGTATCGATATACCTCACAGTAGTTATCTTTTAAACTACTAAAAACATTCAACAAAGCTTAATTCAAAACAGAGAAAGCTAATCCGATTTAACCGCGAATTCGCTATAGTAAACAACAACAGTTATCATAACAACAACTGAATTGATATATTTTCCTCCAGCTTTTATAAGCTTTTTAAATCAATTACGAGAATATTCTGGTACTTTGTTGATTTTTTCGGAAAGCAAAAGCGTACAATTACGAGATATCTATTTATTAAATGCGTGTGCTCCTGTATTTTTAATTTTTCGGCGAATTTTCCTCTTCGTGTACGTTTCGGGCTACATTGCACGGGGATATAAAACAATTTTAATTACATATTCAACTAAAAATAGTTAAATAAATACAAAAACTGTAACAGAACATATATTTATGCAGATTCTTCATTGCTTAATTTCTTTAAATATAATACAGGGCGCTGATATTTGGTGGCGACTGTTTAAAAAGTGATGCAGCCGTTTATAGTGATTCGACGCAAAATGCTGTTTTGAGGCTAATGGTTGCTGAATGAACATTTTCGGTATTTTATACAATAGTTATTTTCCCTTAGAAAGTACTCCATGATGGCATTTTTGCCTTTAAACCAGTAACCTTCATATGTTCTGCCATAATCGGTTAAACGAACAAACTATACAAAGAATTACTTTCAAATATTTTTATTGAAACATAATTTTATATACACATAAAATCTAAGTCCCCCAGATCAAAACCACATTTTTAGGAATTTTGTTTTACCCTTAAAATCAAGTATTTTGTATATTACCATTAGAATAATAAGGTTCTAGCATTAATATTCGAAAGAAATTTTATTTTATTCGAGAAGAATATTTAAACTCAATTTTGGATTGGTTTTCAAAATATAGATCAATAAATTTCTTCCATAAATATTCACCATATTAATCTCACTCTTAATTATTTTGACAGCAGAGAGATGAGTTCATGCTCCCCAACTGACATTTTTCGAGTATGGAATTAATTTAATTCTTCGCTTAATTATTTTTTGCAATTAAATGAAGAATAGAAATTTTCTGCTTATAATCTGGTAAAGAAAAAGTTTGAGATAGATTAATTTTTAAGCAATTTGTTTTTACTAAAACTTTGAGCATATATCCTTTTTGATGGCTTAACAATTAACACACTGGACTTATTTTCTGTTTTTCTAAGAAAAGTAGAAGTGTGTTTAATGGCAAAAGCTTTCAAAAAATGTTGAGAATTTTACAGAGGTACATCTGTATTCAAGACCTGGTGATGCTGTGTATAAACTAAGGAAAATGATACCATTTTTTATTTTAATAATAAAAAATTCGTTGTAAATGTTTGGTTTATTATTTAATTACGGCAAAGCACACGAGGCACATATCTGCCAAGGGAAAGGAGTCTTCATGGAGGACGTTCTAATGGAAACTGGCTCGTATATACGTTACACATAGGAAAAACCATGAAAAGGCATATGCAACTAGCCTGTTCAAACCTAAGACCTAACTACCAGTGCTTACCGACTTTACTGTTCGGCCACTCGTGGGCCCTCTTCATAAAGAGAGATATTCCTCTTGTAAGATTGCAAAGAAAAATATGTTATGAAATATGTTATGTTGAAAAGAAAAATATGTTATGATTTCTATGCATGAATTTACATAAATTTTACACTCATATTTGAAAGCAAGAATGTTTTAAACTGATAATAAACTGATATAAATGTATAATAAACTGATGTCAAAATATCAATATAATATATATAATAAACTGATGTCAAAATAAACTGATTATAAACTGATGTCAAAATATCAAAACTAATATAAACTGATGTCAAATGGTATAATAAACTGATGTCAAAATATCAAAACATTCTACTGTCAACCCCAAATGTTCAGCATTCGAAATGATAACACAAATTAAAAGAAACATTTAGCATTTTAGAATTTGAATGTTATTATACTTAACTTCATGCTATCGTTAGTACTGTATATTTGGAATGTTTCAAAATTTGAAAGAAGGAAATTTGACAAAAACTTACTTTAATTTCAAAATGTATTTTTATGTATAAAAATGCGAGCATTTAGTGGCTTCATTAGATAATTCCTAGGAAAACGATATTTTTACGCAAGCCGTTACAAAACTTTAACATTATATAATTAGAACCATTTTCTAGAAAATGCTCAGGCGATGTCAAATTTGACGTAATGATTGCTTAATTGCTGCAGCGAATACTTAATTGTTTATAATAGTATTTCAAAGGTAGTTTAAAGATTCTTTTCTGTGTAAACTATGAGCTATTTTTATTCAGAAAGTGTTTTTATTTTCTGGTATAGACAGGGAGAAAGGTATTAAGACCTTCTATCAAATGCGTAAACTTTACAAACATCAAAATTTCCAATTATACCTAAAGATCATGTAATAAGGAAGCAATTATACCGATTCAAGTATTTATTCCGCTTAGATGATTGGCATTTTTTATTTATATCAGTGAAACTGGTATTTGAAAATTGTTACCTTTATTTAAATTGTATGTCAGGCAGTTAAAACTGAAATGATGCTATATAATGCTAATGTTGTTTGTTCGCAATAACAATTGAAACTCTAAAACTATTATAGTAATGACATCTCAAAAGATTTGCAAAGAAAGCCTCACAATTTCTTTTTTAATTATTTTCTTTCTTAAAATTTCCTGAAAATCGATTTTCTAAATATTGGGTAAAATAGTCATTTATATATACTAGTATTAAAATTTAAGTTTAGAGCATATTTTTCGAATATTTCAAAATGATTGTTCACAAATACTTTAAAAAATCGATGTCATGTGCAATTTGAGAAAAATAAATGTAACGTAAACATCTAGTGGATATTAAACATTTTAAACAATGTGTTTTAAGAAAACATGAAAGAACCGTCTTCTAAACCTGTGAAATTCTTCTGCAGACTTGTTCATCTACAAGACAAATCTCAAGACTGATTGTTTCTTTTAAAACACCTCACAATCGCATACATGATGAACTGTGACGAATAGCGACAAGGGCAGGCTGAATGGGAAGTCATTCAGGGATTCGAGATTCTCAAATGGTGATATCCAGGTTACCGCACTAACTATGGGTATCATCGTCAAGTAGTCAATCCCAAGCCGTTCAAGAGCCATGACACCCTCAAAGGATTCGTATGAGGATATTAAATGCACAGTGCCGTACATAATCACGGAAGCTCCCTGAAGACTTTACTTCAGAGTCTAGAGTCAATTTCTAGGCAGATTATTTACAGACATCCAAGCAGAGAAGCCAATATAAGCCACTGGAAGACCAGCGGCGTCATTCTCAACAGAGAGCAGAAGACGCCCCATTTTTAATGGAATCAGGTGCAACTTTTACCGCGTTCTCTTTGAACTCGTTTGCTATTCGAAGCTCATTTTTCTGTCACGAATTTGTAGAATGTGTTAATGAATATTTCGGTCTGACTTAATTTTTCAGTACATCATTCTGAATATTTTAATTTATGTATCATATTTTGATTTTAATTTCACCTCTATTTTCGTCAGCCTCCATTATGAGGCTGATTAGTTAAAGTATAAATAAACGTAGAATTCTATTCACCAGAGGCTAATGGGTTAAGTGAGAAAGCTCTTGGCAAGAATCGGGAGGCAGTTACTCTGTCTAGCTTCCCCACAGCTTGAGTTAAACTGATCGACTTCAGTTTCGCCAAACTGCTTTTGCTTCACGAAAACTTAAGGGAAAATCAAGATTTAGCAGCAATCAAATAATTTTTTTTATTTTATTCATGTCTTACCGGTTCTAAATAATTTTTATGTGATTTTTGAAATAATACTTTTTGTTCCTTTCTTACTAGACATTTGTTTAATCAGCTTTCAACTGAATTTGGACGTGTATTTTGAATGACCTACAAGTAGCAGATTTCAGTTAACTTTTTGAACTGGTGTATTGATGAGGTTCACGTGTTAATAATTAGCTTATATTTTAAATTTTAATCGTGAGTTATGACCTTTATAGTTAGAAAGAAGACGAGACGCTTAAATCATATGGCAGTCTTAGATTTTGGTAATTCGAAATAATAGAAAACCGTATAAATAGACCAACTAATTCTGCCAATAGTAAATATATAAAGAAAAGTATTTTACACCTCTTAAAGACACTGCGCATTGTCACTGCGCGTTTTAACTCTGACTTTAAATGTCTCTGATAGTTGGTGATTGAGCAGTATTATTTATTTATTTATTTATTTTGTATTTATTTATTAGCCCAAAGTAGCAGTAACCCAGAAAGGATATTACCGTATTTACTCGCGTAATAGTCGCACCTTTTTTTGCCACTTTTTCATTTTGAAAATCTAGCTTCGATTATTATGCGGGGAAACCTACTATACAGTATTATACACTTTTGATATTTTTTTCTGCTTTAAAACGGTGGTGCGACGATTACGCGATTAAACACGGTAGTCTCAAAACGACATTTTGTGGCGTTTCACTATAAACGGGAATCACTTTTTAAATTTTTTGCACCAAATATTATCGCCCTATATTATATTTAAGGAAATTAAGTAATGCATAATCTGCATGAATGTATGGATGTTTCTCGCTTTGTGAAAAAACGACGATTTCTAGAGCCATCAAATTCTGAATAACATAATCCTCCACGCGAACATGAGCACCTGGACGTCGGAAATTTGAATTTGTTTTATTATCTATTTCATATTTTGTACAGCATTTATGAGTTTTTGATTAAGAAATTAAACGATTTCAAAGCGAGTAATGGCAACACTGTAAGGAAAGAAAACATTTTGATCTCCAGCGCGCGAGACTGCGCGGGAAATTCTAAAGGTATGCGCTTTTAAATATTTTGTGATATAGCTATTAAGTTGAATTTTATGGTTTAAGGGCGAAGAACATGATATTTAATAAATAAAGGTAACACACGAAACGTTAGAAAAACGCCTCTTTGGCGCAATATAAAGTCTAAAAGTTTTTAGATTTTTTATTAGGAATTTCTTTTAAAATTTCGTTTTTTACTTGCGTATTGTTTTCTTTCTTCGGAAAAAAATTTTGCAAGCATCACAACCACGGAGCTCAGAGCGATGTTCTGAAAATGAAATCATCTGCATTGTCCTTGTTATTCCGAGCTCACATGATGTCCTGTTTCAGAAAGATATTTTAAGACCATTCATCAAAATTCAGCGGTAACACTTCAAAACAAAATTAAGAAGAAACAACTTCTTTCCTTTATGCATATTAGTTAATTTGCTGTCAATAGAAGACGATGGTCTGTTCTTTAATAATTGAACCTAAGTTATGAATTATTGTTATTCGGAAGGGAAAATATTCCCTTCCGAATATTTGCGAGCTTTACCCGATTATTCACCAATATTCAACTCATTTTATACATGTTAATCACGATATATATGTAGTCTCAGTGCTTAAAACAATGCTAGTAAGAAATTCAATCATTTTTTATTAACAGTAATCATGGCAATTCACAATGTAACTTGAAATATATCTGCTTTGATTTATTTAATTCTTTAACACAGCCCTCTCCCTAGAGTTATGAAATAGGTAACACTTTCTTTTTAATTTCGTTTCTTACTGGGTGAATAACAGGTCAATATTTTGTTGGAATAATCACTCTCTTTTTCGCGTAACATGTTATAGAGGGTAATAAAATATATATGCTTAAAACTAAGTCTATTAATAATTATCCCTCAAACCGTGTACTTTTTGTACACTAAACATTAAGGTACACATTTCTATATATTAAGGTTTAACAGCTCTAAATGTTTTCTCTTTAACGGCAGACAAAGAAACAGAATTCTCAATTATTTTAATACTAACTCAGAATAATCGATGAGAAAGTTCAAAGAGCTTTAGAATAAACATAGCATAGATTAAGGTTCTTAAAATATTTTGAAAAAGTAAGTTAACCAGGCGAAGTTTTTCTCCTCATGTGTCAAGAAAAACCTCGCATTAAAACAAATGCTGGGATAAAACCTTTATTTGAGACAGGTGTTACTTTTTTATCTTTTGTTGCAAGTTAAATTCTTGATATACTGAACATATGTTTTACTTCGAAGTGATTCTGTTGCTGTATTATTAAGGAATGTACTCTGTTAAGAGAGATGGCTTTTGTTGAAAATGTTTTCGTTCACTTTCTTAAGTTATCCCAGAATATTTTGTCTGGTTATATTCAGAAGAATTTTGCAATATACTAGCTAAAGTTCTGTGTTTATTTGTTACTAAAAGGTACGAAATTATGAAAAGAAAACACATACGATCAAATGTAAAATAAGCAATAATTGACATTAAACTGAACGGGTTTTACATTAAAAGTCTATCAGTTTTACACATAAAGTTTATCGATTTCTGACCGTGAGGAAAGCATTGGTTCTTTTTTTTTTCAAGATAATAGTAAGACATTCTGGCCATTATGTGTTCAATATACAGAGAGAATTTCTACAGAAAGAATATATGTGGTGCAAGCAAGCATTAAAAATTCAGCTCATTCATAAGTATTCATTGATTTATGCTTGAACGGTAAAGAAATAATTTCAACAACAGAAATTTGAAACATAGTTTCAACCATTTTGTTTTTCAGAAATCAAATGCTTGTAAAATACCATTTGTAGGCTATAGGTCGAATATTTTTGTACAAACATTTCAGGTGTTAGAGTATGAAGTATCGCACAGTTGGAAATTCCTTTGGAATCTGTCAGTATTATGGAATTACAATAAAACGAATACATGTTATTCTACTGCTTCAGATGACAAAAATTTCCGTTTATTTTTGTTAGAGAACAGAAAAGTTAACCCAAAACATTTACGACTTTCCTTTTGCCGTTTCTGCAGAATCTCTGGCATAAGTTTTCAATTCATGCAGGAGGATATTTCATCCTGGGCGTATGTAATGTTCCTGGGCATAAAGGCCTTCGATCACTATTCCCCGAGTGAGAAACGTGCCATATTAAACTCGCTCCCCACCGGAGGGGAAACTTTAATATGGATAATGATTTATGTCATTATGACTAAACTATGAAAAATCTGTATTGTTTTCAGATGATTCCAGATTCGATTTGCAGAGTGATTTCATGTTGTGCTAGAACTGAGATTGCGAGTTAATAAAGGGAGAGAGGGGCACGATATCCCTTCACTAATGTCTCTGGGAGGATATTTAGGATAGAAATATCAAGGTTTGGAGTCACTTAGCGCCAGGCCTATATAGAGATCGCCAATTCTTTTGCAAAGAAGATATCAATTGTATAACACCGGCATCTTAAACGTTACGATTATAAGAGAGGGGCTCTAAGAATGCTCTAAGAATCTAGATACATTTCGAAGAGCAATACAGGAATTTGTATTGCCAACTGATCATCTTTATGCTTTTATCAACTATAATAAACACTGATATGAGTTTTACACTGTCGTGACACGGAGAACCATTGCACACCTAATTTTTCTGTTTACTTATGATATAACAACAGTTTTAATGTACTTCATTTTAGTTTCGATTCTTGAGTTATTGAGAATTTGTTTTCTAATTTTGGGGAAATATTATGTCATACGTATAATTAATTACCTGCAAAATTTCTTTGTGCAGCTAAATCTTATATTTTTATACCAGGAAAAGCTTTGAAATAAAATAAAGGGAAAAAATATTTTTGCAGAAATTCCTCCTTCTTTACCGAATGCCTTCGTAGCGTTATTGGAAGCATGTTCACTTAGCAATCGGGAGTTCGAATTCCGATGAGGAAATCGCTAAGATTTTGTGTTTTTTGTTGCAAAAACAGATAATAACTCAGCAGTTTAAAGCCTGTTAATAATTAAGAAAGTTCAGTTTTAAACCAGAAACGTTTTTAGGCAAAAAAAATTTCTATGGTGATTTTAGAGTTCTTTTTTAAATGACCTCATGAAGTTTTACTTACATTCCAAACTATGTAACGTGACTACTGCCTGTATAAATGCCAGAAACATATTTTATGCATTCCAGAAACATGTTTTTAATTACTTCAATAAAGTATTAAAATTACTATATATTGTTTTTGTATAAACTGTTTTCTAGATAACGACTTTTCTCCGTAGGTGGTAATTAAGTATTGCTTATTTCCATAAAAAATAATCTTAACTACTTCAGGAGAAGGATTAATCTGATGTCAAAACTTTCTTGGAAGCATTATTTTTATATGGTCTATCCATTACATTGTTTTAAAAAGAAGACAATACCAATTTCTTTTGTTAGTAATTAAACCAGCGTACTACATCAAAACTCGCATAAAATGTTAATACGACTTTTAATGAAACTGAATGCGTTTTCAATTTAATATTCTGCTAAAATATTAAAAGACATCTCAAAGAAATCGCCACCAACTTCATTTAGCTAGAATTTATGTTTCGGTTCCATGCCTTTAGTGCACAATTAGAGTGCAAGCAAATTAAAATTCAGGAACTCATAAAATCTTTAAAAAGCAAAAGTGACTATAAGAAGCAATTATTTCTTGAAGGAAAATGCCTGGAGCATCGTTAAACAATTTTACGATTTCACACTTAATTGAATTCAAGAGAAACTTTTAAATTTGATTGGGCACCAACGCATGTTTATGATGTGAAGAAGTTTGTTTTGCTACAAACTTATCAAAATTTATTTTAGAAACTTTTTGAAAGATTAAAGTTCGTGAACCATTTTTGAGAGCAGGAATATTAAAGATTTGCGTATTAAAAGAGGAAAATTTCAAAGCAAAAGAGCGTTGCATATTTAGTATTTATGAAATTTAACGAACAAATGTGATTTTTTAAGTAATCTTTATTTTTGTTTTACTCGAAGGATGTACTTCCCTTTCGTATTATTCTCCTAATAGAAATTTTGGAATGGAAATTGTAATTAAATAGCATACCTATTCTTAAAGCATAGATTTAAATCAAGATTAATATTTTCTTCGTTCATACAAGTATCCAAAAAATTATAAGTTATTAAACATCAGTACGTATTATAAAGTTTGGAATAAAAGTAAAGCATTTTACTGTTTATACCTAATTAAATTTTCAATGCCCGATAAATATTTGTAATTTTTGTTACTTCAAAATTATATTCTAACTTCCTTTTTGAAAATATATAAAAGTAATTTTAAACCGACAAACTTAACTTACACAAATGAGGTTAGAAATTATAGCGAATACATGTATTGCTTATAAATAAAGTGTCTGTCATAAGAAAAGATAATAATATATCATGGAAGGATAACTTTAACGGTTAAATAAAATGAACATAATATAGTAAATATTTCGCATAACTAAGAAAGAGACTAAATTTAACTAATAAAATTATAACTTCTTACTTCTTTAGAAATACTATATCTTGCTCCCAAGAGCAAAAAGAGGTTCATTTGTATGTGTATTATATATATGTCATAATCTAATGCATAGGAGGAATCGGATACATTAATAGCTTGCAGTCTTATTTGGCTAGTGGAAAGGCGAAAAGACAAAAATGAATTTTGAAGAAGTGTCAGTCTTTATTTTCACGCATATAAAACCATCTTAGTAGACATTTATCCAATCATAATGAAATACGATAATCTTTATACATACTGGTTTTAAAAGCAAGACGTATGCATTGCAGCAAGGTGAAGCAGCATGGTACTGGAAGAGAAGAAGTTAAGGAAAGGATTAATGACGGAGTTATTTGTGAGCTGTATTTATATCGAGTAACATGGAAAAAGTAATCTAAGCTGCGATTGGTTAATTTTGGTTTTAGTTAGCTTTTTTCAAGCAGTGTTATATAACATGGAAAGATCTCGAATTTGGGAGAACAAATGAATTTAGGAAGGAGAACATAAAATCTAGAATCGTTAATTTTGAGGTCGACAATTATTTTTAAAGCAGCCATCGTATTTTTTATATCTTAACATACAAACACATTACTTAATTTTCGGATGAACTATAATGATTAAATTATTTTAAATGATTCATCGGCTAATTTTGGGTGAACAAAAACACAGTGATTTTCCTAGGAAGTTGGCTCAACTGAGATTTGATCGACCTTCTCTTGACAACGTTGAATGAGATTCTGATTCTTATCCTCTTCCTTCTCCTTTCATATATGTTTGCAATTCTTTTGTTTTAGGGGTTTCTTCTGGCTTAAATATAGTGAGCTGATAGCATCTTTTTACATTTTTGTTTTGAGATTTAGGGATTGTACTTATTTATATTTAATTTCTTTCTCTTTATTGCTTAGTTTCTATTTTTATTACTTTTTGTCCATGATTAATTAATATTTCAGCAGCATTTTGCGCGAAAATCATTTGGGATATTTGTTTTGTTAAAATAATTCTGAAATACTGTATATATGTTGTTGTTGACTAATGCCTACTTGTCTGACCTATAGTCAACCCAAGCACACGAAATTTTTCGTCGCAAGGAGTGAAAGATACGCTCACAGATAATTTTAACAGTAATTATATGTAAATGAATTACAGATAAAGTTAAAAAAAATAAATATGATGATGGATGGATGACAGTTTCCAATTCCTTTAAAACAGAAGAAATAAACTAAACGAATAGTTAAAAAAAATTCTTGCACATTTTATTATGCATTTTATTAAGCCATGCAATTAATGTGAAAAATAATACAGAAATTAAAAGCATAAAATATTCAGACGATTAATTCACTTTTCAGGGAACATGAATAATGTCGACAAATTTCGACCATAATTATGGTTTGTGTACTGTTTTTATTTGGAATGAAGGTTTAGAAAAATAGTCTGCCTTGCTTGAGAATAAAATAAGAGTGTAAATAATTAGGAAGGCCAAAGTTGCCTGCAATCAGAATAAAAAAAATACAAGTAAATATAAAAGCTTATCAACACATGCAAAATTAAGTTATTTTTAAAAAAACATACCTATAAACTTGTACAAACAAAACGAACTCTTATGCAATGACATACATTAATAATGTAAAATATACATATAGAAAAAAGATCGGCTAAAATAAAGGAAAAGCAGAATATTGCCTAATGGTAGTTGCCTATATTTATTGCAAGTGCAAGGGCTGTATATTCGGAATGGTACTAAGGTTTATCATTAATCATCTCATCGTAAGGCTTTCTAAACTTTTTACACGTAATTAGTGATGATAGATGTAGAGTCATTCTCAATTTACATTGGTAATACGGAGACCGATGTACGAAAATAATTGAAATCATAATTTATTTCAGATTTTGTTCTTGAGTTTATCAAATGAATTTCTGCTCATCCGGTTTCTATATGAGAAAATTTGAGATACTTGGAAAAAGTTGCCCAAAATTCGCATCATAGTTGACATAAAGACGGCTTAAAAATACTCATATTGGGTTTAATAATTTAACACAAAGGTACTCTTACAATGTACCTGTATTTTCAAGGTGTTTAATCTGCACAATAAATTTACTTGATTAGGTGCTTTAAATTAGCATTCAAATCATAAAGGACACATAGTAAATAATGGAAGCATAAAAGGGCTTAGTATTAAAGAAACTACGTAGTAATTAAAGTTATATGTAAAATAATATCATTAGCAGTTAACACTATATTATAAATGATATTAAAACACAATATTTGCAAGTGAACTTGATCATTCTCACTGACTTCATACTCGTAAAAAAATTCAATTGCGAAGTTTTACAATATTTTGTATAGTTCCTACAATGTTATACAATTAAATTCGTTCCCCATTGTAAGAAACTTTTATTTTATAATATTTATATAGTTCGTTTTAAATAAGATTAAATTGTGTATTGATGTATAGTCTCAAAAGAATAATTTTTTTGCGTCCATTTGCTGTCTGTAACAGCAGATATTTTGTCTTCTTGTTGCTTTGTATTCCATACATTTCTACGCTATCTGAGAAAATCGTCGTTTAATTTTGAAGAAATCATAAGATATTATGCATTTAAATATTCGTGAAAAAATAATAAAACACATCTAGATTTTCAAAATAAAAAATGGCTTGGATTGGCTAAGAGGAAAAGTGATGATGATTCACCGGTGATGGATTCAGGACAATCTACTAGCACTAAGAATATCTGAAAGAAAAGAAATATTGTTTGTAGAAAATGTAATGAAAGTTATTTATCATTTGGATTTACTTGGAATGGAGACAAATGGATCCTCAACCTCAATATGTTGTTTGCGGTGAACTGTTACCCAATCAAAGTATGAAACCATAGCTTTTAAAAATATTCTTGAATCTAAGCATGCAAATTTAAAGGATAAATCTGAAGAATGTTTTAATGGGAAATTATCGAAGTTCAAAATAGTAAACATATAATGAAAGGTTTTGTTAATTAGAAAGTCTAAAAATTGCCAAGCCTGATCAGGCTCACACTATTGGAGAAAATATTTTATTACCACTGGCTAAAGACATAGTTCTGACGTTATTCAAAGAAAAAGGGGCTAATGAACTTAATAACATTTCGTTATCAAATGACACAGTATGCCGACGAATTCATGAAACAGCAAATTCCACAAAAGAATAAAACACAGTGACTATTTTGCATTGCAACTGGATGAAAGTACTACTATTACGAACTTTGTTTAATTCTTAGTTAATAATTTAGAATCGAATGTACGTTTCGAAGAAGATAAACGAATTGCCGGTGAGCATTTATTTTGTGAATCTCTTCATGATAGAGCAACTGCATATGAAATTTTTAAAGTAACTGACAATTTTATGTCTGACAATGATATTCCTTGGAATTAATTCATTGCCGAATGCAGTGACGGAGTTCGGGTTTTTTAACATGAAAACATTTCAGAGTTAATTCTCAAATAAAGAAAGTCGCATCTGAAACTAAATTTACTCACTGCTCTATACATCGTGAAGCTTTAGTAGACAAAACAATCCCTGAAAGCCTGAAAATCGTTTTGAATCAAGCTATGCAAATTACTAATTTTATTAAAAGTTGACCTTTAAATTCAAGAATATTTATTTTTTATGCCAAGTGATGGACAGTGAACTTGAAACGCGTTTGCTATATTCTGAAGTAAGGTGGTTATCCAGAGGTAAAACATTGAATCGTCTTTTTGAATTTCGATCAGATATTAAAATTTTCCTCTGTGATTCAAAATATGAATTGCATATTCTTTCTTTAGTGGATTATGATTCACTAAAGAAGGAATATACAATTATTCTTTATTTAGTGAATTACGTGAATTCTAATTCACTAAATAAAGAATAATTCTTTATTTAGTGAATTATGGTTGGCGCGTTTAGCATATTTAGCTGATATTTTTGCAAACTTAAATGAATTAAATATAGGATTACGAGGACAAAGTGTTAATTTTTATACTATTAGAGGTAAAATAAATGCAACTTTTAAATGTCTACTTTGGACTTAATTCAATTAATCAAAATTATTCAGGAGTAATGACTAAGAGTTTAAGTGTCAAAAGCCATGCGTTTTCGAATAAATACTTTTTATACATTTTCTTTAATGTAATGCATATATTAACTTATTCCTAATTAGCTTAGAACTTATGGCCATTAAAAATCTTCTTTGATTAACAAGATCCTTTGCATATATACTTAATGTTTTTAAAAAAAAAATATCTGCAATTTTAATTAGATAGTATTCAAATTTCAACATTTTTCAGTTTTTCTTTAATTATCTTTCGAGCCCACCAGCGGCCGAGCGGTAAAGTCGCTGAACACTGGTAGTTCGATCCGAGGCGATCCGAGGTTCGAATCCCGCGAACAGGCTGGCTGCATGGGTGTTTTCGTGGTTTTCCCCATGTGTAACGTGTATACGAGCCAGTTTCCCTTAGAAAGTCCTCCACGAAGGCATCCCTCCCCTTAGGCAGATAGCCCTCGTGTGCTTTGCCATAATTAAATACACCACCACACCACACCACTTTAATTATCTTTCATCATTGTAAGAAGAGACATCGTTTGTTATCTTCTTTAGTTTACTTCCTAATTTATTGTAACATTATTTACATGAAGCATTTGTTGAAAATACATTTATGTCTTCTTTAAAGCTTGCATTTTTGAGCAAACTTAATAACAACAAACTTATTCTAGCAAATATTTAATAGTACATATTTCGTTTTCATAAACAGTTTAAAGAGAGAGATTATGCATCTTCAATATATTATATACTAATGCAATATTTTACGCAGAACAGAGAATATGAGACGTATGTTTCATTAAAATAACGTAATGCATTCAAAAAGAAAATTCAGTGAATTATGCTGAAGTACAAAGTGTCTTGCTTGCTTATACTGTTGTATGCATATATTGATACTTCAAATGAATATTTTTTCACTTTTATGCATATAAGCTTAGTTCCAGATATAAAAATTGTTCAAATAAATGCATTTAAACAAATAACATATTAGGAATAAATGCCAAATTCTCCTACTAATTATATGAAATATTTATGAGAAAATGTTATTGTGCCTAATGTAAAAAGAGGAATTTTGGAATTAAATACAATAGCTTTCTTTCACTTTAAACAGTAGACGAAAAAAACCAATTTTTTAGTTGCAAAACAATCTTTTTCATCAGTGCGATTTCTCGCTCCTTTTTGAAGTTAATGCAAAATATGGTTCACTCTTCAAAACGTAACATTTTAAAGCATAGAACATTTGAATAATTCATTGCATCTTTTTCCTCACTCTGCACAATACTTAGAAAAGAAAAAAAAAATTGTTATGCAACGCTTAACTGTGTTTAAGCGATAGACAAGTTAAGCGCATTAAATGTAAAATCAGAGACAAAGTTAAAAGGAATTATTGAAAAGCATTTTTGAATTTTAAATTGCATTACTTAGTATGTAGAGACATTAGATTATTTCGATGCGATAAAGGTAAAAATGAGTAGTGCCCTCGCCGGGACACGAAACCTGGACCTCTCGAATACGCGTCGAGTGTACTATCGTTATACCATGAAGGCATGCAGAAAGGAGGGAGAAAATAACTTATATATTCTCCCTTTTAAAGGGCGACTGGGGAAAACGGTACCCAATCGTCAGATCCTGTTGGTGAAGATTCATCATCCACCACCTTTTTTATTTCGGGGACCACTATAATGCTATTAGTCTTTTTTTAAGGCAGGAGACATGGAAAATGAGCAATACCCTCGCTGAGACTCAAACCTCTCGAATACTCGTCGAGTGTGCTACCGTTACACTACGAAGGCATGCAGAAAGAAGGGAGAAAACACCTTATAAGTTTATTTAAAGTATGCGATTTACATTTACATAGGTTTCATTACCAGTTTTAATCTAGAGCTTTCTAAAGTAATTTCACAAAATTACTGGTATAATAAACGTCTATGACTTGTCTTCTTAATTAGCTTAATTAGCAACAATTCATTTGGATCCGAACATTGTTCTTGTAGTTCTGTTAGACTAAGCTGCTTCTAGAAGCACATGTGCTTTCAAATTAAAGAAAGAAATTTCCGCTCTCATGATAACAGTATCATATTTGGAAGAAGAAACAACGTCGTGTTACACAGAAATAATTCCACAAGCTTTAGAGCTTTTAAAATACTCGCAAAATATGGATTTGTGGCTATAGTAATACATGAATGACGAACAGTGAAAGACTTTATCATGTCAAGAGATTTTTAGATGCATTGGATCAAAAAGAATTGATAGAAAAGCTAGAAGAAGGATGTGAATAGGAAGATGAAGAGCTAAAAGAAGTTCTAAAAGGCACGATGAATGTAAAAGAAGAGTTTTGGGACTTAAATAGTCAAAGATGCAGTTCGAACTTAACAGCGTTACACTTACGCATATCACCCTAGAGAATATTAAAATGATTTGAAAAATAAAAAAAATCATCAGATATGTTCCTCAAGAAAATATTAAAGCGTATACAATTTTTACATAAACCCTATCTTAAATAATATACGCTGAGACATTTTTTGGATTCTGATTTCATTTTAATAGTGTAAAAATCTTCCCCTTTTTCTTGTAACTATCGATGGTTTTCGATTATTTAGCCTACGCCTGCATTAATTAGCATCAATCATTGGATATCTCTGTTAGAAGACCAATTGACCATATAATGATTCGTATCTTGTAATTTTTCAGCCAGAAGTAATTATATTAGTAATTGACAAATTATATAAAAAAAAAAAAATAATAATAAGTGCTTCTCTTGGTAACTGTAGTTTAAACCCAATTTTCATTGCAAAATCTTAAACTAAATTTAAACTAAAGCTTAACTAAGTTAAAATTCTTTGAAAGAAGGCACTCGTATATGTTACACGTCGAACAACAATTATTAGAAATTCAAATAACAAAAATCACCGTTACTGTTTATGAATTTTTGAATTTTGAAGTTACAAGAGTGAAAGTGACGAAATACAAGCTTGTGGTTCATGCAATCCCAGGAAAAACAATAGACTAGAAAATTTGAAAAACAAAAACCTACTTGCTGGAACCATCTGTTGAAGAAAACTAAAGACAGTTATGAACTAATTTCTTTAAAAGTTGAGGGCAAATTCGGATTGGAATTTGGCTCATTAATTCGAAATGAAAGATTTTCATGAATATGTGTGTGTGTGATTATGGCAAAGCCTCGAGGGCTATCTGCTTAAGGGGAGGGATGCCTTCGTGGAGGACTTTCTAAGGGAAGATTTTCATGAATGTGAAACGCATCTAAAAAAATGCAATGGAAGATACTTTCTGAATAATTTCGGCTGCAGTAAAATGGAAAATATGATTCTTTGTCCAACAATTAGGAGCAACAGAAGATTTGTGCATTTATTTTCCCCTAACATATGCTTAATAATTTTAATTCAAAATATAAGGTTTACATATGTTTTAGTTGACCAGTGTATATTAAACTACAATGGCAAGGCATACAGTGCATACTCCAGAAGTTCATATCCGGAATGGGATCTTCAAGTATGAGGCTACGAATTTTATCGATAGTAGAAAACCCGAAAGTTAAATTACTGTCAAGTGCATGCAATTTTATAGCTAATATAGGGAAAGAAGACTACAGAATAACAACAGAATTCTTATAATCTTCTAAAACAAGAAAGTGCTCTTTGTTACGGTGACATGAGAAATTTTTAGTTGCTTGGTCAATTATACTCGGTAGAAAACCTCTGTCAATAACAAATGTTTTAAAGTAGTTTAATTTTTGACCAAGAGGTGAGTTGCAGGAACAAACTTGGAGTGCTGGAGTGCTCGGAAAACGAAAGAATAAAATGAAGCTAATATCTGTTTAGTCATATGACAGGGTTTTAAATGTGGTGAGGGCCAAACAAACGAAGGTTTACGTTACACAGTAGAACTAAAATTAGATGTATTTCGTGTGACCAAGATGTCCAGGAACAGAACAGATCTGGATATCTCGACTTCGAAAACAAACTGAAGAGCAGGACCAAAGCACTTCATTATTCAGAAAACTATTTTTAAATCTTCATTGTTACTGTCAAATAAAGTAAAGGTATCGTCAAAGTAGCGGAACCAAACGATTCCGCTACTTTGACGATACCTGAACTATACTACTTCAAATAATTTTATTTCATAATAGTATTTATATATTTATATATATCATCGAGAATAGGACTGAGAGCTCTTTCTATGGCTAATACGTAAGTTTAGTAAGGGAACTGAACTCCTTAATTTCATTGCACGTGAAATAGAATTCTCGAAATTTAGTTTTTGGTCATTTGAGCTCACCTTTCACTGGAACATTAGCTAAAACAGCTTAACAAAAGGAACTACGATTAAATCCATAGATGGTTCGGTTTGGTTAGGTTTATGGAGATTGCGGCAAAGCACACTAGGATCATCTGCCTAAGAAGAGGGATGCCTTGGTGGAGGTCTTTTCGGAGGGAAACAGGTTCTACACATTACACATTGGTAAAAACCACGAAAACGCCCATGCAGCCAGCGCCGTTCACCTACAATCGAACCCAGGTTGGAACTATCAAGGTTCAACAGTTCGGCCTCTGGCTGGCCTGGAATCCATAGAAGAAATATGTTTTGATTTATTTATAAACTTTATTGAAATATGATTAAGTATTGTTTAACTGACAAAGTTGAAAAGCTAGAAAATATATATTTAGCTAACGGGTAAGAGGCAGTACATAAACTTGATACGATGGTGAGAACGAAACTGGATATAATTTTTCATGAACTTTGAAAAGATTATATAGTCTTGCATAATTCGCAACAGGTGAGATAAACGATTTTTTTGTAAGTCAGAAGGATTTGTGAAGATTTAATTGCAGTTTTCATTTTTTAGAAAGACCTTAATTATGATTTGAAAATCGACCTAACGATGACAGTCGACATCTTTAACTGTTCTACAAAATATGGAGGATTTCAAGTTTATAACTAAACAAATAATGCACTTTGGACAACAATAAGTATATTTTACTGTTGCGCATCTGTGTATTCCTTTAAGGTATTTATTGATCTACAATGATCATGTTTTAAGAATTCTTGAAGCTAGTTGTCATACCGATTATTGATATAGGCACGAAAACTCGCCAAGTAACACTTAACTAGTTTAAGTGATATTAATTTTGCTGAACGCTTAAGGTGAGCCAGAATAATTAAAAAACTGTTAGGTTTTCAGTTTTTCATATACATTTATTTCCTATGGAAAATTATTTCGTTTGAAAAAATATACTTGTAACCATTAACTGAAGAGACAATCAGAGCTGCATTAAAAATATGCCTGTGAGTTACGCACGAAAAATGAGCTAATTGCAAAAGATAATATTTTCAACTTTTAATTACTTCGCTGTAAATTAAGAAACAGTTTTCGTTATAAAGAATGTTCAAAATTGGAAGCCGGGAAGAACATTAAGACCATTTCCTAATTTTACAAGAAGCTCTGTGGCAACAACTTCCAGAAATTTCAGAAACCGGTATTAAAAAAAGAGAAACAGTTCTGCGAAAAAATAGAGCGCGGTGAGTATATTTGTAGCACAGCTAAAAATACATTCACATCTATATGTTGCTTCACTGTGAAAGAGTTAAGAAAGTTGAGGTAATATTTGAACAATGAGAAACTGAGTGGTATTGAGCCAGTTGAAAAATTTCATCAAATATTCAGTGACCTTGGAATTTCTTTGCAGAAAAAAATAAGAATTTTGAGAGTTGAAATGCAGAAGCAAGTAATAACTTTACATATTGCCAATTCCTTTGAAAATAAATATAAACGACAGTATATTTATAATTACATCGTAACTAATACTAGAATAGAGCTTTGATTTTCGGTAGATTTTTACTTCAAACTTGTAATGAATTGCAAGAAATTATTTGTTTAATGCAAGATATTATTTTTTTTATGCATGTAAGCTAAATATGATACTCAAATTCCCCTTCTAAATTTTATTTGCTACCTGACGAATTAATAAATACTTTTGTGCTCAAATATATTGTGAGTTACAAACGTAATCAGTAAGTTCCAAACTACATTATCTGATTAAATTAGAGGCATGAACATTGCCTCTCATCTTAGAGATTTTGATATAGAATTCTAAATATTAACTTTGAAAAGATTAACATTTTAAAAATAAATATGAATGAATAACTATGAAATAAGTATTCCAATCTAAATTTAACGAGTGAATCAATTAAAGAATTTGGATTTACATTTCAAGATATATTTTCCATTTCAATTACTGCTTAAGGTGTTTTATTAAGTTTTTTAAATTTGTATATCAATTTTACACGAAAAGTAATTATAATTTGTAAAATTCAAACTTATAATAGCACAGTCAGAAATTTACTGCTTCATGCAAAATATGTAATCTCATACAAAATGTATAAAATGAAATGAAACTTGCTATACAAATAGAATAATAATTTTTGTATATGATGATTTTAACTTCAAATACTTGTGAATATCTACAGCCTAAATACTAGTAGGTTTAGTAAATAATATGGATACACTTTTTGGATAGTAATTTAAATTTATTCAATGAGTACTCGAAATCTGTCCCCCTTTGGTACTGTAGATCGCGCGGAAAGTAGAAAGCTTCGGTAGAAAGCTTCCAATTTATACTCATCGAGAAAGCCTTGGAGAGTCGAATACTATTTATATTTCACAAATTAATTTTTAATTTACAAGAGCCTAAAGGAACAGTGCCAGTGAAGAAATTATTTAACGTTAAGGCCAGAAAAATGTAGATAGCAAAGAATATGCATTATCCCGCAGGAAAATGACTTTTGATACAATCAAAAGATATATAGAACAAATAGCTATAGTACTTTGTCAATATATCTGCGTTTCACCATTGCTTGTATTCTCTAAACTAAAGGTGATTAATTCTTGACCTTAACACCTACAACTCTACATTAATGTGCATGAATCTCACTAATGACAGAAATAACTTCTCCGTTCTTCCGTCATCCCCAAACGTTTGCTCAGTAATTATCATTGCTAGGAAAGAATCAAGATGAACTGAACATCGTACTCCATTTACCAAACAGATTTGAGGACGATATGTGATATACTACTGTAAGTACTCCCATCAATGTTTTCTTATTATTAGCAATCTACGCGAAAGATGGTTTAACTGCAAAGCTGCCTTAGAGGCCGAGGTCAGAAGCTTGCTTGTGCACCGCAGCATCATATTCTTTCAGTATACTCCCAGTAGAATTTTAAAAGCTGAAAATTGTGGAGATTGCATGACCTGCATGAAGATGAATGTATTTTTTTGTCTACATATTTTTATGTTCATTTTCCTAGCCCTGTTTCAACCTCATGAGTCCAATTACTCAATTACTTCAATTGTCACTACACTTTGAGTCTGTTTCACAAAGACCAACATGCATACGACACAACACTCTGCTATATATTACAACAAAAGGTATTCTTTGATTTATGATAAGTCTTTATTAAACATTATGCGTGGATGTCAAATAAGCCATTTCCAGCCTTTGGTCATTATTGTGACAACAAAACATTGCCAAAAAATATTTCATTTTATTTCTTATTAAATATATGCATTCAGAATGACCCTATGTAAAACTAGTCAATGATATGAGAAATGAGATATGTAATTTAAGATGTCTGTAATATTCCTAGTAAGTGTTAAATTTATAAATGAACTGGGAAGCTTACTTGGATAGTTACTTGGCACCATATTGCATATTGAGATTAAAGTGATGTTTCATAAAATGAAATACCTTTTCCTTTCGTTTGACATTGAAATCTCCCATCATAATAACATGAACTTTGTATCTACAGTAAACTATTCATCGATCAATATGGTAGTCTCACATTATTTCATCAATGCACTAAAGGAGAACCTCTTCAAATCTTCCAAATTAACAGTTGTATGAATATACAAGGATGCCAGAATAAATCTTGACAATCCGATAACAATTACGTCAACCACACAAATATCGCCTACTTCTGAATCTTGTATTCTCTTTCACTGCTTAACGCTAACTTCTGTTGGTATACAATCTGCTATACTCGCCAAATTTCGATACCTCGCACACCGCTAGCTTAGCTAAGTAAAACAAAATACAGCTAACACCAACTGAACACACTGATTGACTACGCGCAACTGTGTCCCAGATGATCTTTCCATTCATACGCGATTGCACATGCGCACGGAGCTTTGACGTCACCAAAATTTAGCTATATTTGACGCGTTATATCATTTGCCCTAAATTTTTTATGTGTGGTTGCTAACATGCTGTTTCGTCTATCTAACGATGCATTCATATTAATAATAACATTGTAGGTTTGTAGATATAAACATTCGCGTACACCCGATAGCATTTTAATTTTTCCTTTCCCATCAGACCGTTATGGAAGAACGTAATCCTACGTTAAAAAAGGTCCTCAAAGGGATTGAGGAAAAATATTCGCCATTTATTGCTTAAATGTTTATTTTGTCTTACCGTTAAACTGATATAAAATGAAAATTCTAATAAAATAATCATTTTTTGGTATTTCTCAGGATCTTCATCTTGTTAATATTTATTCCTCATTTCCTTGAGTAAACGAAATATACCTTAGAATAAATTTTCCTTTTTAATTTAAAAAAATATTTTGAATGATTTTCAAAGCAATCCATTTTGATTAAGTTGGAATAAATTTATAATAGTTAAAACCATTTCAGTATAATACTCTGAGGCAGAAAAACTTCTTTTCATTAGGGAGATTTTTAAATGTTTTATTTCTTAAATTAAATGCGTTTCCACTAATTCATTTTTTATTTCCCAGTATTCTGCCTTTGCAAAGAAAAAGTGTATATCCTTTGTTATGGAGAATATTTTTTTGCTTACTGATGCAATATATTCGAAGATATATTTTTTTAATAAAAGCAGACAGATCATTTCTCGAAAAATATCAGAAATTTGCTCGAAAAATTCAGAATTAAATGAATTCAAATAAATTAACATTGTGTATTTAGTGTATTCAATCTACTTAAAAGCATATAAAAGTCTGTGCTGTTTTTAATTCAAAAATATTTCATCATAAATGAAAATTTCGCTATTTTATAGGGAAGTAATTAAAATTTATCATATATTTAGCATTAAAATCAAATTAATAGAAAGCATTTTTAGAAATAAGTTTTATGCAAATCAGTTTTCGTGTATGCATATGTGTCTCTTGGAATCTTTTACTTGTTAATATTCACCCTTCATTCTTTGAGTGAAGAAAATACCTCATTAGCAGAACAATACACTCCATTCAATTCTTAAAGAATTTTAATATACTTAAGAAATAATCTACTTCGATTATGTTGAAATAGATCTCTCATGTCGAAAATTGTTTTATTGTAGCACAAAACACGAAAACGCCACAATTTTTTTTTTTCATTAAGAGAATGGATTTTAGTTTTAAATATGAAACTATATAGATGTACTTTTCATTCATTCTCAGAATATTCAATAGTTTAAATCAAGTGCACGTTTCTCCCTAATATCAAATTAATTTATTTTCAGAAATTTATTTTGTTTTTCTGCTTGCTGCATATTGAAATATATTTCTGAAATACAGAAGAAAGTGCACTTCGAAAAAGCCCAATTTACATGAATTTTGTAAACGATGGTCACAGCATTCAAATCCGCTGTATCTGAATGCTGTAAATGCCCGCTTTACTTGATCATATACTTCAATTGCATTTTCAGAAAATTCTATATTGGGAATAAACAAGTACTTATTATTTTGTTTATTTAGAAATACCAATTTTTTTAATTGGAATTTTTATTTTTATTTAACTGGTTTTAACAGGAAATAAACAAAAGCCGTAATTTTTATTACTGGTTGAAACATGACCGTCTTCCTATTTTCGCCGTTAGCCGTCAAACATGCTTCACAGGTTCCATAAAATGCTCTCCAATCTAGTTCGTTTGACTACACACATCAAGAAATTATACAACAATGATTTGATGATTGATTTTTGTTTTGAATATTAATCGTGATCCATTTCTGGTTAATTAACCTTTTTTCGGAAAGCAATCATCGCAAGTACTCGGCACAGAATTTATATGTTGTAAGCTATTTAGTGCTGGATTTATGAAACTCATCTCATCTTAAGGTCATATTAAGGCAATACATGTTTCAAATGTATGTTATAATTTTAGTGCATATTTTGATCAGTCAAAACTGCGGCCATGTACAGTATTGGTAAAGTCCATTTCGCGCTAAATGATGTAGATCTTAAATTCTGAATCGATCAGCATTTAAATTTGGAAAAAAAGAAACCATTCAAAAGCCGAGATATAAACAAAGGTATTCTAAAGCGCCGTTTCCACTGGGGTTTATCTGAGCTAACGAAGTCGGTTCCATGTGTCGACTAGCTCCGCTGTGCCTGCAGTTCAGATTTTTCTACTTGCTATGGAGAAAAACTGGTTTTGGAGATGGGTCGACTACGTTAGTAGTGTGCGTCAGCTCAGATAAACCCCAGTGAGAACGGCCCTTAACGCGCCTTGGCGACATTTAATGATTTTTGCCTACTTTGTGCGATTTTGGAATCTGTATTCAGAAATTTGAGCATTGAAATTTGTGCATATCCACGCTTCCAGCACATATAATTGTGTTAGAAGTTCGATTTAATAAGTTTTTCAATTCAGAATTGGGCAAAATAAGACAAAATTTTCGGTGATCAAAATTGAAAGGTAACTTTTGGTCCCACTGGAAAAAATGACACTGAAGTTGGTGCACCAACTGACTTAATTCACTATTGTATTAGCAGTTAGAAATGCAAACAAATGGTGACATCATTAGGCGACACTTTTAAATTGTTGATAATTCTACAACTATTGCATACATATTAACTAAATTATAAAACTCTTAATCGGAATGTAAGAACAACATAATTCAGTCTCTTTTAAAACAGAAAATGTAGAATTTACCAACACACACATAAGAATAAAAAAAGGCAGAGCTCACAGAGCTGAGTAAGAGGGTAAGATGGTCCATATATAGAAATATATATATATACAATACATAGATATATATATGTATACGTTTGGTGCGGCTATTTGCATAAAAATTCATATCTACATGTTATAGCAGTCCCGTATATAAAATTTCAATGTTCTGCAGCTAATCGTTTTTGAGTAATGCGAGATACATTCATACATACGTGCGAACGTAGTACATATGTAGATACAGACGTCACGAAAGAATCCACTTTAAATTCATTTTGCAATCTGATTTGAATACAATAGGCATTTATTATTTTCGTACGTACAGAAGTCATGCAAAAAGATCGTCGAAATGGATTCAACAGCGGTCAGTAATGAAGTATGATACCCGAAACGTTTCGCGATTGCAACACTTCCTTGACTTCGTACAAGGAAGTAGAAACGCATTTTGATCTTCGTTTTATAATCCTATTTGAAATCTTAAAACAGTTTTAACTGAAGATTTACGAGATATATTAATTTAAGAATTCAAAAATTCAAATTAAAGAACTTAGTCGTATGTATTTAAAACAATGTGTTGAAAATAGTAATATAGTCACTTTACTTAACCTGTTCCGCCAAACTAAGTTAATGGCACTGCAGAGTTAGGAAGTCATCCTAGTCATTGCTAGCAATCTGACGGTTAGGCCGCCTTTCTACATTTTATATTAATCTGTAGTTTCTTGGATATAATTATTTTCATTCACTTGCTTCATTATCTCTAAGATGCCCTTGTTGCAGTAATAGTCCGTGAACAGTCTATTCACAGGATATGTGATGTAGTCGGAAGGAAAGAACTGCTGTCAAAAGTGCTCTGTCAGAGGGCAGGAGAGCAGGTAATGAAGTGCGTTAGCGTCTTCCCCGCGAAAACCGCAAGAACAGTTGACGTCCCGTCTGAGGAATCGTCTGTAATACGCTGGGAATTTCCCGTGGTTGGTATAGGCTTGGAGGAAGAGTCGGTTGCATTTGAGCCTCTTGAGAGAAGGTATTGGGAAGATGTTGTAAGTAAATCTTCTTGTCTCTTCTTCCTGCCATCGTGATGACCATGTCTCTTGAAATGCTGTCCTTCTGCGGAAAGCGGAACTTCCTTGTGAAAATAGTAATGCCAAACGACAGAGAAATTAGTCTATCAGAAGAAATATTATTGCGTCATAAATGTCGTGAGTAGAATTTTGCACTTAAATGAAAAGCATTTTTTAATCTTGCGAATGAGGCTTTCAACAATATTTCCCGCAAATGAAATGGCAGTGATCTCTGTTTAATTTAGGTATTAAATTCATGCCATGAAAATAAAGATAATACTCTAAGTCCAGTGTTGAAAAATAGTAAATGTCATATTTATATATATAAAAGGAAGTGTCTGTGTGTGTGTCTTTCTTTCGTGTTGCGCATAAGTTAATTGACCAACGGCTACGAAATTTTGGTACATAGGTCCATCTAGACAAGAGCCAGTGCACCTCAAAGCGAGTTTTTCAAAATTCGGATGAGTTTTTTTAATTCTATGTTTTTTTGGTGAAATCGTATCAAATCGATAATTCAACAGCAACAATGGCACGCAACTATTGTTGCTGATATATCACTGACATTGTTGATAATATCTGTTGCACTGTTGCCAATCGGAAAAATGAGGGAGAAAATTCTGCGCAATTTTTAAATTTAGTGTTTCGCTTGGATACTGGATGATTGTCGAGACAATACAACCGGAAGTTAGTTAAATCATTTGTTAGGATAATTAATATTTGTATTGAAATATTGCTCATTTCAATGTATTTTTTTATATGTAATACATTTTTATTGAGATTTGCGGGTTTTTTGTTGTTGTTTTTGTATAAAGTTGTTCTGCAGAGTAAAATTCTGTGCAGTCTTTAAATTTAATGTTCGGTGTTCCCTTCGGGCATTTTCCCGTTACATTTAAACGCCAGACGAAGTCTGGCCGCGTAGCGGCTAGTGATACAAAAATTAACCCTGAAAAAAAGTGATATAGTCCATGCAAATATAAATTACATGTTTGGCTGAAACTGGCTTTTCCAAAATTAAGAAAGCGGCAAATACTTTGGATGACATAAAAATGATAGCAGAGACCATGTACGAAAATACAAAGCGTCAGAGATTTAGTGGTTACAGATAGAAGAACTAAAGATTAGGGGAGATGAGACTAAGATCAAATATTATTTAATATCCTATTGCAGTTTGTATCCGGCGGGTTATTACATTTCAAGTCTTCATTCATTCTTCTATCTCGTTATCGAAATTCAGGGTAGTGAATTATTTGCTTAGACTGACATATTTTTTCTATAATGCAGTTTTTATGCATACCATCTTGTCGTACTTCCCTAAACTAACATACTATTTAAAATCAAATTCATATTTCCCTGCAGCTATTGCAAAGAACAAAAAAGGGAAGTTCAGAGCTGCATGTTATTACAGCATTCGAAACACAACTCTAAAGAAAAAACATAAATCTCATTGAGATTTGTGTTTCTGGCTCTTTTTACTTCCTTGTACGAAGTAGAAAGGAAGTATTGTAATCGCGAAAAGTTTCAGGCAGCATATTTCAACGAAAATATCCATTTTGACCGCTATCGAATGCAATTTAACGATGTTTTTGTGTGATATCTGTACGTAAGGACAGAATAAAATACTCTTTTCCTCCAAAAAAAAAATTATAAAACTGCTTTAAAATGAATTCTGAAGAGAATTTTTCTTGGCGTCTGTAAGAACGTATGTACGTACGTGCGTACGTACTTACGAACGTATCTTGCATAACTCAAAAACGAGTAGCCTCAGAACGTTGAAATTTTGTATATAGGACTGCTGTAACATGTAGATGTGCACGTCGTATTTTGGTTGCAATCGGCCGCACCAGACGTATATAAATATATTTATATATATATCTACTCTGTTACCCGGCTTAGTGATCTCAGTTTCTTTACTCGTATATAATTGTAAATTGTACATTTTTTGCTTTAAAAATGATTGAATTATGTAGTTTGTATCTTCCGGTTAAGGTTTTTATGCTTCTAGTAAATCTGTATGCAATATGTTTAGAATTATCAACAATTTTAAAGTCGTTTAAGTGCCGCTAAGCCTTTTTTTTTTATTGCGGCCATTGATTGTTTACATTTGAAACAGCAGACTAGTGGATTTTTTGCCAATCTAGAGAAACTTAGCTAATGGAAGAAAGGCCTTTTTAGATTTCAAAGACGTATTTCAGCTCGATTACGTGAAGACTTTTTTTGTTTCCTGAACTTTTGACCAAAATTTAAATTTAATATTGTGTAGAATTACATCGCCATTTTTACTGATTAGTAAGACCTGAGCCAGAAAATAAGACACCATTTTCTCGTTCAACTCATTACCTTCTACAAAGTTTGCACATTTTACACTTCTTCCAAATTTCCACCAATAGTCTAATGCCTAGAAAGTGCGGACTTTTTAATTGTTTTTTTTTTTTTTTTTTTTTTTTTTTTTTTTTTTTTTTTTGTTCATTTCTATTTGTCAACCACTGTAGCTATCCTAGTTTGGAAACCACTTTTTCACTTTCTGGTAAACCAATAAGCGGTGTTGGAAAAATACTTAGGCTACCCTTTTTTCGCATGCATTCTTTCAACAGTCGCCATTTGATTGTCTAGAATAGAAATTTACAGAAACGTTTAGTTTTACATACTTTTACACACTAGTAGTTCCAACATTAAATTTTATTTTGTCCACTTTTTAGCAGTTCTAAGGTATTTCTCCCCCCTTCCTAGCGAGCTTTCGTGGTGTATTGGTTCTGCAGGCTGGGCAGTATTCCAGAGGTCCATGGTTCGATTTCCGGCGATGGCGTTTGCTCATTTTTCATCTTTCCGGCTTGTCTAATTAAACTAATGTCTCTGCACAGTTAAAATTTGTACCCAAAAAAGATTTTTTTATTTATGTAAAATTGCCATTACCTTCTTCATTGTTTTTAGGTTATATTTCCAATATTTCATAATGGCATATATATATGTTTGCCTCATTTACCAAACACATAAATCTGTAATTCAGCACAATTCTGTGTTTACTAGTATTGTATTTCCTATTTTCTTTAACACATGCAGTACATAACACTTCGTAGCCTGATTTCAAGAGGTCATAATCAAGCGGTAAAATAACCAAACATTGGTAGTTCGACCTGAGTTTCAAATACTAGAGATACCCCAGCTCTTTCTTTCTCTATACATATTTACTGCAGAAAAATGCATTTGGAAAACTTAATTTATGAAGTAAAAATATTCTTAAAATTTATTCTTTAAAAATACTGCAAAGTTTTATTCATCTGTAATTTTCACTTTTACCTTAGCACATCTCTTTACAAATTCCTTTAATAATAAAAAATAAGCAAAGAAATTAACTCAATTTCTATGATTGATACCTTGGTGCAAATTATACACAATTTTTTTCAAAAACATAGAACTTTACTAAAACAGTTTATTGATATCCGTATTTATTTATTGATATTCATAATTTATTGATATCCATGTGTATTACAGAATTTTCCTGAAAGTACCAACTACTATTTTTAATACGTCTATTCCGGAACTACAGTACCGAATAATCGCTTGCAGGCCTGTTAACTACATTAAATTTTTTAGTCTAGATCAGACACCGATTTTTATTATCAAAGAAAAGTGTTAAATCAAAAACAGCATTAATAGATGCAATTTATAAGAAATATAATGCGTATGCTTTACATTTATCTAGTGTATAATATTTTATAACACTATTTGCTCTATTATTGTAATTAATGAAAAATTTTCCAATGCTAATATGTGTTTAATAATACCTTTACTTTCTCTGCTAGCTCTTGCCTTTTTAACTGCTAGTCAAGAAAATAGCCTGCTTATTATACATTTTTTGCTTATTCTTGTGATATGTAATATTTATACTTTTTTGTTTATATATTTATACTTATACTTTTTTATTTTTATATTTATACTTTTTTGTAATATTTATACTTTTTTGTTTTTCTTTTCCTGGCTTCGAAAAGTAAAACTAAATAACAAAACGTAACAAAATCAAATTAGTAAATTATTAATTCAACATTGTTCAACGTTGTTCAACATTATTAATATATTATAAAAATTATACTCTCGACTGCAAATAAACTTATCTACTAGTAATGCAAGTTTTATAAAAATGGACGTTTACTTCCTTCAAAGCAAGTCTGAAAGAAAAATTAAAAGTTATAAAATTTTCCTAAATTAATGAACTTTTATTAATGATAATAAACTAATAATAATTATTCATTACTTCTATTTAAGGATTTTTATGTAATTCTCTATTTATAAATGCTATTTTCGATGAGTTTTCATTGACTTGTCTAAGTATTTTGTTTAAGCGGTATAAGTCATGGTACCAGAGAAGCTAGACATCTGTAAGTCTACTGTGTACCTAATTAAATAAATAAAGTAAATATAATTCCACAGACTTTTCCATTTTTTGTCAAACTCCTATATTTTTTAAACCTGCTATTCCAAACTGTTTAATTGTTTTACATAATGTTAGCTTCAACAGGAATTCAAAACTTTCAAAAATTATAAATTTGTTTCTACTGAACGCTTTTATACGTGCTTAAAATGAATCTACTATTCGACGGCTATAATTTTGTTTATTTAAATGCATTTCATCATTTAATTAAACATATTGTATTCAAACAAGCTCTTGAAAAGAGCAAAGAAATTGCATAAGCATCCTGCATATCAAAAAAGAAACTTTGTTTTAAGAAACTAACAAATTGAATTGGGAAAGCTTCTTAAGCAACAAAAATAAGGCGGAGCCCACCATAAAAAGCATCGCTGATATTTAATATTCAAAAGGGAGGTTTTTGACTTTGAATGGAGCAAAGATGGAGGGTATAAAAATGGATGTCTGAAATTAAAAGCTTAAAATCACTTTTAAAAATGACTGCTTTCTCTTCATGATATTTTAGTTCTTTCATTTTTGAATACTCTCTAAAAAACTTCGATCTCAAAGAAATGGACTTCAGCTATATTTTAGCAAAATGGGAAATAAAGTAAGGGGAAAACACTGTTGGCGTAAAATATAAAGTGTATGTCATCGGTCAGAATGATGCAACTCTTTTTAAAGATGTAACAAGGACATTAGCGCATATAATTTTCTAGAGGTAATAAAAAGAGTGTCGAATTTTATGTGTGTTCCTTTATTACCTTTGCCGTGTGTAATGTATATTCTAAAAATGTTAATATTACAAAACACTAAATTGTAACACAGATTCTCTGAAACCTTATAAGGTATTTACTCCCTCCTTTTCGCCTGCCTTCGTGATGTAACAAAAAGCGTGTTCGACGCGTAACCGAGAGTTCCAGTGTTCGAATCCCAGCAAAAGCATTGCTTTTTTTTTTTTTTTTTCATGTTTCTTTCCCGGTTATAACCTACTGCCTCTACAAACTGCACCAACATTTTTGAGTAAGTGGTCATCTTTTTTAAAGCAAGTTGATGTTACGAATACGTAAAGAATTTAACTTGCTAACAAAATGGCGTGTTAGGTCTAAAAATAAGGATGAATCCAACAATAATAACAACAATAATAATAATTATAATGATAAATATGACTTGTAAGGTTCGGTGTTATTAATTAACCCGTCATTTTATGTTCCGGATCTGGACTGTCACTTCTCTCTTTCCGTTTTCCAGCCAGAATGCATTTTAGTTCGCGTATGTTAAAGGTAATGGTTTCGAGATTGTAAGCAGAGCGTGTTCTGCTTTTCGTGTCCACTTTATTAAGTTGTTATTTTAGATAAGAGTTCTTATCTTCGGCCTTGCATTATAATTGACAATAGTTCGGTTATGGTTAAGCCACCTTCGCCTTAAAGTGATTGTGTAGCCTTTGACTACTAGTTTGTTTAAATTTAAAATTTACATCTGATTTATTGTCATCTTGCCATAAGCGGATGGTCGAATCGTAAGCACAAAGTGGTCCTTCTGTTCTTATTTAGTTTTAATAAAGTTTCCTTTGCACCCTTCCGAAGATTTAGTTGTAATTTTAAGCGATAAATGGATTAACGTCTACCAAGAGTTTTGTCACTTTTGAATGATTGCAAAACTAAACTCTACAGGGTGAACGTATTGAGCAAGCAAAACTCCAGTTGGCTGATAAAAAGTTTACTAAACTTATAAATATTTTCCTTAATTCATAATATTAACTTAATTTACAAATTTAAACCAGGTAATATATCATATTGAAACAGTTTGAGAGCCTCAAAAACATTTTTATATTCAATGACAACAGCTTTAAATGTTCCAAAGCAAATTATAAGTTATTTCTCCCACCTTCCTAGCCTACCTTCGTTGTGTAGTGGTTCTGCATGCTGGGACGGTATTCCAGAGGTCCGTGGTTCGATTCCCGGCGAAGGCGGTTGCTGATTTTTCATCTCTCTGGCTTCCAAAAAAAGTCCTAATGTCTCTATAGTGGCACCCGAACTAAAAGAGTGTTGGATGAGGATTCTCAACGCTCAGGATTTGGTAATTGGGTTCCCAAAACCCCAGTTTCCCTTTAAAAGGAGAAGTATAAGAGGTATTTCTCCAGCATTCTTAGTATGCCTTCGTGGTGTGGTGGTCTGCACGCTGGGCGCTTATTCCAGAGTTCCGCGGTTCGATTCCCGTTGAAGGCGTTGCTCATTTTTCATCTTGCCTGCTTCCAAGAAAAATCCTAATGTCTCTACAAGTGGCGCTCGAGGAAAAAGGGTGGTGGATGATGATTCTCCTCACCCAGGATTTGGCGATTGGGTCCCCTAAAAACGCCAGTCTCCCTTTAAAAGGGGTGTATATAAGGTATTTCCGCAGCCTCTCTAGCGTGCCTTCGTCGTGTAGTGGCACGCTGGGCCAGTATTCCAGAGGTCCGTGGTTTGATTCCAGTCGAAGGCGCTGCTAATTTTTCACTTTGCCTGCTTCGAAAAAAATCCTAATGTCTCTACAAACTAATAATTAGTAACAGATATTGGCCTAAATAACCTGTGCCAAGTAAATTTACGATAGCGTATTTTCCAGAATCAAACACATATTCTTCGCTGATTCATTTGCGTAGTTTACCAATATCATTCTTCCGGACCTTCAAAGCTACAGTACAGCAAATTTATTGGTTACGTCAATTTTTGTTTTTGATTCGTTGTCGACACGTTAGTATTTTGGCATAGCTTCTTTAGATTTAAAGTATTTTATTAAAACCATAGCTGCCTGTGGCAATATGGCAAAGCATATGGCAAAAGAAAGATCAATAAGCTGAAAGCAGTCTCCTCTTCTCAAATATTGTGCATAAAATTTATGAGTTTCTTAATCAGTCAGAAGAGCGATTAAACAAAGAATTACATTAAAAGACATACGATATAAAATAGGAAAATTAATTTCTCCATTAAAAGACACAGGTGACAGGTGACGGAGGACGGGGACGCCTGGCGTATAACATAGGTAAACAGGCATATGTCCCACGTCCTCCACTATCTCGAAGAAGCAACTCGCTGGAGCCCCGTGAGGCTGCACCGGGAGTTTACATGGCCATACAGGTGATAGATGTCGGGTAGTTTTTACATAGGATGTTGTTAATAACACAAAGTAAAAGAAAATAAAGGATAGCATTAAAACACTAAAACACTCATATAAGCTGAAACACATAGATATACAAAATTAAACGTAAAAACATAAAAACACACTCGTAATTACGTAACATAAAGACATAAAAACACACACGAGAATACATATCATGACACATAGAATACATATGGAAACACGTAGAGCACATAAATGCAAATATTACACACAGAAGAAACATATGAGACATAGTAACGTGTGCGTAAAGCAGTAGCGCTGTGCGGAAATATGCTCAGTTCACATAATACATAATGTACATACTTTCATTAGGGGCTTCTGTTGCATGAATTACATATTTCGTTGCATACACTACATTCGTGCATTGTACGGATATTATATATTTCGATTTACGATAACACATCATTCCATTGGGTGCCCAGTGCTTTACACTGATAAACATGTCAGTAACATTATTTCTGCAAGTTGGTGGCTATTGAAAGCAGATGTTAACACGAGGCTCGAAATTGAATGTGGAATGTGTATTACAGAATGCGTACACACTGCGAATATCTAATCGTTGAGTACATTGTCTGCAGTACCATGCTACTGTGGCTCGCAAATGTCTTGCCCTAGGGCGTTGATTTGCTGTACAACTGCGCAGATACTCCTTATAGCTGGCGGGTGTTTGATTATGAAACGATAGTAAAGTGTTCTATCATTCGTTGGATGTGGTAAGTGGTGGTTTGTTGTTAGACCGCAGTCAAATAGGTAGTGCTCGGGAGAACCTAGCATGCCACAGACACAATTGTCAGATGCTGAGATGCCATGACGCATAAAATAAGATGGAAATGGGCCATGACCCGTTATGTACTGTGTCAGTGGGGCTATTGTTATAAGACGTTCCGTGTCTACCTTTGGTAGGAAGTTATACGTCCTTCTCCCTGTGTCGCAACTATTCCATTCTTCTTGCCACTTTTCTTTACAGATATTACGCAGAGTTTTCTTGAGGTGTGAGACGGGAGTAGGGGCTCTTATAGTTTGAGCGTGGATGTTGTTGGCAGCCTCATTAGCCAGTCGATCTGCGACGTCATTCCCTTCGATGTCGGAGTGTCCTTTCACCCATACCATGTTAAAGCGGGCTTGATAATTATTGCGTAAAAGTTGCTGTATATCTATGATGATGGGTGAAGTGTGGTGATGATCCCTGAGTGCGTGTAGCACTGACATGCTGTCCGTGTAAAAAGTCGCATTGGTAAGGGAAAGGTTGAGGGCATGTCGTAGCGCATTAAATATTGCTAGTGCCTCTGCTTGGAAGATACTATTGCTGTTAGTGAGATGTCCTTTCCATTCCTTTACTAGTGTGCCATGTTCGTAGTGAGCAAACGCGCAGCCCTGATCATGTTTTGATCCATCAGGGAACAGTTGTGTAATCGCAGAGGAAGTGTGTTGTCTGGAGTGCGATTGCTGATGTTGGATTTTGACATGGATCCCTCTACCTTTGATGGCAGGGTGGATGTGTTGCACACTGCCAGGGAGTTCATAGTCTGTCGTTCTGAACGTAATTCCTGCATATGTGGCTTCTTGTCTGTGATGGGTGATTCGTACATAGGTAGCCTCTGCCTCTGCCTTTATGTGTAATGGCAGCAGGCCTGCAAGTATCGTGGCGGCGCTGGACGCTGTTGTGCGATAACCTCCACAGATGTTTAATGCAAACGGCCGTTGAATTGTGGTCAGTAGCTTGGTCTTTCGGCTGCTCATTGGTTGTGCCCATATGACTGCTGCGTAGAGAATTATTCTCTCTGCCACTGTCAGATATAATAGTTTCCTGATATGGGGGTTTTGTCCCCAATTTCTCCCTTGAAATTGCCTGACTTTCCTTGCGATGGTCGATGTTTTTGTACGTATTTCTTGGAGGTGCGGTAACCAGGTGAGTCTTTGATCCCAAGTGACTCCTAGATATTTAATCGTCTTCGTTATTTTTAAGTTCTTGCCCAGTAGCTTTATACATGGACGTCTTGTGGGATTTGTGCCAGGACGTGGAATTACGATGGCTGCGGACTTTTGTCGAGAGATGATTAACTTAAGTTTATTGCATAGGTCCGTGAATATCGAGCAGGTTTCTGTGGCATTCCGTTCCAGTTCATCTCTTGTGCGGCCAGACACCAGAAGAGCTACATCGTCGGCGTATGCTATGATATCTGTGTGCAAAGGCCATTCATGTTGTAGTATGGAGTTAAAGGAGATTATCCAGAGCAACGGACCGGCGCAAGAGCCTTGTGGACACCCTCTTTCCTGCCGCTTGATAGTGAGGCCATTGTTGTTGGCTACTATGAGGCTACGTGCATGTAGATAGTCCGTGATGATGTTAAAGATGTTTTTGGGACATTGTGCCTCTCTAAGAGCTTGCTTTATAGCAGGCCACCAGAGGGTGTCAAAGGCGCTTTGCAGGTCCAGGGATATGAATGCCGTGTGAAGATTTCTGCCTCTATTTTGTTCTATGCTATCTTTAAGATGACTCAGGGCATGCGTGGTTGACAAGCCAGTTCGGAACCCGTATTGCCGTGGGCTGAGGAAGTTGGTCTGCTGGAGATGGAATTTAAGTCTGTTTACCAGTAATTTTTCATAAATTTTTCCCAGAGACGAAAGTAGGCAAATTGGCCGAAACAAGCTTGGGTCATCTGGGGATCTCTGCTTCTTCAGGAACAGGACCACTTCTCCTTTTTTGAAAGCAGTAGGGAAGATCTGGTATTTTAAGAGCTTGCCGAAATATTTCTCGAAGAAGGTAGGGCGGGATGTGTAAGCCACCTTTATTATTGCATAGTCTAGACCGTCTGGCCCCGGAGCCTTTTTTATGGGAAGAAAACGGAAGATTTGCTGTATTTCAGCTGAGTCGAAGGGTATGTCGTCTGGTGTGTTAGGAATGGAATGGTTGTCCCGTATCTTCTGTTGTTCTGTTGAGTCATCATCCGGGTTATCTGCTAGGAAGATTGCATTAAGGATAGCAGATGCTGTGGTTTCTGCAAGATTGGTGTTGTCTGAGTTATTGGCTGATTGGGCATAAAGCTGGTCAGGCTTGTAAACTTTATTTGTAGCTAGTTTATGCAGGATTCCATAGACGTTGGTATTAGCTGTGCAAAATTTTCGCCAGCTATTGACTTTGGCTCGTAGTATGCATTTTTTATAATGCGCTCTTTCCCTGCGGAATGTGGTCAGCAATGCCATTTTGGTGCCTTCGTCCATTACACCTCGGAGACGGCTCTGCACTTTTGCCGTAATTGGCGTAGTTCTTTAGTCCACCAGCATATGCCTTGTATGCGTTTAGCAGTGCGAGTCTTCAGGAGCTTGTCGCAAATACATCGCAATGTACTGAGGAGATGATCTGTATAAGTGTCTAATTCCTCTGGGCTGTTTATTTGGTTTATTACTTCTTCTTCACTCTGTAGGGTATCCGAGAAAGCCTTTGTTAATGCACGCAGTTTATTGCCTGGGATCTTGTAGCGCTTAAGGATAGTGATGCTTGTGTCGGTATTAATTGCAAAGTGGATATATTTATGATCAGAGCAACTCTCGTCGTCTGTGACCCTCCAATCTGTTATATTGTTGGCTATGTTACTTGTAGCTATTGTTAAATCAGGCCATCCTTTGTTGTATGAGTTGTCGAACGTCGGTGGGGCATTCTGAGTATTTATTAACTGTAGATTGGCTGTCATTATAAATTCTTCTAACGCTGTTCCTTTCGGTGAGGTATCTGGGTATCCTCAAATGACGTTGTGCGCATTTAGGTCTCCACTTATTACGTGAGGAATGGTAGTATGTTTTCTGTGTATTTCTGCAATACTATCTACTGCATTGCTGATGTCTTCTGGTGGAGAGCTGTAGACGGATGATAGGATAATCTGGGAGTTATTATAATTCAGAAGAATTGCAACATGATCTCGTGCCTGCTTGATAATGAGTGGAGACCATTGTGGATTACAACAAATGATCGCCGCTCTCGGGGGTAGTTCGTTAAGTTGCGCTTTCCGCTGGAAGATCTTCCATGAGAGTGGTAGGCAGGCTATTGCGCCATTTCTGCAGTAAGGCTCTTGGAGAAGAATGATATCTATCTCATGATCGAGGACATGCTGCACTAGTTGCGTATTAGCTGCTTCTGCCCGCTGGAGGTTAATTTGCGTGCATTTTATGGAACCTGCTGAAGAATGAGTTAGAATCAGGTTGACTGGGTTGTCGATATTTGTCGGTAGGATCTCTTGTGAGAAAGTGTTGCTTTCTTCAGACGCATTAGGTAGTAACATAGCATTGGTAGGCTGCTGAGATGTTATAGCTTTAGTATTGTGTGTTGCAGCGTGTGTTGTAGACGGCTCTCTGGTACATCGGCCATTCCGGGTGGTATGCCGGATGTTCAAAGTAGTAGGAGGTGCCGTTGCGGTAGTTACAGTCCCCGCAGTTGATACAGGCTGGTGACTCTGCTTGACAGACTTTGGTGTTGTGCGACCCAGCGCAGAAGGCACAGAACTGTTTCTTGCTGCGGCAGAGATCCTGGGAGTGCCCGAATTGCTGGCATCTATAACATCTACGGATTCCCAAGAACTCCGTGATAGTATGAGCCTGCCATGTTGTGAACAGACGTCTGATGTTGATGGCGATTCCAAAGCTCTCCGTGGTACACTCGAGGACCCATTTGACTCTGTTTGCTCGGCGCTCTTTAAGTCGGAACAGGGGTTTGTATACTCTTGCTGATAGACCTGCTGTTGCGCTGAGCTCTGCGATGAGCTGTTCTGGTTTAACATGTTCTGGAACATTATGGATGGCTATTCTCGGCTGCCTCTTTTGCCTGAGACGAACCTCTGCCTGGACCTCAGCTTTTTTGATGTGCTCCTGTAACTTGAGTACCTCCTCGTTTGTATTACAAAAAACTTCTAGTCCGCCTTTTGGAGCCGGTTTGATAGCGTTGACGACAACTGGGATCTCACTAAGTGGAACCTTTTCTTGTAACTGTGTTCTTAGACCACGTGGATGGATACTCCCTAAAGGGTTGATGATCAGACTGGGTTTACTGAACTGTTTAAGCACTGCCGCAAAGGTTGGTTTCTGGGGCACAATCGCTGATGGTGTTGTCGCTGACTTCAAGTGGCTATGCCTTTCCCCTGTGTTCCTGGGAGCCTGCGTAGTTGCTGTTACTGGCAGGGAGTCCGTGTTTGTACTTGAAGTAACCACCTCAGGGTAAGGGGTGTTAGTGCCAGTGGTACAGCGCGGGATTACAGAAGTGTTCACGTCTTTGTTGACTACCACTGTTCCACGTAATGCGATGTCCCGAAAGATCTCTAGAGTGGCTATGAGGCGTGGTAATATATTTTTATTACCTCGAACTGTATTGGCTATTTGTACGCTCTCGTCGAAGACCGCTTTTATTTTTCCTCTATATGAGAAGTCAGTTGAAACTAAGTGATTTGGCAAATCTGGATCACTGCAGTGTGTGGAGGTACGCATTTCAGACATACTGCATTGACTCTATTGTATGAAATCACTAATGATAAATAAAAAATATATAAATTATTCTGCTATTCCACAGAGTCACTAATTACTATTGGAATCTTTAAAATTATGCACTAAGTCTCTAATTTCACTGTGTAGACTATCTCACTGAATGCTGTAGAAATCTCTATATTATGGCAATTAGAGGCACTATACTGAGCACTAAATTATGGCACTATAACAAGGAACTATCTTAAGGCACTGTAATCTCTGTATTAAAGCACTGCTGTTGAAGTCTTATATTAGGAAGCTGTTGAGATCTCTATATTAAGGCACTGAGTCTCTAATTCACTGAATACACTAAATCACAAAGCCACTGCATAACTGTAGTTCACTTGAGCAGTGCTTAAAATTGAGCCCGCAGGAAGAATTACAATGTAAAGTGCACACAAATTATCACTTGCGCAGAACTTGAAACTGAGCACGTAGTGAGAGTTACAGTACACAACACAGCAAATGTGTGATGGAAGTAATTAATTATTAATGCACAAAAGTTTCAGTAAGCACAATAAATAGCAGTACACATGATATTTTGTAAGTATACACATATATTTAAGTGATAAACACGTAAACCGAGAGGTTGTAGTGGTATGCCAGAGGCCCGAAGAATGTTAATAAGTCAAAGATAGCAAAGAGAAGAGATGAGTGATGAAAAATGGGGGAGAATGTAAGGAATAGCTGAAACGTGAACAGAAGGGGAATCGCAGGTGCAGAAAGAGTAGTAATAGGAGAGCCTGGACCTTAAAGAGGTTGCGGGTTTACAACAGGAAGAATGTGGAGGTGTTTCCACTAGAGGAAACTGTAAAAAAAAAAAAAAATTCTTAAAATAGTTGCAAAAATTGCTCGAAAAAAAAAGGATTAATTAAAATATAAAAAAAAAAAAAAAAGTGTGCGGAGGGTTGGGGTGGAAAGAAAGAGGGGGTCAGCAAAAGAAAAAAAAAAAAAAAAAAGAAGGTAAAGTGTCAAGAGGGGAAAATGAAAAGAGGGCGCTATCTAATGTAGTTAAGGATAAAACTTAGAAATTAAAAGGGAATAACAGGATAACAAGGGGATGAAAAGAAGAGTTTGAGGCCGCTAAGTTACATAGAAGCGAAGTTATCAGAGAAATAAAAAGAAGGGGAAGTCAGTTAAAGGGGGAAAGAAGAGGGGAAAAGGCTTGAAGACAGCTTAACTAGAAAGTCATAGAGGAAATAAAATTAATGCTGGACTGAGAACTTATACTACCCGTAACTTAAACCACAAAATACAGACATTTTAGTAGGAGAAAGAGAGAGAGGAAAAAAAAAAAAAAAAGGTTAGAAAGTGCAAACACAAAATTATTAAATTTATATCAATAGTCAGTAATTTATAATACAATCAGTAAATTTCATTAATCAATAAATTTACATCTATAAAGTATAAAAAGACTGTAACATAAACATGAATGGGCGAATAAATGACAAAGTTGAAGTTCGAAACATAAACAAAGCCGCGCGGTAAAAAGTTCTAATGTCACGGGTGTCAACAGGTTCTGTGCCAAGCGCGCATGCGCTTTGTAGGTGGAGGGGAAAGGTCGTTGTTAATATGCTAACCCTGAGGGGCTTCTTGAGAAAACAACAACCTTGCAACCCCTGCGTCGAAAAATTCGACTTGGAAGAAGTTAGTAGGGGGGAATACGAGTTACGGATTATAAAAATAACACAAAAGTGTGCATAGCAGATGAACTAATAAACATAAATTCAAAGCAAGGGTACCGAAATAAAGAGTACAAGAAGACCTACTTTGCCGAGGATAAATGATGATGATATTCCAAATAGAAGCCGGGATATCCTAGAAGAAATCCGCAAAAATGACACTTTATGGACTCTAATTAAAATAATTATAACTCTGCTTAAACACACACCACAAACACAATTCTTGCACCGTTAGAAAGCGGAATGCGCCAGCTTTCTCCAGATATCTGTGTTGAGAACAGAAGGCAATTTGGTCGCGAGTAATCACTTAACAACGACGAAGCATAAAGCAGCACTTCATTTTCTTCTTCCGGTTCTTCATTCAAAAACACAGGCTCATGTGTAGACAATGGATGAGAATTTAAAAATTTCAATAACTCCGGAATTATAAGACGTAGGAACACAAATCAAGCATCAAAATTTGTAGCTTGTTGAGACCTTTACGATGTTACTAACCTTGTAGACACACGACAAATATTACCGCGGTTATAACTCGTTCAACGAGGAGCTCCTAACACACTGCTGCAGCGTTGTCACGGGGCAGGGTCCCATCTTCCATTAAAAGACACAGTATTGCTTTGTTATTCTTAGGTATCAATCGTTTTGGTATGAATATCATTGATTACAGGTTTTCAGACTGCAAAACTTTCATGTGGCTCTCAGTAATTTAGGAATGATATATTTCACAAAGATGTTTTCGAAACGTGTTATTGTTTTAACAATGAAAACGAAAAATAAATGAACATTAAATTTAGGAGAATTTTAAAATTTAAAATGGGCATTTTAAAATACACAATTAAAAATATTATTTAACATGCGTATAGATAGATAAGCAAGCATGTCAACATTAAATTATATCTTTAATTAATAACTGAAAGTGCATGGAAGCTTAGCAAACAAAATGTGGTAAATAAATGAAACTGAGATAAATAAAACATAAACGTGCTACGAGTATCAGAATTTTATCTCAAATAATTTAATGAATTTCATCGAGGATTTAGAGAGAAAAAATACTAAAGCTATGCAGATAAATTAAAAAATAAAATATGTATAATTATAAATAATTACTTCATTTCCATACGCGTGTTTCCGTGGTGTAAACGATTAGCTCATCGAACTAGGAAAAGGTTCCTGGTTTGAATCCCGTCGAGTGCACAGTTGATTCTTTGTGTTTATCGCTTCCAATAATCTAATGGTTCTTACAAAAACGGATAGACTAAAATATGGCAAACTACATTTAGTAAACTGGTTCACTTGCCTCCTCTCAGTCGACGTTAAGTGGAGTGAAAGGAAGTTTCGTATTTACAGTGCGTAATTTCGTGGTGTAAGTGGTTAACAAGCAGTTAGAAGATCCCAGTTCCAGTGGGGCACAGTATAGTACATACATTTCATTGATTTAGAAATTTTAATCAATCTTAGATCTGCCCACAAGTTGTTCGTCTAGTTGAGAAACGTTCGATGCGAACTCACCACGTAGTTCGAATCTCAAAAGAGGCGTAGTTCATTTTTCACGTTTCGTGTTCTGGAGGTCCTAATACTCTTTACAACAGCATCAAAACGACTTTTTTTCCCTTAATTCAGTGTAACTGAAAATTGTCTTTATATTTTTTTTTCTCATCTCCTTTCTTAAGATTCCATTCTTGTCTTTCTTTTTTCCATACCACACTGTCCCAAATGAAGAAGTTTATCTCACATAAGTATCTTCATCCTGAATGTTCTGATTATCTTTTCTCAATTGATTGGTAGCAATCAATTCTGCGTAACGTAAAAACGTAAAATTTATTTTAATTTATTAGTCATCTGTTTATAACGGGTAATAGTGCGTTATCTCTCAGTTGCCGGAACTGTTTATTACAGATATCGAATTCACTTTAAATGAGGTATTTCTGGATGTAGAGCGAATTCTCAGTAAATCGAATTCGTTGAGCCTCACAAGGCGCCGATTTGCTTTTACTCTATAAACAGTGTAATGTATTTGATAAATAGATTTGGCAATAGTAAAACAGTGACGTTGTTGACATAGAACATTGCAAGGTTTTGAAATAATTATTGATAAATGAATTAATTTAGTTGAGAAGAAATATTTGTGTTTACATATAAAATGTTCAGAATTCAATACACAAATTGTTCAGAAAAACAAATCTGTTGGAGAAGCCTTTCAATCGTTATGTTGCTTAGACCGCTGAATTCTGGTAGTTTGATATGAATCATAATGGGAGAGAAAAAAGAGATGTTTGGTTATTTTTTGTGATTTTTTCCGAGTGCAATGTCAGTACGAGTCAGTTCCTATAACAGAGCCTTCAAAAAAGGAGTTAATTATTTCCTCAGTTAGTCAGGTTATGCGTGCTCTGCCATAATCCGTTATAAAATTGTTTTCAGAGTAATATGTGGAACAGTAAATGTTGTAAGAGCACCACAAAAACACTATGACTTATCGAGGAAAGTTAACATCGAATTATAATAAAAAATTTCACAATTTCGTAACGTTTTTGAGTTGAACATATATCCGACTAATCAGATTTATAGTAATCATAAACTGTTTGTATATGTATATATTTATATTTCAAAATAAATGATTATTAATTTTAAGAATTCAAAACCAAGATATGGCTCGTTAAGTTCTGTTTTTTTAAAGCTTTCTACAGAAATAAAACGAAATATATTCTCTAAGCAAGAAGCCAGTATTCTCCTTTGTTCTTTATTTCTTACCAACATTCAACAAGCTGTTCAATGACCCGACGTAGAAATCACCTGGTTTCGACTCGAAGAAATATTCCAGCCAAGCCCTTCCATTCCATGCCATTATTAAACGCCACGGAACGCATTCGAGAAGGATCGGAATAGACGCAAATCCGCACCAAGTCACGAAGTCAGAAGGATGATGTGGCAGCACTTCCCAGCTAAGCGGTTGAATGGCTTCCTTGGATTATATTGGCGATGTGAACGCGGATATTCTCGTGTTGTAGAAGAACGCTATGTCTCTTAACATGTCGTTTTTGCTGGATGGCGATGTTTAGTTTATGCGTTTGTTGGACGTACTGTTCCGTTTTCACTGTTTGGTTCCGATAAGGAAATTCATAGTGGATTATTCACAGTCCCACCATAGGCACAACATCGTTTTGCACGGGGGAAGATCTTGTTTTGCTCGTTTTGTCCCTCGTTTATCGGGGCTAAGATATTCTTTGTGCTGATTCCTATTGATGTACTGGCACCAGTTTTCGTCGTCGGTAACGATTCGATTAAGGAATCGCAGCTTATGTCCATGTGTTGATCGATGACGGGCAAGCAAATCGGCAGAGATAGTGGTTCGTTGATTTTTGTTGTTGTCGTTCAAATTCGTTCCTTGATTTTAATTGTTGTCATTTGTTGATTTTGTTGTTGTCGGTTGATGCATGCCTTTGAAGTAAAAATTGCATTTTTTTGAATCGCTTGAAACTAGTTTGAGGCATCCTAAGAGGCATCGCTTTTTTGCCATACATTTCACAAATCTCTCAACCAGCTTCTGTGACTTGGGCACTCGAAATTATGCCAACAGTTCGGGTACCCTCAATGCTGTTTCAGTAATTCCGTGAGATGGATAAAGTGTGGGCAATAACATCGAAGTAACGAATGTATCATGAAACACGAAAATAAGCCTAAATGCATATTTTGCGGACTCTACCCCGTGAGCAGCTACAGAGGCTGCAGCGAATATAGGAAAAGGTATGAAAGGAAAAGCAGCCCACCCCAGCCTAAAGCTCCCGAATTCTCCGAAGAAAACTTTCCCAGTTCAAAGACAGCCTCAATCCCAGCGAAGAAAAACCCCCTTCAAGCTACGTACAGCGAGAAACTGCAAGGAAAAATCACCCCCCCCCCACCGAAAGATTTAAACGATGCTCTTAATTAGATCCAAGACGAAAAAATCAGCTCATTTCTAACTTCCATCGTATTATGTATTGGAAAATCAGAGAGGCAAAGAATTCAGCAGAAAAGCTACAAACAGGATTTCAAGCAGTTATGCTACTCATAAAATTCACAGAATCAGAAGTTTAGAAACGTCATCCATGACTAACCAATAGGAAAGCAGAAAATCCTCACGACTAGTTTCTGGACTTAATTATCCTCTATTTCTTATGCTGTCTACCTTCTCCGGAGGTGGTATACGCAAGGCTCTCACCATCGCAACATCTTGTGAGAATTCTTTATTTTTAGAATTCTCTGCCAACATTTCTCATGTTATGGTAGGAAAGTTATGCCATTTCGCTATGCATTACATACAGGATGAGGCTTTTATCCTAGGCGTCTGTGTACATGTGATTCGCACCTGAGCCTGTAATTTATGCAAAAGGCATAAGGTATCGAAAATGTTCTTTTTTGTCGCCTTGACACCCCATTTTAATGATTTGAAAAGAACAAAAAGTATATTAGCAATAATTCTCTATCGAACAACATAAAACGCATTACCAAAACTATTTTTCACGTAAAATTTTCAAACATCATTATTAATAAACCAACCCAATATACACTGACAGGAAAAAAAATCCCAGCACCAAGGAGTTGCGCTAGATAAACGAAATTCGGTAGACGTGTTTATCCATCTAAAGGATGACTTTAGTAAACGTCATCGCATACATGTGGCATACTAGGCGCATACATATGGCATTAGTGACACCACTATGAACATGCAAATCAGGTTTGCTTTAAATACGCGCTGTAAATTGTGTGAGCGTTATTTATCGCTGAGCTTTGACGCAGTGTGTTGATGTTAGTCAAGAATGCCTTTAAGAAGACGAGGAAGCCATTATCAACAGCTCTGTGAGTTTTAACGGTTTAAAATCTGTAATAAGGCTACAAGAATGTAGATTTTCTTTTCTAGATACTGCAGAATGACTTCACAAGAATGTATCTACTGTGCATGAATATTGTCCGCAGTGGTCGAAGGAACATACTGGCTCAAGGAAGAACGGGTTCCGGGATGCCACGTGCCACTACTGTGAGAGGGAAAACCACCGTGTTCGGCGTATGGGTGTGGCGCATCGTACTGCGACTGCAGCAAAAATTCGAGTTGCAGTTGGAACCACAGTGACACAACGAACGGTTTCACATTGGTTACCTGAAAGAAAACGTCGAACAAGATGCCCTGTGGCGTGCATTGCACTGACTCCAAACCACTGTCGTTTTCGATGTCAGTATCAAGTTAGAGCTTTTTGGAGGACGGAGTAGAGATCAATTGTATTTTTCTGATGAAAGCCGTTCTGCCTTGATGCCAGTGATGGCCGTGTGCTGGAGGCCAGGTGAGCACCTGCAACCAATCTGTCTGCGGCCAAGACACGTTGGATCTAAACCTTAAACTGTTGTCTGGGAGCAATTTCGTATGACATCATGAGCACTTTCGTAGTTATCTGACGCACACTGACTGCAAATTTGTACGTCAGTCTAGTGATTCTACCTGGTCAGTGGCAATTCACGAAAAGCACTCAAGAGGGTATTTTCCAGCAGGATAAGTCTCACCCTCTCGCCTTCATACCGCTGTTGTAACCCAACATACCCTACAATGTGTCGACATGTCACCATGGCCTGCTAGATCACCAGATCTTTTCAGTCGAGCACGTATGGAACATCACTGGACGACAACTTCAGCATCATCCACAACTAGCATTATCCGTACCTGTGTGGACAGACTAAGTGCAACAGGAATGGAACTTCATCCCACAAAATGATATCCGACACCTGCACAAAACAATGCATGCACGTTTGCATGCTTGAATTCAAAATTCTGGTGGTTACATCGGTCATTAATGTAACAGCATTTCGCATTTGAAATGGCTCTCCTCGCGCTTGCATGAACCTCTAATCTTGGATCAATCAAATATGTTAGCTAGACAAATGCATTGACAAAATTTCATTACGCTACATTGATTTTTTCGTGGTGATGGGATTTTTTTTTCCGTCAGTGTATATGAAAGGAACCGAAAAGCATAAAGTACAAGTTTAGAAGGACGGGCGATATATATGCACACATGTAAAGGAAATTTTAACCTTTTCATGATCCTATCATATTATTCTTGATCATTTGTTGCTTAATGTTCGAAGGTTAATTTGAGTACAGTGCTTAAATAAGTACCATATGTGTAGATGTTATAGGCAGCTCATTTACTCATGCATAAGAATAAACATTTAGAAATAGTCATTTTGCTGAAATTTAATGTAAAATAACTATTTTTGCTGGTCTCCTGCCGTCTCCAAACATAGAAATGTTTTATAGATACCTGGATTGTTGGATATCTTGGAATTCTCGTTGCTCCAAAATGTTTTTCATCAGTAACGGCTATCGTATTACATACGAATGCATCCCTAGCCGAGCGGTAGATTCGCTTAGTATTAGTAGTAGTTCGACCAGGGTTCAAATACCAGCGAACGGCTTTGATTGCATGGGAGTTTCCTTGGCTTCTCTACTTATAAAATGCATGCAAACTTGTTCTTCTTCGAACGTCCTCCACAAAGATACCCTTTCTCTTTTGCAGATAGGACTTGAATATTTTGTATTAAACCATAGAATCAAATTTTGAAATCATCCACTCTGTTAAATTTCCCTTCATATCCGTAGTGTTCGTGTTTTGTGATCTTATCTATTCATCGGTTTTCTTCAACTGTGTTAAAACAGGTTAGAGCAGAAGATAATTATCTTACTCAAATAACTGATGAGAATCAATATTTATATCACAAAACCAATAAGGCTTTCACTAGCTTTTAAACTGAGGCTTTCACTAACATCTGTTTATTACTAATTAACATTTCCTTTGTCAAACTAATTACAGTGATATGAAGCAAAACCTTATATAATTTCTTCTTGTCATAGATGAATATAATTTTTCCTTGAAGAAAGAAAGAAATGGAATAATTGCATTATTCTAATAAATCATTTTTAATCTCTTTGTATTAAGCTGTCTTTTTCGAGCCCCAGTTAAAGGACATCGACCGGGCAATCAAAAACAATCGATTAAAAAAATGCTTCTCTAATTCGTATTCGAAATTGTTTTATTTGTCTTCATATTCTTATCTGAGAATAATGGTATTCGTAAAATAAAGACCTTAGATGCATTATGAATATGAATGGTGATTATATGAAAGAATCACTTGTTAAAGAATTTTCTTAACTGCTTTAAAAATAAAAATATGAAACTACTTCTATGATAAAAGCATAATTTATAGTTTAACAGTAATAAAACATAAATTCGTTCAAAGTGACTTAATTTAATTGGAAATGAAAATTGTTAAAATCAGCATAGATTATAAAATAAACTGTTTATGTCATCAAGTATTTATTAAACAAAATATTTACTTTAATGTTATTTTAAAGAAATCTATATCATTTTAAAAAGCATTTGTTTCTTAGAAATGAATAATTTTTAAACAAATAATATTAATATCAGAATGAGTTTTTTCTAATTTTAAATATTCACCATTTAAGTTTAAAAAAATGGGACTTGCAAACTATTCATAATTTTAACGCTACTCTATGAAAATAAAAAAAATGCAACCAAATAGCACCACCAAATAGTCTATATTTGTATAGCTTAATATAGCAACACTGAGTTGCTATAATGTAGTTGGTGAAGTTCTAAGTAACTCGTTCGTCTAGCTGGCTTCATCGAAATCAAAATTTGAAAACAAAATGAAAAAAAAATCTGAAAGGTTTCAGATTTGAAATTGCGTCCAAAGGGCATTTGTTGTAACGTTTTGTGTTTTACCTTTATTTATTAAATATCATTGCATTTAAACCCTAAAATTTACTTCAATAGCAATGTCGCAAAATAATTTTAAAATGAGCCTATCTTTAGAATTTCCGATACACAGTTCCGGGCGCTGGAGAAAAAGAGGTTTTTTTCCCCGTAGAGTGTTGCCATTGCTCGCTTTGAAATCCTTGAGTTTGTTAATAAACAATTCATTAAATTTTTACAAAATAGGAAATCGATCATAAAACAAATTCCAAATTTCAAATTTGGTCTTCTACATGCCCATATTCGTAGGAGGATCACGCCATTCAAAATTCGATGGCTTTATGTACCGTTGTTTTATCACACTACGAGAAATATACATACATTTATGCAGATTTTTCATTATTTAATTTATTCAAATATAATGGAGAACTTTAACATTTGGTGGCAACAGTTTGAAAAGTGAAAGGGGCATTTATAGTGATTCAACGCAAAATCGCAAAACGAAAACAATAGTCCTTCAGGGACAAAGCTCCTTTGGACTAATAAAAATGTTAAAAAATGTTAAATTGCTTTTGTATTTAGAATTATATTACAGTCCACTATGAAACCACGAGAATGAAAAATATTCTTTAACTAGCTTATATGTCATCCAAAAAAAGACAAAATGAAATAGTCTCCCAAATCTGAAAATTTCTTTTGATGTTGGAAATACGAATTCTTAGAGAAATATAAGTTTGATATGTTACATATCCAGCTGATTTAGAAAATTCTTTCGATCGGAATTTAAAAGCTAATAAAATATTCTTAAAAAATATATTTTGAAATTTCTAGAAGTTGGGTTTTGCTCTTGAGGTACATCAGGTGACTTGGAGCTGCTTAAATAATAAAGTTGCTTAATTTAGCATTCCCCAACACGGTAATGCATTTATGATTTAATTTCAATTGATCAGAGCTGTTCGTGTTTCCTTGGCACTTAATTAATTTAGTAACTCTCGAAACCTTCAAGGATGCAGTAGCTGAGGTAATAGACCTATAGTAAATAAAGCAGTTTCTGCTTTCTGTGCTTAAATTAATGGAAATGTGACAATCATGAAATGTAATGAAAATTAGTAGAAATTATGCTTTGACTTACTTATGAAATTGTTTATCATTTTAACTATTATCTCATTCATTGCACAGGTAGAAAACATAAAGACAATTATTTTTACAATTATAATTATAATTAATCTCATTAATTACAATTATAATTGTAAAAGTATGCCTTTGACGTACTTCAGGAATTGTTTATAATTTTAAACTTTATCTTACTGCACGTGTAGCAAATGTAAAATAATACTTTTACATGAAAATAATTGTGCAAAAGTAATAATTTTATTATAATACAAAAATATTTCAAGATTTTAAATATAAATTTAGGTGTGTTTTCACTACGCAGTATGTCATCTTTTAATCATATTACTTTGAGTCAAGACATATTTTTAATAGAATTATTACTTGGATTCTGCAACAGTTTTTGTGCTGTATACAATTGAATTGGAATTGATAATTTTTAACTTTTTTATTTAGAACATATTTTAGGAATTTTTAGACAAGTTTAAAATGTCATCAATCCGATTTAAAGATTTATCATGTTTAAAACATTATATTCATTTATCATGTTTGCTTTGATATAATGATAGACAGCTAAAAATCATTAAAACGATCATATAGGAATAAATCTCTACATTTTGCAGCATTTTACACATATGGGTGCTTGCAAACTGCAATAAATATAAAACCAGTTTTATTTGAACAATCGATTTAGTTGCTAAATTTGGGTGAGTATTTATGTCATACAAACAGCTACATTGCTTCAATAACAGGGAAATCAGAATAAAGTATTAGATGATTAAATGAGAAACCTATGTAAATTTTTAAATTACAGAAGTGTTCTTCTAATTTCATAATTTCGTCTTAATTCATATATTTTTGAACTTTTTGTGTTTTATAACAGAAATGTATTTAAATCTTACTTCAACTCATAACATGAAGAAACAGAACTTCTGATTTGAACTAAAGCTCGCATTTCAAGAAATCTCAGAACTAAACATTTTTACTTCCATTAGTAAAACCTTTCCAGTTTACCTCCTATTATATTTTTGTAACTTGCGTTCACAAACTATATTTTCCTGTGCTCCAAAAAATATACCTTAGGGCCTAAAGTAAAATAGTATGCCATAGAGCCTGAGAGGCCCTATGGTATACTTTTTTTTACTTTATGTACCTTTTATATAAAGGTCAATATTTACAGTTAAGAATTAAAACCAATACCTAAAAAGAGAATTGAAATACCTAAAAAGACCTAAAAAGAGCAAAATTTAAAATATTGGAGAACCAGAAAAATGCCTTTACTCGAAATAAAATCCAATAAATATAAACGGCTAATGGATGGAAGGTACTTTCAGTTTATTTTGTAGAAATCATCTTCAGAGACTGCCAGACGTGAAATGCTTTGGGTAGTCTTTAATTTCCTAAATCCGCTATTGGAAAGCTTAAATCGTTTTAAATAGCTTCTGAAAGTCTCATGATGAGTGAGAAACTGCACTGGAATGTAATGAATTGAGTATTAATGACGCTGTAATTGGAATATGTTTAAGGAGAAGTATTTCATTCCTTTTAGCCTTGTAAGGTATTACTTACTTAATATTCTAATTTTTTACAGTTTATATTTCATTCGTACTTTGTACGAAGAGTAGCGAAAAATTTGGGGGACCATATTTTAACGGAAATATCCATTTTGATTGCTCCAAAAATCCATTTGGACGATTTTTTGCGTGACGTCTGTACGCACGGACAAGACAAAGGTTACTTTTTTCTAAAACGGATTATAAAATGGATTCAGAAGAAATTTGTTTCGTGACTTTTCTACGTACATACGTATGTGCATATCTCGAGTAACTCAAAAACGATTTAATGAAGATATTTTGAGATTTTATGTATTTTTGCCTTGCCGCCAAGTGAGAATTGAATTGATTACATGAGAAATATATCATTATGAAACTGCATCAAAAAATTTATATAATTTAATAGGCCGTACGAGTCATGTGGTGTGCACACAAGATGTTTTCCTTTGTAAAAAAAATCTTAAATATATCTCATGCATATTTTGCAAACAATTAGAATCTTTGACAATGCACATATTTCTTCGTTGACAGCAATATCGCTGCACCCACTTTTTTCGATGAAATCAATGATAACATTTATCTCAAAATAATTCACTGAAAGTAAATGATCAGTATTTAAAAAATTACATACGGTTTTGCTAAGCAAAATGCAACGACAGAAATTCATTCCACTTTAAAAATCATTTTATGGATATTCTAAATATCTGTTTCGTAACTAGATTTAAGAAAAAGCGTTCTGGACAAGAGAAGAACAAGTAATCATTATTGCACAACTATTGTATTGTTTAAATCACACTCTAACGTTTATTTTACAGCCACCAACAAAACTAACAACACTATGCTCGTCCTGTTTAGTAACTATAATTTACACATTCTTCTGGAAAGACGGGAAGAAATATTAATCCAAGTTTATTATTAAGACAAAAATAAGTTTGGTTGTAAAATATCTCCTCATATTTGAGTTTATAAATTTCAATACAAACAGCAACTTCTCTTGGAAGGATAAAAAGTGCTTAATTCATTAATGTTTTGCATCATCTTAAAAATTTCAAACAAAAATATCTTTGTACCTCCCTCGCATGTCTGTGAATGTTGTATTTTCTTAAACTTTCGCCTCAAACCTCTGAGGTATTTAAATTTACAATCATAGTTTGTTCTTATAAACACGTTTCCTAACTTCCCCTGAAAGCCGTAGGTATTTCTATAAACACTATACACCGTTTGATTAAACGTTTATAATACTATATTTATTTTCGTTTTCTGAAATACGTTATGGCATACCAGTATTATGTTTTGTGAAATACACATTTATCGAACATCTGAGGGCCTATGATTCGGCAGCCAAGGCCTTCTATTTGGTTATAGCTAACAGACACACTACATTTTGTCATGAGGAAGATATCTCAGTGATATATCACACAGATGTAATTGAATTCTGTGTTAGGAAAAGCAGTAATGAAACCATTTGAAATGGTACGGCTCGAATACAATGGTAAAAATATATTTTAATGATTATTAGTGTTTTAGTGGTGGAAATTTCAAGGACGTATGCGATCAAATAAGTATATTCTGGTAAGCTATATATTGTGGTATCAGGGATATTAACATTGTTAATAAGTTGGTGCAAAATAAATACTGGTTGTCATGTGAATACCCTGGAAACCAATTTGTGTTTAATCATCAGAAAGGATAAAAAGGATTTGTTCAAGAAACAATAGTTTGTACGGAAAGACAATGATTGACCACATAATGTTTTTATAACATCGGCGGTACTGTCTGAACGCAATAGGAAATTTCTAGGATATACTCCATAGTTTTCAGACTATCGCAGGATTAATTCTGGGCATTTTTAAGACCGAAACAAGAGCTTTGTGAAAGTAAAGTTACTCTTTAGATGAAGAAATGAAATGCGCCACTGCCAATGACTATTTCATTTTTGAATTTCACTAAATTTTAAAAACGCTGTAAGATCATTATGTAATGCGAAAGATTCGTGACGTAATGTAAAAGATTTTCCTTTTTGAAAAATTAGAAAGTGCTCCAGGGCTGAGGAGTCTGCTGATTCTAAATGAACGAATTTGTTCTTAAATGTTTAATTTAGCCAATGTAAAAATCGTAAAATGTTTTTCAGTTTCCTTAGAGACGTATGCATGTTTTTCTTTGGCTCCTAACAATCAATAACACCATCCAGGTTTCAATTTCGTCGAACTTTTCTGCCAGTTTCAAGAACAAATGTGCCTCAAAATTCAACACATTTTAACACCCTTATCTTAGCCTTAAGAGTATAGAATTCCAATTTATGGAATTTAAGTGATCAATAATAAAATCCAATCTATCTTGAGTTAATCGGCAAGCATCCTCCATTAAATTTCTTTAAATAATCGAAAGCAAATCGTGAGCAAATGCCATTTCATGTCAGTACTGAAATCGATACAGCTGGCATAAAAGATCGATAAGATCGATAATAGACATATTAGAGAGAAAGCATCCATAGACTGATCCCTTCAGATAGCTTTTTTAAAACAATAAATTTCTTATATACTATCTCGTAAAGGTTCAGCAATTCTCCGGTCCTAGATACTTTTATACAGATGGAAAATGTTTTTCTCAACAATTCAATGATTCCTGGTTTTTAAGACTTCTTTAAAATGTAACAAAATGAAGCCAGTAAGGCAATTTCTTCGTATAACTTCATTTACTGTATTGCAAAAACCAGACGCAGCATCTTGAGCGGGCCCCTAAGGAGTAAACCTGAACTGATTAAAGCTAAGATTCATTACGTGTCGAGGGCCAAATGAGTTTCTTGTTTGTGAATTCTCTTGGTATTTTCCTAAACAGGGAACAGACAAAAACATCTAATATTCTCAGTATGCGGTCAATGACTTCAGTACATTTGGGAATTGGTAGAAGTTTAGCTCTTTTCCGATGACCCTGAGAATATCTAGAATGAGAGAAATAGTTGTAAACATGAAATCATGTCAAAGGTTAAATTCGTGAAACACTTCGATTATTTCAATCCCATTGTTATCAGATATAGAGGATTTGCTTGATTTTCAGCTTTTAATATCTCACAGAATTTTAGAAAAATTTAAAATAACATCATCGTCTTCTATGTACTATGTAATGTATATGATAGCTCCCTTGAAACTAATTCTATCAAGCATAAAAATGTTTACATGATATGCATTTAATGATTCTTCAAATATGTAATGAAGTTGACTTTAATTATTGCCACACCTGAAATTTCAAATTTCAGTAAATAAGAGATATGTAACTTTATCTCATATAATAATTCCATGCTGCATTTATTTAATGCCTCATGCAGGATATCTTAATAGAACTATTGAGTAACACTGAAGCTCCACTGCTTTCGCAGAATAACTTGCTTCCTCTGATTTCGAAGAATAAAGAACACTGCTCTTTTTATATTAATGTCACCCTACATGAAAACACTTTCACATTTAAAGAATTGATATCCGTTTGAAGCTCTTCATTAAGATTTTATGCCAGTTGTATCAATAATAATAAGGCTAAAATCAAAGGAAATAATTCTTCATTTCAAATAAAAATCCATGAAATTTACCATTTCCTATATTAAGTTTTGAGTTTATTTAGCAAATCTTCGCCCACAATAGTAACGGCAATATTTTTACCTTATAAAATGAAAATGTAGAGCAAAATTCTAATGATGATGAGAGATGAGATGAGTTTAATAAACGGCGGTTTCTCTCTTGATTAATATATGCTTCTTTTGGTTGTAGAAAATTTAAACGCAATAAGCGGATGAGTTTATTAACGGGTGAGTTTAATGCGGCGGGCACTGTATATGCATGTAAATGGATTTATATGATACAATAATATACAAATCATTTTGTTGATAAAAAAATATTATAGAAATTATTGACATTGTTCCTAGAATTTTATAGCTTGAAAGGTTTCACGTAAAACGTATCGTTGCGTTAATGAGGAAAGCTAGTTTTATGTCTTAGATGTATAGAAATGGAAAAAAAGATCACTTATAAATTTTGTAGAGACATTAGGATTTTTTTGGAAGCAGGCAAGATGGAAAATTAGCAACGCCTTCGTCGGGTATCGAACCGCGGGGCTCTCATTTACGCTCTGAGCGTGCAGACCACTACACCACGAAGGCTTGTTAAGAAGGCGGTAGAAATACCTCATAATTTGAACTGCGTTATTTTAAGAATTGAAAGCGATGAAAGAAATCTGAAGAAAATTATACTGAAGTGAAACCACGGAAATAATAAACATTTCTATCAAAATATTTCTGGAGGTAAACTAGTTGGTATATATGTACTTGAAATTAAAAGTAATTTTTTTAATTACTTGTAATATTTATTCTTCATTTTTGACACGAGAAGTTACGGTAATAAAAACATTGTTTTAAAGGTGTTAACTTTTAATTTGTTAAGTAAATGCGTGCAATGTTTCAAAACACAAAATATATTATTTTGTTCAATTTGCATCAAAAACTATTATTTTGCTAAACTCAGTTTTGCTTAAGTAAAACAAGTGTAGTCTTTTCCTCAAGAAAATTTAAATTTTTTTTTACAAATAAATTAATTTTTGCAAACTAATTTTTAAATATTTTCAATTCATAAATTGCGATGGCTTGTGTCACTGAACAGTAATTAAAAGAAATCCATGCGCTTTCTAGTGCATAGATTTAATGTGTCTAGAATCATTAGGAGTTCTGATGCTGGAGACATGAAAAATGTGCAGTACCTTCGTGGTGTAACGAAAAACCCTAATGATATCAAAAAACCCTAATGACGTAACAGTAGCGCCCGAACTAAAAAAAAGATGGTGGACAATAATTCATCACCACTAGGATTTGGCGATTGGATCCCCTAATCCTCAATAGCCGCTTAAAAGGGGATACATAAGGTATTTTCTGGCTCCTTATAACATGCCTTCGTGGAATAACGGTAGCATAATTGGCGCGTATTTGAGAGGTCCAGGGTTCGAGTCTCGGCGAGGGCACTGCGCATTTCTCATGTCTCCAGCATCAAAAACTTCTAATGATTCTACAATGTATAAACTATTTCTCATCAAAAACTGCTAATTATCTAAATTTGATTTAAAGTAATATAGATATATTTTATCGGAACTTTTGTAAAAGATATGAAATCAAGCTAGTGTGGCACTCTTCTTAGAATTTTATAACTTGCATAGCTTTGAGTAATAATTTTAAATAATTATTCTTATTCTGCAATATTTTTATAGATACTAAATTGATGTTATTTACGAGCAGATAACTAAATGCGATAAAATTATACACAAATTTCTGCTTTTAAGACGGTATTCCTGTTTCCATTTAATGCTAGTTCATACATTTCACTAGAAAAGGAAAGAAAATTGCGTATGACATAAACTCTCTCGAATATCATAATTTAAGCGTAAAAATTTGCAAAATCTCGTTTTCTTCAAGGAGATTATTACAAAAGCTATAAATATCTTTCTGCATTAAATGAGCATCACCAGCAAACTATCTCACGATTTCGGTTTTTTGGCCCTTCCATTCCATCCTGCGAATTAATGATGACAATAACAGTTCGTGCATTCCTCATATACCACCGAACGATAAATCATGAAGCAAGGCGCATAAATTGCTGCAAAACCACCCCTAGGGGACCAATAACAAGACGAGAGAGGAAGGAAACAACCAAAGAGCCAAAATGCGAAATTAGTTTGTTGCGCAGGGAGTCGTAAACCATTTAACAAAGAACTTGAGCTGAATCCTCACTAATCATAAATAAACAGAGAGACGTATAAAATTGCTTGAAACGCCAAAAATAAATAAATAAAGCTGAGCAAGATCCTACAGCAGCACCCCCTAGATTCTCGTCGTCAAATTCTTCGGAATAAATCGAGATCTCCGTTACGTTAAAAAAAAAAAAAAAAAAAAAAAGGCTGCTCTTCCTTGTTTCATGTTAGCAACCATTGGGAAAAGGCAGGAATGTTTTTTATTTTGGAACTCAAACGATGAAGAGAGCTTGGCGATAAGGTGGAATAAGTAGGATTCTGACCGCCTAAGGCGGGAGCTAATATGCAGATGAGTCATGGGTGTTCGAAGAAGGCTATCATTGTTTTTGTTAAAACGGGAATGCCTATGTTTCTGGGACTGTCTACATATTGAGCAATGAAATTTTGTTTGAAAAAACAAAGGCAGAGTGCATGGTAAATTTGTTATCAAAATCTTTAGCTGAACCTTCATGAGTCTCAATATATTTGAGACACTACACCGATCTCAGTGTATTTATTTGTTATTTTGAATAGCCGTACATCAGCATCATTAGGTTTATTTCGAGTAAGAAACAGAAAATAATCGGCATAATTAGGCAATCCTCTCCAGGATCCGAACATCCCGATTGCTAGCCGTTCATACATAAAATTGCTTCACGAAGGTACGCGGAAAGGAGGGAGAAAATTCCATACATTCTTCTCCAAATAAAGAAGTGGTGATCAGGAATTAGGGTTTCTAAATCCAGGGAACGACAAATTATGGTCTGCCAAATCATAGTTCCGGCAAGGCTGTAGACAGATTATGATTTTTCGGAGCCAAGAAAGTTGATAAATCAGCTATATCTTCACCAGAATTCCAACTCTGGACCTTCTCATTACCCGTCGGACGTGCTTTCACTTACATCTTCAATTTATGCTGCAAGAAGGGGAACATTCCTTACGTTATCTCAGACTTACGGGCCGACTCAGGGAAGGGCATCCAATTGCTAGATTCAGATATTGATGAATTATCGTCCACCACATTTTAGTGAGTTACTAATTACTGAGTTATTTTGGATTTTTTGGAGCAGGAAAAGTGAGATAATGAAGGATGCCCTTGTCGGGATCGAAATTCCAGATCTCCCTGTTACCTGTCAGTCTGGAATCCAATTATTGTGCGAACGAACCAATACGTATGTAAGAAAGAAAAAAATTCCTTACAATACAACATTTTTAGTAATAGCCATCAATCATCAATAATAACTACTAATCAGATACAAAAGATAGCTATATTACATTTAGGCAATAACTGTTTTTGAAACAAATCGCTGTAAAAGATTATTTAATTCATTTTTCCCGTTCAGGAAAGGAATCAAGAAAGTTAGTTTCCGAATTAAGAACGATTCGAATTGGATGTTGGAACAACTTTTTGCTAAAATGGAAGTCCAAACAAAATTGGAAATAAAATAATCTTATTAGACTAATAAAAAAATCTTATTAGACTTGTTTCAATTCATTCTAAAAGTGAAAATGGGTTTAACATTTACAATTTACATTAGGCTAACTGAAAGTATAAAATTAAATAAGCTAATAAGTTGAATTTGTGAAAAATAAAGAAAAAAGCAAAATAAATAATTAAATAAATAAATAATACAAAGAAGTAATACTTCTAATTTTAAGTAAAGAAAATTAAGTCGACAAAATCAAAAATCTGGCAGTCGACATGAGTAATAGCACTGCATGCGACCAGAATCCTACTGAAATGTGATTATAGTTTAAATGTTGGTTAAAAAAGAACAAAGATAAGATAAATGTAAGCTAGAAACTTAACCAGTTCGACGCCATGCCTAACCGAGTCAAACAAATTTCAAAATAGACGGCAAGATTATAAATAAAACAAATAATAATGATACTGATATTTAAGCTTATCAGGTTCAATGTTTCTTCTAACCTTCTTCGGAAACATACAATGACCTGACTAGAACAGAGAGCTTACTAAAGCTATGTTCACTAATTGTAGTAAGTAGACAGGATACAGACGAAGGGTATACAAAACCCTTTATTTTTTCTTTATATACAATGACTTCCGTACTTCGGAATACAATGACCCTCCACTCGGGGTCTAACTTAAAAGATATCAAAATAAAACTAAACTCTAATTTAACTTTAGAATAAGATTGGCCTTATAATAACAGAAAGCGTATGTAGCACAGAGACTGTGAACACTACAATACGTTTAATTTATCAAGAGGATTAAAACCTCTGGCCTGGAAGGCAAAGTAGCAACTGCGTAACTTCTAAGGTAAGCGGCCTGCTTCGAACTCACGGCTTCCTCTCTTCTGCTTGGCAAAAAGGCCACACTTAAATACTTGGCGTTCGCCAGACAACTTTGCATAAACTCCTTCACGCTTATAATTCTGGCCGGAAGTAGAAAATAAGAAGTGATAGTAAAGATTTAAAATAAAATAAACGTTAGTAAAACTTAAGATCCTTACATACTTCCCGCCAGAGTTAATTAGTTTGAAACTGAGGTCTAAAACGACCTTGTTGAAAACTTTTAGCTCTAGAAACTAACGCGAGGCCAACCTTTAACAATCATAACTTAGCTAGAAACTAGAAAATTTTAAAAGAAAGAAATTTGTTACAATAGCAGCTCCCGGAATATACAACAATCTTTTTTCTTTTTCATCTGTACTGCATCAAAACAGGAGCTTTATTCAATTCTGGTTCCTTCCAGAGATCTGGAAGGAAAACTAGTTTAATGAAATGTTACAGAATGACATTGCAAATAACATATAGAATATACTTTTCTTAACATTCTTATTTCATTCATGACTATTTTAATTATCTCTCCCCGTGCTCTCTGACATGTGTTGTAAAAACACCAAACACGAATGTGTTTCTGTCTATGTGTTCAACACTTCCTCCTACAATCAAAACACTAATGTGTTAAAATTCAACATACGAGACCTCTTAACACACCCTAATTTCAACTCTAGACCCTGAGGTACTATTCTGAAAGTGGCTAACTCTAAAGTGTAGCGTCAGAGAGCCTAACTACATCATTCAACCTTTAACACATATTCACCATGATTTAATCTTTACAGTCACACGAATAACAAATTTTTTAACATTACTTTCACTTTTACCATATCACGTTATTTCTAAACATTCAAAATAACAGTTCACATGTATACAAGAACATATCAAGATGCCGTTAATTTTACACATTTGAAAACATACATTAGTAGTACATTGTTAACTTCTATTCTTTTCAAAGCAAGTGCCAATTCTTTCTACATTGAAATAATACTACATTTCAAAAAGTCTTTCAGACTAAAACTTCTTTCTTGTTAGAATGTTTTAAATAAAATTTATACAATAACTTTTTACAATATTTAAGTCTTTATACAACGCTATTATACATCAACTTTAGTTTTACGCGCGAGTAATTGAAAAACATAATAAGAAAATCGGTCACAACTCATTTCTCGCCCTTTTGGCGATAAAGCTAGACCTCGCATGAGGTAAAACTTCTTGAAATCTGCCACTTGCAGTAAGAATGAAAGATTAACTTAAGTTTGTAAAGTAACATAAAATTTTACTTATCTTTGTAATATTCAGACATCCTTTTCTGGGCCCAGTCTTTAAAGGTGCTGCAGACCGTAGCTTGGTTGATCCTCCTCCTTGTACGGGCTCGCCCTTCAGTGCCTTCCTCTGGAAGCTTCCTTTTTTCACCAGTTCGGTAACCCTTGAATACCTTCTTTTTCTCCTCTGCTTGTGGTCTTGGCCGCTTGATGGCAGCTGGTCTTGGCGGAACCGGGAAACATCTGTCGTGTTCCTGCTTGGACCTCGTTGCTGGCCGTTCAAATTTTCCTTGTAACTTTTCCTCCGCCGCTGATGGCCCTTCCGCAGTTCGGCGACTTTTGCTGCGGAGAGTTCTGTCGGATGAGTCAATCTTCCGTTTCACAGCCGGGTTATAGTTGCCGTCCTTTCTCCCGGTCTTTTCCACATACGTCGTCCTTCTCCCTTCTTCATTCTGGGGGTGTTCGTGAACTCTGTTTTTTGGACGGTGGAACGGCTTCTTTTTCTTTGTACCTTCAATTTTTCCGCGGGGCAATTTTCTTTTCACTTGCTTCTGTCTCTCATTGGCTTGCCCTTGTACTTGTCGTTTTCCCACCTCTGGAACTTGTACCTGCGGTGTCTGCCGTACCGGATCCTGCAAAAGATCTGAAAAGATTTGCATTTTATTACGGTCATAGAATGGTTTTATCTGGTCAATGTTTGCGGAACAGGTTTCACCATTTCTTGCCTTTAACACTACAACAGCGTGAGTTATTTTTTCTATAACATATGGTCCTTCAAAGCGTGGAAAAAATTTGGCAGTTTTATCTTCTGGTGCTGAAGAAAGTGAATGCTTAATTTTTAGTACTTCATCCCCTACTTTATAAGTTACTCCCCGTCGTTTCAAGTCATAATACAATTTTTGTTTTCTTTGTGCTACTTCCGTATTCTTTTTTGCTTCTTTTATTAGTTTTTCTATATCACCCATTTTAAATTCTGGGGCTCTTTGTTGCACATAAAATAGTTTATCTAACGGTGTTATAACCTTTCTGCCTAGAAATAACTCAGCAGGAGTTTTGCCCGTTGTATCATGTTTTGCGGTCCTAAGGGCGAAAGCAAATTCATTGACATAGTTATCCCAGCTTTTATGAAAATTTTTAACATAACTACGGATAATTTTCACTATATTTCTGTTGACCCGTTCCGCTATATTTGATTGCGGCCGATACGGGACCATTTTTAAATGACGTATGCCCAGTTTTTGGCACATGTCTTCAAATATATTACTTACAAATTGAGGACCATTATCCGATATAACTTTTAGGGGCGCCCCGTATTTTAAAATATATTTATTTAAAATAGAATCGGTAACTAATTTCGCGGAGGCTCGTTTTAAGGGAACAATTTCGGTCCATTTACTAAAATGATCAACTATAACAAGGAGATAGCGACTTTTGTTTAACTGACTTTTTGGGAAAGGGCCCAATAAATCGATGCCGATTATTTCATTTGGAAATTCGGATTTAATACTATTTAGAAACCCGGCCGGGCGGAAATTAATATAATTAACGGCTTGACATGTTGGGCAGGACTGGACATACGCCCTTGTTAACTTTTGCAGTTCAGGAAAGTAGACTGCCTCGCGTACGTGTTGAGTAGTTTTTCGAATACCAGCATGAGAAGCTAAAGGGCTGTCATGGAGCTCTTGCAGGATATTTAATCTAAGACTAGCTGGGATAACAGGTCGAAATTCGTTGTTGGAATTCGTAGTTTTTGTATAAAATAATAGACCATCTATTAGTTCGTAATGGGCCGCCCTATTTCTTATCGCCACAATATCTTGGTGGCTAAAATTTTCAGGATCCTTCAAATACTCATAAATACTTCCAAACTCAGGATCCTTACCCAGTTCGGTTATTACGGTTTCTCGGGAATTTATTGTACACGCTGTCAGCATTGCAACTTTTACGGTATTACCCTGTTCGTCTAATTTAATTCGTGACAGGGCATCTGCTACGATATTTTCCTTTCCGGGGGTATGCTTGATTACCAGATTATATTCTTGCAGCTTGAGTGCCCATCTTATTAACCTTGGGGATAAATTTTTTCCAGAGTACAATCTAGTTACCGCCGCATGATCAGAATATACTGTTATCGGCGCCTTTCCAAAATAGACTCGGAACTTTTGCACTGCTAACAGAACTGCAAGTGCCTCTCTCTCGGTCGCGGAATAGTTTCTTTGTGTTTGATTTAAAGTTCGGCTAAAAAATGCTACTGGCTGCTGATTTTGCGAAAGTACCGCTCCTACCGCATAATCCGAAGCATCCGCTGAAATTTCTAAATTTTCATCCTTTTCAGGAAATTTCAACACAGGGGCTTGCGTTAATGCTTGTTTTAATTTTTCGAAAGCACTATTGGCTTCGGCCGTCCACGAGAATCTTGCCTTTTTCCTTTTTAATTTTAACAATGGCTCAGCGATAGCCGCAAAATCTTTTATAAAGGACCTATAATATGAACAAAGTCCTAGAAAAGAAGAGAGCTTCTTTGCCGTGTTTGGAGTCGGATACTTTTGTACAGCGATTATTTTTGATTCATCTGTCTCGATCCCTTTTTGCGATATTTTGTAACCTAAATATTTTAATTCAGGGGCTGCAAATTTGCATTTTTCGACATTAACTTTTAGACCGGCCTCATTTAATAAAGAAAACACCTGCCTTAAATCCTGTACATGTTGGTCTAGATTATCACTAGTAATAATGATATCGTCTAAATAGATAAATGTGGACTTTCCGAGAACAGGTCTTAACACAATGTCCATGCATCGCTGAAATGTTGCTGGGGCGCCTGAAAGGCCAAACGGCATTCGCAAAAATGCATAAGTGCCAGACTTGGTTATAAAAGCAGTCTTAGGCACGTCCTCAGGCCTGATCCCTATTTGAAAATAACCATTCGTTAAGTCTAAAGTTGTCATAAATTTGGTTGATTTTATGTTCCTTAAAATTTCTTCTATAATCGGTAACGGATATACCGGATATTTCGTTATGGAATTTAATTTACGGTAATCAATAGCGAATCTCCACCTTTTTGGATGCTCCAAAGGATAATCATTATTTTTCTTACATAAAACCACCGGACTAGCATAACTACTTGAGATAGGCGTTACGACCTTTTTACGTAGCATATCGGTAATATGCCATTCTATAATTTTTTCCTTATTCTTATCATACCGGTATGGTTTTTGACGAACCGGCAATGCATCTCCGGTGTCAATACTATGGTTAGTAACCTGGGTAAATCCTGGAATATCACTAAATAAGGAAGCAAATTCACTTACCACTTGTCGGATTCTATCTTGCTCGTCATTAGGCAGGTGGTCGAGATTTACCCTTGGCGGTTCAACCTTTTCTACACGCACTGGTTTCATCGTCAGCTTAAGAGACGCTTCATTAAAATCCAGTGTAGCTTGTGCGTCTGAAAGAAAGTCTATTCCTAGTATTAAGTGTGCTTGCAAATTCTTTACTATAAAAAACATCACCTTTACTTGTTCGTCCTTGATACGGATGTACAAAGGTACTTTACCTACGCACTTACATTGTTCTCCTTGCGCCGCTAATACTGTTGTATTATCCGCATTATATATGCGGTATTTGCGAAAATACTTTCTAAAAAAGACTTCTGCCACACAGGAACACTGCGCGCCGGTATCCAGGAGTGCGGTGGCCGGGATATTATTTACCAAGACTTCAATCTTCGGAAGAGTTAAATTTTTCACCATTACTGTATTTAACTTGTAGGAAGAGGGGTTTTCGTGGCCTTCGGATTTCCGCACCCTCTCGTCAGCAGAAATCCGTTTTAGTTTAAATTATTTTTCCTTTCGGTGCTTTCCTTCTTTCTCCACTGGCCTTGAGACTTTTTTCCTGGGTTGCTATTGAACTGTCGACGTTCGCCGGCTGTTTTTGAATGCTCGGGTTTCCTTGCCCACTGATTCGCTTTTTCTCTGTAGCCATGTGCTTGAGTTTGCTGTAGTCTTGGCGTACCAAATTGGTTTCGCTGTTGATATTGGCGTCTTCTTTCGACGTCCGCCGTTCTTCTACTTTCAAACTGGATTGCTAGCTCAAATAATTTTTCCAGTGTAGTCGGATTTCTCAATTCAATAAAGTCTTGCACTTGGGGTAGTAACCTCGGCAAAATCACTTGAATTATTTCAGGATCCGGACGGTTTCCATACAAGAGCTTGAAAACGTGAATTTTTCTTAAAATAAACCTGGAGATGTTTTCCATTCTTTGTTGATATATACTGAAAAGTTCTGTTTCTAATTTCGCACGATCCCTTACAACAGGGAAGGCTTTTAGTAGGGCAGTCTTGAAATTTTCGTAGGTATAGGTGGGACTTCCTGCTTGACCCAAGAGACTTCTGCCGATACATTTGAACCAGTTAAGCGCTTGGCCCCTCAAAGCGCTGGTAGCTAAGGTAACTTTTTGAAACTCGTGCACGGGGTAGAGCATGAAGTGGTCATCCAATTTTTCCAAAAAACTGGTTACCTGTGAGTTTCTATTAAACGTTGCTTCTGGTTTCATCGAAGCGCGCATGGTCTGGACAATATACCCAAATCCTTCCAGGGCGGCAGCTGGCATTTCTGGATTCTGAGCTGTTTCTGCAGGCAGCACAGGTTCTTCTTGAAACTCGGCCATGGTTATTCTTCGTCGGGCGCCACTATCAGGTTCAATGTTTCTTCTAACCTTCTTCGGAAACATACAATGACCTGACTAGAACAGAGAGCTTACTAAAGCTATGTTCACTAATTGTAGTAAGTAGACAGGATACAGACGAAGGGTATACAAAACCCTTTATTTTTTCTTTATATACAATGACTTCCGTACTTCGGAATACAATGACCCTCCACTCGGGGTCTAACTTAAAAGATATCAAAATAAAACTAAACTCTAATTTAACTTTAGAATAAGATTGGCCTTATAATAACAGAAAGCGTATGTAGCACAGAGACTGTGAACACTACAATACGTTTAATTTATCAAGAGGATTAAAACCTCTGGCCTGGAAGGCAAAGTAGCAACTGCGTAACTTCTAAGGTAAGCGGCCTGCTTCGAACTCACGGCTTCCTCTCTTCTGCTTGGCAAAAAGGCCACACTTAAATACTTGGCGTTCGCCAGACAACTTTGCATAAACTCCTTCACGCTTATAATTCTGGCCGGAAGTAGAAAATAAGAAGTGATAGTAAAGATTTAAAATAAAATAAACGTTAGTAAAACTTAAGATCCTTACAAGCTTACGGTTTGTCGATGGACTGATAAATTAATTTTGCAAAATATAAAAAGTTATTAAGAATTCGGAAAAATTGATTAATTACAATAAGGAATAATAATAATAATTACATGTGAAAACAAGTTTTCAAACATTCCTTAACAGCGTTTCTCATTCTTTAAAATTTATAATTTATTTTAAGGTTACATTATACATGTTTCCAAATATTTTTGAACAAGTTTCGCCGTTTGAAAATATGCACTGCTAGCCATTAAAATTGCAACACCGGGAAGGCGACCTGACGTACGTCAAAACCACATGAAAGGGAGAAGAGGTAGGGATATGCAAATGATTAGTATTTCAGCGCATTTAGATGACGCAGGAGGGAGAACCAGCACCTGAAGCACTGCATAGAGGAGAGGTTGTTTAGAGGATTTCTCATTCGAAAAGCGTTTTGTAAGGTCGAGGTTGTGAGGCGAGCCTTGCAAAACCGTACAACCACATCACAGACCATAAGTCAGGAAATGGGGGGGGGTGTTTTCAGTACGCCCGGTATCCGCTCGTACGGTACGTCAACGTTTGCAGCAGAGTGGACTATCAGCACGCCGACCATTACTTTGTCTTTCCTTGACAATGACAGCATAGAGAGAGACGTTGACTCTAGTGTGTCGAATGACAAACCTGGGTGCAGGAGTGGCACAATGTTATCTTTTCGGATAAGTCCCGGTTCTGTGTGCAGTATTCTGATGGCCGTATACGTATCTGGAGGCTCCGAGGAGACCGCACGTCGCCTGCTTGTAGTCGATATCGGCATAGGGGCCCATCAATTGTTGTGATGGTTTGGGCAGCTATTGGGTACACGAACACGCACATCTCTGGTTCGGAACGACGGTAATTTGAACGCAGATTGGTACGTCCAGTGTTTGTGCTCTATCTTCGACGCCTGCAAACGCCGCCATCTTCCAACGAGATAATGCAAGACCACGTGTTGTATGTCGTATTCTGACCTTCCTCGATACACAGGGTATTCGATTGCCGCCCTGGCCTGCACGGTCTCCAGATCTGTTACCCATTGGAAACATCTGGTCATGGGTTGCTGAGAGACTAGTTCGCCACCACTCCCCAGCTAATACGGCTGGTGAAGTAGACTAGAACCAACATGGAACAGACTTTAAGCAGCATGTAATGTGTTGCCCATTTCTCTCATACAAGCCCAGTTCGACGCCATGCCTAACCGGGTAAGAGTTATTTTAGCTGTCAGGAGTAGTAGCTGTTTCTACTAATTTCTCCCCCCCTTTAAACCCCCAAACTGCTTATAAATTTAATCATTTTGTCTTCATGCTATACTGTTTAAGTGCAATAATTATCTTTTTTGTATTTGCTTTCTGTCATGGTTTTGCAGTTTTAATGGTATATACCAACAGTGTATATACCAGTCGACATTAGAAACTCAGAAAATGGCGCTGCATATGCACATTGCGCTTGCAAAATGTGAATGCAGACTGAATGTTTTGCAAAAAACAAAAGTAAGATAAATCTTAATATAAAATAAATTTTGCAATAGAATTCAGATTCAGGAGGAAACATAAGATAAATAACTAATGAAATGCACGATTTAGTTCCTAATACAAGGATAAAACACTCTAGACTAGAGAAGTACATTTGGTATCATTATATCTCTCTTAAGTAAATAGTTTATAAATGCCCGTTTTGGGGATATACGATGCTGTGAGGATAATCAGTTAATCTTCGTTAGGTTAATAGAAGACTTGGCCTCCATAAATCGTTTTAGGGAACTGAAGAGATTAAAGCAATACGTTTGTACCCTAAAATCGGAGTTTTCTGTGTCTCTGCCTAGAAAATTTACTGCAGGGATGCCTATTGGTTTTTTTTTATTGTGAAACTAACAAACATTATACTCTTTATTATTCTTCCTCATCTTCACATATTCACACCTGATCCAGTAAATCAGCTGTGATTCTAGTGACCAATAAATCACATATACCTACAGTGGCGTAATCAGAATATTTGCATGCATTTAACCAATTTCCTGACTGTAAAGTCCGAGAAAAAGAAAATGTATAGCAAATGTTTTCCAAACTTCTTGCTGAAAAATTGATTTTTCAAAGCTGTATAGAGTCTTGCTCGCTTTGGTAACATACACTAAGAGACTCTTGAATAGACGTAAGCGACTTATCGCTATGTCTAGTCAATCTAACAGATGCGTAAGAAGGGTGTAAAAGACCCTTTTATTAAGGACTCCACATAGTTGAGCCGAAGGTATTCCTGGTGCTTAACAAAACCAGCCAGCATTTATGGCGTAAACTCAAAAGTAAATAATTCAGATTTAAAACCAAGGTCTTAAGTTAGCCAAAGACTACACAAAAATATTTAACACGCAAGTTGGCTCAAACTTACACTGGTGTGACAGCATTATTTCAAGATTAAAGTAAGGCCGTGGACAGATTGCTATCGTAGAATTCCAACTAGTAACGTGGCTTTCAGCAGGCGAAACACTCTCACACGCAGTCTAAAACCTCTCTTTAAACATTACCTCTTTTTACTTCATTTAAATACGCGCGAGCCAAAATTTGCATTCTACCAGGAAAACGGAAAGTAGAAACAACATCATAGATTCTGAACTTAAAATAACTGATTAATTTAAATTAATTTAACGTTACGTAGTTAGAGATATTGTGTTGTAATTTGGACAGGTTTGCCACTCTGAGATCTAGGTGTACTAGAGAGAGAGAAACCATAGTATTTCCATATTAAATGTAGCACTTTTTCAGAGAGAGAAATAAAAATTGTCTTTTGTTGTATCATGTTTTAGAACGTTTCAAAAGTTATAAAAACAGAACACTTTTTTTGATCTCAATGGCTCTGAAAGAGAAATTTTTTGTTCAAGAATATATACTTTTTAAAGTATTCAGCATAAAAACATTAACAGTTGAATTTAAACTTGAATAATTAATTTAAAGTGAATAATTTTATAATTTCCCAAATAGAAACTGTCACCTTGTAGAATGTTTCGATTGGTTAAAGAAGCAAAATTTTGCGAATTTCAGGTGAATATTGGTACAGAAAATTCATAACTAAATCTGCTCATCAACGGTTTCATAATAAATAATAAAATTAGTGATTCTCATTCAGTAACATGCGTTACTTTTAGGAGCAGAAAACCAACGGAATTACTGCAGATGCTACAACTGAACCGGAAAGAGAGTTCAACATGAAAAGAAAACAACAAACATTTATTGTTACTCATGATCCTTACTTTCTAGAGCTACCAGGCATTTTTGGTGCTAATACTTGTAAGAAAGTTGCGACATAATCACGAGGAATTGAATCCTATTAACGCTACAAGGAATAAGCTCGCATCCATTGCGGTGGAAGGGCATATAATAACTGTACCATAACAGCGCATCGGTAAAGGATTCATTTAATTCCGTGCATTACTCACCATTACAGTATAAAGATATATTGAACACAGATGTTCTATCAATCAAGTTAGTGATGAAGTATTCAGCCCCCCCCTCCCGTTTATTTTTCAGTCACCACACAGGCATAAACAGTTTACAGGCAGAACATTGTGAAGAATTTACTGCACCTTCTACGTACGGACGTAATTTAAAATCTGAAACCTTTCAGATTTCTATTTTGAATTTATTTTAGAAAATACTAAAATTTACTAAAATGATTGTATTGCTTTACAATTTAAATTTTAAGCGTAAAATTATGGACAAAGTTCTTGGTGAATTTTTTGAAACTCAAGAGAGTCCGAGATAAAAACTGAATTTTCAACAATATTTTATCTTGTGACCAAATATATAACTAGTATTTACCAAGCTTATGTTATGTAGAGAAATTATCTGATAGCGTTATAAAAACTATGTGAATGATTTTATGATTTATGGAAATCTTAATTTTATTTGATTCTGAATTATTTATTTTAATACTTTAGTTTTGGGGAAAAACGGATGCTTCTGGAAATATTATTTAGTTTAAAAGAGTATTATTTATTTTCCTCTATTTGCAAATCTTGTACAAACTTTTATTCATTGTGAAAGAAGCAGGGAAAGGGAGGCAATTTTTGCCAAGTCATGATTTCACGCGCCTTGTCCTTTAGAATGTTCGAGAAAGAATTTTCATTGTTAGTTGACCTTAAGAGAGGAAAGTACGTGACGGAAAGGTCAAAGGTTGCTACTTGTCTTTCAATGTAAGTCATTCAGGTTTTTGGCGATTGAGGGTCCGGTTGTTGGCTAAGTGAAGAAGGGCGCGCATGCGCGATCACCCTTATTTCCGCATTCAGGGGTTGAAAACGAAGATTTTGCCATAATTAAGGGGGCGATAAGTGAAGCCATAGTGGGAGCCCGCGTTTTGTGAAGGAGACGAAGGAAATTCGAGTTGGATTCAGTCTTTGACTCGCGCACTTACTGGTTGGCTGGACTTGTGGATGTTACTCTTGAAAACAGGTTGAAAAAGCGAGAGAGAAGATGTAAGTACGAAGAAAAATGTTTTCCCGGCGGGGAGCGGCAAATATGCTCCCCGGCCGCGTTTTGGTTAAGAGGCGAGACTCTCTTACTCTCTGACTGACTCGCTGATTTTCGGGCTTGCTGGACTTGTGGACGTTGCTCTTGAAAACTGGCTTGAAGGAAATTCGAGTTGGATTCTCTCTCTGACGGACTGGCGGGTGGAACTTACTTGGGACGTTACTCGTGAAGCTTGCTCTTGGGATGAGTAAGAACAGGCGAGCCGTAATTGCCTAGAAAAAAAACGTTTCTCACCTGAGGCTGAAAACCCTCTTCCTTGCGGCGTGCTGGTAAAGAGGCGAAATTTGAACGAGTTACCTGCGTGTTGACATAGGACTTTCAGGACCAAGCGGATAGCCGTCCTGGGCAGCAGTGCTCCTGTTTCGGTTCTCCAGTGGGAATTGGCGCCGACCCTTTTAGAACCAGTGTCAAGATGAGCCCGGCCGACATCAACGCTTGATAAGATACGAGTCCTCCACTTCAAGATGTCCCCTCAAGATAAGTTTTATTTTTTTTTTGGTGTGTTTGAACTTTAGGCAAGCTTTTCAAAAACGTCCTTAGCAGTAAAAAAAACAACGTCGAATCTAAAATTTAACTCTCAGGCCTTAAATTGTTTCCCTTTCCTTTCTTTTAAATTACCAGACAAACCTTAAGTTTTTTTTATGAATTTAAATGAAAAGACTCTCAGATGAGGTTAAGATTTTTCTTATTGTGATGTAATTGAATAAACTGATATTTAATCTGGAACCTCTTACAGTATGTTTTCTTTATATATTTAATATGTTTTTTGCTATATTTCGTGTATATGTTTTTCTTATGTTTTCGATCCTCTCACGGCGCGGTCCCGGGATGCATTTTTTTCACAACGCAAAAATGCTGTACACGTTTCACTATACGATCACTAAAATGTTGTTAGTTGGCAAATTCTTAAGAGTTTAGTTTTCCTCCCTAAGAGGAAGTAGAAACCTTTTCACGGCAAGTAGTTTCATATTTAACATTTAACATATAGGAATTTCAGATATAACATGGTACCTTGGAGTAAAACTATTTTACCATGGGCGCGAAAATTCTCGATATAACATTGGTGCCAGATGTCCAAGAGCAGATAAGTCAATTTTTTTTTGTGTTTGAATTCTGACGGCACGTTTCTTCATAACACTTATATAAAACATTTTTAATAAATTTTCATGGACTATCCCAATACTTTCTCAGCGACTCGTTGAAAATAATAGTTCCCTATTTTTCTTTCCCATGTAAAAGGACCAAAAAAACATAGCTTTGCTATTTAATGCAGAATCTGAAAGTCGCACTCTAAATATCTCTTCTTCCAAAACCTCAGAAATCAGAAAAAAAAATAAATAAAAGCAACTTGTTGATAGATAGAGTAAAGTTGCGTATATCAAAAACAAAACATAATACAACAACGAATAAAGTAAAGAAAATAAGTATACCTCAAAATTCACTCTATCACCGCAACCATAGGAACATCAACAAAGGCAATAAAGTTAAAAGCACGTTGAAGGAAACCAAAATAAGCAAGAATGCACTCTGTGCAACACAGGGTAGGTAAACGTAAAGGAAAAATGAAACACAAGGAGGAATAGTAAAGACTTAGCTTACGTTCTTCTTTCTCGAGATCTGTCCTCTTTTTGAAGCCTTAAGTTCCCTCCAATAGGGATTTTGAAATGCGGAAAAGCGTTTTTGCGTTTCTCGATTTTGAAATTTAATTATATAACAAATTTACTAAAATTCAAAGAAAATGTATGAGTTTTACTTGCTGAAATTTCAACTGAGATGTGTCCGGAAACAAAAAATTGAAACTTTGACTATATCGCCAGAAATTGAGTGTTTATAAATGTAGAATCTGTCCACTATAATTATGATGTCATACTCCATGACACACTTTCTCCAATTCGGTTTCTTTTTCCGTTGTGAAGGTTTTATTTTCAAGTACGTTTTATGCATTTCGTCATATTTAATAATCATCATTTTATTCTCTTAATTATACTATACCATATTTCTGCTTCTAGAGATTTCTGGAAAGCAATAAGAGGATGGTATTATGGTTACAGCTAACATAATCGTCAATTACATTTATTCAATTTCAATACAATTCTTGATAAAATTTACCGAGACAACCAATTACTCAATATTAAATGCACGTGTTCCTGTATTTTGTTTTACTTTTCCGGCATAGCTTTCTCCTAAAATTTGTCTGCATTGCACGGAGAAATACAATTTTAATTATAATTCTGCTAAAATTAGCTATCTTGTAGGGTTTATATTTATTTTAACTAACATTTATTTTAAGTTTAAACTATCTTTCCTGTCAAGCCTTACTTTCCCCTGGAACTGCCAATGCCAGAATATGTAAATTTTAGTAGAACGCGCAAGGATTCAAATTATCAGCGGAAGTATTCTGATTTAAGTAGAAGGAAACGAGTTCGGTGGGTGATATTCTTACTTCACGAGCGCGGAGGTAGTTAGCTAGAAATTGAAGAACCCCGCGTTTCGGCCTATGTGCTTGGCGGGAAGTAGTGTTAATCGTTCAGGTGAGCTGCAAGTCTGCTGAATTAGCAGCGGTATTGTAAAACGCGGTGAGTTAGTTATTTTAGAGAGCCTCGTAGTTAGAGTCTTGTCTTTAGTTTCTTTTCAGGTTATTATTTTTATTTGACCGCCGAGTTGGCGCAGTCTGTGAGCGTCAAGAGCACGCAATTGTAATTTATTACGTTGAATAAAAAGGGACTTAAACCCTTCACAAGACTCTGTGTTTTATCCAGTTTTCACAGTCACCTCTTGGTTGCGTGCAAGTTGGAGGCGCGCGACGTTACATTGGCGCCCGAACACTTATCGAACTGAAATGGCCAAAAACTGGATGGAAGCCGCTGGACAACACCAAGAAATGACAAGCCAGTTAGAAGGATTTGGATACCTGGTCCAGACTTTGAGAGCGTCAATCAAGCCAAACGTCCATTTCGACGGAAAACATTCGGTGGCGGTATTTCTAGGAGGTCTAGAAAACCACTTTCAGCTCTACCCTGTTCCTGAAAGACAAAAAGTTGCCATCGTCACATCAGCACTAAGAGGACAGGCCGCGCTATGGTGGAAAAATATAGGCAAATTTTCATTAGGGGAATTTGGAAGCCAGACATATACATTTGAAAATTTCAAAAAATCGTTAGTAAAGGCCTTCCCCATAGTGAAAGATCGCGCACGGCTGGAAACCGAACTGTATAGTTTCTATCAACGGGATATAGCAGAATTGACGGACTTTATTCTACGAAAAATCAAGCTAACGGATATGCTGTACGGAAAGAAACCCAATGCGGAGATTATTGAAATAATATTACCAAGATTGTTACCCGCTGTTCAAGACTACTTTGAAATTAGAAACCCAAGCACATTGCAGGAACGCTTCGAATTGGCGGTGAAGTTTCAAAATCGCAGAATAGCGGAAAAAGCGAGAGGGGAAACATATTCTCAAAGTACCCGAAGGAAATCTTCAAATGAGGAAACCAGAAATGGAAATCTCTCTTATGGGGGAAAGAACTATCAAGCTAACTCATCGAAACTCGAAGGTCAAGGCCCAAAAAGAAAATTTCAAAATAAACATCCGCGTACCCAGAAGGCACAGATTGAAATGAAAGCTTTAAACGAGTAGAGGGGCCTGTGAAAGGGAGGGTCCAGACCCCGGAAGTTTTAAAAAAACCCTCAAATAGACATTTAAATACGGTCATCGTAAAAAACTCACAGCTACCAATTATACAAGTCCTGGTTGGCGATGTACCAGTAGAAGCCCTCATCGATACAGGAGCAGAAGGAAATTTTATGAGTGAAAAGTTCTTCAAAAAGAATTTTTATAGGATACGACTCTTTAAAACCAGAAATACGAATATTATAGCGGCGCAAGGAAAAACATGTCACTGCATCGGGAAAGTATCATTAAACGTACAGGTAAAAGAGAAAAATCTCAAAGTATTAATTTTTGTGGTGAAACACCTGCAACACTCTCTTATTTTAGGTATGGACTTTTTAAGGGCCGCGAGGGCCAAATTGAATTTTCAAGATAGTTCCGTGGTGCTGGAGATGGACCAGAGGGTGGTGGAACCTGTGGAGACACCTGAATTGGACCTTAACCATTTGAATGACCAGGAAAGTAAAGCAATACAGCAAGTGGTGAGTAATTTTTCTCATTTGTTTTCAGAAAAACCAGGAAACTGTCAAATCGTGACTCACAAGATTCAATTAAATGCCGAAAAACCTTGTAGGACTAAACCTTATCGGTATGACAAACAAAAAGACGTAATCATCGAAGAACATATTCAGGAGATGTTAAAGAATAAAATAATAACTCCCATAAATAGTGAGTACGCGAGTCCAGTCGTACTATGTAGGAAAAAGAACGAGTTTCCTCCTTCGGATAAAAGGGCTTGGAGGTTTGCTATTGATTACAGTAAACTAAATAGTATTACCAAATTTCCAGTTTACCCTTTGCCGGTTATAGACGAGATCATTAGACAGATCAAATCAACAAGATATATGTCTACTTTGGACTTAACGTCTGGCTACTATCAAATAGCTATGAGACCCGAAGATATACATAAAACCGCGTTTATAACAAAATCGGGCACTTATGCATTTTTACGCATGCCCTTTGGGTTCTGTGGGGCCCCATCAACATTTCAGAGAGCTATGGACATTGTTCTAAAGCCTGTCCTAGGAAAATCAACATTAATGTATCTAGATGATATAATTATAACGAGTAGTACGTTGGAACAACACATTAATGATCTAGAACAAGTTTTTAAATTATTAAAAGAGGCCGGTCTTACAATTAACGCCTCAAAATGCAAGTTCGCAACTAAAGAACTTAAATATCTCGGTTATAAAATTTCGCAAAAGGGTATAGAAACGCAAGATCCAAAAATAAAAGCTATTAAGAATTTCCCACCGCCCAACACCACCAAGAAACTTTCTTCCTTCCTTGGGTTATGTTCTTACTATCGATCTTTCATAAAAGATTTCGCTAATATTGTTGAACCACTCTTAGTAATCAAAAGAAAAAGGGGTAAATTCACGTGGACAGCGGAAGCTAACACAGCTTTTGAAAGATTAAAAGAAGCGCTTATTAATGCCCCTGTTTTAAAATTCCCGGAGGGGAACGAAAACCTGGAAATTGCAACAGATGCGTCAGACTATGCGGTGGGTGCGGTTCTTATGCAAAATAACCATCCTCTGGCATTTTTTAGTAAAACGTTGAATCAGACACAAAGGAATTATACAGCTACAGAAAGAGAAACATTAGCCGTATTAATGGCTGTACACAAATTTCGAGTTTATTTCGGCAAATCGCCAGTAACAGTCTTTTCGGATCATGCGGCTGTTGGTAGACTTTACTCGGGGAAAAACCTAACGCCCAGGTTAATAAGATGGGCTTTAAAACTCCAAGAATATAATATCACAATAAAATATAAACCGGGTAAGGAAAACAATGTAGCTGACGCACTTTCTCGTATAAAACTGAACGATGAAGGAAATGAACTTAAATGCGCTGTGTTGACTTCAAAAATTTTAGCTTCTAGAGATACGGTTATTACTGAACTGAAAGCTGATCCTGAATTTGGAAATATCTATGCTTATTTGAAAGACCCCGAAAGCTTTGAGCACACAGATATCGATGCGATAAGAAATAGAGCAAAAAACTATGAAATAATAGATAATTTATTATTCTATACGAAAACAACAAACGAAAATCTTGAGTACAAACCAGTCATTCCAGACTCGCTTCGATTAAGCATTTTGAAGGAGTTGCACGAAGCAAAAACAGCGCGCCATCTAGGGGTCAGAAAGACTTTAAAAAGGGTACGCGAGGCAGTATATTTCCCGCAATTATACAAAATAGTAACGGCGTATGTCAGGTCCTGCAATCAATGTCAGTTAATAAATGATATTAATTACAGCCCGGCAGGGTACTTAAATAGCATTCGCGCTACATTTCCGAAGGAAATTTTAGGCATAGATCTTCTTGGTCCCTTCCCCCAGAGCGAGTTAAATAAAAATCGTTTTCTTTTAATAATAGTAGATCATTTTTCAAAATGGACAGAAATTGTTCCACTTAAACGCGCGTCAGCCAAAACAGTCGCAGATGCATTCTTACACAGATACATTTTAAAATACGGTGCACCGATAAAAGTCATTAGCGATAACGGAAAACAATTCATTAGTCAAATATTTGAAAACATATGCAATGGACTTGGCATACGCCATATCAAAATGGTTCCGTATAGACCACAGGCTAACATAGCAGAAAGAGTTAATAAAAACATAGTAAAAATAATTCGCAGTTACGTGAGCACACATCACAAGCGCTGGGATGGCTACAGAAATGAATTAGCTTATGCTTTAAGAACGGCAAATCATGATACTACGGGAAAAACTCCAGCAGAATTATTTTTAGGCAGAAAGTTAATTACGCCTTTAGATAAATTATTCTTTGTGCAACAAAGAGAGCAGGAGTTTAAACAAAAAGATGTGCAAAAGCTCATTGATCAGGCGCTTAAAAGCTCGGATACGGCAAGAAATAGGCAGAAAATATATTATGATAGAAAACGCCGTGAAGCAGATTTTAAAGTTGGGGATAAAGTATTGAAGCGGAAATTTTCTTTATCAAGTGCCCCAGACAATTTTACGGCAAAGCTAGCTCCAAAGTTTGAAGGCCCCTATGTAATTCAGGAAATCAAAGGAGTAGTATTATATCTTAAGAACGAGAGAGGGGAAAACTGTAAAGCAAGTCCCGACCAGGTGAAAAAATACTATAATCCAAATGATTTTGAAATCCTTAAAAGTTTCTTGCAGGACTCAAGTCTAAACGAAATAGAAGGTCCAGAGACAACAACAATTCCACCACCCAAGAAACAGAGAACTGAGGAGAGACCTAGCCCTTCTACAACCCGGACGTCGGTATCAAAAAGAAAAAATAATTTTCAAACTCCAGCGTTTAAGAAAAACAAAAATACAGATGAACCGGGTAAAGAAACCGTGGTAAAGAGAAAAACACCACCTACAAAGGATTGCAGGAAAAATTATACATCAAGGAGAACGCGCACACGGCCACAGAGTCAGGTGCCAGCAAGGCCGCCGTTCCGGAAACTGAAACGGCAACAGGAGGCACAAAAATACGACGAACAGAAGAAATTCAAGAAGGACTCCAGACCGGAGGACGTCAAGACCAGCCGTCCCAGGGAAAAACGGAAATGCCAACAACCAGACGATTACTCCGCCAAGAGGCCAGCATGTAGAGAACGCAAAAGAAAAAGTAATGTGGACGACACTCGGAGGGCAGTAAGAAGAAGATTAACATCCATGAAACCAACCTCTAACTTGGGACCAATTTTGCCAAAAATGAATGACGGAGTTTCAAGCATCGAAAACTCAAAGATAAGTTAAAACCTTCTATAATTTTTTTTCTCTTTTGTTCCGAAATGTTATGCATAAGTACGAAGTTCTATGTTTTGACGAAAGTCAATATGTCTCGGTTGAGACTTAGTTTTGTTTTACTTTATTTAGCTAAGGCAAAAGTATTATTTTCTTTAAGTGTAAAAGCTAAAAACAAGCATTTTCTGTTGGTCGAAAGACTAATTCTGTTATGTTAAAGCCAAAATTTGGCCGAAGATAAAAATAACTTCGTATTCTTGTATTAATAAGAATTTTAGTTTCAGTGCCGCCAGCTTGGCGAAGAATGAGTAAAGTAAAAATTTATTTTCTCTTATTCATTTTATGGTAAATTGTAAAAATCATATGTATTAAAATTTTGTAAATGTACGTAAATACTTGAATGTTATGTAAAAGTAGAATTTAGTCTAGAAGCATAAAATTGTAGATGCTAAAAGTGAATGCTTAAAAGCAATGAAGTCAAAATTTAAGTATTAAATTGTAGATAAAGTCATGCTTTAGAGCGAAAGCCTGCATGTTTAAAGATGAATGAGGGGAAAGTTAGAATGAATGTGTTTTGTAGGGTTCTCCACCTACATTTGAATTTTTAAGAATATTAAAGTAGCTCATTGAGTTGTAGAATGTCGAGTAAGGTGTGTCTATTTGGTCGTTGAATTCTAACAAATCATGGTGGTTAGGCGAAGTGTTGTAAGACTAAAACACGAATATTCCCGTTTGACACCACACACGGTGGAGAGCCAGGGTAAAGTTAAATTAATGCTTGAAAAATTGAATGAATGTGAAGTAAGCAAACACTAAGAAAAACGAATTGTTTAAAAACAAAAATTTATTGTGTCAAGAAAGTGTAAATTATAATGTATTTAGAAAGATACTGATACTTATTCCTTCCAGATGCTGGAAGGAAAGACCAAGATTGATTGATGAAGTCCAGGAAAAGTTGCTGTAAGAAGAGAGAGTTAAAACGAGCAACAGAATTTTAATATACAAATTGTTACATAAGATTTTTTTTGGTGTAAACGAGGTTCTTGCCAATTAGTTCAGAATTAGAGAAACTTACAACAGGTCGTTTGTAGGACCTGCTTCCAAGTTTTCCAAATTCTGGCAGCGGCAAATGTAGGGTTTATGTTTATTTTAACTAACATTTATTTTAAGTTTAAACTATCTTTCCTGTCAAGCCTTACTTTCCCCTGGAACTGCCAATGCCAGAATATGTAAATTTTAGTAGAACGCGCAAGGATTCAAATTATCAGCGGAAGTATTCTGATTTAAGTAGAAGGAAACGAGTTCGGTGGGTGATATTCTTACTTCACGAGCGCGGAGGTAGTTAGCTAGAAATTGAAGAACCCCGCGTTTCGGCCTATGTGCTTGGCGGGAAGTAGTGTTAATCGTTCAGGTGAGCTGCAAGTCTGCTGAATTAGCAGCGGTATTGTAAAACGCGGTGAGTTAGTTATTTTAGAGAGCCTCGTAGTTAGAGTCTTGTCTTTAGTTTCTTTTCAGGTTATTATTTTTATTTGACCGCCGAGTTGGCGCAGTCTGTGAGCGTCAAGAGCACGCAATTGTAATTTATTACGTTGAATAAAAAGGGACTTAAACCCTTCACAAGACTCTGTGTTTTATCCAGTTTTCACAGTCACCTCTTGGTTGCGTGCAAGTTGGAGGCGCGCGACGTTACAATCTAAATACAAAATTCGTAACAGTATTTTATAAAATACTCTATAATTATTAGTCATTATTTAATCTTCGGGATGATGATAATTATCGTCACAGATCTAAAAACTGTTAAATATGGCAACCGAAAATATAATATAGATGTTACTATTTGACCGTGTTTTAAAAATTTTGCATCTATTACTGTAGATAAATTCAGAAAGCTGGTAAAAATGTTTGATTGAAGAAAAGACAACAGTAAGAGAACTATGTGTTTAAAAGTAGCTATAATTAAGGTTTTGCCTAGATTTAATGAAATTAATTTTGAAAAATTAATATTTTAAATCGCAAAATATTTTCTTGATGTCCTGGAAGCTACTAATAATCCAACAAAGTATTAGTAGTTTCAAATGGAGATATTTTGTACATACATTTTGAAGTTCATGTTTTTTTCCTTTCCATACAAGTAAATTATTGAATAATTTTCTTCTCGAACAAAAGATCTGAAACACTGTTAGGTGGCTTCGGGCCACGAGATGCGGGTTCCTAGGCCGAAGCCCTATCCCAGTATAACATTCGTAGGTAAAAATCCATAACGTATATAGCATAACGCAGTTACATAACAAATTGCAGTTGAATGGAAATAAAAGTAATTGAGGAAGAGCTTTAAGATCTGAAACATGCATTTTGTAAAAATGTTGTAGTTTTGATACGCCCCCTTTCCACAAGACCTTTCTCACCCAATCAAAGTGAGCGCGAGGCAAAAGCAGTTATATATAGCGAATCACGTCATGAATGTTAAATTTCAGACCAATTAATGCGAACGACCAATCAGTAAGCAAGCTTTATTAGGGTGTTCGACCTCATCATTCCCATTTGACGCCTGAAGGTTTATTATTTCCAAGATTTGAATAAATAATCCTCGCTTCTCTCCAATCGAATTTGAAACCATTAAAATTCCTTCCCCAAACCATCCCTAAGACTCTCTTGGCGAATATTTTTGAAATTATACGCTAGAACGCGCATAATTAGTAAATTATTTACAGTGAATACACTTTTGGATGGCAGACATTCATCGTGCTCAAAGCATTTAAATTTAAATCTTTAAAGAATATCTTAGCCGCCAAACGGTTATGGAGGACAAAAGCGGTAAATTTATCTTCTATACTTCTGATACGTTTCATTTCTACATTTGTGATTTATCGTAGACAATGTATGCTGCTCACAGGAGCCCATTTTTGATTGCACTTTAATTAGCAGTTCAGTTTGAAGAAATATTCTTTAAACGCAGAAATAGTGCGAGATATGTTTCAGGTATGCAATAGAGTGAAATTCTTTCTGGGTTTTAAGTTTTACTTAATTTCTCGTTGATCAGTATATTCGTGAATCTTGTGTAAGCGAGCAAATTCTTTGTATGAATTTACCAATTAAAAAAATATATTATGCAGAAATCTAGTAGTTGCAAAGCTCTCTTGGAAGATGGGATTTCCAAAAATAATTTTAATTTATATGTTGCGAAATCAAATTAATTAACAGGCAACTAAGTAATTATCTGATCTGGGATTCCTTACAGCATTCAGCTTTGCTATCGTGTGTTTGGAATGCAACATGAATATATCTCCAATATGTACGGTACAGTAACTAAGCTACGAAATTGGTAAAATTTATTTTCTCTGATGGTGGAGATTGGAAGTTGCTACTGATTTGTAGCAAGGAAATTTGTAATAACGGTTCCATTCAATTCAAGTGAAGCGTTTTCACATATTACATAAGGGTTGTGTGATTGAAAATAATGTAACTGCAGTTTTGTCTTAAAAGATTACCTAATACATATTATAGGGAATCATTGCATGCAATTTGTTCATTAGAAAATTTATGTGCATACTACGTGTATCCCCGTAATCATATTTGACTGGATCATCGGAAGACGTCTCTATACTACACTCTATATACCAAGGGACAACGGAGCACTTTTTCAGGAGAACATAGTCCCCTAGTAAACTTCTTGTCCATAATGCACTGAATCAAAAGTCAGAAGAAAAGTGTCTAAGGGTCGTGAGAGAACGAGGCTCAAGCAATAAGGCCCATAACATCATTCAACATCAGACATTCAGAAATGGCAGCAACATAATTATGCGTTGGGATTTCAATGGTATATCGCACTCAGTTGCACGTCTTTAATACAGCCTAGATGCTTTCCGGTCAAGTCGGCACCTCAAATGCCTGTCATACATAGAACATATTATCCATAAAGGACACCAACTAATGAATGTGATGAATCTCCTTTGAAGAAAATTGTAAGAAATTTTAATTGTGACCAGAAATCTCATTCTCCATTTAAACAAAAAATTATAAAATATTTTCCTAAAAGTATACAATAACAATTTTGTGAAACCCAACTCCATTTGTAACAGCCAATGAGCGTAGTGTTTCGGTTAATCTGCTGAAGGCAATTTCCATATTAAAAAATGATAGTGGCTCTGACGTCAAGAAATCAATATGACCAACATCTCTAGCATTATAAAAATATTATCTGTAGAGGACGCTAGTCATTAAGCAAATGATAGTTCTTTAACGATAAGTGTGAGAAATATTGAGGGTGACGATGACCCTTATATACATTTCAACACTAACCTGAATAATAATATACATATAGAAAAATTAAAACTTAACTTCTGACGACATCTGTATGTTACACGAATGAGCACGGATTCCATAAATAAAGGATTAATTGTTATTCCTGCGTTTGATAGATGGGTGCTCTGAGAAGATACACCAATAAAAATATTGCATGTCTATGTCAAGGAAGTTAGGAGTATCCATTCTAATCGCCTTCTTAATTATATTTTCACGCTTATGGCAAAAGGATATCAAGAGTTCATAGATGACTATATTATTTATAATGTGATATGTATAGAGGCGTACATGATAGTAAGAGAATTTGAATTTTCATTTTATACCTCTGCGAAATACGTAAAAGGATAAATCTATACAAACTTGAAAAATCTTTTATTGATCAAAATGATGGAGTAAGCTTAAACATTAAATGGGAATTATTTATCATCAATAAAATATTACGCAGCATTCGAAAGGAACACCAATACCATCATTGTTTTACAAATTTGATTGCATTATCTGCTAATAAAGCCAGTTCAAGGTTTAAAAAAAGTACATGTATTATCTACTTTTCTATATTTTAACAAAATAATAACATTTAACAAATAAAAATAATAACATTTTAACAAATAATATGTAATAAGTAATCCCAGCTAAATATCAGCACGAAAAACGCTATTTCTTAAATGGAGATAAGGTTGTCTCCAAACAGCAGTCTGGAAAGGCAACGTTATCCAAATATTTAACGACTGTCAAACAACCCCCAATTTCATCACATCGCAAAAATACGATGCAGTAAGGCTTTCAACATATTCCTATCGCTCAAAAGAGAGTACTATTTCCTTGTGGTTTTTGTCAACTTACGGTTCCCATTTATCGGATTTCTTCCGTTTTCTGAAACTTCCAGATCTTGAACAATACCCAAATTTTCTGGTGTATAAAAAAAATATTTGAAAGGTTCAGCTAATTCTTATTTTTTCGTAACTATTTATGGTGGGATGACAAATGTTTTCATGTTCAGCTATTTATTTAATTACGAGGTTTCAGAAATCATACGCAACAATACTTGAGGTAGAGGCATAATAAACATAGCTAGATATGGCCGGCCTGATCAAGCTATTTTTAAGAAACCAAAGTAGTGCTCCCATTTAAGGCTGAAGGAAGAAGAGTCCTTAAGAACTTGCTATGAAACCACTAGATGTAGTCCCCATCTGGATTTTTGATAGGTCTGGTAGACTTGTGTTATGTTACACTTTTCCAGAAATGCTATATTATTATGTTTTTATGTTCAATTCCTGCAGTACAAAAATTGTAACTTATCTAAGAAATTTCCTGTTAGTTCTGCTTTCTTAGTGCTTTAATTCGAAAACATTCGTCGTAATAACTTAAACTATTGAAAGTAATACTGTGTTATGTACCTAATAGCACTGTAATGGTTACAATCTGTTAAATGTTCGAACGGTTCTGTTCTGCTTGGACAGCATACAGATTCATTCTTTGAAAACTTAATGTTTGTTTTCATTAACGTATTTTTTATGCGTATATAAATTTCTCATATTTTTATTGAGCAGTACTTTCAATTTAACTGGAATTTAAAATCAGTCACTGATTATAGGATGAATATTTTAATAAATACAGAAGGAAAATCCGATACTCTGTCTATTTAAGCAAATTTCTGTAGTCCATAACGTGATTAATAGCTGTGCGCTCTTCTCATGGTGAAACTGTACACAATCCTTACAGATGAAATTTATAATTTATTATTCTCACATTTTGTTATATATTAAAAAGATTTTATAAATGCAATATGAATTGGTTATCATTGGAAGAACAGAAAAGTACATTTCTTTCCTTTCATTCAATAAATAAAATATCTAATAGTTTCTTTTATGCAATATATGAAATAAATGTTGTAGTTTTGTTTCGATTTCAAGAAAATGTAACGAAATATTTCTTTGTCTTTGGCTATAGCATAAGTTTATTATAATGCAGAATTTGCTATATTAATATAAGTTGTTTTGGGGGTAGCTTTTATACATAGCTGTACAGTTTTATTCCTGAAAATATAATAAGTTTGAAGTGCATTTTAAAACACTTCTGTTTCAGATTGGAAAACAGCTTTACCTTGTATAGGTTACTTAGAACATGGATACGATTTTTGTTCCAAAACATTAGGAGTGGGGGCAGATAACAAAGATAAAGGTCCTTTTAACTATTAATTGCGTATACCTGTCAGTACGAAATGCATCGTCTTGCCTAAAATAGTCGAAATTTTGAGCGTTGTATTTCATTACATAATTTGACCAGATCCTACAGTAGGCCTTCATTCAGAGAAGAAAACATACCTAACCTCTGTTATGAAGATTTATTTTCTATATCACTAATCTGCGGAACTCTGTATTCTAAAATCAATAATTCGATCGAAAGATTTATCAACGTTCGAAATCCATATCTTGCCGATGCAGCAAATGTGTCCCGAAATTCCTTTGTAATCATTCGTCGCTCTGCTCAAGACATAACGCGACGTCACAGTCGCCCTCATTCACTCGCTTCACTTCACTTCTCGTCCCGAGGAAATGCAACCCGTCACCTCAGCTGACTTCACTTCGATCGTTACGACTTATTTTCACTTCACTTAATTTATTAAATTCCAGGATATGACCGTTACGAACAGGGTCGCTACGCTCACTGATGTGTGGGTAATGTAGTTACTCACGGAGATGGTGTCACACTCAGCAGCAATGGGAAGAGCGGGAGAACTGAGTCGGAAGAACGTTTTCCTCGTATTTTTACTAACTGCTCAATGTAGCTCTGTAGGAGCCAAGGGTATGGGGTAGCATATTGACTCTTCCCGTCTCGAACAAAAGAAACGGCTCTTTTTGAGTAGTTACTCCTTCCTGTTCATAAGATAATCAATCTGGATGATCGATTGGATACTTTGGTAAGATGGTTCTTAACTTTTAAATAAGGATTCTCTCTTATTTTTATTCTGTAAGTAGCAGACTTGAAGTATGAAATTATAGAAATTATTTCGTTGAAAATTTATTGAAACTGTATTGGACGAATGGGAATAATTTTAACTTCAAAACATCAATAAAATAAATGTCTCTCAATAAATGTTTTATTTCATATTTTAAGTATATACATGTATATTTACTAGATGGCCGGCGGTCATACGAAATGACCGCTGTTCTAGATATTATAAATTGTAATGAAAATAATTTGTGCAAAGGTGTCTGCTAATTCAAGCTGAAGTACTCAGGGCAGGCGGCGAGAACGGCCCTTTGCTTACTGCCCCACTGGGTTTCCCTCCCCCTTCTTAACCTTCCAAGGAGTTCTTCTTATTGCTTAAAGTAGAGTGCAATGAAGAAAACCACTGGCGGTACATTTCTTAACAGCTACCGCTAGCTCAATAAATAAAGGTGATTTTTAAAATAATAAAATGTTAATTCACATGTCAAAGATCTCTTTGTACACAACATTTCTTGCGTAGATCTTTCCATCAATTTTAAGCTAGCCTTGCAGAGGACCATCAATTATTTTTTATTTTACACCCGTTCTTTCACGAACTCTTGAACAGGCAACATAAAGTTGACCGTGTCCAAATTCAGGCTCAGGTAAAAAAGTGCCAACACGCTTAAGCGTTTGGCCCTGAGACTTATGGATGGTCATAGCAAAGGCAAGTTTTACAGGAAATTATCTACGTCTCAATTGAAAGGGCAAGCCTGTGCCGTGGCAACTTCACCCCATTGGCTAGTATAGTTACGCAAGCAACCAATAAACTATCGGCGACAAACAGACACTTAAGCCGCATATAATAAAGATATTTCTTTATTTCATTTTATTTGTTTTCTCATCGTTGGCGGGTTTTGCCGGTTGCATTCTATTATATATAGATATTAAATTTATTTATTAAATGTTAAATGCACGTGCTCTTGTATTTTTAATTTTTCCGGCTTAGCTTTCTCATAATATTCGTCCCGCGTTTGACTGCACGAGGAATAAAACAATTTACAGTTACGTAAGCAACCAATAAACTATCGGCGACAAACACTTAAGCTGCTTATGTAGATATCCCTTATTGGTTCTTTTATTACGTATAATGAAATGACAATAGCCAAAAAGCAAGTTCAGTATCTTTTATAAACTCAATGTGCAAAAATAAAAGCGAATCATTTCATCCTGTTTAACTAAGCGTCACTATGTTGAATGAAGAATTTTTTCCTTGTAACTTCAGGAATGTCACAAGAAGCCATTTTCTTTGACTGCAACAGCTCATGAATAAAATATCTTTTGTGTGACTGTGTAGAGTTCCTCACTTGTAAATATGCTACGTCACAGTTGAGCGTGAAGAATCTTAAGAACTGATAAGCAAATAATCGCTTAAGTTCGTGTGACAAGAAACAACAAGATGGAAGGGTAACTAACCCTTTATTATTTAAATAAGATTTAACAGAACTCTGTCTTGGAGCGTACAATAAAAGCTGACTCTTGGGCTTGAACATAAGACGCTAAGAAGCGATAAGCGACGGAGGACGTGGGCACTGTCCCTTTACCATTTGGATTAATCAGTACAGCACCACGTCCACCTTTATCTTACATTTCATATTACATTATATATTACGATACATGATTTACACATTGCATTATATACTACATATCAAATTAATACCTTATCCTAACATTACATTAACTTCACATCAACTTATTACATTAAAATTCTTTTCTAATAAACCCTATATTGGTACATTATAAAAGTGTTATTTTGCACAGGATTCGCATTAGACACAGGATACGCATTATATTATCATTATACACTGTGTACACATTACATTATATACGGGGAAATTAATGATACATAGGAACATTATACGCAGTAGGGGGTTATAAGCACGATACGGGTTAGATTATTCACAGGAAATTAGTTATACACAGGTATTGCATTATACAGGATAAATTATTCACATGATAGGCTTCTCGATACACTGCCTACATCGTTATGCATAATACTATTATAAAGTTTGCATTCACATCGTTTCAGTTGGGCTTCGCATTCTGTGTCATGTTGCTCATTAATCAGTACATACTACATTACATATTACATTGCATATTATGATACATATGACACTATTACGATTATATTACATATCACATTATATATTATGATACATATAACACTATTACGACTACATTACATATTACATTATATATTATGATACATATGACAATATTACGATTACATTATATAATATGATACATATGACACTATTACGATTACATTACATATTACATTATACACGAGATGACTGCGAAGCTATCAAGGGCCTGAGTACGGCCGAGCGTAATAACTGGTTTTAGAGAGAGTAGCCAAATGGCGGACGCGCGCTAATCAGAAATCCTCATTCTCTCTCTAACTTCGCGGTTAAATACCGCTCCTCCTCATTATGTCTTCAGACGTGATTCTAAAACTACGTTCTGGCCGGAAGTAGTAAGTTGAAGTTAAGAATTTGACAGGAAAGAAATTTAACTCAAAATTTAACTGTTAATAAAATTTAAAAAATCCTTACAACTATGTAAATAAAATCTTACATTCGATCAAAATACTGCTTGAAGAATGAAACATCAATCTGAGTTAAATTTGGATTACGGTAAAACAAACGAAGGTCATCTGCCTAAGAAAAGAAGAAAGCTTGAGAGAGATGCTTTCGTAGAGAACTTCTTAAAGGAAATTCGCCCATATTCACGTTACGCATGTAGAAAAAATCCGGGTATCCGTTCTCCGGGATATGAATTCGAGTCGAACTACTAGCATTCAGCAATTTAACGCTCCGTCGGTAAGGAGAAATTAACAGAGATACGATTAAAACATGATCATTGTCAGAAATGTGACCTCGTGATTGGGACTTTTGAGAAAACAATGCATTGGATACAACTAGCATATTTCCTCAGTCAGGGTCAGGTCTCTAAGTTTAGGCGACTCAAGTAGCTGTGGAAAGCACCGACTTTTCGAGAATACCAGCTAAGTATTTCTGAAAAGCGACAACTAAAGAAAGATTATTTTGATTTGAATTATTAATGTATTTTATTTATACAAGGTGCCGAGATTACTGTTCGCTAAATATGCTGAAACTCGCGCTGATGAAAAAAAAAAAAAAAAAAAAAAAAAAAAAAAATTCAAAAGCGTCTTACAGTACGCAAAGTGTTTTTCATTGTTACAGGTTTTATACATTACAACCTATTTATTTCTCGAAGTTTTAATAATATTTTTCATTCTTGGTAAAAAGCATTTAATTGCAATTTGCAGTTGACTTCATCAAGAAACCAAGTTATCAATTCAGTACAGCAAATGACTTTTTATTTGTGGAAAAATAAATCTTGTATTTAATTAAAGAAGTAAATTAACCCTAAGTTCTTAAACATTTTTGCAGGAAATAGTTTCTCGCCCCTAACTATTAACTTAACTTTTTTTACAGCATGTTCAACAGCATATTTTTATCGAATTTTCCTCTCTGTTCAAAGCTGTATGGCACAAGCTATATCCGTGGCGAATAATGCCCTTGCGTGACATTAAAGTTTGGTAGTAAAATCGTCAATCGTCTGCGATAGGGGCTCATGACAACCTCAACCGGCATGATGGAGAGGTTAACGATTACCCACTGACGGTAATTGTTGGGTGAAGGAACGTCCAGTGCACAGTAGAACCCGCCACTGCGGCCAGCGATCCGTGACGTCACGAGGAAAGAGAATTGCACCACCAGTGAATAACAGCTGGGGTGGGAGTGAAAAGTTTGGATGTTATTAACTCTTGAATGCCTTCCTTTTCTTTTCCTTTGAATAGCTAAGATTCTGTTAACCAACAAACAAGAAGTGTGTAGTAGTTTGCATATAATTAACGGAATGATACGTTGGGGAAAAATAAACATAAGCTGACATGCTAGTATTATAAAATATTAAACTAACCCCAAATTCTTAAAATAATTAATAAATGATTCTATTTTTTAGTTTTAGAAACATTGTATAAAGTTTAGGGTGGCCCTGATTTCTCATAAAGGAATATTTTCATGAACAGTATACAAATATTCTAAAATTTTGGAAAATTATAATTGTTTTAATTATCTCTTATTGCATTTTTAATACGGGTTTGTAGCATTTGCATCATAAAGAATAGTGCAAAGATTAACTAAAATAATAAAAGTTACTTTAAAAATTTAACAATATTAAAATACAATTCACATTATTAAATTTAAAATATGTACATCACAGAGACTAAATTTTAATTTAATACTCCTGAATGTGTGTTTGAATACTACTCGAATTTTAAAACATTTTTATTTCATTCTACATTTAGTTTTCTTTAAAACGAATACTGATAGTATTTAGTATAAAAATATACTAAATAAAATATTAACTTGTGTTCTGGACATTCATGAATTCATCAGAAGACTATATTTAAAATTATTCGAATGTTATTTTTATTTCATTCTAAAGCTTTCTCTATAACTTATAGTATTAAGTATAAAGCCATATTAAATTTTAAAAAATCTGATGTGTACACCACATGACTTCCTTGAACGGAATATTAAATTATAGGCAATTTTCCTGCATTTCATTTAAACATATTGAATTAACAGTTAACGAATTTTGAATTAAATCTACTTCCTCGATAGCACATAAAGCACAATAGAATAAATGCACTCTTTTAAAGTTCACTATATTTATTTACTATAGCGAAACTTTGGCACTAGGTTCACTTAACAGCGTTATATCTTATTCATTTTATAACTCAGAGTGCACAAAAATTATATCATCTCAAGAATTACGACATGTTCTATTCAAATACTATAATACATCTAAAACGATGTATAAAAGAAAGTAAACGAATAAAAAAGAAACAGTTTTTCACAGACGATTCATCGCCTCTTACCAAGTGTGCATGCGTTACTAATTGATTCAGTTCTCACTTTGGTAAGGAAAAAATACATAAAAATTCAAAATATTTTCATTAAAAATTGAAAGATATCGAAAATTATAAAACACCAAGTACAGTTAGAACAATTAAAAAATAGTTTTTACAATTATAATTACAATTTCTTCGTAAAAAAAAACAATTAAGCCAGTGAGCAAAAATGCAGATATTTCGGTGCACAGAACTGAAAGTTTGCTTTTGGTCTCACTCGGCAAAGTACATTGAAGGCGTAGAAACTGACTTAATTTGTTGTGGACGATATGCTGAGTCAATATATGAGTTAATTTAATAACTTAAATGATAATTCCAGTATGAATTAAGCTTCGCAATAACAAAGGAAGACATTATTTTGTTGCTGCGAAGCTTAGTTTCTCTAGTTTGGCAACAAATCCACTATTCTGCTAAGTTTCAAATATAAACAAAAATGGCGGCTATTATAAACAAATTAGCCTTAGCCGCACTTAAACAACTTTTAAACTGTTAATAATTCTACAATTACAACATGCAGGTTAACTGAAGGCATGAAAATCTTAACCGGAACATAAGGACAACATAATTCAATCATTTTTAAAGCAAAAAAAAAAAAAAATGCACAATTTACAAATATATAAGAATAAAGAAACTGAGCTCAATGAGCCGAGTAACAGCGGCAGCGAGTTGCAATTGGTGCGGCCGATTGCAACTAAAATGCGAGGTGTACATCTTCATGTTATAGCAGTGATATATCAAAATTTCGACGTTCTGAGGTTACTCGTTTTTGAGTTATGTGAGATACATACATACATACGTATGTACAGACGCCATGAAAATGTCTCTTCAGAATCTATTTTAAATCAGTTTTGTAATTTATTTTTGGGAAAAGTGTCCTTTATGCTGTCCTTACGTACAGATGTCACGCAAAAACATCGTTAAATTGCATTTGATAGCGGTTAAAAATGGATATTTTTGTTAACATATGATACCCGAAATGTTTCGCAATTGCAATACTTTCTTTTTCCTCCTGAAGACCTGTAGGCTGCCTTAACGTGGCGAGGGGGTGGCACTGGGTGGAATAGGCGAAGTACGTCGGGAGTGTATACTCTTGGTAGGGCCACCCAAGGCGTGAAGGCTATTCCACTATACCCAGCTAAAGCCTACAGGGATCTGAGCTCAGTCCTCTTCCATTGGTACTCGGGTCTCACTACTTACAGAGCCTGCCCTTTTCCTCCACCCATGAGTCGTGAAGCTTTCTAATGTAATCCGTACTGCATCGCCCGTCGCGCAGGTTCAAAAGGGGCGCGTTCGAGGTTTAGAAAGAGGACCTCATTCGAAAAATAATCTACCGTATCCTAGACTACGAACTAAATAATCCAATGTAATATTAATGGTATACAGTAAATAATCCAATGTAATGTTAATGGTATTTCAACATTGGCAGCGAAATCTAAACTTGACCAAATATTGGAGTTGGCTGAAGACCAGGGAGCTCAAATTATCGCTCTACAGGAAACTAAATTGAGAGAGAATTCTCAACTAAAAGTTAAGGAATGCATCATCATCCGTTTAGACAGACATGAGAAAGGAGGCGGTGGCCTCGTTTTCCTTATCAGAGATATTAACTATATTTCCAAAAGCTATAATGCACCCACTGGTTCAGATTTAGAGTTGCAAGGCATCACTGTTATGTGGAGAGATGAACCACTAGACATCTTTAATTTATATCACCCTCCCAACATTGGTAATCTGCCTGGAGCCTTTGATAATTTTTTATCTGGAAATACTCTACTTCTGGGTGACTTAAATGCTAAGCATCCAGCGTGGGAACTTCCCATAATCAGAGAGGAATTGATCTTCTTCATTCTATAGATGACTCAGGTTTTATGATCCTTAATGATGGTACTCCAACGCATTCTTCATACAGCTATAACACATCTAAAGCCCTTGATTTATCCATAGTAAGTCCCACTATCTTTCCAATTCGCACCTGGACAGTTTTGAAGAACATTGGGAGTGAGCATTCTCCAACTTTAATTGAAATAAAGAAGAAACAGTGTACTTTCCTCAATCGTAAAAAATATTGGAATTTTTATAAGGCAGACTGGAAGGCCTTTGGTGATCTCGTTGACACACTGGCTGAATCTAGCATTCAATCAAGTGACCTTGATACTAACTGGATTAGTTTCAAGCACATGCTCTTCAAGGCAGCTAAAAGAAATATACCTAGAGAAAGGTAAAGCTCTTTAATCCCCACTTTACTCATAATTCGCCGGCTTTGCTGCCTTTGCTCCGGAAGAGAGAGAACCTGCGACTCGAATTGAAAAGCAATACAGAGCAAGACAGGATAGAGATGAACAAAGTCAATGCAGAAATAAAACGAATCTATGTGCTGCTGAAGAGGAAAAAGTGGATGGATACATGTGAGGGACTTGATGCTAGATCATCTGACACGAAACTGTGGAAATTGATAAAAAATATTAGCAGTGAACAACCTCATATAAAGAGATGTAATACTATTTTAGATACGGATGGCAACATCCCTATAGACGACAAAGCTTCAGCCGATCTCCTCCGGGCACATTACCAGAAGATAAGTGAGCTGACTTTTACAGAAGTTGATAAGAAAGTGGCAAAAAGGTCTAGAGATCTTGGACATGGATGTCGTAGTGCTGTCTCGGGCAATTCCCTTTTCTTTAAATCCTTCTCCATGCATGAATTGGAGATGGCACTCGAGGATCTTGACTTGACCAAAACTCCTGGACCTGATGGCATCCATGGCCAGATGATTGGGCATCTTGGCATTCATGCAAGAAAGACATTTTTGAATATAGTGAATCAATCTTGGAGTCTTGGACGCCTTCCTAAAGAGTGGAAAAGAGCTACAATCATACCTGTTGAGAAACCTGGCCAAACCGATGGATCTCATGGGAGCTTCAGACCCATTGCCCTAACCAGCATTGCATGTAAAACTCATGGAAAAAATGATTATGGGGCGGTTGCTCTTCCACTTGGATACCCATAACCTCCTACCAAAGGAACAATACGGATTCAAAAGAGGTCATAGCATCACTGATCAATTGGTTTATCTCAGCCAGAAGATTAGAGATGCCCAAAACAAGCGACCTACCAATCATACTGTGGGTGCTTTTCTAGATTTATGAAAGGCATTTGACCGTGTCTGGAAACATAAACTAATTATTAAACTCTACGAAGACTTTGGCATCAGGGGTAAAGTCTTGAGCTGGAACGTAGATTTCTTAAGAAATAGACTGATAAAAGTAAAGCTTAATTCCACTATGTCAAATACCTTTAAACTGAGCCATGGCGTCCCCCAGGGTTCTGTGTTGAGTCCAATTCTTTTCTGTCTGTATTTGGCTGGAATTGAGAAGATTATATCAAGGAGATGTGAGATTGGGCTATTTGCGGATGACATCGCCCTTTGGAGCTCTAGCCCAGATGTGAGTTTAACTGAGACAAATATAAATCTTATCCTTGAAGAAGTGTGGAAATTCTCGAAAGACCACAAATTGAGTTTTAATCCAACTAAATCTATGGTTAGTTTTTTTACCACCAATAAGAAGTTTTACACTTATCATCCAAAAGTTTTTATGAATAACTTGCCTCTTACGTATGACAAACATCCCAAATATTTGGGCTTCGTTCTCGACTCAGAGATCACTAGTAACAAACATGTGGATGCACTGGTTTTTAGGAGTAGAAAACGACAAAACATTTTAAGGTATATCTCGGGATGTGATTGGGGAGCCGATGCATGCACCCTTAGAACTACTTATTCAGCTATCATACAACCTATTTTGGAATACGGTTTCCCCGTTTACTGTTGTGCCTCTTCTACCAACCTCCAGAAATTAGAAAGAGTCCAACTTAGTGCTTCTTGTATTATAACTGGCTTACGCAACAGTTGCCCGAATAAAATTGTGTTGTATGTAACAGACCTTCAACCCCTTAGCCTAAGAAGAAATGCTGGCCTCGCAAAATTTTATAATTAACTTTTCATGTATGGCTCCCAAAATAGAACTTCAGAATTCTTGCAGCACTGGAGTAATAACCAAAGACTTAGAAAAATAGCCCACTTAGTTAAATTGAGTATGCTGGTATAATTGACCGTAATGTTGAGCAGCATTCCTTGAAACAATGTTTAGATCCGTGTGAGGGACTCCCTAGAGTCGAGTTTCATACGGAACTTTTGTCTCGAGTTTCCAAGAAAAATGATATTCCGGCCCTGTTACGACAATCTGCCTTAGGAACTATACACGCAATTCCCGCTGAAGCTACCCTTATCTACACTAATGGGCGTAAAAGCGAGGACTCTCGTTTCCGGTAGTGGAATTGTCATTAAATGCAGAAATGGAAATATTGTTAAAATAAAGAAAAATTCTGACTTCGGTTTGGTTTTTAAGAGTGAGCTTATAGCCATCGAAGAGGGACTAAACGCTATTACTTCCTTTACAGATCTTAAGGCAGTATGGTTTTTGTCAGACAGTCGTAGCGCCATCCAATATCTTTCAAACTGGCGAAGAGTTCGTGATAGGGCCAGAATGGCAATTCTTAGCAAGCTTAAGCTGGTCTTGTCACTCTGTGAAGTGCACCTTCAGTGGATTCCTTCCCATGTTGACATATAGGGGAATGAAATGGCAGACATTCTGGGGAAGGAGGGTTCTGATGAACCATTATCAGTTATCAATTCATTGACATATCCTGAACGGCATTCCATTAGCAGACATGGAGACAGGCAAATTTGGCTCGTTTTCCCGAATCATCCCTGGTATCAAGCTGATTGTTCTGGAAGATCTCTTGCTATTGATTACGATATATGTGTTCAGACAACACTTTCCCGGTTCTTCAGTGGACACCTGAAAGGACATAATTTTGAGAGAGGTCTCAAGATGCACCCAATTTGTTCTAAATGTCAAAAGTCTCCTAAGCTTGTTTTCGATTTTCTGAAAGTGAATGGACTCGTGGACCTCGTCTAGTATATTCCTAGACATGGAGATTAGTAACAACAACAACAACAACATACTTTCTTTTTATTTCGTACAATGAAGTAATTAACTTATATTAGGAAGATTCTATGAATAAATTGGGAAATTGTATTAAACAATATTCGAAAGTTAAGATAATTTTATTTCATTCTAAAACTTAGATTGATTAAAAATTAACTTGCGTTGCGGAAAATCCATAAATTAACTAGAAGATTGTATTGTAGATGAAAAATAATGGTGTAACTTACTAAGGACAATGCATGAATATTTTCATGTATTCTACAGAGACTAATGTTTTATGTATTGAAGTCATTTAGTCAACTGTTCAATAAGGCAAGAACAGAAAACAAATCAACTGGGTTTGCCATTTCTTGCTCAGCATTAAGTAGTAAATTTTAAACCTCGACGGTAATCTAAATTATTTTAGCCTTATTTAATGTAGTGAATAAGTGGGATATGTATGTCTCATCCCCCAGGAAAAAGTGAAATTAGTTCATCTTACTAAAGCATGTTTGAATACATATTGAAAAGGTGAAATTAGTTCATCTTACTAAAGCATGTTTAAATACATATTAGGTTTAAAATAAACTCCATGTGTAACTGTTATATTTCAACGTGAATTATCTCATCTAATGCGCTCATTCCACTCTGTACATAATAGATCTGTTTCTATTAAGATGTATATGCTTTGTTGATTGAAAATCAGTGAATTGCTATGGCTTTTGATCGAGAGAAATAAGTATAAAATACACTTTTAAACCTGTCTCCTGCGACCGAACATGGACAGCAGCGGTAGTCTCTTAGAGATGTGAAATTCAATCTAATGTTTATTCATGCTCGTTTATCACAAAAAGAGTATAAGATAATGTTTCATGCTTATACAAATGAGAACATATGTAGTAGATCTACCTTTGTCATTATTTCTGTGACTTTTGAAAATACATTATCTCCAAAAACATGATAAATAAATAACCAAGGCCAGAGGATTGTGACTTTTACACCTGATTACTGCGTTGTCATAAAACAGCATCAGAGTTAGCTTGCACATGCTTCTTAATGATTTCTTGTGTAAGAGCTAGGTTTTCGTGCCGTTTAATTCTCCATAATTGAAAACTCGAAGCAGTGCATCAATTTATTTTAACCTTATGTAACAGTTAGAAGAACAGGTGAAAGCTAGCTACATTTTCTTCGCATAGAGCCCGCAAGCCACAAGGTCCTACTAGTTTCCGAGAAAAACCACCTACATCTGAGAGGGAGAGGTTCCAATACAGGTAAAATACTGTTCCTTTTAACGTTTTTGACTGTTAGTTAAAAATGTATTTGAAACTGTATAAGGTATTTTCTTCCATTTTCTCGCATGCCTTCAAGGTGTAATCGGAAGCATACTCGATGCGTATATTTGAGAGGTCCAGGGTTCGAGTCCCGGGAAAAGCGCTGCATAGAATAGTCCCTCTAGTCTATTTACGACACGCTGCAGACCAAAATGATGGCCGAATTTAGAAAAATGTTTAGGAAGCTATCATATCTAACTCTAATAAGTCAAGCAACAAAGTAAAATAGAAGAAGGTAATCAAATGTGAAATTTTACAGAAGAAAATCCGACATCTAAAATTGTGTTAAGGCGCAATAAATACTACTTACATAGCGAATATAAATTGATTACAGAATGCATTATTTTGACAAGAATGGAGTTATAAAAGAATGGATGATATATTTGACGGTATTTCTTCTCTCATGTAATGATAAAACATGCCCATTAAAATTTTCTGCTTCCGTTAAAATTTGAATCCGAATGCTTTACTTTTCATCACTGAGTTCAGATTTGGAATGGCAGAAATATATTGCAAGGCATTTATTTCAGAATGTTCTGTCTGATAAGGACGGTATTAATCTATCTTGATATTTCACTTGATGTATTCTTAGAATGAATGTACAAAGTTCTACTTTGTGATTAGACTTTTTATTACTATTAATGATGAATTTAGATTTTTCGAGATTAGTTTAGTTTTCTCATGGAACCACATTTCTGTAATTATGCTTGATAGCTTCATTATTTTGAGAAGCTTTAGCTATTAATGCCATGTCATTTGGATAGTAGAGGAATGAGCAATTACGGTGGTCCTGACAGTTAAGAAAATCATGCTCGAAGAATAGATATAAGAAGTGGAACTGATCCATTAGGAACGTTTTTAAATCAGAGCAGCTGTTACATCATTTCACAAAGGACGTTCTAATGTCAACAGAGGACTTGTATACAGTCTTTACTTTAAGATAGGTGCTTCAAGAGTGGCTCTCTTGTCATTTACAATCGTAATATTTGTCTTCATCACCGGGCAGAGAAAATTACGGGATTTTAACAAATTAGAGAATTCGACCTTTTTTCCGAAGCAGTCGTTGCCATACGCTTGAGTAATGGTAAGGGGAGGCGGAGATTTGATACTGAAGTGTATTTTACAAAATAACAGATTAAGCAACATTTGTTCTCTTTTATCCATTAATAAACAAGACGCAACCAAGAGTTTGTGGCGAAATCTAGGATGAATAGAGCGATAACAATACTTCCTTAAACAGGTTAAGGAGGGTAATGCACTATTTTTCATGAATATTGCTTCGATATATTCAGTAATCACAGCGAGCAGCATTTGTTTTGATATTTATATGCGAAACTCAAATTCGTACTCCCAACAATTTGCAAAAATATTCAAATAAAATACTTATATTTATACAAAGCTACTCCCAATTTGGGAAGTAATGGTATGATTAGCCTTTTCAAGATTGTGAGAAAAGCATAACAGTTATGCATTTTCATGCATCCGTAAAATAATCCTGAAATAGACTTGCGTTCTTTATGCTGAACTAAGTGATTTTCTTAGGGATTATATAGGTACGTGGAAGTGGGTAGACTTCTTCCGAATGTTCACGAACCTTGTAAATCCCATTTCTGAGACGTTATAAAAATTCGCCAAATGTTGTTAATGTAGAGATACATTTTATTTTTATTTTTATTTTTTTTTATTCAGCAGAACGCCGAAATCGGATTTCCCCTTTTCCCCTTTCCCCAAGGTTCTTGCAAAATTTAACTTTTAATTACAAACCTCACTAAAAAATCATAAACTAATTAAATGCATAATGCGTATTTGCCTCAATTAAGAATAAATATTTGATGACTTTTTTATAAAAATTATGTATGGCTACACTTAACACTCTATCTTGAAATAGAATGCTGTTTTTAAATATTTTGTCATTTTGCTGTTGAATTTTATGAGGCAGAAGTGCGAAGAAAATGGTGTTTAATAGATAAAGTTGAAAACGACTAAAAAATAGTTTCCTATGAAAAGATAAAAAGAAATTGTGTAAGTTATCTTACTAAGAAAACAAAGCGTTTATATTATTATGAACTAAGAAAAGGACGAAAAAATTAAAGTCACGCGTCCCATTGAAATTCTAAACACATGTTGTTTTTGAAAATTTTGTGATTTTGCTGTTGAATTTAATTTGGCGTAAATGTGAAGAAAGTGATGTCAAATAATAAAATTTGAAAAAGCAAAAAGTTGTAGGATTATGTCGTTCCGAAAACTGAACGCTGATATTATAAACTGAGAGAGGACAGAAAAAAAATAGAAAAATTGAAGGCAACTCTTAACACTCTGTAAAGAGTTCTCAGATAAATACTTTTAGATTTCACTGTTGAATTTTATATACGTAAATGCGAATAAGACGATGTTTAATAACAAAGTTGAAAGTCTACATTAGCATGAGCGAGTCCAAGAGCAGACTGATAAACTGCAGGACCAGGAATATCAAAAATAACCTTAATAAACCCTCTGGTGTTACATTAAAAACTGAATCCTTTCGTATTTTCTTTTGTTTCCTTTCTTTTTTGTGATTTTTTAGCAATTGTTCTTTGCAGATTTACATTAAACATGATACTCGGAGAAAATAATGAGATTTGTTGCCACATTATGGTAATACAAATATTGTTTTCATTCAATGATTTTTTTTTTTTTTTTTTTTTTTTTTTTTTTTTGCTTAGAGTAAAACAAATTCTACTGCAAACTTAATTTCTAGACCTACGAATTCTGAACATTGCAGCTTTTTTTTTAAACCAATGCTGATGTACTTTCCATCATGAGTGTATGTTTTAAGGCATCATTGTCAGAAGCTGAGAGAAATGTTTATTCGCCTGATATTTTAAGTGAAGCTACTCATTTCAAGTTAAGATGCATATAGGGGTATAGTGGTCTCCAGAGCCAATGATGACGCCAACGCATGGAGCATTTTATCCTTGTAGAAGACATAAAGATTTTAACAGTCCCAAATTATCATCTCTTATACGTTTAACGATGCATTATAGAGAAGTATTCTAGGAGATCGTACTTGAAGTGTGATTTCATTGTCTCTGCATGATATTATTCCACATATGAGCTTTTTTTGTCCATGCAAAAATACTAAAAAAATGTTTTAAATACATTAGAACAGTTTTAGAGATTTCTGCAATTCTCGAAACATTGAAGATGAACTTCATAGTTTAGAAAGATCGAGATAATTAAAATAATTTATGTACATTATGTAAGCAGGAAATATAAGTTGAGCTAAGTAACGGCAACATTTACTTTTACCATAAAATACAAACGTTTCAAATATACACCGTGTCCACAAATGTCCTGATCCTACCTTTATTTTAACAACCGTTGGTGGTAGATAAATACTTTCAATTAAAAAAATGTTTTCAATTGCGAAATGATTCATGATTTTGCATTTTTAAATTTTGAAAAGTTTATTTTGCATAAAATTTGAAATCTAAATTTTAAGATTTTTCTCTAGTTTCTAAACTTTTGTTTTAGAAAAATTCTATACTCGTAATAAAAAATAAAACATACACACAAAAATTGACTCCCGTATAACAGAAATTCGCGAAGATATTTAATTTCACAATTTGAGATATTTGGCGTCATTGTGAATTTTCATTGAGAGGAGGGTTGTTAAATAAATTAGAATAATACGATGTTAATTATTTTTACCTTAAGTGACATTTAAAGATACTTTTTGTGATTTACTAATGATTTATTTAAAATTTTATTACATTTGGTACAGTGAAAGAATTTTCACGGTAATTTATAAGGTTTCAAAGTCTGAAAATAAGTTATTAAATTATTAATAATTAAAATATTAATAAGAACATTAATATAGTCTCATGAAGTTTTATTTTCTCTTCTGATAATTCTAAAAAAAATATTAAAGTACAAAATTTTTAATTTCTGATTAATGCAAATAAAATTACCAACTGGCTATACTCCAGTATGGGAGCTTGCTAGCGTTTTCCATAACAGGAATTCTATAAAAATTCTGTGAATAAGATCTAGTTTTTTTTTTAAATATAAATTTTATTGATCAACATTTTCCACAAAAGTCTGCATAGATATTCTCTGCACGTAATTTCTTAAAATCAGAAAACTCTTCTAAAATGAATTTTATTTTTAATTACATATAAATGCAAACATTTCGCTCTTCAATTTGTGTGCGGTCCCTGGATATGATTCCCGACTTTTATATTAAATACTTCTACCAATTTTTGGCGTACGGAAGTCAGATATTTTATGTGGATGTGTGTGTTTTATAATCAGCAGAACATTTTCCTAAACATAAGGACCGGAGGAACATGTAAAATGTTAGATTTAGTAATATTTACAATACTGATGCATTTAAATTTTAAATTGCCGAAGCATAAATCTTTGCGTAATCAATATATATTACAAAAGTAGGTGTGCAACGTGCGTGCCACTAAAACTCAGAAACGAGTAACAGTACGATCAAGGGAGTTACAGGGTGTGGTAGCCCTCTATGTCCCATCCATGAAGAAGTTTCCTGTTTTTACACGAAGGGCGTGCTTTTGAGGATATAAGGGCTGGAAGTTTCGCCCTCTAGAAATTTCTAGAACAGTCTAGAACATTCAAAAACATTTCAGACAAATTCAAAAACATCTCGGAACTTTCTGGGATGTTGTGGAATGTTCGGAAATAGTCTGAAACGTTCGGGAACATACAAGATCACTGTGGAATATTCCACAACACTCTCGAATTCTGTGGAATGTTCTGGAACACTGTCGACCATTCGAAGCCTTTTTTGTATGGGTGGGACTACCTATTGGTATATAAAGCAAGATCCGTCGTGGGTTCCAATGTCACTTTCTTATCAGTGAAGTGCAGTGAGTGAATAAAAACAAGCAGTGAAGTGTAAGTAATCAAAGTGATACAGTGAATATAAATCGAAAATAAAGTTTGTAAAGTGTACTTAGTGTATTTTTTAGTAAAACGTTGATTTGATTTATGTTTTATAGAATGCCCAAACGTAAAACAGCAGGAGATCTTGGCACCAGTTCTGAAACAAATCGGGGAAAACAAAAAGAACAGCGAAAAATAAAGTTCAGCCTTTTATTCCAAATGCCACACATCGCATTTCAAGCCCTCGAGCGAAGCTGCTAATTTAAAATATTTTTGAGATTCTAGTTACATGTCTTCGTTCAACGCTTGCGAAAATAAAGCCCGTATAAAATGTTTTCTGAATATGGTGTATATATATACATACATGTATTGCAAATTTTCATCCAACTTCTAGATCTAAAATTAAAATAACACTTAACTTAAACTAGTACTGTCTTTGATAGCACGTGCTACGCACGGAACTTCCATTATATTTATTTGTTATTTATTTAATTGTTAGGCACTAAGAAAAAATAATTTGTTTTCTACCATTTTGAAACGCATTTCCTAAACCAAAATGTCTTTCACTCATTTTCAAATGCATCTTATTTCAGCCTCATGTAACTTCTAGAATATCAGATATTCAGCAATTGTTATGTTGTTATGAATTTTAAGAAACTGCTTTAAGTTATGGATGTTACCATAGCCCTAAGATTTCGAGAAATTTCCTTAAAATATGTAAAACATATAATTCGACTTTTTCATCCAATTCAAATGCAAGGACTAAATCTGGGGTTTGGAAATATACTGGGATTGTGAACTCTGTGAGGCATGCTGAGAAATGAATAATTCATAAACTGAATTTCGTGAACGTATAACATTTTCCTGAAGTTAATTTCTTTAGTATACCTTATTTTCTCTGATTTCTGTTGTAAAGAAAAGACTTTTGTATGATTCATTTATGTAATGTAAACATTATACAATGAGTTTTCTTAATTCCCCCAACCGTAATTTCGCATGATTTGGAGAATCATATGAGAACATGGAAGCTTTAAAACGTTTCTTAAAATATTTTTATGTAATATTATGCGAATAAAAACTCAAGAAATTTACTTCTTTTCGAATATCGATTTTTTTTTAATTCAGAATATTTAAAGCAACTTCTGGCCAAAAACCAAGTTCTGTACGAGAAAGGAAAGCAAATATAAGAAAGATAATGTATTGCGTTATATGTGCAGTATATCAGGAGAAAGAAAATGATTAAATTTGCAGGCGGTTTTGCTTATAGAACTTGCAGGATTCAGTACAAAAATCAGCCACTTCTAGCAGATATAACGGCTGTAATCTGTACGAGCATCTAGTCGGATGACAAATAAGGGTACTTCACTCAATTCGGCTTTAAATCTATGCCAGCTTTCATCAATACTGGTTAAGTGGTGGCGTTAATGGGTCGTTAATGTGTGTGAGAGATGTCGTGAACGTACTGTCCAGGGCAACAATCGATGAGCCTCTGTATCAAGGAAAGTGAGAACAACGCGAGTGATGTACAGACTTACATTATCTTGTTTAAAGAGGGCATCACACAGGCTTCGAATATAAGGCCCAACCATGAATCTCAACACTTCAGAAACGTACCTGCAGTTGTCCACACTGATCCAATAAGAGGTGACCGGGAAATGTGCCTAGTGTTATAGAAAGACGTCGGGTACTGGGCCGTATGATGATAACGAATGTTAGATGGCAATGTTCTCTCTCCTCAGTGCCACCATGCACGAATACGACCAACATGTTGTTGTACGCAGAACCAGAATTCGTCTGAAATAATGACGTTGATCCAGTCCTGTGTCCTGTGTCATTGTTCATCGCACACCTATCTCTGCTGCAGCATAAAGGGATGGCGCAACAATAATTGCCATGTTGACAGTGCGCGGATGTGCAGACTTCTTCGGACGGTCCATACGAGGATTATCTATCCTGTATGTGAGCCATGCTTCTAACTCAAAGTGCGTGGTCTAACTATATGATCTTCCAAAGCAGAGACAACAAATTATATGGTCTCGTTAGTTTCCTGGGGACGCAGAAATCCTGTATGATGTTCAGTAAAGTGATTGATTCCATCTTCATCTAAAACCCACGAGCTTCAATGTAGTGAAACGATAAACCCCGCAGTACCAATAGCAATGATCATGCCACTGGTATGAGTTTCTCCTTCTTAACGTTTAAATGCGATTTCCAGAGGAGATCTGTTGTGCAATCTTCTCACTTATATACAATGTAAATGGCGTTACTGAAAATTGCTTTGTGCACATGCGCTGGAATACTAATCGTTTACATATCCCATTAAGAAGTTCCTTTCATGTAAATCTGATATTTGTTGAATGCCGCCTACATAGCATAGCAATTTTAATATCCAATAAATTAGTAATAATTTGCTTTATGACAGGTAACTAAATCACGATGTATCTTATTGTGCTTCTGTTGAAGGCCATCCATAGTTCTCAGATGCCTAAATTTAAAGAAAAAAAAAACCGGGTTCTGTTCTCGATTAAAAATTCGTAATATTTCTAATTGTTTTCAAGATTTATTGTTTTTTCTAAATTTTATATTTTCAGTTGATCCTTAACTTTCTAACTTTTTTCATATTTCACACCATTCTGCGGGAGTTTCGTAGAGACCTCTTTAAAAACTGCAGGAGGTGAACAGAAAGAATGCAATTTTTTTATTTAAAATTAATAATTTATAAACCAAGATAAATAACTTAAGGAGAAAAACAGAAAAGAAGAATAGTTCACCAAACAGGAGCTCAGTACCCATTTTTGTAAACTGAGTAACTTAATTGACTCACGGTACCAACTCAGCCGATATTTATATGATTGTTTAAGTGAAATGATAAACACTTCTGGAAGCTTCTATGACAATAACAAATCGCTAAATGTGTTAAAACTGGCAACAGAAATTTCACTGAGACGTAATTTATGAGGGCTTTAAGTCGTCTCCAAGCTATCTTTACAATTCGAAGATCCATACATTTAGAATTGACAAATGTATAACATAATATACGAAATTAGATATTACTCAGCACAGTTTGTTATCGAAATTCAGTTAATAAAAATACGCAATAAAGAATTAGATAAAGTGTACTAAATAAATAAGTAACTAAAAATAATGTGTAATTCTACAGAAATGCACAGAAACTAAATTATAATCAAAATAAACGCAAGTATTTGCAATATCATGATTTTAAATTACGCATTCTATTAAAACTTGGTATTTATAAAATTTTCATATTTTATTAAAAATTATTTAAAAAATTAAATTAAAAATGTCAAACCATTATTTACTCGCGTAACTTCCTTCTAAGCATTTTAGTGCAAGGTTCTAAAAATCTTTAAATATTCACGCAACTTTCAACACTTTAATTGAGTTCAAGGAGCTAACTTTTTTAAATTTTAAAATAAATTCACGTAGTGGTCGTTTTTACCTTAATAATTGATTAGTTCGGGAAATTTGGGTGCTTGGGTTTCAATGGATGGAGTAATATTACTGAAGAACATCAAGAAAACAGGGATATCCAGTGGCTTTGATGTTCTGAAGATCATTGCACAAGAGAAAACAGACTGAATGATGAAAGATACGATGACGACGGTAATCATGGCGACGACGTTCAGACTGTAAAAGCAGACCACATAAGCAGCAGTATCAGTAGCATTAAAAATTATTAGGAGGAGAGTATCAATGGACTACACCAAGATCAGGCGAGAGTCAAGATACAGGAAAGTAGAAATAGGTTTGGTTTGGTTTGGTTTATTTAATTATAGCAAAGCACACTAGGGCTATCTGCCTAAGGGGAGGGATGCCTTCGTGGAGGACTTTCTAAGGGAAACTGACTCGTATACACGTTACACATGGAGAAAACCACGAAAACGCCCATGCAGCCAGCCCTTTCGCGGGATTCGAACTTCGGAACGAACTACCAGTGTTCAGCGACTTTACCGCTCGGCCGCTGGTGGGCCGGAAAGTAGAAATGAGCACATCTTATAAGATATTGCAATGCTATTATTACTATGTGCTGTTACTGGAATTCAGGTTTCTTTAAATAAATAATATTGTGATGTTAATGGTAGGTTATCCAAGAATACTTTTTATTTGCTATGCTCTTACTCTAACGCCTTTCGGAAATTAAATTATTTGCATAACATTTCGAAGAAAAAATTGTAGGGAGATTAGGTTATTTCGAAAGCAAGAGAGAGGAAAAATGATCAACGCCTTCGCCGGGAATCGAACCGCGGACCTCTGGAATACGCGCGTAGCGTGCAGACCACCGCACCACGAAGGCATGCGAAGAAGGCGGGAAAAACACCTTATAAAATTAGTAAACTCGCGTCATTCGGGCTTTAAATCATTCGCATAATTTTTCCTCTAGATTTTTCGGATTATAAAATATTTTCGGACTTTTTCGGCGGGGAATACTTGCATTAATACAGTAGCTAGAGCAATTAGAAAGATTTTTTCTCTTTTAAAGCCGAGAACTATGAAAAAATCAGCAATTTCCCCACCGAGATTTTAACTGTGGACTCTTCAATAATCGGCTGGGTGTGCTGCAGACCACGAAAGCAGGAGGTAAAAATTCCTTACTTCCTCCCTCACATGGAAGACGTCTAGGAGGATTGGGAATACAGTCGTCAAATCTAGGTCATGACGAATTATCCACCATATTTTACTTCTAGAGTCTAAGTTTGTTGAAACAAAAAATGCGTAAAACGAGCAAAGCCTCTAAAAACGAGCAACGAAATTCGAACTGCAGACCTTCCAATTCCTAACCGGACATACTTCCAATTACACCAGAAAGCGTGCAATAAAGGAGAATATTTACTGCAAGTATAATTGGACATTTCATTTAAAAATTGGAAAAAATAGAAATCAGCGCTTTATTTTTTCTGAATAATTTGTATAAAAAAACTTTCAAGAAAATATGATATTATTAACTCTCAAGCGATTTATAACTGTGAAATATGGGGAAATTAATTTATATTATACAACGCAAAGAAACAAAATAGGATTACTAATTTCCAAAATGAAGGAAACTGGAAAACCAGTAAAACAATTTACATAGTAAACAGGCACAATAGAACTAGCAATTTCCAAAACAAAGATTTTGAAGGAGATTTTTTACAGTATAATCTTATTAAACAAATATTTATTTAAAATAGGTTTCAAAAACAGGTTCGGTTAGGTTTGGCTTATTGAGATTACGGCAAAGCCCAGTGGGGCTATTTGTCTTAGGGAAGAGATAACTTCGGGGAGGACTCTGGAAGGGAAAAAGATAATACACACGCAATACATTATAAAAATCACGAAAACACCCAAGCAACAAGCCCTGTTCACCTGGAATTGAACCGCGATAGGAACTACCAGTATTCAGTGACTTTACCGTTCCGTCGCTATTGGACCGTTTCAAAAAACAGGAAAAATACATAACAAATTAATTTCAATTAAAGCTTTCACTTGAAGTATAATTCTTCATGATATACAGATTTTAAAATAACTGTTAACAATCGGGTTACTGTGGGTAACCATCGCCCTTCAAAGAGTTGAGATATGTTCAGTCCAATCTGTGATAAACAGTAATTTTTCCATGAAAATTAAAATTCTCTTTATGAAAATTTATTACTTGCAATGGTTAGAAACATGCATATAAAAAAGAAGATAAACGAGAAAATGTCTGCTAACGACCTATTAATCCACCAACTAGTATACTAAATAAATTATCGAGATAAAGGTAGCAATTAAGATACAATAACACGCCGAACAAATATTAATTTAGAAGTCAAACAACAAAAATCACCTTTATATTTTCAAATTCAAATTCGAAAATATAACGCTGATTTTTGTTAATTAAGGTACCAATACTAAAGGAATAAAACAGTCATTCTGTCATTGGTGGTAGATAAAAATATTTTTGAAACATAATTAAAATTGAACACCTTAAGACAAAATTAATTTCAACTCCATAAAATTGTCTTTTCTCATATTACTTCTTTAAAGAAATGATCCCGAGAGTGCGATTTTTATTTATATTGCATGAGGATAAATATGTAACGATTCATAGCTTTTTTAAATGTTTTATTGAAAATAACAAGCAAATTAAATTCCGATTACAACCGTATCATAAATCAAATCCCAGTGAAGATTTATGAAAATAGAGAACAAATATATTTTGTAATTTTCTTCTTAGAACAGAAACATTAATAATCCCTTACTTTAATAATGTTACTTTGTAAATGCTGGAGACTATTTATTTGTCCAATATACAAAGTACATATTTCTTACAATGATTAGGTGAAATAAGCATTTATTTCAGGAGGCACAAGGCAAAGTATTATGTTACTTACTCGTATAAATATTTTTAGATACGTTTGATTAATTTAAAAAATACTAAATGGATACTTTGAGTCGTTTCTTATATTTGAGTTCTTAAACTCAATAATAAGAATTAAAACTAATTTTTCCGATTTGTTAGAATGCAAATAAAATATGTCATTCACGTAACTATTTCTTCAGACTTCATAAGTAAATATCCGGATGCATTCAAGAAATAACCGACATCAGAATTTGCAATATAATACAAAACTTGGATTTGAATATGAATTCAGTAAGTGTCTTAGCTGACTATACATAGCCATTTATCTAAATGTTAAAAGTTTAAAAAAATAAATGTTCTTTATATTTAATGCCCGAGGCCATTATGTATATTTCCGGGACTAGTGTTTTGACCATTATGCGCATAATAATGCCATTTATCATTTTGCCTATAGCATTTGTATAATAGTATATAAAAATAAATATATATATAAACGTAAAAACAACGAAATATTTCTTACTTTTTCCCACTTGCTTATTTATATTTTCTTGGAAGTTATATTAGATAAATATTCATAAAGTATATGTAGTCATAAAGCTTTCTACAGCTTTTCATCTTATTTTAACCTTAAAGTTTATAATTTTCTCCCTGCCTTGGGAGACAGAAAAAAATTTAGAAATATTTCTACTTAAACTAACTACTAACATTAATGAGCGGTGTAAAGCTGTTTCTACCTAAACTAACGACTAACATTCCTGAAGTAAGAGAAAATTTATTTAGCTTGCATAAAAGATTATACTATGTTATGAATTTTGTATGCATGTAAATAATTTTAGTCAAGTTGTGTTTAAAACCGTAGTATCTTTTGTATAACGTAACATGAAAATCTGAAGAGTCGCAGCTCTGCCGGAAAAATAAGATTACAAGGCTCAGTGATAATTACACCTAATTAGCACTGAGGTGAATATCTATCTCTCTAAATTGGAGAGATATCACCAAGCTGCCGATGGTTTTTGAGACTAATTTATGTCATCTTAAGTTGGCGCGAAATTTACACGACCAAAATTTCTATCAAGCTCCACGTTTTTGGGGCGGCAAATACTTTGCGTTATACAGCTGCAGATTCCTAACGATACCCATAAAGCCGCCTTGGGTGTCCGGATCCGCTCTCACTTGTCACCTGTCTTCACTTAAATTATATGAATCTTAACAAATTATATGAATCTGGCAACTGTATTATTTCTGAAGAAAGGCAGAAAATAAAATAAATTTCGTAATTTATATATTCTCAATGAGTGGACTCTTCTTGCATATATGCAGAAGGTGTGGTCAATGTTTGATTACATCACAAATTTTCTTACATGATGAAGCACCCGTTCTGTTAGCGGATTATAACTTTCAGTGATTAGTGTTTGCAACATAATCTAAGATCTTTGTTAGTTTGTAAATTTTATTGTTAGTTTGTAAACTTTGAAGTCAGAATGACAGCTAGACTTAGGTCATTAGTCTTATCATTGATCTAAGTTGATGATGGCTTCATTAGGCTTTGAGTTTAATATACCATAAAGATCTGAGCAAAAGTAAGTGTAATTAAATTTGCAATGGCAGCAAATGCAGTAAAATTAAGTAAAATGATAAATAAAAAGTTTACGATGAAAGATATAACACTGCTATTAGTTCTTGTAGATCTGCTGGAAAATAAGACGGAATGAATATTCTAAAATGGATCATTTAAATGGATTGCTCCAAGTCTTACAGACAAAAGAAAAAAAGCAAAATACAGCTTCGGCCGAAACAAAATCCACTCAAATATTTTCTGAAAAATTAATTAATCACAGAGCATTGATTCTGAAAGAACGGGATCATTGGATGGCGAAAATTTGCAACGATTACACTTGAAAGATGCAATAGAATTGAAAATTCAATCGCTGAGCGGAAACACAATGAATACTTAAATTCATAAATGGGTTGACTCCATAATTAATTCTAAACTGAACTGATTGCCTGCTAGGTTTTGCAGTCTCCTATGTATCGGTTGGATGGTCGAAAAGTAACGGAAAAAGTAAAAATTTAATATTTCTTAAAGGTAGACAATAGCACAATGAGACTGTCCTAGTCGCCGCCTTAACTTTTAGTTGTAAAAAGAAAAATACAATAATTTTAATGAGTTCAGCTAGTGTAATTTCATGAAAATGGTTAATACTTCTGGGCAGGAATTGAATCAGTGGATTAATGGAGGGACAAAGGCACGAGCCTCTTTTACTCTTTAATATAAAAGTTTGTTTTAAACTTTTAATCTGTGTAGAATCAAGTATGCATTTCATCAATTTTCAAGAGCTGATTACAAAGTTCTGGTAGTGTATGCTATTTTTCATTAGATTGGTAACACAGCATTGTGAAGTCATTTTTTTTAGTATTCAATTGTTTCTCTTTATTTTGCAGTTTAATTGTTATTTTGTTAACATCGCTTTTTGGCCATTGTCCAAGCTTATTAGTATGGAATGTCAAGTACAGAAAAATTAATATTTCCGACGCAATTATCGCCTCATTGATTACCATCTTTTTCGGTCTCTCTCTAACAATATTCGGGGATAGGAATCTCATGATGAAGCTTCTCTTAGAAACTGGCTAACAGACTTCTTAAGCTCGAAACCACAACATTTCTACAGTAGAGGCAATGAACTTCTACCTACAAACGCTAGCGAGTGTTCATTGACAAAAGTGGTGATTGCATCACTGAGTGAATGAGTGAGTAATTATTGATTTATGACGTAACATATCAATGTCGTGTTATTGTGTATTGCATTGCTTTGTAGTGTATTTTATACTAATAAAAATCACAGCATAGTAAAAATGATAACCAGTTAAGAATGGCACGGACTTTTGCATCAACCTCAAAATCGCTTGGTTTGTTAATCAGTGACAATTAGCTGAAATATAAAAGTTAAATACATTAACTTTCCTGAATAGAAACGTGTTAGCGTGTAGAAGATAAAAATATTTAATTTTAAGCATTGACCATGAGTTACATTTAAATAGCCGAGCTCATAGATTAAAAGTGAAAGATCAATGTGTTACTGGTGCTCAAGGGATAATAATATTTTAATTCGAGCAGTTTTGCCACTGTTCGCTTTTCAATGGCTGAGTTTAAGTTTATTAATCAAAACTTTGTTAATTTTGGACGAAATATGAAATTAAGAAGAACTAAATTTGAAATTCAGAATTAGGCCTTAGAGGTGCACATGTTCACGTTAAGGAACACCTATGTGCTAAATCTGGCGGCAAGTGCCGTCAATTTTCTACAATACATGAAAATTACATGCAAAATGCATATAGATGCTTAATTATTTAACAACAGAGATTAAAATTCATAATATTTCCAAATGCTTTCATTCGAAAAAAAAATTAGTTATGAAAACAAAATAGTGCTTTGTACGTTTTAATCTATTTCACCAGAAAAGAATAATCAAACAGCCGATAAAATAAGTTTAAAAACAATTATAATTTTGGATTTAATTTAAATAAGTATTGAATATTAATTAAAGTAAAACACATAAGTTTCAAAAACTATAGTTCAATATCATAAATTTATTTTTGGTATGCAGCTTCCTAAGTGAATAACATTAGCTGATACATCAAGCGCAAGAAAGTACGTAACAAAATTAATATTACTAGTATTATTTGCATGTTAAACCTTTTCCCTTTTACTTCACGGAATTCATTAATCAAGTGATATAATTTACCCTAACATTAAGAAATCAATATGACTATCATGTTATACACAGCTGCTTAATTTATTATAGGAAAAATATTATTCTTAACGTTTCACTAATTTCTTTGAAACTATAACATAAATGGCGATTACGTTTTCCCTCCAAGGACTTAACGGCATTATAAAGGTATTTTGAAAGCTATGTCTAGCTTTTGAAGATAGTGTGAATAAGTTATTATTTCATATTCATAAGTTATATGTGTACTTATATTGCGTGCACACAGAAACTTATTAATGCAGCTTTTTAAATTATATATGTTTTTATACAACGCATATACATTATTATGTTATATGTGCTTTTATATTGCGCATTCAGTGAACAATACTTTGGTTCAAATAGTGTAATTCAAATAGTAAATTGGTTCAAATAGTGTAATTCTTTAAAATACTTATAACTAGAATTAAATTAAATTACATAACAAAGATATTAACATATCATTTCCATAAGAAACTGAATACAATCAAGAAAAATTTAGTCTCATCTATTTTAAATGCCCCTTTCACCTGAAATACTCGCTTACATGCTAGATATGAAAAAAAAACTGACTTTTTTCCCTTTCGTTTTTTTATTTAAAGTTTTATAGGTAGACGATATAGTGGTTAGGGGGGGCCTATTGCGGTACCGAAGGGAATGGGTTCGAATCCTGGCAAAGGTGTGACTTTCCCTGAGCGTCTCTTTATAGAAGGCAAATGTAGCTGCCTCAACATTAAAACGGCCGCCACTTCTTGCCTTAGGAGTGGCCACTGCTGAACAGGCAAGTGCCCGCCACTAACATTCAAAAAGAGGAAATACTGTATTGAGGTATCACATTTTAATATTTTTCACTAAGAATTTCATTATAGCAAATTATTATAAAGCTAAGCTGATGCATATAAATAAATAATAAACTGACTTATGAATTTATGATACTTAGAAAAATTCTGTTTTGCATAAAAATAGCTTGAAGCTGTGCAAGACAGAATAAATCAGCTCGCATAGATTCAGAACACTTGAATAATTAACAACTACCTACTGAACAGACTAAATACTGCAGCCTAAATTTTTAGAGAATTAAATGTTAAAAGTTGCTCTTATGCCGACTAAACGGGGAAATTTAATTTAATTCTTTTCAAACTTTATTCGAACATCATCATGCAAAAGAAAATGTAGAACTGGAATTCCTTTTGAGTAAGGACAGAAAAACTTTAAAATTCTGAGTACGTTTCAGGGCAATGTAGTTTTTGAAAGTCGTTTCCTGCTTCTAGAACATTTTTTACACGGTAATTTTTGTAATGTGACTCGTTGCTCATTGAAAAAGTGCTTGTCTAAGATGATGCACAAAATAGAGGACTGTGGAACTCAGGTGATTGGAGATAACCTTGTATATTTTAGAGGTACGTGTTCGATTAATTTTAAAGAAACTTTGCCACGAATCATTTAATTACCTCCTCCAGAATGAGTAATTTGATTGACTTTAAAGGAAATTTGCCATGGAACATTTAATTATCTTCTCTAGATTGAGCAATTTACACAAAGCCAATGAAACCAACTGTTTCATATTCACGTAGTATTCTGGACCATGTATTGTCGTGTAGAAGCGGAATAACATTTATTGCGCTCATCTACCTTTCCAGGCTCATTTTAGATTTTTTTATGCTCTTGTGATAAATGTAGTTTTTTGTATTATGGCAACAAATATTGTAGTTTGGAACAAAAGAGAACTGGTAGAGGAATGAACCAATCCTGCTTTTGTATCACATGGTATGTCATGTCAGCATAATAGTTGTCTATTTAATGATTTTATCCCTCCCCTTTTTTTTTTTTTTTTTTTTTGATGATTTTGTGTACATCTTCTGGCATCTGTAATACGTTGCGTTTCTCTTGGTCTTCAGCTAGTCGTTTTCATATTCACTAGTAGAATACCAATCGTCATTCTTCTTTCCAAATCACTTAAATGACATTGCCTTTCCTAAGTTATAAACTAATTATGTAATAGTATGATGTATGTAACTCTTTTCTCCCCAACAGCAACGTCAATTAAATTAACAAGTATTAAATTCGTCCGTCAGTCAGATTAGTGAATTTGTAAAATATATATGTTACGGTGAAACACCGAAATCTGGAGAATGTCGACTTTCACCGGTGAATGTCAACATTCACAAAGTCTCTTGGTGTATTTCGAAATATTTTCCAAATACTCTTATTTCTGACTTACACCGCTCAATGTCGACATTCACCATGTACTAATGGTGAATGTTGAACATATAACAATGTTATATTTTCTTCTCCGTAATTCAGTCGAGAATAAACGCGCTTGAGATTTGAAATAAGAACTTAAGAACATGAGAACCTAAAACACACAATACATTCAAAATGAGAAAGGAAAATAATAGAAGTTAAAAACTTACTTAATTATACAGTACGTTCTAAATGAGAAAATAAAATAACAGTAATAAAAAACTTACTAAATTATGTGATTCAAATCTTATTTATTGCAACAACTTAAACTATTATGGCACTTTATGACCTCTCTTTTCGACTTTCGCCAGAGCATATCTGTGATCGTCGACATACACCGGTGAGGGACCGAATATACAAGAATGTAGTGAAATATTCGGTCTTTCACCGACGTATTTGGTGAATATTGATATTCTCCGGTGAATGTCGACATTCTCCAATTTCGGTCTTTCACGGTAACATATATACTATAAGGTTAATAATACATAATTTCAGTGTACTTCTAGCCTTCAATATTCAATATATGCTATTCAGTAGTAACCCTCAGGTACCGTTATACGTTGTCCGCGTCACGCGGCAAAAGTTTCATTAATCAGCGAAAGCCAAGCCTTTAATACTGTACTATTGATTTTTCTTTTGTGGCAGCATACTTGTTATAAAGAACTCGAGCTGGTTTCCAAATGTTTTTGTAAACATACCTACAAATTAGTAACTTAACACGAAAAAATTTCAACCTGAAAGCACGACAGTTTTCAGAGCTTTTTGAAGTCTCCAAATTTAGAATAAATGTACGATATTTAGTTAACTAACCCTTGAGTTATCTTGTTAGTTTGCCTGTATTTTCACTTCTAATTCATCAACTACAACCCGAACAAAAATTATTAAATAAGCGCACAGTTCTCTAGTTTGGAAAAAAGCCTTTGGCATCACAAACTGACTGTAACGCTGCTAAGCTTCCCCACTGTTACTTGAATTGAAATTATTGGATTTAGTTACAGCAAGCTGCTCTTGCTTCGCGAATATTTAGGGCTGAGCCAAGGTTTTTACGGCGTATTAATTCATATATCGCAAGCCAATTTGACTTCGAATTTCCCTAGCGAAATAGAATAATTGTTTGGAATTTCCCGCAAGTTGCTAAATTCGTATTTTCTTACATTTGGCAGTTTTGTGCAACCGTTGGATTGACGTGTTAATACATAGCTTTATTTTAAAAACTACGATTTGTACTAACCTCAATAAACCATGCTCGGAAAAAGAATTAACAGTTACTATCATTGCAACGGGTAGGCAGACTATCCAAAGAGTATCGTAAAGCAACCTCGCCCATACTTATACTGACAGTTCAGCAGACGAAACTATCTAAAACTTTGGAACTGATTTACATATAGCGCTACCGAATGGTACAGCCGTGAACCGTAAAATGGGCACAGGAATCTTCGCCTTAAATTTCCTCAGCAGTCTAAGAGTAATAAAAAACGCCTTACCTAAATATTACCTACTTACGAAAAAATAATAAATAAATAGTTCGGTTGTCCTCTGTGATTCCAGACCTGTCTTAGAAGCAATGCATAAAATTCTATCAACACATTTCCTAAGATATTTAGAATCAACTAAGTGAAACTAATAACCTAAATCAGATCTGAATTTTACAGTGGAGGCCTGCTCACGCTGGCATTCCCGAAAACGAAATCGCAGACAGGCTTGCAAGCGGCAAGAGATCTTAACGATGCTAACAATAATCAAATTACTTAGATGCAAATGCCATCGCATGGTATTAGATGAAATACCATCAAAAAAAGGCTGTCAGATTTGTGAAATTAATGCTGATCTAGACATCACAAGAACTCTACTCGGAACCCAGCATTTTTGGGGTATGAAGACAAAAAGAGATGACACAAGATCCTACTGTCCCTGAAGTAACTATGATCAAATGACATTAATTAATGGCCATATTTTTTACAGTCCCGAAATTATGAGATTCTTGATTCTCCTTGAAAAATATCCCTCTAATCCTGAGCGGCACTATTCTAGGAACATCACTGAAATAGCTGGCGGCATCTTATCTACACATGGTCATTGAGATCAAATTTGGGTTCCCAAGCACACGACACAGCACTCACCACCAATTTAAACATTCAAATCTGAGTTGTAATTCCTGTATTTAGAAGGTAGAATGTGACGATAAGACGTCTGATTGTATTTACGGTTCTTGTAAGTTTGGCATTTTAACGTGTTACGATACCGTATAAATGCAAAATGGAAAAGAAATAACTGAAGCTTAAGAACATTAATGGTTCTCAAAGAAGTATTCTTACTAGCGAAATAGATCTTCAATTTTAGTTTAGAATCACTTTTAGTTTAGAAATTCTTTAGTAAGAAAAACCAGAGCCCCTCTAATGATGAAGATAAAATATCATTTAATCATCTCCAAAAATGTAATGAGTCTTTTCTTTTAGAAATTCTACATGAACATAAAACTAATTTATAAAGGGCATTGTTTATAAATTAATCAAAGTAAAAAGGAAAATGTAGTGATCATATTATCCAATTGTCCGTAAAAGAAAACTTCCAGATAGGAAAAAATAATTTTAGAATAAAAATACAGGAATCTTGGAGATTTCGATCATTAATTATTATAGCCGAGTTAATGATAATAGTAAATGTTAAAGACATTAATACTCTGCGGACACTACACAAGTGCAGACACTAATACTCTAAAGACTTCAAAAGTAAAAGAAAGCGACAGATAGTATTTCAAAATAAAGTAAGAAATCAATATAAATTCATTTATAAGTCACATAAAAATGGGAAAAGAAGGAATTTTCTTTTCTTATCTTATGCAAATAAATATAATATCTGTCAGTTCGAAAGGACGATAATGTAAATAAATTAGTCTAGTTATGCTCTGGATATGAAGTTTGGAAAAATTAAGAGTACAATAAACTTATGTTTAATGTTATGACAAGAGTGCAAAATGAAATTTTAAACTCTTCTTTGTTTTCATTACTTCCAGTTCGAAAACCTCTCATTCTTTAAATAAGTGCCATGAATTTAAACTAAACGGAGGATATGATTATTGCTTAAAAGTAAACATGAAACCTCTGAACATATTTTGTTTTTTAGCTTAGAAATATAATAAAATTAAAAAAGAGTGAAAATCCTTCTAAACGAAGTTGGTTAGCAGATTGAAGGAAATCAGTCGAAGGTTATTTTTCTTAAATGATATATGTTTTCTGAAAGACATTTCTGGATAAACTTAGTTACAAAGTTCGCATTCAGATCATACACAGTGAAAGAACACCAAACATCCGTAAGACTAAATTTACAACGAACCAGTTGTCCTGAGCAGTCTGATATATTTGGCCAATACTAGAGCTTTTTTAAGTGAAAATACACTGATTTCTTATCTAAAGCTTATTTCTTTCGAATTAATAAAAAATAAAATTACAAGCCATATAGCATGCAATACGAAAGAAAAGTGCTTATAATGTCATATTTAAGATACAAATATTTTATGATTAAGGAAGAAAAAATACAATAATAATTGCTCGATTCAGTTTAAAGAACGTTATGATTTATGGAAAGAATTCACTATCATGGGCAACAATAGCTAGTACTAAACTTCCCGGCATGAAGATAAACTTTGAACGTATGTTTGAAATATGTTAATCCATGACATTTTGCCATGCTGCATAACCTCATCTCCTGCACTTAGTGGTGTATAGAGTGTCAGTTTTTCATGTGTGGTATAGTGTGTCAGTCGTCGTGTGTCATTCATGAGCTGAAGGGGAAAAGTAGGACAACAAGGTTATCTAATTATGTCCTAAAGCATTGCCTGCCACATGCGATCGCGAATTGTTCTGTTGATAGCTGGTCTCAGGTTGGTCCTGAAAATAACAAGAAGTGTTATATAGCCAAACGACTATATGTACTAGCCTGTACTATAGGATACAGCATGTAGCAAAGGACTACCGTACCACATGCGATTGTGAATTTTCCTTTTAATAACTAGTCTCATGTTGGCAGCACAAATTAGAAACAACAACGACCTTCAGCATCTTAGATATCTTAGATATGTTGCGGTAACTCTTGTATAATAAAAATGCTTACTAAGCATAAAAGGAATTGAAATCCAATGACAATTCATTTATTACACTAGGTGTCCACACATAATGCAGTCAAGGCGTCTTCGGTGTAATTCCATGCAATTCAATACGTCAGCGGAAGAATGTAGAAACTCTTTACTTTTAGAAATTTTGATACTTCATACGAAAAAAATACGAAGAAATATATATTTTTTATAATTTACAAAATTACACGTACATTAAAGCACAACGCAATATAACATAAATCAAGAAAATAAAAAGATTAAAGAGAACGAGATTAATTTTAATTATTTAAAGCGACGGAGCTGGCTTACATATAGCCACCGAATGGTACAACCGTGAACCGTAAAATGGGCACAGGAATCTTCGCCTTAAATTTACTCAGCAGTCTAAGAGTAATAAAAAAAAAGATTACCTAAATATTACCTACTTACGAAAAAATAAAAAATAAATAGTTCGGTTGTCTTCTGGAATTCCTAACCTGTCTCAACAAATAAGCATTATTCTTATATAATTTAAGTTCCAGATATAGGCAGTGCTCTTAACTATGGTTTAGCACTTTCTATAAGGAGAAATTTACTAATGAGAAAAATGTTCGAACGATCAATGAACAATAATTTCAATATATAATATACTCGTAGAACCCACACTGTGTGTCGTCATAAACCCTGGCAAGATCATTATATTGTCACAGGTAGATGTTGCTACAGGCAGATGTCCTATTCGTCTGAAATAAGATGTTATGCCATACGTTCAAGTATTCATGACGTGTAGCGTACTATTATTGCAGCTTCAAATGCCTACGATGCTGTCAAAGCAGGAGCGCCGGTCTAAAAATAGAAATGTTCTGCATTTAATAATTGTAGTGTACGAAGTAGTAAGGTTTTGAACATTCTTTATACTTTATACTGCTTTTTATTAATGAGGCAGTAATTTTAAATATGATATGATCGTTTTATTGGTAGCTTATCCATTATATTTTTTAATTCAAATAATATTTGTAAATCTGCATGCCTCAAAATTTTTAATATCTAGAATATGGCTTAATTTCTCAGATAATTATCTTACAAATATTTCCACATTTCACATTAAAATATGTTATGAAAAATGGAAGAAATAGCTAACAGAACATTTCTGCATTGATATTTACTTTCCCTAGTAGATATATAATTATTCAAGTTATTTTATACCACAAGAATTTATATAATGTTATGGAGAATAATATTACTATCACAATAGAGATGAATACTATAAAATATTCATCACATTGTATTTAAAAATTCAATTCATGTAAATTTCCGTAAGTATTACTGAAAACTTGCCTCATCTACCACATAAACGGTATCAGCAAAACAATAAATTACAATAATTAAGACACAATAAATTACATTCATATCTTTCAGAGCAAACATCTAATAATTTTTCTCGACTGAGGTTCAAAGCAATAAACTCGCGGATTGCACTGTACATTTAATTCAGCATGAGATAGTGCTTTGATTCAATTTATTTTAAAGAATAATAGTAGTAATAAATACTGTGTAAATATTTCTTAATTAAAGTTATTTCTATGAAACAGCTGGGAATAGGAATATCTAAAAATTTACTTGAATGCAAATATTCCCTTTAAAATACAAGGTATCTACTTGCAGTTTTCCATCATCTAATCAATCCTCTCTTTTAAAGACTTAGCAGTGCTTCAGTAAATTAACCACATGACATTTTCTAAACTAGACTATTAAACTAAATCAGGAAAAAGTGCGAAGGGGGAGGAAGAAAATAGTGCTCATTTCTGGAGCCCCAGCGCCAATTAATCCCAAAACTCATTTCAGGCACACAAGTGTTTCCAATTGAAAATTTCCGCTAAAAAAGGAAATGGAGTCAGAGTATGTGTTAGAGAAAAGTGCTTCATATCCAATTACATTTATTCCCAGGAGAGTGGGAATACAGAGGAATAACTTGTTTCTAATTATAATTTCCAGAAGCTGATAATGCCACTTGATCGAACACTTCGTTCCATTCCAAGGAATTATTGCCAGAGAACAAAATAGTCTGATATATTAATTAAGGATTCAGAATGCGGTAAAAATTATGTCATTTCTCCAATAATTTTCTACTGCAGGTGAGGAAACGTTTCTTCCTCGGGCTTATGCTCGAAGTTATAACAATGATAAGAGATTAATTTATAACTTCTGAAGGTTTCATAGTAATTTCCATCGTCTTAGAATGATGCGCTTGATTTTATGGGGCTGTCTAAATACTTAATTAACAAATAAAAGAGTTTGCTAATTAAGATCTAAGAGATTTACGAACAGTATAATACTCATTTCAGTTTCAGGTACTAGTATAGGATTAAGTTGAGAGCACGAAATATAGCTTTTCCTTCCACGATAAAATTGGATATTCTCTTTTAATGTTCTGCTTTATTTACAATTTTAAATTATAGCCTTGAAAAAGGATTTATTCTAAATTTTCCTGTGCATTTAGTTTTTATATATATTGCTTCTACCACTAAATTATCGTTCATTCTTACCATACGTATTTTTAAAACTGTTTAATCTAGAGAGGAAATGGATTTTGATTTTAATGATACATTTATAATTCGAAGCAAAGTTTGTCGTAAACGCTTTTCAACCAATTAATTCATCGAGAACAATTATTTTCATGGCACGATTAAGAAACAGGTTGCTCTTAATTTTATGAGATATGTTTAATCTATTTCTCGTGAGAATACATAAGAATTTTAAAAAATCTCGTCGGAGATTTATAAACGCTTTCACCAACTCCTTAACCCAAAGGTTAACTGGACATTTATAGCACACAAAATATGATTTCTAAAGCTTTGAAACATTATTTTTTAATTAATTTTTAGCTAAACATTATAAAATTTAAGAAAAGTTTTGAATACAAGTATTAGTTTGCAAGATTCTTCTGAACATATAATTATTTAATATTTAATAGACTGCCTATGGTACTACAAAGTATTCATACTAAACGCAAAGACGAATAATTAATTGGTATATATTCATATAATAGTGAATCAGAATGTATAAATTATCAGTAATGCTGGCTGAAAGACGAAATATAGTATGCTTCGCTTGTCACTGCATTTCCATTCGTTTATTCGACATATTAAGTCTTAAAATGTGGAAACATAATGTAGTGCTTTTATGCCGAGTCAAATTTGGTTACATCTAGCATTAAATCACTGAGTCATAGTTAAGCTGTCATAAAATAACAATGTTAACTAATAATGATCTCGGAAATATAAAGAGGAAGAAATAGATTGCAAATTTGCAGCAAGAGAACAAAATGACATACACTTTATATGTGCTAGCGATGTACAGAATTGTAGCGAGAAGGGTAAATCACGTATCACGGTTACTGTTTATGATGTTCATAAGAAACTTTCCAGTACAAATGCCAGCAAAAGAAAAGATATTAGTGAATATTCATGCGAAGGCCTCTAAACCAAAATACTGTCTATCTGGGTTCATGTATCTAGAAGCATGACAAAAGGATAAATTCTCGGAAACGAAGACTTGGTATAAAAAATTCAGTGGTCTATGCCTCACTTTTAGCAGTTTGAGCTGTTTTAAGCTTTGTCAAATAAATTATTTATGGATGCATAGATAATTCAAGAGAAGGTAGATCAGAATCAATTGAATCCTCCTTCAGGAGAACCATTGCGTTTCTTTGTGAATTTGGTTCTTAATAATCTTACTTTTTTCTATAACTGGTTAATTATTCAGCAGCATATTGCGCAGAAATACTATTTGGATAATTTGGTATTTAAAATAAAAAAATTATGATATTGTTATATATATGTGTGTGTTTAAAAGTTTGGTTTCTAAAAGTATGTTTTTAAAAGATTTTTAAAAGTTTTAAAGTATGGTTTCTAAAAGATATGACGTAGGCATTTTAGCAAAGCGAAGCAGAGTGATGATGTTAGCACGGTAGAAGTTAGAGAAAGGAATGACGTAGTTAACTTGCGAGCTTATGCTTATACTTTACTTTCGCTGCAGGCATCAATTTCTTAGAGTTTAAACCTGATCATTCTAACTTGCCATACGGCCATTCACGGTTGTAGAAAAACTTAGGACGCTATTACGTCACTCACCCGAAGGCGAAAATAAGAGTCTGAGAGATCAGGCAATCAGAGCTTTAAGCTGGCAAGTCAAGGTGGCGTACATTAACACAACAGCAAAAATTTCAATTTTTATGTCATGAAAATCATCTGAGTCCTATCTGACGTGCATAAAACCGCTTAGTGAGAGATCGAAAGAATAATATCTAATTTTTGAGAATTCAGGGTATGAGTATCACGTGACCGGTACTAGTCAATACGGTTGGATCGACATTGGTAGGTGTGGTGAGTTCAATTATTTACACTTTGTACAAATAACACTAAAAGTCTTTACCTGTCCAGGCACTAAGTCCATATTCTTAGTAGTAAACACAAACACAAATTCACAAACACGGAAATAAATATTGGTTAAATACTTGGATAAATACTAGGATTAAATGCTTGATTAAATACATGAATAAAATGAGATAACTTGGATAAAACTATATACATACTTACAGCTACTACGTTGTATTGTGGTGAATTGACCTAGGTCGTTTCACGACGCTTTCCACGGTGGGATCATAGTTCGTAAGTTCTCTCAAAGTATTGACTGGCGAATTCTCCATTTTCTCAAAACAGTTGTGAGCATCCATTAGGATCTGCTCTGGTACTGTTTTAATTTTTAAATCTTCATAAATGATCGTATTTCTAACATACCAAGGCGCATTAACCATCACTCTTAGTATTTTATTTTGCAGGAGGTTAATTTTCCTTCGTTCAGTCTTTAACGCCGTGGCCCAGGCCGGGGCTGCATAAAGCAAAATTGGTTTAATAAGTGCTAATTATAGAGTATGTTTAATTTTTAAGCTAAGTTTAGATTTCCGTCCTACGAGATTATAGAGGGACATGTAAGCTCTATTTGCTTTGTTAACTTGGTTAATTACATGGTCTTTAAAGCTAAGTCGTTCATCAAGAATCACTCCGAGATATTTAGTCGACAAAGAGACTGGGATGATATCATTTCCAATTAGTATGTCACTATTTGTTCTCTCATTTTTCCTGTAACGACGAAAGTGAACAATATTGCATTTTGAGGTATTAATTTTTACCTCAGCTGACACCAGTCGGCGACAACGTTCACGTAGAGTTGGAGATTGTTTACGGCTAACTGCGGGCTTCTTGATTTGCGACAAAATCACTGTGTCATCTGCATATTTTAGTGTTTTATACCCTAATGGATTAGGTAAGTCATTTATAAAAATATTAAAAACCTTTGGTGTGATAACTGAGCCTTGCAGGACCCCACTTTGTATTACTTTCTTCTGTGAGAGATTAACTCCAACCCGAACTTGAAAAGTTCTCTTCAGATAAGAAATCATGAGCTTCACAAAACTGATGGAAAAAACTTCCGAGCGTTATTTATACCGAGTATATGCAGAAAGTACTCTAAGCTGTGATTAGTTAATTTTGGTTCTAGTTACCTCTTTTCAGGCAGCGTAATGTAACATTTGAATATCTCGAATTTGGGAAAACAGATGAATTTGGGGGGGGGAGGAACACATAATATCTAGAATCGTTAATTTAAAGGTCTCCAACTCTTTCTTAACGCAGCCATCGCATTTTGTTATAGCATACATATGTATAACATTCAATAGAGCAATAATAGTCAGTTCTAAGTTTTCCACTAACTTATTTGTTTTTTTCTGAGTTTAAAATAAATTTTATTTAATTAGTTTTGTTTTCGTAACATTTCCAACTCATGATGTTTGCTTATTATATGTGGTTCTGGTAACTGGAAAGTTTTTAAAGTATGTTTGTAGGAATTACTACCCTTTAATAAATAGTGCAGTTGCGTTTAATTACATTATTAGAATAACTAAACTAGTTTTTACTTTTTATTAAATTAAGCAAAGTTTCTCTCTATTATAGCATTGGGTTTCCATATTTAATGCGTAACATTATTCAAGTGCATTTCCTAATGCGGGATACAGATTTTTTTTCATGGCATTTTTAGTCCGTACCTATGTTTGCTGCGAGGGAAGTTTGTTGTACGCGGGACCAATGTACGTGTATATGCACAGAGCAACCAGGCATATAACTCGGTACCTCGTTAATTATCTGCCATCGTTATACTGAAGCTGTTCACTATACTAACGAGCGTAAAACCTTTTCAAGAAGCTCTTTTCAAGTTTTTCTTAAGTTGTGATTGCTTGCGTAGCGAATGCCGAAGAGCATTCTGCCTTTTTGGGAATATGTAAGAATTTCCATGCTCATTAAATATATTAATAGAATGGAATGGAAACTGGATTGTATTTACTAACAAAGCAGCCAGTTTATATAAGTGAATCGAGTGTTAATCTAACATTATGAATATATAAATACTGTAATAAACACTTGAATCATAAGTTAATTATAAATTCCTTATTATAAAACTCAAAGTTCAATAAATAACAGTCAGTGAAATCTAAATTTCAATAAATTCCTCTTTTCATGTTTGTTGGTTTTCAATGACATGTGTTCTTTTATTCAGATTTCTTCATTATAAAATTTAATTATGCTTACTGTAAAACAGTTTCAGGTCACGTATGTATTTGTATTCAACATGCATTTTAAGAGCTGAAGGCATTCCCTGTCAAAGCGAGTTCTTGATGTAATATTCAATGGTGCGGTTTAGAAGAAAAGAAGTTCGGAAAATAACTTGCAGCTCTGATAGTGCGTAAGCAAGTATTCCCGAAGTATGCCATTTCAAAGGCCTATTTACATAGTGAATGAATTTTCCACACTTTTGAAACGTGACCTGAATGTCTTGTGATTGCATTTTTCACTCCTTTAGACACATGTAAGAAAGACTAGAATACCTATTTCCATTCGCATCATTTAAAGATGTCAGAAAATTTAAAGTCGACTACCTCAATAAGATTATATTGTCAGGGATTCCCTTGTACGTGAATTTTATTACCCGTACTACTCTTACTGCATATAAATAAAACACATTTCCATATTTCTTTTCACAGCAAGGTTTCCATAATTTGAGAGCCTTATTTTCCTATTATTCCAGTGCATTAACCATCTATAGCTTATAATGTTCTAGACTCGTAAGAAGTTAATGTTCAACTGCCTGCTTAGCAGTGATATCTAATGGTTAATGTACCACACTGATGCGAAAATAAGCAACTCATATTTTTCATAGATATTGGATATTTTAACGCCAAGTTCATCAACAATACGCGGAAAAGTTTCCACTCTTCTCTTTATACCATGAGACGAAATGCAATACCTTATTTATAGTTTAAGGTAATATAAGTTCATTTACAGCGCAACGGTTATTCCTAATTCTTTAAATATTTTAATTATTAATTAAAATTAAAATATGCGAATTGTCACGATTTGTTTATTCTGAAATAGATAAAAACTTATTAAGAATGCAAATAAATCATTTTGATTTTGAAGCCATATTGATGGCGTAGTTGTAAGAGATCACAGATTATGTAATAGTTGTATAAAACATTAATAGTCTTGTCGATTTTATGATTTCTTTACCTACGTTGACAAAGATTTTTGAGCAAGACAGATAAAGTGTTGCAAAACGTTCGCATGTTTTTTTTAAAGGACTATACTTATGGTGTTGCGAAAAAAGGGAAGTAGAAATTTCTATCTGGCTAGCAAGAGAAGCAGAGATAGAATGCAACGAAGGCAACTCACTTTTTCTTTTAAATACTCTACGACTTCGGCATTTACGTAACTTAGGTAATTTTACCTTTTTAGTAACTTTGGTTTCCCTGTCATCTTAATCTTCTTAATTTGTACACTCTGCACAAAATTAAACGGGACAGTTCTATATCTCCTGTTCTCTTGGGTCGATTGATGAAATTAAACTTGTATTTTTTATGTCTAGAAAGCACGACTTAGTATATACATTAAATTTATATGTAGTTATTTTAACATTGGTGGCTTTTCCGAAATGGCATAACGATTTTTTCCATATTCTGATTCTAAGATTCAAATTATGCCAAAGTGCCAATTTTTTGTAATAACCGTACGGGTAATTTTAAAAAAACTAGCTCTCAAAATTTTAGCTCCTCAGTAATAATTGAATTTTAGTATATATTTATTAACATCTCTTTTTTATTAAATTTACTCGATTCTTTCTTTTACAGTTCTAAATTTAGGTTCAACCAAATAAAATTCTCAGATACTTTCATATTTATTTTTTAAATTTGTGTATTTTTTTAATATTTGTAAATTTTTCAAAACATTTTTAATTATAACCTACAGAGTTATTTCCATGACCTTAAAGCAGATGTACTTCTAGGCATATGTGAATAAAGTTTTCTATTCAAAATTTCTCAATAAGATATATGTGAACTTATGCATTAGTGTGTTTTGAAATTTAGCATATTTGTTATAAGCGATAATAACGCAAAATGTTCTGTATGAACTTTAAAATTATTTGATTATTTATTAAAATTTTTTGAAAGAATGAACGATGCTTCTTTTTTCCCGCTCGTTTATTCACGGTAAAAAATGAAAAAGGAATAAAAAGAAAATCTGAAAGCTTCCAAATTTTTATTTTACGCTCAAAAGGGCGTTGTTTTTAACGTTTTTTGTGTTACCATTGTTTATTAAATATCATGTTCTTCGAACTTAAACCACATGAAATTCAGTTCAAGAGCAATATCACAAAATTTTTAGAAACAGCATAGCTTTAGAATTTCTGATACACATTCTCGAGCGCTAAAGATAAAAATTTTTTTTTTCCTTACAGTGTTGCCATTGCTGGCTTTGAAATCGTTGAGTTTGTTAATCGAAAATTCTTCAAACGTGTACAAACGTTTGAAATAGGTAATAAAACAAGTTCGAAATACAAAATTCGGCTTCCAAGTGTCCATGTTCGGTTCGATGACAACGTAATTCAAAATTTGATGCCGCTAGGTATCGCTGTTTTCTCCCAGTGCGACAAAAATTCATACATTCCTGCACTTATCTAATTATTTTAATTTCTTTTATTTAATTTTTTTCAATTCATCCAGTTATAATTCATAAAAGTGTCTCTGTTAATAATTCTTTCTGCTACTTATTGAAAAATACCAAAGAATTATCAACGATTATTTATCCGTTATCTTAATTTTTTTTATTTGTGCATTAGTTTACTATAATTTCACTTTTGTTTTCCAAGTAATTGATACAATTATTCTTAATTTGTGTCTTCCTGTTAAAACCTTTGCCACGTTTGATTAATACTAATTCTATATATTTTATCTCTTTATCAATTAATTAATTTCAACATTAATAATATTTATTAATAATATAAGTTTTAGTTTCCAATCTCTCTCTCTATATATTATATATATATATATTAAATATGAACGAAAGTTTAGAAATTTCAAAATTTAGGTCATAAATTAATGCAGTCACGCAAAATGCTGCGAAATTAATTAAATAATCAAGGAATTATTATTCAATCAAAAAAGGGTATTAAAGTTCTAACGGGAAGTACATATGTCAGGAATGAAGCAAAAGCAAATCAGTTCTGTAAAATAACGTAATGAAAAAGTATAACAAATTGCTGAAAATTCCTTGATCTTTTTCAAGAAGCAGCCGAAGAACTTTCAACACTGCCATATTTTGGAATTGTATCTAGATGACTAAAAATTCATGAAATAATTCTAAGGCTGCGCCAAATAAAAAATTAATTAATTAATATTTAACAGAATAATGTAAGGGTATTAAAATTTTTTACTAATTAATTATCAAGATATAATGCGCTTCGACTTTTTCAAATTAAAAAAAACAAGAAGAAACCAAACAAAAAAATGAAAGTTTTATCGCCTAAAAATAGGAAATATTTAAAAACATTTTTCAATAAATTTATAAGTTTAAAATGAAATATTTCCATTTTAAAACAAGAAAAATATTATCCACTTAATTTGTTTTTTTTTCTTTTTGAAATACTTCCGATTATTTCACTAACGAGCTGGCTGCATGGGGGTTTTCGTGATTTTTCCCATGAGTAACGCATATACGAGTCAATTTGCTTTAGAAAATCCACCACGAAGGCATTCCTACCATTAAGCAGATAACCTTGGAGTGCTTTGCCATAATTAGATAAACCAAACCAATTCATTTTAGACTATTAGTCTTCATTTCGTCTCAATTTGGAAACTTAATATCTGTGCATAAATTATCGTTCTAGGTTCTTATTTAATTTACTCTTAAGCAAATTATCTTCTAAAATAAATTAGTTTTATTTAAAGACTTCAAAGTTGTATTTAAAATTTATTTATTTTTGATTTACTGCTTTCTTTTAACAGTTTTGCATTTTCTCTGGTTCAACATTTATTTAAAATACTTTTATTTAGCCCAATAGTTTTTTCTAATTTCTAGAATTCTTCTTTTTGTTTAGGGTCCAGTCAAAGCCTATTTTATCCTTATAATTAATTAAAATTGTAAATTAAAAAATATTTTTAGCCCAAATGGGCTATTTGTCTTAAAACAGGATTAAGCGGTGTATCTGAATCATTTTTCAAAATGTTGCTAGAAAATATTATTGCACTGCATTACTCTTAAAGAAATTAAATAATGAAGAATCAACAGGAATGCATGCATGTATACTTCTCGCACTGGGAAAAAAAAAGATGGCACTTAGGGCCATCAAATTTTGAATGATTTAGTAATCCAACGGTTCATATGCATCCGGTGCGAATTTTGAATTTCGAATTTTATACTTCATATTTTGTAAAACTTTAATGAATTTTTAACAAAACGATTCGGAAGTGATAAGTGGCAACACTGTATGCATTAAATCATTGTTATCATTATGCAAGACTTTATGTCGGAAATTCTCAAGATATACTGTTTTCAAATATTTTGTGGTTTTGCTGTTCAACTGAATTTAAGTATCGTAAGTTCTAAGAATATGATATTTCATTGATAAAACGATAAATTTAACACACAAAACATTTACAATATGAAGACAAAAAAAATGTTTTGCAGGCCATCTTACTAAGAAAACTTTACATTAATATGATAATGTCTGTGAAAATACAATAATATATGCTAACATTTAACACTTCATCTGCAATTCTAAACTCGTGCTGCTTTTAAAATTTGTGTCATTTTGCTGTTGAATTTTATATGGCGTAAGTGCGATGAAAATGATGTTTAATACTAAAGTGACAAAAACAATGGGGGCAGGATTGAGCGCAACAGCTGACTGGTAAACTGAGAGCTCAGCGACAACGTAGAAAAACCTTTAACAAACCCTTTTGGGCGACTGTTAAAATCTGAGCACTTTTTTTTTACTTTTTATGCCATTCTTTATCAGTAAGAATTTTTACTTTAGCTGTAAAAATTTTAACTTAATATTATTTTAAGTAGAATTTATTTATTTATTTTTATTTAACACTTTCTTTTGAATTACTTCATGAATTTTTATTTATCCAGAAACGTAACTCTATTGAAAATTCGTCCGTTGTTTCTAGAAAAAGACCAAAGAATTTTCAACAATTTGCTATAATTTGTTTATGTTATTTTATTGAGTTGTTTATTTTGTTTCATTTTTAAGCACTGCACCCACAGCTTATTAAAGTCACCGATCAATTAAATCAGCAGTTTAATACACTCAGAGTTTCAGGAAATAAACCGCATATATAGAAACCCTAGTGAAAGCTCTTCTTCGTCCCTTATAAAACTCAGATTATCAAAGGACTGATTCTTCAGACCTGGAATAAGCTTTAGGCAATGCATTTATTTATCATTGGCTTATGCAGTTCTGCAATAAAACAGCTTTTGCAGGTCTTTCCGTTTTCTTCAATAAAACGGGACAGTGCAGTTAGAATCAAAACTGCCTGTGTGTGTTGAACGCTCTTCTTGGGTCCTTTTCAGATTTTGTGTACGAAGTTCTTTGTCGGAACAACTGCTGAGAGGGACAGAATTTCCTTACCGCATGGTAAATAAAAGCAGTTCTCTACAGACTTTGTATCTAGAGACTATGACAAATAAAAGCAGACCTCTTGACTAGAGACCAGAGACGCTAAGTTCTTTGACTCTAAAGTAATAATTGCAGCTCAGAATTAAAGGGAAAGTAAGGCTTAAAATCAGCACTGGTTCCCTTTCTGGAACATCATTTCATACGAGATGGTACTGTCTACACACATTAAGTCTGCAGGATCCATTTAATTAGGGTCCACCAATGGCCCAGCGGTAAAGTCTGCAAGTTCTGCCCAAGGTTCGAATGCCGCGAACAGGCCCGTTGCCGGGGCGGTTTTGTCGCTTTTCCTATACGTAACATGTATACGAGCCAGTAGAAAGTCCTCCACGAAGACATCCCTTCCTTTGGGCGAATAGCTCTCAACTGCTTTATCATAATCAAATAAACCAACTACTTAATTAGGCTTTAACTTCATTTCTATGTCTCAAAAACATCATGAAATGCTTCCTTGTATTATCGTACATTATTAGTCTTTGATTGGGAAAGCGGGATCATCGTAAGCTAAAAATGAAAAGAAAGCTTGGCAGCAACTATACAGTGGGAGATCGACTTGATAGACAAAGTGCAATTTTTCTGCTGGCTAGATCGAAGTTTTGAATTTGAAGAAATCATTGTAAAAAACATTTATGATCTGATACACTTATGAAAGATTTAACACTGGAAGTAAGGGATAAAACTTATAAGATTATGATACGTTTGGTATATGCAGCCGAAAAAAAAAAAAAAAAAAAAGACGAAATTTGAAATGAGAATTTCTCAAACAGCGTTGTGCAGTTTACTTTAAAAAAGAAATAAAACTTAAAGCAAACAAATATAAAATGCACATGTCTCAAGAAAGCCCAAAAGTGATAGAAAATCGAGAAATATTGAAATTGCTTATTAGAGTGGTTTTAAGTTATGACACTAAAATTTATACTTCCTTGTACGAAGTAAAAAGGAAGTAAATCGCGAAAAGTTTCAGGCAGCATATTTCAACGAAAATATCCATTTTCACCGCTATCGAATGCAATTTAGCGATGTTTTTGTGCGATATCTGTACGTAAGGACAGAATAAAATACTCTTTTCCTTCAAAAAATTATAAAATTGCTTTAAAATTAATTCTGAAGAAAATTTTTCGTGGCGTCTGTACGAACATATGTACGTACGTACGTACGTTCGTGCATACGTACGTATCTTGCATAACTCAAAAACGAATAGCCTTAGAACGTTGAAATTTTGTATATAGGACTGCTATAACATGTAGATGTGCACCTCGTATTTTGGTTGCACACGGCCGCACCAAACGTATATAAATATATTTATATATATATCCACTCTGTTACCCGGCTCAGTGATCTCAGTTTCTTTACTCTTATATGTTGGTAAATTGTACGTTTTTTGCTTTAAAAATGGTTGAATTATCTTGTTTTTATCTTCTGGTTAAGGATTTTTTTTCATTTAGTAAATATCTGTGCAATATTTTTAGAATTATCAGCAATTTTAAAGTTGTTTAATTGCCGCTAAGCCTTTTTTAATGGCGGCCATTGATGTTTACATTTGAAATAGGAGACTAGTGGATTTGTTGCCAATCTAGAGAAACTTAGCTTCGCAACAACAAAGATAACGCCTTCACTTATTATTTAAATCATGCTTAATCCATTCTGGAATTTTTTCGAGGAAATAAGCGTTTAAGATTTACTTCGTAATTTTTAATATAGATATTTTGAGTTTTTATGTATTTTTGCCTTCTCGCGAAGTGAGAACTGAATTAATTAAATGAGAAATACTCAATCGTTTGTGAAAAACTGTTTCTTTTTTGTTTTGTTTGCTTAATTTCTTTTATGCATCATTCTAGCTTTATTATAGTATTTGAATAGAACATGTGACAACGATTAGATAATTCTATTCTTTAAATGATATAAATTTTGTGCATTATGAGTTATAATCTGAACGAAATATAATACTGAAGTGGAGTCATCACTTTTGCGCAACACAAAAAGTGAGAATTTTAGCTGATTTTCGAGTTTTAATAAGTCAAATTGTTTTTGTCATACATAATTGAAATTTTCAGTGTGTCATCTTTATACATAGATGATTATCTTTCTTTATTTATTTTACTTAATAGTGTATAAGAATTTGTTTTATAAAGAAAAAACTAACTGTATTTTCCGAAAATTTAAAATTTGTACTGAAGCACTGCGAGCAAACTGACAGTAATACAAATTTAGTTACAGTAATAATTTTTAAGTGAATCTAGCGCTAGAGTGTCGCTATGGTAAACAAATACTAGAGTGAATTTTAAAGAATGCATTTATTATATTGTGATTTATGCGCTGTTGGCGAAGTAGATTTAATTCAATCCAATAAATTTAAATGAAATGCAAGAAAAATGCGTATACTTTAATATTCCGTACAAGGAAGTCATGTGGTGTACACATCAGATTTTTCTATTTCTAGAGCTCGTTTGCCACAAAAGCCACGGATTCTGCTGCAGTGCTAAGTGAAACTTTTGTGCCAGCTGATGAATGACACTTAAGATGGAAGGACGAAATGACATTGTTTATCGGAAGCTGCAAGAGTCAGATTATCAGTCAGCTGGAAATTGGATAAAAGACGTTTTAACTGTTTAATAATTAGCTTACTTAAGCCATTTTGTTACTACTCTTATTGTCAAACAGAACTGCCTGCATTATCAGTAATGGATGAAGTAATTTTGAAATGAAGTTGTAGAGTCATTAGGTTATTTTGATGCTGGAGAAATGAAAAAATGTGCAATGTCGCCGCCGGGACTGGAAGCTGGACCTCTCGAATACGCTCCGAGTATCCTACGGTTACACTACGAAAGCATGTTAGAAGGAAAGAAATAATACCTTATATACTCCGAAAAACATTAATTATTTAAGACATATACGTATCAAGAAAAAAAATGGCTATTATGAATGATATGGACCTTAACGAAATAATTACCAATCATGGTAGGTTTCCTACTTATCTAAACAGATTCCGCCTCCAAGAGAACTGCTTATGCAAAATATGTAATTCTTACTGAGATTACCGGTCTACCACCTTTTGGTACGCGCGCCACTGTAGACATGTTAGTTGTTTTTTTTTAAATGCCGGAGACGAGGAAAATGAAGTACCCTCGCCTGGTATCGAACCTAATCTTCTCGAAAACATGACGAGTGCGCGCTACCGTTACACAACGATGAATGTATGCTAGAAGGAGTACCTTATAAAGTTTTACGCATTAAAATTTAATCATTTTTCTGAAAATGCTAAATCTGAGAAATAGAAGTTCTGAACGGTTGCGTGTATCAAATGTATCATATTAAAGAAGAAAATAATATTAAACATAAAATGTGGCAAAACTAAAGTTTGCACACAAATGTTCTAGAAATTATTATCGATTGAATGACTAAAGTTCTCAGCGACGTTTTTTAGAACATTAACGAAACTGTAAAATGTCTTAAATTTTTTATCAACGTAAGACATGTGAACCGTTTTAAAACTTCAGAATATTAAAAAGTATATCAACAAAAAGCTATGTTAAATATTCAGTTAATATTCAGTGCTACGCAATCTTTATTAATATTCAATGCTACGTAATCAGGGAAACTGCAGGGAAATTTCTTAAAAAGGAATTTTGAAAACATCTCAAACAAACGCGTAAGGTAAATTTAAATACTTCTAATTCTTATTAGCATGCGTTAAAATTATGTTGATCTATATTTTTTCCAAGCCATTGAATAATTTATACGTTTCAAAAGTAAATATGATAGAATATTTTTAATTTCTACAGTTTATATTTTGAGGTTCATGACTGTTTATTTTATTTCAACTAACAACCTAAATTTTATATTACCTCATCAAATGTCTACATTCTGTGGCCTCATATACCGCCTGGAGAAATCATTTCTCTATGGCTTATTTATTCAAGTGGGAAAATCAACTAATGTTTTGGAGTAGTTTAGAAAATGAGTTGTTTAGAACAGAAACTTTGATAGGAGAACAATATTGGAGGGAATAATGTATTGATTCTGGACTGTGTACATTTTTCTAGTTGGAGAACGTTTATTTATTACTGAAGTTTTGTCCGATGAGCGTTGATTTCAGAGAGAATTATATGACTATTTTATATTTTTTCTTTACTTTTAAAGTTTAAGTGTTATAGGGTGAACGTGCATTATTCGGGAGAACAAATAAGCTCAGCAATAATTCCTTCACACAACTTTCAGTGTTATTATGCAAAAGGTCGAAACTTTTATTTCATTATTTTAATTGGAAATAAGATGATGAATTGTTTCAAAAATTATTTAGAATCCTGTATTTTGTGCGTAATATATTAAATAAACTGAAAAATAATAGCTAACGTTTAAACCAAATCAATATATTTTTAGCTTATTTGAAAGATAAATTTGCGTATTCACTAACCGTTGTGTTTTTTTTATCTTGCAGTACCTGCATATTTCTATATAAACGTCCTTTCTTGAAACGAATAAAAATTGAAGTAAATTTAGGTCTTGCTCTAAATTTTAGTTTGCAAACCAAATTAAAATAAGATACAAGATACAGAAGATATTAGAGAATCAACGAAGAAACTGTAAATCATGCTCATTCTTATATGCTTAGTATACTCTTATGCAAGTTGAGAGAATTTGCACATTATGTAGAATTTCTGAAAACTTACTTAATTGACAGATTTTAATGAAATTTTGAATAAATATACATTTATAACAAGGGAAGAGATGTACCATTGAAAAGTTATTCTGTGTACCCATGATTGATTGTAAGTAAACTCATAGTGCAGGTATGTCCCAAATCTGTGTTGTGATATCGAACGTAAAATGAGCCTAATATGGGGTATGGTCCCCTCTCACTGTCAGATAGAATGCGTTGCAGGATGGTATATTGGACAGGAGTCAAATAAATGAGATATTGTGCTGTGAAATTTGCATGCTTTTAGTTATTCGGAAGGAAACATGCTAGACGGATAGAGAAATAGATTTTATCTTATTATAGCTTTCCACAGCAGATTGTTATTATTTTTATTTCATGACAAAATATATTTATGGATCTAAAAACTCGTTATTATCCTCAAAAGACAAAAGTAATTATAATGTTTCAAGATATTTGTTGCCATATAAAATACTTCTCCCGCCTTCTTAGCATGCCTCCGTGGTGTAGCGGTCAGCACACTCGGCACGTACTCGAGATAGCCAAGGTTCGAGTCCCGGCGAGGGCATCGCTCATTTTTCGTGATTTCTGCTTCAAATTAGCCTAATGTCTCTACAGCGGCGCCCGAACTAAAAGGTGGTCAACAATGATTCTTCCCCACCAGGATTTGGCGATTGGGTTCCCTAAAACCCAGTCTCTCTTTAAAAAGGGAAATATATAAGGTATTTCTCCCGCCTTCTTAGAACGCCTTCGTGGTGTAGTGGCCAGCACACTCAGAGCGTATTCGAGACGTGCAAGGTTCGAATCCTGGCGACAGCATTGCTCATTTTTCACGTCTCCAGCATAAAAAAACCTAATGTATTTACAATCAAGCGACGTTAATTAGCATGCTTTTTATTAACTCTATTCACTTATTACAGTGCAAAGAGAGCTTAAGATATCTTAATATATCATAATATCTGTCTTACGATATCATAAGATTTGAAATACGCGTTTATGGTAAGAAATTTAATTGTTTCCATTAATATAATAAATATTATTTTTCCTAATTGTGTTGTTTAATTTCGTTTAATAATTGAGTATAATTAATATTACCCCCAAAGCTTTTTTTCTTACGTCCTTTATAATGTTCTTTTCTAAATATTACTGATGCAACAAATTGACCAAAAAACAATTATGAGATTAGTAAATGAGATATTTATCATAACTACAATATTTTTTATTTAAAATCCCGGAGTTGATAACTCAGCGTTATGTTTTTTTTATATATCACTTTATATTACAGTATATTTGTAAAGCCCGTGCTGGCAAATCAGAACATCAGAAGCAGACACTTATCATTATTAATCGCTAGATTAACCGATCGTTATTTAACTTTTGGTAAATCCCGAAATGAAAAATACTTTGAAATTTTAACCCCTTACTCATAACAGATCATTGATTTATTGATAAATCATTCAGCATTTCAATAACTGTTTTTGCTTTATGAAAAAAAAATTGGATTACAAAAACATTGGGTTCTAACGTACCTGAAATTTTTATCACTTGAACAAAACGAATAACTGATAGAAATTTTGATCGAATTCTTACTGAAAATTTCGAAAATAACATACGTGTTAACATTTTGCTGAACCCAAAAAAAAAAGAATTTATAGGTATCTTAAATAAAGCTCTAAATTTTTATTGCTGTTTTGAACAACCTGTTTGTAGGAGCAAGGATTTCTTTCCATGTTATATTTGAAAAATAAATACAAAAACAAAATTAAAATTGGATCCAAATTTACGGTTAAAACTAAGTGAAATAAAACCAGACATAAAGGAACTGATCTGTCTTAAACAGGCCCAAATTTCACACTAAATTTTATAATTAAAGTATCATAACTTAAATTCTGATAATTAAAATGATAACCAATTTTTAATCTAGTATTTTTATATGTGTACATTTGATACAAATAGCCAATATATTGTGCAAATTGCAAAATATATATTTTTAAATGTTTCTATTGAGATATTAAAAAATGATCATTGTAAAATGTAGTCGTGGTAAAGTTTTTCAATATTTGTTTACATGATACACGTTAGTAAAAAAGGTTGAGAACAGCTGCTCTAAACACAGCAGTTTATTAATGTAATGCTCTGCAAACATTTAACTCTATTTAATAGGAAAACTAAGTTATCACTATTAGTTATCGTAGTTACAAAGCAATTCAAAATAGTTTTCTATAGGCACTACTTTCGAAAGTTTCTTGAATAATGCAGTTAAGGGAAATAAATCATTTATCTTATTTTAATCTTTGGGGAAGAAAATCATAAGATCTATTTTGTATTATTTTTTACCATTTATTCACTTTATTTAGTGAGCGCATAAATAATGACTCTGTGTATAATGTTACTCAGATAAAGAATATTTTTAAGACTGATTTTTTAAAGTACTACAAATACAGAAATTCAAATATAAAAGAGAGTCGAATATAATATTTAAATTTTGGTTTGGAATAAGCTCATATAGATCTGAAATAAAAATACAGCATCCAAACAGGCTACGATTGGGATTAAATCTAAAATAAGTTTGCTTGAATGATCTATTTTAACTTTCAAAAACAATTTAAGATCTGACTGTTTAAAAAATGCCACGTTTTCAAGCATTCATGATTTGTCCTTTGATGACGTGTAAATACTCAGTATTTATTTTAATTAGTAAGAAAATTATTTTCAAGTATTATTTAATGCTTAGTTCAGCAATTAATTAATAAATGCTTATCTCATTAGTTTGATATTAAACTAGGATTTCATTGAAGGCCAAGAGCAAAAAAAGTGTCCACCGGAAACGTCATGCAGAAAACTTCGTCGTACAAATCATCGTAATAGAAAAGAAACCAAGCATGTATTTATTAACATACGTATAAATGTAGTTATAAATAGGTAGTAGGTAGCCTGACTTTAATGCATTAAATCTAAATCCGAAATTTCAATTAAATATAGAGAGTAGTATTCAAATATACGCCATTTAGAAAAAAAATATTATTATATTTCTTAAGTACGGTAACATTTGTAAATTTAACAAAAACGAAAAGATAATTTTGTTGAATTTGAAACGTGAAATATAAAAGTCAACGTGTTCTTAAAAATATTTTTTCCCTAAAATATCTTAGATGCTTTTATGTTATTGCAGAAAAGCACAAAATATCTTTATTTGACTCAAAAGATTTTGTTTCTGATCCTTTTAATTAAGAAAAATTCATGCAAGAAGCGAAGACAGATATTAAATTTTAATTATGATTCATATTTAAAATCAAAGATTACATAAAATATTTAAAAAACACATTAAAAACAGTAATATTTTTCTTTTAATTCACAACAACTGGCTATTAAAATAAGAAACCTTATGTTTGAAATCTTCCATTGATTGAAAAAAAAAATGTTAGTGTTATATGGAATTTTTATCCTTGAAAATAATCTGTTATGAGGGCAGTCTAATAAAGTTTTGAATCTATTAAATTCCATTTTTAATTAAATGTTTACATGGATAAATATTATTCCGTTTACATGGAGCTTCAAACTTACTAATTAAAATCTTCCAAAGAGAAAAAGTGGCCACAAAATTAAATCTCACTCAAAAATATTAATGAAATTTCGATACAAATTTCTGGCACTCTTGTGCATAAATTAAGATAATCTGAAAGAAATTCTGAAAAAAAAAGTATGATCTTCAGAAATGAAAAATATCGACTAGTACTTCCTCTTTAATTCCTAACAGCAGTCAACTCTCCATAGAAAGTTCTCATAGTTCCATAAGAATACTCAAAATTCTAGTTCTCCATAGAACTATTGCTATCCTCATAAATAGAATTATGAGAAGAGAAATAGTTCTAGTTTTCCTCAGAGCGCTCTAATTTTAAGTCGCATTTCCTAAGCGATAATCCCTCAGCAATTTAGCAGCAGATGAGGTATAATACCTGTCTATCAATTTATGCAACAAACTGTCATAATAAACTGTCATAATAAATTTATGCAACAAACTGTCATAATAAATTAATTAATCTCTTCAGAAAGATGTCGCTTCGAGATGATTCTCTATGTGTTAAGAAAGAACAAAACCTAATGCAAATTTTAAGAAGTAAAGATATCGAAAAATTGAATATTTTCTAACGAAAATAAAAACTACCTAAATGAGAAAGCTAAACACAAGGAATCCCTTTTAAGGCTACAATATACGGTTCTAAATAGTTCCTTCTATGAAACTGCTTATCTTAAAAAGTTGAGATTTAAATTTCATACATAGTTATACTTCTCACTTTTAGAGGTGGCCATATTAGAAAGGTGACTCACTGTATGTTATAAAAGTCCAAAAATAATTTTAAAAAATTCCAATAAAATATATCCGAAAAAATCGATTAATATTTTAAAGTACTAAAAAATATCTAAATACAAAGTTAAATATATAGAATCCTCTTTAAAGTGACCATTTACGATCCCATATCTTCTTAGGCTTCTTTGGATGCTTTAGTCTTCTTTGGATCTTAGAACGTTAATGTTTAATTAATACATCCGTTTGTTTACGTTCTCAGAAACTCTGGTGTCAGAGGGACATAGTCTCCAAGAACTGTAATTATAAATTATTTCTGAAACAAACCCGCAACTAAATTTTCTTGGTATTAATTTAAAATTTGACGGATGACTTTGACTCATGAGTGATGTAAAAGTGAACTAATTTCCAAGCGGTAAAATTGCTGAACACTTGTAGTTAGATCTGGTGAATGAAAGTTGACTGCACCAGTTTCTTTTGCAACATTCCTAATATAATATAACATGGATACAATCCAGTTCTTGAGAAAGCGCTCCACAAAAGCATCCCTCCAATTAGACAAACCCCATACTGTGCTCTCCATAATGCCAGAATTCAACAAATTAATATTATAGGAATGTTATATAGCTACCCCCTAACATGCTTCTTCATAACTCACAAATCAATAACCAGAGTTTAACTGCACTTGAAAATGTTATCGATACATTCAGAAGACAGATACACCGAAACAAAACAAGTTATAATTTTTACTGAAAGAATATCCGATTAATAAAATTAAAGAAAATACATTTACTGTTTGATAATGAAATGAAACGATACTAGTAAACTAGAGCAAAATAAGATGGAATTTTTACGAAATGAATATTAAACTAACAAACTGAGACAAATTTGCAATTTGATAATGAATTAAACAATTTTAATACAGGTAATCTCATGCAGTTACTTCTTTTCCCTTTCCGATCATTTTTAGACTACATTTTTATCTAAAACTGCCAGTGCAACTTTATAAAAGAGATTAATTAAATAAGCGTTTACTATTTAAGTACTTAAATTTAAAATTCTAGTAGCTGTTAAATGTAGCAATTATATTTTACTTATTTTCAATTTTTAATGCTTAAGTTTCCTTCTCCCATTTTTTGCGAAACATTTATTAATTAATTGACAAACATGAAATATAGAGATAAAATTTTTCCTCATTCCTTCTAGCGTTCACTAAACATTATATGGATCTGCATTTAAAAATTTAAAGCCTTAAAAACACTTGTCTGCTATGTTAGCATCATGCGATTTACTTGATTCTACCGAAATATTATTTTCGTAAAGAAAACTGTTGTAGTTTCCTGTTCATGAAAAATATAGAAATAGAATTCAGCAGATTTGTTTTATCCTTACGAGAAAAGGATCCATGTCACTTTGCTTCAAATCTCTCAATTTTTCTGTAAAACTAGCATCAATGTGAGCTACGGTTGAATTTGCCAAAACTCGTCATGTTGTACATGTTGTTTCACTGCATGTAGCTTTACTGTGCAGGGAAAATAGGGCTAATACAAATTATATTCAAAATAACGTTTGAGCCAATTTTTGTACTCAAACTGAAAATACTGAAGATCTAAGAATGAATTCAGAATATAAATATGTTCCAGAGGTTGGTTATATTCATTATAACAACTTTGGTTCAGCTCAGCCAATTAAGAAATTCCAGTTTAAACTGAATCTTTAACCATTACTATAGATTGAAATTCATTCCCCACTTCTGGGAAAACAAATCACTAACTACGTTCATATGAAAATTACTGTTAAATTTAACCTTTGCTGTACAAACGTATGTATATAGTTATGGCATCAAATATCCATTAATTAATAGCGTGCATATGGTATGGAACTCTATGTGTATGCATGAGAAATTAAGCTCAGTAGAAGAAATGTAGGACAAGAAATAAAGCTGAACATACTAATCTACTAAGTAATATTAAATTTACTAGATTCTAAGGTATTTTGACTTATGAGGCCAGTTAGCATTTCATTTGTTTATCCTGTGCATCTTTCTCAGTTTAATCGCAAACCTAAGATTATTAAGATCTTTATTTTGGACTTAAGAACAGGATTTAGAGTGTAACTGATACATGATTCAGTAACTCGCGACCGTAGATTTCGCTTTCTGCTGAATATTTTAATAAAATATTTATAATAATTCATATGAAATAAAATCAGTCTACTTATTACTCTAAATATTTAAAATTTAGAGTACTATAGTTAATTATTTCGTGTCTTCAATAGATAATAGATTGGTAGTCAAATAAACAACAATGGCACCAAACAGCGGAATGTCTGACTTATTTTACCAAGAGTAAGTGAGGGTTATTTTCCTAGAGGCAGAATGCCTTTATGGAAGATTTGCAAATGAAACTTTCTCTTATTCACTTTCCAAAGTGATGAAGTTAAACTAATACCGTTTCATAAGCAGTTGAATAGAAATGTAATATTTTTTTCAATGTATGCTTAATAATTTCGTTTTGCTTTTAATTTGCTGTTTGAGACAAAAGTGTGCTATTCGCTCGTGAACTGATTCAAAGAACCAATTCATATCACTGAGCGAACGAACAATAATTCATCAAAAATGAGTGGAAGCTTTTCTAGATTTCATCCATTTAAAGCTCTTGTTGTAAGAGTGACAGGAAAGATCGATTCCCATCATGCTGAAGAACAGAATGTTCATTTCTCAAGTTTTTGAACATTTTTTTATTCTAGAATTTTATTATTAGAAAATCTCAAAACTGCATTTGAAATAAACCAATCCAGGGAATTAGTTGTTTGATTTAGTCAATTCCTTCCTATACTTACTACTACTGATACTACTAATCTTTTGATACTTTCCACTCTTCACTCACCATTTCTGATTCATTCCCTATTCCTAGTTTTATTTATCAAGGTTATTGATAGTGAGAAGTTAGTGAAAATCATAAAAAAGAACGGTTTTGGTTTGGTTAGTTCTTATGTAGTCCTATAAAAAAGCAGTTTCGCCCTTTATAAGAGTAGTTTCTGATTAGAGAAAGCCAGCTGTTAAAAAAGCAAGATACATTAGACTAGATCAGTGGTTCTTAACCGGGGGTGCCCGCACCCCTGGGGGTGCGAGAATGTATTTTTGGGAGTGCGGGAGAAGCCCCTACCTAACTATAAAAATTATTGAATATCATTTATTAAATATCACTTATTAAATTTCTTATAATAAAATATTTGAAATCTGCAATACTGTCCCCAATATTGAAGCTCATAAAAATTAGTAGCACCTAGCTCACTTATCGGCAAAAGACACAAGAAAGAGCCAGTGCCGATGGACGTATACATTACGCTTCGAAAAGGCATGAAACGGTACATATGAACGCGAACAGGTAGCTAGGTGACAGAGAAAAGAAAAAACCTTTGTGGGAATACAAGCGGAGAACGTTATCTCAGCTTGCGCATGCGCTGAGTTCAATATGTGCTACTCCAATGGAATCTACGGATTCACAGATTTATATCTGCATCTACTGTGCCTGTTTTAGGTTGAGTCAAGTTGAGTCATATGTATTGTGTATTCTGACTTGTCCAGAAACCTCTTGAGACTAATACATTCTTAATTGTCCGTTCAAGACGAATAGAATTCAGTGATATTACAAACGTAAGAACATAATATATATTATATTACATTATTTCTAAATAATTAAATCGATTATATTGAACCCCACTAAATCAAAAACGAAATCAAAGTCACTAATCAAAGTCAAAAAAACGACAATGGAACGATAAGTATGCCGGTTATGAATTTACCTGCGCAACCGAAAAAGATGGCACGCAACGACCACAATGCATCTTGTGTTCCAAATTATATTCAACCAGCAATCTCAGTCCATCAAAGTTATTAGAGCATTTCAACAATCTGCATGGTGGCGAAAAAGCGCATGGTATGAACAGCTTTTGAAGTCAAAGAAGGTTCGGTTTAATACCAATGGATCTAATTCACAAGTCAAACAACAAAAATCAGCGTTAATTTTCAAAATTTTCACAGGACTAGTTTCGATGGTTTTACCGAACCACCATCCTCAGCTGCAAAATCGCAAATGAACAAGATAGGAAATAATGATTAGATAAGATAAGAAAGCCTGGACAAAAATAAGCAAGTGGCGCCATCTGTTGGTGAAACCAGAACTAAAACATAATTTCTTTAAAGGCCAAAGGCAAAGATGGATTGGAATTAGAATCGTTAACAAGAACAGAAAGATTTTTTGAATGTAAAATGCCTCTAGAAAATCCAGTTCTTTAATGGAAGATGTTTTTTGAATAATTTTGGCAGCAGAAAAATTGAAAGTGCGATTTTCAGACCAACAATGTTGAGCAACAGAAGACTTCTGTGTTTCCTTTTTTCTAACATATGCTTCATGTTCCTTGACGCGAAATTTTAAGGCTCTCTTAGTTTGGCCAATGTAAATTAAACCACACTGGCAAGGAATCCTATAAATACCCCAGGAATTCATATCCGGAATGGGGTCCTTGAGTATCGAACTCGGAATTTTATTGATGGGAGAATAAACAACTCGAAAGTTAAATTTCTGGAAAATATGTGCAACTTTATAGCTAATTGATGGAAAGAAGGAAATGGCAACAGAATTTTTATAATCTCCTAAAACAAGAGTGTGCCTTTTGGTGTGTTGAGATGAGAATTTTTTAACTGCTTGGTTAATAATGTTGGGTGAAAAGCCTCTGTCAATAGCTATTGCTTTTAAATAATTTAGTTCTTCATCAAGGGCTAGTTTGGAGGAGCAAAGTTGAAGAGCACGGAAAACATAGGAATAAAATGAATCAAATTTTTGTTTAGTCGGATGATATGATTTAAAGTCTGGTGGAAGACAAACCGATGAAGGCTTACGGTAAACCGTAGTACTGAAGTTGGATGTGTTACTTGTGACCAGAATGTCGAGAAACGGAAGAGAATTGCAAGTCTCAAGTTCAAAAGTGAACTGAATAGCAGGATCAATAGAATTCATTGTTGAAAGAACTTTATTTAAATCATCTTTATTACCTTCAAACAGGGTAAAAGTATCGTCTACGTAGCGGAACCATGCCGGGAAGTTTAAAGTTTCAAACAATTTTATTCATAATAATGCATGTAGATATCATCCAGGATGGGACTGAGGGGGCTTCCCATGGCTAATCCCTCAGTTTGCTTGTTATATTTATTTTGGAAAACAAAATGTGTTTGTTTCAGAGTTGAGTGAGAGAAATTAGCTCATCAATTTCGATACAAGAGAAATGAAATTCGCGAAGTCTGGTTTCTAGACATCTTAATGCACCCTCCACTGGAACATTGATGAATAATGATTTTACATGAAAAGAAACCATGAGTAAATTTCTAGGAGAACTGTTTTTAGCCTTTTTTACAAACTCTATTGAATTTTTTATGGTGTAAATGTTATTGTTTAATAGAGTTGAAAATCTAGAAACTAAATATTTAGCTAAGGGATACGAGGCAGTACCTAAATTTGAGGCAGGAAAAGGAATACCACTTTTATGAATTTTGGGAAGAGCATATAATCTGGCACAATTTGCAACAGCTGGGATAAGCGAATGTTTTAAGTTGCTTGAAATGATTTGTGAAGATTTGATCGCAGTTTTTATTTTTGACAAGTTCGAAGGTGAAGGATCTTTAGGGATCGGATTATATGATCCTTCGTTTAAGAATTTAGTGACACCATCGATGTAAGTGTTCTTACCCATGACGACTATCTGGCCACCTTTATCGGACTTTGAAATGATGATATCCGGGTTAGAATGAATTTCGCGCATTGTAGCTCTTTCTCTCATAGTTAGATTTGGTTTCAAAGGTTTATTATTAAATTTCACATTATGAGCGATAAGATGCCTAATCATTTCTTTCTGTGAATCTGAAACTTTACTGAACTTGAAACCTTTTTCGATAGGAGCCAAAATCTTTGGAATCGAGGGTTTACAGGTTTGTGAGAAGTTAAAATTTTATTTTAGAATTCTCTCTTGTTCTTCTGAAAGACTAACATTAGAAATATTAACTATTGGTTTGATGTTTACAATTGGAAGATTTTTTGAACTACTTGAACTGGAGGAATGTAAAAGAAGTTTTTCGAATTTAACTGCAAGGGTGTTTTTATGACGATTAACTGCATTCTCCGTTCTAGACCAAGACTTTTGTTCAAGGGCAGTGAATTTTGGATATGAATTAGCGAGTTTCAGATGAAGCTTATAGAGTTCATGTTAAATTTTGGACAATTGTTGGCGTGTATCCCTTATGATGGACCTAAGTAAGGTAAGCTTGCAATTTAACAGAATTCTTGAAACGCGACTGGAAGGTTTTTAATTAGATTTGATTTGAATAAAATTGGGGATCAATTTTTTATTAATTAACGCTGATTTTTGTTGTTTGACTTGTGAATTAGTACTTATTCGGCGTGTGTTTGTGTCTTAACCAATGGAACTATCCTAAAATTGTGTGGACCAGCAATTCAAAATCATTTATTAGAAGCGTCATATCAAGTGGCATATTTGTGTGGAAAAAAAAAGAAACCTCACATGATCGCTGAGAGTTGATTAAACATTCTGCTTTAATTATTGCAGCCAACTTTTGTTATTTGTCAGGTATGTGAAGGAAAAAGAGGTGATAGAAGAATTTCTATTTTGTGAGCCACTGGAGGTGAATACGAGAGGAGGAATTGATGTTGTCAATTGCATCAAAGATTTTTTTACTAAATATCAATTACCAATGAATGTGATTGACTCTATACGCACTGATGGAGCCCTAGCAATGTTAGGCAAAAATTCAGGATTTTTTCACACATGAAAAGAGAATTACCGGAAGTTATAATAACGCATTGCATGTTGCATCGTCATGCACTTGCGTCGAAAGCATTGCCAGAAAGTTTAAAACAACATCTAACTACAGCAGTAAATGTAGTAAAATACATCCGAGGGCGAGCGTTTAATCATCGCATTTTTCATGCATTTTGCGAAGAAATCGGTGCTGATCATACCGTGTTCCTATATCACACCGAAATACGATGGTTATCTAAGGATCACATGCTAAACAGAGTTTTTGAATTGCGTGAAAAAATTATTCACTTACTGACTAGTCAAAACTGTTATTTAATAAAAGATTTTGAGAGTAATGATGCAATGCTGAGGCTCTTGAGTGAATCATTCAATGGATATTTTTCTACCGGAAATATTACCAAAACTCAGAGAAGGATACTGGATCCATTTCTATTTGACTTAAATTTGATGGACGATAGTGATCTGAAAAAAGATCAACTTATTAAAATGCGAGCAAATGGACATGTTCAAATGGAATTCGAACAATTAGTATTGCAACAATTCTGGTGTTCACAGTTACAACGTTATCCAGAGTTGGCGAATGGAGCACTGCAGTTACTCTTACCCTTTGCTACCACCTACTTGTGCGAAATGGGATTTTCATCGCTTTTGCATATAAAAACTAAAGCGAGAAATCGCTTAAATGCAAGTGATGACTTACGTGTATGTCTTTCAAAAAAGGAACCTCGCTTCTCCAGTATAATAATGAACAAACAACAACAGACTAGTCATTATTAAAAATAATATTGTTTTGTATTTATATAAAATGTACAATGTTTTTCAATAAACAATAAGTTTCGCAAAAAATGTAGTTTTCTAGATTAAAAAAAATTTAAACACATTTTTGAATAGGGTGCGGAGATATATTTTCAGATTCAATGGGGTGCGACTCGCTAGAAAGGTTAAGAAACACTGGACTAGATAAATATCAAAGCATCCTTCTATTGGCTTCAAATTATTTGCAAATGAATAGCATCTGTTTTATTAACTAATATTCTGTACTTATTTTCTTAAAGGAATAACAAATATCACAGTTACAACGTTATCCAGAGTTGGCGAACGGAGCACTGCAGTTACTCTTACCCTTTGCTACCACCTACTTGTGCGAAATGGGATTTTCATCGCTTTTGCATATAACTTATTTAGCCGCTCTATATACTTATTTAGCCGCTCCAATGGAAAAACAGTTAGTGGCTATGACTACCGTTATGAAGGACCTGGGTTCGGAGAAAGCCTGGATGTTTGTAAATGTATAGTATATTTGCAACATGGGGTCGCTCTAAATATATGACGACAGAAAGTCCTTTTGAGAGAAGTTAGGGGTAGGCGTAGAGGGGTAGGACACCCTCGAACCCATTCCCGTTGGGCCGTGTCTCAGTTGGGGGGGGGACAGGGCAAAATCCTAATGTCACCTATATGGTACTCAAGGCCATTGTCAACGACAGACGTAATTTTGCACTCTTGCATACATTTCGTGGGTTTCTTCTTCTGATGAGATCAGACAAGTGAGCTTAGTGACAACACACTCATATTTATTTAAAAAATCATTGGAAAATTTTGCAATGAATTCATATTGAAAAATTGCTTTTAAATTCTTGGAGAAAGAGAATTTATCAAGAATGTTCTTGTTGAAAAATCCATCGTCGTCTTTCTTTAATTCTAGAAGTCTAAACTATAATACTTTTTCTATTTTTTATAACGTTACTTTATCAGTGAAAAATATGCGAAAACACTTTTAAGAAAATTTTGCATTGCGCCATTATGAGCTACAATAAACGTAAACTGCGCAAAAAAAAAGACAGTTCTAATCTCTCGTTCTACTGGGCCGATTGACAAAATTCAAATTGTGTTTTTCATGTCTCGAAAGCAAGATTTAGGATATATATTAGATATATATAGAATTGTTCTAATATATGTATTTTGATGCAAAATCGGACTTTTTCTGAAATAAAATATTAATTTTGTTCCATATTTTAATTCTACGACTCAAATTATGCCTAGATATTAAATTTGGTGAAATTTGGTGCGAAATTTCTGGAGAAATTCAAAAATGAATCTTGGCACAATTTTTCAGTTTGCTCCAAGAATAATTCACATGGCGAACTTATTAATATATGGCAACCAGTTTTACTTTCCCTTCCATCATGCCGCAAGGAATGTAAAAAGATAGGAGCTCGTTCCTATCTTTTTACATTGTCCATCAGCGGAAAAAAAGTCACATCGTTCTAACTTTCAAATAATTTTAGCAAAGTGTGTAGACCACATCTGATGTCTTATCACTTTCAACAAATATGCCAAATTTCCAAAGGTGCCAATATATAAATTCACGTATATCTTCGGACATTTTGAATAAAAAACTGTTATGTTTTGCAAGTATGCTTAGAAATACGTCTACTTTAAGATAATGGTAAAATTTTTATAGATTATAATTCAAAATATTTTTTAAACATTTATAAAAATTATTTAAAAATACAAATTTTAAAAGTAAATCATAAAAGATGGGTGAATTTTATTTGCAATGAACTTGAATTTCGAAATCTGAAAGGAAGAATCAAATAAGTTTAATAAAAAAGGGAGATTAATAAATACATGCCAAGCTTATTTAACATTCAGGAGCTAAAATTTTGAGAGCTAGATTTTTAAAAACTACTCGTGCGATTTTTACAAAACTTGGTTGTTTGGTGTAATTTGAGTCGCAGAATCGAAATATGGAAAACAATTGGTATGTTATTTCAGAAAAAGTTCAATTTTTAGTCAGAATACCTATATTAGAACAATGCTATATATAAATCTAATACATATCCCAAGTCACCCTTTTGAGACATGAAAAACGCAAGTTGAATTTCGTCAATCGGCCCAGTAGAACGGAAGATATAAACTGTCCTTTTTTAAACTGTCCAGCAGTGTACATTATCAGTATAAATAATAAATTATCTTATCTATGTAATGTTTTTCGTTTTGTAAAGCATTTTTGAGCAAGATTTCTGCAAAGGAATAATGCTATCAAAGAAGCCTGCACCTAGCTCACATGTTTTCAAGGCAGCTTAACGGTTTCTGCAGCCAAAAGAGAAAATGAATGAGCTATAATTCAAAATTGCCCTTTTTGAGCTTTTCTTCATCCTAGTGTACATGTTATCAAAGTATTTGACCTTTAGATTCGCATGACCCACGAGCAAGGGTAATAAGAAATTAAGAATTCAGTCTTTTAGACTGCATAGGTTGCTAGATGTAAACTTTCTTTAGTAGAAAACTATGCACGACCATAAAAATATTAATGCTTCTAGTACGTGGATAGGAAATGTTCATGGAAACTGCAATGGGTTGTCCTAATAATTTCGACCACGAAGATGGAGGAAAGAGTATAATTGCTCCCGCGAGAACAAAAATAAATTACAAGGGCTGAACTTATCTGCCGAAGTAGGAAGCATGCTATAGCTTGTGGTGGCAGATATGTGGAAGCTCGGTGTGCAATTTAAAAGTGTTTTGCTGTTTCAAAGTGACTTATAAATGTTCTTTGCTTTGAATGCCTTTAGATGCCTTTTCTTTGTTATTTTCTTTAATAACTATGCTTAGTTAAATTGCTTCTAAATATGCTTTAAATTATATATATTATAGGTATATCGCCTGCATTTGTGTTAATAAAACTGGAGTTAATTTCCGTTTTAACATTTTCCTTTTTTGTTACATGCTAATGATAGGTGTGGCGTGACCAAAAGGATATAAATTCGTGTCTTCGGTTGTGAACTTATTGAACGACTACCCATTTGAAACATTCTTCTCTACTCTAAGGAATATAAAGCATTCTCCTTGGCTGTATAGTTTTATAGTGAAACTTTAATTTTTCATTAATAAGTAGTTTTTTCAGTATTTTAAGAAATGCATATATGTTTACCTCGATGAGATTAGAACATCAATCTTCTATTTTAAAATGAAACTAATGTTAGGTACTGAATATTGGTTGTAGATATTGGATGTTAAAAATGATGAAATTTATGCGAACATTAAAAGACTGTATCGAAGTTTAAGCACTGAAATGTCTCTCGTAATATAATTCCAGATACCATTGCATTTCATGTCAGAATATGTTATTGATTTAATTTTAAATTAAATATTGAAAATGATTTATTAGTTTTATTAGTTTTATTTTCAGTCAATAGTTAAGAGAGTTATTTTAAGAAATCCATTGAAATTTCTTTTAAATAAATTTCTCTAAAACATTTCTTTTTTAATCATTTATTACATAAGGTAGTTAAATTAAAATACCAACTGTAAATAAATTTAATTATTTTCTTCTCTAGCAGGGACAAAAATAAAGCGAAAAAAAGCACTTGCCATTAATAAACAACCAGAAAAAATACATAATTAGAGATGAAAAAATGAGGAATGAATTAGAAAAAGGAATCTACTATAATTAGGGAAATTATTGGAATATGAATTAATTATTTTAAGTTATTTTTGCATTTTTTATAAACATTTAGCTGCAATTAGATTTTATGAAAATGCAACAGAGAACCAAATTGCTCAGGATAATGCTATCTGATAATCCTTCAGGCAAGTGAATATTTGTATAAAATCAAAACCCTCAACTATATTGAAATAAAAACTACGAATATGATGGTCTTAGCTAATTCATACTTTACAGTATCATTATTAGCATCATTTCATACATTAGTAATTTTGATGTCAAACCAAAAAAAAAAAAAGCTTTAAAATCAAGTCAATTATTTTCTGACTTGGGCTAATCCCGTGTAATTTGTTTCAGCGCTCTGCGCATTTCTAGAGACATTGGTAGTCGGTTTTTTTTTTTTTTTTTTTTTTTTTTTTTTTTGTGTGTGTGTGTGTCATTCATAGACGGGTCATTGTGTCATTTTGTATAACTTGAATGGTTTGAAACCAACTGACCCTGTAGAACCCTACTGACTAGAAACAACAGCGACGATATTCGATGAGGAATATGCCTAATAAAATAGTTGGGCGCTACAGGAAATTTTCTCCCATCAAAAGAAATTAATTGCCTTTGTTCGAAAGCAGTTCCTTCGCAAACAGTTAAAGAATTCTTTATTTACCTTTGTATTGCAACTCAAAATACAAGTATGGTTTCAAAATGACATTATTTCATATACATATCTTCTGTAGAGTTTACCACAACTTGGATGCGAAATTCAATTACTGCAATTTTATACACGATATAACATTTCCGTGAATGATTGAACACAGATATACGTCAAAGTTACATAACCGCTGCTTTATTACGCTGACAAACAACAGTATACAACGCTCACGCTGCTTTGAGTTTCTTATTTTTACACAAGAAATGTGCTAATTTTTCATTTCCTTCTCTTCTGTAAACATATTATTTAAGTAAAATATTTTGGTACTTATTTATTTTTGTATTACATTTGTTCGAAATATTCAAGTTCATATGAATTTGATATGAATGCTGCTACATTATAAAGTGAGATACATACCGTATAATTAAGATGTAATTAGTTTATCTCTTTTCAGAATTTATATAACATTTAGCGAATTTCCCCCATTCTTGAGAAATATGCAATTATGAATTGTCAACGGGATTTAAAAGAATATTTGAAACTTTTTTCTGTTTCATTACAATTTTCTATATATTTGGCATATGGCTTTCCTTCATTATAAACATCCTAGATGTACAACAATTTTAAACATTAAGCTGATGCTGCCTGAAAGTATACGTAAACACCACAGTCTAATATTAATTAAAAGATTAATGATTTTTCCAGCACTAAACCTGTTTCTATGAATAATGCAACCTCTGAGAAATGCGCTGATCTAAAACTGGATGCTGTTTAATAGTTCACATATGCACAGTAAAAAATGTAATTTTTGTTGGAAAAACATATATGCCCAAACAACAGCTGAAAATTTCGGAAGTACTTTGCAAAACGTATTTTATAAATATGCGCATATGTATAAAACAAGTAAATATGCGTACATGATGTAATATTGATTTACCGTGAACATTCACTTCTCGTTATTAAACATGGTAACCCACATACAGATGCAAACCATCAAAGTACTTTTTTCTACCTAAACAGATAAAAACACTTCATGACAACCACCTTCTGTATATAATCATCTCGTAAATGGACAAGAACATCGCTAGAGATAAGGATTAAAGACCGCTAGAGATTGGATGAATTTTTTCTCCCTCAAGCGACAGATTTCATAGAATTTCAAAATTATCTGGCTGTATGAGCAGTTGTATTAAGGAGATTCCATTGAAAATTTACTTGTATACCTTGCTCAAGCTGTAAAACAAAGCGAAAACTATTATATAACATTATTCTATTATACAATTGTAAAACAATGCTATAATTGTTGTCCGTAAGTCATTTGCATTTGATTGGAACGAACTGTTAAGTGCATGTAAGTTGGCAAAGCCACGGACAAGTTTTGTTTTAATTTTTGTGGTATTTTAGTATAGTTTTTCTCGAGGGGAAATACTTCTTAGACCTTAGGATTATAAATATTTGTGCATTGTACCAGAACTTCCTGCATTTTTCTGTAACTTAAAAGGAAAGTTTATCTCTAGAAAAAGATCACATTTCTTGCATTATTGAATTACACTGACTACCAATAAGTATTTGGACACCTATGCAAATGACGATATCTGCGGTCCTAAGGTAGGTCACGGACTCTGCCGGTATATATCGTGTAGGAAACAGCATCGGCTTTAGTGCAAGATGCCTCGCAGTTCGGAGCTTTCTGATTTCGAGAAAGGTATAACTATCGGGTATCACAAATGTGGCCGATCCTTAAGGGACATATCTAGCGATCTGAAGTACCCAAAATCGACAGTGGTCTATATGATTAAGAAGTAGAAGGTGACCGGTGATTGTCGGAATGTGCTCCGAGTCGGCAGACCAAAGATACTGGGAGATAGAGACCGACGAGTGCTGTCCAGAGAAATTCGGAAGAACCGCAACCAACCGATGGCCCTCATCCGCGAGGAGTTTCAACAGGCATCCGGGAGTATTGTTTCAATGAATACCATACGTAAGAAAGCACATCTGCTTGGTTTTCATGGTCGTGCTGCTGCCCATAAGCCTTTGATCACAAAGTCCAACCGCGCTGCTCGGTTAATGTGGTGCAAAGCACATCGAAATTGGACCGTAGATCAGTGGAAACGGGTTCTTTGGTGGGACGAATCAAGGTTCACCCTTTACCATTCGGATGGCAGGGTCTGGGTCTGGCGTTTATCTGGAGAACGTCTCCTGCCAGCAGTCAAGTTCGGCGGAGGTGGAATTATGGTCTGGGGGTGTTTCTCCTGGTATGGGCTGGGACCCTTGGTCCCCATTCATGAGAAGCTCAACTCCGATGCCTACTGCACTATTTTAGATGACAATGTACTTCCTACGTTGTGTCAGGTTTACGGGTTGGACCCCTGTTACTTTCAGGACGACAATGCCAGTTGTCATGTTTCGACGTTAACCAAGGTTTGGTATGGTGACAATGGAGTTCATCGAATGGACTGGCCTGCCCAGAGTCCAGGCCTGAACCCTATCGAGAACCTCTGGGACGAGTTGCATTGCGGAATTCAGGGGTGCACTACCCGTTCAAAATCGGTGAACGGAACTTCTATGTCTTCTCCAAGCCGAGTGGAAGAAAAAACCACTAGCTGTCATACAAAGACTTGTGGAAAATATGCCCCGGAGGGTCCACGCTGTAATTACCTCTCGTGGAGGCTCTACCAACTATTGATTTTGAATAAAGTTAGTTTTTCTTTTCTATCACAGGTGTCCAAATACTTATTGGTAGTGTCCAAATACTTATTGGTAGTCAGTGTATAAAGATATTTTAAACTTTTTTATTCGGCCAGAATTTCTTTAACAGATGTCTAATTTTATTCTCTTTTCAAACCGAAGAATCTTTATTTTCCTTTGAAATACCATAAAATGACCATTGGAAAATATAACATAATGTATGAATCATGGTTATTGCAAAGTGGTCTTTCAAATACTATTTTACTAGATACAGTAATTTATTAACTATATCTTAAAATTTCTGCCAACTGCGTTTGTAGACGGTTCATTTCTTCTTAATAAATGAAATATAGGCATATCTAGGGACTGTAATAAACCATTTTATCTGTTTACGAGAAAATCCATAAAAATAACGTACTAATAAGTTAGGTAAAAACTTCATACGATTTGAATATGCTCTTTTCATTCTGCCAGCGGTGTACCCTAAATGGTGTTTTCCTTAAAATTAGCATGAACGTTAGATAGAACAAACTCATATTCATTTCCGTAAAATAGAAACTTGATTTTTCCCCGCTGTTAAGTTTCAATCACAATAGTTATTAGATGCAACATTTAAAATTTCTTAATTTACTACATTTTCAGTGTTTTATAAATATTTGTTCATAAATAAAAGCATAAGTTTATAAATAAAACATTTAGTATTTCAAGAAATTATTTTTTTATCTAATACAATATGTATACATTATAATTGATAAAACTTATCGTTTAAGCACTTTGATATAAAAACATTTTTCATGCATTACTGATATTACACTGAAATTTATAATTGACAAATCAAAAGACTGTTGTACATTATGAATTCAAGAACACTTTAATATGTAGTGCAAAAGAAAGACAACCAAAATTTTTGATATTCTTCAATATGTTTTGATACGAGTCTTAAAACATTTAATGATGAAAGTTGTCGCTGAAGTTTTAATGATGCCCATAAAACATTTATTCAGACCAGTTTCATATAATTAATGTAACGCATGGATATACATATAAATAAAGCAGACAGTACTAAGCTTCCAGAATACAAGTCATATTCTGAAAACTCTTTAAGCCCAGATTCTTGGCTAATAATACCTGTTTATCCATACTGCTGTGTGATCAATGAAAAGAAATTTTCACTCCTTCTTAACGTTTCAAATTTTGATTTGAGTTAAAATAACTCAAATTTCCAAAGGTATTTCTTCCGCCTTTTTAGCATGCCTTCGTAGTGTAGTGGTCAGCACACTGGGTGCGTATTCCAGAGGTCCGTGGTTCGAGTTGCTAATTTTTAATCTCCCCCGCTTTCAATTAACCTAATGTTTCTACAGTGACGTCCGAACTAAAAAGGTGGTGGACGATGATTCTCCACACCCAGGATTTGGCGATTGGGTCCCCTAAACCCCAGTCGCCCTTTAAAAGTGGGAGTATGTAAGGTTATTTCTCCCGCCTTGTTAGCATGCCTTCGTAGTGTAGTGGACAGCACGCTAAGCACGTATTCTAGAGGTCCATGGTTCGATTCCCGGTGAAGGCATTGCTCATTTTTCATTTCTCTTGCTTCCAATTAACCTAATGTTTCTACAGTATTATGTACTTTTTATAATGCTCGAAATGCCTAAATGAAAGACTATTTCTAGTTACATTTGCTGCGATATTTTCAATAAATATTTTGTCAAGAAATATTATCAACAAAGGGTTTTCATTGAGAATTCAATCCAAATACCGATAATTAAACAATTAGTAGGTTTTGAAATTCTAGATGCATTATTATGTTAATGCTTATGAAACCTTATTTCTTTCAAGCACATTATCTTTTAGGCAAGTAGTACTCGTCTTATTACTTTTGTTAAAGGATACTAGTTACGTTTAAGACTTTATATGGAAAAGGACTTTATTTGGAGTTACCTGTTCCCTCGAGTGAAATACATATAACTACAGTAGAATATATTATGTTCTGTGTAGCAAATTATAATATTTGATATTTGTCTAGTTTATATGCTCGAATGATCTCTGCACATAATTTTTCAAAAGTAGTTTGCATATAATAACGACAGAAAATTTCCTGTATGTGAGGGAAACCCGCATTGATTAAGAGATGAGAAAGATTATAAACGAGAGAAATCATACATGCCTGTGCTATTCTATTTCATCTTTTATATCGGTGTATCGACCCTGGTATTTAGATTACCCCGGTGTTATAAATAATATCCCTTTGACTTTATTATCATTAGCGTCCCTTCGTTTTTTTTTTTTTCAATCGCGGTTTAATCACGTTTTCCATGTACAATACATTAGCTTTACATAATAAATTAGTCATTAATAACTTCTTTCGATCCATTGTATGAGCTTTAAGAACAAATCGAGGAAACAGATAAAACGTACGTTTTTTTAATCTCTTTTTTTATCAAATGAATTATCGGAGGAGTAGAATTTAAGTTTTTTGTTCAATATTCTCTTACTAATTTATACTGAATTTGAAAGTCTAATGAAAATTATTGATACTTAGAAAATAAAAGATAATCATACGAATAATACGTATTTATTATAGAATTTCAAAAATATATTTATGCATTGCAATCGGGAAATTGCGTAAGTAAATATCAACAATAAAATACAATGCATATGGAAAAGGAAAACATATGCTAGTACGCCTGTATGTACATAATACATATGTATAAATTAAATTTGCACCAACTACCTTTGTGCATGGATTTATTTACTCAATACGTCTCTAAGATATGCCACTATATTGCATAAAATTATTATTAGAAAGGATTCTGAGATTTTCCAGTTGTTATTCAGCTTTTATAGTTTTCTGCTGCAGAGTTGCTATGGGTATGAAAACTGAATTTAAATACTACGGACCCAACTAACAGGACAAGATAGCGAATTATCGCTACGTCTTAACAATTCACAAAGCTTTATGGTAGGTTTAAAATAGTTTTTTTATTATAATTTGAAATAAACATATGACACGGCTTTTTCTACAGACAAACCACCACTCGTGGCTACTAAAATTAAGAAAGTACAGGTACAAGTGGGAGGGACACCAGAATTTTACTATTGATTGTTCAAGCATAGTCCCGTAACACAAACTCTGCAGTTCCGTCCACGTTTGGAGGAAGGGCACTTTGGAGGGGGCGGTCTGAGCGTCTGTCACTGCTCTTCCCTTACCATCAGTCTCCCGAAAGGACTTTCGGATCTGTATTTTGAATACCCCTTTGCTGCGCAGACACAATACGTTTACAAACATCTATGCCTGCTCCGGGATTCGAACCCGTGTCCGCAGTCAGCTTTACTAACCACGATACAGGATGGGTGGCGTTTAATGAAGCAATGACAAACAATCCAGTTCAAACACTAATAATGTAATCTAAGACTAGACATTCAGCCAGTAAAATAACTGAGACAGCTTGAGTAAGTTTAAGATATCGGCTGGCGAAAATTCAAAAACCAGAATATCACAGAATAGGTGGCGTAAATTCAGAGCAGACGGGAGTGGCAGAATCTCTCTAAGATTCAAAACCCTCGGTAGTTAGATACCGTTAAATACCGTTAAAGCTAATTTGCATTCTGATGAGGAATACATAAAGAAGAAATTATAGTAATGATTAAAATCATAATAACTGATTAATTAACATAATCTTTCACTGCCGTCCAACCGAGATAGTGGTTAGTGACTCTGTCTGCCGTACCGAAGTAGCCGGGTTCAAATCCCGAAGAAAGCATGGATGACTGCAAATGTACAGTGTATGTGTGGCATGGGGGCACTATAAATATGCGGAGAGCTGAAATTCCTCTCGAGAGGTTGGTGATAGGGGAAGAAGGATGGGCTACCTTCAGACCCATCCTTGCTCTTCTTCAAATTAGAGGGTGGAACTGAGCTAAATTCGACTGCATATGGTGCTCAAAGCTCATGCAAATGACAGGCGCGTTGGACTCTTTGTCTTGGTGAATGTAGTGAGCTTGTTTTCACCATTTTCAGGCACGTTAGATTAGTAATAACAACATCTGTACACTATAAAATTTTATTTTTAATCAAGGATACATTTAAAATTTTCTTACTGTTAGGTTCGTAATTAAATTATATGACTAATCTAACAAATTAACCACATCATACAGAGATAACTGTCCTTTAAAAGGAAATATATCTGACATATCTAAAATCAGCTTTTAGTAGTTAGGAGTGTCGTTGTAGATTCTCATTACTTAGCTGCGAAACCCGAAACATGTTGCAAAATCCGAAAAATTCGATATAATGAGCAGCATCATAACAAAGAAATACTGTATTTAATTATATAAAAGCAATCATTTGAGAATATATTAAATTCTAATAAATAAATCCTTTGTGCTTAAAGGATACTATATTTTTTAATTTCTCGAATAGGGTTTCACTTGCGATAAAATTGCAAGCAACAAAAAGACGTTATTGCAAAGTGACGATAGATAAGGCCTTTTCTCTATCTTTAACGTTGAAACTGTGTGCTGGGCAGTACAGTGTATTGATTACTTAAAAATCTTTTATCTAGACTTTGTAACAACATTTTACGACAAGCTTTATCTTATACCTTGAATGACATAAATGAAGTAGGGTTTTAATGATTTAAAAGAAGTCGATAGCAAAATTTGTAGCATCCACTACCGTTGTTTGCAGTGGAAATAAAATTGAATACTTGTTATGAAATGTTTTAGTAACATAGGGAATGTAAGACTTCTCCTTTTTCCTCCTTTTTTATATATTCTCCTTCTTAATTTGAATGTTAATACATATTTTCAGTATTTTGACATTCTACCGATACCATTTTAGGTTGCAAACGGAAATGCAAAAAACTTAAATTTATTTTGAGTTGAAACTTAATTATATTCAACAGCAAAGATTCGTTTGATGAATTGGTAACAATAGATACTACTTTTATTCAGAAAAACAAAAGAAATATTCGTAAGAGTTTTTCTATTTTTTAAGTTTTAAAAGACTTTTAAGGAAGTTCCTTGTCAAGATATTAGATTGTAATTCTAAAGTTCTCAAACTGCACTTTTTAAAAAATTTCTCTTTTGAAGAAAGTTAGAAGTTATAGTCTGAATAGTTAATTTTAATCATAGTTTGTGTCTGAAATAGTCTCTTCAGCTTCCTTTCAGCTGTCTTAAAAAAAGGTAGTAAAAAGACTTGTCTGATATTTTGAAAGTTAAATTTACTTTCTAGACCAATAAACTCTTGTTTATTAATTAAATGAGTTCGGGAGGGATGCAGAGCTATAAAACGTTTCCTCTTTTGGATGCTTCTCAGTTACTGCTATGATGAGAAGACAGGAGACTCAAATTAAAGTTCTTTTAATATAAGTGAATTTAATTTAACTAGGATTCTTAAAATTCTTGTAATCTAATCTCGAAATCTTGTAATCTAAAAGTACAAAATTTATAACTTACCTAAAGTTACGGAACAAGAAAAAATTGGTTAAACATTTAATGGAATTAAGTTTGTATCAGATTTTCAGTTATAATTATCCCCAGATTTATTTATTGCAAAATTACCAGAAGAATTAAATAATTTACGTGTTCAAACGTAATATTAGCTATATAAAGTATTCCTCCTATCTTCTTGGCGTGCCTTCGTGGCGTGGTGTCTGCACACTGAGCCGGTATTCCAGAGGTCCGTAGTTCGATTCCCGGAGAAGGCATTGCTAATTTGTCATCTTTCCTGCTTCCAAAAATATACCTAATGGCTCTACAGTGGCGCCCGAACTAAAAAGGGTGTTGGATGCTGATTCTTCTCGCCCAGGATTTGGCTATTGAGTCCCCTTAAAACCCCAGTCGCCCTTTAAAAAAGGGGGAGCATATAAGAAATTTCTCCCACCTTCTTGGCGTGCCTCCGTGGTGTGGTGGTATGTACACTGAGCCGGTATTACACAGGTCCGTGGTTCTATTCCGGGCGAAGGCGTTGCTAATTTTTCATCTTTCATTCTTCCAAAAAACTTTTAATGTCTCGACATCTTTTGTAAATATCTAAATTAAAAGGATGCAAATAATGGAAAAATATGATTTCAGAAAACTAAATTACAGCTTAACATTTTGCATTTTCTACACAGTTCTTTAACACAATTCCATTGCTACACCCCATATAATGGCGCCAGATGCAAGTAATACATGTTTTTATATATTGAAATTAAAAAGATTCGGTAAAAATTCTATAAATTTAATAAGAGAATAATATAATGTTATCATGGTCATTATTTCTTATATTTTCATGAACTTATGTCCTAAAGTAATAATGTATGCTACATTATGTGAATTCATGAAAAGTATATCTGTCAGGCAACGTACTTGGTGCAGACAGACCATTCCATTTGCGGGCATAATGCGACTTTTTGCTACCAGGTCTAATTGCAATTATCCTAAGAGATGGAATGTCTCACATCCATATTTCTTAACCCAACTTCTTATAAAACCTTTGGAAGCAGAAGTTTAAGTGCTTGCATTTCACATAAGCTATATAATCACTAATGTGTATATCTTAATCGTTATTCGAATTCTGGTTCCATAGAAATGAAACTACGTGAAATAAATTCTGTGAAGGTTGCAGGTGAGAGTGGGTCCGAATACCCGTACGGTTTATAAGGACTATTCGGGTATCGCCCGGAATCTGCAAGTGTACAGAGCAAGAACTCTCTAGCGTCCCGAAGCGTGGCGTCGGAAGCTTAATAGAAATTTTTGACTGTACACGGCCATACGGAGGCAAGGTATAAGACAACAGTTTCATATAAGATACAAGAGGCTGTTACACTGATATTGCACACTGACAATGCTGTTATACTGATATTGTATACTAAAATTTGAGAATTTTGCACTGATATTCAAGCACTTAAGATTGATATTTTCGCACAATACAACAATTTTATACTGGTGCGTACACTTTAGCTTTTACATAAATACTATACACTAATAATTAAATATTTACACTGATGTTACTCTAATACACATACAGATTCTAACCTGGTGCGTATGTATAGACATAAAATACCCTGGTGCCTTTTATGAGCACATATATTTAAAAACTGGGGATACACTTATACGATAACTCTATTTTACACGATTCGAACACTATTGCATTTATAGAAATAAATTACACTGATATTTTTCACTGTTATTTAAACATTTTACACTAATTTTGCTGTTAGACGTATAAATCCTACGCTAAAATCATAAATTACCCTAGTGTGTTTTATGCGCCCTGAGGATACTCTGATATGGAACTAAACAGTATAAACGCGTATACTGCTGTGTATTCATAAACCATTTATATTGAACTTTTACACTGATAGTTAAAAATTGCGCTAATTTTACTCAGCTACGCATATAAATTGTACACCGATGCGTATATATAAAAAATTACCGTGCTGCATTACATGTGGGCATAAATTTTGTGCCTTAATGCACTTCAGTTTGTCAAAATGTCCTTATTTTAAAAGTGAATTAAACTGATTATAAATATTTATTGAATTTAACGTCAGCGTTGTATATTCTTCCGCGTAAACACACTGAAGTGCAACTGAATTAATGTCGTCTGACTAGTACAGAGTTGCTGCTGTTCATCTTTTATCATGGCTGCCACAGGATAAGAGACAGATGCAGCAGTCTACGGAAATGTTCCAGAGGTTGTCCTACCAAATGTCTTCTAGACGTTACCAAAATCATTTAACATCACTGCTAATAGACGATGTCCTTGCCCACCATTTTTCAAAGTACCCCAAATTTATCGTATGAGATTTAAATCCGAACTTTCTTGTGGTAGAGATGAATAAGTAGAATGATTCTCGAACAACTTGGTAACCTTCCAGGCTTTGTCATGCTTTGGTGTCTACGAAACGGCAAATATCAGAGAAAATTTTGTACGATTTCTAAAACTTAAGGACCCATGCTTTAAGTATCTACCATTCGGCCTCAAGCAAAGATGTTTAAATCGTGGATTTTCCCTATTATGTTACATTTAACAATTCATTAGAAAGACCTACCCTTGAAATTTATCTCTTCATATATATATAAATAATTCAGCAGACCTGCCGCATTTTTATAGCATTGTTTACCCCTAATTCAATGCTACTTTAGCGCATAATTCCTTTTTTTTTATATTTTTGTTACTTTTACTGAAATTTAACCAAAGCTACAGTGAAGACAATGAAAACCTTAAAATGTGTTGAGTTTACTTATAAAAAGGTAACACTATTTAGAAAAGTTATAAAATTTTAATTTAAATATTGTTGTGTACGTACGGGTTCGTTACGAAATGAATGCACAAGTCCGATGAAAAATGAACAAAAATTTATTATTATCTCAACAAATATGCTTAAACTTAAATATTCGTGCAGTATTACAATACTCACAGTAGTTATCTTTTAACTACTCAAACGTTCAAGAGAACTTAATTCAAAACAGCTAAAGAAAGCTAATCCGCGAATTCGCTGCAGTCAACAAGAATAGTTTTCTAAACAACAACAAACTAAGTAACTACTACGAACTGAGAGGGTTTCCTCCTTTTATAAGATTTTAAAATCGCGCGCGAGAATTTTCTAGTACTTTCTCGAAATCAAAAAGACATATTTATTAAATGTTTAATGCACGCGCTCTTGTATTTTCAATTTTCCGGCTTAGCTTTCTTTTAATATTCGTCACGCGCTGCACTGCGCGGGAAATAAAACCATTTAATTTACAATTCAACAAACATAAGCTATTTAAATACCAAATCCGTAACACTATTTTTGAAACTCTTATTTTAAATCGTCTTCAAACTGACAAAAAATAATAAATTTTAATTGAAAATAGAATAAATATAATATAAATTAATAAAGAAATTTTACTACTTGTTTATATGTTTTCTCAAACACAACGTATAAACTTTCTGTACAATAATCACGTAGAAATTTTGGGATTGTTTTATACGGTTACAGTATGATTGGTTGTTACTGATATTATTAATATATCCTTTACGTGTATATTCTTCTCGCTCAAAATGTTTCCAATTGAAGACATTTCTTCTCTCCCCAAACCTCGAGCAATACGAATTAATGTTACAAAACGTTTATTTTTTAAATTGAATTTTAAAATAAAGTATATTTAATGCAAATAGAAGAAACCGAAATAATCTTTAAAATAAATATCCACCAGTAGAAAGTGAATAAATCATTGAATTTAATACTAAAGTTACATCCAACTTAACCGATACTCAGGCTATTCTCAAGGGTGGCTAAAAATAACATTCTTTCCCTGAGTTCAAAAGCAGTTACCTCCTTAAAAAAAATAAAAATAAAAATAAAATAATTTTTTTCTTTAGAGTAAAAACGTATTTTATAACAAAACAAGCGATTTGATGTACACAGAAATAAGGAATTATGGAATAAGTATGCGTTCCCAATACATAACTTTCAAATGTTCTTTACTAGACATTTCAGACTAAATACTGGGCATACTACATTTTACACATTTTCTGCTGCATTTCATTTAAACTTATTTCCTCGAATTTCATTGGAAATAAATTTCTCATTTAAATAACTCAGTTCTTACTTCGCGGCAAGGTAAAAATACATAAAACTCAAAACATCTTCATTAAAAATTGAAGAATATAGGAAACCATAAAACAACAAATGCAGTTAAAACAGTTTAAAAAAAATTCTTACAATTAAAACTAGTTTTTACGCAAAACCAAACAATTCGGTCACCACACAAGAAGGCATATTTTTCGGTGAACAAAACTGAAACCGTACTTTTGGTTCCACTAGGCTAAAAGACACTGAAAGTTCAGAAATTGGCTTAATTCACTATTCTGCTAAGTTTCACATTTAAGCAAATGGCTCCTCGGTTAGACTTAGTCTCACCTAAACAAATTTTAAATTGTTGATAGTTCTACGACTATTATATAGATTAACTAAAGGTATAAGAACCTTAAACGGAACATAAAAACAACACAATTTAAATCACTTTTAAAGCAAAAAATGCACAATTTACCAGCATGAACTCAGCTCACCGAGCCGAGTAACAGATTGGGTATTTATATATATACATATATATACTTTTGTTTCTGCTGATGTCAACGAAAAAAAGAGATGTGTACAACTGCATATTACAGCAGTTCCATATGCAAAATTTCAACTGAGGCTACTCATTTCTGAGCTATGCGAGATTTCTACCTAAGTACGTATAGACGTGACGAAAAATATTTCTTCTGAATCCATTTTAAATCTACGTTTTAATCCGTTTTGGTAAAAAGGGACCTTTATTCTGCCCGTATTTACTGGGGTCACGCAAAAATATCATTCATATAGATTCGAGAGTGGTCAAAATATTTATTTCTGTTGAAATATGACGCCCGAAATTTTTCGCGATTACCGTACTTCCTTTGCTTCGTATAAAGAAGTAAAAGTAAAAACACCAGTAATAAATTTATTAGTTTATCATGTATAATTTTATGTCACCAGCTAATGTTAGCAATATTTTAGGAAAAAATTTTTAAAACTAAAAACTAATTGTTATTATGGAATATTGAAACATTTATTTGATGCGTTTTCTTTTATATGTTGCATGTTTCCTACGGGCTCGTAAATTAGCTTTTGTTATTTTTTATTATGCACTTTAATAATTTCATTCAGGTGTCGTTGGTTTATAGCTTCAAATGATATAATTATAACAGTAGCAAAATTTCAATTAATTAAAAAAATCACTTTATTTTCCTTATGTGATAAAGATAGAAATAAAAAATATGAAAGAGAAATATTATAATTTACTTTATACAAAATGCGTTCAAAATAATATTATCTAAAAAATTATATGCTCAAAATTTATTCATGTTTCAATTCAGGAAAGTGTTTTCTGACAAATTACATTGCTTACCTCAAAACAAAGGTGTAAACATGAATTTAGGGTCCAAAAGAAAAAAAACTGTAAGGAGAAGAGTTATTATTTTAAGTATTGGAAAGTTTTACAGGAGAGCACTCGAAAGCTACCTGCCTAAAGTAAGGCATGTCTGCGTGGAGAGTTTATTAAGACATATTGGCTTACATTCTTATGGGCATCACGAATACGCCCATGCAGTTCAATCCGTTGTGTAAAATAAGAATCCAGCTTCAATTAACTATGTTCAACAGTCTTTATCAAATTACACGATAGTGGGCTTTAAGTAATACAGTAGCCTAAATATATTATAATAAAAGTATGCAAATGTGCTGTTATATAACACATCTTCTCGGTATTACATGTAATAATCGTTATTAATTTTATTTAAAATAGTAAGACATGCAGTATAGATACTAGCCAAGTTATTTATAGATTTAAAAAAAACTTCAAACAAGCATAGCTTTTTCAATTTCACTCTGTACTTTTATTACAAATCAAATTACAAAAATGTCTGAATAAATTGTATACTTTTGTCGTTCTTGAATTTTTCCTTAGGTTCCATTGTTCTTTTTCTGGAATGAATTTCAAAAATCCTACCTTTCAGCTGAGTTCCAATTTAGTGATAGTGGTATTTGGCTCTTAACTAGCGTGTAGTAGAGATTACTCTCTGAAATTCTTGAGTTTCTCGCTCAGGATTTCAAGGTACATAACAACGTTCCTGATATTCTTAATCTAAACGCTTGATGCCTTGTGGAAGTTTCATAATTGTATTACCATTAGCTTAAATAATTTAGATTTTTATCTTGTTTTTGACCTACAAATCATTTCACAAAAACGTATATGGTGTAAAAAGAAAATGAAATAATCTTCGTACTCAAAACGCAGTGAAAGTCTGGATTTGGTAATGAAATGTTCAGTGCAGAACTTGCAATAAAAATAGATTTTTGAAGTTTTTATAAATAAATAGAAAAAGGTATTCAATCTAAAAATTAGCAAAAATTACGATAAAATTTCTTGCTTACTGCAGTTCATTCAAACTTAAATTCAACTTTAGAAAAGAATGCAAATACTTGTAATTTGACTTTTAAATATTGTACTTCCAACTTCCACATGCTGCACTGCAGCTTCTAAGGCAAATGTAATAAAAACAAAACTAAGTTCAAACTGAACCGACTCTCCAAACTAACTGCCATCAGCGAAATTATTTATGTTTGCTTCTGCAAATTTTATGCATTATTTCATCCCTTGTAAACTAATTGATTAATGTTGAAATAAGTCCCAACGAGAAACGCACGTTGAGTGGGGTGTAACGTCTCATAGAAAAATTCCAAATTTGCAGTTTATTGCTGTAGTAAAAATAGAACATTATGCTATTTATTTTGTGAAATCAGAAATTTATTGCTCATTTCATATGTTCAGTTAATATCTAAAAAACTTCAGGCTAAGTAACGAAAATCGAAGATCGTTAATAAACTAATTTTTATAACTATAATGGTGATCTGAACACATGAACGAAAGCTCTCTGTTAAGAAACATGAATTCTTTTGTCATCCGATATAATACGAATTAGGGAAAAATTTAAACTTCTATGACTTTACTTAATTTCAATAAAACAATTATATTTGCCACCGTCATGAATAATGCGATGTATGTTCAAGAATTCATAAATGAATAACCTTCTTAAAATATTCATATTTTTAAAGAAAATCTTATTATCTATCAGTCAGTTCTAATCCTTACTCTTTTTCTTCCTCTTTTTTCTGCCAAGCTGAAAGTTTTAGTCTTCGAAAAATGCCCAATAATTTAATTTTTTTTTCACTTCAAGAAACAATTTATTTGATTTGTTTTCCAAAATAGAACCCGAAAAGTTTCCAAATGTTTCGAGGAGAGCGAAATTCATTTAATCGTATATCACGCCGTGGAAGCAGCGGGAAAGGATTTCTAAAAACGATTTATTTTATTTTATTTCCGATGCTTCTTTAAAGCTGGTTTAACTTATAGAATCGAATTATGAAAATTTTTCGTCATCCTCGAAACAAGACTCTCCAAGGAAAAAATTTTTAAGTTATCCTTTAAAATACAAATCCTACTTTCTTTTCCACATCATTCCGGAGAAGAAAAACATCGCATTATTAAAGTAGAGGGAATAAAACATTAGAATATGTAGGCCCCGCTTGATCGGTTCTAACTTCTTTTCAAAAATGCAAGATCAATTTTTTTATCATAACACTCAGTTGAAATTTTAAACTGCGCAGTTTGTCTCCAGTTATTAAGAATCAGCATTACAGCATCAGATTTATTAAATTACATATTTTATTTTTGTAGCGTTATTTTTAGATGCAGTTTGAAATTTAAAGCATCTTTCAAGATGGCAGGTCGATTAACTATTGATAAAATTCACAAAAGCAATCGATTTTTCGTATTAAAATCTTGTAGTATATCAAATTATGTATCAAAATTTGAAACATTAGTAAACATGTCTTACAAATGTTCAGTACAGATCATAACAGAAATGCATTTTGTGAATGTCTGTGTAAACAGGCTAATAACTGAAAATTATAAACGGCAATTTTCTGAGTTTTTTAAACTATCGAAAATCATGAGAAAAAATAATCAACGAAATGCTTTTAATTTTTTCATCATTTTTAATTATTGAAATTTCTTAATAATACCAAGCATAAGAATGATCACTATCGAATAAGCAAAATGTCAAACAAGAAACTACTGAAATAAAAGTTAAATCCAAAGCAGTTATCTTAATGACCTGATATCGCTTTGAATGAAGTAGTAAGCAGCCATTCAACTGGTAAATTAGAATGGGTGTGGCAATTTTTTAATTTATTTCATACATTGGAAACATCTTAAGGGAAAATTTTCTGAAACTTGTGGACTATTATGTTATGTTACACTATTATGCATTTGTCATTCACGGTATTCGGCTATGGCTGTAATTGCAGGAAGCATAATGAAATTTAATTATCTTCCACGCCGCTTCATAAATATAATTTTATATAGCATTGGTATTCGATATTATACGAGGTTTTCCTAATTTATCTTGTAGGGATTCATTTAATTTATCTAATACTTAATTTTATTTTAAAGCAACTATCCCTTTATTCTCGTTTTCAGCACACACGTTTTTCCAGAATGTTAATAAGCTAGCGCGCGTGTATTCATATAAAGTAGAAAGAAGTGAATTTAAGAGAATGTTTTGGCAGCAGATTTTAAAGCGTATTCTACCTGAAGGCTAAGTTGTTATCTTTGATTTATTAGTGATTACATTTCTGTTGACTTGAGCGCTTCTAGCCTTTAAGCTTGTTTATGCCGACGTTTAAGAGTCAGAGCCCACCTGCTTGTTAAGTAACTTCTGAAAGGCTGTTAGGGTAATTTAATTTTGTTTTTTTTTACGTCTCTTGCTACCTTTTGAGTTAGGTCAAACGTATTGGTTTCTGTATGCACGTGTCGTGCTATCTGTGAAATTTATATTGAGTGAATAAAAGGTTCTTCACACGCTTCTCTAGATTTGTCGTACATATAATTCCTCACACAGTCTGCTAGTTCTCGTAAGTTTATGTTTACAAAGAATGCGAGAGGCTATAATCTTTTAAACACATTTTTTTTTTTTGTATAACAAACTGTAATATATTTTGTTTTATTTCCTGTGGCTGGGCAAAACGTTACAAAGAACTATAATCTTACAAACAGAGGTTGCAAACAATAGAACTAAGAACAAAAAGACCTAAGTCATTGCCAAGAATCACTCTGGCGTCCCAGTATATCGACTCCTCCGAAAGGATACACTGCGACTAATATGAGTCTCATTTCAGTAAACGTTCCAAAACCACCAGGAATAATCAGAATGTGTCAGAGATACTATGACAGCAATTAATAATAGAAAAATTAAAGATCGATTGCCTGATACACGATTGCTGCAAACCACTGATCATATTCTTGGGTCATAATAAAACACTCGTGATGGACATGAAGCTGAAAATATTGATGTATTTTGTTATGCCAGAAGAGGAACATCAAGATCGTTTCATCCTCTCCTCATTTGATTCGTAACCATAGTAACAACTGCTACGGAAGATGCTCGAGTCTTCTAATTTGATACAATCTCCTAATCCTCTCTATGAGTCGATGAATACACATGTTATACTATCTTATGTGAGGGGAGAGTCGTTACGATTTTGAATTACCTATTTTAGAGTAAAACACTTTCGCCATGGGATTTATTAATTTTACCATTTAAATGAAGCTCACAGAGAAGTGAATTATTAATTTTCTAGCCTCTAAAAAATACGTTATTGTAAACAAATAATAAACATCATTTCAAGTTACATTTATTTCACAGTTACTCATATGTAATAACAGAAGTTTCTGGAAGCATGAGAAAATGAAAAATTGCAATCTAAATCAAAGGAGTTGTTATCTAAAAGGCTTTCTCACCGACTGTAAACTTACTAACAATGGTGAGTTTTAGTCGGTTCGCATGAGAACTTTTTTTAGTTTATTTCTATTTTACGAACCACTTCTTCTTTAAGATTCCTTATTTATTTATTCCAAAAAAATGCACATTTTCTCAAAGAATGAAAATAGTGAAGAACTCTGAGAGGAAAATAAAAAGCGGTTCTCAACGTTTTTTATTCAGAAACATGGAACATGGAAGAAGTATCATGCTTATAAACAGAGTAAGAAAAAGTATGCAAATATGAGATTTCATAGTAAAGCCTAACATAAAAATTAATGCGTTTAGGTATTTCATCAAAATGCTTTTACCAAGAGAACTGCGTAACAAAATTTCTAAAAATGTAAACAGAGCTAATGTCATTATGGAGACCATCGCTTTTAGTAGCGCTAAAGCTGAAGAAGCTTTTAGTTTGAAGAAACATATTTTTACAGCAAGATCTTCGGTGACTGTATGATACAGTATAATGCATTTCACATTTAACAACAATCTCCTTTATTGGGGAAATTTTTAGAGAATTTAACCATAAACCCCTTATATAAAAACTTTTTGAAATCACTCGGCCATAGAATCTCGTAGAAGATCCACTAATATGAAAGAAGTAGAAAATAATGTATAACAGCTGGTGTAAAGAGCGCCTCATAATTATATTTATTTCTTATTTAATTAATTTTATGTGATATTTTATGATTGTTTATTATTTTTTAATTTATTTTTTTAAATTTAAGAACATTTCTCGTTTATGCCCAATTATTTGTGTTTTTTATTTTTGCAAATATTAAAACGTTTAATTAAAATTTGATGCTTTTGTTTTCATAGCTCACCACTACCTACTAACCAATACTAACTGCAACAAAATTACAAACGCTTATTTTCTCTCTCTAAACAAGTTTTTTTATTTTAATTATGGGTAACCAGTGCTAGACATGAGCAAAACCACATTTTTATGGAATCAGAATAGAACCTTTCACTCACTAAACTAAATCGCCTCATTTTTATTACTCGTTCACTCTGATGAGAAAGATCGGGAATGAGGACTGAATCAAGAATGTTTAGAGAGTATGAAGGGAACAGAGAAGAGAATCGAATGAGCAGTGTGATAAGAAATATTCGATTTAATCAACTACTAACTTCCTGAACTGATTTCTCTCAACCGTAGCTTTGAGATTCCTTAATACCTTCTTTCTACATAGAACTAAAAATTCTAGGATACAAAAATTCAAAGAATTCGGGTATGATACAAATTAAACTCACTTTTAACACTAGGGATAAGCAGCATTCTTTCCTCCCTTAATGTGGGAATCGAACTTTCCTTCTAAAATATCTCTCGGTGGATGAACTCTAAAAGAACTACCATTCTTTTTTTTTCAATCAGGCATTCACTCTCTCAGTAAAGTGTAACCCGTGAACTAATAGCTCATCTGTACAGTCTACCTATGTTAATGAGATACTTCTTCTGCCGAACAGGAGAAAAAATTTGCAAAAAGCGGTGGTCGGTTTTGCAAAGATACGTTAGTTTATTTAATGATTTGGTAAGAACTTGCTGCAGTTTCTTGTTTTTCAAACACTAGATGGAACACAGGCAAACAACAAGCACACATACAGGGGTTGGACAAAAATATGGAAACACCTTTAAAAAACATGTTTCTTTGCTTAATATGGTGTAGGAAACCCGTTGGCATCCAAAACAGCTTGCAGTCTTCTCGGAATGGATAAATTCAGTTCCTGTATGTTTGCCAAGGGATTATTATACCATTCTTCCTGCAAAACGGTGGCAAGTTCAGATAACGATGTTGGCGCTGGATAACGAGAACGCACTTTCCTTTCCAATGTAGACCACAAAGGTTCGATAATATTCAGGTCTGGTGACTGTGGTGGCCAGGGGAGATGGGACAACTCATCCTCGTGCTCGGAAAAGCAGTCCTGGACAATGTGAGCTGTGTAAACAGGGGCTTTGTCGTCTTGGAAGACACCATCACCATCGGGGAACAAAGTTTGTACCATGGGATGAACTTGATCGGCCAATGTGTTCAGTCTTGGCAGTCATGTGCCCTGACACAGGTATCATGGGGCTAGCAGAGAACCACGATATGGCTGCCCAAACCATAACAGAACCCCCGCCATGTTTCACTCTTAGCAACAAGCAGTCTGTATTATAGGCTTGAGATGGCGTTCTCCAGACGTAAACTCGGCCAGAAGTGGGAAACAATGTGAAAGAAGACTCGTCAGATCATATTACTCGCTTCCACTGCTCTATAGTCCAGGCTTTATGACTTAAACACCACCTTTTCCTGTTACGGGCATTAGCATCACTGATGAGTGGCTTCTCAATTGCAGCACGGCCAGCAATTCCCTGTTTATGAAGCTCCTTCTAATTGTTTTGGTACTCACAGGGTTCGGTAACACAACATTCATTTCAGCTGTAACTTTTGCAGCTGTGGTTTTCTTATTTTTCGTCACAATTGCCCTTAATGATCGTCTGTCACGATCACTCAGGACACACTTTCGTCCGCGCTGTGATTTAGCAGATGATGTTTTTCCGCTTTTCAAATATGCGGAATAAATCTTCAATACTGTACCTCTTGAAACACTAAACACCTCGGCTACCTTGCTTACGGAAGCACCTACCGTACGTGCTCCAACAATTTGCCCACGTTCGAAGTCTGTTAACTCTGACATAATGCAATGACAACCTCACATAACTGTACTCCGACAACAACTGAACTGTTTAGCACATTTACGAAGTTGTATAGGTGGCGTCAGCAGTCAAAAACGCCATCGCCACCTACATATTTCATTAAAATCAATGTTTCTTTTCAAACATGCATTTCACAAGGTGTTTCCATATTTTTGTCCATCCACTGTACATACATATAAACACATAAAATGTGTTAGAGACGTTTTCGGCTCATATTAATATTTTCATGTATTTACATGATAAAAAGAATGCTATATTTACATAAGAAAAAATTCAACGTTCTTGGCATGCTTTTAGCAAAGTTCCAGTAAACCGCTGTGTAAATCCCTGTGTGAAAGAGCTATAAAATAATATATATAATGTGTGAAAGAGCTGTGAAAGAGCTCCCTTCATTTTGTGGAATCCCTGTTCATTAGCTCTTTAAAGTTGTAAGGATCTATTTAGTTTTACTAACCAGTCGTTTTACATAATTATCTTTACTGTCTTTATCGCTCTCTTTTTTCCTGCCAGAATGACAATTTCTAGTTCGCGTTTATTCAAATGAGGTAGAAAAAAGATAGTATTTAAAGGAATATTTTAGATGATAGCACAAAAGCATGTTTTGCCTGCTTAAGACCATGTTGCTAGTTGAATCTCTTGATAGCAGTTTATCTGAGGCCTGCGTTATATTTGCCATTAGGCTGGTGACTCCGATATTACGTCTGGAGCAACTTGTGCAAATTTTGTCTGTGTAGCCTTTGAGTTGACTTGCAGTTTATTAAGTTAAATTAAACTCATTACTTTTGATTTTCGCAATAAATGCTGGTTTAGTTCTGTAAGCACAAGCTGTGCCTTCTGTTTATTTATCTAGGTTAATAGAAGGGTCTATTAAATTCTTTTCAAGTATCTGTTGTAGTTTGCACACCAAAGCAAGAAGTCGCTTATGTCTTCCAGAGTTCTTATCTAGTTTATGTTACCAATTGATAATCAATTCACTTTTTGATGACTCTAATAAGTGAATCTATTCTTTGAATCATCCAATTTAGACAGCGACGTACAAAACTCATCGCCAAATGAATTGCTATAGAGGAGAACGTTTGTTTACTACAAACTGAATGTTTATTTCTAATTTACCTACTTCAATACCAGAGTTTTCTCGTTATTCTCATATTTCTCAAGTATTTTAATTTTGCATTTTCTCCTCGGGATTGAACTCAAGGAAAGACAATAAGGAAAATTCTAAACTTACTGGTTTGTAAAGAACTGAGATATTCCTCTTACCTGATGTTGCAATGCAACATTCGACACATCGGATGGATTTTTGTGAGGTTCAATGTATAGGTTCGGCGAAAGAGCGAATATTTCAAAATCATTCATTTCCAAAGTTTTTAGTTTTTTAGCGGTTTAATTACAACCTTCCATGGTTTCAAGTTCATCGGAAGATTTCACTGCTAAATTAAGATTAGTTTGCTTGTTATTTTGTGATGAAGTGTTATGAACCTAATGCGGCTAAATTATACACTACGAAGATGACATCCATCCTAGACTGTGCCATGTCATTTCTGCAGAAATCTGTTACACTGGGATACAAGGCCTATTGTTCAATATATATATTTTTTCTTTTGTGACAGATATTTTGAATAGTACAGTATAACATATGAACATTCATATTACATAAATACCTATATATAAGGAGAATTATATGGTATATATACATATATATATGCAATATGGCAGTGCATTAAATAAATAGTACAATTTGGTGTACAAGTCAAATGTGCTACATTTAAGTGATGACGATCAATATGGAAAAAATATTTCTATACTACAGATATATATATATATATATAGTAGATGACATTTACTCTTTCTGAAGCATTTCTAAGTATTTTTGACTGTGTTATTATAAGTCACTAAGGTAAAACGTCAAAGAACTGGGAAAATCATATATAATCGAAGCACAATATGTAAACAGAAGACAACTTATATGAACTGATATATCAAAAAACTGAGAACATGATATGTAATCGAAGCAAAATATGTAAACAGATATGAAATGATACATCAAAGAACAGAGAATATCATACGTAATCGAAACAAAATATGTAAACAGTAAACAACAGATATGAATTGATATTTCAAAGAAATCAGAACAACATATGTAATCGAAGCCAAATATGTAAACAGAAGACAACATATATGACCTGATACATCAAAGAACTGAGAACATCAAATATAATCGAAGAAAAATGTGTAAACAGAAACGACAGACATGAACTGATAGCATCATACCTAATTGAAGTAGATAAAAGGGCAAAGGGTTTCTTTTTTAAATGGCTGGAACTTACTTTGCAACATCGATTTAAATGAAAATATAAGCTTAATGGGAGAAATAAAAGAATTTTAAAATGTATGTATGGCCTTTAGGGGATCCTGTTGCAAAATCCTAGTCTTAAAGAATTATCGTCAACCACCTTTTAGTTCGGGAGGCAGCTTGTAGAAACAATAGGTTATTTTGAAGCCGGAGATGGGAAAAACATGCATTGCCCTCGCCGGGAGGGATTGGACCCTTAACCTCTCAAATACGCGCCGAATGTGCTTCCTGTTATACCACAATGGCACGCGGAAAGGAGAGAAAATACCTCTTAGCATTTAGAAAAGTTTTAAGTAATCAAGCATTTTTCCAAAGAGGCTACGCTAAATTTTTGCTGAAATAAAACCGGGTATATAATGAAATTAGAAGCAATTAGTTATAATTTAAAATAGAGAATTCCATGATATTAAAAAGGTTTAAGGAGTCTAAAATTTGAATAAAGTACTTGCGTTACGTGCATATTTATTTTAATAATGAGAAAAGCAAACTAAACAACTGAAGTAATTGGATCCATACCTTCAATAATTAGCAGCTTAATTCTCCATTATTACAGCAATAAATCAATTATATAAAGGTTACTTAAAATTACATTTACATACACCTTACAAAAATTTCGAAATTAAATCAAGTAACTGTTAATTCTCCCTTTGAGCTTCGTAATTAGTTTCAGTCCTGTAATCACCACACATAAAATTCAATAAGGTTAAAGGCTCATAAACTGGGGTTATAGCAACGCCGCCACTGTAACTATAATCGCTTCGTCAGTTTCTCAATAATTAATTTTAACCCTTAACCCGAGCTTTAGAGGCAGCGCCTAAAGCTACGAACATGAGTCACGTATTTCTCCCAAAACTATACTATTACTGTATGAATTATCATATTTTATGACCATGGTTGATAATATATAAACTCTCACGTTATAGCATATTTTATCATAAAATATGCATAATTTTGTACATTTTATGATAAAATCAAAACTAATACATTAATTATATTCTGTTATGTTCTACTAATATATTTCATTGATAATATACAGACGAGCATGTTAGGGGGACATTTTTAATCCTTGAAACTGAAAACCTGGTGAGAAATTTATCAAAATGCAGAATTTTTTAATAACATTTAATTTAGAATTAAAGAATGTTAAATTTAAGCCTTTCGCTAATATTCTACTAAATATGGGCTAATATTCTGTCAAGTAAAATGTTTTACTTCATTTTCTAATGTGCACTGGATATGAAGGGCGTTTAATAAGATTCTAAGACTAACTGATGCTATGAGAAAATTCAGAAACGTGCATACAAAAGTCAACAAATATAAGATAAAATAGTTATATCTAATAGTTTTTTAAATATAATGGAAATTAGCGTCGTTGTGGAGTTCCTGAAATAAAACTTCAATGAATGCTGAAACCAGGAAGAAAGAATACGTGAGCTAATCTTTCCTAAGAATTGCTGTATCTAGTAAATGTCGATGAATATGGTTTTTATTCATTTGGACGAATGTGACAGCATATGAGAAATATATTAACAACTTGATCTGCCAGCGAAACAAAGTAGTATGAACTGACAGCACAGTAGAGCTTCTCAATCTAATGGCTGAAATGTATAAAATTCGGCTGAGAAAGATTTCAGTTACAATTTTGATGATAAAGGATGAGTCTTTGCTCATTGATTGTTTGTCCCTCAGTGCTATGATAACAGATGTTTATTATTCCAGCTTCTAACCTAATTCCGATGATCCATATAGGAGGAACAGATAAATAGCTGAAAGGCGTTGCTTTCCAGTGCAACCTAACTCAAGACTCAGACTTTACAGGCTGCTTTTTAGCACTGCGAATTTTGCATTGCCCTCCACCCACCATATTCAGCAGCCTTGGTGCCGAATGGCGTTATATTTAATTAAAGGTTAAATCAATACTTGAGCTGTTCACATTATAACGATGAAAATATCCTGAAGATGCTTTTCAGTAATAGTTTCAAGTCATTACAAAACATGCATTTTTGTTCTGCAATATAACGTCTTTCTAACTGAAATATTAAAGACAAATCAAACTAAATAAGAGTTTACTCATTTTAGATACGTATTTCATAGAAGTATGTTAGGCTTAAAAACCTATCAAACAGTTCTTACATGTTTGAAGTATATTTATATATATGCGAAAAGGACACAAATCGTGTTTCTCATGAAAATCTATCATCTCGTTCACTCTCCTCCCTTGTTTTAAGATAAAGTGCTAATAATTCCTCAATCTGCAAAGAAAACGTTTTGTTAGAATTTAAAAGCGACATGCAACCTTAGAAAAACCCTGATTTGAATATATAAATGTTTAGAACATTTTTTTATCGGAAAGTAACAAAATATTAGTCAAACGTATACATATTTTAAATAAATCTTAACTTTTGATAACTTTTGTTAAACTTTTGATAAACAATGACCAATTACAATAAGAAAAAAAGGAAGGTAATTTCTAAATGAATAGAAAATGTGTTAGTTCAAATTTATGATCATTGATTTCAGACGAAAGCAAGGATGATGATGTTACAATATTAACAGGAATTCGGCGGGTCACAAACGAATAGTAATTTTAAAGATAAAATAGTACACACTTTTGCAAAAAAACTCGAAGCACCATGAAGGAAATGGTTGCTTATGTTGAAATTGAATATGTGCATAGCTCATACACAGATAATAAAATGATTAAAAAATCGAAGTCATAGTACCTGTTCACGGCTCACAATCACCCATTGAGTGTTCAAATTAGTAGTTGGTCGAACCGTCCCTGGCGGCAATGCATGCTTAAATTCGTCAAAACAAAGAGTGGTTAGAGGTTCCTAATATCATCCTGCGACACATTCGGCTAGGCATTCATCAGTTATCGCTCCAGATCTGCGATGTTTTATGGTGCCCGAATCTGGCGGCTTACGACGTCCCAGACTTGCTCGATTGGTGAAAGATCTGATGACCTTTCTGGCCAAGGAAGAGTATCAACCGCACGGAGACAGTCCAGAGATATGCAAGCGGTATGTGGGTTGCTTTATCTTGTCGAAAAATAGCCCCAGGATGACGTTCCATGAAGGGTGATGCAACCGGCTGCAGGATGGTATCAACATATCGTTCAGCTGTTAAATGACTAGATGACTAAAGATGGCATGGTGTCATAAAAAATAGCGCCCCACACCATTACACCAGGGGCTATGGCTGTATGCCTTTCTAAAACAAAGGCTGATTGGGACCGCTGGCCCCCGTCCTCTCCAGACACGAACACAGTGGTAATAAAAGAAGAAGAAGCGGGATTCATCGCTGAACACTATACGATGCCAGTTTGATGGCAGCTATGATGATCGGCTGCGATACCACTCCAGACGACTCCGCCGATGTTGTGGGATCAAATGCAAGCGTCTTAAAGGTCTCTGTGAGCGTAACTCCACTTCAGAACAAGCACCGTAAATTGGTGGACGGTACCACGGGAGGTATAGACGTGGTTGTAGTGAGTTGAATAGTCGACAATGATACCGTTGGAGTGGTTCGGGTCTGGCGAACAATCATCCTATCTTGCCTCGCATTTGTGCTTCTTGGCCTTCATTTCGTAGGCAATTTCCTTGTAGCAACCATTGCTACATCTTTGCACAGCAGTGTATGCACGATGCAGGTGGCAGCCTATTGCTCGGTATGATTACCCAGCTTCACGCAACCCTACAATGCGACCACGTTCGAAGTCGTTTAGTTGTCTGTAAAGGGAAGTTCCCACTGGGGTTTATCTCAGCTAACGCAGTCACTTCCCTGTGTCGACTAGCTCCGCTATGCGTGAAGTTCAGATTTTTCAACTTGCTGCCCTATGGAAAAAACTGGGGTTAGAGATGGCTGGGCTACATTAGTTGTCCCAGTTAGCTCAGATAAACCCTAGTGGAAACGGCGCTTAAGTATTCGATATTGTCGTAATGGCATCTTTAGTTGCTTCTTTACGGAATTACGACAGCAGCAAAAAAAGATAAATTTTCTGCTTCTGTTACTGGTTTTATACTTTGTGAATTGCGCACTAGAAATGCGCGCTATGAACGCAATTCCTGTTCATTTGCCTTGAAGCTTTGACCGTTTGCATGTTCGATCAATATGTTTTTTCATACTAAATTTCGTCACGATCGCAAAAGTCCTTCTTGGTGCTTCGATGTTTTTGTAAAAGAGTGTATTATCCAGGAAACTGAATTCTACAGAAAATTAATTAAGTCTCTAACAACAAACAATTTATGAACTAAATTGAAACCTGATTTACCTCTTATATCCCTTTTTTAATTTAAGATGTAAATTTTGTAATAGAGATTTTTAAAACTGCTTGTAAATAAATATCAGTATTTCTTGATCTGTTAGGTACTGTTCAGGGAATCTTGACTATTAATGAGATATTCGATATCCCTGCTACTGCTGAAATTTTTCCATACCAAATAGACTCTTGGTATGTTGGTTGTCTGGAGGGTGGGGTCTACTTGATCCAATCTGTGCATAAGAAAATAACAAGCGAATTGGAGTTAAAAAGCTATTGCACTGGAGACTATATAAGCCACTTATTCCAGTCAGGACTGGTTGCGTATATATAGGAATGAATCCTACCTTTCATAAGATGTAAATGCGGGAGCTGGTCTCTTCTCTGACTCGTTTGTTTTCTACTCGTCTCTTGATCCCTTTACTACACCATTTGATGAAGAAGCGGAGGCCATTAGGTTGGCATCTCAACAACTGATTTCTAGGAGTGAGAGTTTTGATAATGCGATTATTTTATCAGCTTCTAAGTCCGCAATTCAGGCTATAATATCTTTGAAACCTGCTGACTCGCAAAGAATTAAACACTGCATATCTAAATTACATATATTGCAAACCTCACATAAAAAGTTATTTTGCAGTAAGTTCCAGCTCACTGTGGAATATATGGTTATAAAATGGCTAATATGTTAGCCAAAAAGGAAACAAAAAATCGTACAGATTCCATGGAATTCTATCCCTTATTTTACTATAGTGTGTGTAATAAAATAACGCATGAAAAATGACTTTTGATCCAGGCACAAATTAAGAAAGAGCTTTGGAGGGAATCTAAAGGTTTCAACTACCCCAGTCGAATAGCTCTTCCAGCTTTTCTGTTTGAGATTACCTTGCAGGGCATTTATTTAGATGTAACATCTTTTCGTTCCCTAACTGTGTATTATGCGGGAGAGACACTGTTGTGGATGGTTCTCATCTCAAAGAATGCCTGAAGTGACTTGGACATTTATATAATATTTACTGGCAGGCTACAGAGAGACTTCAAGATCTAAAATTAAAGTGCTACTGCTAAGAATAAAAGGAATTCTTGATCATAAAGTATTTTATTCAGATTCAAGGCAGAACGTGTTTCTTCACTAGATAGGCTGATCTAAAATTAACCATCGTTTATCAAGAGAACCTCGATAAATTGAAGTTCTTCGAATTTATTTGAATTAAGAGTATTGTAAAACATACAGATTTCTTCGCTAGTGTACAGTTCTCTTAAATCCATGTATCACTGCGGATCTATAATTTCAAATTGTAACACACTCGATGCACTTTCGGTATCTGTTGAAACTGGAAACGTAGACAATTGCTAAACTTATTTCACATTTTCAAAAATCAACTAATTTTGCTAATGTAGAATAAGCTGAAACATATGAAATTCCATTCTCTTTTGAATAAAACTAGAAGTACAAAATAAGTAAAACGCTGACAATTTCAAAATTTACTACACATTAAAATTTATTTTAGATACCCAAGACACAGAAGTAAGCTATTTCAAGAAAATAATAGGCGCAGGCTTTATGTGGTCCGCATACCTTAAATTCCCTGGAACAGCTATATATGTTTCCAATCTCAGAATAAACCTGAAATGTCAGAATTTATGTGGTAAACGATTATCATTACATTCAATAAGCACTTTCAACGAAAGTATCAGAAAATACATTTTGCTCAAATCTATATTATCGGCCTGAACGAAGAGTTACACCTCTAATACAAACTGCTGTCTCGTTAGTATATTGAATCGTAAACTATGTTTGAAAGGAATATTCAGGCTAGAATGGCTTTTGTCAATATCAGTCTTCCGTTGTTATTAAATGTAAATTTAAATTAGTATTTTTATTTTACATATATAGGAAAATAATTATTTAGAAATGTTAAAATTTCAGTTTAAAATTCAGTTTTCAAATAAATGTAGAAGTAGCAGTATGCTAGTAGATTCTGAAGCTAGAATGACCAGTAAAATTTGAAATCAGCCAGGAAACAAAAAGAAAGATATCAGGTCCTTTAAATGTTCTTAATTAGCGCAACGTTTCGAAACCTTTGTCATCCACTTATTGTTACATTATTGCACTACTCTGTTTGTTAAACGACATTAAATTGTAAACATTAAACACTTTGCGGTATTAAATTGTAACTGCATAACATTTTTACAGTAAAAGAGAAATAAAACTGCTTATTTCCTTTATCAAATACAAGTTCGGCTTATAGAAAGAATACGGTTAAATTATTAAAATTTTCTGATTATCCGGATAAGCTGTGGTCCCAATTGATTAAAATATCTGGAGGTGTTCTATGTAAACACATACGACCGTATATATTTATTTTATGTATGCACTGCAAATAATTATCCATATTACTGCTGTTCGTTTTCCTAGCATAAGGTTTAATTAAATTATCATTTTCTTTCTACGCATTCAATTTAAATTCATAAAAATAAAGTTTACTTTTAAACATACGTGAAAGTAACTTTTCCTTGCACAATGTGAATATTCTATTTTTTTTTTCCGATACTTGATAAATTCACAGCATAACACGTTTTTAGTTGAAGTCCTACTCTCTGCATTATAGCGGAAAAGTAGGCTTCCAGACGTTTATAGTGTTCTAATTTATTGTATGAGTCACACTTTAATATTATATTGCTGTCTCTTTTATAATGTATATTGCACTAAGAAACTGTAAAAATTTATGTAATCAAAGTTTTATTGGGAGGGGAATGAGGAAATTTTGAAACATTTTCATTCTTTTTCGTAAAAGAAAGAAAGAAAACATAGCGCAACAGCAGAAATAGCAACATGCTGCATAATCAGCTTCTACGTAAAATAAATGCAATGCGAATGAAAACTAAATTACAAGCCAGTCTCAGAGAGACCTAGTCAACTCCAATTCCTCGGCCTTAAAAAAGAAAAACAATAAAGAATCATCCCTTCCCACAAAAGTAGGCCTTGTTGGTCGTGGGGAGGAGAGAAACCGAAAGAAATTGTCAAAAATAAGGCCAACAAAGAAGTCAATTCGGTGGGGAATTTATTGCCGAGGATGCTTCGTTTGATGCGAGCCCGAATTCCAAATACGTGATCTGAAACTTGAAAGAAGGAAAAGACCCTGGAACTTACTTCGTTGTTTGTTCCCAATCAGACCTCCCCTAGAACTGGATAAACAGGAATTTGGAGAAAAGGAAAATGAAATACTTTCGCCCTCCACACAAATAGAGCTGTGGCGAAATAACTATGGCAGGGAAAGCTGAATGAAGGAACTGCGTTGAAGAATTTGAAGAACTTTTCCCCGAGGAGGATTAGCCACACACTGAATTTCATATCTTAACTTTTCCCTTTCTGCTTCAGCAGGAAAGTTGCGAATTTCGCATCTGTATGAACTAGAATACGAAGCAAAATGCATGACTTATTTCTCTTATTAAATGCAATTCTGATTTTAAAACAAGGCAATTATAAATGATTTATGTTTCTCTTACCATTAATCCCATATACAAAATCTGGCAGGTAGGCTCTTAATAAAACCATGAAAACTATTGAAAAACAAAGCATTTATGAAACGAAGTGGGTTACAGAAGCAACGTCCATAGAAAAAAAAATATTTCATTCAAAATTCCTTAATTAAATCTTAATTTAATTTATTAAGCACTTGACGATTTTATATCACGTTAAAAGCAAATAAAAGTGCATCAACACATAATAACACATAATTAAATTAACCGTCTTTCTTAAGAATAATATTCTGATACATTAGTTTTACAAAAATCTGATTAATAATGCTATCTTACATGACAATAATAAGAATTCACAAATTTCCTCATTGCCTTATAACACGGGCATGAGTAAAATGACTATTGACTATTTTTAAGACTCTTTTAACAATTTAATTTTTTCAATTTATTACATGCTATGCTTATGTAAAAAGAAGGAATAAATTAATAGGTATTACGCCCTTTAGAAAATCAGAGAAAAGAAAAGCACTTACAGACAGTGTAAGTATCAGTATATTTATTACAATTAGATATAAAAGTATAACTCAAAATTTACAAAAATATTTAGTCTAATTAAATAATAAGTAATTTAAATTATATCTTAACTTAAACGAAAATATATTTAGTTAGTTTCATCTAAAGATGTGGTATACATAGCAAAATATTCTGCCCCTAGATAGTCATCATCTTTTGGCCTTGCAATGCGTCTTCAAGAAATATCAGGCTCACTTTATATGTCGGTATCTTGTAGCTAAGCCAATACAATACACAAAATAACAATTCTTGGTAAGTAAAATGTCTCTTTAAACATATCTCCCAATATAAAAATATGCAATGACTTTTTTCTTACATCTGTCTCGAAGAAATGAACTTCCTGATCGAATACTTTCATTTTGGCATTAGATGACAAATTACAAACAATCAAGCTGAAATTGCTAAACTCAGCGATTGGATAATGGTTATGACCATCATTTTCTTCCACAGCAATTTATTTACAGTATTGAGTGGGAAAATGAGAATTTAAGAAATAACACAAAATAAAGATTTAGATTTTTTTAAACTTAAGATAACGAGAAAACTATCCGCATTTGTAGTAGTCTGTACTTTTAAAATAATTAACGTTTGACTCTTAAATTAATTGCCTATTAAATGATAGATTACAATAAAGAGTACAGTGCTTCACAAAATCTGCCGTAATCTTCCAGGCACTACTATAGATTACTGAAATTCGCTTGACTCTGATGGTCGTAGATGACCAGTGGCATGAAATATTGCATACCTGCCAGATGCTTTTATTCTCCCAAGAGGAATATTTTCGAGATTTCTAAGTTGAAGCTTCGTATATAACGTATTCAAAAAGGTTTTTTTGCGTTTAATGGTATTTTAATATTTTAAGACTACTCGGGTCAAGAATTAATGTTATTGCAGAGTTAATATGAAAGAATTTTTGAAAAGTAAAGCAATACATATCTGAGAAACAAAAAACTCATAAAGTATTTGAGCAGAAGTGCATTATCTTTCTGCATGAAAGGAGTTGTTTGTTCATTTGACTAGGTATTTCTGCTTCCAAATAGCATAAATACAACCAATTTTTTTAAAGGTTGAATTAATATTACGCCATTCGGAGTGAACCTATAGTGAATTATACTTTCTAAATTCAACAAAGCGCATTTCATCATCTTGTCTGCATTCTATGCACCCATATTTGACAAAAGGTAGAGAAAACTGTTTATAGTCCATCAGGTTTTGTACATTACAGAAACGGAGCCATTTTTCAACGCACATAACAATGCTTTGATGAAACATAAATCACTTAATAGATTTCCAAAGAGTATTTTGCATGCTTTCGGACAATATATTGATATTGTCTCAACTCATGGCAACTCCGATTGATTTTGGTGAAGTCTATGAGGTGACGCAACACTGGATTCTGTGCTGTGGTATGATCGGCTAGCCAAATAATCTGCAAGATTTAGTTGAATGATTTGGCTCTGTGCTAAGCATTTGATATTAGACTGTGCAGTTTGATGCCAACTAGACTATCGAGAGCTCGTATCGCTTAAGTAAAATTTTTGGGATCATTATACGGTGGTGTGGTAATTTCAAGATCCCTCTCCTTTCTCGTGACAGATATTTCTCGTTACTTCTACAGCATAATGATACGTTCAAATCCTTACAGCAGAATCTCCTAACTAGCCTATTTGTAATGCTTATTTTCAGGTGTTAAATAACAGACTAACAATGATGATAAAAGCATTTCAGAACACATAATTTATCAGCTTTAGAGTTGAATGCCTTCTCGAAATGAAAACAAATAACTGAACACAGGACTTTTATTTAGCAAACGTGTTATAGCTTACCTGCGAGCATGCTCATACCTAAATACTGGAAAATTTCCGACTCACTGGCAATATCTCTACTGATAATGTAAAGTGACTTGGCAGGAGAGAAAAAAAGGACTATCCTTTCTTGATCATATCATCTTATGGTGGACAAGTAAAAAAGAATGTTTTGATTGTCATATCTTCCTGTCTTCCTGACGGAAACTAGTTTAACAATAAATTCCATTCAAAGGTTCCCATTTAGCACATAGTAAAGGATTTGGATTAACTCCTATTCTTCCTGTGATCTATATCAAACGTAACTCTTTTGCAATACCTTCAACATTTTATAACCCTTTGGGCTCTATGGTGAGGTGCAGATCCATTACATGATGACGCAAAACATCAGATATTGCTATTCGTCACAAATTATGCGACGATGTATATGGTGTTGCAAGTCTAAATTTATGTTTGAAGGGGTACACCATAACAGTCGGTAAAATGAACTATTGCACCATAAACATTTTCTGATAAATTCATATAAATATATACTTCTAAAAGTCTAAACACTTTGTTACGTGTCGAGGTTGTAATTCATTCAACTATTTTCATCTCTGTACATTTTTTGTGTTGTTGCCCTATCCATTTATTTAGCAATTTTGTCTTTAAGACAATTTTTGTATGTCTTCTCAAGGGAAAGATAACAGATGTGCCTCCCCTGATTCTCTATCTAACAGTCAAGAAGAGGAGAATTTAATTGGAAAGATAGCTTCAAAATACACTGCTATATTAGTTAGAATTCCCTGTCAAAGAAGTTTTGCATCTTATATTTCATCTCATAACTTAAAATTTTGAACAGACCGGATACATACAACTGCAGTTTCTAACATCTGTGGAATTCTGAAGCTGCTCAAGGGTGTTTCATTCTATCATTTCACATTCTGACACCACGGTATGATTTTGTAAAACATTAAAACAGCGACTTTTAATGAAGAAATTTTACTAATTATAATATAAATTGAACTCTAGCCACTAGTTGTAAAATTCCAAGAACTGTCCGATATTCACTAACATTTTAGACTAAAACTGATATACCTGAAAGCCACCCCTTCTTATAAATTATTCGTAGAATAAGAGAAGCAGGGAAGACACTGCCGATTAAAACGCACGCTGTCCTTGAGCTACTCTTGTGACGGAGAATTCCTATTATGAACGGCTTATTAGATCAGTTGAGATCCTTTTGCGTCCTCTGCTTAACAGATTACTTCATCAGCATTCTCTTTCTGGATCATTATTCCTTATTTAGAACTAGCTTCCCTAACTCAACCTGCCTCCACGGAAAAAAGCACTTATACTATCCTCTAGTTTTTAAATAAATACCTGCAACCATAAAAGTATAGACATAAAGTCGCCATGATGAAACAATTTAGTGTTTTTATATATGCAATTAGCTGCAGCATATTACTTAGCAAGCGAAAAAACATTTTGCACAGTACAGTCCTTTTTCTGTTACTCGCTACGAGGCTTAGCTCAGTTAACTGCCTAAACTTGTATTTTATGATAGAAATTATAAGCAAAGGAAAATGTGTAGCCAAACCAAGTGAATGAATACATCATGCTGCTGCTGAAACCACTTTCATAACGTGAAGTTAAAGGCTCGCTAATGTGATACAGATATATATTAAGTTTTTTTTTCATAAATATTACGCACAGTTATTTATTGCTATTAAATCATAAGAAAATGAATCTGTCGGCGACATATTGCTTCTAAAACTGTAATATAAATGCAATTTCATTTACATACGGTATATTTTAATAGACAGAAGCATAAGATTTTATTCATGCAGAGCGAGTTTTAAGCACGCTATGATTTTAAGCATGCACATATGCCATTTGTCTAAGACAAGTGCTCGTGGATTATTTTAATAGTTAATGTCTAGGCAAAAGTACGGAAGTTAAAAAGAAATGCTACGAAAGCGATAACCTAATTTAAAACCTTTAAATTAATAGTTGCTCGAGTATCGGTAAAGGAGTTTTAAAACTGTAAACTAATTTTTTCGAGTTCCAGAGAAATATATTGCAGAGCACTTTTTTTAATTACATACGTTTCTCAAGCATGTCAGTTAAGAAAATATACCTTTGAGCTGTTATCTGTACCGATATCTTTTTTTTTGCAAACTAGAGAATAAATAGGAACTATATGTGAAAGGATAATCTGCTTTGGCAATACGCTGAATTGTTCGTTTTATTTCTATACATAACTGAACACAAAGAGTCTTATGTATTAGCTTTGTCATAATTTATTTTCAATGCAAAACTTTATTTATCTAGAAAATACAATTAATTTCTTTATTAGTAGGAGGATTAACTCTTGCTCTGAAATGCAGATAAGTATAATCAATCGTACGTGAAAAATGACTGTCATGTGGATATGCGAAAAACAGTAATATCTGTAAGAATGATGTTTTACTGTTATACTTTTTTTTTCTTCTAAAATCCTGTCGTTTTGTGAAGCATATTTTTATAAGTTATTTTTATAAGTTAGTATGTGTAATAATTATTCATTAGACACACGAATATATGCAAATAAACTTTAAAATTTAAAATAAATTAAGTTGCAAAAGCTGAAACCCAAATTACGCTCTTCAGTCTGGAGTAAATTACTAACAATAATTAAATTCAAATATCTCACTCATTTTGGCAATAATGAAAACAAAATGCTCAAATATTTCAAAATCCGCTGTATAAAATGATTGCAAAAATAATTAAATACAAGAAATAAGGAAGAGAAAAATAAAACGAAAACAGAAATCGTGCATGAATCCTATTTCTTTAGGTTATCCATAATTACTTAGGGCTGTATTAAAATTTCAAATACGCTTTCTGTACTTGATTCAATACGTAGTTAAGTGACTATTATCAAATTCAATTCTCTCTTTAAAATTAATAGCAAAGATACTCTTTTCTAATTTCTATCAGTTTTTTACAGATTTCTACCATACAATTGTTAAGGGAATTTTTCAAAAATCAACAAAGACTTTCAAAGAGACTCTACTTGGCCTTTTGCCCTTTTAAACTTTGGTGTATCAATTAGCGCACATAGCCAAGAAATGTGCATTTTTTAATTACTCGTATTTGCTGATTTCTCTCATACATTTGATTTCTTGAATGTATGAACGTATCTAAGAGTTTTTCACATAACTGACATCATTCTTTATACATGTAAAATAGAATAGCTGGTACAGATTTCTCATTATTGTTTTAATGCATAATCTGCATAAGTCTATAATGAGAGAAATGACTACGGAAAGTTTGATTCTCACCATCAGTTTGCCTACAAAACACCTTATTTCTTTTCTTTAAAATTTTGGATACAAACTAACACCTGTGTTACATAATATTGATACAAATACCTTATGAGTTTATTCCCACTGCTGTGGCACAAACCATAGCAGCAAAGGGGATTTGGCTTGTGACAATTAGACTATTGCCATTGATATCAGAATATAATTGGGGGAGAAATCTTTCTTTAATTTTAGCATAAAATTTTCTGAATACAAAGTTCACTTCAGATCATATTAGCATTAAATGTTTTAATGATATTTACTCTTTGTGACTCTATAGGGCTATTATTGATCTGGTAAAGTTATTTTAGTCCAATAACCTTAACAGATGTGAAGCGAATTATCCCTATGTCTGAGAAAAATGACGAACTCTTGATAAAATTAAAATACTCTTTTTATTTAAATAGAATTTAGAACATAAGTGCATGATCTTGTGCTACAATCCACACTACTCATCGCGATGCAAATAAATCGAGTAAATAGTTTAAATCAAGCGCTAAACAATAGTCAAACACTGCAAAATTAACTGCTATTAGAAGCTGGCTTACTAATTGTAGCGGAGCGTCAAAAATACAGTTGAACCCAAAGCCGGCGGCGAGAACCCAAAGCCGAAAATTACAACTCTTAGAGCTGGCAGGAAACTAGCCATATAGCACGCACGCAATGCCAGAAACACTCTCTCTGTCTCAAATCCAAAACTCTTAATTTAAATATTCTTTACCAATTCGTATTCTGGTGAGGAATGCGGAAATTAGAAGTAAAGGCTGAAATTATCAATAGCAGGTTAATTAACATAAAATTCCCTACATTTCTGTGGGTGAACGTCCAGAAACTTTATACTTGCTCTATGAGTAAGATTTACTATGAAGGAAACGACTATGTGCATGTGAGTTCCTATGATTTTCCTTTTGCATAATATAAATTTTAATCTACAATGCTTCACATAGGCTTCCATACCGAAGGAACAGAGCCTATTTAGAGCACACTAAAAGGCCTTTTTCGCGTTTAGGGAAAGAGAACTCACGAGGAAGTCGGAAAGGTTACGAAGAAATATCAAAAACATTCTTACTATTTTAATAATAAGCAAAAGATGTCCAAATAGAATTTAAAGCCCTTCGTCTTTCTTTATCACAGTCCGTGTTGCGTGCAATAAAGATTTATCAACGCTTCAATAGCACATGTTTTCCAAAAGAAAATATCTTTCCTGACTAACTGCGTAAATGGTGATGCATGGCTTGTTTGATTTTATTGTATGTACTTTTTGGGAGCGTTTCTTTTTAAATTTAATTCAGAAGCCTGACAAGATGATGCACATTTCCTCTGCTGTAGCCTCATTTGCTGATACATTTCTTCTGATCTATGTCTCTATTTTTATCCAAAAAATAAAATAAATGTTCCAACTAATCTTGGGCTTATTATCAAACATGAAGTTATATACTCTCTGGTACTTTCAAACACCCCGGCGATATGTACTGTATGCATTGGCAAGAAGACATCTAAACTCTAACGCAGGTGTTTTATAAGATGCTTTTATCTATTTATTAATTTAATTTTTAGGTAACTGGACTAAATCACGATAAGATTCAAGCATTGGATATGAAGGTGCAGATGCTAATTATAAGTTTATCGTCAATCAAAGTAACATTAAGGTGCCTGCCTATATTATGTAGCTTCAGTAATCAAAAGTATCTAGAGGCACGTTATCCGCAAATCTTTCTCTTGCCTGTCTTTTCCTGCTATTAACCACATGAATTCTTGACACTTTTCTACCACAAGCACAGAAAAGGTAAGGGGAAAATATCCATGTACATTGGAAGTGATGTTCTCTTCATTTATCGCCCGTCGTTAGTGGTACGACATGTGATTTATTATATTAAATCTGTAAAATTTGATGAAAAATGGGAACGCAATTTTACACAAGCTACTGTATGATCATTTTTCTAAGAAAGTAAGAAAGTAAAGAATATGTGTTACTTAAATTGGTCAGGCATAATTTGAGGTACTGCTAATCCATCACACCCTAGTAATGTCTCAATAAACTTTTCCTTGAGAATATGTTTGTTTCAGAAAGCAGGATAGGATAGTCTGTGTAGCAATACAAGTTTATAGCATTATTCTTGTGTGTGTTTTCCTTAAATTAACATATTTCAGTTTAAGAATATTCTCTTTGATTTTGTAGACTGGCTAACAGTTTTGTGTAAGACGGCTAATTTTCCAGCCTGTCTTGATGTTTGATGTGTCTCTCTTATTTACGATTTACACATTTTAGCTTCTGGTTCAAAGCGAAAGACGCATGATTCTTGTTTTCGTTTGAATATATACTAGTAGCGATACTGAGGTTATAACATTTCGTTGTTCTGCGATGAAAGTGTTTAATTTAAATCTAATATTCGAGAAAAATGTGAAATATTGCAAGAAATAACAGTTTCTTTATAAAATAGATAAATCTATATACATTCCGCAATATTCTAAAACACATTTTTACAATGCAAAATGTAAGTAATAATAATAAAATATTCAATAATAATAATATAAAGTGATTCTATGATTAAATTAAAATGTTAGCCACTGAACGGGCATTGTTTTTTTCCTTTATCGGTCATTATTTGATTCAGTTTTGAAAGGTGGTGAGAACTATCGGTGTATGACACTACTAAACAAAATTTTCAGACATGATTTAGAAAATAGCGCTATTCAATTGCTGGATGCACGATTAGCACAAAATCAAAATCAAAGAAACTGGAACAAGATTGTAGAAGCTTATTTTATTGCACAGCCCATTAAAGTAAGATTTGCCCTAAAAGATCATCAAAACAAACAAATTTGATATTTAAAAATTTGGCTGACTGTTATAAATTCTTATGCAAGATTAATGCACTTTGCTTGCTCTTAAAATATTAACATTGCAAACTTTAAAAAAAATAAGACATAAAAAAATCTTTAAAATATTTTTAAAGTGAAGATCTGTTGTATTCTGTTATATAAACAGCATATTTTTGCCGGAAAATATAAATTTAAAACCACATAATAAGAAAACAATAGCATTAAAAGGAAATTGTATGGTTGTTAATAAGAGTGGCAATAGTATAATTAATTGGTTTACGTAGACTTTTATTTTTACTGTTCATTATATTTGTTACCTTAATTTTGTCCTTTTTAAACTATCTCATTTTCCTTAGTAAGTCTAAATAAAAAGCTCTTCATTCGCCGTCTCTTCAGACTTAATTAATCATGGTTTACGTTTTCGTTTTTTAGCTATGACCTTAATTTATTCAAAGCCAAACAATATGTTTACTGAAGGTACATATTGCATTAATGACAAACAAGAAAGAGAGAAGTTTATTTCAATTTCGCTGTCCAGACTTTATGTCTCGAAAAATCGTGTTTAAGCATAATTATCATGGATTATTTTATGTTTCGCCAGACAGTATAAATACCACAAAAACGTTTTTGCGGAAATCTAAAAATTAAATTGTTCAGTTCCATAGATTTATTTGCAGTTTTACTACTAACCGGTTAGCCTTCAATTTTGCACAATTTATCCGCATAATTTGCTAAATAATCGAATAAAATAATTAAATAACTTGAATATTTCCTAAAGTTTAAATTCATTTTACTGGACAAGCATGAAACTAAGTAAATAACAACTCCATGTTACATTTAACGAAAGGTATAACCCCAAACTCCTCAATATCCCTGATATAGCAGTAGCTAATGAAAGTACCTTCAATTCTCAGTAGATGAAACTGCTCATTGCATGATGCTCCAAACTATTACGGTTGTTAATTTAGCATTATATCACTGGATGATGAAGGCGTTTACATCTGTAGAGTATATGTTATGTGTATTTGATCGTTGTTGCTTTAAAGATAGAAGTAGTATTTGACCACTTTGGTACACCAGATAGTTATAGGATTCATGATCTATTATCAATCGGTACGCCAGTGGATGTATTGATGAGTCGATTATAGCTACAACACAGATTATTTTCAGGTAGGAGTGAAGTGAAACTGATATGCCATAGCTATAGTAGCCATTCAACCAGCTGTTGAGATAAAGTTGCATGCCAATTAGATATCATACATCCCTCGTGCTCATCTCTTGCGTAACATATCGTGGTTCATTGCCTATCTGCAGTTTGTTTGGTACTCCTGAGCTCAGTGCTTCCACGCAAGCATCACTTACGAGCATTATGTCCTATAGAACGCTGCAGAGAAAAATCCTTCTTCTCGTAGGTCGATCATTCATCCTGCGATCAGTTGCCTAACTTGCTTATATTAGTAAATGAGTGCATTGCTGAGACAGCTTCCGACCAAGTAGTATTAGTCCTTTAGTGACTTTCCATGTAGTATTTAACATTGGCAGATAACGAAGCGCTAAATTTAACATAATACCATGATTCTTTATTTATACGAATAGCGCAACATTTCAGAAGTTGTATGTTCTTATTTCCAGCTTATTCGCATGCTTTTTCACGCTATTTCAGTTTTCAAAAAATAGGAGCACATAATCAAATTCCTAACGTTACCTTAGTCGTGTTTAAATGTCAAGTCCCACATTAAAAGCTATGCAAAAGACGAAAATGAAGGCTAAGGTAATGTAAGAAAAATAATTTAACTTCAGATTAACAAGTATTGGGTGATATAAATACGTTGAAGCAGGAACCTGGAGTTGATGGAACTCGGTTATAACACTATAATTATCTGTAATTAAAAGCTCAATTTAGATAAAAATTTAAACAGTTGAGTGTTTTCGAAATATTTTTAACAAGTAATTTTATAAAACATGATTACATAAAATACACAAACATAACATGATTTTGATTTGTATCGATAAATGATCCAAATTACAGCAAATAGTTTGAAAATTTGCATTACCATGAAGTTTCAATGTATAGCAGATAATTATGCAAAGTCAAAAAATTATTGATAATGAAAATATACTTGAAAAATACATGCATATCCTTTCGGTGAAATTATTTAATAATTTAGTGATCATAAAAGACCCTTGATCGCATTCGAGATGCACATGATAATGCAAGGAAGATTCATCTGTTAACTGGGCTCAAATGTGTGTTGTTTGCAAAGTAGATTTTTAATCCAGTGTTCCAGGGTTCTTCGTGTGATATTCTGAAAGCTAATTAGTGTAAACTACCTGAGTATTGTAGATGCACGTACTCCATTATTTTGTGCCTAATTAAGGAGAACATTACTTTGTATAGTTCTCTATCCAGGTTTCGGCAGTAATTTCTTTGTTAAATAAGCAGTACAAAAGCGAAAGTTTGAAAACTGCTTATGAACTGAAAAATCGAAGTCAGAAAAAGAAGTTCTACATATGTTACATGAATAAATAATTCTCAAATTTTTACTTAATTGGAAACGCTGATAACGAAAATTATATTAATTATGTCCGCCCCCCCAGAATAACCGCTGCACGAGGGGCACCCTTAACCAAAGCGAGCAATAAAATATAGAAAATTAAGGCGCAAAGAGAAAACATGTTACCATCTGTGCGAAAGCGCACTCCAAGCTATTTAAATTATCGATTTTAATGGAAATTTAAAATAAAAAGGTAATGCCTTTTTCTTACCGAATCTGAAAACACCGCAATTCATATTATGAATGTACAGCGGACGGAAACAGAAGTTTCGACTGCAGTAGCAGCACGAAACGAAAATAATAAAGCGCTTGGAAAATTCTGGAATATTTCAGCTTTCAATATGAGGCCAAAACACACAAGAAGAAAGGGAGGATTATTCTGTAGTTTCAACATCGATGATTGTTTGGCAACTTAGCATTTTATAACTTACTTCTGCATCGTTTCCTGTACTTTAGGAAAAAAAATTCAGTCTGCCTTCTGCCATTGTACGTCTGTAAGCGCTCGTCTAAAAAACCTCATGTCACTTGATATTTTGTATAGTGAGTAGTATTTTTACGTTGCATGTGTGTTAAAGCGTAAAGGCATTGCAGAAAAGCAATTGGAAAGAGTTGCGGAAAGGTGGTCCAACATTTGCATATTCATGCACCGAAGTTTTATGCCTAAATTTGGGTATGATAAAAGAAAGTGTATTTATTAGACCTGAGATGTGTGATATGTTTCATGATTCTCAATTGATACAGAAATTTAATGATAAGATGCATGGAATGAATTTCGACAAGTGTGTCAGGGTTTTCCGTGGAACAGAACAGGAGAGGAAATGAACTGATGGTATAGGAAGCAGTTTTAGGACATCGTCAATAAAGATGAATGTCATTGAAAATACTAGTTACTCAGTCTTTAGTTTCTTTATTGATAATTTTGATAAGATTAACGATGAGCGTATGATCACTGTCACAAGCAAACTGTAACAATGAAAGAAAGATACAAAGAAGAAGCCGAGTGCAGCGATGTTAGCCGAGCTCATTTGGAGCATTAGTGATAATAAACAAGTTGGTTACAAATCACAAGCTAAAAATATGTGCCATTTTCAAAATCTTAAATATTCATAATGTTTTGTTCAAGCATTCATTAAACTTCCGCTGTTGTATAATGCGCTTTCATACACATGAGAAACGCTTAATAAGGACAATTTTGATTTTTGACATATTAACAGGAGCTGGGTTTAGAAATTAAAGTGCATATTCGTGTTTAAGAGACAAAACTCTGTAAGAAAAGGCTAATTTTATTTTTATTCTCAATTATGTTAAAACTTCGAAATACGAGGAAAATAATGCTTATAATGGGTGTCAAAATAAAGCACAAATTTCGGTGTAACTTCTATGTAGCTGCCAATCTTCGAAGATAAATGGCTTGGAAGTAAAATTTAGTTAAAAAAAATGCTTGTTTCATCTCCGTAGTAAAGTGTAAATTTGTAGAAGTGTGTTATTAGAGATCCAAGATTTAGGGCAGTCAATATTTTTAATACAGCCTTTAGTTCTAAACAGAAAATAAGTCAAAATAGTGCTATTAACGACAATTTATAATGTAATAAAAATACTACATGTATTCAGCCTCATATCAGTTCAATGTCGGAAGTGTTTCAGATGTGAAACCATAAGTATGTTGTTAAAAAAATGGGCTGCATATCTTCCCTTTTAAAGTATTATTACTTAACTTTCTGTAATACAGCAAGAATAAGTGCTCTCATGAGAAACAGGTTTTATTTCTAAATACTATTTCTATGTAACAGACGACTGATGATTTTGATAACCAGTGAAATATTAATCTGTTTGCCTAGAAATTAAGTTCGCTCTCAGTACTTAAGTTCTCTCTGTACTCCTTCGTAGTCGTTGACTTCAAAATATGTTCTATCTGAAACACTCTGATTTATGAATTTCACACCTCAGCTCTTCCTGTATCGTCTAAGAAGTAAATTGCCAGAAAGTTAACAAAATGCCTACTTAAATGAAATGAAGTGGTTAATTTTCCTTTAGATATCTTGTTACGTACTTGTGTTTTTCAATTTATACCTCGAATAGATAGTAATAATAAGTGCCCAATATAGAATAGCAGTAAAAAGAGAACCAGCGAAATTCTGCTGCTCAGCGAAAAATCCAATGTCACGTATGTATGTATAAAACTGTATCATCAGCGCAATAGTATGTATCATAACTAATGTCCCTGCAATTAGTATCTTTAGTATAAATTGTATCTTCAGTATCTGGTATGAAGCTAATACATTACCTACCGTATATACATGCATATATTATACGTATAGTTAGTGCTTGTTCTACTCGTAACAGTGTTTGTTGGTATTAGTACTTTAGTGTTTAGTATTTATCTTTTGAGTTGTTTTATTTGATGCTTAGTGACGTACTGTCTGTTAGTATAAGTGTCTGTAATATATGTTTATCCTGCAATATCCATGTCTCAAACGTGTCATGTTAGGTGCTATCTGTCTACAATCAGCAAATACCATTCCTTTATATTACTCAGCATCTAGCCCTTGTTTGGAATCATATGCTTTTGAACATCTCTAAATGAACTCCCATTGCTGTGCTCTTGGAACATAAAGAGCTGTTTGTCCTAAACAGTTGTGGATTCCGAACAATATCCGAATAGATACGTAAGCCACCCGGATGTTCAAACCCACTTTCACCTGTCACCTGCTCAGCAAAAGATAAATATCCACCAAGAAAAAAGACAGATATTTAGACAACGCAAAACAGTAACATTCAGCTCCTTCGAAAAGTCCTGGAATTCAACGAATCCAATGGAGGTGGGAAAACATTATTAGAATTATCCAGTCCAAAGACAAGTAGCGTCCTATCATCTACTTGTAAAACTCAGCGTATTCACTACCAAATACGTCGTTGTGACTTTGCTGTTGAATGTACCACCAAGAAAACACCTCATATCCCCCATATTGGGAGACCACCAGTAGCTTGGTGGCGCCTCCGCAACTGCCCTCCGTCTGAGCAACGTTACCGCCCTCCATCACGCTGAGGTGGACCCTCAGAGCGGTGACGTAGAAAACCACGAAGTCAAATCTCGGGTAGTCAGACAACTATCAGAGATTTGGAGCTATGAGCATTTAGGCGGCTTCCACTGCGGAAGAGTTAAAGCCCATTGCATAATCGAAATTATTTAAGACCAAACATGGTGACTCTTAATTAGAGCATCCAAAGACAATCTCTGTCGAGTCATTATAAGGGTTACAAAATATAGCAAAGTAATCGGCACAGAGCTTCTTACAATTTTGAGGAATAATTATTACATAAATTTTTAATTACACCAAACAACATCATAACATTTATATCCAGCAAACAACAAAATAACCGGGATAGTAAATCTTCAATATGTCAGCAATATGAAACAAAAAGACAAAAGCTAATGCAATATTCGATGTAACTGAATTATTTTCTGTAGCACTTTAGTAAATTTTAAAATGTTATATAAAGGAAAAAAATGTAGCATTGTTAGTTTTTTTAGTGTTTTTGAGTTCAGTCAGCTGAAGCATTTGGCACGTGTTAAAAAATACAACGAGTATAGCAGGATTGTTGGAAATAATAAGGAATTTTATATATTTCCTATCGTTGAACGATTTTGTTCAAAGTGGACAGCCTGGGACTAATATTTTAGTTGTCGAAGAATCGGGAACTTTCTTGGCATTATAAAGCAGACATTCTTGAATTTTCGTTGAATTTCTTGAAGACTTGCGTTTTTTGAAGAACGTTATAAAATTTAACATTGAAATGAATTTGTTGGTCCGTATTCAGAAGTTGCTGTAACTGTCAAAGATCAAGATCTATTAAGTAACTAGAAAATTCACTAAATAAAATTTCTCAATATAACCTCCATAATTTACTGCTTTTTTGCACTGACTGTGTCAGTAAACATTGCAAGATCTATGAAATGCAAATTTGTAAGTATTTATTGTTTTTCGTACTTCTTCATTTATCCTACGTAATACGCAGAATTGGCACCAAATCTCATGCAACAAACTTTATTAATAGAATTTAGGAAGAGAAAACTTTAAAAGCGCCGGGTAGCAAAATTCACGGGTACCAGAGAATGCTCAGACTATTAAAAAGCTGAGTATCAGCCATGATACTACGATGGTACCTGTTTACGTTTTGTTTTCTGCTTACAGCAGTTTTTTTTTAATATTTTACTCACTGCTATGTACTTTCATGATTATTTAATTGAAATGCATTAGAATATTTTTGAAATGTATAATTAACTATATTATATTAATATTCGACTGTTTTCAGTCAATTTTATTGAAATGCAATTTGGATTAATTTCAACATCACTTTTTGCATTATTTGAAGATGTAGTACAAAAATACAAGTAGAGCATGGATTCAAAATATGACCGCAATAATATAGGCATTATATTTTTCGGTGTTATACCACTCAAAATATTCAGTCAAGAAACTTGTTTACTTAAAACGCTTTCATATCTTTCCATATATATTTCTTTGCTTTTCAAGAATGATATAAATTCTGAATTCGTAATCTTGGCATAAAAGTAATTAAAAATTTGAGCACATAATACAGAGTATGCATTGTACGTATATAAGAATAGGCAAAGAGAAGTTCCAACACTCTTTAATGATTTAAGCGTAGGCTATAAATATATGAATACCATCAAGTTTTAGTAGTTTCAGAGGAAATTGTTACATCAATTATCTCCGTCATTATGCCAACCCCTTCCATTTTCTCTTGTATGCCATTTTAATATACGCACGCCATCCCCTTAGAACACTGAATCTTAGTCGAAAACGTGCCTCCCCACCAATGAACAATGTGACATGAGGTTAGAAGCATCCCCCGAAAAATTCCCCCCTTGCGCGCTGCTGGCAATAATTACAGCTATATTAAAATTCCATTCCGTTGTAAGTCAGGCCTTGTTGGGTCCGTCGCTAGCATTTGATGGTTCACGAACAGACTTCAAAGCTTTTACGGAGCAGTGAAATCTTCTCATTTAATAATCGTCAAACTTCAAAGAACTTTTGCTTTTTTTAACTCCTAACTTAGCTGCCTAAAAGTAATTGCTTACGGCGAATCTTTATTTCTTTAAAAATTTAAATTATTTTTATAATTTTGTATGTTGTTTTGGGTTTGCAACAAAGAATTTTGAGAATTTTCTACTATAAATATGATTGGTTTCTTCGAAGTTTTATTGATTATCTATTATGCAAATGGATTTAACATTATATAGTGTTTTACACTGAAGAAATCGAAATACAGTATCCTTTTCACAAGGTACGCTATTATTAAATATTTTCTTTAAAAAAGAAAAAAAGCCTCTAGATTCTAGAAACCAAAAGTGGACATACTGGAAAAAAAACGCAGAATATGTTAATATAACGCAACATCTTCGATCTGTAAACCATTGTACTACAATAGTGCAGACAGTTATTGTACTATAAAATTAGCTAACCTTTGCAGTATAAGATCAGTTGGGAAGAATCAGTTAATTGGTTAAAACATTCTTTTAGTTTTGGCCAAATTTTCATTTCATAAATTTAATTTCATAGTGAATTTCAATTTAAACTTTAACACTATCTTACATTGATTTTAATAAAACACAACGTTGCAATGATTATATTTATTTATCTAACAGTTAAATTTTGAGTTAAACTTCCTTTTCTATTTCTTCTTAATTTTAACTTACCACTTCCGGCCAGAACGTAGTTTTAGAATCACGTTGGAATGCAAATTGAGGAAGAGCGGTATTTAACCGCGAAGTTCTACTGTCTTAGTCAGAGAGAAGCAGAGATTCTGGCTAGCCTTTTTAGGCTACTCTCTCTTGAGCTATTATTACGCTCGGCCATACTTTGGCCATCGATAGCTTCGAAGTCTATTAGTGTTAAGGGGCCAACTCCCGTAGAAGTTTGATAGCTTCGGCTATATCTTTTTAGTTAAGATTAGTTAAGTTCTTAGTTCCTAAATTCAAGCCCGAGTGTCGGCTTTATTGTAAAACTCCAAGACGGAGTTTTCTTAAACCTTATTTAAATAATAAATGGTCTACCCTTTTCAAGTTTTGGTTACTGTCTCACGAACTCAAGCGATTATTCGCTTACTAGTTCTTAACATTCTTCACATTCAACTGTAATTTAAAGTACACAGTACAGAATCTTGCATCTTTATTTCGGAAAAGGACGGAAGACTATTTCCCAAGAAATGCATACAGGAAAACGTTTTTGGCATCAAAACGTATAGAATATTTATGTAAGATTAATAAATTATGTACTTTTGTACTAAATAGTTAACTTTAGAAAACTTTTTATTCATATAGATGCCCAAAAGTCTAAACGAAAATAACAAGCAAAGAAGTAAAATATGCTACATCTTATAAAAAATGTAAGCAAGATTCAAAACATGTAAATCTTATGTATATCTGCATATATAAATCAAAATCTCATTTATATGCAAGTTTTATAAAACTGTTTTGCTTGACAGTTGGTTGGTTTGTTAATTTATTAACTCGAGGATTATCTGCTTATTTTTGTTTGAAGTTATTCTTAAATACTTTATGGCCTTTAAGTTTTTCTCCTGAGTGAATACTTGCGTGTTAAATTATATTTTGATCGCTGGTTACTTTATAATTTTAATGATATCGTTACTTTAACTACAGACATCTTCTTCAACTTTTCCACAGCTTCCATGTCCTCATGATCGGACGATGATGTTCCTTTCTACGTCATGCTTTTCTTCCACTTCGCTCTCAACGAAATAGAAGAAAATCTCAGTTTTACTTAGATTTTGAAGTTTCTTTAACGGTAATTTGATTTATTTTAGCATTTGAGGTATTAATGAGGGTTCGCGTTATTTACGTGCTTTGCACTTCGTTAATATCCGAAGCTGAGGCATACCGAAGAGCATTTAACTAAATGGGATACTTAAAGTATTGTTTCTTTCACAAAAATTAATTATTTTTCTTTAAACACTTATTGTATATAGTCATCCTAACAACTGAACAATGAATGGTTTTTTTTTAATTTAATTAAATTTTGTTTCAGATAAATTTATTGGAAAAAGAAAAAAAGAAAGATCTTAAGAGTGATTGGAATATTATTGCTGTTACTTAGCTTGCAAAGAATTTGTCATTTTGCACTTTTTTCCCCTTTCTCGAAGTAAATTTTTGCAATTACTTCGCAAAGTGCAATGTGTCTTCCAAAGAAAAGGGGGAGGGGGAGAATGAAAAAAAATTAAGGGCACAGGGAATTTTTTTTTTATGTAGTATCAAATTTATTCTTCCATCACCTAACTTGAAAAGCTTTTAACTTTAGGTATTCTGTGTCAGCATCTTCCATAAATTGACACATTCAAAGTTACAGTCAAGTTCAAGTCATACGCTACAGCTACTCTTCAACTACAAAATGAAACCCATAACATAGAAAATGACCCACCGTGATAAATATTTAAGATCAGACAACAGATTAAAAATTCAATTGAATACAAAAATATAATATTTCGTAACTTTATCATTAAGAAACTAAAGGAGCATTTTTGCCTTTCAATAAGCAACAAATTTTCAGTAAAGTATGTTTCTTTTTAAAGTACTCGTACTATTGCTATTTTCAAGATTCATTCACACACAGTAACATGAATTATTATAACTTGAAAATGGCATGAACTACGAAGACGTAATATTCTCTTTATTTTTATATTTAAGTTATTTAATATTAATATAATTTTTTCCATCTATAAGAGTTGTTCATTTTACAAAAGAAATAATAATTTCTCTCCGTCACATTCGTATTCTAAGTCAAAAATGTTCCAAAATTTCTTAATTAAATTTGATCACCGAGTCCTTCAACTTTACTCCTTGCATTTGTACTTCTTACACCATGCCAATATTCTTTGGCTGTTAATCCTTTTTTTCTTGTTGCTTCTTTGCTTAAACTCAGAACCATTCTTTACAGTCGTTCTCTTAACATTCCTCCAAAATGCGTTTGTCTTATTACATTCAGAATATTCTAGAAACGAAAACGTAGAAAAGAAGGCTTTCCAGTGGAATTGCGGTTGTAAGACTTTGAGATAACTTACATTTGTCTGTGCAAACCTCGAATGATCCGTTCATAGTAAATTTCATCTAGGATTTAATTTTTCTGGAGGATATGGGGTGAATTACATTAATGTTTTTATGCTAGAAACATTGAGATAAACTTGCAAATATCGGTAAAAGGAAACATTTTCTTTTTCTTAATGTAGAGATTTTTAGAATACTTTCAAATAGTTACTGAATGTTTCAATTGTCCTCAAAATTTATTTGATACTTACATAAATTATAAGAAGCAAATTCACTATCAGGAAACACACGAGCTTTGAAAAGTGACCTATCATCAACAATATATGTTTTTCACTTCCACTTTTCCTTGCTGCTGATAGTACAGTTACAAATAGTTTACCGAGTTTTTCTTTGAGTGTCAGAGCCTGTTGTATCAGTAAGAAGATATAACGTATTTTGAGAATCGCAGTACTTGACAGTTGGTAAGCAGTAGTTTATTTTTGTTGAAGCATTGAAGACACGTATTGGTTCACAAATTTGATCAAGAGAAGTAACCTTCTTTCTCCACTATCCACAAACAGCTCGATGCTTGTTAACTATAAAATTTTATGAAGACAGGACATTCTACCATTCAAGCCAAGACAGAAAAGTCTTTAAATTTCATGCCATTACGAGATTCTTTATAAAATTTTGCAGTAGTATTCTGCTAGCAAGAATTCAAGATCACCTTGCTCTAAATACTGTCTTCGTTTTAGTCTACGCACAGCAAAAGAGCATCTTTGATATTTATGTTTTTTCTTGTTAATTAATAAGATCTCTTCTTAAAAAATCCCAGATTTACACAGTAAAGAACCATTAAATGCCAAGGCCAGTGATTTGGTCTTGTAGTTTCTCTAAGTTTACTCTACGTTTCATGTGAAAATACTAAAATTTAGTCAGTAGCCGAACCATTTCATTCTTGAATACGTCCGCGTTTTGTGTACGTGAAGTTGTGGCATGTTTTCAGTTATTCAAACAAGATGGTTTATCAGACGGCAAATTAACTTTACAGGAATCACATAAAAAGTTACATTATATGTTATATTTACAAAGCTCTCCAATTTACAACATTGAAATTGTTGCCTTAAGGCTTTATATTATATACTGAGAAATAATTTTCTTGGGAGCACGTATCTAGAATAAATATTTAGAAAATAAAGCCAGTAACCATATTTTAACATGTTATTAAAAGACTCACTAAGAATTTTTTTATTATACTTTATATAGATAGCATAGTAATGAAATTGAACACAGTCAAACATAACCAAATACAGAAACAGTCATTAATTACGTTCTTTGAAGAATACAGAAAAACAGATGATAAGAAAGTTACATCTATTGCAAGGATATAGATGATTCAAAGTTGGCAGGTTATAAGAAATTTTCTTCTTCCTTACGTAGTAAATTACTGATGTAATTAGAAGCACGTCCGGCTAGCAATCGGGAAGTTCGAGGTTCGAATCCCAGCAAGGGTAGTGCTCAGTTTTCATGTTTTCTGCTTCGAAATAAATCTGACACGCTAGAAAATTATTTATGATTCGCATTCTGTCTTTGCAGTATTATGTTGCCATTGTTATTCAGTGTACACCTGTATATTGAGAAACTATTTAGAAATAAAGAACAACAAATTTGATTCAAACAGATATTTGTATATTTTGAAAACAGTGAAAGAAATATTAATACGACTTTCATAGTTAAATCGAGTACTTAAAAAAATATATATTCTCTCAGGAGCTACATTTTTATTCATGTAATTCAATCTTAAGACTTTTAAAATACTTAAGCATATTCTTCCACAGCGCATAATTAATAAATCTAATATTAAAAAAGAAATTTTATTGAATTGGAATGTGTTCAAACTTTTAAGATTATGAAATAAAATTCTTTTTAATTCATTTTTACTTTAGTGGTAAAAGTATTTTAAAGCATCCTTTCCATTTCTTGGATTAATTGCTACGTTAAATTGCTTTCTTAAAACTATTGATTGAGATTTGCCTCCGATCCTAGAAGGTCAAACGAATTCATTTCAGATCACAATTTCATTAGGACATTTTTAGTCTTCCTGTCATCAGCACAATGAATACAATATTCGTAAAGTAAACATTATTTCTTATGGTAATCATGTAATGAACGATACAACAGTGGTGCATCTTATGAGGTTTTAAGTAGCGCCGTTCTGAACAAATGCGATTCGGAAATAATGACTAAACCTAAAGGAATGTAGCGTTATTTGGCACATATTTGTTAAATGGGTTTGATGTAGCAGAAATGTAATAAAAAATACTATACTGTTTTATTAGATAGACACGTGCCGGTAAATATACTATGTTTGGGATTTCTAAAGGTTTTTTTTCCATAACTTTGCATTGTATCGCCGCTTTTTAACTACCTACATTCCATATTCATGAACTACAACAGTACTTACACGTTACTTAGACGTTAACTATTACTCACGTAAAATGCATTGTCAGTATATTGCATCAAAATTCTAAAATATCCAATATAGGTCTTATTTATTTGTTTATTTTATGCACCGCAATCTCTTTAGTTAGTCTTAGAACATACGTTTAGGACCCATTTGTCTGACCTATATAAATATTAGTCTAACCTTTTATACTACCGGTCAAACTGCGGTATTGTCTTTTACTTTCAATAACAAACACTGCATAACTATAATAAGGGCAATCAACTAAAGGATTTATTTGAATATCAGCTAGAAGTTACAGAAATAAATCCCCGATATTTCTTTAGTACTAATTTAATTTTCAGTCTGAAGCAAACTCGCCATTATTTTGTTGGTGTAGATGATCAGAAGTGCAGAAAAGATTTAACATAAGAAGCAACGTTTTGATTAAAACTAATTTCACAATGATATTTCTTACTGTGATGAATATATATGCTATTGAATTTTTGTCGCTATTTTGCTCTGAATACTACATCGCAATATCTAATGTATTGTTTCACTCAGAATTTATTAATCTGAACAATATTGAAAATAAGCTGGAAGCGGAAAATTAATTTTATGCAAATGGGGCTTTCGAAAGTTATGGCGAATTCGGAAAATCTAAGAACTGGGACTGCAGTATATTTCACCATCGAGTCGAATTTATGAAGAATGTTGAAAAAATATTGTTTATGTAAAGCCCTAATTCTACGTAATATTAATAGCTAAAACTACAAATGTTGATTTCATGGAAATTACGAAACATATTATACAAATATTATACTCTGAACGAAAAATAAAAGTGCGAAACTTTGAATCTTCAGCAGTGTCGAAAGGATAACATGATTCATTTTCAGGACATTAATAAAAGGCAATTCACTTTGCAAGATGCCTCAAGAGATATCTGGTTCTTTTTATTTTTTATTGCCCACAACCATTCACCATACTTAATGCTTCCAGACCCTGAAGAAAGTGAAAGCATATTGCTTCCGACACACGCGCGCCTCAAGAAACAAGTAAGAAGGTACTTCTGAATCTATTGGAGAGCGCGCCCTAATCTTCGTCCTGCAGGGTTTTTATCGCTGCTCGACGAGGGCAGGAGGAAAATAAGAAAGCAATCTTGTGTCCATTGGAAAGCCTAATCCCTCATATCGCATGCGTATTGGAGCAGAAAATGCATAATCTCGAAGTCCACCCCTTGGGTTTAAAGGATTAGACCGAGAAAATGAATGGTAGTCTCTCGAGGTGCTGCATTGTGCCATCTCCAGGGTTTTTCTTACCTCCTTTTTCTGCCATTGCTTTTCCGCGTGTTAGGCCTACTTTGTTTCACTTGGATTTTCACGCTTTCCGAAAACTGGCTGGAAATACGCTTAGGTTTATTTGAGTGGCATAGCGTCGTTCTATTCAACACGTGTGCGAAAGGGTGAAATTAAGAACTGATATTTCAAAATATTCGTAACTTGAAACTTAGCAAATACTGTATGCATTATCCCAATGTTTCTTAACAGAAGACCACAAAGTGAGCAGCTGTTCGCCTTGACTGTATTTTGGCATGTACTCAGTTTTTAATTCATTCCGCACTATACGATATTTTCTAAATATATACATACACACACACACACACACACACATATATATATATATATATAGGTATAAATATGTATACTTTAAAAGAAAGTATAGAAATAGGAAAAGATAATAGAGACAGAAGGAATAAAAGGAAAAAAACAGAGGAAAGGTAAAGGAGGGGTAATAATAATGTTAAATGAACAAACAATATAAGAAATGAGAAAAAATTACAGTTGCTTTTTCGGGAAAAAAATACTGCTTTGACAGTTGTGAATTTAGATATGCATTCCGTTTGCGACCTTCTGTGCTATACAGTTGTTTCTTAATACTTACATACTGGTATGGTAATACTATGTTTAATATAGAGAAGAAGTAAGAGAAAAAGAACAGAGAAATAACAAAAGGAGAGGAAACATAGTAAAGAAAAAAAAAGAGGGAAAGGAAAAGAAGAGAATAAAGAGGAAAAATAAAACTAACATCTTAGAGACAATATTCAGCTGAAGATAGAAAAAGAGTTAAGAACAAATATTAAAGTATTGAACAAAAATAGACAAAACTAAACAGAAAATAGCATAGTGACAAAATAGAATAAGAAAATAAATATTAGTAATTAAAACATATTATATGACATATATATTTCTTATTTCAACAGAAGGTACATACAGATAAAAGTCCACAGTTTCCAGAAGCGGAATTATATTACAAAGTATTTATTTACAGCGGGGTAATACGGTTGGCAGCAATTGAATTCAGAACTTTTATCTCTATTTTATATCTGCTATGAGCATAAGCTTCAGATAACTTATGAAAGTTGTATCAAAAATATAAACTCAAATCCCAAAATCAAGACAAAATTTTTAAAACCAGGCAAGATTAAAATTTAATATGACTACATTTGCGTTTTAAGCTTAAAAAGGAAACATATAATAATTTTTTACTCATAAGATTGTAATTCAGCGAACAAATTGGTGTTGTTATATAAAGAACTTAATCTAGAGGAAATGCTTACCCGGTTCTAGATTCCTCAACATTAGTTTCAGAACTAAACGCCTATTATAAAAGTGTGCTAAGCGTATAAAGACAGTTTAAATTTCTACTGAGCTTAAGTATATATGATAATTTATGCTATTGAACACAAAATCTTCTGAGCGTGCTGTTATACACAGAGCATGCAAAAAAGACCAACGTGAGTAAATTGTAAAAAGGCAATTTGCTTGCTGTCGAGCACATAACTTGCTTAAGCATAAAATTTGAAAGCGGTCAAGTTTCGCTACTCGTGTTCTGAAAGACACTGTTTAGAAGAAGATTATAAGTAACGAATGATAGGCATCCTCGAAAGGATCACATATATTTAAATATCTTCAAGAAAACTGAATATTTCAAAAGCGTGAATCTGTCACCCCCAAGCACGAAAACAGCTAGTTATCTCATGTTGAGCAAGGTTAACTACAATGCCTGAAAACCTTTTTGCGATTGCTGGAACGAAGATTTATATGTTTATGCAAAAGCCTATGAGGGCTATTTGCTTAAAAGGGAACAGATGCCTTCGTCAAATACTCCACGTCACACATGAGGAGACCACGAAAACGCCTATACAGGCAATCGATTCGCCTAGAATCTATCCCATGTTGAACTACCAGAGGTGATCGAATTTACGTTCGGCCGCTGGTAGGCTGGCTAGTACAAAGAATTCGTTAATATAGTAAGCTTGGGATCTTTCAGCAGCTAATTTAAATTGAATACCCAAATATACTGCTTACAGAATGTAGTATATATATATCATTTTTGTCTTCTAGAAGAGTATTTTTATGCGAGTATCACCTTCATCATCAAAGGAACCGAGATGGCTAGATCTGAGTATTGTACATGAAGGAGAAATGTTTTAATTTATATAGTGATTCTAGACATATTTCTATCTAGATTGAACCTTGGACACGCAAATGTACACACTATTTATAAGATGGCAGTTTACTTCCTTCAAGAGGAACAATAAGAAAGGATTTCAAAGAACTCTATATTTGAGACTAGCCCACGTTAACGAGTTAGGCTCAAATATATTGCTCATGGGTAATGAACATGGTTTCAGGTAGCTCATGATTTTTAAATAAATACGTTTTTGCATAGGTTATTTTCTGAGAGATCTCGAGATCAATTACCTATTGATTACATAATGGTTTCTTCAAGTCAGCAATGCTTCAGATGCTGCGGTTTCCCTCTGACGACTCTGACCGTGAGGATGCGATAATTCCTTATATACTTACACAACGAAAAGATGATTCAAAAGAGGCACGAGAACCAGTCAGTCAAATCCAAATTGTGCCTAATTATCGTCCATGATGTTTTAATCCAGGCACTGCTGGAAAGACTATTAGAAAATTGGAAGCAGAAAACGTGAAAAACTGAATTTGTGAGACTCGAACCACGATTTTCCAGTTGCTAGGTGGACATGCTAGGAACTGTTCACACTACCAGAGTATCGACACGAAAATCAGGTAATTACTTATAATTTATTTTTAATCAGTTTGAGATGATATTAGATCAAATTCGTAAATCTGCATGGTTATTTTATTCATTTAGTCACTAATCATTTTACTGTGTTCGGGTACCCCTAAATGTTTCTGAAATATGCCTAATCCAGGGGCATGAAATAGGTTTTCAGACTGGGAATCTACCCTAATTTCGAGTAAATATTGAATAATAATATTAGTTTCGATACATTCATTTATGTAGTATAAAATACATCACTTATGCTGATGAAACATATAGATCAAAAGTAAAAGAAGAATAAGAACACCCAGTAGATGCATAGGGTTAAAAGGATTAAGCAGAAAGACTGATAGAAGCAAAGGAGAAAAAAAGGCCTAAGAAAATATTAACACAAATTGAAAGAACTATAATTAGTTAGCTGTTCAGCTTTCATTACATTGAGTTTTAAGACATTAACGAAGATTTCAGACATTAAGAAATTAGCTCAAGCTTTTACATATATTAAAAAACATGCCAAAATAACTAATTTAATAAAATATAAATACATTTAAAATATTAATATTATACGATTTTATGAAATGCTGGTATTTTCTGCAGCAATACTTGTAAGGAAGCCTGCGATTATACAATAATGCAAATAATAAAAGTAAAATTTACGTAACGATCCAAGTAGCAGAGACAAAGATTTACGATCTCTGAGGGAAGATTAGGATTATGTTTCATTTATGCAATTATTTTCATAGAATATAAGTCTCTTTGCTTCGTTAGGTTTTCCAAATGTTATGCCATAAAATATTTGATTTTGAGAAAAACTGAATTTCATGTAATATTGTTTCGGACAAATTGCAAGAAAATCTTGGATGTTCAAAAACAAATTTATATTTTTCTCAAACAATGCAATGAATTGTTCTTAATCGTAAAATGCCGTCCCCACTCATCCGTATGTAAAACTTGATAATAACACTCATTACACTATTTTTTTAAATCCCATGATGAGCATTTGCCTGTTCAGCATTAGCCACCCCCAGTAGTGACCATTTTATTAATTTTATTGTGGAGGCACAAAATAGATGGCCATCGTTGCATTCTATGAAGGGGCAGACAGTTTAAACTATGCTTTTTCCAAGATTCGAACGCTTACCCTTCACTATCGCAGTAGGTTTCCCTAACCACTAACTAGGCGGCACTTATCTTACCGTAAATACCTAAAATTAAAATCCCTTTTAAAGTGGCATGTCAACGTTGCTTTTCAATCTTTCAACCCTTTAAATAAACTTCAATTGTAATTTCAAATATAAAGTAGGGACTTTTTTCCTCACATAACTGAAAAATTTACCGGGCCGCGCTGATGATAAATGTCTGGGTAGTTCATTGCACGTTACGTACCACAGCGTAAGAGATACAAAACGAGACAACGTACGAGCGTAACGTACGAGATACAAAACATTAAAAGACTAAGCTAAAGCACTTTTACTTACAAATTTACAGGTAAATTTATTATTGAGTTTGAAATGATTACTTTGCATTACAGCTATTAATTCTGAATTGTTATACATACATACATACACATATATAAAGGCTGGATATATATACATATACAGTAAGACCCCGCTTAACGCTGTTTCGTTTAGCGCTGTTTCGTTTTAGCGCTCTTTTATTTCACCCCGGGGATTCCACGAAATCGCTCGCAGCATACGGGAATTCCCCGAAATATTATGCAACGATAGGTTTCAAATACATATCCAAAAGAGTGTACTTGTATTTCTTGTTTGGTGCGGTATTGTACAGACATATTTTGAAGGGGTAAATGTGGAAGATGTCGAAGAAATAATTCAAGAAGCAGCGGCTAGTCTTTCTAATTGATGAGCTCAAGGAATTAACTGAACAAGAAGAAAACAAAAATGTTGACAGCAGTGATTCAGAAGAAGAGCAAAAAGAACTTTCGATGGCGTTTGTAAAAAGGAGTTTCTCTACCATAACTGAAATAATGGATCAATTCATTGAAAATGATCCGAATTTTGACAGGAGCTCAAAAGTAAGGTGTGGTGTTAGAGATGCTCTATGCGTTTATGAAGAACTTTTAAGAGAACAACGCAAAAAAAAGGCAAACAACATTAGATGCTTTTGTCACAAAAAGGCAGAACACTGAAAACGCGGAAGGCTAACTAAATATGACTGACTGAGAATTTTATTTGTTTTTTTAAGAATATTCGTTTTGTTATTTATATTTTGTTTTTATTTTTGCAAGAAATAATAATGTGGTATTAATTTGGGCTTTAAGAAATAAATGTTTGGTTTTATTTTTTATTAAAAAACATACTTTTTAAATTTAATACCTAACCAATTTCCTAGCCATCTTCCCCTAACCCCAATATTTACATGTAAAGATAACCTCGTTTAGCGCTGTTTCGCATTACGCTCTACTTTGATGGAACGTATCCCCCGCGTTAAGCGGGGTCTTACTGTATATATATATATAAGTATATATATATATCTATATATATATATACTCATTTTGAGCTTTTTCTTTTAGTTTATGAATTCAATCCTTTGTAGTTCCCATTGCTTCAATTATTATATTATGAATTATAATAAAAGAAACAAAAATGTTCTTTGCATATATATATATTCAGAATACTTCAGTTAATGTTTTCGGGTAATTCATCGCCCAGGTTTGAATATAGAGTGTACATATTTAAGACTTCAATCAGAATATATTATAATTGCATTTGCGAGTGGTAATTTCATGGCAATGCATTATCTACTCCACGCCCTAAAATATTCGTCTTTCAAAGATTCATAGCTTCTCTCTCATAATGCAGTATCATCTAAGACAAAATCTGATATTATCTACAGCTTCGCTAGCCAGTGACAATGAATACTATATGATAGGCATTTAAGGCATGCAAATGGCCATCAGATACGAAGACGCTCAGACACGTAGCCGAAAATTGCTTAATTTAAATGGAATCCAAGTGTTTAAGCTTTGGATGAATGAAATAATAGCAAATATTTCCCTTAGATAGCTCACGTAAACCGCAAGTCATAACTTATTGTGAATGAATGATTCGCACTAAAAAAAATATCGCACTGAGAATATTTTAAAAACAAGTATCATACACTTTTAAAAAACTGTTTTACTATTTATTTAATAGAATATTTAGTATCTGCTTTATCACAAATTATCTATATTACAACAAAGTTTGAGAATAATATCCAAAGTAAACTACATACAAGAAGCCAGTAAGATAAGGCATTAAATAATTAGTCACCTGATTTTGATTCTTCAGCAGAAATATCAAGAAAATCCGATCACTGATAGTGAATATAAATTCTCGGAAGAGTGGTCTCGAATTCATTTACATTTTTAATAGCAAAGCATGTAAAGTTACCCAAGACAAGAAATGTCATCATAGAAGTACACTGCCTTATATTCAAAGAGCCTGGCTTTATACATCCAGTCTCAGCAAAAATCTAGTTGGGGTACGGAAGAAAAAAATATGGAAAACGGAAAGGTGATCCTCAGCTGCTATTGTAAGTGGCCAGGAAAATGCGACATAGTTTCCATACAACGACAGCCTCTCTGCCGGCATACGATAGATACAGCAGCTTAAAAATTAATTTCTATTCCATGATAGTGTCAATTCCATACCTGTGTCAAACCTACGCAGCCTTCATCCTATGCAGGTACTCTAAAATTAACAATATAATCAAATTATTCCATTCTTGAATTTGCGTAATTACCGATTGTAAGCCTTGCCTACTCCAGATCAGTGTCGATGCCGCTATCAATCCTATACCATACCGATTTATATCAGAAACGATTATTAAGAAAGTCAATTCCACGACAATCTCACGCGATCCATTGTCGATAATAAGTTAGTATCGGTCATAATCAACGTCGATTTAATGCTTGAGACGAGTCGTTAATTATTGTTAGTTGATCTCCTGATTACCGCTACAATCAAAACTTCGTTATTATTGTGTCGATCATGATTAACTACAGGAGGATGTATCTGGTGTCTCTTCTTCGCCGTGTTCTATTCTGTGTGGCTTTTAAGCAGTGTCAATCTAATGTAGTGTCTACTATACGAATGGAATGAATGGATTGTATGAATGAATGTAATGTATAGTTGGCGAAGGTCGCTATACATTCCATTTCAATAACAGGAAGAGTGTGTGGAGGGAACTTTCGGTTAAACTGTATCAGTTAGACCATATTTTAGACGTTAAACCAGTCGGATGTTTTCATTAATAAGAATAAGTACAGAAAACTGCCACCTTGTGTAGCACTGTTAGAATACCTGTCAGACGAGAACAAATTATTCCGAGATCGAGACCAAAGCAAAATAAATGCTCGAATGCAGCCTCTCTTCAAATAAGGGCTACGACACAGGTCTTTTCGCATTATGAAGCACAACGTTTTGCTCTCGTTCAACTATATTTCTGATTTGTGGCTTATAGATAGAATGATGATGTGCATTTGCAGTTGAAATGCGGAAAATTCACTTTTTATACACATCGGAAATGAATTTTCACACATCAAAATAAATACGAACCTTAACATGAGTTAAATGTAATAAATGAGAATAGTAACATAAATAACAGATTAGAAATTGTAAGAATGGATTTCATCTATAACAGAACTTTGGTTGCTACTAACTCTGTAAAGACATTAGGCGTTTTTTGAAACATGAGAGATGAAAGATGAGCAATGCCCTCGCCGGGACTCGAATCACAGATCTATCGAAAATACTCGTCGAGCTTGCTGACCACCCACAAAGGCATGCTAAGAATGCGGGAGAAATACCTTAAAAATCACTAAAGAAATAATAACAATTTATTTATTAAATTTTTCGGAATGAATTTGCATAAAATGTAGAATGTGAATATCAAAATAAAAATTCAGTTGTTATCAAGCAACGAAATATGTTACAGTAGATAATAGATAACAAGAAGATATAATAGACAAAAGCATATATTATCACTTCCGAGGTACATATTCATAAACAAAATAGTTTCATTCAAAGGCTTAATATTCTTTCATGAGACGAAAATACTAAAGTAGGAAGAAATGTTTAGTAATAAAGAAAGAAGAAAGAATTATTAATAATAAAGAAAACAACAGTTAGAAATATATTTCAGCTTATTACATTAGTTTGGAGAAGCTTCTGCTTCTAGTTATGTGATTTTTGTCTTGAGCAAGACTGAAAACTTTCAGTAGCAGGGGGATTACTTTTGGGGGGAAGATACGGGGACGAGAAGATGACCGTTTGTTGCTTTTATAAGAAACACGGAAATATTACAGTTACGACATAGTTCCCATAAGAGAATAGCAAGCAGACTAGAAAATAAACATTTCTTTTCTCAATTCCATATAATTTCAAAAGGTAAATAATCTTCATACTACAAACGCAGTTACTTTTTCAAGAAGCATGACTATAAAATTACTACATAATGTTTTGTTATATTTTCTAAGCTATACTTTGCGACAGGTGAGTATCCAAAATTATGCAGACAAATTCTCTAAGGAAATTAAGCCTCCGAATCAGGAATTTTCTTCTCAGTTTCTTTCAACTGCTTTGCAAAATAGTAAGTTTGTTTCCAACTGTGTCATTGCTTAATATTTTGTTTTAAATTTTTCCTGCTATTCACTTAGTGAATATTATACAGGATTACGAAAAGCCTTTGATAAACAAAACAGTTTTCTGAAACATAACAAAGTGAGCTGATATGTGTAAAAGCTAACAAAACGTTCTTTTCAACGTATGAGAAGAATAGCTTATATTGCTCTCAGTTGTTGAGATGTTACCCAACATTTTTTATTTTCTTTCTTACACTTTCTTACAAAAGCATTTTTAACAAAACTATAATAGATAATACATCAGATTTCCTTCTCTAGTTACGTAACTGTTACCATTCTTATTAATGTAAAGTTGAAAAGTAACTAAAAACGCAGGAACTACTAATAAAGACTATCCATCTTCATTTTATAAGTAGTGTAAAAATAAATGAAATATTAATTGTGATAAAGTAACACTGTTTTGACCGTTTACAATAGTGTGCAAGGTACATTCTCCCTCCTTTCCGCATGCCTTCGCTGGAAGCACGCTCGAAACGTGTTTGGGAGGCCTGGAGTTTCGATTCCAGCGAGGGCACTGCGCATTTCTTCAGTATCCTCACTTCGTAAAAGTCTGGAAAACTACAAGTGGTCTCAAACTCAGATTGCATACTAGCTAAATTTACAATCTGAAAGCAGTTGATGGCCAGAATACTATCTTAATAAAAATTAAAAGCTTCTTTGTCACAAAACAATTTTAGCTAAATTTTAAATTTTACTTATTGACTATTTCAATTTTTTAAAAGGAAAGATTTCAAATTTGTATTTATTTTATAACTGATGTCCAAACGCCCAAATGTCCTGCAATAAATTTCCATCAGTTATACTTTGTAATTCAAGTATGCTTACAGATAAATATTAAATTCTAATATGTTGAATTAACAACTAAATAATTTGCTTTTAACCAGAAAGCCGGAAATCTCAGAAAGTTGAAGCGCCACTAGCAGACAAACTGAATTTATTGACTGTACTAAACGTGAGATACTTTCTTACCTTAACTTTGTCACGTGGCCTGGCATACAAGCATACACTGTCGCCGAGATCAGATCTAATAACTGTTAATGACGTTAAATGCCATACCGATGGGTCCAGGCTTCAATCGCGGGTAGGGCCCACCAGCGGCTGAGCGGTAAAGTCGCTGAACACTGGTAGTTCGGTCCGAGGTTCGAATGCCGCGAACGGGCTGGCTGCATGGGCGTTTTTGTGGTTTTCCCAATGTGTAACGTGTATACGAGCCAGTTTCCCTTAGAACGTCCTCCACGAAGGCATCCCTCACCTTAGGCAGATAACCCTCGAGGCTTTGCCATAATCACACACACACACAACATCCCGGGTAAAGATGTGGATATCTTCGTGTAAGTAGTGTTTGTGCGATAGACGCATTCCAAATACTGGCCAGCCGAATGTACTCTCGAGTAGTCTGGAGTAGATAAAGAAGGATAGGAGACTTTCGGATCGTCCGACAGAAATGCATAATTGGTGTGATTGGAACTCTACCTGTACAACCAATGGTAAAGTTCTGATATCCTTCCAACTTATACCAGCATCAATACAATACGGTGTAGCGACAAAAAACCACGAAATAGTTTTAAAGGCTTTTGAGTGAATTTAAAGTCCCCTAAAATTTTGTATAGTGTTTGATATATCATTCATGAGTTTTTACAAAGTTTTCCACTTTATTTTCATTCCCCGCAAGAATTTTAAATTTCATAAATTTGTAATGGCACCTTTATAAATTATTTTTATAAGGTATTTTCTTCCTCCTTCCAACATGCCTTCGTTGTGTAACGGCAGCGCACGTATATGAAAGACCCATGTTAGAGTCGCGGAGAGGGTATTGATCATTTTTCATTGCTCTGCATCCAAAAGAAAAAAAATCTGATAATAATACTACAGTGGCGCCCGAACTAAAAGGTGGAGGATGATAATTCGTCACCGCCAGGATTTGGCGATTGGTTTTTTGTACTCCCCAGTCGCCATTTAAAAGGGGGAAATATATAAGATATTTCTCCCTTCTTCAAGCATGCCTTCGTGGTGTAAAGGTTGCGTAGCGTATACGCAACCTTTACACCACGAAGTATTGTGGATTTCTTCAGTTTCCTGGTACCAAAATAACCTCATGACTGTACATTGAAACCATTAAATTTTCGAAAACTGTCGGATGAAACTGAACTATCCTTCAAAAGTTCCGTATGGATTAATCTATCACTGGTGAAATTTAAATTGTATTTTTTACTTCACCTTTATTTAATACAAGAGTCCTGAAATTTTGTGCAAGTACTGTAAAATTGAGAATTTTAAATAAATCTAACTTTTTTGACATTGACTTCTAAGGCATTGTCATCTAAAAAACTTTAACACATCACTGGTTCAGTGAACCACTCAGAACTCACCAGAGGAGGTGATTGCATAACCTATGCTCATCCCAATAACCCAAGCTTTGGGCACTGAGTCTTTATATCGCAGCCATAAATAAATTTTGCCATAAATAACCTAGTTTCGAAAGTGGGCATGATCGATAAGTCCGTACTTTTGCTTTGATTACTCAAACTGGAGCTATAGGCCCATGTACTTGTCCAAAAATCTCCGTGACAATTTTAACACACCTCTTAAACGCCTGATTAATGCACGGGATGTAGAAAGTGCATGCAAGAAATTAGGAGCCTTCCTTTATATATTGCTTCAAATCTTCGTTATATGGAATGTAAGAGCTTCAGAATGTTGACAGTCGATGAAATCAGAGTAATGTTGCGCATTGACTATGACTGTTGATCTTGAATTTGTTTACTGGCAAGGATATTTCTTTTGACCGTGATCTCTCAGAAAAAAAAGTAGCACACCTAATTCTCGAATGTGCTTCTGTTCGTCTGCAGGCTCAGCTAACAACTGATTCCCCGGCTAAGTAGCGTATCCATGTCGCTGAATGGAACCACCCATGATGACCTTCAGGTTATTATTAAGGTACTGAGAGAACAAAATAGCATACCAATATAAGAGTTAAAATGGATTCATCCTCAATAATTGGATTGCATTTAATGTAAAACTGCCTTAGAACATATACTTTCGTGATAAAGCAAGACATTACGATCGAGGTGGCAGACGGATCAGTGCTGCTTACGTTACCACGACTCTCTTGGCAATAGTAAGTCTTCTTACATTAGAAAGTTTCCCAGGACCTAACGTCGCGAAATATATTCGGCGTTTACCTGAAAAACAACTTGGCTTACACCCCATAGATATGTTTTACTTGTTCTGAGATTTACATTGTCATTTTCTCCCGTGCCTGGCAAATTTTCCCAACTGGTTGAACTGAACGACTGGGGGCGCTCATCATGGACCAAGCTCTTGCCTCTAAGTCCGTGAAATGCAGGACGACCCACTGTCGATCTGTCTACATGGTTTATCATATATCTTAGAGATAGCTGGTTAGAATACTGGGTAGTTAGAATTCTTCCGCACTTCAAAATCACCACAGAGTGGTTCCACTGCAAACTCTTTCCCTAGCAAACAAATGACACGTCTTGAATTTTCTGTATTCACTTTGTATTTATTTCTGTATCACTTTGAATTTTCTGTATTGTTCGGGTGTATTCAACCGTTATAAGTTGGTATATATCAAGTTTTCATCATTCCGAAAAGTCAACTTAACTTCTTTGTTACTAAACGTTAATGAGTTTGTAAGATTCTGTGCTGTGTACTTTTAAGTTACAGTTGATGTTGAAGACTTTTAAGAACTGATCAGCTAATAATCGCTTGAGTTAGTGAGGTAGAGAAGAACACGTAAGAAGGTTGAAATTACCCTTTATTATTCTAAAACAGGTTAACAAAACTCCGTCTTGGATTTTTGTTAAACCCGCCACTCGGGCTTAGGATATTAAGAACTAAACTAATCTTAACTAAAAAGGCATAGCCGAAGAGCTCAAGATTCTAACAGAGTTGGCCCCATAGCTCTAAATAACGGCGAAACTGTCAAAGGTCTAAAGTACAGCCGAGCGGGATAATAGCTTAAGAGAGAAAAGCCTAAGAAGGCGAACGCGCGCTAGTCAGAATCACTAGTTCTCTCTCTCACAAAGTCAGTAGAACTTCACGGTTAAAGACTTTTACTTACTCATCTGCATACAAATGCTATTCTAAAACTACGTTCTGGCCGAAAGTTGTAAGTTGAAATTTAGGAAGACAGGAAAGGAACTTTAACTCAAAATTTAACTGTTAGATGAATTAACATAATCATTACAAGTTAATGAAGAAATATATCCAAGGTATACATAGCATGATTCTAGAATCATCGATATGTATTCTTCCCCTTTCGATCTGAAATAGAAACTGCTATTTTTCGTCTTGACCAATGTGTTGTACGTTCTCTCGTGAAAATACCGACCTTGAAGTTTGATTTCTTCTTTGGCTACATGTTTCTGCAGATTTTGACACAGATGCTTCACTCCTTTCGAAACTTACATCTGTCTATGCTTATATCGGTGAATCTACGTATTTCTTACCATCACCTTCCACTACTTTCTCAATACTCTTACTTTGCAAATCGCATAACAATTTGACACAAGAACTGCAGCAGGCTCGTCAGAAAAGGCATATCTGTCGCTTGCTCACGCAAACGCTGAAAGCTTGATTTTTGTTTGGGGTGCGACTTAAATTGACAGCAGAACGTCAGATATATCTAGTTCTTTTTTTCTAGAATAGGACTGAGGATTTTTCAAAATACTCTTCTTCAATGAAACGCATCTATCCTTTTTCAAATTCGGAAATTCCATCTTTACCCAAAGCTAGATCTTTCTTGTTTCTTTTCCTTTTTATTTATTTAACGTCTGAGTAATTCCCAGATTAATGGAACCAATAACCATTCATCTTATAGTTTTCTGAACAGTTAGGAAAGCCTGTTCTCTCGCAGTAACTTTCCGTGCTTTCTCACAACTTCAGTTTTTATAATCAATGCATTTGCAAGAAACAACGTCAATTTTCTTTAATGCCTGTTTCTTTTCTGCTGCCGTTGAAAGATTCTGTTTCTCCTCATGCTCTCTCTTTATCAAGGTATTTTTTCCTGCACGACATAGAACTGCAGCTGAAGCCTTACCTCAAATATCCCTGAGTTTGGCAGCAACATGTTCATAAACTTTTGTACTGTCCAAAATTATCCTTCTGTTGCTGAATCCAGTTGAAACAAGTGTAACACATCTTCTCATGGGGATGATACATTGCAACTAAGGTCTCTTGGACCACCAGCACTGGACATTCCTTTATCTCTAACTGAATGACATGTTTTGCTGACTCTTTTGACTTGCGTTGCGCAAAAGGTCAGGCAATGAACTGAGCTATTGGGCGATGCCACTGAGGCTGAACCATCACCACCCACAACAGGAAACAACCAGGATGATGCAATTTCTACACGCTCTGATGAAAATTATCGGTGGATTGCCTGCTCTGTTGCTACAAACCGGCTTCAACTTTCAAGTCGTATATATTTTATGATGTATGAATTAAAATATTATGGTTAATGTTTAAAAAAATAGTAATTTATTTGAATATATGGAGAAATACATTACAGATTTGTTAATTTAAAATGGGATTGTTTAGCGTACTTCACTTAATGCTATGCCACCTTACTACCGCACGTCTACAGTGTTACTGAGAAAGAGCACATATTGAAATACTTTACTATAACATGGAAATGTAATGTAAAAATTGCAAATTTCAAGGCTCTTATGGCGAATGAAGATGAAGTAAAAAAAAAACTGAAGAAAAATCACAAGTGATGTATTAGTCAATAAATAACTATTGAGGGGTAATGCGTTTCAGTTAGACTATTTTTATTTTTTTCCACTTCACTCTACTTTCCCTTTCAAATTTTTTGTCAGATAAAATTATGAAAGCGAACTTCTAATTATAATTGACGACAACCTCTCTTATTCTTCATTCTAATTTGAGTATTTTCCTTTTCTGTCCTTAAGAAATTATCATTAATAAAATATCAAATTAAACTGCGTCAACGATCTTACATATTGCTGCAATGCAGATATATTTTAGCGAACCGGTGAATAATATTTCAGTTGTGAACCCAAACCGTTTAAGACTCGCCCACGTTTCTTCTGAACACGTCGCACTCCTTGCTTGCTTCAAACTAACACGTCACGCAAAACCATTTTGTCTTAAGATGTAAACTTCAAAAAATGTCGGGTGCATATTGCAGGATAAAAATACATTTAACGATTGTTAGTTCGTTAAATACGTTGTTCCATTTTGACAAATGATTCAGGTAAAGTAGACTTTCAGCTTGCGGCTACTTTGGTCAAATTGTAGCTTTTAGTAAAAGCATATGCAGCTTAATTCTTTGTTTACAATTGATATAATAAAAGCATTTTACGTAAACAATTTTTTTAGCTGACTTGATAAGAATGCTAGTAATAAGGTAATAAATTTTTACAATATACCTTTAATTATGATATTCGAAGTGTAATTAGGAAATTCGAAAATGATTTAGTAGAGTAAAAGATGAGTTTTTCATTAAACCTTCTTCATAAAATGAGTGTTTAAGTGTTTAATGCTTTTATCTTTTTAATAAGAAAGTGATACACGAATATTACTTATCAAATCTGTAAGTATACTTCATTTTTTTCAGTTTTTAAACAAAAACCATGATCCTATGGGAATTCATTCAAGCGATACTTTGTAGTGTGATGTATTTTGAAACATCCTGTATAATGTTTTCAAAAAAATGCTTTTTTGGGTTCCAGTTTGTAGCATTTGACTACTTAATAAAGAAATAATTACACAACAATTTTATATGGCGGATGGAGCTTTCTTGTAGATGAAAGAAAGCTCTTTCAACAATTTATGTCAATAAAGTCAGATTTAGGAACGAATCAGTTCAATATGCTAATGCAACATATACACGACAAAGCTTACCATTCTTTCCTATAAATATTTATATGCAGGATATTAACATTTTCTGAACACAAAATGAAAATTTTTAATAAATGTAAAAACATTATTCTGTGTAAACGATTGAAATAAAAGCAAAATTTCAGTAATTTCCAATCCCCAGTGTTTCTTATTAATTGACTTTCAGCAACTCCATTAACTAGAGCAGTGGTCTTCAAACTAGAGATTGTGACTCAACTTGAGGTCGCGAAAGTTTTTTGGGGTAGCAAGGATGCTGAAAATCTACATAACAGTCCGAACATGTTATAAAATACATATCCTTGAGAATCTGTGGTTGCAATCTGGCCATAGTACCTAAACTAGAGCCGCGTAAGAAAACGTTTTGGAACCACTGATGTAGGGAATAATTCATGTTGCAATTTAAAATTTTGTATCAGATTAATACTTAAACATTATTTGAAACTAAAAAAATAATCCAGCGTAGATTTTGAATAAAATTCTAGCCTTTCAAAGGGAAATTAGATACATTTCTTGCTGAGATAACGAAAAAATATTTTAAAACAATGCTTAGCCATTTGAAAACATAAGTTTTAATAAAATGTGAAAAGTAAAAAGCTAAAATATTAGTATTCTGGAATGAATTTATTAAATTGCTGGAACTACCTGAGGAAAGGAAATAGTGCCTTCTTGGAGGACTTTCTAATTACCACCGGCTTGTGTTCAAATCAGAAAAACTTCTCTGCAGCCAGCTTGTTCGCTGAGATTTGCAGTCAGGTTGAGTTAACAACGTTTAGTGATTTAGCAGCGTTTTGTTAATTATTAAAATTGTGAAACCCTCAGAAAAAAAAATTAATTCGAAATAATGCCATTAAATAAAGAAATTAAGTTTTTGTGAATGCGGAAACTTCGAGGCAATTCAATTTGCCATTTGAAGAAGCTCTATGTATAATTGTTAAATATGATGTTACCTAAACAAATCTAAAAGAAAGTCCATAGAAATAATATTGCTTTTATTTGTGTAAAACCTTTAAGATATTTTTAAATAAATAATTGAATTTAGCTTCTTTTCCTATTACAAAGAATCTTAAAATATAGTATAAAATTCTACGAGAGCGTTCCCATAACTGTGGGTGGGGAGAGTGCTGTAAAAATATATAACTCCTTATATGAGCCTCGTAGTGAAAATATTCCAAGTCCTTAAGTTTACTTGAAACATTCTTTGCATTTTCACCAAGGAATTAGCTACAAGTTTAATTACTAATAATGCCTTAGCATGAACGGAACATTAGTTGATAAAGTAAGCACCTTTTGTCATGTATGTCTCTTATTCTTCAAATTTTCAATAATTTTTTTTTTTCAAAAGCCCGGCGTTTCCTTTGGAAAAAGACGTTGGAAAAGGAATTTACGTCAGTAGAGCATTTTGCTTGCACAAGTATACAACGTTTTGTTTTTATTTAATTCATTACATTATGTTATTTATTATAGCAAAAATTACAAAATAATAACATCATTTTCCATTCATAACATGCTTTTGATACCAAACGGATACAATTTTTTCCCTTTAGAATATTGAAATGCCAATTGTAGTTAAATGCAATATTTTAAGCAAGTGCATTGTTAATAAAATAATCATTGAGCAATTAGAAATTCTCAATGATTCATTTTATTAACGCATTTTCTGTTTTTTCTCTGTTTTACTGTTGTTGACATTTATTATGTTCCTCCTATATAATGTAAAGTTTTCATCCAAATTATATTATTTATCTTGTAAGATTATATGCTAAATAATCAGTTATTTTATCGGTTATATTTTTACTGTCACTTTTCTCCGTTTTCCTTCTAGAATGCAAATTTTAGCTCGCGTGTATACAAGTGAGGATTTGAGACTGCTTTTAGTCAGAGGGTGATCCGCCTGCTTAAGGCCTCGTTTCTAGTTGATATTCTACCATAGCATTCCTGCCTATGGCGTTACTTTATTCTCCAGATTGTGCTGTCATGCTGGTGTAGTTTAGTCAGCTTGTGCGTTTGAAATATCTCTGCGTAGCGTTTCGCTAAATAAGACTTAGGTTTAGTTTTAAATTAAAATTCCACTTTTGAGTTCATGCCATAAAAGCTGGCTGGTTTACAAATACCGGAAGAGTCTTCTGTTCAGCTTATTTGAGTTCTTAATTAAAAAGTTCTTTTATACCTTAGTATGTTTCTGGTTACTTATCTAGACATTGCGGTAAGTAGCTTAGGTCTATTTCAGTGTTTTGGCTTAGTGTATGTTACTAAAGCGAGTACGACTCTACAATCTTTTTAATATTTTACTTATATTCTGTTACACTTTTTTGTCCATAAAACTTTCATCAGATAGATTTCCAATGAGTGTTTCAGACTGCAATTACTCAAAAAGTTCTAACAAAACATATCATGCATCATCTTATCGAAAACTGGCCTTACATTTTATTTGTGAGCAAAAGGCATCTTATATATTACGCTAATAACAGAGATACAGAATACACCAATTTGCATACACTTTTTTTTTACTTCACATGAAGAAAAAATAATGTTAGAACGAAAGCATAATTTTTTGGACTTCTAAGTGCTTTTAACATATTTTTAAATACCTTTGATTTATAGAACAATAACCTGCGTTCTAAAATAGATTTAAAGAGAAATATTACTTGATAGCAATGCTCCACCTGACATTAGTCTGATGAAAATCACAAGCGTAATCGAAAGACCTAACAAAGATGAGGGATTCTTATATGGTTTGAGAAATTTCATTGTAATGTAATGTAATGAAATGTAATGTTTTTGATTCATCATCTAAACTCCAGAATCATTTATTAGTTGTTACAAGTCTTTCAGAATACTATTCAAGTAACAAAGCAAATGGTGTGGGAATTTTAAAAGAAATTCCGTAACAAAATTTTAAGTCATTAGTTTACTTTAAAGCAGGAGATGTGAAAATGAGCAGTGCCTTCGCCGAGACTCGAACCTGAAGCTCTCGAATACGGGCAGAGCGTGCTACCGTTACACCATGAATACATGTGGAAAAGAGGGACAAAATAACTTATATACGTAAAGGGAGACTGGGAATGAGGGGATCCAATTGCCAAATGGTGGTGATGAATTATCGTTTTCCACCTTATAGTTCGAACGTCACTGTAGAGACATTAGGTTTTGGATGCTTGAAACGTGAAAAATGAGAAATGCTCTCGCCGGGTCTCGAACCTGGATCTCTCGAATGCGCATCGAGTGTGCTACCGTTATATCACGAAGGCATGCTGGAAGGAGAGACAAAATACCTTATAAAATTACTAATTAATAAATTCATGAACTGACAAAACCATACAAATTTTATAAACTTAAAACGCTCGCGATAAATAATGAACTCGCAATAAACGCTCGCGTTTCTCGAAATAAAAACGGACTTGCTGCGGTAAAAATGACATTTGAAATGTACGAAACTTAATAATAAATATCAACCGGTTCTATAATCATGCACTTAAATATGTTCTTCATTTAATATTTCAGATCCAAGAACTTATTTAAACTACAGGCAAGCAATATTCATCGCTTCCAACTTGTGCCCTCTGTTGCAGCATCGATTTACCATCAGTGTTATCATCTAGATCCTAAACACGAACAAATGTCACTCACCGGTGCCCCCTAAAAGTCGTGCCCACTGATGTCAAGAACGGAAAAGATTTCATTAGTGTCACTAACGCCTAGATTTTCGAGGAAGCCCTAAGATTCTGAACGTCACTTTGACATCCTCCTCATCCAGCATCACTGTTATCTTCTTTATTTTACTTCTTCCCTTTTCAAGCACGTTTCCTTGTCTCGCAAAAATGGCGTCATATCCGGGGATTTCTTTCTTTGCTACAGAAATCTATTTTACTGCTCCTCCTGCATAAGATACCAATTTAACAAAGAAAGGAGATGGGGATGTGACAGGGATTAATGGTAGCGGAATCAAATTAATGGTTTGGATTAAATGCAATGCTAAACCGTGAGGTTTGTGTGTGTAATGAAATATTGGAGTTTGTGATTCAGTTTGTTTTTAATGCTAGGCTGTCAAAGTACAATAAATTTATACATCACATGAAATATGAGCTGTTTGTAGAATTGAGAGGGGAAGAGCGGAGAAAGAATCGTTTTCTCTTTGTTTAAATCGCGCTTGTCATATTGCCTATTTAGAAGAAGGAAAAAAATGCAGTTCCAATATTTTAAAAAGTATTTTGCATATTTCTGGAAATACGTGTGCTAAATTTTAATACGTCTTAAATTCCATCGCGGAAATTTCAATTTGTAATATTTTATTTAATTCAGTATAAATAATGAGAAAAGTTGCAAACTAACTTTGGAATTATTTTAGTTATTTTTGTAAGCAATTTATTTAGCAGGTAACAAAACGGTCTGAGGTTTCATCTATCATTAATTCTTTATACGTTAATATTTTATATTTAAAGCATTCCAAAAGTGTATTTAAGTAATTCTGAGTAAAATGCTTTGTTCTAGAATAGCTTAGGTTGCCTGAATGTGGCACAGCACACAACGGTTATCTGCCTAAGTATATGAATGCCTTCGTGTAGGATGGTCTAAGGGAAATTGGTTCATATTCAGGTTACACGTGGGGAAAACCTACCATTTAGCCAGCCCGTTTTGCTTGGGCTGGAACTCAGGGTGAACTACAAGTATCCAGCTACCCTTAACAGCTTGTTATAAATTCATTTTCTAAAGACATTATAATAATCTTTAAACTGCAAGAGGATTATGTTTCATATTTAGTATTTAGCCATTTGCATTTCGTGAACGTATAAAAACGTTTCCTTTGCTTTTTGTGACGTAAATGTTTAGAAACCCCAACTGTCAAACCAAAAATGCATAATTCGAATTCCGATGAGGACAAAATGGTCTCTCACGTTTTTCAGCTAGGAGAAACCTAATGTAGCTTTATAGATGCACACAACCTAAAATGTAGTGCATGATTATTTGGGCCCATTTGATCTGGTCGAATAGGTCTCTTGCCACTTCTCGATGGGGTATAATGTAAGGAATTATTTTTTGCATTTAATTTGTGTTAATGTAAGAATTAATACGTCCAGCTAGGAAATAGATGGTCCGTGATTTGTTTCTCAGCAAGAGCACAGAAATATTTGGGATAATTTATTTTAGATTTCACAGAACAGTCTTCATTTGTTGACCTTATATGTCTTGGGGATAATGCATGATTTTTATGTGCTATGCATCTAAAACTTAAGTTTAATTGCAAACTTTTCTTCAGAAGGGAAAAAAAGTGCCCATGTTGCTAGCAATAGTTGTAATCATGCTAATAGCAGTGCCCATGTTTCTAACAGCACTCTGAGTTCAGAAAAATGCGAGAACCATGATTCACTTCATTAATAGCAGACAATCCAATTCCATTACCCGATGCAAAACTACGGAAATAATTTACTACACTGAACAACGGAAATTAATCATTTTAGACGTTAGACTTCTTTTCGATACTCAGCGCTTAACATAGGGTTTTTTTAGCGAACTTCCCTAACTACAATATTGAAATAATTTTAATATTGGAACAATTTTACCGCTTTATTTTTAAAATGTTAATGTTTGGGTTTCCTCATTATGATCAATAACTCAAGGCAATAAAGCTTAGAGATCCAGTTTTTTAAACCTTGTAGGCTAAGAAAAATAAATAATTATAACCAAAAAAAATAAATTTATAAATTATGAAGAAAAGAGAGGAAATTACTTTATTTTATTATTCATAATCAATCAAGGATAAAAGCGATCTAGTTAAGGAAACAAAATAAAGAGAAACGGCCACTTTTTTTCTGGCAAGATTGATTGCCTTATCATAAAGTATTTATGAATGTAATCATTCAAAGCTATGGGAATAAACCCAAAGCTCCGATAACGCTCAGTCCTATACTTCTGGTAATTTTGTTCCTGATCCTCTGCCTTTTTCTTCCTAAATATGTGACGTGAGAGATTAGGGTTACTATATTACAGAGAAATATTTTTTGATGGCTGTGAGGAAGACAAAACTATGTTCAGAAATCCCAAATGACAAGAAGGTGAACTAGAAATTAGCAGCATTATCTTACGATTACGTTTCTGTTCGAAGAGAAGATGATAATTGCATACAGGAAAATGCTTGATTTAGTACCGTACAATTCGCTTAAAATAAGCTGCAGATAAGAAAAAAGTTGCATTTTCCTAACAAGCCTAATGACTAAATCTGCATTGGCTTTCGCAGTGCTAACTTACAAATTCATTATGGGAATTTGGTGCCTTCTAACTACTAAGGGAAAGATAATATTATGCTAACATTATTCATGCACCAATGCCTATTTTGTAAGTAATATCGCAAACTAAATGTATGTATTAGGCATAACATTAATTATTTCACAAAGATTCGACTAATCATGTCTTCGCTGCATATTTACATCAGTATTATTAAGACTTTCTTAATGCTTCTCCATTTAACTTTGTTATATTACACAATTTTTCTAGAACTTTAAAAATAAATTTACGATGATTTTTTAATATGTGTTTGTATTTGAATACCGAATTTGTACTTATCTATCACTATCTAACTGATTCATAATTCATATTATAAACAATTTTAATTGTTCAATAAATAGTAACTGAAATTGTTACAATTGCCGATTATGAGTAGCTGTAAACAAACAACTGGAAAAAACGAGTACTGTCAAGAGATTATGTTTCCTTTTTAAAACCGACAGTAACTTTTGCTCCACATTTTATGTTAGCATACTCAGAGCACCTAAGTATATAGCGAAAGATATAATTAATGCACATCTTCTAAGTAATAAGTAGGAGCCTCTTTTCAGGATAGAAACATAAGTAAACAAATATGTTCTCGCCCGAATTTGGTCCAGTAGTTAGTTGGATATGTTAACCACTTACATCACAAGGGCTCACACGGAGGAATGGGATAATTCCGTGCATTTTCTTTCACTAAAAGGACTCGATCAAATCCAGGCACTGAAGAGTTATAATCTGTCGCATTTCAATTTATGTGCCCATGTAGAGACATTTTATATTTTTCGAAGCTGGTGTTTTGTATTAGCTGAGAAATGCTTGGCGCCAGAGCGAAATCTTGGCTAATGGCGCATGCGCCGCCGGAATTGGCGTTGAAATGTATTCTGTGAGAAACTTGATTTTTGTGGTACATTGGAAGTTGCGATTCATATGTTACGCTTTAAGGTGAAACCTAGCGCCAGAGAGTCGGTATGGAAAATAAATGTATTGAAACTGTAAATTGTGTGTGGTGTTATTTTATTATGATATATGGCTATCGACGGGAAATAGAATAAGTCAATCCAGCTGGGAAACGCGATAAATCAATTTTGTACTTCCTAAGGTTCAAACCGCTGATCATCCATTTGCTAGATGGATGTGCTAATTGAAATAGTAATATATTAAGATGACTTCTTTAAATTCTACTCCATTTACGCTTAGTTTCTATTAATCATATTCTGAATGTTAACTGTGACGTTACTATGATTTGTATTTCTTTAAAATAGAAGAAAAAAGAAAGTTGTGTTGAAAACTGCATTTTACATGCAATAATAACGTTTTGTTTTCTGTTCTACTGATAAGAAGTTTCAGGAAGTTTCAAGGGAATAAAACCATTATTATTTGTACCATTGGTCAGACAAATAGAGTAAATGAATTAGCCACTGAAAGGAACTTACAAAAATTATATTTAAATTCAGTTTGAGCTTAAAGTCATAACACAGGAAAATAATCTCAGCTTATTTCACCTCAACACAAAGTCTGAAACCTCAGAAAGGCACCCAAAAAACACTTCTTGCATTTATAACTCTATATATCTTTATTTTCTCAGAAGTCTTAAGATGTCTTCGCAGTAAACGTCGGCCATAACCGTTATCCAGGCGCTGTCTTTAGTCATTTTAGCACCTTAGACGGCTGCAGTTTATTACCTAGCTACAACTAAAAGTCTTTTAAAGACGAAAAAAGATTTTGACGTCTTTAAGTACAACAAAACTTAGAGATAGAAGATAAGGATGGTATTTTGGAAAAGCATTGTTGAAAGGAAGGGTTTAATGTCTCAACCTCTACGACACAACGAGCGTCTGCAGATTTGATGATACTTTTCTTCTACAATCTCTATCTCTATTTTTAAACTAACAAATTATGCAGAATTGAACGCCATATTTGGATTAAATAGGTAATAAAAATGGCGAGGATTTTATGACTTGTTTGAAAGGTAAAATCTAATGTTTTAATCATTTTACTTGTCCGCAACATTAATGCATTTTAAAAATCTACTATCATTTAAAATTTCGTATAAATCAAAAAGTAATTTTAACCAAAGCTGAAGGCTAAATTAAATGCAAATCAGGGTTTTATGGTTTATTGCATTGTGATTTCTTAATTAGTGTTTTAAAGAATTACATTGAAGTTATTTGGTGCTTTTAATCTTCGAAAACAAGAAAAATTCAATCCTTTCTAATACAATCTCTAGTAAAGATCGAAATATAAGCATTAAAATTTAATTAAACTAAATTTCAGACAAGTCTTGGAGACAGCCTCTAATCTATGCTAGTAATACCTGTGCCCTTCTGTCGGTTTGTTTTTAACATCTTCTCCTCTGGAACGGTTGAGAGTTGAGTTTCGGGAGAAGTACTCCCGGATTCCAAAAAAATTGTGGGAAGCCATTTCGACCATTCTCATTTTCGTACAATTTTAATCATCCGAGATATTAATTAAAAACTCTGAAAACACTACATTGCAATAGAAAATTTACTTACGAATTACGGGCTGTCCGAGGTATAAATTATTGATTGTTGCGAGTTGTTGCTAGATATTAAAAACTCTGAAAGTGCTAATTTGGCAACAGAAAATTTATTTACGAATTGGTTGTGTGCTTGATAAGTCCGCTCATTATCTGTGCTCCTCTGTCTCATTTATTAAAATATGTGCTCGTCTGTCTGTTTGTTTGTTTACTTGTAACATTATCTCCTTCGGTTTGTTGAGCTGAGTTTCGAGAGAGGCACTCCCGGATTCTAAACATTCATGGGGTACCATTTCAACCATTATAGTTTTCGTTCCAACCAACCATTTTAAATCCAACCATTCTAATATTTATTCAGCTGAGAGTTTAATTAAAAATTCTGAAAACGCTATATTGGCAACAAGAAGTTCATTTAACAATTGGTTATCACGGGTTGCGCGAGATATTAATTATTGATTGCTGCGAGTTGGTGCGAGATATTAAAACCACTGTAAACGCCAATTGGGCAATTAAACATTTATTTACGAATTGTTTGTTGCGGGCTGTGCTAATTTTTATTGTTGCGTGTTGTTGCGAGATATAAATTAAAAACTCTGAAAACACTAATTTGGCACTAATAAATTTATTTAAGAAGTAGTTGTGTGCTTGAATAGCCCGCTCATCTAGTGGGTTTGCTCGTTAGTATAGTAATATTATTTGCTCATTGTTATTTGAAAAGTTGTTTTCTCATTATGGATTTGATTACTGTGGTTGTAATGATGTTCACTTTTATCACACGAGGATCATATAAGACGCATAATTTGCGAAGTGGGTTCAGTGAATGAAATGAATGCAAAGGTACGCTTGCGTAGAAATGAAAATGCTATACGTAGACGTTTATAAAAGCACTTCTAAGCATACTCTAAGCACTTTTTAAATCGCAAAAGAATTAATTTAGAAATGTACATTATTAAAGTAGAGATTTTAACTTTTAATACAGCTGATGTTGAATGCACACTCCACATGAGCCGAAAAAGGCTAACCAAGACCAAATAATTTTGAAAAGTAATAAAATCTGGTCTCTACTTCTTGGAAGCATTCGCACCAGTATCAACGCTTGTAATTCTACAAGAATATATTTTACTAATGGTCTCGAAATACAGCAGGTCAGTCTTTTAATTGTAGCGAACTGAGTAAAATGGGCTCAGAAGTGAAACTATTCACCTCCGACTTAATGGCTCTTTAAAGTAATCCCAGAAACCTAAATCTCATTCATAATAAATATTCTAAGGAAAAGAAACCCTTAATTTTGTCAGAAACAAAAATTCAAGGGATAGCAAAAGGTAAGATGATTCTTTTTATTTCAGATGGTTAGGCAAAAAGATACAAAGAACTAAAATCTTATAAACAGAGGTTACACACAATAAAACTAAGAACAAAAAGATCGAAGTCATTGCCTTAACAGTACTGTCGCCTCTAAGTATCTCGGCTCTTCGGTAAGGCCACGAAAAGCCCCCAAATCGAAGCTGGTGTTCCTGTCCATTTCTTCTCTATTATTCAATTTGTAGGTCCTTGTTCCTTCATTCACTTGAAATGCTTATGCGGTGCAGATATGCCGCTAGACAATCATGTACAGAGAAATGGAAAGCCAAACTGCATTGCTTTTTGGACTATAGGAACAAGAGAAGGACTTAATATTCTCTAAAGTTTTAAGGCTAAAAGATCTCGTAAGATATTAAATGTAAATATTTTTTTAAATAATTTAATCCCCAATAAGAAATGGTTGTATTAAGATGTTGCAGTAAGTTGGAATCTCTTTTTGCGAGGAAGTCCCCTTGTTCATTGCCCCAAACGCCACAATAATCAGGCACTCACTGAAGAACAATTTCTGTCTCCTTTAAAGTGAGAATTCTCATAAATTCTTGACACTGCAAAATTACAGGTGTTAATGAGTGTTCAACAGAGCTAATTGATGGATGCACGAGAAAGTAAGATAAAAATACTTTTCACAAATTTTCCAGGGGAAAACGTGTTGGTATCCTGAAAATTTCTTTTCCCAGCCCAGACATTAATGAGGTATTTCATCACGTTGTTTCTAAATGTTTGAGGTAGATTATGTCACAAAATGCCTTGCGTAAGCAATAATGCGATATGTTTACTTCATCACAATGAACTTTCGCGCCGATAATCACGGGACGCAACAGGTTTAGGTTGAAATGAATCTAACGGAAGTACCTTAATATTCTTTATGCTAGATTTGTTATCTCATAACGTTTTCTATTTTCTAGGCTGATATCCAAAGTTCGGTCAGTTCAATCCGTAAAGTATATTCAGATCAAACAGCAGAAGATGGTAAACAGCGCTTGATCTTAGAGTGCATTTCAATCATTGTGCAATCGATACAGAAATGCAGCAAAATATTGCTCTGAAATAAATTGAAAACAGATTTTGTTCAGGTTAAATTTAAGAATTTCGTTGTTCTATTATGTTCATTATAATTAAGGATACGCATAGCAGTTAATAGAATTTTAAACATATGTACTTAAATATTAAAAGTTGTTATTTAATTAATCTCTTTTATAAAGTTGTAGTGATGAACGTATAATTTAAAAAAATTCGAAAGAGAAGATTAGCAATCGCATAAGGCTATATTTAGTAAAAGTGTTGCATTAATTAGTTTATTTTCATTTTTTGATTGATAAAATTTCATTCTTACTTTTTTAGCAAAAACTTACAAATGATTCCAAAATATGAAATATAGAGGTAAAATATTCTTCATTCCTTCTTTCTCTAACATATCATTACGCCGATACACATTTATAACTTTTAAAGCCTGAAAAGCACATGTCTGCGGTGTTATCGTCATGTGATGATTTGTAGGTGCTTTATTTTTTACGACGGTATTTTCGACGATGATGCTTTAAAATTACCCTTTTTATACCGCTTTTTTTTTTACGACAATGTTTCAGAATTGTGATCTTTTATCCTTGCTTTCTTTTCCCCCACGATATTCTGTACGATGATGTTTTCGTTGTTTTCTCCGTCACGTTTTCGTGTCGTCTGTAACCAACCAGCACTCTAGAGGGGACCCTTAGTTTAAGAAAAATATTAATATATATTGTTTTCAGTGTTCATTGTGAATTGTTTTCATTCTGTTTGGCTAACTAATTATGGCAATGCAAGTAAGTGCATGCTACTGTATTAAGAGAGATAACTTCATAGAGAAGATTTTAAGGAAGACTGACTCGTTTTCAGAGTACACAAAGGAAAGTCCATAATCTCTATACCGCCGCTCTCGCTGCAGGATCCAAAAGTAAGAATACTTAAGCCGTTCAGTCTCCTTATCCACTCAATTTAAGGAGGACAGTGGATAGACAATAAATAGATTAAAGCGTTCAGTAGTCTTATCCACTTTGCATCAGGAAGGCTTGTTAATGGTTCTTTAAACCGTATATCGTGTAACCTGCAGAGGAGTTTTTCATGCAGACTGAACCTCTACAATACATTAATACCAGTGTACAATAGTAATAGAGATCAGGTGACCCAAATTAAAGATGTTGGTAACGATATTTTCTCTTAGTGTTGGTCTTGTGCAGCCTAATCTAACCTCTATATATATGGCTGAAGTTGTGAAAATATTCTGCAAATGTTCCATCTGTTCTTCTTGTCACATAATGTGAAGAGCAGCATTTTCGATAATATAACGGACGAATGTATTATTGGAAAGAAATAGAATAAAAATTCTAGACAGTCATTCTTCGCATTTCATGCACAGAAAAATTCTGCATTTACATACATTACACTAAGCAGCATCATTAGTAAATTTTCGGACATTTTTTACATACTATCGACATTAAATCTAAATATCAAACAATAGCTTCCTGAAAAATTTCGACGTACTTGAAGAATTATTATTTCTTCTACGAAAACATTTAATTATGACCTCACTACGTTATACATAATTCTAGTGCGATCATCATAAATAAATGCGTACAATATAAATACATGTGGAAACATATCTCTGTATAAATTTGAAACCGTAAGTTTTTGCTCGCTTAGTACTTTATTTTCTTGCCTAACTTTCCAAAACTTGATTAATGTTACTGGCGAGATATTGTGATCAGTTAATTATTAACTAAGTTCAAAACATTGCAGCATCAAAATAAAATAAACAAAATTTATAACCAGGCTAAGATAATAAAAAGAGGAAGGAATTGGTTAAAAAATTAAATTAAATACTTATAACAAGGACCTGTCAAACTTTCTTTAAGTATTAACCGCAGAATACAATCCAGCTACTCACTAAACAACTAAATATATTTATTCTGAGAATTACCAAGCATAAATTAAGCTGATGGAAATAATTTTCTACATCAGACTTATTAAATATTTTCTATCCTTTCGCCTCTTCTTAACCCAGTCTAAACTTTTCTACGTTAAGGCATATTGTCTGATTCATTGCAGAGATTTTAGAAGCAAGTGATGCTCTCAAGATAAGATTTAATGCTTCCTAGTGAAAACAAAGCTTTCAGGACTAGTTTTCGGTTAAAGTTAGAAAGCGAACTAATAAACTCATCTATCTTAACATTTGTTTTTATTTTCATGAGAAGTTTTTTTTTCTTGATGCACTTTTATAAGTTACTAGCAGCTACGCGGTCAGGCTTCGTCTGGCTTTTAAATGTACCGGGAAAATGCCTGAAGGGAATACAAAACGTTAAATTTAAAAACTGCGCGGAAATTTGCTCTGCAGAACAACTTCCTTTAAAAAATATATTATATATAACAAAACTACAATGAAATAAGTAATATCCCTTAATAAAAATACTAATTATCCTAATAAATAAATTAATCAACTTCCCGTTGCCTTCTCTCAAAAAACGTCCAGTATCCAAGAGAACCATTAAATAAAAAAAAATGCACAGAATTATCACCCTCATTTTTCCAAGTGGCAACAGTGCTGATTTTCGACAGTCAGTAGTCCAGTATAAGTTGTATACAATTGAATAAAAAACTGTTGCCAAAACCACATTTCTAAAAGAATGAAACTGTTGAAAATGACGCGATAAAATCGAAAAGCTAAAATTAAAAAAATCTGATTCGGATTTTGAAAAAGATCGCTTCGATGTGCACTGGCTCTTGTCTTAATGTACCGACATACCAAATTTCTTAGCCCTGGGTCTATTAGCTTACGCGCAGCACGAACAAAAGACACACAGACTCTTTCTTTTATTATGTGTACAGATAACAATCGCATGATTATTTTTCTTAAACTATTCTGCTGTTTCAAAAGCAAACAAGCAATGGCCACCATCAAAAAAATTATTAGGCTTAGCGGCACTTAAACAACTTTAAAATTGTTGATAATTCTAAAAATATTGAATAGAGATTTACTACAGGCATAAGAACCTTAACCGGAAGATAAGAAATCATTTTTAAAGCAAAAAATGTACAATTTAAAAACATATAAGAGTAAAGAAACTGAGATCACTGAGCCGGGTAACAGAGTAGATATATATATAAATATATTTATATACGTTTGGTGCGGCCGATTGCAACCAAAATACGAGGTGCACATCTACATGTTATAGCAGTCCTATATACAAAATTTCAACGTTCTGAGGCTATTCGTTTTTGAGTTATGCGAGATACGTACGTACCTACATACGTTCGTACAGACGCCACGAAAAATTCTCTTCAGAAATCATTTTTAAGCAGTTTTATAATTTTTTGGAGGAAAATAGTATTTTATTCTATCCTTACGTACAGATATCACGCAAAAACATCGTTAAATTGCATTCGATAGCGGTCAAAATGGAAATTTTCGTTGAAATATGCTGCCGTTAACCTTTCGCGATTACAATACTTCTTTTTTACTTTGTACAAGGAAGTAAAAAAGAAATGAAACTTGCCCCTTCTTATTCACATGTTATGTTTATGTAAAATAGATAATTTGAACAAAAATTTATAAAAAAATAAAAACTTAATTGGAACAAATTCACAATACACAGGCTGTTCACACTGCCTTTCCTTGTACTTACAGAAATATTGTGTCTAAATGTTTTGTGTTTTAAATGCTCTGTTTGATAACTCTAATATTCTTCACTATTTTTGTACGCCGTAATTTCAAAGTCAATAAAGCCTTTTGTAGTATTGGAAGAGCTACCTTACCCCATTGCTCGCGAACAACTTTTCGAAGTCTAAGGAGATAGTAGGACAATGTTTGGACAGCCCACTTTTTAAAAGGATAAATCTCACACTTAAGAATTTTACTCATCAAAATCAAAATTAATTAATTAGGCCAATCGTACCGTCACAAAACTTAAGACTGATTTTCTGCTACCCAGCTTCGAATTGGAGTAAAACCATGTTCCGTAAGTATCACATGTGTGACCTACAGTAGACCACGATTAAAAGTCACAAAATAACATACAATAATTAAATCAATAAATACATTTATTAAATATTCCAAATACTATAATCTAGATAGCTGGCCAGTCTTCTCCTGCAAAACATAATCTAAACATTTTCTCAATAATATCTCATTTCACTTAACTCGAGTACAAGTGTGAATACTACATATCATTAATTACTAACTTCACATTTAGAAAAGAGAACAAGTTATCTTCTGACATTTAGTAAATATTAAATTCCTGGATATAATACTGAAATCACAATTACTTCAGTGAAAATTTCTTTTCAGAAACATTTGTTTTAAGACATATCGAAATTAAATAAACATGACCATTAAACATTAAAAAATAATCAATTCAGTTCCTCTATTTAGACAAAACACTAGTAGAAAATAACAAAATTAGAGGAAACAAAAATTCATTCACGAAATCCGCGTACTGAAGTCAGAGGGGCTCGGAGAGCACACCAAATCCCGTCCCAATTCGTCGAAACACAAACGGCTAAAACTTCATTGTTGTCAGGAAAGCCGGTCTTAGGTCTGTTCAAAGCACAACGGGAATTTTCTCATAGTTCCACCTCATCGTTGTCAGGAAAGCCGATACTGATGTCTGTTCATAGCACAGCGGGAATTTTCTCATAGTTCCCTTCACCGTTGTCAGGAAAACTGATACAGATGTCTGTTCAAACCACAACGGGAATTTTCTCATAGTCCATTCCATCAGAAAATCTGTTTCTTTCTACTAATACAACTGTTCCGGTTTGACTAGAAACTTTCACTATGCCGAAGTTCCGGTTTGATTAGAAACAAACCTTTCTCTGCCTCAGAATGGCAACAGTGAGAACTTGACTTTCGATTTGTTATGACGCAGCTAGAACGCTGCTCCTGAGATTTAACATTAGATTCGATTCTAAATTCTAGATTAGATTAATTTCAGTATTTTAATAAATCCCTTTAAAACTAGATTGAGTATTTGATCATAGAATTAAAGCTGAACCACCGCTTGCAGAAATTTTTAGATGTAGCATTTAGATACGTCGTTAGATAGTTAGATGCGTAGGCAGCGACATTCGTGATTCGATTAGTGTACATTAGTGCGTACATAAACATTTTTTGGTGCTATATGCCGGGAAGTCGGCTAATATTCGAAAATATGGATTCGTAAGTATGGATTGCACGGTGTGAAGTGTGCGAAGCCTGCAAAAGGTAGGATACGTTTTCTATTTTAAAGTAATTATGGAAGATCCTGTCGCTAAGCTTAAATCGAAACGCAAAGTATTAAGGACCGCAGTGTCCAAGGTACTAAAGAAAACTGAGACAGAATTAAGCAAATATGACGTTAGTATAAATGTAATAGAAGAAACTTTAGATATATTAAACGAAAAGGCAAAAACTCTGAGTGATTTAAACACTCAAATAGAACAGGATTTGAAGGTTCCAGAGGATGAATTTGAACTTGAAGTTTCATCCGCTCTAGAATATGAAGAAAAAATCCAACTGTGTCAATTTAGAGCAAGAAACAAATTGAGGGAATTACACAAACTCGAAAATTCGGATCCTAATGAAACCGCTATAGATTCCAAACTTGAAAATAATAAAATTATTCGCCTTCCAAAATTGACTATCGCTAATTTTTTTGGTGATTCTAGCAACTGGCAGGAATTTTGGAGTCAATTCGAGGCAGCTATCCATAACAATGACTCATTATCAAAAGTAAATAAGTTCCGTTACTTAAAGTCATTACTAGGTGGGGTAGCTTATAATGCCGTTTCCGGACTTTCGCTTACAAATGAGAACTACGATTCAGCTATAGAATTAGCAGGTGTTAACTAGCAGGTTTGGGAGAAAAGATTTGGTAATAAATGCTCACATGAATAAACTGTTAAATCTTTTCCCTGTTAGAAATATAAGGGATATAGAAAATCTTAGGAATTTATATGATCAGTGTGAAACTCAAGTTAGATGCTTAAAGTCAATGAACGTGGTATCAGAAACTTACGGTAGTTTACTTTGCCCAATATTGTTAAAATTAATTCCATTAGAGATAACATTAGAATACAGTCGCAGTAGAAACAGTGACCAAACATGGAACGTTAACGAATTAATGGAATTTATTCGTAAAGAAATAGAAAGCCGCGAAAGAGCTACGCAGTTAAATGAGAGTAAAGAAACAAAAGCAAAACACCGAGCGGGAATGATTCATAACTGGAGGCATAAATCAAACGATCCTCTCCACTCCGCTCACGATAATGTAAACAACAAGGGCAGTAAACAGTTTGAAAAAGGTTCGCCTAAAACATATGAATATGTTGCTCCAGTCGCTAGTAGTAAATACATATATTGTGACGAACTACACCATTCGGAGTGCTGCGAAATTAAAACCGTGGAGGAAAAAAGAAATATTTTAAAATCTCAAGCCCGATTTTTTTTGTGTCTTAAATCTCAGCATAAAATTAAGCAGTGTAAGGAAAGAAAAATGTGCGAAATATGTAATAAAAAACACAATAGGTCTATTTGTTTCCAACTCGAAACCAAATCGGAGAAAAACAAGGTCGTGTCGACAATTCCATCCAGTAAAGAAGATGTTCAGATTAGTCAATTAAAAACCAAAACGCAGTGCATTGCTACAAACGTGTACTGTGATGATACATCCGTTTTCTGATAAGGATAATTTAGAACCAGTTCGTATTCTATTGGACAATGGATAGATGAGAAGTTTTATAATTCGGGACATTTCAGAGAAGTGTAAATTACCTGTTATTCGAAAGGAGACTTTGTCCGTATTTGCCTTTGGGGTTAACCAGGCAACAGAACAAACTTACAATGTTGTGAAAGTTAAAGTAGAAAACGGAAGTAAACCGTCCCTAAATATAGAAATTGAAGTTTTAGAAACTAACCAAATATGTGCAACCAATTTATCTTTCCCTGATATCCCAGTTTCCAAAATTAACAAAGAGATAATAGGATTACAGTTAGCTGATTCTTGTGAATTCAGTGACAAAAATATTGCTGTTTTGATCGGAGCAGATTACTATCATGAAGTAATAACTGGTAGACTTAAACGTTTTAAAAATAAACTTATAGCTTCCGAAACAATATTTGGATGGTGCCTTCAAGGCCGGACTGATTCTAACGGCAAATTGTTAAACATGGACATTATTGTTGACGACAAATTGGTTTCAACACAGTTAAAGCAGTTTTGGGAATTAGAAACATTGGGAATAGAACAAGGGAAGGAAATTAGTAAAATAGATAATGACATTTTAGAGAATTTTAACAGAACTATCAAATTTAAAGAAAAGCGATATGAGGTTAAACTCCCTTGGAATGAACATTCGTCTGAATTAAAAACGAATTACGTAAATGCAGAAGTTCGCTTTAATAAACTGGTTAAAAGGTTAAGGAATGATCCACTGCTTCATCAGCAGTATCACTCAGTTATAGAACAGCATTTAAAAATGGGTATAGCTGAGGAAATTGATCCAAGTTCTGAAGAAACAGGAAGAATTTATTACATGCCTCACCAGCCAGTTATCCGACCTGACAAACCCGTGAGAGCTGTATTTGATGCATCCAGCCATTCGAAAAATGAACACTCTTTAAACGATTGTCTCTATTCCGGTCCTAATTTAAATCCACCATTGTTAGAGATATTAATACAATTTCGTACACATAGCATAGCATTTACTGCCGACATTGAACAAGCCTTTCTCCAGATTTCTCTGTCACCTGAAGATAGGGATGCTGTAAGATTTTTGTGGGCAAATAACCTTACAGATAAGGACGGGAAACCTAACACGAAAATACTTAGGATGACTCGCGTTTTGTTTGGAGCTACATCCAGCCCATTTTTGCTTGCCGCTACTATCAAACATCACATAAATACCTTTAAAGAAACAAATCAGAAAGCAGTTAAACTATTGAACGAATGTTTATAGGTAGACGATTTAATAGGTGGGAATGAAGACGAAAACGAAGCCAAACTCATATATGAAGATATTAGATATATTTTGAAGGCTGCTGGTTTCAACATGCGAAAATGGAAAACAAATTGTGGGAATCTGCAGGAAGTTTTTGACGAATACAAAAATGGTGAAATCCAGAAAGTTCTGGAACAGAAGGTATTGGGATATAAATGGAATTACAAGGAAGACCTTCTGAAGATAGAATCACAAAATCTAACTAGACAAGCTCAAGGGAAAATAAAGTTAATGACAAAACGAGAAGTTCTTAAAACCATTGGAAAGCTTTACGATCCCATTGGATTTATAAGTCCATTCACTATTAGGGCAAACATACTAATGCAGGAAATTTGGCAACTTGGAGTAGATTGGGATGATCCGTTACCACTGGACTTTGAAAACAGAATAAAAAAATTGATTAATGAACTGTCAGCGATTCAGGATGTAAAAATTCCGCGACATTACTTCCGAAAGACTAACAAGTCTGAATTGAGAGATATTCAAATGCATTGCTTTACCGATGCAAGTCAGAAGGCATATGGAGCTGTGATATACCAGCGATACGTCACGACGGACAGTGAAATATGAAGTAGTTTTGTCATTTCCAAAACCAGAGTAGCTCCACTGAAGAAGCTGTCCCTTCCAAGATTAGAGCTGATTAGGGCGCTCATCGGAGCAAGATTAGCCTCGAATGTCAAAGACAGTTAGAGAAAAGACTCCAGATGAATGTATATTTTTGGTCAGACTCTTCTGTTACGTTACATTGGATAAAGGGCGATTTAAATAAATGGAAGCCATTCATCCAACATCGAGTAATGGAAATACGAGAGAAAACATTACCTGAGTCCTGGAATTATTGTCCTGGAGATGAAAATCCGGCTGATATGCTGACCAGAGGAACAAAGACAAATTCCACAAAAGGAATAACGTTGTCTGAACTACGAAATAGTGACATGTGGTGGCATGGACCTAAGTGGCTATTACAGAGCATCGATTCGTGGCCTAAACTTGCAGAATCAGTAAGAGATTTCAAAGATAATGAAGAGCTTGAACTTCGAAGGGGAGCTGTAGTGAACTCAACAGTCACAGGTGAAGCCTGTTCCTTTTTAGCCATTGAATGTTGAAAACGATATACATTTTATTGCCCTTTTAATGCGAACTAAAAATGCAGTTAAAGAAACTTTGAATATAAAGTAACAGAAAATTGTTTTAAAATTATCTCACTGTAGAAGATTTTTTAATAAGAATCGAAATATACTTACCAATTGAAAATTGCATTACAATAATACGCTACAATTTGTTAAAGTAACTTTAAGGAAAAAAATTCAATCTTGCTAGTGAAACAGATTAATAAGTAATACCTTACATACAAATTAGAATTCACATATTCATTTTATACAAGCCTATTTGTTTGCATTAATCTTTTAATGCTAACTTTATATCTCGTTTAGCCGCTCAACCGGGATAGTTGTCGCGTTTGCTTACTAGAACTTTACTTCCACGGACGCCCTCTGGCGAAAGAGACTAAAAGTAATCAGTTGAACGGCTGACGCGTCTAACAGATGTATAACGATAGACCGTCTCCGTATAAATTATGCTTGTAATCCTTATAACTTGTAAATATTTTGTAGATATCTTTCATATGAATTAAAATTTCTTAAAAAGTTTATAGCTGTGTTTCGCAGTGAATCGAAGTTCATCATAGAGACGGATACCGACAAGAAGGAAAAGCAGGCAGTTCAGGGCAGCCCTATTTAGAAGGTAAGTGAACTTTCACTTATCTATTGAATGATCTAAAACTTTTAATAGTACAAAGTTGATAAAATTTTTAACATGGCGCCCGAACAGTAACTGGGGTTTTCCTAACTATTGAAACTGTCTAAATTGATATCAGTTATATAGATAATACATAAGCATAAATAATTAGTGATTGCTGATAGTTGTTGAATTATTGAATATTAAATAATGACTGAATTCATCGATACATTGAAAAGGAAACGCGGCCACATAAGGGCTGCCGTTACAAAATTAATTGGCCGAATCGAAACTGAATTACCAAAAACAGAAGTGAATGCAGAGGAACTAGAAATTTCCTTAGAACTCTTGAATGAAAAATCGAACGAGTTAAAACAAATAGATGCCGATATAGAAAAATTAATAGACATAAATTAACTTGACCAGGAATTAAACGGTGTTGACGAATATCGTGAAAGAATAACTACATTTACATACAAAGCTAACGAAAAATTGAAAGAAATTAATATAGAACAACAAAAATTGAGTGTGTTAAGAAGCACTGAACAGTTAAGTGAAAGTATTATAGAAAACGTTAAAATTGAAAGTCCTAATGTGAAGCTTCCTAAACTTACGATTCCGAAGTTTATGGCGAGAGCTGCGAATGGCTGACATTTTGGAACACTTTTTCATCAGCCATACACCAAAATAAAACGCTTGACGCCATAAGCAAATTTAATTATTTGAAATCCTTTTTGGAAGGTACTGCTTATAACACCATTGACGGTTTCGATTTAACCGAAGAAAATTACGAAACTTCCGTTAAACTCCTCACAGAAAGATTTGGAAATAAAGATGTACTGATAAACGCCCATATAGATAAATTATTGAAAATAAGACCTCTAAAGGATTCTAATGACATTCAAAATTTCCGTAAGTTATTCAATTATATACAGAAACATATTCGATGTCTTGAATCATTAAATATGACCTCAGAAACATATGGAGCTTTATTAACACCTATTTTGCTTAAAACATTGCCCCCAGATTTGGTTTTGGAATATAATAAAACAGTTCGAAAATCAAATTGCGATTTGAATCACCTAGTGGAATTTCTTTCTGAACAGTTAGTTGCGCGGGAACGTACATTCCAGACGGTCCAGCCAAAGGCGGCGCCGCAAAAGCATAACAAACTGAGTGAAACCAGACCTATTGCGAAACACACAGCTGCGGAGTTAACGAACGCAAGTTTGCGGGGGGGACAAACACCATGTGTTTTCTGCGACTCTTCTGATCACGAGTCTATAACGTGTAAACAAGCATCTTTATGGTCTACTGAGAAAAAAAGGGAGAAATGCAAAGCGAAAGGAATATGTTATCGCTGTTTACACCCACGGCACGTTAGTTTTAATTGCACTTCTAGAATAAGATGTGAATTATGTAAACAACGGCATGCCACTATAATGTGTTTTAAAAACGAAAACGGAGAAATTAAGGAAGAACAAATTAAAAATAAGGCCTTAACGAATAAATCATCCTATGAAAGTGTAATTTTGCAAACTTTAATTGTCAATGTTTACAGAAAGGGTGAAAGCAATTTTATACGAATAATTCTGGATACCGGAAGTAGCAGATCATATATCAGCACATTCCTTGCGGAGAAATTAAAACTAAAATCTTTAGGTCAGGAAAGTGTGACTCATGGGCTTTTTGGAGGGATAGAAAAAAGGGAAAATCACAACAAGTATCTGATTAAGTTAAATAATCCAGAAACAGGATTCACATGTGAAATGGAAGTTTTTAGCCAAAAAACCATATGCTCACATATTCCAAAATTGGAGGATAGGAACTGCATAAAGAAACTTAGAGGTTACAAAATTTTTCCCAGTGATGTAACTAATGGGAATTCTTGTTTATTTGAAAAACACCCTAATGAAATACACATGCTTGTAGGAGCAGATTATGCCGGAAAACTCTTTACAGGGAAAATAAAACACGTAACGGAGAGTTTAGTAGCGATGAATACACACCTTGGTTGGACTATATTAGGGAGAACGAAGATAAAGGGAAAGAATTTTAATGAAATTCTTTTATCACTACACATTAGTGACAGAAAAATTTGTGACTTGTGGTCTCTTGATTCTATCGGAATACCTGAACCAGCTCTTTCGCAAACAAAACAAGAAATAGAAAAGGCTACAGAAAATTATTTTATCCGTACTTTAGAAAGAGATGACGCTGGAAGGTATCAGGTATCACTGCCATGGCTTCAAATTCATCCTGAGTTGCCAGATAATAGAATTCTTGCAGAAAAGCGTCTGAAGTCTTGCGTGAGAACCCTTCAGACAAAGAATTCCTTAGAAGCCTACGAAACTGTTTTAAAGGATTGGGTAAAAGAGGGAATAATTGAACCTATCGATATTTCGGAGGCAGAAAAGATCAAAGGGCATTATCTGCCACATAGAGCAGTGTTTCGGGAAAATTCGACTACCAAAATTCGACCAGTGTTCGACGTATCTGCAAAGGAGAAAAATTCGGCATCTCTGAACGACTGCCTGGAAAAGGGTCCTAATTATCTTGAATTGATCCCCAAAATTTTGACAAAATTTCGAGAGGGGAAGTATGGAGTAATTTCGGATATAAAAAGAGCATTTCTTCAGATAGGTGTGAACCCAGCGGATCGAGATTTTCTCCGGTTCCTATGGTAAGAGAAAGGACAGCCTGAAAAACTGACTATATATCGGCACCGAAGGGTTGTATTCGGCGTAAACGCCAGCCCCTTTTTACTCGCTGCCACGATTAACTACCATTTGGAAAATGTACCAAAACAACATCAGGAAATAGCTTCAAAGCTAAAGAAAGCCATGTATGTGGATAACTGCGTAGCGAGCGTGGAATCAATTGAAGAATTAAACTCATTTATCAAAGGATCTAGAGAAATAATGGCTACTGCAAAATTTGACCTAAGAGGTTGGAAACATAATAGACTTAAAAATGAAACTTCAATTCTAAACCTTTCTGATAAAGATTATGAAGATGTTGTGTCAGTATTGGGATTGAAATGGGACTTGTTTGACGATACTTTGTCTTGTCACGTAAAATATGAAGAAAACCCTGTATCGAGCAAAAGATCTGTTCTTTCCGAATTGAGTAAAATCTTTGACCCAATTGGGTTTACTAGTCCAGTTACTTTCATGCCTAAATTGATTCTGCAAGAGTGCTGGAAACAGAAAATTAACTGGGATACTAATCTGCCGAATGATCTAGCAAGGAAATTTTTCACATGGTCATCTCAGTTAAAATATTTGAAAGACATCAAAATTCCTAGATTGCTTCTCAAAACAGACGAAAGTACCACTCTGCACGTATTATCAGACGCAAGCAAGGACGCGTATGCGACCTGCATTTTTCTTAGACACAGCGGTGAGAGTGGAGTCACTTGTCAATTGATACAATCTAAAGCGAGAGTTGCTCCGCTAAAAGCACTCGCCATACCTCGACTAGAGATACTCGCTTGCACTATTGGAGCCAGGCTCTCTCATACAATAAGAGAAGACTTGAAATTAAAAGAGGTTCCAGTTTTTTACTGGACGGATTCCACAAATGCCCTCTTTTGGATAAAACAGAAAGAAAATTAATCCACTTTTGTAGCCAATCGAGCAAAAAATTGAGTAACCCAGATCACTGGCATCACATTCCCGGAACGTTTAATCCTTCGGATTTGCCATCTCGCGGTTGCTCTGCAAAGGAATTGAGGAAATCCGAATGGTGGAAAGGACCAGATTGGATTTATCGACCTCCAGAAGAGTGGCCAATTGCAGATGGAGAACATCCTGACTTCGATATAGTAAATGGAGAGAGAAAACGAACTGTGGTTTCAGCCAGCAATAACACGAATACAGATAAATTTAACCTTTTCGACAGTATTTCAAATTTCGAAAAGATCATAAATGTCATATCTTGGATCTTTAGATTCATTAAAAATGCTACAACACCACCATCTGAAAGAACTCATGGGAGAATTTCAGTCGAAGAACTAAAAGGAGCTGAAACAGTAGTTTTCAGACACATCCAACGAGAATCTTTCGAAGGATTGAAAGATAAAAGAATACGTGCTCTAGAACCTATCATGGACTCCAATGGCCTTATAAAAGTGAAGACACGTATCTTTCAGAGAGACGATGATGCTGACTTTCGTTACCCAGTTTTACTTCCCTCAGAACATCCATTAGTATTAAAACTGATCAAATCTGAACATGAAAGGTTAAGTCACGCTGGAGTACAATTCGTTATGTGCGCTTTGCGTGAAAAATATTGGATCATAAAGAGTAGGAAGACCGTACGCAAGGTTATCCAAAACTGTGTTCGATGTCGAAGGTTCGACTCTGATTTATATAAGACTCCTCAAGTGCCACTACCTGAAGACAGAATAAGAGATGCTTTAATTTTTGAGATTATTGGTGTTGATCTGACGGGTCCCTTAATTTTAAAAGGAGGCCAAAAAACATGGATCGTCATTTTTTCTTGCGCAATATATAGAGCAGTTCACTTAGAGCTAGTCTCATCTCTATCAACTGAAAGTTTCCTGCACGCGTTCAGGCGATTCATCGCTCGAAGGGGTAGACCTGTCACTGTATATTCTGACAATGGAACCAATTTTGTTGGATCAAATAATTTGTTTAAGACCATAGATTGGAATTCTATCTTAGAAAATGCAACAGTTAAGAAAATTGGATGGAAATTTATACCCCCTTCCTCGCCATGGTGGGGAGGGTGGTGGGAAAGATTAATTGGAGTACTAAAGAGAATTCTTCGAATGGTACTAAGAAAATCTTCTCTGAACTACGAAGAATTGTTGACAATCGTTTGTGATTGCGAGAGCATTATGAACAACCGTCCTCTCACGTATTTGTCAGAAGACGTAAAGGATTTAAGAGCTCTCACCCCAGCAATGTTTCTAACAGAAATTCCAGAGACTGGAGTTCCTGAATTAGATTTTTTGTATTCTAAATCCATCAAAAAAAGATACTTTTACAGAGCCAAATTGAGAAAAGATTTACGAAAAAGATTTCGATCAGAATATTTAGGGCAACTAAAACAAAGCTCAAAATTCATCCGCGAACCATTTTCTGTGAAAGTTGGTGATCTTGTAATTGTGTCCAACAACGAAGAAAGGATAAATCGGCCCTTAGCTAGAATCGTGGAAATTTTTCCATCCCACGACGGACACATTAGATTAGTGAAACTGAAAACTGCACAAGGGGAGATTATAAGACCTACTAAGAACCTCATACCTCTTGAACTCAACTTTATACCTGAGTCAGATATGCAAGTGAGGTACATAATTCGACGTATGACGAAATCTCAAAAGACTACAGGTCAGTTGAGGTCCATCCTCTGTTGATACTGGACCTCAAGGGAGTGTCGCGTTTGCTTACTAGAACTTTACTTCCACGGACGCCCTCTGGCGAAAGAGACTAAAAGTAGTCAGTTGAACGGCTGACGCGTCTAACAGATGTATAACGATAGACCGTCTCCGTATAAATTATGCTTGTAATCCTTATAACTTGTAAATATTTTGTAGATATCTTTCATATGAATTAAAATTTCTTAAAAAGTTTATAGCTGTGTTTCGCAGTGAATCGAAGTTCATCATAGAGACGGATACCGATAAGAAGGAAAAGCAGGCAGTTCAGGGCAGCCCTATTTAGAAGGTAAGTGAACTTTCACTTATCTATTGAATTATCTAAAAATTTTAATAGTACAAAGTTGATAAAATTTTTAACAATAGTAGTTAATGACGTTGACTGCCGTACTGAAGGATCCGGGTTCAAATCCCCGAGAAGCCATGGATGTTTGTAAAGGAATAGTGTCTATGTGGCATGGGGGCCCTCTAAAAGTCCTTTTGAGTGGTTGGTGGCTGGAAGAGGGGTGGCAGATCCTCGGACCTATTTGCCCGGGATGCCTTTTCTTAAAATTGGGAGCGGAAATAAGCTAAAGTAAACTGTTACCTATACGGGGCTCAAGGCATGACGACAGACGCAGTTGACTCCTTGCCACAAGGACTGTTGTGGGCTTGTACAGACCTTTGTCAGACAAGTGAGACTGGTAACAACAACTGAATGTTGAATACTGAGTACTGAAATTAAACAAAAAACTGTAAATCTTCGAATTATGGTACCTTGGCGATTTTTTGGCGAAACTTTGGCGACCAATCCTGCTACAGCAACCTGCTAGTTTTTTTTTTTTGGACGCCATTTTGTTTTCACAAAGTAAAGGCATGTTTTTTTTTTTTTTTTTTTTTTTTTTTTTTTTAAATTCAAAATTTTTTTCAACAATCTGCTAGCCGAATTACGCTTATGCTAGAACTTTTATAGAACAAAAGTGCTTAATCATGACGAAGATTAGGTGTGAAATTGGGAGAAAGTATAGAATCGCCCACTGCTTGCCGCGTTTTTAAGAATTGCATATACACGGTATCCATGTACACATCGACCTATTTTCACTCAAAAAACATCCCAGAATTGCACAAAAATGGCATTGCGCACACTCTTGATTTTATCCATGTACACATCGACCTATTTTCATTTAAAAAGTCAAAGAAAATTGACAAAAATCCAATTCCTCTTACTCTTTTAAAAAGCACCAAACAAATAAGTTCGCGATTCTGCACTTTAGCAGCGAAATTGTTTCTAAGTGTTTATTAGCTTAAATCCCGATTAGAACTTTCCGGAAAATGTCACATTACATGTCTCATAATCTCTCATTTCTCTGAGACAAAGTAATCTGTGATTCGAACTGTCTACTTCTCAGATCATTGCTAAAGTCCTAGCTAGTAACCTTTATCGCCTTACCAAAATGTCGCCAAACTACCTGTTACCATATTCCAAAGATTAACCCAAAAAACATTACTAAAAACGCGCAGAAGGTTCCTTTATTTAAATTTTGTTTTATTTAGATATTTTGACTATTACTATCGTCATATTATTACCGAAATAGGATTTTTCTCCAAGCCATTATAAACACATAAATTCTAATTAACTCCTTAGCCTGAAAAGACCTCTGCTTTCTATCATTTGCACGCGTACGAACTTAATATCCTCCCTAGTCACAACAATAGCAGATTCCTGGAAAGAACATCACAAGTTTCCATGAGGGAGCAGACAAAATTATTCTCACATGCTAGTACCAAAAAATAGCAGTCGTTTCAAATAGAGTATTTCCTACAAGGTTGTTATAATTTGTGTCTAAAGATGATTCACTTGAAAGTCCTAATCAAAGTCCGATTAAGATAATGAAGATGATCAAATACCTTATTAAAGAACTTTCCGAGTTGTTTTAGCATTATTTTTTCCCAATTATTACATCCAATTTTTTTATTATTTAACTAAAATAAAGTAATGAAATTTAGGAGAAAAAGTAAAGATGAAGGAGTATTCAGATAATTATCATTAACATTAGCAAATAGAAACGCACTAAAATTGAAGGATATTTGAAATAGAGAACTTAATTGCTAAATGATGGGAATGCTTCTAACACATTAACAAACTACTGAACAATCTAAATAGCATTATACACTTATAAACTTCAGAAGAAGTCTAAACTTAAAAGGGCTATGCAGAAGGTTGTTTCAAGGTAGTTTCTTCAAAAAAAAAAATCTGAAAAATTTCGAATATTAACGATCGTCCAAAAGAGCACTGAGCTCGCGATCTACGAGTCTGCTTTTACACTCACTCATATTAACCCATTTTTTGTCTTTTTAACTGTATTACTAAGCACCATTTTCTTAGCAGTTACGCCATATACAGTTCAACATATTCAACATTCATCATATCAATGTTCGCTTTTCTTGCTATGATGGCTTGACGAAACTTTTTTGTCTTTTTATTATTAAACTTTCGTTTGTTTACTTTATTTAATAGATAGTGCGTTCTTGGCACTTACGCCCCATAAAATTCGATTCAGCAGGAAAATCACCAAATATTTATAAACAGCATGTCTTAAAAAATCCTATACACATTCTAGCTCATTGGAGATAATAATGTTTTATTCCGTACAGTGTTGCCACTGCTCTCTTTAAAATCGTTGACCTTGTTAATAAAAAGTTCGATAAAGTTTTACAAAATATTAAGTAGATAAAGCAGATTCAAAATTCGAGCTTCCATGAACGTAATTTTTTGTAATTTTTTCATCATTTAGTTTCTTTAAATTATTAATTCGATAATATTTGATGGCAACATTTTGAAAAGTGATACAGGGCATTTAAATGATTCTATGCAAGATGCTCTTTCGATATAATGCACGCCTTTTTTCGCTTTTCAGGACTTTTCCATCCTAGGCAAGTTATATTTTTGGCCCTTTCCTTCATATTTATGACTCTGTATTTTAGATTATGTATTTCTTATACTTGCATGTTAATTTTACTTGAATTGAGCCAGAGCAAAGCTAGTTAATTACACTAGCTACTGGTGGCTAAAAGTCATGTCATGTTATGTCATGCCTTTTGAGCAAATAAAAATTAATTTCTGAATAAAAAGTGAAATTTTCAGCTCAAGCAGTCCGTTTTCATGCCTTTGGCAGTCAATGAAAATGTATTTGTTTGGATAAACAGAAGATAAAATTTAAATAAATCAATGCCTGAAATTTTCAAATGCAGTAGCCATACTATATTGCTCTATATTCTTAAAACTTAATACACTTAAATACAGAATTTCAGAGATAAATATCGATAAATGTAAAGAAGTCTTCAAGGTATGGAAATTTATTAAGAAGCTGACACTACTAATTTCTTTTCAGTCTTTCAGTCTCAGTAAAGTCTGGATTTGCCGAGACCAGGACGACCTCCGCAGTTAACACAAAACCACTGTTATTTCAACAGTAGTTAAAAAAAATGAAAAAAATGGACTAAGCCGTACTAAAATTAACAAAAAAGTATTCTCAACAACTTACGTGCACTTTATAACAGGTTAATTTAAATAATTAATACATTTAGTTACGTAAATTAAGGCCAGTATTCAGAACAAAAAGAACACACTGTAAATAACGGAAGCATAATTAACATTAAAAATAGGAAAAAAAACCAAGTTACAAAAGGCTTCGACATCATTTGCTATCCCTTCTATGTAAGTTTGAACATAATAATGGATTGAGGGCCCATATTACTGAATTTTTATTTTAATATTATATATTCAGTTCAAAGTATATAAAAGTAAAATAAGAAGTTTGAAAAATTACCTTCATTTTTAAATATTATTCAGGTATTATCATAATAAACTATTTCAGCAAATATAGTGAACCATCTCATGATGACTCCCTCCAAAAATAACTGGTATTTTTGACACAATAAGCAACACTGGTATTAATTTGGCTCCCCTAAGATAATCATCACAGAAGTCACTTAGAAATTTTGATGATCGTCTTAAAAAGGGATCCCGATATATAATTTTTTCCATTCGTTTTATGAAACAGATTTTGTAAAGGGAAAGAAAATCTCTCTTATTTTTATGTTTTATGAGAAAATTCTTTTTATTTTAAAGTGTCCCAAAAATTTGATATTTTATTCATAATATTCTTAAGATAACATTTATGGGATAACTTTATGACATAACAGAGAGCCAGAGTAATACCCTTAAAATGATGTTAGCATGTACGTATCTTCTCTTTACTTACTAAGCAATAACAACTCAGTCCTTTTTCACTAATTATCTTAGAATAGAAACGTCCTGTGAGTAAACACTAACGAAATTACTTTCAAGATTTTTAGGTTGAATAAACGTTTTTATTACTCATATGTTATTTTATAAAACATCAGCTTCTTGCCTAAATGCTTGTATATATGGTACCAATTATGCTCACATTGTGCAGCATAAGAGAACGTTCTGTTTATGGTCTTAACAATATATAAATTTTAATGTTCCTGCTTTTGTTTCATAAAGATAAATCTCTTTTATCTTGGCTTAATTTATTCTCTAGAAATTTTCTTGGTTAGTTAAAACAGCTCCTGCTATATTTGCTTTACAATGCAGTTAAGAGCAATACCGCCCCGTGAGTGAGCGATGTCTCTGTTTTACTGCCACCATAAAACAGAATCTCATAATCAAAATTAAATTAACTTCAAGAAGATTTTATTTATTTAATATACAAGATATACTTATGTGAGCATAATAATAAAGCATAAACAAATTATTACACAATAATAATAAAATATCACAACACAATAAGACGTTTTGCTCTTTTGTTTAATTTTTGCACGTCCCGATTGAGAGCAGATACCCAGTTGCATAAAGAATGGGTAGAAAGTTCGGGGTTATATCCTCTTCCGTAATGATTCGAATTTGAGAATACAGAGTAATTCGCGATGAGTGCAGAGAACTGAGACTTTCTATTGCTCCTTCAACATAAGAAAGCTCTACTATATTCGAGTAGAAGTGAATCCTTGTACGAAGAAGCTTTATGCTGCATGTCCTCATCCTTGTAACATTATGTGGGACTGCAATAGCACGGCTTTACAGGGATGAAATTCTTGAACGTTATGTGGAGCCCTTCGGGGAAACTATTGAAAAGGACTTTACTGTTATGGACAACTTCAGGCCACACGATTGTCATCTAATTCACGATTTTCCGGAGGATTTTCGCCATATGGTGTGGTCAGCGATGTCACTGGATCTACAGCATGTACGAGGTGCTCAAGCTAGATTCATAGTACGACAACAAGACCCTCTAAGGTCACTTCAGGCATTAAAATACTCGCGTTTAGAAGCAAAGCATTTGCTGCCACAAGTTAGGATCAATGGTGCGCATTTCGAAAAGCCGTGAGAGTTGGTCACACTCTTTAATAGCCGAAACATTCTGGAAATATTAGTTGTCATATTTTGACCATTTTTGGTTTGATTTACATATAAGGAAGCTTATATCCTATGTTTATTTTGCTACGTTATTATTAGTTTTCTCATAGTATTGGCACCTATGTACAAATTTGTATCAGAATAAACGAATTATGCTTCCAGATGTCACCTTCTTTTGCTGTATAACCTTAATCTGAAACAGCAGTGTCTGACAAATGAATAAGACTTTGATGAATTTTATTACTGGATATTCTCTTTGCGTCAATTTTCGTTTTATACAGGACCATAAATATTCGACTGGATTCAAATCTGGCCCATTATTGGGCCGTGAAAATATTATTACATTACTTTTAACTAATATTTTGAAATAGGTACCTTATTAGATATTTTCTCCCTTCTTTCAGCATGCCTTCGTGGTGTAACGGTTAGCACATTCGGCGCGTATTCCAGATTCGAGTCACGGCAAGGGCATTGCGCATTTTTCGCATTTCCTGCTTCCAAAGAAAACCTAATGCCTTTACAGTGGCACCTGAACTGAAAGGTGGTGGATGAGGATTCTTTGGTGATTGGGTTCCCTAATCCCCAGTCGCCTTTTATAGTATTTTCTCCCTTCTTTCAGCATGCCTTCGTACTGTAATGGTTAGCACACTCAACGCGTATTCGAGAGGTCCAGGTTCGAGTCCCGGCGAGAGCATTACTAATTTTTTGGTCTCCAGCATCCAAGTAACGTAATGTCTCCACAACGTTTTAAGCCTGATTGTGCATGACAAGACAATTTTCCTAGAACACCCTTCTCGCATTTGACACAAAAATTAATTCAAATCATTGAAATAGTCTTCAGTTCGTCCAAGACCTATACTGTTCATCATGCTGCAAACCATTATGATACTATATACTCGATACTTAACTATGTATACTCCACCTAAGCTATCTTCTAATACCTGCGAAAATATTATTTATTAAAGCAGAAGAGTGACTAAACCATACTTAAAATAATTAATCACATTTCTCTGATTTTTACAAAGCGAAATGCTGACATATTAAGAAAGAAGAATTCAATTCAAACAAAAGCAGTTGCAACAAAACTATACTGGATAATATTCATTCAGATGCATAAAATATCAACAAATGTTTTATGTACGTTATTCCATTTAGCAGTACTCCACCCTTTAAAGACTGCCGCCTAAATACATTTTCTTTTTGCCATATTAAGTTTATTTTCAAACATTTCCTGGGTTTTGCAAGCTTTTAATCTATTATTAAATAAAGTTCTCAGATTTCCAGCTGGTGTTTCCGAGGCCATAAAAGCTAATCGATTTTTTTAATTTGTTGTTTTTAATAAGTTGCCCTTATTTAGTAAGTGCATTTCACCAGTTTTCTTTGTGTCTTTGGTGTCAATTTAATTTTTCTGTTGCATTTTCCTTTCCAAGTTTGAGTAAGATCGCTTTCTTAAATAAGGCTTTAAGAAGAAGGCTTATAAATGTTTTATTAATTTTCATCAATTTCTGTCTCGGTATACTTATTTTAATTGATAAAGATCTGAGGCAATCCAATTTTGTAAGGAATTTTTTTTTTTGTCATCCATGCAAAAAGTTATAAGAAACTTTAGGTGCAAAAAATAAGTAAATGTGTATCTAAGAGTTTAATTAAATATTCCCCAAAATAAAAATTTAAAGAAAAATGTATGAAAAGGGTTGTTTTCAAGTTTCAAATACAATTAATTAAGAAATATAATTAATGTAAAAATGCATAAAAATGGATAACAAAACTGTGGAAACTAGATTATTATCTTAATAGTGATGACTCTTAAATATTACAAACAATAACTACTAATTAAGAGCTCGCATTTCTAACTAAGCAGCAAAATATTTCCAAATAAAATGTAAATTTTTAAATTTTATTGAATTAGAATTCAAATAACTATAATTATGTTATTTGCAAAATAAGATTTACTAAAATCTCTTATTTTTTATTTATTTAATTTTAGCTGAGTCTAGTAATTCATTTATACAAATAATTATCAATTTCTTTAATAACACCCTAAAATTCATATACTTTAACATAGGTTTAAGTTCCATCATTAATAACCGTACTTAACTTGGATAACTTTTTTTTTAATATTTCTGCTTCTATTTAATACTAGTATGTCAAAAAAATAGCTGTAGATGTCTTCTGTTAGAAAAAATCTTCATCTGGCAACAATTTGCATCTCTGAAGATAGCTTCTTTTCCTGATCAGACCCATTTTTTTTTAGATGTATATGTCATGCAACTCGAAGCGGCCTTGACTTGGATGTAAAGGAATTATTAGCTTTCCCAAATTTACAAAAATCGCTTAATGCAAATGGAATTATCAAGAACCTATTTCTTGTGATTAATGCTTAAGTACTGGCATTTCTTTCTCAAAACTTATACAGACATTAGATTATTTTGAAGTACGAGACGTGAAAAATGTGCAGTGTCCTCCCCAAGACTCGAACCACGGAGCCCTCGAATACACGCCGACTGTGCTGATCACTACACTACGAAGGCATGCTAAGAAGACTGGAGAAACACATTACTATACTCCCCCTTTTAAAGGGCGACTGGGGATTAGGGGATCCAGTCGCCAAATCCTGGTGGTGGAGAATCATCATACACCACTTTTTTTTTTTAATTTGGAACGCCACTGTAGAGACATTATATTATTTTGAAGCAGGAGACGTGAAAAATGCGCAATGCCCTCACTGGGACTCGAACCACGGACCTCTCGAATACGTGCCGAGTGTGCTCACCACTACATCCCGAAGGCATGCTAAGAAGGTGGTGAGAAACACCTTATAAACTCATTGAATTCAATGTATTCTCTAAACTAAGTGAATTAAATCCCTCTCTAGAAGGTAATTCTTTGAGTGTTTTCCGTGCTGATGACAAATTTAAAGGGTTTAAGAGGAAACTAGTTTTGTGGGTTATTTGTGTAAACCAAAATTTGTGTTTGTAAAATTTATGCTATTTTCCAAGTGGTAAATATAAGGAAATTTTGTGGAGTCTTGTCCTTTCCATTCCGATTCTGAAAATAAGAGCTGTCATTGACTGAAAGAAAACAATTCATTAAGTTCTCTAATGAAACAGAGGGTATGGTTAATTTCGGGACCTCATTTTCAGTGAAAATGGAATATTGTGGACTATATAATAACGCTTTTAAATTACAATTGTGAAAAAATGGTTTTCATCGTGAACTCAAATGGAAACATTGGATCGAAATCCACTTGATGTATGTGTCGACCTCAAACTGAAGCTGATCAGTATTTATTCGAACACAGAAGGAACTGTGCAAGAATTGACAGCTCATCTAAGTGATTTATGTGAATACCAACATTTGTCTAATTTTTATTTAATAAGAAAAACATTATCCAAAATTTACTAATTTACTACAGAAATCAAAATATTTCACTGAAACGTCAGATTTATCCACTTATTTTTTCTGTCCTTTCAACTATATTCTCGTCTATACCAGGCAAATTTAATTATCACTGAGCTGAAGCCTTAAATTGATAAAAAAAAAGTAAAAAGTATTATATTCAGATATTTATGTTATTGAATAGTAATTTATAGTTGCACCAATAAATGTAAAGGCAACGTAAAATATTTTCACCTACTTGCAGTGTGAAAAAGTATTGTTAGCATTTTTTCTCCGCTTTTCTCAGATTAAACTATACCTTTAATTTCTTTTAAATATGAAAAGACTGATTATGTTAAGAAATTCGCACATTATCTTTATTTAGCTTCTGAAATAAATATCCGTAACATTTGAAATCATATATTTAATTTTCAACTAACTCTTGAGAAAGGACTGCTGTTACTATTTTCTTCTTTTGAAATGTATTTAAACTATTTGGAAACACTTGTGCCAGTCTGTATTTACATATTTATGTTGTGTTATCTTCCTTAATACTATATAAATTCCAATGTACGGTTTCAAATACTGTTGCACATATGTGTGGGATTTTAATGATTAAAGAATTCAAGTTCATATCCCATATAATACCTATGCAATAATTATAATTGACGAAGCAAGAGAAATGAAATCTGATCAACGCCCTCGCCTAAATTCAAACTCAGGACCTTTCAATGCTAGCCGAACATGCTTCCAGTTACGCCAAGATTCCTTACAGTCTCTCTCACATAAAAGGCAACTGAGGAGGAGGAGACCCATATTCAGGTGGATGAATTATTGTTCACCATGTTTTAGTTCAAGCGTCACTGTATAAGGTATTTCTCCCGCCTTCTTGGCATGCCTTCGTGGTGTGGTGGTCTGTACGTTGGGCGCGTATTCCAGAGGTCCGCGGTTAGATTCCCGGAGAAGGTGTTGCTTATTTCTCATCTTGCTTGCTTCCAAAACTACCTAATGTCTCTACAATTGTAGAAATATCTAGAATATTTTAACTCGTATGTGAGAATATTAATGATGCCCTCCCCGGGATTCAAACTCCAGACATGCTTCCAATTACACCACGAAAGTACGTAGTGAGGAGGGAGAAAATCTCTTACATACCCTTTACAGTACAAGGTGGTTCAAATATAACCGGGACTGAATTTTAACTTAGACTTAACGTTCCACCGTGGTATTCTGTGGAATGGAAACATTATAACGCTTTTGAAGGTTACGGAAATGCTTAGATCTCCCCAACAACAAAACATAGAGAGATATTTTATGCTTCATTTGATAAATGAAGGTATACACTACAAAATATAAAAAAATTGGAATTTAGGTTTACAATTTAGCAAAAATCATGGGAGTTTTGATGACATCATACATTGTGCGCGTGGCACAGTGACTGGCCGTGAAATCTCACTTCTGCGCATTCTCGTCTGGTGGGCGGCTCCGGCTCAGTTGCGGTTATGAATGGTTGTAGAGTTGTTAGTGGATTTTGTTTCCCGGAAATTAATTAAATTTTAAAATGAGTCAACAAAAAAATGTTGAAATGGAGAAGAGAGGAGCTACTATGAGAAAAAAAGCAGATGAATTTCAGCATTAATCTTTTTTCCTACTACTTTCAAATAAGTGAAGGAGTCATAACAGGGCAATTCGTTATGATTGAAAATGACGTTGAAACTGAATCATTGATTAACATTAACGCAAATGTTCAAAATGTTTTGATTGCGTATGTTAACGATCTTATAACAGATGAAACAAAAACACGCCGAACTAAAATGTTTGCGTTTCTGTTCTTTGGCCATTTGAAATTGAATGCTTTTGGGTGAAAGATCTTTGATTTTTACAGTGATAATGATTACGTGCTTTAACACCTTTTGCTTGAATCTGGTAGGCGTTTCGTTCCTCCTTAATACCAAGATGAATAGTGACTCGTCATTGTGTTGTTATGAAAGTTGGTGTCTAATCGCTGAAGATGAGATCTGGTATTCCATGTTAGAATTAAGGATTACTGGTCTTAGGTAGTGGTGCTGCTGCTATCTGAATCAAAAAATCTTTCTCTGCTAGTTGTAAACATGGTACTTGAATAAGTCTCTCTAAATTCGTACTGCCTGAAGGATGGAAATTTTCTCTTGTTAAACATGCTCTAATCTGTCTACGGCTTTCTTCTATTTTGCTACTGCTATCTCTTGTTTGTTGAGGAATTTCTCTAATTTCGGCTAAGATATTTCCAAAAAATGCCAAAACTACAAAGGTAAGCTTTTCGCTGCTTTTATTTTGTTCGATATACCCTGTATATCTATTAGGCTGTTCACGTTTTCAACACGAGTAGAATTGTAGGTCTCTTCGGCTTGCTGATAACTTGTTTCTGCTGTTAATGTAGCGATATTCTCACCAAGCTGTTGTTGTTCTAATGCTAATTCATTGGGAACCTCTGACGTTGTAAGGATTATGAAGTTTCGTGTTTTTTGGTATTATCAAATATACGAAACTTCCGAGTCGTTAAGCGAATTATCACTATGGCTTCTAAAGCATCACAGAGGTTGAGGAAGGGTGTAAAGGACCCTTTTATTTTACTCATAAAAGTTCAGAAAAGGCACTGCTTCAATATTTAAGTATCACATACTAAATTTTTACTTATAACTCTGTACATTTTATGTATGCGTAATATTTATCACCGATAAAGTCAGCTAAATCAAAATAAGAACGTCTAAAAGATCATGAAGATCCAAGTAATAACCAGTCTGGAATCATCAATAAAACAGAAACACCAAATTTAAATGCATCATATTCTCAGGAACAAGAAATAGCATCACAAATAATCTCTGTGACGCTGAACTTCATAATTCCTCATCAGAATTCTTAGATGTTTCAAATAATTTGTGATTGTCATACTAACGTTTTATCATGATCAGACGACATTACTAAACTGGTTTAACGCTTTTAGCCAGGTTACCTTTCCTCTCGCAGCTAATCTTGTGTCAGCAGTTCATGTAGATCCCTTTGATATGCTTCTATAAGTATATTTTTTGATAAATAAAATATTTATAGAAGCTGTAGGGTTCTGAATGTGAAGAACATACTACTCTGTGGGGTTCTGAATGTGAAGAAGCTTGAATCAATGTCCATCAGACAATATTAGAGTGACCAGCAAGTTATCTCATCACCCTTAATTAAAATGGCAAAGTCTTGCAAAGGTTTAAATAGACTTATTCGGAAATTAATTCAATATAGTAGAATACACTACTTGTGCTTGCAAAACAGAACTCTATCACTTATAATTGGCTCAAAATTTAACGCTTTTTGATGCAGTTAATAAAATGGCTAAAACCAGAATGATCTTTGACAGAACTGGCTATATGACGTAAACTGCAAGAAAAGCTGACAAAAGCTCTAACTTTCAAATAGTCGGCTTAAGTAATCATACAATTAATTTGCATTCTTATGAGGACTACGAAAAGAAGTTATAGTAAAGGAGTAAATATTAACAGTTGTTTAATAAGCATAAAATCCTTACGTTTGTTAAGAGTGTGTTTATATTGAGTAATTGAATTGAATCAATTGAGTAATTTAATTTCATGCATTTTCTGTACTGTCTACAAATGAATTCTCAAGAGGAGTTGAGTTCGCTTCCCAGCTTGATTGTACGTTTAATCGCATTGTAATTAAATTCGTTAATATATCTAAATATTTTATAATAATGTAATATTGCTTTACATAATTAATTTTAATTAATTAGTGTTGTTTCATACACTCACTGAATCTGTTTTGCAAGCATAATTTAAAGAAAGAAGCTTTTGTATTTTAAACAAACAACATTTACTGTTATGAAAATTAAACAATTTCCTGTTAACTTTATTTCAAATGAAGTAACATTCGCAAACAAATTACTGATGAATTTTAGACATATTATTTCCGCACGTATAGCAAATCATTTTGCAGTTTTCGTCATTAGAACATGGTCATATAACAGAGTGTCCTATTAGTCTGCAAATATTTTAAAAATTCTCATGAAAATTGAAGACTTGGCTGAACTGAACGTGGTTTGCGAAAACGTTATTCTTGTTAAGAGAGATTTTCTTGGTAAAGAAAAAAATAGTTCTAGAGCAAATCACGTATTTCAAGCAACTATATTTATTTGCATGCCGGCAAATGTTTATAAGCATATGACTCTTCTTCTATCTGTCCGCCATATTACAGTTTGCAAGCGAGTTACAACACCGTTAACTGTAGCATGTAGCACATCCGAATAGATGGATGAGGTTCCGTAACGAATGGGATCCTCCCTCCGAGCGTTACGGGCTTAGCCCTGAAATTTCAAAGTTCCTCAAAATGTCATGTATAAGTGACATTTTCTTGATTTTAATTAAAAAATGACTATCTCATTTTGTACCTTGATTCCTTTTCTTCCAATATACATCCAAATCGAAATCAGATACATTTAAAAGCTAGCAAACATTTTCATGTATAATGAATATAGAAGATAGCCTTCTGTACGAAATTTTCCGACCGTAACGCTGAGAGGGTTGCACCAAAGAAGATAGGCTATAGCGATACTCTCTGCACCTCACATAACCTCAAAACCCAAAATCAGGTGGTGTTAAGTTCGGCGAGCGAGGGACCACTCATTTCTACAATTACGGTTAATTAATGGCTCTTCAGTGAAAGTTCTCCTTAGGAACGCCCTCATTTCGGTTGTAATATGAGGGGGTGTCCTGTTTTGAGTGGACGTCACTGTGTCAAGTACATCATATTCCAGCAAGTGCGGTAACACTTTCTCCTGCAGCAGTTGCAAATAATGTTTTCCAGTAATTGAGCAGATCTTCCAGCCAGCTTTTGCACGGCGCTTTCTAAAGAAAAGAAGGGAGCACAATAGTGTGAGCATGAAACCGCACCAAACAGTTAAATTCGGTGAATGTAGGGTTTCCTTAATATAGGCACGTGGGTTTTCTTTGGGGCATATTCTACAGTTATTGGTATTGACTGTTCCATGCAATGGAAAATGAGCCTCATCTGTCCACAAGATATTGAGAAGCCATTATGGATCGTAATCGATTTTCGAGAAAGCCCGATTTGTGAATTTATATCGCTTAGCTTTGTCACTTGATAAGAGCTGGTGGACTAATTGCAACTTGTACGGATGCAACTTTAAGACACTGTGAAAGATGTGCAATACCCATATCTTCGGTGTACCAGTGTTCCGTGCGCTACTTACTGCACTCGTTGATTGTTCCCTTAGTGTTAATCTGCGAAGCCACATCGGAAGTATGGACGTCTGATAAATTTGGTATACCACTACGAATGCGAAGACAGAAACTTCCCATTCCTTCGAAACGTCGTACCAGGGAAGCCAGTCCAGCAAGAGTGATTAGACTTGAATTTTTCGTCTATCCCTTCTGTATCCAAAACCTTCGTAAAGCTTCAGTCGGCGATTCTTGGCTGAGGTAAAACAACTTCACTACTAACGCTTTATCCACTAATGTCATCCTCACAATTAAATCTTTACGTACGAGGAAGTAGTTGGAAAAATCAGAAATGAAATGTTAATCGTAAAACCTGCAATTTATGAGGTCTGTGATTTACATATTTCTTGTTACTGCGTTTATGCAGCGTCCTCAGTCGACAAATATTTCAACTACATTTTTTCCTTTCAAAAAAAAAAAAAAAAAAAAAAAAAAACTCTATTTACGAGAAGAACTGTTTCGCGAAGCGAGTTGAATATCACTAATTGATTCAATTTTCAGGATTTTTAAAATATTTACAAATTTATGAGATACTGTACATAGCATTTTGGCTTTTTTGTTTTATTTTGTCAAATATTACGTAGTAAAAATTTAATGAATTATTCACAAGTTAAAAGGAATTCGATCTTTGCTCATAGAAAGTGAAACGCAGATTGTTCAAATCCAAGGAAATGAAAGCAAAAACAACAGATAAATTCTAGATGTAATATAAATGGGATTCTAAGGAAGCATATCCTTCAAGCTATGCTCAGTAAGATAATTTTGGAATGATAAGAAATACCTGCGCCACTCCTCACTCCTCATAGGGCATGCATTGGGATTTGAATATTATTTCCGGCTATGCGACGCTTTTAAAGGATAATTAGAATTACACACACAAGATATAAAGCTTTAAAGGATACGCTTTTAAAGGATAATTAGAATTACACACACAAGATGCAGACATAATTCAGACACTTGAGTTAAATGGATGATATCTGAAAAGGGAATGGTTCTGAAAAAGAAGAATTACCAAACAAAACCCACCTGTGATCTGAAAGAGCCCAGTCTTAAGAGATTTAATATAAAGAATTAATATAAAGAATGTAGAGAATGTAAAATCAATGTGGAGAATTAATGTAAAAAATTATGAATTTAAATATTTTGATATTTCTTGATCATTAAAAATGATATCCTCCCTTCCATATAACGTATGGCTGCCATACGTTTTCAGTATGATATTTGAACGTCATTTTATAATCTACGAATCAAAATATTCAAAGAATCCCCGACCTTTATTTGACAGCTGAGCATCTCTATTTAAATTAGCATACCTTTATCTATGCTTAACAAAATGGGAATTAAGCTTTACCTTTCTTCTGCTGATTGTTCTTGTCACATGTTTAACTTTAGATTTATACTTAGCTCAGAAATGCTCACAGCTCATGAAATGACTTTAAGTTGGTAAATCCTTTCAGATAAAGTAAATCTTAGGGAGAGTGCTATAGTCTAGTAAATCTTATAGGAAGATAGCTTATAGAAAGATTGCTTATAGGAAGATTGCTTATAGGAAGAGTGCAACCTATTTAATCTTGTTTATAATATAACCTCTAAATATAAATGTTTCTTAAGAAAACACAGTTGTTCAACTTTATTACTAGCTGATAAATTTCTTTAAATTTCTCGCATTTGAAGAAATAAAATTCAAGGAAATTCCAGTTCCTGCGATTAGACAATCAATTATGCTTTAAAGCATCACATGAGCTTCTAAATTTAACAAAAAAAATATACTTTACTCATGCATTTATTTTCTCCCTGGAGTTTTTAATTTCTCAGAAAAGTAAATCCGCGGTTAAACAAGAAACTTTTCCCTTTTCTTTAAAACAGTTCTAGACAATCAATCTGTTTGAGAAATGTCACCTACTTAATTTCCTCTCTCTTTTTCCCGGGTTATCTAGATCACTGTGACATCACGAACACAATCGTAGATCATTAATCTGAGCAACACATCTCGTGAGATAAAAAAACGAAAGAAAGAGTTCTTCTTACTTGTTTTTTATCCTCGAAGGAATAGAAGCTGGGATAAGAGGAGAGAGAAAAATTCATATAAATAATGATTCTTCGATATTCTCATGCCCAATCAGTAAAAGGGTACGTGATGACGAAAAGAAACCTCGTACTCGAGCTGCCACTGACAAACGATCACCCTTTTGCGTGTGATTTGACACCGCTTCGTGGCCGACTTGACTGTTCGAATTGCCAGGTGAAGGGATCATTCAAAAAATCACCATTACAAATTCAGGTAAACATTGTGGATACCATGCCAAAACGATGAACTTGAGTGTTTTAAGTTTTCTCCTAATTAGTTTTTGGCATTGAATTTGACTTCTGAATTAGTACTGAATTTTGTGTCAAAAGAAAGATTTATATTCTTTGAAACGCCTATAAAGCACTATCTTGCGAAAGTCGTAACTCAATTTTTCCAGTGTTTCAAATCTTATAAGTATGTAAAAAGTATGTAAGTGCAGAAGTCTCCAAACAATGCTTTTACAGTTTCTGGTTTTGGTGTGATGCCGGCGTTATGTAAAGTATCACTAAGATTTTTATTCGATTATTTAACAATCATATTTGTTTAAAATATGTATTTATTCTTGCACCTATATTGAGATTTTGTTTAAGATTAAGAAAATCAGACATTTTTTTATTATATTATCTGTAGGTAAAAGTTATCCCTCTACTGCATTCTAAATTATTTTGATATGTTTTATAACATTTAATAAAAAATAATTTCAAATAAGGCGTAGATATATATGTGAAAGTTATACCAATAAAAAAGGAATAATTTCAACCCTCCTATTAATAGCAGTATTATCGGAACCCTATTTCAGCAACGTAATAGATAAAGAATTTCTACTTAGAATCCGTTCAACTTACGATTGTCTACATTAGCTTAATTATGTATGCAGAATTTCCAGAAATATTTGGATTGACTCAAATTTGCAACATTATTTTTAAATTTTTACTTCCTCATACGAAGTAAAGGAAGCATTGTAATCATTGTAATCGCGAAAAATTTCGGATATCATATTTGAACGAAAATATCGACTTTGACTGCTCTCGAATCCATTTGAAAAATGTTTTGGAGTGAAATCTGTACGTACAGACAGAATAAAGGACTCTTTTCGCCAAAACGGATTCACAGAGATTTTCTTCGTGACTTCTGTATGTACCTATTTATGTATTTCGCATAACTCAAAAACGAGTAGTCTCAGAACGTTGAAATTGACGTTATAAGTGACTGCTTCAACATGCAGTTGTTCATCTCTCCTTTTTAGTTGTAATCGCCTGCACGAAAACTCTCTCTCTCTCTCTCTCTCTCTCTATATATATATATATATATATATATATACCCCTCTGTTACACCACTCGGTGAGCTCAGTTTTTTTACTCTTATATGTTGGTAGATTGGGCATTTTGTGCTTTACAAGTGATTGAATTATGTTGTTCTTATGTTCCGGTTTAGGGTTTAGGCCTTTAGTTTCTGCATGCAATAGTTCTAGAATTATCACAATTTGAAAGTTTGTTAAAGTGCTACTAAGCCTAACGAAGCCTGCATTTGTTTACATTTAAAACTTAGTAGAATAGTGAATTAAGTCAGTTTCTGCACGAACTTCAGTGTTTTTTGCCGAGTGGGAGCAAAAGTAAACTTTCAATTTTATGCACCGAAAATTCTGTTTTCTATCCTGCTGGCCGATTTGCTTATTTTGGCATAGAAACTCTAATTTTAATGGTAAAAATTGTCTTTTAATTATATTTAGTGTTTAAGATTTTTTTTTTTTTTTTTTTTTTTTTTTTTTGGTGAAGATGTTTTGAACTTTTATACATTTTTCCCTTGCCGCGATGTGAGTACTTAATTAATTGAATGAGAAATATATCTATAATTAAATTCAAGGAAATAAGTTTAAATGGAATTAAGTTAAGTTTTTTTTTTTTTAATTATTTTTATAAGACTTCAATAAAGAGTCAGATGTAAAATCACCATGTCTCCCCATCCAAATTTTAAAAATAAACGGTTTTTCTTGTATCAGAATTAAAAATAATAATAATTTGAAATATGTTTAGCAATAAGTATAATAATGTAAACTGAGATAAATGTTCAATTACTGAAGCTGACTATTTGAAAACAAAACAGAGGTATTTAAAAATTTAGTGTAGTCATTTCGGTTATATTCATAGGTTTATGTACGCTATATTCTTAGGTTATATTAAGAGTTATATTCATATATATTTATTCATAAGTTATATTCATATATATTTATTCATGGGTTATATTAAGGGTTATATTCATATATATTTATTCATAGGTTATATTTATAGGTTTCTTTTCTATTTGAATATTCATATGATTAACTATTTTGACTTTGGAAAAGTCTTCCCAGTCTTTTTGTTTTTGAGTGAAGTATCGTACATGAGGTTATAACATCTCTTATGCTTTGGTATCATAAATTAAGCTAGACGTTAAAGACTGTTTAGGGAATTTATGTATTGTATTTGTGTCAAGTATTTTGCCTTAATTGATTAAATTTTAGCACTTATAATTGAAATTTGCCTAGCTTCCAAAATAATCTATAACATCTTGTATTCTTTGATAATGTAAACTAATGTTAAAAAGGTTTTGCAGAAAATTATATCTAAATAATACAAACTCAGGAGAAGGGTGTAAAGAACCCTTTATTAACTCAAGCAAAGTTCACAGATGGCACCACCTAGTACATACATAAGCAAACGTCTTTGACTTAACTCAAAAAGGCAGAAATTAACTTGATTAAAACTTAATTAAAATTAAATTGAGCTTAAGTTTAGTCGAACGGCTTCATACTAAAGACACTGATCGTACTTAAACAAACAACCAGCATTTATGGCTTAAACCAAATGAAATAAACTTTAAAATAGACTAAGTTAACTTAAATTAGCCGAAGAGCTACACAGACAGAGAACGCATAAGTTGGCTTAGACTTAATATCAGCGTGAAAATCCTAATGGCGAGAATAAAGCAACGCCAAAAATATACTGCTTTGAAGAGGATCAATTAGCAATCGTGGTCTTCCGCGAGCGGAAATTGCTCTAATTCTACCTTCGAAAACCTTCCTTTAAATACTATCTCTTTTTCTACCTCATTTGAATACACGCGAACTAGAAGTTTGAATTCTGGCAGTAAAGTGAAAAGAGAGAAAAGCAGTAAAGTTAATTAACATGAAGCTTCCAGTAAAGAAATATCTCAAAATATTCACATTAGTTCTGTTAAATCGAAATTTTTTGCAGAAACCAATGATAGAAAATCCATCAATTGAGACATAATGAAACCATATAAAACTGTTGTAAGCTGTAGGCTTTAAATTACGCTAGAGTTTTAGTTAGATATTTGGTTTCTTAAGAACCATAAATATAATTTTAATAGTTTTCAAATATTACTCATTCTGTAAAACTGTTTAGGATAAACAGGCCCATTAAAATGTATCTTATATGAATACATTAGAATTTTATAATAATTTTTAAATGAACTTAAATGTCTCTTATATGAATAAAATAGAATTCTGTAAATTTGCTGTTGATTGGTGTAAAAGTTCATCTCATTCTTTTTTGACGTCATCCTATATTTTGAACGGAAAGACATATATTTTAATATCATCTTCACAATAAATCGCTTTCAATTAAAACTTTTCTCATTGTTCAAAAATAGATGTCAATTAAGCTGTTCAAATTAAAATAAAGGCATTAATTAAACTAATTATGATAAAATGTTTAATGTTAAATTAAGTTACGCTTCCAATAAAGGGAAATCTTAAAATATTCAAATTATTAATTCCGATATTAAAATTGCCTGCAGGAAATAATGACGGTAAATCCATCAGTAGAGATGCAATTAAATGAGATAATCACAGTTGTACGTTGCATGCTTCTAATTTACACTACTGCCTCATATAAATATTTCTTGATACCAGTGTTCTATTACTGCAATGTATCAACTACTTCTCTCACATTTATTCCAGTTCCTAATACTATGCTCCAGCAAATAGGCTAGGCCTTTTTACTTTCTTAAATAGCCACTTAAATAGCTGAGCCATTTAGATTTTAACATAATGGAGCTGCAAAAGCAAAATGTGTTAAAATTTCTAAGCTGTTATCTCAAAATAGAGATTGCTATCATGTGCAATATTAGGCCAAACTTTCCTGTGTTCTCAGAAGCAGTATAGAAATATATTTTTTTAAATCATAATTAAATATAAAAAATATATTCTCAGCTTAAAATACATTACTCCTGTTATTGTTGTTATTCTTGTTTCTCTCACTATGTGTGAGGTATTTTACCTTTTGTTTACTTTTGAACCAGAAATCTCAACGTCAAAAATTGTTTAATTGCAAATAATGGCTTTTGCATGAATCTTTTGAAACAAGAGCTTCACTTCAAAGGGATTGTTGTAACTTAACCATTCAAAACTGATAACTCGTTCCGTATGCAAAAGTAAATATATGTATTTATTTATTTTTCACTAAATAAATTATCTGCAATAAATGTAAGTAATGGAAAAACAGAAACACATTTTTAAGGTGATGCGAAAACGTTTTTCAGATTCAAGGGAATGTTGATCACTGGATTGGTTTGTGTGATTAAGGTAAAGCCTCTAGGGCTATCTGCCTAAGGGGAGGAATGCCTTTAGGAAGGACTTTCTAAGAGACACTGGCTTGTATACACACGTGGGAAACCACGAAAACACCCACGCAGCCAGCCCGTTCTCGGGATACGAATCGAACTACCAGTATTCAGCGACTTTACCAATCGGCCGCTGGAGGGCTTACTGATCATTGAGAATGTTAAAAACCTCTGATTTTAGGAAATTAGTTCTAGACTTTTATCTGTGCACCGCAGTTCCTATGTAGTATGACTGGAAATGAGGTATGTAAAAATTCTGTTTCTCCACTGAATATTCTCTAAAAACTAAGCAGATTTTTCCTTCCTAAAGTACGATTTTCATCATTATTCCAATTTTATGTACGTTTTCTCACTAATGAAGCTTTATATTCTGCAGGAATTTTACATTGGATATTAACGCTAAGACTATCTGAAACGATACTTATTATATGAAAGGGTATTTGGCCCAAATATTTACCAATTAGGACAATCAAGGAATGTCAGCAGATATTGAATACCTGCGAACTAAATCAAACTAGTTGCGGACCAAGTTATTTTCACAAATAACATGGTAATTATCTCTGACACAAGTTTCTGTACCTTGAAGAATATCATCACAAACATGAATAAATCGGTATGTCTGTTAAACGAAACAGAAAATGTTCGAAAAAGCAATAGTATTTATTGGCTTGTCTGAAAAGTTATAACTCATTTTTTATGGTCTTTAAAATCCCTTATTTATATAAAGAACAGTTAGAAAGTCAATAATATATTACCTACTTTGTTGGATAACTTTTTATTTCCTTTTAACAAGCTATGTTATTACTGATTTACAAAAAAAGCCCAGCTGTATCAGCGAAAACCTGAACAAAGTTCTGATTTAAGGCTTGTTCTAAATTCAATGTTATATTACAAAAGAAATTTTGAAGAGAGCAGAACAAGTGAAAGATGTGAGGTCGCAATATAAGGCGAGTAAGATACGCCCGACAACACTTCTCATTCAAATTTCAAAACAATTTTCAGGTCATCAAACTTGCGTGTGGTCTCGTGTTATCAAGACGGAATGCAGTTCCTATACAATTGATGAAATCTGGACGTTCCTGAAAAATGGATTTGTGTAAGCTGTCCAGTTGGCGACAGCAAGCATTCAAGCTGATTTGTCGCTCGTGGGTAGGAGCTGGAAAATAAGACCAAAAAAGCGAAACACCCTGGCAAAAATTATTGGATTTTGGATGAAAAGTGTTTCCATTCGTATTATACTGACCTGGTCCTGTGTCCTCCGACTTTATTATTTTTTAACTATTTTATTCATCACTTCTTTCTTTCTCTTCAAAATATCTTTCGTGTATAACATTCAATTCAAAAGAAGCCATAAATCAGTATATCGCTCAGTTTTTCGCCGATAAAGCTAGATTCATCTGTTAATGTGGAATTACGAAGCTCATTAAAAGAAAAGGTATCCGAACTCGTTCGAATACCATTTTTTAAAAAATGGTTTTTACTTTAACTATAAATGTATTAATTTGAAGATAAGCATATTAATGAGTGAAAGCAGCTTAAAACGTAATGCTAAGTAATTTCAATTTTGAAAAATAATAAAAAAAGGATAATTTTTGCTTAAATTTTGCCTTTACCGCAACAACAACGGTGAACAAATGTATACTTAAATATACAGTTTCTTTTAATTTGTATTTATGTTTACACTTGTTTTGCATGCAATGAAGCAAAATAATTAAGAAATATTCATATGTTCTTGAGATATGTCAAAATATATAGTATTTACTGCATATTTTCCTATTATTGCATCCAAAATCTAAAACTAAAAAGTAACAATTCAACTTCTAATTAATATTTCTAAAATCTTCCGCTTCAGAGCATGCATCAGATTACATGAAACATGCATAGAAATTATCATTTAGTTTTAACCCGTAAAATTTTGAGTTATGGCTGTTACCATTGGTAATATTTACAGAAAAAAAACATTTTTCAGAAAACAAGTTTAAAGTTTTCATAAAACAATTTCTTAGTGAAAAAAGCATCCCTGATAATTAAAATCCCCTACTTTGTAATTGACACCTTGTTTGTTTTTTCACACACATTGCGCCTTTTCTTTTGAACAAAGCGTAATTTTTTTTCTTTGGGTTTTTGTAAAACTTCCGGAATGCCGCCAAGTCATGATTTATGATTTTGCACTTTATCAAGTTTTCGAATTCCCTGCTCAGTGTAAAATTCAGGACACATATCTTATCTTGAAAATGTTTCAAGCAAACCCATAAATCCATCATTAAATAACATTAAATAACACAACACTTATATTTGCTCCAAACATTAATGTTCGCGAGTTTATGAATTTTTCTTTCGGAACAATTTGCAATAAAACGCCATTAAAACGTTCTTTGATATTTTGAGTTTTGCCATGTATGCACTTTTTAATAACTCTTGTTTATGTAGTCAACTCCATATGTGTAGGTTTAATAAAATTCAAAATATGTGTTGATATACCAGATGTTTTTGTCTAATTTTTTTCTTTTCTGCAATCGCACATTGATAGTTGCACCAACTCGTTGATTGAGGAGGGCATTGGCTTCGAAGAAGAACTACAATGGAACGGGCAGCTAGTACAGCCTGCTGCATCTCAATTAAGTTTCCAATATTACTTCTAATTGCAATCCCTAATTCTGCAGTTATCAATTAAAAAAACCACTCAGTTTACCTTTTCCTTTCAATCCAGGAGTGGAGTTTTTTACTTTTCGTAGTCTACTACTAACCCTTTTCTGTGCATGTCCAATGCATTCCAGTTTCTTGACCGAATCTTTACCATATACATTTTTCACAGTTAAAAACCGCTTAGAATCTCCATCCTCATAATACTCCATGTACTTCAGCTTTCGTAATTTAATAGATCATTCAAGAAGCAGATAAACACCAACTGCATCCATACCCGAAGCTGCTTCTTTATAATTTGCAGAATAATCATTTTATGCTATATATATTATGAACTATATGTCGTGCTGAAGATTGCATTTCATTTTGTTTATTTTGTTGCAAATGATGCAAAAATGTGACATAGCCTTGAAATCAAGCACTTTGTCAACGCTAATCGACAAAGCAGTAACACACCCATTCAACATTGAATACCCTCTGCGCCAAACTAAATACGAAATTAAGGGGAAAATCTACCGCCAGATTGTTAAAATGTATTACAAAATATCTAAACTTAGTACGAAGCTTTATAATTTACAAAATCTTGATGGTAAATAAAGTTTCTAAATAGGTATGTTTATTTAAACGCTCACTTCCGGCCCAGAATATTGGAACTTCCGGTTTATTCCGTTACAGAAAAAGGCTTATAAAATTCAGTTCTGATTAACCTATCAACAAGCAAAAACTTGTATTTGATAGCTAAAGATGCATTGTTTAAGATAATGTAATAAAGTAAAAATCGAAAATTTGTCTGAAAATCGTCTTTTGTACGAGGTCGGATACCTAAAAAAAATAAAAAGTTATCCAGCAAAACGGGCAATATGTTATGGATTGCTTACTGTTCTTTTTATAAATAAAGGTCCTTCGAAGAATCTAAGAAAAAATACGTCACGACTTATTCAGGTAACCCTATATTTCTTTGAACGCTAAATAGGTTCATCTCTTGAAAATAAAATTTCAAATAGTTTTCAGTGTTTTAAGCATAAATTAAGCATAAATTAGCATAAATAATCTGTCATCTATACACCTGTGAAATCTTTTCATTTTATTTGGGTGTTTTGTACACCTGCGTAAAAGACTATTTCGAATAAAGCCAGAAACAGTAAAGATGATTTCTTCTTCGGGTAAATACTTCTTGTCAAAAGCTTCTCATGATTAAGACTTTTGCCTGCAAAGAAAAAAAATTTTCTATTTCTACCACTTCTCATTAGTCGGATATAATTCCTCTTGATTATTTCCGGTAATCTAAGTCAAAGACAACTTAAAGACAGCAAGTTTGATGATATCGTGAAGATTTATTTATTTTTATTAACAATAAAATTTTAGTTAAACCTACTTTCATTTCAATTTTGTTTTTACCCACGCTTTTCTGCCAGAATATTAATAAGCTAACGTGCGCATATTCAAATAAGGTAGAAAGAAGTGAGTGCTATTTAAAAGAAGGTTTTCGAAGATGATTTGAGAGTGTGTTATGCAATTTATGGCCACGTTGCTATTTTGAATTACTAACAATTTGGTTCTGTGCCGTTATGTGCTTCTAGTTATTAGGCTTGTTTCCGCCGACTTCTACGAATCAGAGCCTTGCTGCCCGTTAAGTTATCCTGTGGGACGTTAGGCTAAGTTTATTACATTCTATTTTAAATTCATTTTTATTTGTTTTGAGTTAAGCCAGATGGATTAACTTTGTGTAAGCCCAAGTGGGATCATCTATGCAACTATATTGATTGAATAAAGAGTTCTTTATACCCTTTTCAGACTTTTCTCTTATCATTAAGACATGGGATAGTTCCTCATACAGTCTTTCGGAGCTCATTAGTTTATGCTACTAAAACAAAAGAGACTCTATGACATATTCACCATCCTGGAAACTATTACAACGATGCATTTTAATGACGTTTCTTAAAATTTTCCCAACGCTATTCCTGATTTTTCTGTGGTATTGCAAAGCAATACAGAAATTCCAGAAGAAACTACTTTAAATTAATCAAATTTTAAAATGTATTACGATAATTCATTATTTTCAATTTAATTTTAAGTTTTCTCATTACTGCTACTCTTTATTATGCGTACTGTTCAGAATGAAATCAATTCTTTCTACGAATTTAAGAACAAGTCCTCGAGTCGCTAATGTTGATCATCCATCTTCCTCTATATTTATCTTTTCGAATATTCTAAATTAACAGAAACTTTCATATTTGTTTTCGGGTTATCCATTTTTATCTTTTCTCTGCTATCCAAACTGTTCTAAGAGTCGATTTGTTTTATCATTTTTAATAAATTAAAGCTTTATAATCGTTTAAAAACTGTGTTTGAAATCTTTCGAAACCTTGAAATTGGCTTATATTATCGTAGATTTGAAGTACTATGCATTTAAATATCGTATTTCGAGCTTGAAATTTATGCAAATCATAGCTGTTATAAATAATCGAAATTAATTTTGAGTAAAATCTGTTGCACATATCTACTTAAAAATAATTCTGAATAGCTGCATAATAACATAATCAAAAATGGAACATACGTTAGTTTTTAGATATATAAGTAATTACATACTTTCAAATACTTAATAACTATAAATTCTGAACTGAAGTTATATGTAAAAACTTTAAAACGGTAACGAACTTCTGTATTAGAAAGTGAAATGTCCTATAGTTTCTTAATGCTCAGTTTGTACACACTCAGTTCTCAGCATTATAAGGTAGATATGATATCAACCGGTTAGGATTTTATAGTTGAATAGTGTTAAATAAACTTATAACGTTGCGCGCCTCTAACTTGCACGCAACCAAGGGTGACTGTGAAAGCTTGTATAAACCACAGAGTCTTGTAAAGGGTTTAAGTCCCTTTTTATTCAACGTAATAAATTACAATTGCGTCCTCTTGACGCTTACAAACTGTGCCAACTTGGCAGTCAAAATAAAAATAATAACCTGAAAAGAAAGTAAACACAAGATTCTAACTACGAGGCTCTCTAAAATAACTAACTCACCGCGTTTTACAATACCGCTGCTAATTCAGCAGACTTGAAGCTCACTGGAACGATGACCACTACTTCCCGCCAAGCACATAGGCCGCAACGCGGGGTTCTTCAATTCTCGCTAACTACCTCCGCGCTCGCTAAGTAAGAGAATCTCTCACCGAACTCGTTTCCTTCTATTTAAATCATACTACTTCCGCTGATAATTTGAATGCTTGCGCGTTCTACTCAAATTTACATATTCTGGCATTGGCAGTTCCAGGGAAAAGTAAGGCTTGACAGGAAAGATAGTTTAAACTTAAAATAAATATAAACCCTGCATTTGCCGCTGCCAGAATTTGGAAAACTTGGAAGCAGGTCCTACAAACGACCTGTTGTCAGTTTCTCTAATTCTGAACTAACTGGCGAGAACCTCGTTTACACAAAAAAATCTTATGTAACAATTATATCCTAAAATTCTGTTGATCTTATAAAGCTCTCTTCTTACAGCTACTTTTCCTGGACTTCATCAATCAATCTTGGTCTTTCCTTCCAGCATCTGGAAGGAATAAGTATCAGTATCTTTCTACATACATTATACTTTACACTTTCTTGACACAATAAATTTTTGTTTTTAAACGATTCGTTTTTCTTAGTTATTGCTTACTTCACATTCATTCAATTTTTCAAGCATTAATTTAACTTTACCCTGGCTCTCCACCGTGTGTGGTGTCAAACGGAATATTCGTGTTTTTGTTTTACAACACTTCCCCTTACCACCATGATTTGTTAGAATTCAACAACCAAATAGACACACCTTACTCGACATTCTACAACTCAATGAGCTACTTTAATATTCTTAAAAATTCAAATGTAGGTGGAGAACTCTACAAAACACATTCATTCTAACTTCCCTCTCATTCATCTTTAAACATGCAGGCTTTCGCTCTAAAGCATGACTTTATCTACAATTTAATACTTAAATTTTGACTTCATTGCTTTTAAGCATTCACTTTTAGCATCGACAATTTTATGCTTCTAGACTAAATTCTACTTTTACATAACATTCAAGTATTTACATACATTTACAAAATTTTAATACATATGCTTTTTACAATTTACCATAAAATGAATAAGAGAAAATAAATTTTTACTTTACTCATTCTTCGCCAAGCTGGCGGCACTGAAAGTAAAATTCTTATTAATACAAGAATACGAAGTTATTTTTATCTTCGGCCAAATTTTGGCTTTAACATAACAGAATTAGTCTTTCGACCAACAGAAAATGCTTGTTTTTAGCTTTTACACTTAAAGAAAATAATACTTTTGCCTTAGCTAAATAAAGTAAAACAAAACTAAGTCTCAACCGAGACATATTGACTTTCGTCAAAACATAGAACTTCGTACTTATGCATAACATTTCGGAACAAAAGAGAAAAAAAAATTATAGAAGGTTTTAACTTATCTTTGAGTTTTCGATGCTTGAAACTCCGTCATCCGTTTTTGACAAAATTGATCCCAAGTTAGAGGTTTCATGGATGTCAATCTTCTCCTTATTGATCTCCGAGTGTCGTCCACGTTGCTTTTTCTTTTGCGTCCTCTACATGCTGGCCTCTTGACGGAGTAATCGTCTGGTTGTTGGCCTTTGCGTTTCTGCCTGGGACGGCTGGTCTTGACGTCCTCCGGTCTGGAGTCCTTCTTGAATTTCTTTTGTTCCTCGTATTTTTGTGCCTCCTGCTGGCGTTTCAGTTTCCGGAACGGCGGCCTTGCTGGCACCTGACTCTGTGGCCGTGTGCGCGTTCTCCTTGATGTGTAATTTCTCCTGCCATTCATTGTAGGTGGTGTTTTCGTCTTTACCACGGTTTCTTTACCCGGTGCATCTGTATTTTTGTTTTTCTTAAACGCCGGAGTTTGAAAATCATTTTTTCTTTTTGATACCGACGTCCGGGTTGTAGAAGTCCTAGGTCTCTCTTCAGTTCTCCGTTTCTTGGGTGGTGGAATAGTTGTTGCAGTCTCTGGCCCTTCTATTTCGTTTAGACTTGAGTCCTGCAAGAAACTTTTAAGGATTTCAAAATCATTTGGATTATAGTATTCTTTCACCTGGTCGGGACTTGCTTTACAGATTTCCCCTCTCTCGTTCTTAAGATATAATACTACTCCTTTGATTTCCTGAATTACATAGGGGCCTTCAAACTTTGGAGCTAGCTTTGCCGTAAAATTGTCTGGGGCACTTGATAAAGAAAATTTCCGCTTCAATACTTTATCCCCAACTTTAAAATCTGCTTCACGGCGTTTTCTATCATAATATATTTTCTGCCTATTTCTTGCCGTATCTGAGGTTTTAAGCGCCTGATCAATGAGCTTTTGCACATCTTTTTTAAACTCCTGCTCTCTTTGTTGCACAAAGAATAATTTATCTAAAGGCGTAATTAATTTTCGGCCTAAGAATAATTCTGCTGGAGTTTTTCCCGTAGTATCATGATGTGCCGTTTTTAAAGCATAAGCTAATTCATTTATGTAGCCATCCCAGCGCTTGTGATGTGTGCTCACGTAACTGCGAATTATTTTTACTATATTTTTATTAACTCTTTCTGCTATGTTGGCCTGTGGTCTATACGGAACCATTTTGATATGGCGTATGCCAAGTCCATTGCATATGTTTTCAAATATTTGACTAATGAATTGTTTTCCGTTATCGCTAATGACTTTTATCGGTGCACCGTATTTTAAAATGCATCTGTGTAAGAATGCATCTGCGACTGTTTTGGCTGACGCGCGTTTAAGTGGAGCAATTTCTGTCCATTTTGAAAAATGATCTACTATTACTAAAAGAAAACGATTTTTATTTAACTCGCTCTGGGGGAAGGGACCAAGGAGATCTATGCCTAAAATTTCATTCGGAAATGTAGCGCGAATGCTATTTAAGTACCCGGCCGGGCTGTAATTAATATCATTTATTAACTGATATTGATTGCAGGACCTGACATACGCCGTTACTATTTTGTATAATTGCGGAAAATATACCGCCTCGCGTACCCTTTTTATAGTCTTTCTGACCCCGAGGTGGCCCGCTGTTTTTTCTTCGTGCAACTCCCTCAAAATGCTTAATCGAAGCGAGGCTGGGATGACTGGCTTATACTCAAGATTTTCGTTTGTTGTTTTTGTATAGAATAATAAATTATCTATTATTTCATAGTTTTTTGCTCTATTTCTTATCGCATCGATATCTGTGTGCTCGAAGCTTTCGGGGTCTTTCAAATAAGCATAGATATTTCCAAATTCAGGATCAGCTTTCAGTTCAGTAATAACCGTATCTCTAGAATCTAAAATTTTTGAAGTCAACACAGCGCATTTAAGTTCATTTCCTTCGTCGTCCAGTTTTATACGAGAAAGTGCGTCAGCTACATTGTTTTCCTTACCCGGTTTATATTTTATTGTGATATTATATTCTTGGAGTTTTAAAGCCCATCTTATTAACCTGGGCGTTACGTTTTTTCCCGAGTAAAGTCTACCAACAGCCGCATGATCCGAAAAGACTGTTACTGGCTATTTGCCGAAATAAACTCGAAATTTGTGTACAGCCATTAATACGGCTAATGTTTCTCTTTCTGTAGCTGTATAATTCCTTTGCGTCTGATTCAATGTTTTACTAAAAAATGCCAGCGGATGGTTATTTTGCATAAGAACCGCACCCACCGCATAGTCTGACGCATCTGCCGCAATTTTCAGGTTTTCGTCCCCCTCGTGGAATTTTAAAACAGGGGCATTAATAAGCGCTTCTTTTAATCTTTCAAAAGCTGTGTTAGCTTCCGCTGTCCACGTAAATTTACCCCTTTTTCTTTTGATTACTAAGAGTGGTTTAACAATATTAGCGAAATCTTTTATGAAAGATCGATAGTAAGAACATAATCCAAGGAAAGACGAAAGTTTCTTGGCGGTGTTGGGCGGTGGGAAATTCTTAATAGCTTTTATTTTTGAATCTTGCGTTTCTATACCCTTTTGCGAAATTTTATAACCGAGATATTTAAGTTCTTTAGTAGCGAACTTGCATTTTGAGGCGTTAATTGTAAGACCGGCCTCTTTTAATAATTTAAAAACTTGTTCTAGATCATTAATGTGTTGTTCCAACGTACTACTCGTTATAATTATATCATCTAGATAAATTAAAGTTGATTTTCCTAGGACAGGCTTTAGAACAATGTCCATAGCTCTCTGGAATGTTGATGGGGCCCCACACAACCCAAAGGGCATGCGTAAAAATGCATAAGTGCGCGATTTTGTTATAAACGCGGTTTTGTGTATATCTTCGGGTCTCATAGATATTTGATAGTAGCCAGACGTTAAGTCCAAAGTAGACATATATCTTGTCGATTTGATCTGTCTAATGATCTCGTCTATAACCGGCAAAGGGTAAACTGGAAATTTAGTAATGCTATTTAGTTTTCTGTAATCGATAGCAAACATCCAAGCCCTTTTATCTGAGGGAGGAAACTCGTTCTTTTTCCTACATAGTACGACTGGACTCGCGTACTCACTATTTATGGGCGTTATTATTTTATTCCTTAACATCTCCTGAATATGTTCTTCGATGATTAAGTCTTTTTGTTTATCATAGCGATACGGTTTAGTCCTACAAGGTTTTTCGGCATTTAATTGAATCTTGTGAGTCACGATTTGACAGTTTCCTGGTTTTTCTGAAAACAAATGAGAAAAATTACTCACCACTTGCTGTATTGCTTTACTTTCCTGGTCATTCAAATGGTTAAGGTCCAATTCAGGTGTCTCCACAGGTTCCACCACCCTCTGGTCCATCTCCAGCACCACGGAACTATCTTGAAAATTCAATTTGGCCCTCGCGGCCCTTAAAAAGTCCATACCTAAAATAAGAGAGTGTTGCAGGTGTTTCACCACAAAAATTAATACTTTGAGATTTTTCTCTTTTACCTGTACGTTTAATGATACTTTCCCGATGCAGTGACATGTTTTTCCTTGCGCCGCTATAATATTCGTATTTCTGGTTTTAAAGAGTCGTATCCTATAAAAATTCTTTTTGAAGAACTTTTCACTCATGAAATTTCCTTCTGCTCCTGTATCGATGAGGGCTTCTACTGGTACATCGCCAACCAGGACTTGTATAATTGGTAGCTGTGAGTTTTTTACGATGACTGTATTTAAATGTCTATTTGAGGGTTTTTTTTAAATTTCCGGGGTCTGGACCCTCCCTTTCACAGGCCCCTCTAGTCGTTTAAAGCTTTCCTTTCAATCTGTGTCTTCTGGGTACGCGGATGCTTATTTTCAAATTTTCTTTTTGGGCCTTGACCTTCGAGTTTCGATGCGTTAGCTTGATAGTCCTTTTCCCCATATGAGCGATTTCCATTTCTGGTTTCCTCCTTCCTTCGGGTATGTTGAGAATATGTTTCCCCTCTCGCTTTTTCCGCTATTCTGCGATTTTGAAACTTCACCGCCAATTCGAAAAGTTCCTGCAATGTGTTTGGGTTTCTAATTTCAAAGTAGTCTTGGACAGCGGGTAACAATCTTGGTAATATTATTTCAATAATCTCTGCATCGGGTTTTTTCCCATACAGCATATCCGTTAGCTTGATTTTTCGTAAAATAAAGTCCGTCAAATCTGCTGTATCCCGTTGATAGAAACTATATAGCTCGGCTTCAAGCCGTGCGCGATCTTTCACTATGGGGAAGGCCTTTACTAACGATTTTTTGAAATTTTCAAATGTATACGTCGGGCTTCCAAATTCACCTAGTAGAAATTTTCCTATGTTTTTCCACCATAGCGCGGCCTGTCCTCTTAGTGCTGATGTGGCGATGGCAACTTTTTGTCTTTCAGGCACAGGGTAGAGCTCAAAATGGTTTTCTAAACCTTCGAGAAATACCGCCACCGAATTTTTTCCGTCGAAATGGACGTTTGGCTTGATTGATGCTCTCAAAGTCTGGACCAGGTATCCAAATCCTTCTAACTGAGTTCTCATTTCTTGGTGTTGTCCAGCGGCTTCCATCCAATTTTCGGCCATTTCAGTTCGATAAGTGTTCGGGCGCCAATATAACGTTTCGCGCCTCTAACTTGCACGCAACCAAGGGTGACTGTGAAAGCTTGTATAAACCACAGAGTCTTGTAAAGGGTTTAAGTCCCTTTTTATTCAACGTAATAAATTACAATTGCGTCCTCTTGACGCTTACAAACTGTGCCAACTTGGCAGTCAAAATAAAAATAATAACCTGAAAAGAAAGTAAACACAAGATTCTAACTACGAGGCTCTCTAAAATAACTAACTCACCGCGTTTTACAATACCGCTGCTAATTCAGCAGACTTGAAGCTCACTGGAACGATGACCACTACTTCCCGCCAAGCACATAGGCCGCAACGCGGGGTTCTTCAATTCTCGCTAACTACCTCCGCGCTCGCTAAGTAAGAGAATCTCTCACCGAACTCGTTTCCTTCTATTTAAATCATACTACTTCCGCTGATAATTTGAATGCTTGCGCGTTCTACTCAAATTTACATATTCTGGCATTGGCAGTTCCAGGGGAAAGTAAGGCTTGACAGGAAAGATAGTTTAAACTTAAAATAAATGTTAGTTAAAATAAATATAAACCCTACAAACTAAAAGAATCATCTCGAAGCAATTGGGCTTTTTATAGTCAAATGATATACCCCTATCTAACCATTATCTATGAAAATTCTATTAGGTTTGGACCTTAATGTCACAGGTAGAATTCTGGCAACATTTTATTTCTTATGCTGTAGGATGGCTCATATTGCATCTACCAGTTTGGGTTATAAATAATGCCAGAATGCACATGCTCATGTGTGACGTTCCTATATCCGTAGATAGCTAGATCTCATGGAATTAGTATACCATATACCGGTGCTGTTTTCGGTTGTATCAATTCGAACTTTCATTGGAACAGGCTCTCTTACGGATACTCAAAGAGTTTTCAAACAGAGCAGTAACGATTATCAGAATTCCGGGCAATAGAGGGGAACGATATAATTTGGTTGTAACAAAACGGCAGAGCAGTGAGCACAAATATGACTGTACTCTGACACTATGCCTCAAGAATTGTTCGTCACTCGACTCATCATAGAAGCCTCACGCATCGCCTCGAACGGTGGGTTTAGGCTGAAGGAGAACATTCAGATGAAATCAATTTCAATGTATACTTATGTCTGTATAATCCATATTATATACTGCAGTAAATACATTACTTTAAACACTAACTGCTGGAAACTTCCCATCTTAACTTCTAGAATTCAGAGAAACAAATTCAGATGAAGGATTAAACTAAACCTTTTTAGTTACTCTTCAGGCTGAGAGCTACCCAAACTAAGTAGTAACAGAAAATCAAATCCCCGCAGCTTGCATGAAATTCAGAACAAATGTTCTATAAAATTAAAACAATAAATACATTGTAAATGCCTCTTTTAATCTTTGACTTAGCCCTTAATCATTCACGAAGCAACTACATCTATCAAAGATGAAGTCGATTTAAATAAATCAATGACATGTCGAAATAGTGGATTAACTCTCAGCGACAGCTCCCGAAAATATTCAAAAACTCTGCGCATATATAATAACTAATATCTATTCTAGTGGGAACCAACGGAAATGGAAGTGCAGACAAAATAATATGATCGCTGTTTAATTAACATTAAATCTTGCAATTTCACAATTACTTAAAGTTACAACAAACATTCAACAATTTTTGTTTTAAAACTAAGAGACATAATATACAATCTCCCTCCCCCGAAAATTATCAACTAGTTAAGCAGACGCATATCTATTACGAGGAAAATGAATGTTTCGTAATTTTAAAGTATATTTCCGATTAAGACCCAAAATCTCTTTGATATAGCTTTTGACTAATGAATTTGTCCATAAACACATTCATAATTCCAATCTATACAGTGACGCCAGAGTAATTTTATTTGAAATATTTTCACTGATCTTCCTTCCAAGAAATTTAACAGAAATCAGAAATGTCCAAACTGGTTCTTTACAATAAATAATGTATTATTTTGCTGCAGTAATAATTTAATTTGAAAATTTGCTTTTCTCAAATAATAAGTAAATAAATGAGTTACTAACCAAACGTCTGAGGATAAATATTAATTAAAAGGAAACACTTATATGTATTTCCTACGGAAATATTCTTAGGAAAACGATTTAAAAATAAAATTAATTTTGCTTCGCCTACACATTGCTTTTTTTATTCAACTTCTTACACAATTTTTAGAAAAGTGTCCTTTTCTTCGGAGGGGTCCTTAATTAAACAGCTTTATAAGTTTTATTCGTTGAAAAGCATTTTAGTCTCTCTTTTGTAGAAATCTTAACGTGCTTACCAACAATGCTATTCAGATGCAATTAAGTAAAAGAAAAAAACAGGGAATCTAATCAAAACTCAGATCATGTTTTCAAGAATTTCAATTCAGAATTTCTCAGTTAATTTATAATAAACTATACTATACCATACTATTTTTGCACTCATAATGTGTAACTGTATTTTATTCTCTAACTGGTAAGATCAGGCGCATGTTCAAAATGTTTTTAAAAAGGAAAAATCAAATATTCATTCTAGAACAGAAATTTCGTATATGGAATTACGAACTGTTCCGTATTAAATTTATTATCGAAAATAGTAAACCCGAAAGGCATTCCTAATATTCTATCCGTGGATAGAAGTAATTAGTGTCATTTCAGAGATGCAAAAAATAAATTTACTGCTGAAGGTCATATACGCGCAATAATAATAAAGTTACTGAAATAATTTTCATTAGCGAAACTTCAAATTTAATTTCATGTGTCGTAATTTAATTTCAAAGCAGATGAATAAGCTGCACTTTAGCTATTATTACAAATGCGATATCAGTTCTCAGAAATAGAACGTCTTTTAATTTATCTCCCGGATTCTAGCAGTATATAGTTTATCGTTACAGGAACGCAGTTAGAAATAAATTACATTATTGCACCCAAGAGTAAATAAGCGAGAATAAGAAAATTAGAAAGAATTGCTTAGTGCGCAAAGTGTAGTTTCTGCACAGTAGTCCATTTTACTCTCCACTATGAATGTGATAGGTCAACTGTTGTACTAGGCTCTGTCCTATAATACGATTTGAGTTACTAATTCAAATTTCTGTATGTCAAATTCACTCATTAAATCAGTTTCAATTTAACCTCGAATAACCACACCATTACAGGCATCTCAGCTTGTTTCTCATGATTTATATATTCTGTTCGTGGAAAAATGTTCTGTGCAGTTAATCATTTGCTTTGATTCAGCGAATATCTGCTGCTATGAATTCCAAAGTTGTGCGAAGAATAACAACCAAAGTTTAATATAAAGCGGGAATTAATCTTGGATTTGTTTCAAAGAAATAGTGATTAGAGATGAAATTTAATTATTTCCTTGTAAATATGAAGCAAAAGTGCAGTCGTCTACTTGGGTTGGACAAGGTTTACCTTAATCACAGAAACTTTGGTTCACGAAATCTGGTGCAAAGACCTGCTCTTGATGTATTTGATTCCTCTTCTTCATTGGTTCGACAGCCCAGGGTGGTCCCTGGTGTGCTCCAGCAGTCTTCTCCAGGCATATCTGATATATTTGATTTGGGCAATTGTTTTTGACCTTTTAGAATTTTTAGGCCACATTCAACACAATCAATACATCTCACAAGGGATCTACGCCGAAGTCTGGTTCCCATAGGCTTCGCTTCCGCATAGAAGGTCCAGAAAATTCTTCCTTTGATTTCGTAACAATTCATTTACAGGATGAGGTTGTTAGCCTCATGCCCAACCTGGAGGGCCAGTTCCCTGATATAATTCTCAGAGGCAGGGTACCCAATATACCCTCGGACATTGGTTACCTATTTTAGGCCTTCTACAACCTGCATAGGTTACGTTGTATTTGTATAAACGTATAGCACTGACTTTTCTTTCACACCCAGTCACAAACAGGTGTGACGTTTCGTGATTGGAGAGGGATAAATTTCATAAGAAATTTGTTTTGGGGAGACGGAAATTTAACTCTATATTTCATACAGACACATTAGACAGACTTCTGAAGAAAACTCAGGCCATTAAGGCTGAAAACGTTTAACCGAATAACTGGCTTGTGCTGCAGGCCATTGCTCCGTCACTGAGTTCCATTTTCATAAAGTAAATCTAACAAAGAAAGTATCACAATTCTCAATCACTCCTCTCATTCACCATTAGCACTTTCAGACTACTTTCTGTTTCTTAAAAGGAAGTCTCGCTTGGAAAGATATTGTTTTAATTGAAGTTAAAGAAATTTTTAAAAAATATTAAATATAGACTTAAAGATTATTCCAAGAAACATATTCTAAGATGGAACCAAGTAGCTGAATGAATTTGCCATGCATTTTGTACATTTACAGGGACAGTTTATCGAGGCCTAAGAAGTAAGAAAAATGTTATTTTATCAACTTCCTCTTCTACGAACATAGACATAAAATTTTATAGATGTGCTGTGTGAGTATTCATAAATAATAGCAAAATCATTTCGTTTAGTAAGTTGTATAGACAAATTATAGGTTCATTCTATTCTAATAATTTCCCTCCAGTAATTAAGGTATTTCTCGATTTCATGATCTAAATTAAAGATGGCCTTCTGACAGAAGTCTCTGGTTATTGTATAATAATACTGTTATAATGAAAATGTTATAACTACTAAATGCTATGGTATTATGCAAAATTAATTATTGATGCAAATAACAGTATGTGTCCATTCAATACGTGATCTTAAAATAAAATAAACAAATTGCGCTGTAAAGAATACAATAACCTGGTTTTAAAATTATGATACATGTTATTTTCTTTTATCATCTATTACTAAATACTTACTCATTAATTGTATAGTGCCAATAAGACGCATCATAACTTTCACATGTGACTGCTTTATTTCTTTTCTTTTCAGCTTCTTAATTAATTATTGTGATTATGTCAAATATTTCTAAAGAGGCAAAACAGATTCCACCTGCATTTCTACAGTTCTTGAGAATTCTATTCATAGCTAAATTACATGGGTCATGAGACACGTGTCTATTCGTAGCGATAATGCTAAACAAACTGTCGACGAAATATTGAACAAGGAAAAATCACTGCTTCTAATTTGTTATTGAACCTACGCAGATTATTTTATAAGTATGAAGAAGCCACTCGTATCTAATGTATTTTTGCACCACTTTATCTAATGTATTTTTGACGACAATGCATGGCAAGCTTGCGCAATAACAGTGCGCGCTCGATTTTTCACTCAAGAATACGGTAAATTCTTAAACGAAAAACATCGTTTTCTGAAGAATGAAGATATTTGACTCAAAATGTTAATGGAACCATTCTATGTTGGTTTGAGTCCACAGTTCTCTTGATTATATCTGTCAACTTACGCAATTCATTATACTATCACTGCAGACATAAAGTGAAGAAGCGTAGCGAGGAGAGTGAGGCCGAAGCCTTTTTCCCCTTCCCGCACGACTCAGAAAAATCCGGGAGAAAAAGCGGCTCGATTAGGATTTATGCACTCGTGGCTGAGAGGATTCGTTGAAAATTAATACATCTAGTAGTATACTACTTAAAAGTGTTTTTTATTTGTTACTCATACCATCTTTTGATTGAAACTGACATCCTTCAAAGGTGTTTTCAGAGAACCTGACATGAAAAGATTTACAGGGAGGAATCTAGATTATAAGGCCAAGATCCTCCATTTAAGATGACATAGAATATACCTGAAGATTATAGCAGCATAGGATCTTCATACCTCGTATGATAAATTATTCTATTTATAGAAACAAAGTTTCACTTTCTCTATTTATTTGCAAGTTACTGCCAAAAGATTCGAAACCAAATATAATCCACCCTCTTTCGTTCTTGCCAAGACAGCAACTGCACACTGGTCTGCTTTGGAAGCACATAGTAATAACGACCTAAGCACGCAAATCTAAACACAGGTCATACATGCGATTGTAGTGGCAAATTGTGTAAACACTTTAATAATTCCACATAAAATGAAAACTTTTTCATAAATAAATCAAAACACCACAAATCAAAAGCGTTGGTGTAACAAAACTTCCAAATCTATAACAAATATATATCGAGGAACTTGACCTACTGCAAAATGAAATCGAAACAGTATTGGGAAATTTATGTATAGGTAACTAAGAATAATTCTGTAAGCATGATATTAGAATCAGAAAGTATATTCCATTCTTTTAGAGTATGTTCTAAATGTTTCCCGAAGTAATGTTTGTATAAAGAGATGATAATCTGTATATGAAAAGAACAGCATGTACAAAGGGAAAAACATTAAAATTTCCCAATGACGTTGAACATGGCACTGAGTATCTATCACAAAAATCCATTTCGTTATATAACTCCCTATCATCAGCTTTCTAGCTATTGACTGCAATACTCGGCTACCGAAATGTAAACAAGTGATGAATAGGTTATACACAAAATATTTACAATTCTATCAGTAAATCCTTTAGCACTTATAATGCTTCACTGGTCAAGAAGAATTGATGACTAGATTATACAGCTGTCTGTTCCTTTCATTACAATCAGTGACTAACGGTCACATCGCTTTGTGAGGAAGGTTGAAATATCAACTCCAGAGGAAGACAGATAAACCATTTAGTTGATGAACGATTGTAAGCTCTGTATATCCTTAACTCCGAGTAAAATATTTCTGTACCGAACATATTACAGATTTTGCTCTTAATTAGAATATTAGTTAATCATCTCTTCTATAAGCTGCGGAATTTCTAGGATTGTTTTCGCAACTATTATTTTCTAAGAATTCTGGCTTCTGAATGGGGCAGTTAATCTGATGTTACAAACATCAGATTTATTTTCTGTCCATGCTGATTTAGCATAATGATGAGGTAAATTCTATGAGTAACGGAGAATTAAAGGATTATTATTGGTTAGATGACTTCTGAAAATCACAAGTATATGTATATTACTGCAAATGTCTACAAATATTCATTTATATTTTGTGTTTAGTTGTTTACATTTGTTATATACGATGTTTCGTGCAAATTTATGTTTATTTCTAGAATATTCTTAGTGTTTGGATTATCTTTGTTTCTTTTCATGGCTTAAAATGTTTCAGTGTATATCAGAATCTTGAGTGTTGTGTAGATAATCACTGGATGTTCATATATTCGAATTACCCAATTAGAGCCGATTACAGAGCTATCACCAATTAAAATCTTCAAACCTTGATAGAGTTCACAGCAGAGGTATATATTTTGAGCAAAATGCCATACATTACGCCTGTTTGGGGGGATATTACTGAAACAGGTTTTCTAAAGCCTAAACACATGGAGAATTGATTAGAAAATATCTGTTCTCCGCATTTCCTTTAGAAAAATATGAAAGAAAATAAGGTACTCTATTGTTGTCCGGACCGAATTCAAAAATTTTTGTACGTATGTAGGTGTGTATGTATGCATGTGCGTATATGTGTGTGTGTATACATACACATACATGGATACATGTGTTCATATATGAGCACATATATCCATACATACATGCATACATACATAAATTTCTGAATGCGGTTCCGATAACTAAAGAGTATACAAAATAAATTGTAGGAGTACTTCATAGTAGTTTAACGCTGAATTCAAGTTCTTTTTCAAGCCTTATGAGCTCAGTCAGCCAATTTTACGAATCTCTACATGTGGCGGCAGTGAAAATAATATAATGTAGCTAAATATGAGTGGTATATCATGAAGTAATATGTTTGTGTTAACAAGAATATATTACTGTGCTTGAATTCCGAGCTGGATTATAATTTCATTTGAAATCACCAAATCGTAAATATTTAAAAGTGTTTTGCAGTTGGTGAGAAATGCATTTTTTCAGTTTCACAGTTGGTGACTAATGCAAAATTTAATCTGCGCTAATTTTTTCGTACTGAGTAAGACATTTGCAGCACTTTTAAATGCAGTTGAAACTACATTTTTTTAAACAATATGCATTAGTTATTGCTTGGATCTGCAATAAAATTTTAAATTTACATTTCCATTCTGACTGCTTGACAGAAAAGCTTAGCACACAATAATATGCATAAGCAAAGATTTTAATCGAACTATTTACGCACTTCAAACTTTATGTCGTTTCAATTCGACGAAAAAAACTGAAAAAAGTATCAATAACTGTTACAAAAATTTAGAGTGGATTTAACAACTTTTACATGTGTATTTAATTGTTCAAAATAGTTTTACTTTTGTTTCAGTAATAATAAATAAAAAAATTAAACTATATCTTAATCTGCGAATAAAGGTACTTTAGAAGCCTTAGAAATTTCGAATGAATGCATTAACTTAAGATTTATTTCGTTATAGAGTAACTCACGTCAAGCAGTTTACTCCTGAAAGAAATATATGCGACCATTTTGATATTTCAGTCTTTTATCAATTAACATTTCAATTGTGACAACATTTTTCGAGGTAGAGAAAATACATTTTAGACAGGTATTTCAGTAAACAAAGAAAGAAGTATGAATGACAGGCTCGAGAAAACTTTATTGACAATACCTTTTTGAAAACAAGAGGTATTCGAAGGACGTTTAATTTAACAACAATGGCTAATTAGCTATTTGGCCACAGAAAATTGTTTGATGTGTATTGTTCTACAATAGAAAAGATACTTAATTTGAATAAGTTTTAAATGATAATTTGATAATAATTATAATATTAGTAAAATTATTTAAATATTTTAAAACCGGCGAAAAATTACTAATAAAGCACAAAATAATAAATTCTAATTCAATTGGAAATATTCTTCTCTAATTCAATAAACAAAAAAAAAAAAACAAAAAAAAAACTTTCGCTTTTTAGGACGGCGAAACATCAAAATAAGAATTTCGAGTAAATCAAGTAAGCATGAAAATCTCATGTATGGAACAGGTAGGAAACTTATTAAAATGTAATTTCTTTAGCTGTTACAAAAATTATGTTTATTTGATAAAGTGCTTGCGTTATAAATGAAATCATCGAGGAGAAAACAACGAAAGGCAAACCGTCGACAAAACAGCGTGAGAGAAAAGAAAGCTAGAAGGACAAAATCAGGCGGAATCATTGGAAAAGTTTCGTAATTTTAAAAAGCAGTATTTCAAAATATCATGGTAAAACATAAAATACTGCAAATCATTTCAGGATAATAACATAGAAGCCATGCGTTTTCTGACTGACATTTTTAAGCGAGATTTCATGTATTGATTTGTGAGCATAAAAAGAAACCGGTATTACTTTTAGAATTATATTTCATATTCTTGTATTAAGTAACTAATCAATTTTTACGGAAAAAGCAAGACGGAAATTTGAAAACTAAAAATCTGAAAATTGTTAAAAATTATTGGTAAGTGTAATTAAATTTAAAATATATAATTGAATTTTAAACTTATGCATGCTTCTTCTTTCTAACGTTTGCCCCAAAAGGCATTAGTCCAAATTGGCTATTACTCTCGAAACGGGATTTGGGGGCGTATCATTTTAAATGTCTGTCGCTTTTAAGATTGTTGCTGCCAAATATTGTTCCTCTGTATTGCCTATAAAAATTAAATATTGAAGAATCTGCGTAAATGTATGTGTGGGACTCTCTGTGTGAAGAAACGAGCCATCCAGTTTTGAATAACATAGACTTCCACTCGAAGATTTGCACTGGACCATATTCGAATTTTGAATTTCGAATGAATTTTATTATCTGTTTCATATCTGTAAAAATTATAATGAATTTTTGATTATGAAACTCAATGATTTCAAATCAAGCAGTGGCAACACTGCACGGAATAAAACATTTTTATCTCCAGCACGCGAGACTGTATATCGGAAAATCTAAAGATATGTTGTTTTTAAATATTTTGTTATTTTGCTGTTAATTCAAATTTTATGTGCCGTAAGTGCGAAGAATGCGATATTTATTAAATAAAGTTAACATACCAAATGTTAAGAACAAAAAGACAAAAAAAAAAAAAAAAAGGGGGGGGGATAAGCTTGTAAGCCATCTTGCTAAGAAAACTGAGCACAAACTATATCACTTAACACTGCATCGGGAACTCTAAATATAAGCTGCTGTGGTGTTTTTAAAATATTTGTGGTTTTACTTTTGAATTGTATAATGCGCTTCAATTCTGTGTAATGTGCGTAAATGCAAAGAAACTGATGCTGAATAATAAAGCTAAAAAGACAAAAAGAAATAGGTTTATCAAAAGTGAGACTGGTAGACTGATAGACCGCAAGCTTAGCGATAGTGTAAAAAATCTTAACAAATCTGTTTGAGTGGTCATTAAAATCAGAAATTTTCAGATATTTTTAATAAATTAAGTTAACCTCTGAAGCCATTAGGCTAAAACTAACTTCATTTAATTTCAAGTTATTCATTACCTTTCGAGTTAAGCCAAGAGTGTTGGCTTTTGTAAGCGCGATTTGGTTTTATCCTTGAACACTATTTGAGTTAATAAAGGGTATTTTACACCCTTCTCCTTACTTTGTAGTACTTTAAAATTTAGTGATGATTCACTGAGTAGACTTCTAACGTCGAACTATGTTTATGATAGCCAAGCATACAACATACTAGCAGGACAGAGAAGCTAAGAATAAATGCATAAATATCTATATAAATGGTACATTAAGAATGATACTATTATTGTTTTACTTTACTTCTGTTAATTAAGGTTTCCGGTTATAAAATTTAACTTTTTTACTGGATCAAAATCACACGCACACATAATATACTGGTTTTAATATCTGGAGTTCGGGCCAGTCACTTCCAACTCATGTTAGCTCTAGAAAAGACCCGTTTCTGCAGTCTCATGCTCAAGTATGAAAAGAATTTATGACCTGTAAGCACAGTAGCATTTAATTTAACTATCAGTTAAGATTTGATTTTCAATCTTTCTTTATGCCATATTTCTCCATGTAATCATTCAATCCAGAAGATTATGCAGATTCTAGGGCACGCGGTGCAGTTTAAATCTACAGAAATAATCATGAATTGTAGAAAAAACGTCAAGCTTTTGCTGCTGCCACCGTTTTTCCTAACCTGGCGGGTGCCGCTACTAGCAGGGTTTTGATAAGTGTGACTTAAATTAGTTACGTTGTCCAACTGTTAAGATTTGTAGCATTGAATAAGAGCCCCTGTGTTGTTATTTACAGTTAATTTGTTGTAAATTTCAACTAATAGCTGTAAGTCCAAAAGATTTCAATTTTGTGTTTGTATTATTTTAAATTAACTCGCCTGTAGTGAGAAAATAAGTCTGCTGCTTCCGCAGTCTTTTTAAACTACGGGCGATAATTCACCGACACAGGAATGTAGCACTTAAAGATTAATAATTGATAGAGGTACTTAATTTGCCAGAAGACTGATTATCAAATAGTTGTACTTGTAGAGTGCATTAGGTTTTTTTTTTTTTTTTTTTTTTTTTTTTTTTTTTTTTTTTTTTAATTAGGGAACATGAAAAGACATCAATGTTCTCTCTGGGATACGAAATCCGAAACTCCCGATTGCTATCCCGACATGCTTTCAATTATATAACAGAGTGACGAACGAAACCATTCCTTACGGTACCACTTTGTTGGATAGCATTTGTCATGAAATCGTAAGCTGCTGTTTTTTTCTACCCTGTAAATGGTGTTATAAAGTTAAACTGTTAAATTCGATTTTCTGTCTAAAACATTATCAGCGTATCATCTACACGTTTGAGTTCGTACTATTATAAGTTTCAAACCATGTTTCCTTTCAAGGAGCACTTGAAAATATGAGTTTGAATGGGTGCCAAAATTTGAGTCAATATTCTTGAAATAGCCGTTGGGGTTTCAAATGCTATTTCAGATTACGTTGTATTTTGAAACTAAAATTATATTTATAAATTTCATCTATTTGACTTGTAAATGCAGGTGCACTTTAAAATTGTTTGCTTTTAGAAAGATGCGGAGGAAAAAGGAAAACGTATCAGATTCAAAAGACCACATACACCCAGTGGATAACAGAATACGTGTTCAACAGTTTTTTACAGTTTTCTCTCTTTGCTAACTCCATAATGTCAATCCTCCTGGTCAAGTTCTTCTTAGTTTGCTTTACTGCTTCCCCAGAAACTTCCTGTAAGAGCTGCTTTCTACCAAAATGACGTTTCTACGCATCTTCTTCTGGGGTAATATATATGAGAAAAGGAAGTAGAGAAGAAAAAAAGAGGGAAAAAGGGCGGGAAGAGAAGGATAAAGGGATTATTAGGGATGAGTAGCCCCTCGAAAAGCGAAAAGAACGGAAGCATGGCCTCAGGAATGATGAAAACCATCATGCCGCGGAATCGCTGAGGGGAAAAAGAACGTTGGAACGAAACCTTTCTTTTCACTTCTTTATCTCCTCCTAACTAAAGTGATAATAAATTCCGTTACTAGACTCGAATTCCTAACTAGAGTCTAGAAATAAAGAACTCTTGTTCACGTATGTGCAATTACTTTTAAGCAGCCTTCCTTTTAGGATGACAAATGAAATTTCATATTAGCGAGACAGTAATAACCCATTTGTGCGTCAGGGCTTGATATCATACTCCGCCAATGATTGTTGTTGCACATTAACATTCAACTCCTTCTCTCCGTATTCTTCCCTGCATTACACTCATAAAAGTTTATTCTCTAACTGCAGAACTGCACATAATATTAAGACATTTTTCTCTGAACTAGAGATATTATTTGCTGCTATTGTCATATTACATTGCGAAAAATAAGAGAGATAATATCATACTAGTAAAAATATTGCGCAATAAAAGAAATTTTTCCATAAGACCACACCCTAATATTTCCATTGCGCTACAAGTATGAGCATTATAATGTTCATTCGAACACCTGGTTAACAGATAAATATATGGGTTTATTTTCTTGTCCTTTACTTACTTTATTTATCTATTTTATTCCTTAAAAAGTTGTCCAAAACATGTTTTAAGAGAAATATAAAGAGCTATACAGAGCTGTTTGGTTAATTTCTTTTTCCTGAGAAGTATTTAAGGAATAAAATGCGGTCTTTTTTAAATATAAATAAAATTCCTATTTAATAGTTTTAAGAACATTTTGTCATGTTTTGTGTGTAAATAATAAGCAAGGAATGTCAATTTTCTAAGTATTTTATATTCATATAACAAATTTGAAAAATCCCCAATTTTTTCATTTTTGAAAGAAAGCGTAAAGTGTTTTTATAGATTTTGATCTAATTTTGTAGTCAAATGAGTTTATTCTCAGATTTATAGAATAACGTAGCTTCAAACATTATGTAAAACTACTTTAAAAAAACAGCATTCTTATCGCAAGGCGCTACAGAATGCGATATATTCTTAGAACCCTTTAGAATGGGTTACCCTCCATAGGGAAACCTGAATATAATTTTGCAGGTATATCAGATGTCTTATGTTGTATGAATTACCGTCGAATTTATCTATCTTTATGTTATATTCGTAACTCTGCTAATGACACTAAACTTAAAATAGTCTTACTTTTATATTCTTCCTCACTATTAGCACTGTTAGAACTTTTGGCGACAAGCAACTTCCAAAAAAACAAACACGAATTTAAAATTCAACAAAAATGGTATCTGCTTATAAACAATCTGTTAGCAAGTTATCACTTTGGCGATAAACAACTTTCACATAAACAGAAATTAAAAAGGAGATAAAAAATGTATCTGCCTAAAACCTGAATAACAACTAAAACTATAACTTACATTTGAAAGGAGAGATTTCTTTTCGATGGTAACTGTTAACACATTGTAGAGACATAAAGTTATTTTGAGGCCGCAGAGATGAAAAAATTAGCAATGCCTCGCCGAGAATCGAACCACGGACCTCTGAATCCCGGCTAGTGTGCTGACCACTACACCACGAAGGCATGCTAGGAAGGTGGGAGAAATACCTTATATACTCCCCCTTTTAAAAAGCGAAGGGGGGTTTTTAGGGGAACCAATTGCCAAATTCTGGGTGGGGAGAAATCGTCATCCACCACCCCTTTAGCTCGGGCGCGACTGTAGAGATATTAGGTATTTTTGGAAGCAGGTAAGATGAAAAATTAACATAGCCTTCGCAGGGAATCGAAACACGGACGTCTGGAATACCGGCCCAGAGTGCAGAACCACTACACCACGAAGGCACGCTAGGAAGGTGGGAGAAATACGTTACAACATAAGCAATTAGCCTTGGAATACTACATTAACGGAATGATCTTCCAAACAGACAATTAATCAAATCCTCAGGAAACATTATGGCAACGCATACTGACCTCAGTCAACACTTGGGAATCGCTTCCATTTTTGATAGCAGACTTCCTTGATTTACTGTCCTAGCTTTCCTGATTGTCTTCTGACTTTGAGAAACAGCACAGCTATGTTTCATTCCACTAGACATGAGTTGTAAATAAAATAATTAAATTTAAAATTATTACTGAGTGCTTACTTTACGTATCACTTTTATTCCTTAAAAAGTATTCCAAAACATATTTTAAGAGAAATATAAAGATCTATACAGATCTGCTTGGTTCATATATTTTTCCTGAGAAGTATTTAAGGAACAAAATGCGGTCTTTTTGAAATATAAATAAATTTCATATTTAATAGTTTAAGAACTTGTTTCTATGTTTTGTGTGTAAATAATGAGCAAGGCATTTTTTCGAAATATTTTATATTTATATACCAAATTTGAAAAATCCCCAATTTTTTCATTTCTGAAAGAAACAGTAAGTGTTCTTTACTCTTTCTTTCAAAAATGAAAGCCTATGGTCCGAGCGAAATATGATATTCATCCAGGAGAAGTTAGGGCAACATTTAAATTACTTTTAATGCTAGTAAAAGTCAAAATAGTTGGCATGCATTGTGATGAAAATTGAAGTGAGGGGATCATTGTCTTTTGAGTGCGCTTAATTCGTAACACCTTCGGTACGAGCAAATATAAGAGACCTGAGGCATGATAATATTTAAATTAAATTAAATGGTCAAAACTCGGATTACTTGTCATAAATTGTGATGAAATTTGAAGGTCTGATATTGGCAAACGGGAGGAAATAAAACACATACGTTTGTAGAAGCTCTTTTGAGTAAAATTCATACTGAAGGATTTCGTTCTGCGAAGTATGCTAAATGAAGCGTGAAATAGACTCCCTCTTAAAAAGTTATGAAAAGATTTGGAAACTCCTACCCGCGAAAAAAATGCGAGCTTCATCAACAAATGTTTTTTCCCCTGGAATATTATAATGCTTAAAATAATTTTCTGAAGCTTCTCTTATTGTATTTTGTATAGAAACTACTTATCCGTTTGTTTCTTTATAGAAATCTTCATAATGAACTAAAAAGAAATTAAGGAACACTCTCTTGTGAGCTCTTGTGGCGAATGTCATTAGCATATCTAGCTGGCAGCTGAAAGATCAATGATTAGAACTCCAGGAATACAAACTCCATTTCTCATTTTCTCGCACTAGAAAAATATAATTAGTCTATACAAAGTAGGAATAAAAAATACTGGTTTTACCGAATACTTTTATTTCTGCTTCCATGCCTACTGATTTATCAAATAATCTCGTTTTAACAGATTTTATTACCGATTCTGAGGATTCGTTAAATCAATGTTCGATTGTAATTGCTGAAAGGGGTAACTAATGCATGTTAAGAAATAATACGCCCTTCAAAAATTAAAAATTGTAAAAAAATATGAAACAATACGACACGCCCAGGTCTCTTGGCCTGAAAGAACTATTATGTTGTAAAAGTATAAAAATTTTATGCAAAACTGAAAAAATATCGCCATGAATGTTTGGAAAATACAAAACAATTATTTACATAAATTTATAATAATATTTTAGATTTAAATAATATTTTGTTAAAGCATGATCAAAGAATTAGTTTTGGAATTTGAAAATGATTTTTACGTCAAACTGTTTCCAGATTCATTCAGTCAATTAGATATATATAACTTAATGTGATAAAAGGTTTTTCGACATTCTCAAATTCCTTGTTTCCTTTTTAATATTTCCAGAATAATTTTCTTTCTTTGAAAAGTATATTAAGATAAAGTGACTCCATTATGTGAAAAATGAGAGGAAGCTTTGTAGTCCATAAGTAAACGTTATGAAGATAACGGAACGCAGACGGAATTCTTAGCATTTGTTTTAATACTCCATGTCATAAACCTATATGTTAGATATAAATACAAACAAAATTCCTAACTGTTTTTGATAAAAGCTCACGGATTCCTCTGAAGAAGCCATTAAAGTCTTTCGAGATATTGCAAGCCATTTCCTTCTATCTCTGTTCATTAGTTAAACGAAGTCGTTAGCAGAGTTATTGCACAATATCAAAAAATTTAATAAACGACGTTGCCATGGACGTGGAAAGAAAAATCCTTTTCGAAACTATTTGTTTCGATAGCGCAATCGATATTGCCTTTGAAGTTCAATTGATGTGACGGAAATAATTTCGTCGCGTCTTCTCACTGTTAAAGTTTTAAAAAGTAGCAAGAGTTCAGTCTATTCGATGTTCTTAAAAATTTAATTTTAAGGAAGGAATTTCTTATACTTAACAAGATCGATTAGATGATTTAAAAATAGTTCTGCCACAGACGATCGATCAACCACAGAAGTGCTAAAGAATTAAAAAGTCATAGCTGTAGAGCAAACGGAAAAGAAAGAAGCAATATAATTCTGCACCCGCCAAAGAATCGATATCTGCAAAGAAATCTGATATTATAACAGAAAACTTTTTATTTGATATCAAGTTTTTCTTATTTAACTTTTCTTGGAGTTTATATATATATATATATATATTGACATAGTGCAACAGCTGTAGTATTTTTCTAGACAATTCTTTCTCTAGAGATGCCAAATTGAGTTATTCGCGGTGCTGCATTTTAAATTGGATATTGTACATTAACCAATTGATTCTGAACTTTTATAGTATTAAATAAGGAGCCAATTATAAATAAGCAAATCAGAAAACTTAAGACAAACTTTAAAGGCAATAAGAGCCTGAAACGCTTAGATTAAAGTCTAGCATCTCTAAAAGTTAAAAAGCGCATTTACATAAACTAAAAAATAATAAAATTTTAATCTGTGTTTTTTACATACATATTTTTGTTTGACCTTTGAAACAATTTTAAGCTAAACCGTTACGATAAGCCTACTAGTTTAAGAATTAATCTCCAAGAAAGTAAATACATAGAGCAAAAACTCTTATATGTAAAATGAGTTGTTCAAAACAGGAAAGCAAAACGATAAGAAAAAAATAACTTTCTATCATGTTATTAACCCAAAAGGGACTTAAGTCCCGATTGGGATATTAGTCTCGAAACACCATCTTGTGGTAAAAAACTTATCTGTACTCTGTAAGCATTGGTATCACCTTTCAAATGGTTGTCTCTAAATAATATCGCTTAGTATTATATTTAAAGAAATTAAATAATCAAGAATCTGCATGAATGTATTCATATTTCTCGCACGGTGAAGGAACAATACCTAATTTTGAATAACGTAGTCCTGCACCCGAACATGAGCACCTGAAAGTCCGAATATTGAGTTTTGAATTTATTTTATTATATTTTTTCCCTCCGCCTCGTGAGATGGTCTATCAAAACTCTAAAGATACACTGCTTTTAAATATTTTGTGATTTTGCTTTTGAATCGAGTTTTATGTTAAGTCCCAAAAACATGATATTTAATAAATAAAGTAAGCAAACACAAAACGTTAATAATAAACACACAGAGAAAACTTTTGTAATGACATTTTAGTAACAAAACTAAGCATTGATATGATGAACTGAAAAGAAACAGAAAAATATATACCAACACGTAATACTGCATCCGGAATTCTAAACGTATACGCCTATGCTGCTTTTGTAAATTTTTGTAATTATTCTATTGATGGCACTAAATGGCTTAAGTGCGAAGAAAATGATGCTCGCTAATAAATAGAAGACAAAAAAGGGTTTATAAGAGTGATTGTAATAGTTGACTGGTAGATGGTGAGGGGAGGGGAAACCTTAACAAACACCTTTGGGCGTCTATTAAAATCTTAATCCTTTCAGATTTTCATTCCTCTTTTTTATCATAAATTAATCTTACGTAAAGAGTTATAAAAAAGGCTTATTAATTGAAAATGCTCACTGGATTTCTTACGTTCGATGTTTTCAAATATTATTTTCCCTAAAGTGGCATTTTTTATCATTTTGTCAGGACGCCAAATGCACAAACAAAAAGCAATCAACACCTCAAATTATTTTCTTCCAGTTATTTAATTACAAAAAGAAGGCAATAAATGTAAATTTTCACAATTTTTGAAGGCCGGTTTAATTATGCAAGCATTAATTGCGTAAACAATCGATTTCTTCATAACTGAGAATTATTAGATTGTTAAAAATGAAGGAAATATGTCACTAGAAAATAGACTAATGGGGTAAAAGTATATCTAAAAAAATCTGATGTGTACACCACATGACTTCCTTGTACGGAATATTAAATTATATGCGTTTTTCTTGCATTTCATTTAAACTTATTGGATTGAATTAAGTCTACTTCGCCGACAGCGCATAAACCACAATAGAATAAATGCATTCTTTAAAATTCACTCTAGTATTTGTTTACCATAGCGACGCTCTGGCGCTAGATTCACTTAAAAATTATTACTGTAACTAAATTTGTATTACTGTCAGTTTGCGCGCAGTGCTTCAGTACAAATTTTAAATTTTCGGAAAATACAGTTAGTTTTTTCTTTATAAAACAAATTCTTATACACTATTAAGTAAAATAAATCAAGAAAGATAATCATCTATGTATAAAGATGACACACTGAAAATTTCATATATGTATGTGTTTTGCACAGGCACTACACTATAATTCAATAACTCAGGAACAATGGACTGTATTATATCTCGCTTTAATTCTCATTAATTTACATCGTTCATGGCCACTCGAAGCCACGAATTCTCTCACCCGTTCTTAGCTCACAATCCCATGTCACAAACTCTAAGAGCTCAAGACGCATGCGCCGACGTTAGTAATGAAATGCGCGCGCAGGCGCAACATACCGCCCGCCTTGACATGATGTAATCATTCAAAATTAAATCTTACAATAAAAAATTACACAGAGTGACAATACGAAATACAGGTAAATAATTGTAAACATCAAATAATAACATCAACAAATTAAACTACTATAAAAAGAAAATACAATAATTAATTACAAACATACTTTTTGTTTAATTTGGCATAGGTAAAAGACAAATTTTATTTTTGATCTCTTAAAAATACCTCCTTTCGTTTTCATTGAAACTACTCTAACCTTATTGTCTTTACCTAAGAATATCTCTACGATTCTGCCAAGAGGCCAGTTACATACAGGAACATTATCAGTCTTTAAAATTACCATAGTTCCAACCTTGACATTGTCTTTTTCAAAGAACCATTTAGTTCTTCCTTGCATTGCACTCAAATAGTTATTTCTCCAATACTTCCAAATTGTTTGTACTATTTTAGTCAATTTTTGCCAGCTCTTTAATCTATTATCGTTAACGTTTAAAATATTTGGTTCTGCAATAGCCGTGATAGGTCTGCCTATCAGGAAGTGGCCTGGTGTCAAGATATCAAAATCCTCTGGTTCACATGATAAAGGTTGCAAGGGCCTAGAATTCAAAATGCCTTCAATTTGAGCAATTGCTGTAAGAAACTCCTCATAGGTTAGTTTCAAATTGCCTACTACGCGTTTCAAATGAAACTTAACAGATTTGACACCTGCCTCCCAAAGACCTCCATGATTAGGAGCTCTAGGGAGAATGAACGACCAATCAATACTCTCACTCGATAAATAATTACCTAATTCATCATCTGGTTTGCTGACTAGCCTATTCAATTTCCTTAATTCTGCGTTACTACCAACAAAATTGGTTGCGTTATCTGAAAATATGCGTGCACACTTGCCTCTCCTGCTGAAAAAACGCCTTAAGGTTGCAATAAATGCTTGACTAGACAGGTCTGTTACCAACTCAAGATGGCAAGCTTTGGTAACAAAACAAACGAAAATTCACACATACACCTTGTTAAGGCGACCTTTTCTCTGATGTGGGTATTTTATAAAATAAGGACCAAAAAAAATCAACTCCAACACAATTGAATGGAAAATTCGGGCTGACTCTTTCTTGAGGGAGTTGACACATAATTTGTTGACAGGGCACTGGTTTTGCTTTGAAACATACGACACACTCATGTACTATTTTTCTACAAGTGTTGCGCCCGTTTAAGGGCCAAAACCCTTGTCTAACAATAGACAGTAAGCCTTGTGGACCAATATGCATGTATTTCTTATGAAACATCACAATAATTAGATTAGTCAACTTATGATTCTTTGGTAAAGTTATAGGAAATTTTCTATCAAAATTCAACTTACAATTAGCTAATCTGCCTCCAACTCTTAAAATTCCATATTGATATAAAAATGGAAAAACACTTCTTACCTTGCTATCTGGAGGTACCTTACCCTCCTTTTCAAGGCTTGAGATTTCTTTTTTAAATTCACTATCTTGAATTAGCTTAATCAGTTTAAGTTCAGCTAATTTTAATTCTGAGCTCTGAAGAGGACCTGAAACCGTATCCTTCCCCTTGAAGTTGTTTACAAACCTAAAAATAAAACTTAAAACACGAATAATTTTAGTGTAATTGTTACTTAAATTTAAGAAATCCTCAATGAAAGGGTTAGCTTTCACATTAAGAAAAATATTAGAGTCACTAAGGATTTTAAGTTCGTCTGGAAAGTCCTTCACAATGACTTCCACCGGAATCTCTCTATTTGGGTAGTCGTCGTATCTCAGGAACAGAGGGCCTTTCCACCACATATCATTTTGTAGAAGTTTACTGGGATCCAAGCCTCGGGATATAAGGTCACTCGGATTCTCCTTTGATGACACATGACGCCATTGATGACCATTAGTCAACTCTTGAATTGTTGCCACTCGATTTGCAACAAATGTCTTCAACTGGTAAGGCTCCTTTTGTATCCATGAAAGCACGATCATGGAGTCACTCCACAGATAAACGTTGTTCACAGAAATCTCTAATGCAGATATTACTCTAACCATCAACCTTGCAAGTAGGACTGCTGCGCAAAGCTCCAGTCTCGGAATAGTAACTCGTTTAATAGGCGAGACTCTGGATTTACTCGTCATTAGCCTTGTCTTCACTTCTCCATCTCTCGAACGCCACTTGCAATATGTGGTTGCTCCGTATGCTACCTCAGAGGCATCTGCAAATCCACGAAGTTCCACATAGTCTACTTCTGCAATAAGAATAAACCTTTCAATTTCTATTTTACTTAAAACTTCCAGTTCAGTAGAGAACTTCTTCCACTCATCAGCTTCCTTTTTTGGTAGTGATTCATCCCAATTCAGCTTTAACAACCACAACCGTTGGAGGAATATTTTGGCTTTACTTATGATTGGCCCTAGTAAACCAATCGGGTCAAACAATCTTGCAATTGTGGACAATATTTGTCGTTTGGTAACAAGTATGTCATTATCGAGTTTCACTCTAAAACAGAAACAATCTCTTCTAGACCTCCAAGACATCCCAAGTGTTGTAGATTCTGCTTCATTAGGAAAGGAATAGGAGTGATCTTCTTCCGCAAGTTCAGCATGATTACTGCACCACTTGTGCAGTGTCATTCTTGCACTCTTCAGTATTGCAGTTAACTGAGATTTAAGCTCTTTAGCTGTACTCAAAGATTCCGCTCCACTAAGCACATCATCCATATAAAAGTTAAGTAAGACTGGCGCAGCTAATGGAAATTTTGGACCTTCATCAATCGACAATTGTTTAAGAGTTCTCATAGCTAAGTATGGCGCACTAACTGTACCGTAAGTCACAGTATTAAGCTCGTAGATTTTCACAGGTGCATCATTTTTTTTTCCACAGGATTCGCTGCAAGCATCTCTGTTCAGGGTTAATTTTAATCATTCTATACATTCTTCTAATATCCGCCGTAAATGCGAATGGGTACTTTCTAAATCTAAGCATGATTGAAAATAGATCATCTTGAATAACCCCTCCATTACGTTGTAAAGAATTTAGCGAAATTCCATTTGATGTTAAACATGATGCATTAAACACTGTTCTCAATTTAGTTGTTGTTTTTTGAGGTCGGTATATCCCATGATGTGGCATATAGTACACTACCCTAGGCTCATTTTTCTCTTCAACCTCAGTCATATGCCCTAGCTCTTCATATTCCTTTAAAAAATCCTGATACAGACTCAAATATTCAGGGTCCTTAATTAATCTTTTCCATAGGGAATTTAATCTCTCAAGGGCAACATCCTTTGAATTTCCTAAGCAAATAGGATCTTCCTTTAGTGGCATTGTTACAATGTATCTCCCTTCTTCATCCCGCTTATGAGTTTGCACATAATGTTCTTCACATATTGCTGTTTCTTTATTTTTTGGAATGGCTATTTCAACATTCTCTATTTCCCAAAATTTTCTCATTGTTTGTTCTAAGTCATTAGATGTTTTCATTAACCCACAATGTACGCGGCTCTGTTCTTCTGATGTAACGCTTCCCGACACTATAAACCAGAACACGCTGTTTTGTAAAATAAGACTCGAGTTTTCATAGCGAATTTGTTCAGATTTTAATATCTCAAAGAAAACCTCAGCTCCTAAAACATCTCTATACGTTCTAGAACATTAAAATTCTCATCAGCTAATTTTATGTTACAAAAATCCTGCATTTTAATAGCAATTTTCCTTGAAGGAATCAAGTCTTGAGTGATTTTTGGTACTACTAATAAGTCTAAATGTCTCATGTACTTTTATCTTTATTGCTAATGCATGCCAAAACTCTTTTCCGAATTGTAAACAAGGAATCATTTAATCCGGAAATCGCAATGTTTACCTTCTCATAATCAAAGTTGAATTTATTCGCACAGTCTCTGCTTATAAACGATGAAGTACTGCCGCCATCAAGTAATGTTTTGACTGGATGTAGCTTACCCATACCATCACTAATAAAGCAAAAAGCCGTGCTCAGAAGAACACTTTTTTTGGATCTGTTTACACTAGTCGCTGTAAGTAGAGTATTACCGCTGTTAGGCAGAAAGTCTGGCGCTAGGGGTGAAAGCACACTCGAACTACTCGCTGTTTCGTTTTTATTTTTTTCCTTCTCTTTCAATGATTTATTTTCTACTGGAAAATGCAGTGTCATGTGGTGTCTTTTCCCACAAACGGAACACGAAAACTTTGATTTGCAATTTTTGACGGAATGGTTTAATGCTAGGCAATTAAAGCATAATTTATGACTTTTGATGATTTCAACCCGATCATTCACCGGTTGTTTCAAGAAATTTGGGCATTTTGCCAAAAAATGATTTTCCTCACAAAGAACACACTTTAAACCTTTTGCATCGGCAAGGAATACCTTTGAAACAGACGTTTTGCAATTGTTGCGAGATTTTTGAAAACTGTACACACTTGCGGCAAGGGACTTTCCGCGAGATGTAAAAAATAAATGTGCTTCCTTTGCCATTTGTTGAGGCGGAAACCAACTTTCAGCTTGCCTTATAAAAATATGGGCTGACGTTTCTCGATCTAATGTTTCAAACAATTTGTCTCATATTATTAACTGCTTCAGAGTTCAAAATCAGACACTTTCCTCAATTTTAAGTAATATTCGAAATTTGTGGTTAATCGCGACACGAACTGCACATGGGACTCATTTAGGCGTTGAGCCTTTTTAAAATTTTCTAAAACAATTTGTGGTGTAGGTTCGAATTCTTTTAAAATAATAGCTTTTACTTTTTCATAGTCACTTAGCTCCTCATCTCTAATATACACGATAATGTTCGAAGCCCGTTCCCCTAACAAGTTTAACAATATTTCCGCTTTAGATTTCTCAGGCACATTTTTGTCGCGAAAGCTCTTTCTAAAGACGAGAAAAAATAACTCCAGTTTTCAGGTTTACTCGGAACCTTCAATGTTAGTGTTCTTATACTTTTAATAAGAGAATCTAAGGAATCGGAACTTTCTCCTTTAGTTTCGTTTTGATCATTATTAACACTTTTTGTTTCAGCTCACAATCGAGCAATTTCCAGTTCTGTTTTACATCTCTCTAATTTAATTTGTTCTAACTGTAATATTTTAGCTTCTTCAGATTTACGATGCTCTACTATGGAATTACCCAACTCTATTACCGAATTTGGATCGGATTTAAAAGCTTCACTACTTTTAATCGCTAAATTTAAATCTGTAACAGTTATCTTTTCCCTTAATTCTATATTCAGTTCTAAAACCAATAGCTTTAAATCCTCTTTATGTGCACCTTTTATCAACATTGTACTCTTAATGAAATAACACAAGATAATAAGTAATTCTTCTCAATTACTTAAACACAATAACACAGTATATAAATACTATAAATTTTCTCAAAACTCTTACACAGTATCTCAAAATAACAAAATGGCACTTTATTCTTAAATCGAAACTGCTGGCTTACTTCTTACTTGTAAATAACTTTTAATCCATAGATCTCTGGCCCATGACGGACCACGATGTTTTGCACAGGCACTACACTATAATTCAATAAACTCAGGAACAATGGACTGTATTATATCTCGCCTTAATTCTCATTAATTTACATCGTTCATGGCCACTCGAAGCCACGAATTCTCTCACCCGCTCTTAGCTCACAATCTCATGTCACAAACTCTAAGAGCTCAAGACGCATGCGCCGACGTTAGTAATGAAATGCGCGCGCAAGCGCAACAGTATGACAAAAACAATTTGACTTATTAAAACTCGAAAATCAGCTAAAATTCTCACTTTTTGTGTTGCGCAAAAGTGATGACTCCACTTCAATATTATATTTCGTTCGTATTATAACTTATAATGCACAAAATTTATATCATTTAAAGAATAGAATTATCTAATCGTTGCCACAAGTTCTATTCAAATACTATAATAAAGCTAGAATGATGTGTAAAAGAAATTAAGCAAACAAAACAAAAAAAAGGAACAGTTTTTCACAGACGATTGAGTATTTCTCATTTAACTAATTCAGTTCTCACTTTGCGAGGAGACAAAAATACATAAAAACTCAAAATATCTATATTAAAAATTACGAAGTAAATCTTAAACGCTTATTTCCTCGAAAATATTCCAGAAAGGATTAAGCATAATTTAAATAATAAATGAAGGCGTTATCTTTGTTGTTGCGAAGCTAAGTTTCTCTAGATTGGCAACAAATCCACTAGTCTCCTGTTTAAAATGTAAACATCAATGGCCGCCATTAAAAAAGGCTTAGCGGCAATTAAACAACTTTAAAATTGCTGATAATTCTAAAAATATTGCACAGATATTTACTAAAGGCATAAAATCCTTAACCGGAAGATAAAAACAACATAATTCAATCATTTTTAAAGCAAAAAATGTACAATTTACCAACATATAAGAGTAAAGAAACTGAGATTACTGAGCTGCGTAACAGAGTGGATATATATATATATAAATATATTTATATACGTTTGGTGCGGCCGATTGCAACCAAAATACGAGGTGCACATCTACATGTTATAGCAGTCCTATATACAAAATTTCAACGTTCTGAGGCTACTCGTTTTTGAGTTATGCGAGATACGTACGTACGTACGCACGTACGTACATACGTTTGTACAGACGCCACGAAAAATTCTCTTCAGAATTAATTTTAAAGCAGTTTTATAATTTTTTTTGAAGGAAAAGAGTATTTTATTCTGTCCTTACGTACGGATATCACGCAAAAACATCGTTAAATTGCATTCGATAGCGGTCAAAATGGATATTTTCGTTGAAATATGCTGCCTGAAACTTTTCGCAATTACAATACTTCCTTTTTACTTCGTACAAGGAAGTAAAAACCACTAACAGAAAATTAAAACTATATCTACTAACATAATACAGCTGGTATTTAAATGGTTTATTCAGAAGTACTAAATTTGTAGTCCTTAGTAGCTCGAATACTTATGAACTGCGTAGCGAATTATCACTGGGTTCATGTGTACAAGACATGTCCAAAAGAAGGGATAAGTTTTTCCTTTATTTTAACTAAATATAATTAACAGATGGCCCGTCGCAGGCTTACAGTAAGCCTCCACTTGAGCTTTAACTTAAGATAGAAAACAAAAAACTAAGCTAATGCTAACTAAACTATAGCTAGCCGAAGTTGCGCAGAAAGTGCTAACAGATATAACCTTTATTAAAGATCATCGGCAAGTACTAGTAGGAACGTAACAATACGAGCGAAAAGTCTTAAGATTAGACATAAGCAACGACGTGTCCAGAAGGCAGAACATGCTCTTTTAAGGACGTTTAAGTACTTCTACTGAATTGACCAAGACTTCAGCTTGAATACTGGTTCTACCTCGTTTACATAAAACACGATCCTTGAAAACTCATTCTGGTAGGGAACTGTAGATGGGAAATAAGGAAGTAAAGGAAAGTGTGTTCAAAAATAAAAATAATTGTTGGGAAATTAAAATAACATCTACAGCATATTACTTTGAGAAAGCTTCATTTTAAGGATAAATAAAAGATTATTGTTGAATATATATATATATTGTTTCCGAATTACTGAATTTGTTATTCTGGAAAGCACTCAGCCCAGTAATTTAAAAATAAAATTAAAGATTTCTGGTCGCGTAAATGGCAAAAATCTTCTAGACTGAGACATGGACATTTCGATATAATTCTGAAACAAAATGAGGAGGTTGTGGCTGGAAATCAGCAAAACATCTGAAACTCAAAAGAATCCATCGATAAAAATTAAATCTCGTTCTTCTATTCTATATGAGAATAAAATAACGAATGATCCACAGACTAATGTTGCCCAATGGAAAACCTCTTATGGTTATATTTTACTCAGATATTCTGAATCACATGTTATGATGATGTGTAAAAGTACACTCATGTCCATAAATTAAGGATAATGCAAAATCAGGCAAAGGACGAGTTAGAAGCAAAACAAATTTGACTTATTTGTAAAGCTTATTTATTAAACAAAAGGTAAAGAGCAAAAAAAGATGATATATGTTTGATATTATTAAAAAATGAGCGATTTTTTCTCCCTAGAGCAAATTACAAAAAAACCCTATTTACAAAAAACCAATATTACATGGTTGGTATGATTATTAAACATTGTATGTCTCCCAGACGATGCAATACAGTCCGTACAACGCCTAGGCATGCTGAGTATCAAATTATCGATCTGATCTTGGGGGATATTACACCACTCAAAAAGCAATGCTCTCCGAAGTTCCGGTAGACATGTAGGAGGAGGTTGACGGGCTGCAACTCGTCGGCCAAGCATATCCGACGCGTGCTCTACTGGATTCAAGTCCGGTGAGAATGCTGGCCAGTCCATACGGGTGATATCCTCCGATTGAAGGCATTCGCTTACGATGTTTGCACGGTGAGGACGGGCGTTGTCATCCATAAACACAAATTGTGCGCTCATGGCGCCCCGAAGCAAACGTGCATGTTGTTAAAGAATGACGTCCCGATAGATATGGCTTGTCATGGTTCCAATTTGAACATGCAGGTCAGTTCTGAAACACAGAATAATTCCACCCCAAACGAGCACTCCTGCACCACCGTAACGGTGTCGTTCAATGATATTTTCTTGGTGGTAACGGGTACATGGAGCTCTCCATATGAAAGTCCGGCGAGAATCAGACTGCAAACTAAACCTGGACTCGTCGGAAAACATCACACAAGCCCACTGTTGCGGTGTCCACAATGCATGCTCTCTATTCCAGGCTAACCGCAGGCGACAGTGAGTTGCAGTAAGTGGAACGCATCTGACAGGTTTACGAGCATATAGACCAATCTGCCCTAAGCGTCTGTACACGGTCTGCCTTGAAATTGTCGTACCAGTGGCTGAAGAGAGCTGACGAGACAGGTCTGAGGCTGTGCTCCGCCTGTTTCTTTTGGCAGTAACTGCCAAATACTGGTCCTCATTCGGCGTCGTAACTCTGGGGCGACCTGTGCTGTAACGTCTACTCACATTACCATCATCTTGGAATCGTTTCCAAAGCCAGAAGATAACACTCTGGGCAATTCCAAGTTCGTCTGATACTTCCAGTTGGGTACGCCCACATTCCAGACGGCCGCTAATTCTACCACGTAAAAAATCATCCAAATGCGTCCTTTGTGTCATAACTATTCGGTTATTGCATTGAAATGCTTATAAAGTGCCTGCGAACAATTTTACTTCTTTGCCTGTATTCCTTATATATCACTCTCTTACACTCTCGTCATCGTGACGTACCATCGGTGTCATTTGGTTACTTCCTGAAATTTGCATATGACTCTTGAAGATGTGTGTAGTGATTTTACAGGTGATATATTTATTTTAGAGGTCGATTTCCGCGTGACTCCAAATTATCCTTAATTTATGAACATGAGTGTATATTGAATAAAAACAGAATACCAAGAAAAGTATTTCCGATTTCGTTCGTTCGGGGTTTGCTTTCTACATCACAGGACTGTCATTGGCCAAGCATTTTAGATCTTGTCATATTATGAAAATTATTTATTTAGGCCTACCTTCTATTCCTAATGCTAAAACATCATTTAGAAGTTGGAAATTCGATGAATACTCATCATTATTTGTCGTGTATTCCCGAAAGTTTAGCCATCTCCATATTTTGAATTTCCTAAATTAGTAATTAATTTATCACTTCAGACTCCTTTTCAGAAGCTCTAGAGATTCTAAACAAATTGTTAGAAATAAATGACCTATTTTAATAAGTATAACACATATAACATATTAAAAAAATAATTTTTACTCAAAACACAAAACTATATACATTGGTGAATAAAATAAGCAGAATACCAAGAAAAGTATTTCCGATTTCGCTCTCACAGGGGTTTGCTTTCTATACCCCAGTACTGTCATCGGCCAGGCATTTTAGGTCAAAAGTACATTTTCTTTTGTCATATTGTATTCTTATATCATGTAGCATAGAATGTGGGGGATATTGAAACTTAATCTGGAAAAACCGGTTTTCCAAAAATATACGCCATAACGTGAAAGAAATTTTATTGTGCTTCTAAGTAGAGAAAGTGTTCAAATAACTTGTTATTGGATAAGGTATATATTTCCCCGAAGGCACACTGTAGAAGAAGCACAAGTTATGGAGCACAGGCACTTTTGAGAGATACGTCAATATTGGATTTGTCTACCGTAAAGTTATATGATTCCAGTTGCGTCGAAATTAAATCAAAATTCTTCTGACCCTAATAGGCAAACAAAGGAGTTATTGCTCCGTATGAAGTATTATAACAAAAGCTTTAAAAAGTTTTAAATAAACTTTTTATTTAATCTCTAAGTAAAAAAATTCACACTTGTGCGTACAAATATACTCCGCCGTTTATGGTGATTTAAAATAAAAATTTGAAGCTTCAAACTAAAGATAACCTGGTCAGAGACTACACAAATTCCCCTACTTGACCTTGTTCAATATTTTAATGTGTCGTTTAATCGTCGGCTAGCAGAATGGCTAAAGCCGGAATATTCAGCGACATAACCGAGAGCAATATAATGTGAACTGCATTCGACTTTGCCAAAAGCTCTATATCTAAAACTTTGAAAACTTTCGACTTAAATACTCAGAATGTATTTGCATCTCGGTGAGAACTCTGTAAAGGAGAAGTAAAGTTTTAAATAATAAATATTCGTTAAGCTCAGTTATTTGGTAAAAATTGGTTGATGCATTGTGGCATGCTGTCAATAGCATGTAGAAATGTAGAGGCAAATTGTTAAACACATTTTGGAAAGTACGGTAAAGGTGTTCTTATTTGTTACAGGATATTGTCGAATAGCAAGGCGCCGCCACAAGACCTCTCAATCAGTTTCAGCGGGAGTCTAGGGGGTGCGATGACTAGATGAGGCGTTGGATAATGCCTAACGGCCGTCTGACGCCATAGCGCAGGAGAAGGCAACGCGGCGCCCGCGGGCGCCATGGCGCCTCCGATCGATTTTTAATGCGCCCTCGCTGGACTAATGTAAATGTATGACAGCCAGAACAATTTACATACTCTTGTCAAACGGCGATATACAGCAAGTACTGTCTGACCACGTATTCCAGATCTATGTAAACATCCAGTTTGGGGTGGAAGTGGGCACATGTATCGGTTCTCTAGGGGTAAGTGCAGTAGCTCGGTGGACACTAAATGTCCCCTGACCTTCGATTTCACCCACACCCCTTCGACCTTCGAGAGGGAAAAATACCCGCACTTTTCGCCCACACACCCTTTCAATTAAACTGACCCATCTTGGCCCTCAGCCAAACTGCTCTCGCTAGCGTGGTTAGTCAGTAGTCAGTTGAGTTTAGGATTGTGCAGAGATTAGCAGTTTGCTAACCTTGAGCGTATCTAATAACACGCACGTATTTTTTGTTAGTGTGTGATCGTATTTCGAATAGACCACGCGTAGACCGTGTGATTAAAACTACCAAGTAATCCGAAATAATTCTTTTCTTTCAAAACCCTTCATGGATAAATGTAAAAGAAAAAGAACATATTATTTTAACGATGAATAGGAACATCTATATTGTTTCGTTGATTACAAAGGGAAGTGTATTTGCTTGTTGTGTAATAATAGTGTTGCGATTCCCAAGAAAAGTAATACTGAACGACATTTTAAGACCGTTCATACCAATTTTGATAGTGACTATCCAATGAACTCTGAAATTAGAAGAAAAAAAAGTATTTCTTTAAAATCTTCAATAACTAACCAGTAAAGTTTTTTTACTAAACCACTGCAACAACATAAAGCAGCAACGATCGCATCATATAAAATATCGCATTTGCTAGCTAAGAATAAAAAAACATTTACAGATGGAGAATTAGTGAAAAAAGCCATGCTAGAAGCTGCTGATTCACTTTTTGAAGAATTTAAAAATAAAAAGGAAATAGTTCCAGCTATAAACACGTTGCAATTATCAGCACGAACTGTTACTAGAAGAATTGAAGAATTTGGAGGCAGAATTAGCAAATGATATGGAAAATTGTATTTTCTTTTCGCTACAGATGGATGAATCGGCAGACGGGACAAATATATCACAATTAGCACTTTGCGTGAAGATGGTATTTTCTGATTTTACAACAAAAGAAGAATTCCTTAAAGTTCTGCCATTAAAGGGAAGCACCAGAGGAGAAGATATCTTTTCTACTTTTAAAAAGTATATAACAGATGTAAAATTACCTGTATAAAAGTTATCGTCAATTACAACAGACGGGGCACCAGCGATGACTGGTAAGAAAAAAGGATTTATTGCCTTATGTAGATGGGATTCCTTATTCCCGAAATTTATTTCTAATCATTGCCTCAGGAAATGTTATGCATCAGGAAATGTTATGCGAAAAAACAATCGGTTTTCAACACGTATTTACGATAGTAACAAAAATTATAAATTCCATAAGATCGGGAGCTATGCAACACAGATTGTTTAAATTACTTTTTGAAGATGAAGACGTTCAGTTCACAGATCTTTTTTTACATACTGAAGTGAGGTGGCTGAGCAGAGGTAAAATACTTGAGCGGTTTATCATGCTTTTGCCACAAATAAAGGAATTTATTGCATCAAGAGGCGAATTTTACGAGCAATTAGAAAATAAGGATTGGCTAATCGACCTCGGATTTCTGACAGATATAACGGCAAAGTTGATTGAATTAAATTTAAAAATACAAGGGAAAAATCAGCATATCGCTGACATGATTAGTGCAGTAAATGCATTCAAATGCAAGTTAGTGTTGTTGAAATCCCATCTATTGAAAAAATCATTATCACATTTCCCAAAAATTTTGTATACTGTTGAAAGTTTAAATTTGAATAATGAAAATTTTACTGCTACATCATATTTAGTAATTATAGATAAGCTAAGAGAAGAGTTTTCTTCTAGATTTGAAGATTTTGCAGCATTAGAGCCCGTTCTAAGATTTTTCATAAATCCATTCAATGTTACTGAAGATGATGTCCTTGAAATAATTGCAGTGTATTTCGAGCTTCATAATATCGAAGACCTAGAATTAGAAATAATAAACTTGCAAAGTGATATTATTTTAAAAGCGCATAGTAATGATAAAATGTTTTGGAACTTAGTCGATGAAAATAAGTATCCTATTTTAAGGAAATGTGCGCTAAAAATTTATTCATATTGTACAACAAAATACAATTGCGAGTCTTTGTTCTCAAATATGAAATATTTGAAATCAAAATACCGAACAAAGCTTAATGACTCACATTTAGATAATTGTTTAAGGACCGGAAACTCTAAATATATCCCCAATTATAAGAAATTAGCTGAAAATATGGACACCCAAGTTTCACACTGAATTATATGTATCATTATGTATGATACCAACAAAATAAAGTTATAAAAAATCTGTTTTTTAATGCATATTTATACCTGTTGATTATCTGTAAAATATGCGCCCTGGGTGATTTTCAAATTTAGTATTGCGCCCTTAAGGACAAACAGGTTGCCGACCCCTGCCATAGCGTGTTATCTTCCATGAAACGAAATGTAACGCCGAGAGCACTACGTAAAGAAAAACCTGAAGCAGCGAAGTTTTAATAAGATATCGAACTCTGTCATATCCTGAGATGCAAGCATATTTAGTGACGTGGAGTCAGTGTCCATTATGTTTGTTCCCCATCACGACACTTGAAAAGCCATACTGCCCCTCTCATTAATATTTTCTAGATGATAAACACTACCCCACCTTCAAATCAGTTTCAATCTGCAATTAGATGAAAGAGTGAATCTACTCTCACCATTAAGATGTTAATGCCCAGTCGTTCTCAATTCAATTGCGAAATTGACGACATTCGTTGACGCGTCAGTTGACAACTATGGGGCGCCAGTTCTTTTTCACCCTTCGTTTGATATATCAGTCTTAATAGCTTGCCAGACAGGAAAACTTCCCCGCTTGAGCCTGCTAGATAATAAAATTTAGCATTTGAAATGCGGCCCAAAGCCAGGAAACAAATATTGCAAGCAAATCTGAGAAACGTCAACCAATAGCAGATGTTTCTTGGAAACATCCTTTATTTATTGCTATTTGTCCACATTTCCGATAATATGTTAGCATCTAAATTATGTTTCTAAGATAAACTACAATTCCATCATCATCTTTAAATTCATACGCTTTTTATACTTACCTGCATATGCCTAATCCCTTAAATTGCTTTTCTGTGCTACCACATGATAAAAAAACAGGAAACAATAATTTATATACATAACTACATAATTAAGAATAGTTCATAATTTACATACATAAATCTTTAATTGCATTAAAAATATTAAAAAACTCTTAAATTTACTCTTAAATTTACAACTTGTATTATGTAGCTTTCCATATAAAAGGAGCATTTTATTTCAAAGTGCAATGGAAAGGCACAGCAAACAGTCTATTGCAAACAAGCATGCTATTGCAAAATGCTTTGAATAGGTCCTATTGTTGAAATAAAATTTCCCAAAACGGAAAATCCTGTAGTTTTGCTTTGATTTCATGCAAAACCATAGTGCATTTTTCAAAACTTCGAAATTCAGTTTCGTTGTTATAATGATAAAAAAGAGCGAGTATAATTCAGTTAAAATACGCGCATGAAAGAAAACATTTTAATATTTTAGACGTTATTCTGACTTTTGTCATGAACTTTTAATGTAATTTGACCATTTCTTTAAACTGTTTGCAAATAAATACGCTTTTGACGAACATATTTTTGATTTTGCGGTTTCTTAAAATAGGGAAGGCAATTTAGGAAGGAACAAACATTAGATATTACGTTAACGGAATTTCTGCTAAAAAAGGTTTGAAAGTTTGAGGAAACCCTTGATGACAACACTTTATCCAAAACAAAAGATTAGCATAATATGCTTAAGGCAGAGAATGCGTCGAAGTTGAATCGTGATCTGATATAACACTACCTCAATTAATAAGCAACACGGTTATCAACTCAAAGATCTGTGTTTTAATGATCGTCATTTAACAGTTAGATGTATTATTGAATGAATTCCAATGTTGGTTTCTGTCAAGCAGTTTCGAAAAACCTCATTTGGGTTTAGGTTGCTTTATTTCCCGAATAATTCCGAAACTCTAATTTTTTCTAAAAGCAACATTTTTGTGGCCTGAAGATGCTTTCTCTTCTTAAAATCTTTATTACTGATGATGAAATGTGGATTTATGCTTTTGATACATAGAAAGCTCAACAATCAAGTGAATAGTGCTCAAAATTTGAGAAAAGCCCAGAAAGGCTGTTGAAAATTACTGTAATGTAGATTTTTTTCTTCCATTGTCGTAGTGTAGCACGAACAACATGAATATCTGCCAACGGCAAAACGAAGAATGAAGACGAAGAATACCATTTGAGAGTTTTGCAATGTTCGTATGAAGCAATTTGTAGAAAATGACACGAATTATGGTAAAATAATGGATTTTGTCGCACGATAATGCACCTGCTCATAGCGCTCGTATTTGAGATATTTCAGCCAAGAATTAAACAGATAAGATATCATACGTCCTGTATTCACCTGGTTACATCATCGTATGATTCTACCTTATTTTTCAGTTATAATTGCCACATTTTGGGCACAGTTTTTTGTCAGTTGATCCAACTAAATAGCTTTTGCTACAAACATTCAAAAAAATTCGTGAAAATGGCTTTTAATCTCCTTTCGAAGTTTGAAGGAAAGTTATTTAAGCGCTTTGCAGTCAAAGAGATTACTTTGAAGGGGGTTTAATATTTATTGCCCAATAAATTGAAATCCTGTGTTTTTAAGGAATTATTTCTGATATCTTTTAATCATGGGAGTAGTTCTGCTAAAACATTTACTTTAAACATTTCTAACACTCACTGTAATTTCTATTAGCAAGGAAATCTCATGGATATGATAAAATCTTGTAAAATATATTCATTGTAAATACTTTAAATATTTTCTGGTTTGCAAGTGAACAGATCTTTTATTATCCGTTTGTCTTTAATTTTTATTTCCTCCCCTAACACTTTCTTATCCGCAGTTTTGTGTGACAGAAGATAGATAACGCTGCATTCGATTTCAGCTCTCAGCTTGTGGTAACATTCTTAAACAGCGGTTCAGCATTAAAGTCGCTGAACACATGTAGTTTGGTCCGGATTCGAATTCCGGTGAACGGGTGCGCTGCAAGTACGTTTTTGAGGTTTTCACCATGTGTATACGAGCCAGTTTCTCCTAGAAAATCCTCTCTTGGGTAGATAGTCCTAGAATGATTTGCCATAATTTAGTAAACCAAACCAAATTGTTATAAAATTTTACTTTTTTAGAAAACATAAAATGTGTGTGATGTTACATCAATCCATGAGTGTCAGTCAAACCTCATTGCATCAAAATAATAACGCATAAGTTTTGTTATATATAGATATCGTTTTTTAATTTCTCAGTAATTTCCTATCTTTCTAAATAATCGAATTTTTTCTATATTAAGAGGGTGCATTTTACTTGCACAGTTTGGCGGAAAAATAAGCCCTCAGATTGAGAAACTATAACAATAATGTTAACAGGAAATTGTTATTGCAAATTCCAGAATGTTTCTCGAGAATCGGCAGTATCGAAATTTAGAGAATATTCTTGAGAACGGCGGTTCGAGATTTTATAAATCTCAAGACTCTTCACGGTGACATTATCAAACAAATAGTCACTTATCATCTTAAACCTGTAAAAAGAATTTTGAAATCTATTCTCTTAAATGTTTGTCTATCACCAACTTTTCTGCACTTTATGATCATGCAAAGCGGTATATAAATTTGCACAAGAAGTTCCACTCTAATCAGTAAATAGTGATAATTGGGTAGAGTATTTCGTGTTTTCTATCTACCATAAACTTTTTTAATGGGCGTGAGCTAATGCAACGTGATTTTGATATTTTATTTCCAAGAGCAGAAAACTAGGCTTATTTACTCTAATATTACAGTTTAACTCTTTAATTAGAGACATTTTAGTTGTCTTTTCTTGCAACTGCAGTAGATCAAGCGACTAAATCCGAAGAAAATACGAGTCCTAGTTCTTAACCATGGTTTTCAAATTTTAATACTAGCTTCCCTCAGCTCGTACCATTTAGTTTCTGGAGTAGTGAGTAAGTAAATGACAGGCTTAGTTAATAAATGTCAGAAGTAATCAAGAGATAGAATTTCATCAACATCCGTAATTAACTGCCTAAAATAGTTTTCAGCCTGATTCGAAATATTAACTTCGTCATCTCTATCGATTAATTGCGGATCTGTAACAACATGCACAACAGCTGCAGCTATCATTAGTTCTGTCAGTCTCATTTTCTCTTGAATTATGTTACGACTGAGAGCTGAATATTAATTTGGATTCTTAGACAATCTAATGAAAAGCAACATTTTTTTCCGTTTTTGGTCTAACGAGGAAAATGTTATGGATCATCTATAATTATTACATTTTTCAATAGCTTCATACTAGTTTTATTCATTTCATGTTTTGTTTCATCATTTTTATCACCTAGCAAGAGGAAAGATCTTTCCAAACACGTTCCTCTTGAATGTTTCACGCATCAAAGTGGCAAGCACGAAAAACTTAAATTTCGTGTTAGATAGAATTGGATTATTTATCTATAGTGAAGCGCATGATATCCGCATAGGCACTATAGCCATCTTTGATCGAAACAAGCACGGGAAAAGTATGTTTAAAAAGTAAGCCAAATTGTATCCATTTCCTGGAATGAGACCATATCCTGATAAATGTTTTACTATCTTTAGAAATTTTTTCGACAATTACACCTGCTTCTCTTTTCTCTAGAAACAGAGGCTTTACTTTTGTTCTTATTTGATTTTACTTTCAGGTAAACATGTATACTAATTCTTGCTAACATAATTTTTGATCCATCGATACCAATATTGTTTTTGTGTCATTAATCTATCAATTATTCTATTCAAAGGTATTGCGTCTTGCTTTAAAAATTGACTGCAGTTCTTTTGAAGAAAGCTTTTATGTTACACATTTGGGCGACTATGGGTTACCAATGTGGGAGGCTGGCGGCAGGTAGCGCATCTGACTCCTCAATAGTGATTAGTACATTTGTGAGGCTGCGTAATAATTACTGCATTTTAAACTCAAAGCATATTAATTCCACTGTCAACTGGAGCGAATTATTGCGTCTGCAATGCCAGACTATGTCGTCTGGCACGTCATAAAAGCTTGGAAACAGTGACTTGTGGGTAATGCACACACGACTTTCTGATCTCCGTGTGGTCCACCGCACAGATCTCGCGAGCGGTCTCAAATACAAGTTGATCTATGCTACAAAATTCTTTATAAAAGGTAATATGCTATGAATTTCTTCAACTTAAATAAAATAAGGCCAGTAAATGTCATGCATTCTTCTAACTATGGAAAAGGAGTCTCGGCCCACACATCATGGAAAGATGACTCTGACATAAAGGTTCAATATTATATTTATACGGATGGTTCAAAAGTTGAAGGACAAGTAGGCTGTGGCCTTATAGTAACTAAGAACAAGGAAACGCTGATAACATGGAAAGGATATGGGACAGAATAATTCAGTTTTCCAGGCTGAAGCAATTGCGATTCGCAAAGCTATCGAGTTAACATGTCCCCCAGTAGAATCCACTATTAATATTCTTACAGACATCCTCTCGGTCATATATGCCTTACGAAATCCCAGATATCCTTCTCCTATCATAGCGGAGATTCAGGACACGCTGAAGGAGCGTTCGTCGACAATTAATATCCTCATATCTTGGATAAAGGCGCATGCCGGCATTCAAGGTAACGAGGAAGCCGACAGGCTAGCAAATGAAGCAACTCACAATATCGATGCGCAAGGCGTAATTACCAAACTCCCATGGTCTCAACTTAAAAACGTGACAAGGACAGCAGCTCAGCACCAGTGGCAATGGGAATGGGACTCTACCGAACAAAGCAGGAAGACCTATGAATATTACCATAAAGTTTCGCTCGATCGTCTCGAGTCATCCCCACAAATAACGAGATTTGTGACGGGGCACGGGCCTTTCCCCTCCTATTGCTATGAGATAGGAATTGCAAATACCGAAAGTTGTGTCTGTGGAGGCATTAGTAAACCAGACCATTACTTGACCCAATGCCCTCTAACCGCACAGTGGCATGTGCAGCTTCCGGAACAGGCAACTTCTCATAAGCGTTATCTGATCAAACAGCCAGCATTTCGCATCAAAATATGCAAGATAATGCAGAAACTGGAGGAATTGGGAACAGATTTGTGCAGTGTGGAGTAGTTCCCTGTCAATCTCTCTTCTCTCTCTCTCTCTTTTGTCTTTTTTTTATTGTATATATTATGAAACATGTATGTATTACGGCCCACTGTATATATTATGAAACATATATGTACTATGGCCAATGAAAATTATTATGAACTATGTATGTATTATGTAACAGGCTCAATATATTATGAACTATGTAAGCAACTATGAACTATGTAAGCATGTATATGTATGAACTATGTAAGCAAGTATTATGAAAGATCTATGTATTATGAACTACTTGTATATAAGCATGTACTATGAACTATGTAACTATGTAAGCATATATTATGAACTATGTAACTATAAGCATATGTTATGAACTATGTAAGGATATATACAGGACCAATGTATGTTCTTATAGGCCCCATGGGGTGTTGCCCCGGATAGTTGCGGAACCTGGACTAGACCCGAATAGTCTTAGTAAGCCGCACGGTTGTCCAGATTCTGCTCTCAACTCAACTCAACTCAACTCAACTTAAATAAAGACAAAATCTATCTGTGTTTCAGAAGTATCTTGAGGAAGCATTCCATTCTACTAAAGTTTTTGGTATATTGTGTAAGATAAAAGTTGTTGCAAAAGTTGAGCGTCCTAAAACCTGTGTCTTTTGCAATGTGCTCAAATCCTAAACAAAAGTTTCTCTCGGATCAGCTTACACGCATATCGGCAAGAGATTGACTGTCGTACAGAAATTACCCCCACGAAAGATCATATGTAGAAGTGAAGTAATTTTTCTTTATATATATAATAAGAGCATTTATTAAATAATTAATAATTTGTTTATTATAAAATCAAGAGACTGCAACTTTAAATTAAACTGAAAGTCCTGCAGATACTACTAGACAAGATAGAGAGTTATCACTGAGTATTAAAGACTCACAAAGAAGGCTTAAAACAACCTTTTTTACAATCTAAATTGAGCCTTTTTCTAGATTTTAGAGCATAATTTTCAATAGGCTAAATTGAACATAAAAGCACGACTTGTGCTACAGATAAAATCATCACTTGCTGCTATCTAAATTTAACAACAAAAGACAATTAAATTCAAAAGCTGATAATGTAGCATAAGACTACACATTGAATATAATAAGCTGGCTTAAAGTATTTTACGCCGCCCAAAAGCGGATAGTAGTTACCGATACTGACTGCTGTACCGAAGGCCCGCATTCGAATCCTGGAGAAGGCATGAATGTTTGTAAATGTGTTGTGACTGTACGGTCTAAAGGTAGGTCTAAAGAGAGTTCTGGAAGTCCGTCAAACGTCCACTTCGGGGTGCTCTCCATCAAAACTGGAGAAAGAAAAGAGCAAAGTTATATTGCACCTCTATGGTGCTTAAGTCATAGCCAACGACAGATGCAATCTTGCATTCCTTGCCAGGATGAATTTACATGGGCTAGTTCTGATGTTACTGTCAGACAAGTGAGATAAGTCATAAAAACAACAAAGTATTTTACTGGCGCGCAATTTAAAGCAACGGCTAGCGCAAATGCCGAAGCCACAATGTTAGTTTGTAACAGAGCTGATGAAATTTACAAACAGCAGACGCAATTTCTGGAAGCCCTCTCTGAACTAAAACTCAAAACCATCAGCTTAAATACACTTGAAGCTAATTTACATTCTAATGGGGAAAGAAGAAGTTATAGTAAAGAACAAAATCATAAAACTGGTTAATTAATATAAGGTACCTTACAAGGGATCCTTGGGCCCTGTTTAATTAATTGTTTAATAATAGATAGGATAATGATACAGGAGAGTTATTATTGGTAAATTTCTTATCAACATAGTTTCAAAGTTAGGTCCATCTTTTATTATTAAGTGTGTTACCGTTTATTGAACTATGACTTAAATTAAAAACTAATATAAAACGCAAAACTGCACCTAGTAATATTACGACGCATAGGCAGTGCTTTAAATTTTCTAGAACTGCATAATAACAAATTATTCAAATTATGAGCACTTTGAAGCAGTAGGTAATTAAATTTCTCAGTAGTTGCTCGTTAGATATTCTCGTAAATTATAATACATTATTTACCTCATTACTTCTTTGAATCAGTCTAGCCACCAAATTCAGGCAGGCAATGTTACTCAGTTGCTCCTACTCCTTAAGCTCGATTCAGTATCTTACAGTTGAATAATTATATTTTATGTCTTCCAGCAGCATCTCCTTTATTAATTGAAGTAATTTGCATAATTTGGAGTAACTCTTTACTTATTTGAAAATCAAATAATCAAAGAAATCAAAAATTAAAATAAACGGGAAAAATATAGGATTGGCATCTGCAATCTAATGTATTTCTTAGGATAATTAATCCAAACTTATATATAACTATTATGTGTGTAATTTACTAAATAACATAATATGTTAGCCGCTTTAAGAGGTTAATATTACATACGTTCGAGTAGTTTTTATTTAATATGCGTTGAAATTCACATAGGTAGAAAAGCATAAAGAAATATTATGTCACATACTAAGCCAGAATTCAGCTTACTACAGGAAATTTTGTTATATGCTTTTTGGAATTGGATTCAAAGATGAAGGGCATTTCGATATGCCAATTTTAATTTTATCTGAAAAAGAAAATCAGCTTGTAGCGACATTCATTTTTTTTTTTTTTTTTTTTTTTTTTTTTCTGGTTAGGGAACAACAATATCATCTACACCTTCGCCAGGAATCGAACAACGATATCATAGTATAATATAATATAGTACATTCATTTCTGTTCATAGTGCATGTTATCAGTATAAGTAGTAGCACGTCCAACTAACTTCCAACTAGGTTGGACATATTACTACAAGTATTTATACTATGATAGCATGCACCGGGGCGGATAAGACCATTCCTTATAAACTTTCGAAAAAAATTATCTTTTATTACAAATTAGTTCTTTCATAATGCTAACAGTAGAAACTGTAATTATAAATTAAAAACAGATTAAAATGTTCCATAAAATGCTAATTTACATGTACTAATTTCTGTAGTAACTTGAAGATAACATAAATCATGTTATTTTAATAGAAAAAATTCTGCTTGACATTTTAAATTATTTATAACGTAAAACGTCAAGCGGAATCAGTAATTATAAGTACTCCGAAATATACAGTGTAATTAATCTTTAATTTTTCTCTCACTGTTACTTTACCTTACATGCCAAACCATTTATCATCCAAGCAGATTGGCAAGCTTTACCATTGCTCAAGGCATAAAGCCTTTCACTTATCTTTTAGATGAAGGGCAACTTATTATTTCTCAGAAGTTTTTTTTCCACTTCATTGAATGCATAAGGTGTTTTTTCCCTCCTTCTACATGCTTTCGTGGCCTAACGGTAGCACACTCGGCTCGTATTCAAGAGTTCCAGGTTAGAGTCCCAGCGAAGGCATTCCACCTTTTTTCACATCCCAAGCAGCAAAATAAACTGATGCCTCTACATTGGCGCCCGAACTGAAAGGTGGCGGATGATGATACTTCACCACCAGGAATTGATATTCGGTCCCCTAATCCTCAGTCGCCCTTTAAAAAGGGGAGTATATAAGATATTTTCTCTCTCTTTTCTGCATGCCTTCGTCGTGTAACGATAGCACACTCGGCGCGTATTCGAGAGGTCCAGGTTCGAGTCCCGGGGAGGGCATTGCTCATTTTCGTGCTTCCTACTTCAAAATAACCTAATGTGTTAACAAGTGTTGAATTTACATTTCAAATTATGAAATTCAAAATTAGTATTTACATAATAAAAATCATGGGCCCACCAGCGGCCGAGCGGTAAAGACGCTGAACACTGGTAGTTCGGTCCGAGGTTCGAATCCCGCGAACGGGCTGGCTGCATGGGCGTTTTCGTGGTTTTTCCCATGTGTAACGTGTATACGAGCCAGTTACCCTTGGAAAGTCCTCCACGAAAGGCATCCCTCCCCTTAGGCAGATAGCCCCAGTGTGCTTTGCCATAATTAAATACACCGCACACACACCGTAATAAAAATCATGAATTTGAAGCAAATTCTGTAGTAAAACCTTTATATGGGTATACTAAAGAGTATTCTTTCACACTTTACCCTAACGAACCATGAAAATAGCTTCTTTCAGAACTAGGCATAAAGTAAACTGTAAGTAATTTTCTAGGTTTAGAGGGAAAGTAAAATGAAATCGCTTTAATCTCACGAAAGTTCAATTAATTTAATATTTTGTTTGCAAAGCTTGAGACACTTTTCAGGTTTCAAATGATTAAAAATCATAAAAGAAGTTTATAAAAAGAAGTTACAAATGCCCATAATATTTAAATGGGTTTTTGTAATTTCTTTTAATGCTTGGATCATCCCAATATGAGCATAATTGTTTCTTAATCCAGAGGTTAGGATCTGTGTTGAACAATATTTATTATTCTAAAATATAGTACATAAAATAGAGCAGAAAAATTTCCTTTAATTTTATATGCTATGTTTTAATTTTACAAATCACGTAACGTACTTCTTTTTAATTTATAATTTAATTTACATATTTATCTTATACGTATATGTTTCAACAAGTTTCAACTTAAATACATGCTTAAAAGAAGACATGTATGCTGCATCTCACTAAATATTAGTTTATTTTCTTACGTCAGAAGTAATATACAATTTCTCTTGATTCCAAATAAAGTCAATCTATCATTGAAATGCAAATGTTTCTACCTAGAGATTTAGATGAAGTATTCAGTATCGATTCATGTAGTTAAAAACCTTAACTAAAATTCTAATTTCAGATTGTTAATATTTCCCTTAAAACCAGCTTCGTCGATAACGATCCTTTTTCACCGATAAATCTCCAGAGATACTTTGTAGCACCTACTCGAAACTTTCCCATTAACTGTTACGTCATTTTGTATGCTACCCTTGTCGTAAAATATCGATCTTGTTCACATTAGACAGAACTCCGTTCCAAATTGGAGATTTTAAATAACTTGGCCTAAGGGTATTGATGACTAAGGAAGCTCATGCATACATATATTCGGAAACCGCTCATTTCAATTTTCTTCTTACTCCTCTTCTTCTAACGTAGCACGTTTCCTACCCAATTTCAATCACCCCATGATTTGCTTCCGGCCGCGCCTCAACTTAATTGGTACTCTTCGAGCGCCGCCCCGTGGCGGGAACCTCAATTAAAGCAAATTGATCGCAATGAAGCATCGCATCACATAATTGGGACACTTTTCAATTCTTGCTTGAAGAAGAAGTTAATATTTGCAAAGCAGAAATACTGATTAATTTAATTTTGAATTTATTCATAGAATTAATTTAATTTTGAATTTTATTCATAGAAGTATAGAAAGTGCCAAAGGTCGCTGGACAGAGCTTATTGTAAAAAATCCTTAAACCTTCAGTAAAAGCGAGTGATTTCTCTTGTCTAAACCCCCCACACCGTTTCTTTTTAATAAGGTAGGAAAAAAGGCCGGCGGGACCAGAAACGTTACACTGGAAATAAATTTCATTACATTATTCATGAAAATGAAGAACGTCCCTATCAAAAGTGGATCGCTGACTGACATAACAAAAGAAAATCTTATGGAATGCTTATGCAAATGTGTTTATTTAATAGAGAACTCCGAACAATTTTTCATGAAGTTTGATCAATAAAGTATGTAAATTAAATACAAAAAAAAATGCAGAGATGAATTTAAATCACATCATGTATAATTTTAATTACGTTTATTTAATAAATACTGAAGTATCAAAAGTACATATGTTTAAAAAATAATTGTTAAAAATATTCCCGAGATTTTAGCTTTTTTCAGGTTTTTACATTTTTGGTAAAATTTTTGGTGTCGTATAATTAATTTCATATTTTTGTTCGAATTGACACCTTAATCTGCAGGTCAGTCCTTCAAGGCATCTAGACTTTAAAAATCAATTTTAAAAACCATGATATTATGATACAGGTAAGTGAGTGAGTGCCACCAAGGAAAACCACTGACCTAGCCTTAGCCTCACAGTGTGAGATATTCCTGGCAGAAACCATCTACTCTCTGCTCCACCCTGCTCTGGGAACGCAGCCGAATAGACGGCTAAGAGCCTCATAAAGTCTAATGTAAGAAGCAAAGAAGCAATCAAAAGACTGTTAAGAATCACTATAGACAGAAACTTGTGTTAGATAAAGTAAAGATAGGAGGACTCTGCCTGAAAATTTAATTGCCGTGGATTTTCTGGACTTGCTAAATGTCAACATGCGGGTGCTAATCCTGACACAACTGTCATATATTTATGGGGCTTTTGTAAAGTCGTTGGTGCTGCATGGAGGAAAGATGTAACTTATTAAACTATTGCACATAGTAAACTTAAAAAAAGGATTAAAAAAAGTCCTAGCCCCCAAACATAATTTAACGCAGATTACTTTCCATGTGCCTGACTCTTATGTAAGAAAATTTAAAAGATTGTGTACCTGTTATCACTAAGATAACAAATTCCTGCATAATTTAGTTCTTTGCTCAAATTTAAACTGTAGTTGTTTTACAAATTGAACCATGCACCTACATTTTCTTTCGTAGTACTTGCAGACAGGATAATACATACATAAGTACAAAACTGGAAAAACTAACATGATACTGAGTACAGAAATACAGAAAGCTGATCCCTAATGCCTGCATACATAACACTTAAAAATGCATACGTAATACATGAAAACTAAAACTAAACTGATAAACATAATACATAAAACTGATGATTAAGTAATGCTATGTTGTCTAAATCCTAGCCAAGTACGAACTGACCTTCATAGTACATGCAGAGTAGTAATAAATACAGACTTAAGTACTTTAAAGTGAACATAAACAGAAAAGTACAGCACCATACTCAGTAAGACTGATATTTGATTCCAAACACTTGAATACATAATGCTGATACATAATTACAAAGAGTTTATCACCTTAGAACATGCACATAATTTATAAAAAACATAATTAAGCACGTAATGCTGATCACTAGGGAGAGATTCAAACATGCAATTGATCACATAAATACAGATATCTCTTCCCTAAAATTTACATAAAATATTGAATATTTATTAAAATTAAGAAGGCAAAAATGCCATACCAATAATAATATCTTTCACAAACTTAAGTTGACGTAATAACATAAGTTGAACTTGCCCTTCTTGAACCTACTTATCACAAACTTGTAATCTAAATACACGATTAGTAAGTTAGGAAAAACTCATTGCTGTTGAAGATTTTACTGGCTCAATCTGGTCTTGCGAGTCCTAGACCTGTACATTAATTGCAAAAGTAAAAATTTTAAAGAATATAGGCAGGTTGTTCCCATAGTCCTAATTATCTAAGTTAGTCTTGGGTTGAGAGGTCCGAGGTGTGTGCCCCGTATACTTATCAGATTGATTTAGTGTGATTTGTACATTTTATGATTCAGAGCGCTAAGCACTTGATTATTTCTGTTTTGGGACACTTATCGTCGTATTAGAGAATACTTTCTCTGACAATGGCTGATTACCGCTTCTAGCTTTTTATTTGCTGTTTTGTTTGTTCTCATATTTGCCGCTCATTGTGGCCAGTAAGCATGACTTGGCTTTCTTATATGGTACTGTGCCGTGTTTGTGCAGTGGAAGACGTAGTGGTCTGGATCCCCCACCTCTCCACATTGACATCTTTCTGTGTCACTCAGGCTGAATCTATATAGATAGGTCAGGAATAGGCCATGGCCTGTATTAAAAAAAAATCACTCACGAGGTGAAGTCCATATCGCACACTCCCATTACTCGGGAATACCTTCGTATACTGTTCGTGTACTGATTAATAAGGCGATTTGACAGCTCCACAGATCGTCCAGCGTCCAAAGTTTACTCGAGCACCACATTATTCCTGCTGTCCTTTATTCACAAAGTCCTCGTTGATGAAGACAGACAGTTCTTGCGAATTTTAAAGATGACTTGGTTGAAACACCACTGAAGCTGTCCTTACATTTAATAAATTCCAGTTCCTTGCTGACACAGGCAGAATAAACAGCATTGCACACAGCAGCTGACACAGGCAGAATAAACAGCATCGCACACCTTAGACGGATCCTACACGAGTCTCTTTCATTCTGGAAGCCTCGAAACCCACAAAAAAACGTAGAGCACCTTTGGAACAAAATCTAATTAGGAAGTCAAAGTCGGGAAAAACAGGAATACTGCATCAGGATCACCACGAGAATCTGCGTTACAATTCTTGGAATAAGAGAATCGAAATTCTATGCTGAGCTTTACGCCTTATGCCAACGCAAATTCTCGCCAGCTAAACGCCGAGAGAAAATCATATCCGCTGCTCGCTGGTTCACGCCGCCGGCTGCAAGGCAAGGCCGCAACAGGGCAAACGTCCTGATCTTTTTTTTTTTTTTTTTTTTTTCAGCTTAACTTCACATCCCAGGACTCAAATCAGACTCCAAATCCGACGCAATAGCCGGCGCTCTCGAGAGCAAGACCCGCAAGGGGTCAAGCCCCCACTCTTTCTCTTAGCTTGAAAATCAGAATCCGAATCAACAGATTCTGATTCTGTTGATCAGATACAGGTATAATGGTGATGAGGTGATCATGATACAGGTATAATTTCCGTTACAAACTAATAAAAGAATTAAAGTCAGAACCAGGTTCAATTTATTTTTGCACCCTAGGTGATCAGTACAGTTGGTACCTTTTACAAAACAAACTTATTTTTACTTCAAAGCAGAGCTTAAATTGCGCCAGAGCCCACCGGACCCCAGCTCCAGTACTTCTCAGTTTTGGGGATAAATCATAATTCTAGCCGCAGCTCACCGGAGCCCTAAATAAGAAGTTTCCGGGGCTTCTTTCATGTAACTGAACAACAATTTCAGTAGAAATTTGATCTCGAAAATATTATTTTTTGCGATAAAATTGCAAATCGCTTATTAAATTTTAATTTATCTCTTTACATTTTATTTAATTTTAGTTATTTAATTACTCTATAATCTTTAATATAATAATCTTTAATAATTTAACTATTTTTAACAATAATTAATTAATTTTATTTAATCAAATAATAATCATTATTTAAATGATAACTGGCAGATATTAATCATTAATTAAGCAAAAATTAATTTGGTAATAATTAATTATTTAATTTTTAAAAATTACTAATGATTTTAATAGTCATTTTATTTATTTATTTACTTATGTTACTCTTTGCTGACGGTCTTCCACATAGGGCTCTGGCACTTCTAATTTTAGAAATTATACCATGCTAAGTAAAATAAACCTTTACCGGCACATTGTACAAATCATAATCCTAAGTGCAAATGTTGCTATGTTTGAAGTCGAATCAGTTTAAAATAGATTTTTCATTAGCTAACTTGTGAGTGATCGAGCTTCCACTGGATCAACGAATGCTTGGTTAATCGAAGAAACACACTAAATAGCATTTCTGGCTGTAATTCAAATAAAAAAAATGTGTCCGCACTGCGCAAAAAAAAAAAAAAAAAAAAAAAAAAAAAAAAAAAAAGAGAGAGTTCTATATCTTCTGTTTGAAATTAAAACTACAGATATTAATGAAAACTATGCACGCAAATCTAAGACCCAAAGGAAAAACTAATAACTTTAATTTATACTATTACATTAAAAACAAAAAAAATAATAATAATTAAAGTAACCAGTAACAAACCACAGAAGTTAAAAAGTTTTGAAAAAAACAGTAATTAAAATTGGATAGTTTTTACTTCCATGCACGAACTAAAGGGAGTACTGTAATCGCGAAAACTTTCGGGCATTATATTTCAACGAAATATAATGCCCGAAATATCCATTTTGACCGCTCTCGAATCCATTTGAACGTTGTTGTTGCATGACATCTGTACGTATGGCCAGAATAAATGACTCTTTTTTCCAAAACGGAATCTAGAATTGATTTAAAATGGATTTAAAAGAGACTTTTTTGTGACGCCTGCACGTACGGACATATGTATATATTTTGCATAAGTCAAAAACCAATAGTTTTAGAACGTTGAAATTTTGTATATGCGACTGCTATACCATTTAGTTGCACATGTCCCGTTTTGGTTGCAATCGACAGCACCAGAGACCGCCTAAAGAAGCCCGCACTTGTTTACATTTGAAACTGTTAGTAAAATAGTTAATTAAGTTTGTGCACCAACTTCAGTGTCTTTTTGCCGAGTGGGACCAAAAGCAAACTTTAAATTTTTTGCATTGAAAAACCCTGTCTTTCTGCCCGTTGACCAAATTGTTCGTCTTTGCGTAGAAACTAATTTGAATTGAAAAAATTCTTTTTATAACACTTTTAACTATATTTGGTGTTTTATGTTTTCTACATTTTACAATTTTTACTGAAGGTACTTAGTTTTTATGCCTGCCGCGAAGTGAGACCTGAATTAATTGAATGAGAAACATATCTCTGCTGAAATTGGAAGAAATAAGTTTAAATAAGCTCTGCAGGATGATTTTAGCTGCATATCCTTGACAACTTTCATTATCATACATAAAATATTGAATGACATACAAATTTTAATATTCTTTAACTTAAGATTCACCCTAAATCTCTTAATGTATAATCTACTTCTGATGTTCTTTAAAATAAACTCGACTGTTAACATAAGAAAAACTTTCCTTAATTGCTAATTCTAAGCTCAAACACCAAATAAATGAAAAACTCATTAAGAAGGTAAATATTTTTAATGCTGGAAACGAAAGAGGATATCTGACTAATCCTTTGTGTCCAAAAGTTCCAACTAAAGTGCTGTGTTTCTTTTCGAATGCGCTAATTAATTAGAAGTAATCGAAAACTACTTTCGGTTTCCAGATTAAAGCGTTATTTACTTCTTTTTTTATATTTAGTCTATACTAGAGACAAGCTAATTAAATTAGCTTTGTTTTGGATCATTTCTTTAGTAAAATGTTTACACAACCATTTTATTATCAAATAGCGGAATGTGAAGCATCATGTGTTTCAGTTTGCATGCACGGATACGAAATGTGGTACTTAATTGGAAAACTACTACCGTATTCTCTTGAATGTATGATTATCTTTTTTCTCTTAAAACACCTGTTTAAAAATCGTATTTGTCTTAGCATTTGAATAGCATGATAGTGACAATAGTTACTTTGCTGGCACATCCACTATTCCAGACGATTTTAGTATTATGTGAAATTGGTTACTTTAGAGTCGTATCAATGTTCAATACCTAAGTTTATGTACGTTTTTAGAAACACTATTCTATGACAAAGGCGTTCTCATATATGCTGGGTTATAGAAGTCTCATTGTATTAAATTACTTATGATTTATTCCTTGATTAGTTTTACTGTACGACAACTGTTTTTGACTTTCGTGAAATGCAAATGCATTGCTGTTTGGCATTATTTAATTTCCTCCTATCTTACAGAATCAGCTCTAGTGTATATGTTTACATCACGAAAAGTGTAATATTTCTTTTTTAAATAAGAAGTGGTAGAATATGGCCCATAGTTGTCGAGGGAAATTTCATTGTGTTTAAACTACTATGACTTCGTAAAGCCTGTGTCTCTTTGGAAACATAGACTTTTAAAAGGTTAATTGAAGAATTATCTTCCAGCCTTATGAAACAAAACTGAAATTAAAAAAAAATAGAAGAAGGATGTATAAAACCCTTTCATTCAAACGTAAAATTAACAAATGACCCAACTTGAGTTACAATAAGCCAAGCAGTTCTGGCTTCACAGAAATACATAATAAATAGTAATTTCAAGGTGTGGAGATTAGTCTAACGGCTCACAGAGTGCTTAAACACACAGGAAAAGCTCTGGTTTGTAGTAAACCGGCGAGACAAAGCCATAACTTCATTCAGCATCATTTAATCATTTTTAAGGAATCAAATCTAATATATGACACTGCAACACGAGAAGCACAGTTCAAAATTTAAAAATAGGTACTTCAGACACTACATACTAAATATTACTTAGTTACTAGTTACATTTGAGCAGTTTGAGGAAAGAAAATTCTTTTTTTTTTTTTTTTTTTTTTTTTGATTTAAAAACCAGCTTTGGAAGAACCTTTTCTAATTTTAAGATTTATCTGTACTGTTTTTACGTTAGTTAATAAGTAACCTTTTATTTCATCTACTTCGTCTAGCTCCGAATCCTTCAGTCGGTTCCTAAGTGGAGCCTTCTGAGCCGACGGTCAGTTTCCTGAAGGAAGCCAGCCCAGGGGAATGTTTGGCAAAGAAACTGAATTCAGGAAGAATATTTTTACTTTCAATCATCATATCATTTCGGATATAATTCTCTTATCCATTACCTTCCTTTAATTTAATGTTGTTTCTTATGGCTTTATTCGGAAATCAATCCATTTGCATCAGGCCACTAGCCAAACACAGAACATTAAATACAAAACTACATTACCAAAACATTAAAAATACTTAAAAATTACAGCACTAAATAATTAACATCTTAAAAGCCTTCAGTGTTTAGAGCCGAAGCAACCGTGGCATCAGGACATAAGATCTCTGGTCATCCAATACAGCAGAAGAAAATCACCACTTAGTTGCAACTTAGGGGTCAAAGTCCGGACAAACGAGCAAGTGCTGATTATTCATAGTATCTGTTTTACAAATAGGGTTATCAGTCAATATATATGCCTATTCCGCTTTGATACTAGGCTAAGCAGCCGTGCTCTGTCTGAAATTAGTCACAGCCTCCTTGCGTGGCCTGCGACTGAACCCATTCCAATCATTCCCGATATTCTCTCAGAGTTTACCTTTCGATTTAACTGATAGTTCCATGTTGTAAGCTGACATAAGCTTCTTTCGAATACTTCTTCTAAGAGAATCCCGCTGTTCAGTAAATAACTCCGTACCCTTATTTGCCAAGAGATCTGCTTTTTCATTACTATCAGTAACTACGTAGGATGATATCCCCTGAAATTCTACTATTTTACCATTTTTATTTAGTGTTGAAGAGCTAATGACTCTATGGTCGACTAAGAAACAACAAGAATGACGACCTTTGTAAAAAACTCAGTTCTAGATTTCAAATCAGGCACAGCCCTTCTGCATCAACTTTTGAAAAATGTGGACCCACTGGGCATAGTATGAAAACAATTTACAATATGCACCTGCACCAGCAGCATTATTAATTCTAGAGCCATCTGTATATATATGTATCCATTCTGGTTCAGGTTCGTTATTGTCCAATAGTGACAAGGCATTTACGTTTGCAATAATATCTAGTGTATTTTTTTTTCTATTTTCATCCAGTTACAAATTGTAGGATATTTTGAAAACCTCCAGCGGGTCTACAATTACATTAGTATTTTCAAAAGGAATGATTTAATAACTTTTAATTGAATGACAAGTTATCATTTGCCAATTTTCACTTTGGTATATTTGTTTGCTAATTTTTGTTACTTTAATGAACCATGATAAGCAATGCTTCAGCTGCTGGAATATTCAGTCTTATTCAACATACTTTCGTATTAAATGGTATAATACAGGAGAGCAAGTATTTCTTGCCACTACAGCCCTTCTTCAGGCCTGCAGCAACCACTCTCGTGAATAATATCTAATCTTGACGCAAAGACATTTTCTTTTCAGTAGGAGCTTCAGCTGTCAGTGTACTCGTACCTAGACCTCCCTTGCTAGACTTACAGTAATATTTTGGGAGACTGACTTGGTAACAGTAGGTATTTATTGATTGGCTTACGTAGCAAAATGTTCTGGAATCACACATTCTTGCTCATCTATTATGAACTCAATAACATTTTTTCAAGCTAATGACTTAAATCTACATCACTGGCTACAATGTAGTTTACATTCATAGTGACACTTAGTTTCGAATTGCTTCCTGGGTGTTGAGCATCTTTCGTGGCAGATTATCTTTCAAACTAGTTCTTCGAAATCAGACTGAAAAGAAAAAACGATTTTAGGCTGAACTCATCCAGCACTAAGTATACTAAAGCGCATCTGACATTTCGTGCACAAAGCATTTCCTACAAGCACTTTTCTAGTCAAAGACGCTGAGATTTTTTTTTCTCTTACTTTCTGATACCTCATTTTACTGCTGTTGTGTTCTCTTGCTCATAAAAGTCATGGACAACGATAGAAAAATTACCAAAGCTACTGAAGCAGCTAATAATTTTAAATTGTTGTTTCTTATGAGAAATGGTGATTCCTCAGTTCTACTTTACTCAGTTACAGAAAGTATGGAACTTTCTGAAACATAACGCCTAAGAAAGAAAGTTCCGTTTACCTGAAACTTTGTAAGATAGAATTGAGGTATCTCAGTTTTTTTGTTTCAAAAAGTACCATATTTAACTATGGCAGCTCAAACAAAGCAAAACATATGCATATTCAAATAAAAATATTTTTACGAAAAGTACATTTTATAACCTTTTATAGCGGCTTTAATCACTCCGAATTAAATTTTCAACTAATAATAAACAATTTAGCAATCTAATTGGTAGATACAAGCATGGGATTGTACCCACTTCCAGAAATTTTGGTTGGAATGGAAGATTTAAACAATTAATGGTTGGAAATGCTTCAAATATATTACATAATGGTATGAATAGTAACAAAACTGGAAACAAATTCCATCCAAATAAATGGTTGAGTAGTTTTTTTTTAACTTGTGAGGTTTATTTATGTTAATTAACCAGTTATTTAATTTACTGTTACTTCTGTCTTTCAGTTTTCCTGATAAAATACAAATTAGCTGGCGCGTATTTAAGTGAGGGCTTGAGATTGTTTAGACAGAGCCTGTTTTGCTTCTTGAAGGCCACGTTACTAGTTTGCTACTCTAAGATAAGAGTTCCTGTCTTTGGCGTTGCTTTATACTTGCAGATAATGTTTTCATGTCGGTGTAAGCTAAAGTGTGAACTTTTGCGGTTAAATTACTATGTGTAGCCTTTGGCTGATTCATACTTTGATTTAGTTTTAAATTTAAAATTCTGCTTTCAGTTCTCACATAATTGCTGGCTGATTTGTAAACACCAAGTGTGCTTTCTGTTCAGCTTACTTAGCTTAAGATAAAGTACCTTTTAAATCCTTCTTGCGTTTCTGTTTTTATCTCATCCATAATGATAAGTCACTTAGTCCTATTGAGGATTTGCCATAAGTTACATTTATTAAAAAGCATATTCTTTACACACTAACCTCCATTTTCCGCGCTCTCCTCACACTAAGGAGAGCATTAAATATTAAGGTAATCCACATTTATTTTTCTTTTCTTAAAATCTAGAAAATCTGAGGAGCAGGAAAAACTCGTAACTGAAACTTGAAATCTGATAAACTTAAAAAATTAGCGAAAAATCTGATAAACTTAAAAAAACCTTAAACTAAGACATCTGAAGCATAATTTACATTTACATCGAATATAGAAAGGAAACATTAAAAATACTGTCTGAATGTAAAACATTTCAATATTAATTTAATATATGTGAATGTTTAAAATCTTTGATAAAAAGCAAACATAGATTAGGTATATTTTTTCCAGTAAATTGGCTCCTTTTATCTGAATTTCCTCTCTATTTTTAGGTAATCATTAATGACCATCCCTAACGATGCAACTTTGAATAATTCGTTTCTCCCTGCATTATGTAGCAATACACATTCTTCATTTTTGTTTCTTAACTTTTGTCTCCACGAGCATATTTGAGTTGATTAAGGGACTAAATAAATCAAACCTTATCAAGATCGCCCTTCAAAACTCTTCATGTATCTTTATCCCCTGATTTATTACTTGGCGGTGCGGAAACAAAAGACTTCGAGAACATTTCTTCATTAATAATCGCCATCAAAGTCCACTTAATGGGGTTTTATACGTCTTATACGTCAGGACATTTAAAAATGATTTAGGATGTTGATTCATATTTGACACGAAGACAAAGCACCGTGACGGAAGATGTAATTTTCAAACATGATTTTTAAAATCTGGAGAGCTAGGGTTATAGTTATAACGGAAAGTTTATTTAGATCGCAAGGTAATAACGGAATTAATTTAACATGATTTAAACTTTTATAGGTTTGTTGTTTAAACGAAATCATATACCTAGACATGGTCATTATGTTTCTTTTTTCTGTAAGCATAGGATTAATAAGGTTAATTGAGAAATGAAGGCACCAGCTTAATATTCAGATTAACCTAGTTTGAATAATATCTGCAACAAATTTAAAGGTATCAATTAAGGGAGAATTTTCTTTTGGAAGTGGAATTCATTCTGTTTGCAGTGTTCTGTATGTCTGTGATAAAATATCCGTTGTTTTTATTATTAATGGAATTAGAAAGTGTAAACTATTATTTGTTTTCCTCAATGATGATTTGTTTCGTATTTTATGTGAGAAACAAGTTCATAGTTTACTACTCGCAAAATATTGCAGTATTTACATTATGATTACTGTTTCAAAATTACGCTACCGGAATAATACGAGTAGTAAGTTCTTGCAAAAAAAAAGGTTTCTTAAACTATTTTTATGTAATATTATCGCTTAGGCTAGCATAAAAAGGCTTATAATAATAAATAATAAGTCAAAACTTGGAAACTAAATTTTAGTTTCATATTAAAACTCTGTGAACCTTTTACAGTTTGAGTTGGTAATAGATTCCAACATTTTTATAGTAGATAAGTAGTCAAGTCCTATTTAAAATTTAAGAAAGAATACTATTTTATTTAAAGAAATTATTGTGAAAGTTATCCTACTAAAAACTTATTACATTTTACAGAAATCAATAAATAAAAACGAAAAATGTATAAACTACTTTGCAGAAGTTAAAGAACAAATAATTAATTTTTTATATCATTCAAATGAAAACTAATAATGACATGAGAGCAGTTAATAGTAAGCGTAACAATGGAAATTGCAAAAACTGCTTACATAACTGGAGGTAACTGAAATTTGTGTTCCAATTATTCAGTAGAACATAATAATGAAATACTGATACTAACAGTATGTACGCAATATTGATTTACTTTAATGAATTTTTAATATTTATTTCTATTACTTTAATTTTATTTCTCTTACGTTTTCACCAGAAATAATTACAGTTTTATAGATTTCTTGAATCTACACTACTTGAATACTGCTTTCTTAAATGAATAAGATTCTGAAATTTTTTCAGTAAAAGATAATTCTTCTAATGAACTCAAAAGAAAAATTTCATTATTACACTGGTTTAAAAAAAAAATTACATTTGGTGCATTATCACCAGAACTGAAAGGCAGATTTCACTGAAGTTTTTATAGACGTACGTTGATATAATGTAAAGCAGATATCATACAAAACAGTAATGAAACAAAAGCATGATCTTGCATAATATTCATCAGCGCAAGAAATGTTTTAAACATAAGTTGCAAGATCAAACTCAAAAAGGAAGTTGATAAGCGTATGTTTCTTTAACAATCATACAGCTCTTACAACTTCATATTGGAAATGACGCAATTTTTAAGTCCTAGCGTCAGTTAGTCGCATTCCTGAAACAGAGCATTTTTCAAGTTTTGAAGGCTTCTGAAAAGGGAAATACGAGCTGCAATTGCACTCTCAAGAGCATTTTGTATAGTTTCAGTTTGGTGATCTGGCTGAAATATCCATCCAGTTAACACCTTGATTTTCCCGAAATCTAGCCTCAGTAAAAGTGAACTGAAAGCTAACTGTAGGTTTCGAAAAGGGAGCAAGGGCTCTAAGATTTCTCCCTTATACCTCTAGCAGTCACAGTAATCTCTATCAGAGACATGGTCTGTATGCCCGTCCAACATCATGCCTGTATATACCATCAGACTTCCGCTTTCATATGAACTCTTTCTCGGACGTTGGAAGACAGACAATAAGTTCTTTCTAAACGAAGTTGATTCGAGAATCCGTGGAATCAGTAGCCCGAATAGAAACTCATCTATAAACAGAACAACCCCCCTTTGATGGTTGGTCCAAAACCTATGTTATCTACACCATGCTAAACGAACTTTTACACTCAGTTGAGAGAGTGAAACAAACCGCAAGTCTTCTTGTGAGCAGACGATGTCTTAGATCTTTATGTTCTCCTTTTCAGGAATACAATTAGTCCTCAATTGATTTTTATGAATGACAAATCTCGTCTATATTGGATTATTATAGTAAAGGATGTTTTACAAAATATGCATATTAACGGTACAGACTGACCAGATATACCTGCAGACTTAAACCTATCAGTACATGTCTGAAGCGCTCTTGCGAGGAAAATTGTACCTCTTTTTTCCTCTCCCAGAACACTGTAGGACCTGAAAACAGTACTGCTACAGCAATCAGAACGACTAACCAAAAGGACTCACAAGCTGCCTCATTTCTAGTGTGAAATAATGTCATAAACACACATGACTTTTAAAAGGGACCATACACATTAGCCGTCAATTCAGCATATAAAGAGAGTTTGATTAATGCTGAAAGTAAATTTTGAGTTGTTTTTCGGTATACTAACTTTTTGAATTACTCGAACTCTAGGCTTTGGGGACTCGAGGCATTTTAAAGATCATATAAAACCGCACTTTATTCTTACTATTGTCGGCTGGTCTATTTATGGGAGCCACGGGTCGCTGATTGCGATCGTTTGTGGAAAGAAGGAGATGGGCCAGTGAGGTCTTACGATCCGTTTGAAACGAGGTGAATAGGGCCGTCTCAGCATTCCAATCCAACTCTTTAGCCCCACCCCCCTTTTTTTTTTTTGTTAGATCTTCTATCCTCTGTTTTAGTTCTTCTTACGGAGTTGAGCCTTGGCAGGATTTTGCACGTGTATATTAGTGTTGCATGATATACTTTCTGCGTTATATTATTCTACATACGCAATAAATTTAATTGAAATCCGTACATCGGTTCTACAGATAGTCGACTAAGTATGAAAATTCTCTTTATTTTGATAAATAGTATAGTACGTATCTCTGTTCATGAAGACCTACGAATGGATCCCGTCATAAATCTCTCGTCTTTGCAAATGATTTGAACACCTTGTGCAGTTCTAATTAACACAATCGGTACATGATCGTCTTAGCGTCATTCTTTAAGAAAATAAAATTGATCCAGAAAGATCTCACTGCACTTACAATTCATAATAACATGTAACCCCCACCATAATGAAAACAAATAAGATAAGGCAAACCGAATTTTCAAAATACATCTGAATTAAATCCCATTTTTTTCACTGTAGTCCTGAAAGTAGGCGATCATAAAATAAATGCGTCCCTTTATCTTCTGTTAATTAAAAATATGATTCCAGTCATCTCTGAAGAATATTCAAAGGATTATTTCATATGTAGTAACATTAGTTCGTTCAAATCATGAAGAATTCATACTTTCAATTAAAAGCAACTTTCTACTCTGAAAGCATTGCTGTGAAATTGTTTAATGCAAAGTTTTAAATTAATCTTTATTCTGCCACAATTCTATCGATTCTTTGAGAATAATATGCTTAACGGAAAGGATGTCTTGATCGAGAACTTTTTAAAGGAATTTTTCTTACAAAAAAGAAAACCAGGAATATTCCAATGTTAAAAAGTGTATTATTTATTTTTTTAAATAGATGATGCCAGATTCATGCGTTGTGATTCGTAATAATGCGTTAATAAATTCAAATCTGAAAATTTAAATTTTTAGCTGCTGTGGAATAGATTGCGTAGTGAATACCGCAATATCTATATTAAAACAAGTGTGAAATTTTGAACTTAACGCATTGTAGAAGGTAACCTCTCTAAACATGTATCGATTAGTACATGTTAAGCTGCAGATTCATTGATAATTATACTGCAGCTGAATGTTGATCTTGAAGTAAAAAAGACTAGTGCATAGAACGTTCTGCATGAATACGAAGCAAGTATACCGCACACAAGTACGAAACACACTGAATCAAAGCTATTAGCATGTTCCCTAACTAACCGGCCATGATAAAATCAGAAGCTGTCATATTACTTCGAATGAAATTTAAGAATTATCGAAAATTACAACGAAAAGAGGCAATAAATTCTCAGGAGAAAAGGAAAAAAAAATGTGTTATTACAAACTAAAAATTGTCCCAATGAAACAGTTGTATATGTGAGTTATAATAAAAGAGAACTTTCATTCATTTGCATCTCATTTAAATTTTATCTTTAGGACCTTTTTGTGGAATAAATAAACCGTTTATGCTCTTGAAAATTTCAAATCAATGTTTTACATAAGAAATAATTTTTATTTTGATTCGAAACGACAAAATCACAAGGGTACAAAAAAAGGGAGTGACGAAGGACGACAAGAGTTCGCTACCGTTTAAGACCACCCTCAAGTCCCCCGTCGTAAAACATGTGAAACTAATACCTTCACTCGGGGTGCAAAAGCGAGTACAGTGAACTCAGTGTTACAAAATGCTTGTTCTCACATCTAACCAGCCAGTTCACGGATTAGAGCTGAACTTGGGATATGTCATCAGTATTCGACCGTCTAACACTCAGCCAATTCATGGTTACAGCTGCTTAGCTCGGAGAAAAATTTCTCGTTTCTTCTTTTCTCTATATATCATTTTTTAAAGGAAAATTACGCATATCGAAGGCAATACAAATATCATTCTAATCTTTTATCAATTAAAATATTCATCATTATTAGTGTTGAATGATTTTAGCCAATTCTAGGTCTGGTTGTCATCTTTAATTTATTAAAGCTTTATTTGCACTAAATAGAACCTCACTCTTATGCCTTTATCAATGTTAACTCTAAAAATAAAATTTTAAAAATCCAAGGAAATTTCTAAAACAGTTTCAGAAAATGCAAAATTGAGTGCTCATTAATGAAGAAATGAAGCGAAATTTATTCACTAAGAAACATATCAAACATAATCAAATTCAACACCTTAGCTTTCTCTGTTTATTCGATAAAAACATAATCGAAGAATTTCGAGCCACTTTTTGAATAGATGATTAAAGTTCAGTGATTCTCAAGCAATTAATTTCAAGGTGGAAGTTATCTGGGTGCATCACTCACACATCGCTTTCTGAGAAAAATAGGTCTAGATTTATATATAAAAGAATAAGGTGGACTCCTTAATTAAATTAGTTAAATCCGATCAGCCATGCAAAGAACAAGATTGTGCCCTACATTGCTTAAAAAATTCACGCTGTGAAAAAACATCAAAAGGAAAATAATTACATAAAAAAGAGCTTTTCTCATTTTTTCTTAAGTATTTAATTTAATTTCTCGTTTTATATTGATTAGTCAGCTTCTGGCGACAAAACACTTTAAATTTTTAATTTGTTGCAGTTCTCTGAAATGTTTCTTTTTTACAGGCGAAAAAATCCCTTTGATCGCTGTCAAATCCTAAATGAGTTTCGTAATAATTAAATTTGTCTTGATACTGTGAAGAAAAATGTGTAGTGAAAATAATGCAAAAAATATGGGGCAGAAAAAAATATGATATGTAAACCGTTCCTAGGATATCAAGTAAACGTATTATTGGCATAGAATTTTGTTTTTAAGTTGAGCAAAAGAAAAATATTCTCTTATTAAAAAATAACAGCGAATGAATAACTTTTTAAATATTAAACTTTCTTACAAACTAAAGTATTAAGATCTTTAGTTTTAAAATGCAGCTGGATAATGTATGTTTAAAGGGCAATAATATAATCATATTATCATCAATCACATATGTGCATAATTTAATCTTATTATGCACGTATTCATTGCCAACTAAAGCCTTTGTATTGGGCAACTAATACCTGTGCATTATGCAACTTTATACACCTGCAATCAATGCATAGCATGTTCTGTGATCGTGTAAAATTCAAATGATTGGATTTCTTTTAATCCGTTAATCGTATCACCTAAACGAGGAAAAAGCAGAAAGGTTTATTTCATTTAGTAAATGTATGATTGGTATGGGACATACCTAGGATCTTCTAGATAACCATTCGAGTAGACCGTAATTAATTCATATACTAGAAGATGATTTCAAACAAGCCACATTTCGAATTTTACATAATTTGTGTTACAACTACTGCAAGTCATCGCAGGTGTTTTCTCTGACATAAATGTACTCTTCTACTCGCATTACATAAAGATATTAGCTAAAGAAAAATCAAATTCCTCAGAAGCAGTATATATTTGACTACAAACGTATTTGTTTGCCTGAAGCTGCTGAGTTGTTTATGCTTGCAATGGTTCATTGCCATAAATACTTGCAGAGATCCAGTAACTTTGCCATTGCATCTGATATCTAGTAGATGGTCCCAGTGTCAAATGAATCTTGCTTTGAATTATAATATATAAACAGCAAGCTTGTATGTGAAGTATCCCACTGAATATATACTTACCTGTATGTATCATATAACGCATTTCTTCAGGTCTATGTAGTATTTTATTCGAAATCACTTAAATACACTAACCTTTCAAAAGAAATTCAAAACTTCCTATGCATTTGAGCATAAGGACTAACCTAATGAGCATCTCTATGTAAAATATATGCATTGGCAAATATGGCATCTTGTTGAAGGTAATAAATACTCCATAGTTACGCTTCGAATAAAGTTAAATAATTACAAACCATAGATTTATTTTATAACCAGGGTTTTTTAAATTTCCAGTCACGTATCCAAAATTGAACAGTTTTTTTTAATGCTTAGCATCATTTTTAACTCTATAACTCGGAAGGATCTTCTTAGCATACGTCCGAAAAATATCTGCCAGTATCTCGATAAAACTAAACTAAGTGTGTGATTTCAAGGTTCTAATATGTCAGTATTAATAGCCATTTGGCATTTTAGGTCTTTTATATAGAATATTTTACGTTTAGTGAAATAAAGCTGTAGAACCATTAGGTTATTTTGAAGCAGGAGAAGTGAAAAATGAGCAATGCGCTCACCGAGTCTCAAACCCCGGAAGTCTCGAATACGTGACGTGTGTGCTAATTTTTAAACCAGGAAGACATGCTGGAAGGAGAGAGAAGATAATCTTATAAGGTTTTACATTTGTAAAAGGGCCAATATCTTGGCAAAGGTTTCTGCATTTTTAAACATGCAATTGAAATGTCATTATATCATTTTATTGCTAAATGTTTACTTTTCAAAAGTAAGACTATGAATTTCTAAAAGAAATCTGGTAATGAGAAAATCAAACGCAGACGGACAATATATAATTCTTAATGCAAAATGATTAAAATGCCTCACATGTTTTCTTACAGCCTTTTCAAAATTGATTGAACACTAAATAATATATTCTGTAGTTAAAACTATGCAATTAAAAATGGCTTTATGTAAAACTTTTCCTCAGATTTATCTGCTTTCCATAAATTAATTAATTTACTTGTTCTTTATAGTTATTTCGACACTATCTGTCTTTATTTACCTTTATATCTATTTACCCTTTAGAAATCATATTTGGATTTCTTTCTTTTACTTGCCCCTCCCCCCGAAAAAAAAAGAAACACGGCAGCACACGTGCGCATCAAACGACCAGCTTAGGCTTTCCAGTGAAATATATTTCAAATCAAACTAAGACTAAAAATTAAGTTAGTTATTTCTTAATTTAATTTAAACATACTTTAATCTCTTTAACGATTCATCCTTTAACGAATGAAAGTTAATAATAATAGTATTTATAATATTAATTAATAACAATAATAATAATATTTATTAATATAATTTAAACATATTTTAATTCCTTCACCGATCCTTTAATGATTATTAATTTAATTTAAATATATTTTAATTTTATTAATTAATTATATATCCTTTGCTTTTTAGCGGAGATTTTGTGATTTACCTTATACCAAGTATAAACGCTTCCAGGATTAATGGTTCTATTTTTTTAATTATGAAAGAGTCTTGATATTTAGACATAAAAATATTCGTATTGAGGCTAAGTAGACGTGTTGGCTCTTTCGAGATATTTCTCAAACCTTCTGTGGAATATACTGTATTTCCTCGATTATAATCCGCTCTCACGTATTTCCTCACGTATATTTAGCGCTAGGTTCTGAAAATTTTAAAAAGATACGCGTAATTTTCGCGTTCCTCAGTGTTCCGATATCGAGCTCCCCTAGTTTTAAAAGGTTTCGTCCACGTAGTAATTGTTTTCATCGTATTAACAAACATTAACAAACATCAGTATTATTTTTAAGTAATAGCTCATTTATTAGTGTATTCTTTATTTCCTTTTATAGGTGTATTAACATGCATTAATTGTTCATGGTATGTTTTAGTACTTTTATGATAATATTATTAGTACTATTTTTTATTTGCTCTCTCCAGACATAGATATTATGTTTTTATTGTTGAATTGTATCACTTTTTATTGTGAAAATTTACTCACATCTGTAAGCCTCGTAGAATACTTCTTAGAATACGAGAAGTCTTGTATTTGTTTTCTTAATTAAAAAATATCCCCGTCTATTTTATGGTTGGCTATTTTGCACTTTATCTGCCATGTTGACTTACATCCATTAACCTATACAAGGTTTTGTGTCTATTTATCGTATTTAGTATTGTACTTCAGTTGCTATTTGCTATTTCCTTATGCAACCGAAAAGTGGTGTTGCATCTGTTTTATACAGAGTTCTATGCACATCCTGACCATAAATGTATTCAAGAGAGAAACTATAAGGTATTTCTCTCATCTTCTAGCATGCCTTCGTGGTGTAATGGTTCTGCACTCTGGGCCAGTATTCCAGAGTTCCGTGGTTCGATTTCCGGCGAAAGCGTTTGCTCATTTTTCATCTTGCCTCCTTCCAAAAATACATAATGTCTCTACAAAACAACTTCATTATTTCAGAAATGGTGCACCAAACTGTCGTAATTTCTTTATTTGTTATTTAATAAATTCTGAGAAATATACATCGCCTTATACATCGTGATTACAAACTGAGTATAGAATTAGGATATGTTAATTAGAATAGAAACGCTTTTCAAATCTTTCATGTCCGAAAACTTTCCCTTCCTTCTTGAACTTCGCTTATTTAGTTAATCTCTCAGATTTGCTTATAATTTAGAGGTCACTTGGTGTATCGAATTGTATCCACCCTTAGCATCTATCTTTCTTAAAGCGCTTCTTTCCAAACAGAATTTGATACTAGGTTATTTAAGACAACCATGAATTTCTAGTGAAGATTCTGATTATTTCACATTTATCTTGTTTTTCTGTAATCAAGTATGACAAAAATAGGAAAGCTTCATATTTTTTCAACCCCAAAATATAAAGATTTATCACAGCTTCATTACGTAATGATCGAACATTGATTCATTTAGTATAATTTGGAGAAGCGAATCTCTTATAATGATATAGTCATGGATGTATATCTAGTCTCACATCTAATTATTTTCCAAGCACATCTGAACTCTTTACAGGCAGGGAAATATAAAGTTTCAAAGCATCGTACTTAAATAAAGATTACAAATACTGAAACATTTTTATATCTCATATTTAAATATTTCTTCCGTTTGGTCACAGAACGTTTTCTGTTAAATTAGTTCAATTTTGAATATTAAAATAAACAATATGAAGTAAAATTGCACTAAATTTAAATTATAATTGCATGCTTCTTTTGCTTTCAATTTCTCGACGTTTTCTAAATCGTTATTGAAACTGTTTAACATGTTTAAAACAAAGTTTTTGAATTTCAAAAATGCATCGTATACCAAATTACTATCTATTATTACTATAAATGGAACAAAAAACTGTATCTGACTATCAGATTTTATATTTGAAACCCTTTACGTGATTCTTACCTGATGAGTTTAATATTTCCTCAGTCCTACATATAAAAAACAAAACTTAAACTAAAATTAAATTTCGTCGTTACTCCGATATTTTTTATGCAAGAAATAAAGTATTAAGAGCAAAAATATAATAAAAGCAGTCTGCAAAATTTCATTTAATTATCTTCGATTCGGAATGTTAGGAAATAAAAAAAAATTAATAATGCACTAGTTTGAAAAATCATAACTTGATGATTAATCGACTTGTGAAATCAAGGCCTTTAAAACAATAATCCAACTAAAAGATATAAACCAGTATACGTTTGTTACTGTATAATTATCTTAGAGCATATCTAACTCCAAAGGCAAGCCTGATTCTCTTTATGTGGCCATTTGTATTGAATTCAGTAGCAACAGACAAACTTTTCAGTACGCCAGTGTATATGATACCGTTGTCCTTTTTGACTGTAAATAGGTACACCATGTATTGATATCGTTGCCCATTTTGTTTTACCGTTGCCCTGTTTGATTGTTAAAAGGTACGCCATGTATTGATACCGTTGCCCTGTTTGATTGTTAAAAGGTACACCGTGTATTGATACCGTTGCCCTTTTTGGTTCACCGTTGCCCTGTTTGATAGTTAAAAGGTACGCCATGTATTGATAACGTTGCCCTTTTTAGTTGTAAAAAGTATTATTGAACCAGTATTTTACCTATCATGAATTTCATTAATTTCGCCATTTAGCTCATATGTGAAGTTGAATCCTGCTATTCTTTTCCTGTCCGTGGCATAATAGCAACACAAAATAAATTTAAATTCAACACTAAAAATTTATGAAACACACTTTTTTGTTCGTGCTAAGTCTTTTCACTCTGCTAATTTCAACATGGTTTCATTCTACCTTACGTTTCGCAAGCCTGTAAGGTTTGAGCCTATAAGACGTGAGCAACATTATAAGCAACCAAAATAATGCTTTTACTATTCATTTTTACCGTCAGTCCAATTATAACACTGACTGCCGTACCGACGGACTGAGGTACAAATCCTGGGAAGGCCATGGATGTTTGTAAGCATATAATATCTCTTTAGCAAAGAAGCCCTCAAAATACATGGCGAGACGAAAGCCCTCGCCAGTGGTTGTGGTAGGGAAAGAGAGGAGGGAAACCCTCGGACCATTCCCAGGTTAGGAAGAATCCTAAAAAATCCCCTAAAAATTGGGGAGGGAGTTTAGAGAAGTTCAGCAATACATCAGTCCCTTCTGGTACTACACAGGAGTGATGGCCTAGCTTCTACTTGTACACGCCATTCCATTGTTATTTCCTTGTACGAAGTAAAGGAAGTACTGTAATCGCGAAAAATTTTGGATATCATATTTCAATGAAAATATTCATTTTGACATCTTTTGAATCCATTTGAACTATGTTTTGGTGTGATATCTGTACGTACGGGCAGAATAAAGGACTTGAAATCCACAAACGGATTTGAAATGGATTCAGAAGTGATTTTTTGTGACGTCTGTACATACATGCGTACGTATGTATGTATTTCTCATAACTCAAAAACGATTAGCCTCAGAATATTGAAATTTTGTATTTGCGACTTCTGTAGCATATATTTGTGCACCTCCCGTTTTAGTTAAAACCTGCAGCATATAAATATATGTATGTATATATGTATATACTATATATATATACTGACTAGTATATATAATTATATCCAATAAGTATTTGGACACCTGTGATAGAAAAGAAAAACTAACTTTATTCAAAATCAATAGTTGGTAGAGCATCCACGAGAGGTAATTACAGCGTGGACACTCCGGGGCATACTTTCCACAAGTCTTTGTATGACAGCTAGTGGTACTTTCTTCCACTCGGCTTGGAGAAGACATAGAAGTTCCTTCACCGATTTTGCATGGGTAGTGCACCCCTGAATTCGGCGATGCAACTCGTCCCAGAGGTTCTCGATAGGGTTCAGGTCTGGACTCTGGACAGGCCTGTCCATTCAATGAACTCCATTGGCACCATACCAAGCTTTGGTTAACGTCGAAACATGACAACTGGCATTGTCGACCTGAAAGTAACAGGGGTCCAACCCGTAAAACTGCCACAACGTAGGAAGCACATTGTCATCTAAACTAGTGCGGTAGGCATCGGAGTAGATCTTACCATGAATGGGGACCAAGGGTCCCAGCCCATACCAGGAGAAACACCCCCAGACCATAATTCCACCTCCGCCGAACTTGACTGTTGGCACAATGCATTCTGGCAGGAAACGTCCTCCAGGTAGACGCCAGACCCAGACCCTGCCATCCGAACGGTAAAGGGTGAACCTTGATTCGTCCCACCAAAGAACCCGTTTCCACTGATCTACGGTCCAATTTCGATGTGCTTTGCGCCACATTAACCGAGCAGCGCGGTTGGACTTTGTGATCAAAGGCTTATGGGCAGCAGCACGACCATGAAATCCAAGCAGATGTGCTTCCTTACGGATGGTATTCATTGAAACAATACTCCCGGATGCCTGTTGAAACTCCTCGCGGATGAGGTCGATCGGTTGGTTGCGGTTCTTCCGAATTTCTCTGGACAGCACTCGTCGGTCTCTATCTCCCAGTCTCGTTGGTGTGCCGACTCGGGGCACATTCCGACAATCACCGCTCACATTCTACTTCTTAATCATATAGGCCACTGTCGATTTTGGGTACTTCAGATCGCTAGATATGTCCCTTAAGGATCGGCCACATTTGTGATACCCGATAGTTATACCTTTCTCGAAATCAGAAAGCTCCGAACTGGGAGGCATCTTGCAGTAAAGCCGATGCTGTTTCCTACACGATATATACCGGCAGAGTCCGTGACCTACCTTAGGACTGCAGATATCGTCATTTGCATAGGTGTCCAAATACTTATTAGTAGTCAGTGCATATATATATATATATATATATGCATATATACACCCATTGTGTTACCCGGCTCAATGAGCTTTTTCATTCTTATATGTTACCAAATTGTGCATTTTCTGCTTTAAAAATGATTGAATTATGTGATTTCCATGTTCCATTTAAGGAGTTTAAGCCTTTAGTTTCTGTATGCAATAGTTGTAGAATTATCAACAATTTAAAAGTTATTCAAATTCCACCAAGCCTAACGACGCCGCCATTGGTTTACATTTAAAACTTATTAGCATAGTGAATTAAGTCAGTGTCTGCACCAACTTCAGTGTCTTTTTGCCGAATGGGACCACACGTTTTGTGTACCGAAAAATATGTCTTTTTGCCTAATTTTAATTAATTAAAATTCTTATTTTAATTGTAAAAAAAATTTGTTAACAGTTTTTATCTCTATTTGGTGTTTTAGGTTTTTCTGTATTTTACAATTTTTGAACAAGATGTTATGAATAGTTATGCATTTTTTCCGTGCCGCGAAATGAGAGCTAATTTGGTTGAATGAGAAATATTCTGTAATAAAATTCGGGGAAATAAGTTTAAATGAAATTGTAGTTTTGTGTCTTTTTCAGGCGCAATATTAAGCTGGTGAATCCGAACTTAAAAATGAAGTATAAACCAAATTAACATTTTTGTGACCTTATATTCATAGGAGTGAATTTGTGTTGTGTTTTACCTGTCGAGACCGGTTCATGGAAAACAATCGGTTGAATAACAATAACAATACACAAGAAAAATATAATACTTATTAACCATTAATTAACAAAATTTATTTCCTCTCTAGAAGCTAAGATGCTCTAGAAGCTACAATTATTACCTTCTTTCTTATACAATCCATAAATTCTATCAATCTCACCAATAACTATTTAAAGTTCTTAATTAATAATTAATAATTACTTAATAACTTAATTAATAATTACTTTCTAACGATTTTCTAATCATCATTCAGTTTCTGTTTTAGTTCAATTTTCTAATTATTATTCAATTGTTTTTCTAATTATAATTCAATTTCTGTTAACAAAAATTAAGTTATGAATAGTGAATAAGAATCTACTGAGAGAAACACTATTACCATAGGATATTAAAGATAAGGGTACCCCACACACTTTCTTTAGTATAATGACCAAGTGTTCAAACTAAATTTCTAATAATTTTTTCCCCTTGGTTACACATTTTTAGTAAATTCAGAATAAAACTGGTCTAACATAAATACAGACCTATCAGCCAAGTCACATTTTCAATTATTATCAGGAAAGGTAAGAAATAGGGAAAAACAGTTAATAAACAAAATCCGCTGGTCAGCAGAGTTCAAGTATTTGTGGATTATTTTCAAATTACAGTTCATTTGAAAGCTAGTGACATGCTGCTAGGTTACTTCTTAATAAAGAAAGGAAAATTAAAGAAAAGAAAATAACTTATCTGGTTGGAGGCTATTTGAGGAGGAACTGAGATCCTGCACTGGAACTAGAACTTCGACAGTCGTAAGCGGAAATACGGCAATAGTCAATGAGAAGCTAAAATTCAGCTATACTCCTGAGCAGTAGCAAGGTCCCTGGCCGAAGTAGAACTGCCCGTATTCATCCAACTCGTCGTCGATGAAGAAGAAACTTGAGAAACTTTCAAGCAGGTACAAGCAACGCCTAACATCAGAAATAGGCTTTTAGTCATCTCTAGTCAGTTCCATCAATAAGCCACCGCTAGTCCGCATTGTAGCATCACGGAATCACTCCGGCAAGAATATGACCTCCCGTTCTTCTTATTCAGGGTTACACTGGAGACAGAGGATCTTATTTCCATCAAATAGATACATTGTAATAACATAGCCATGCTTTACGGTCGCAACCTCATATTGCGAACTGGATGAGGCAGGATGAAGAACTCGCTTCGAAACTTAACTACTTCAGCTTTAGGTTATTCCGAATAAGGCAAAATTCTAAAATGCCTTAGTTCTAATTAAACAAAACGTGCCTTGCAAAAGCTACATTGCTCGGTTAGGAAGCATGAATGATGATAGCTACTTTTCCGCAATAGCAGAAGAACCCGAGGTTGTTTCAGAAAAAAATTGAAGTACTCAGTTCCTCTCAAACCATGCAAAATTCACGATACCATAATTTTCAAACGTCGCCAATCTTAAGGACTAATTTTCCACCTTTTCGCCAAATTGCACAAAACAACCCATCTGCGCAAGCGCAACCAGTCAAGACCAGGAGCCAAAATGGACCCCTCTATCGCAAACTAGTCGACCTTTACTCGTAAGACAACTATTAACCCTTGACCATCGTCATGAACACCTACTTCCCTAGCAACCGGAAACAAAAAGTTTCTTTCTAGAATGTTAGACTTGAAGGAAGAAAGAAAAAGAGAATGATGCACCATAAATTCTGTCTTTACCTGAATCTTTTACAAGAATACGAAGCTTGCTTTCCCAGTTAAATTTAATAAAAAGAAAAAGAATATCATTGAAGCATTGGTTTTTCCAAAACGTAAATATTCAGGAAACAGAATATTAATAAATTAAATTACTAATTCAAAGAATTAAATTAAATTCTGATTTTTCCTAAGTAAAAGAGATAAATAAATTTAAACTTTTCTCAACAGAAAATTCAAACAATTATCAACTTAATAAAATGCAGCAAAAAATGTGCATAATTTGGTACGCCGTACAAGGCAGTCATGTGGTGTCCACATCAGAATTAGGTAAAAATTAATTGCTGTTGCTCAAATTCTCAATACATTCTACTTCCAAATTATTTTTCTTGATGTAAATATTGAAATTCTTAATCAACTCATTAAAGCTAATAATAATTCCGATTTTAGTTCTTGAGAAATTTACGACACTCCTCATCAGTGTAGTTAAGCAGACATGGCCAAAATGAGTTTAAATAATTTTAATGTTTATCAGGTTGGTCTGTGCAAACTTGGTTAATCTTTTACTTACTCATAATAATATTTTACTGATAATATAATTAAATTTCTCTTTTCAGGTTCGATAATATACAAATGTTAATCATTTAATCCATTTTAACAACAAATGCATAAAATCTTGAAAAATGAATGTCTCTTGGTTTAACATCCGTCCAGCTGCTATGTATTATGAATATATGCAAAATCAACTGAGTATTTTAAAGATTTATATTCATTTTTTAGTCTGTGAAACTTTTGCATCAGTCCAATGAAGATTTTCTCGAGAAACTACGAAACATTGTAGTTCAACGTACTCATCAGTCGAGATGTTCTGACGAAAGCTTATTATGACTGCTCAATCTAATGTAATTATTTAAGTTATTAGCCGCAAAAATCACTACAATAGTTCTGATGCGGAAGAAGATTCGCTGAAAATTTTGCTTGGTAAATATTCTAAAGTTTTTAGACTTTCAGTACAAGATTAAATTTTAAAATGGTAGAACGAAGAATTTTAAAGTAAAATCAATCTTCTTACAGTCCTGAATTTTCCCCTTTAGGCTTCAAATGCTCTGTTAAATTAACGAATAATCTTTAATATATATTACAATAAGTGATTTAAATTTGAAACTAACCAATCGCAAGTTATGAATAAAATTACAGAATTCAAATGCAGGTATTAGTGCGCATGGCAGACAATGATGAGAATGCAGGACATAGCAACAAATGGAGGTTCTTAGTCATGAAACTTAAGTTTCCGATTCAAAATATTGTTTTTACAACACTTTTAGCTAAACAAATATCATTTTATCAAGACATATCTTTTATCCGTGATACAGTGCTTGCATTTAAATTTTATATTGAAACAAATTTCATGAAAAAGTATTAAATTTAATATAGTACGAAGTCTTGCAAAAGTTACATATAAATCTCCTTTACAGTCTTGTTAAAAATTAATTTTTGCTGTATTTGCTATGCCCATTCTATTACTATATTTGGCTTGACTTTTATATTTTATTAATTCTATTAATTGCTGTTATATTTTATGATATTTATTTTGTACATAAGTTTTCATATTTTTCGGGGATGTTTTCCTTAAGTGTTCCAAAGTTAATTCTTGTTGTGAAATTGTAATTGTTGTTGTAATTTTAGTAATTATTTTAATTTTATTTTAAAGCGATATCAAAATTTATAATACTCGTAAATTAGACTTTCTTTAATCATCAAAATCTGACAATTAGAGCTAATGACTGCAATCCTAATCATGGTTTTCGCAAGATTTTTAAACTCTGAGCTCATAATTTTGGTTCCTTTCATTTTGATATTGCATGATTAATGGCACTATAGTTACTGCATCTTTTTTTTCCTTCAGATATTCCTACTTAAATGAAATATTTTTATCTATATGAGGATATGCACTTCTGTGTAAGACAAACAAGTAAAATAAATAATCAACAATAAATGAGAATTTAGAACATAATAACAGATGTTAATTCAGTCATGAAGCTTTCGCTTTAGATTTTAAATTTTGCTCTTTCAACAAGTTTAGTTGAATAAATATCAATTTATCACCAGATATTTTTATCCACAATACCGAACTTGAATTTAATGTGAAAAAAAAAATTCATGGGGGGAAAAAAAGAAATTCAGACTGGTCTAGAAGAGGTTGTTTCAGAAGCATTCTTTTAAAACAGCAGTATACTTAAATTCTTTCCCATAAATTCCGCTCTAAGACGCTGTAATCTTTGGCTCTTAGGCAAATCTTCGCCATAAAGTTCTGTTCTAAGAAACAAAATGGCTTAGAGAGGGAGGTGATGCCGCTTCAACACTAGACTGTCGATAAGAGGTATCGAGGAAAAAATAAAAATAATTTCATTTTGTTCTTCAAGAATTGGTTGAAGTTCATTGCCTAATGAAATTATTGTCACTTTTACGATGCGCATTTTCTTCTTGCTTTTTGGATAGCAGCAAATTCCGTAATATGGCTTCTTTTTCTTTATCACTTAGCGAAAGATGTTGCCATACTCGTAAAGTTCAATAAAAAGTGAAAATAGCCCCATAATAAAAAGTCCTAGGATATGCTAAATTTTACTGTGTATATTTAGGGTTTTTATTATCCATTCGCATGATTTGTCTGAATTGCAGACAGCCAGGAATGAATGAGTATTTCGGTTAAAAGTTATTTTTAGTTACTACTTGGCATCGAATTTATTATTTTAGTCCTTCAGAAAATTCAAATCAAAAGTTTTACGCTTGGAAAAAGTTTTAAGATACATCATTCATTCAATTATAACATCAACTTAGAAAATAAGTCCCAGTTTCTTTTCTTTACATTAAAATAATTTCTTATCCCTTTTTTTACTTCCTTGTACGAAATAAAGGAAGTATTATAATGGCAAAAAATATTAGTTAGCAGATTTCAACGGAAATACCCATTTAGACAAATTTTTTTGTGTGACCTCTGCATGTATGGATAGAATAAAGAACTCTTTATTCCAAAATGGATTTCTTCATGACGTTTATACCTACGGTAACTCAAAAACGATTAGTCGTAGAACGTTGAAACATAACTTTAGTCGTAGTCGTAGAACGTAAACTTTGCATGTAGGACTGCTGTCACACCACGTTGTGTACCTTGCCTGTTTCTGCAATTGGAGGAACAAAGTAAATATATGCATTTCAAAGGATGTATATATTTACTTTTAAATACTAGGTGACGCATTACGTGGATATACAAACAAGCTATATATTTCAATACAAACATCGTTTATTTATTACAAACCGTTTAGCGATGTAAAGCATTTGGTTCAGTGTGGGCTCTGTAACGTCAGTACACCCGTGTCAGGTGAAAGAAAGACAGATTGTCTTTTAAATTATTTATTTGATAAACTAAAATAGATTTCTTGATTAAAACATAAAAATAAACTGATCATTACAGCTCTAAATCATACAATATCCGCTAACGCAGATTGGACGCAAAAAAGCGTCCTTTTTACTGTAGTTACAGCATAAAAAACTATTGTTTTACAGAAACCACTGGCGTGGTTTAGAACGTAAAAGATATATCCTGTCACCTCAAAATCACATGAAGAACTCTTACACAAAGATTTCACTCGTTTTGTTATCTGCGAAGAAAAACATAATTAGTTCCTTGTGTCCGGAAACTCCCAGGGGGTTTTATCTGCAGTCCTGCTTTTTGCAGGTATGGTCCATTTCGTCCGCTAACAAACAGGAAGTTATAATTCAGCACTTGTGCCCGCGGGGGTGCTAGTAGCTGTATCGTCACAAACCCTTTTCTCCCCGGGGGGCGGGGGTTTTCAGAACTCCAATTCCCGGTAGCTACCACAGCAAGTTTTCAAAGTAAACTAATTAGCAGTTATTAGCATTAATACATTTTACAACAACACTGGGCTAAGTACCATGGATAAACATAACAAGAACAATATTGAGGCCAGTAAAAAAAACATATAATCAACATAATACTGAGAAATAAACTTAATTATACACATACAAATAAAGAACGTATAATTTTCTGAAAAATGGAACATATATTCCTAAGTTTAATATTAATTATATATCTAGCCAGGCTGAAAAGGGAAACCTTGCAGATTTTTAATTTTCCGTTTGTGATAAACTCTCAATGGTAACCCAACACCTGGATGGGAACTACTACATTTGACCTCAAAATAAGCATGTACATTTAATTTGGCTTTAACATCAGAAAAAACCACTTCATTACAAGTTGGATTTACATCATTCATGAAGTAGCTATATTTAATCCCCTTTGACCGTTCAGTATCAGGCACTAGTGTAGATAAATGATAAACTGGGGATTCTTCTACTTTCCTTGGTAAATTTACACTACTAGGTGTCTTGGGCAATTCTCCTACGGAATTTCTAGGCATTCGCAAACCTCCCGAGTCTGGTTGGTACGAAACGTCGTTTAGCTTATCTACAGTTTCTTGTTCGTGCCGAACCTAAAATGTAATTCTTAACTTGTACACCTTTCCCGAAGGGTTACTGTGATCGTTTAACGCGACTAAGTCACAAGATGGCTTTACAACGTCACTTTTCTTTTGTAGGTCCGCTATAAAAGAATATTTTATTGTAGGCAGTGATAGTTCATTCTCTTTCGTTTCAGGCAGAAAGAAATTGGTTTTCTCTATCCTTGGTGTTTGAGACAAGACTTTACCCCTTTCTATAATGAGGGGAGAAACTTCGCTTGAGGGTTCGAGTTCGCCGCGTTCAGACTCCAGTGGACAACCTTTCCCCATTTCATTCTTTGATTGACTCGGAGCTCGAATACCTGTTTTCACCTGAAAGCAAAGTTTATCGTGTTGATCTACGGCTAATTTTTCGGCGGTTCTGTTTCCTAACAGATAATGTTCCAATTCATTTCGAGTGACCGCTGCTTTTGTTGTTACTTGGCCAAAAGTTCCTTCTATTGTAACGTTTGCTAAGGGTATACAAATTGGGGCCTCATCAAACGGGTGTTTGACCCAAACAGTCTCGCCCGTCAGCATCGAAGGAGTGAGATATTTCTTGCAAATTCAATGCATGACCCGGTATCTCTCAAAACTGGAAGATCAAAACCGTTCACTTTAGCCATCGTTAGATACGGGGCTAAACAACCTTCTTCAATCTCCTGGACTCTATTTACAATAAACGGAGTTTTGAGATCCTTTTTAATTTCTGGACATTGAGGCCTTAAGTATTGGGTTGAACCACGAGAATAACACTTAATTGGTCTTCTCATATCAAATTGACGCTCATCGTGATTCCGGAGATGTTCCTTTCTGTCAGAGGCATATCTATCTTCCCCTCCAGACTGGTGATACTTTTTCGGATCCATCGAATTTAAATTATTTGTATTTCCCCTTTGTGACTCCGAACTATGCACAGGAGAGATCTTCTTCCGGGGTTCACACACATTTTCATATTCTTCTAGCATTTCCACTAATTTCTCTGGAGTCGTTATCTTCGACCATTCGTCAATAAAATGTTGCCGCACTTCGGCATTTACACGACGCTTCATTTGGTCCGTTGTCATAAGATCCTTTAAAAGTTCAAAACCCGTAACTTCCAAACCTGCAACCCATTCTTCAAAATAATTCCTTAATTCAAAGGCAAAATCTCTCCAAGTGGTTAGGGGGTGTTTCTGAGATTGCACGAATTTGATGCGAAATTTTTCTGGACTAAGTTTGAACCTTTTAAGCAGTATCCCTTTTACATAAGCGTAATCATAAGCCTGCTGTTCTGGGTCTCGCATAATCAGCTGAACTATCTCAGTTGGCAAAATTGTCAATAAAACCGAAACCCATTCTGATTGGTGAAGATTCGCACGCTTTGCTTGGCGCTCAAACATGACTAGATACAAACTAATATCGTTCTTTTCAGGATCAAATTTTGGCATCATTTTTTTTAGATCGTATCGGCTTTTTTTAGTCCATTTCCTTCATTCCCACCATTTCCAGAGTCATTTCCATTAGCGGCTAGTAAACGTAACTTGGATAATTCAAATTCCGTTTCTTCTCTTCTAATTCTATCCTGCCTTTCTGCTTCTTCTCTCCTAATTCTTTCCTGCTCCTTTTTTTCTCTCTCAAGCCTCGTTGAAGTGATATTTTCTAACAGGCCTTTCACTAGTTCCTCCTCATAGGATTCATTTCCCATAATCACTTGTCTTAAACCCAATATCCTAAGTTCAGGGCTAACTTTTTCCCCTAACTCTTCAGCCAAGGATTTAAGATCCTCTTTCCTAACTTTTGCTAAGAATGCCATGATATAACCAAAATTATGATCCTAACAATTTTAGCTCCTTCACACTACAGATACATACAATTGATTTAAACCGATATCATTTTCACAAGAGAGAGTAAAAATTAAACTTTTATAATTTTTTTCACAACCTATTTTACAGATGTTAGACAAAAACAAGACAGTTTACACTATAATATGCACATTATGCATTCAAAAATAAAAACAAAAATTGTCTACTTGAGGACGTATGAAACTACAAATAATATTATCCTTTGAAAAGCTTTAAATTCAGTTGCGTAAAACACACTTGCTTATGATAATACAATATACTTTCCTCAAAATTTGGGATATGTTAAAATATGCATTCAGAAATACAATAAATTACACAATACCTATCCATATGCTAGTAATTAACATTAATATGACAACAGTTAAAAGAAAAGATACTGGGGGTTTTATCATTCCCCTTTTACTCCTTCAATAGAAAAAAATTTCTCAGATCTTACACAAATAAAAGTTTGACACACCTTAACTGAAATTCTGAAAATAACATTCAAAACGTCTTAGAAATGATATGTCAGAATGCCACCTAACATTAAAACCTTCAAGTTACAGTAATTCTACTCCTTTACACAATCCAATATATAAGTTTAATTTAAGCACAACACATGAACATTTCAGCTATTAAAAAAATCTATTAACACAGGTTTAAATTCTAAATTTTATACTTTCTTATTGTAACATAAAACCCAAAAAAGCACGTTTCTTTAAGCTTTACAGGAACAAGTTGACTTAAAACAGTTATGTGAACTTATATACTGATTTACAGAAATAAATTAAATTACTTTACTGCCTCAATATAAAAATCCAAGGTACTTACACGTCTGGATTGGAGAGTTGAAATGGTTGCGATGCAACTTCGCTTCTCACAATTTAAGATTTTATGGACACTGATGATCCAGGCACCTATAACGCACACACACAAGATCTGTTGATCTAAATTTTCTCGATCACAAGGGTGATCACCCACATATCACTTTTTCAATACTCTACACATCACAATGATCTGATGATCTTCGGACAATGATTGTCCCACACGCTCACTGCGGTAAATTTCTCGAACACAAAGATGATCGCATAAGTAACACCTTTATCACCGCGCTTAAAGATGAGCTTATTTCAGGAGACTGTCATTCCTCTTTTTCTGGACTGATGTCCGTAACTTCTTCGTGAATTCTATTCCCCACTTCGAAGAGCTGTAAATCACTTTTCGAACGGATGTTCGTAAATTCGTGCTGCATTTCGTGCTGCAGAGCCTGGCGGTCTGTACTATCTGCAAACACTTGATGATGTTCGGACAATGGCTGTCCTACAAACTCGAGATGAATTTCAGACTCGGACGGTCTGCAATCTCTGCATGGATTTTCTTATCTCGTCGCTTCGGAGAGCTGTAATCACTTTTTCGAACTGATGTTCGTAACTTTTCGTGCTGCACTTCAGAACCTGACGGTCTGTAATATCTGCAAAACACTGTTGATATCCGGACAATGACTATCTCACAATCTTGAGATGAATTTTTAGAGCCTGACGGTTAGTAATTTCTGCATGGATTTTCTCATCTCACCGCTGCCACCATTTATTATAGCTGTAACGTCAGTACACCCGTGTCGGGTGAAAGAAAGACAGGTTGTCTTTTAAATTATTTATTTGATAAACTAAAATAGATTTCTTGATTAAAACATAAAAATAAACGGATCATTACAGCTCTAAATCATACAATATCCGCTAACGCAGATTGGACGCAAAAAAGCGTCCTTTTTACTGTAGTTACAGCATAAAAAACTATTGTTTTACAGAAACCACTGGCGTGGTTTAGAACGTAAAAGATGCGTCCTGTCACCTCAAAAATCACATGAAGAACTCTTACACAAAGATTTCACTCGTTTTGTTATCTGCGAAGAGAAACATAATTAGTTCCTTGTGTCCGGAAACTCCCAGGGGGTTTTATCTGCAGTCCTGCTTTTTGCAGGTTTCGTCCGCAAAAAAACAGGAAGTTATAATTCAGCACCTGTGCCCGCAGGGGTGCTAGTAGCTGTGATACGGCTCCCTCATTAAGATGTAAGACGTGCAAGCGATGAACAGTGTGTTCAACAGCTGATCGCCAGTGATCACACAGTCCAGTTATCGCAGAGTCCTTCAGGTCAGCCAAAGTTGCAAGATTCCTTCGATAAACCATGCTCTTTGAATGGCCTTATAACCAAATATCACATGGAATGAGATCAGGAAAATGGACCGGCAAGGAGTGGGAAATGAACAGGTAATCGCCATATCATCAGTAAAATGTTACCCCAAAAACCTCTGCGCACAGAGATCATTATGTGAAAGGGCACCATCCTGAATAAAAGTGGAAGACGCAAGCCATTATTGCTGCTGAATTTAAGGTAAGACGAAACTGATGAGCATGTAACGATATTTTATGGCAGATGTAGAGCATGTTACACACCCATTACCCTAATTTTCTTCGAGGAAGACTGATCGATGAATAAACTGGGAAGTGAGCCTACCTAAACGGTAAAATTGGGTCTAACGGAACTGTATGGAAATCATATGGATTTCCTATAACCCAAATTTGGCAAATTTTGGTGTTCACTATTCCGTTGAGATAAAAATGTGCCTCGTCACTCCAGAGGCGAAGAGTCATCGACTTCTATTCAGGCAAAATAACGTCAGTGCAAAAGGATTCGATTATTCAATTATGGCAAAGCACACGAGGGCTATCTGTCTAAAAGGAGGGATGACTTCGTGGAGGACTTTCTAAGGGAAACTGGCTCGTATACACGTTACACATGGGGAAAACCACGAAAACGCCCATGCAGCCAGCATGTTCGCGGGATTCGAACCTCGGACCGAACTACCAGTGTTCAGCGACTTTACCGCTCGGCGCTGGTGGGCTCAGTGCAAAAGGTAAGCAACGGTTAGTACGGGTAACAAGCAGTTGCTCGTTGTGGCTAATCTTAAACGGGGAAAAGAGCACAATTTTTCTCAATATCTTCCACACTGATCTCTATCTTTTATGTGATTACAAAATTTATGTTTGGTTTATGTGATTACAAAGCCTCGAGGACTATCTGCCTAAGGGGAGGGATACCTTCGTAGAAGACATTTTAAAGGAAACTGGCTCGCAGACACGTTACACATAGGAAAATCTACGAAAAAGCCCATGCAGCTAACCCGTTCGCAGGATGCGAACTTCGGACCAAACTACTTGTGTTCAGCGACTTGGCCCACTGTTTCTTGTGATACGTCTAATTGTCATGACCCTGCATGAGCACTACTGACGCCATGATCATTCGTCAGTGACTGCTCGACAACGGCGGTTCCTACCTTTCTGAAAAGACCTCTGCACTGGATTGGCTTTCGACCTCTGCTACGCTGACCGCATAACGACCCAGTTCTTTTGCATCGAGATATCATACTCTCACATCTTATGGAGATACTGATCCCTGGCGCGCATTCTCTCGACATCAAAATTCACGAAGAGCTGCTACAGCATTTCTCTTGTTTTCGCAAAACACTTTCACGATTAACGCAAATTCTAGTAAACTAATAACCATCGTAACCGGAAGAATGCTACCCACTCAATCTCCTCCTTTTCAAAATCGAAACTTACGCTCACTCCCTCTACTTATGAAAATCAGACTTGTTCACTTGCAGTGCCAGAATTATCATTCTTTGCGCTGTCATAATGCCCCAAAATGTAAAAATATTAGTTTTAAATACTTATTGTATGCAAATGCCCATGAATTAGTCCATATTTGTTTAATATCTTTTCAAACATTTTATGTGTAATGACCCCTTATCGGAAATTTTTTTAACTTCTTTTTCGGGGTTTCTTAGAGCATCCTTTGAATTTTCGAATCAAACCGCATTTTAGTTATAATTATACAGTAATCTGAATATTCCAAGTTTAATTACCATCCCTCTGTATATACTATATATATATACCCAGCCCCTACACCCGGCTTAGGAGGCTTTACCCTGCCTTTAAATTTTTGCAATCGTTGGTAGTAGTCATATTTTTCCAATTACAAAAGTGTTTTAAGGGAAAAAAAATAGTCATATTTTGGCAATATAAAATTTAAAAAAATCATTTTAGTTAAATAACAAAATCTAACTTTTAATGCAATCTCCCGGTTCCTATGCTTGTGGATGTTTTGATAAAATGAAAATGCAGAAAGTTTGACTACCGTACGATAAAAATGGACGCGATATTTAACTTAAAAATTTGAATTTTTGATGTCATTTTTAACTTTCTTTCATGCACCTGTTAATTAAGTTGGAGTAATTCCAGGAAATAAGTTTAAACGAAGTGCAGCGAAATTTGTATACAATTTAACAAGCCGTACAAGGAAGTCATGTGGTGTCCACATCGTAAATGTTTCCTCGCATTGCCTGACACTGCAGTAACATTAATAAAACACATTTATTCGTAAAGGTCTAACTCTGCCATCTGTTGCCACTTTTATCGGGGGTTCTTATCTTAATGATAATATTCTATTGAAATCTTTACCTAGTAATGTTAATATAACCAACCTCGCCATAAAATAATTCCAGCTCGCGAGCCATGAGAAAAAAAGAAAACAAGAATGCGAGGCTCTTTTTCAAATACGACGGCTATAAATATACTATAAACATTTCTTAACTTACTGCAGACCTGTTGTAACAAATGGAAACAGGTTCTATTATTTTCACCATGTAACGAAAAGCCTTCTGTTGAAGTCGAATATACCGACAAGCCGGGAGGTATAATATCTCTAAATACGCAATATTTCAGCTGATTGGTTATCAGCTACCGGATAAGCATTCCTCTTCCATAATCTTCTGTTTAAACTCTCAGATTTTAGGAAGCATATTATACATGTGTATAAGGGGAAAAACAATTCAATATTAAACAAACAATTTTCAGTTTTCGATCCGACAGCTAAATTAAAAAATGGAGAAAGTTTATGCGTACACAAATAAGCATGGAGCACAAAAATGCGTTTAAAATTCATCCCATATTCAATTTGAAAGAAACCTTACCAAAAAAAAAAAAAAAATAAGAATATCTTGTAAAATCGGTAAACTTTTTAAGATAATAAGTTCATTCCTTCTAATGGTATTATCACATATAGCAATCCAGGACACTAAGAAATACTTCTGAGAAATATATATCGCCCAGCACTAGTCTGAACTAGTCTAGTTAAGTTTTCGAACCTAAGCAGTTTCGTTCAACGATCTATTACGGGTATGTATTTCCAACATGTTACGAGAAAGGCTTCAACTGTAGTTCTGTCTTATACAGGAGACGATATATTTTAGAGTGATTTTCCTTTTCCCCTATAAGTCAAATAATCAAATGTTTTGAAGAGAATATTGCCGGAAACTTTTCTTTCGATGCATAGTTGAAGATAATTAATTAGCAAGTCTGATAGGAGTTAACACAATATGCCATACCTTCTCCAGAACATGATATCGATTTTGTATTTATGTTTACGCTTCTACGACGTTCTGACAAATAACAGAATCAACTTACCCTTTCGAACAGCACGTTGCATCTCAGTGAGTCCACACACAAGGAAATCCAATAAAATTTGCAATGAGAAGAGGAAAGAGTAATATATGATAGGTCTGACAACTTATCAAGTCTTCCAGTAGTACAATTTGAACTATGATTTCCTTCAGCCAGTAAACTTAGATTACTTCGAATGATGCAAAAATACATTTTATTTCTTTTAGAATTCTAGCAACAAGCATAATGAAAGCTTCTATTTAATAGAAAAGCAAAATACCTGAAAAATTTTCTAGTTAGCGATAATTAACTATTTGAGCGTAAAAGCGAAAACTATTAAATTAAAAATAAAACATAAAATTAATATCTTTGTCCTATACAAAAATATTTATACCTTTTTTCAAAGGGCCAAGAAATTACACGAATGCGATTCTCGAAAACTTAAAAACAAAAAACACAAAATAATATAAATTTTTTAATTAATTTATAAAAAAAAAACAACAAAAATTGCAAAAACTGAAAATTCAATGTTAAAGTCACGTCATTTTTACAGTAAAAATGAATTGTATTACTTAAAACTCTTTTCATAATATTAGAATCCTAATGAATTATTTTTTTGTATTAAAAATTAAGTCTTTTCTAAAAAGTTAATTTCGTTATTTAGTAAATCTAAATAGTTAATTTCCTTTTTGGGTAGTATTAGAACTAAATTAGAAGGGAAAATATTGTGTTCTTCTCATTTCTCAAGATTATTTAATGCTGTAATATCATAAGTATACCTAAAAATATTAGTAAAGTAACTTATGTCAACTCGATTATAGATTTTTAGGAGTGATATTCCTTTGTGAGAAGGTAAAGGTTACATGTATGTGTGGAATAGAAAGATTCCATAGAAATTATGGTTACTTATTAAAAACTTGAATCTCTAAACTGAATTGAGTTACTAAAAAGTGCACAATTAATATGTGTTTTCCAGTTTTTTTTTTTTTTTTTTTTTTTCCGAAATAACAGTAAGAATTTCAGAAAAAAAAATAGGAAGAGCTTAAAGACTGCTGTAGAGTTCTGGTAATGGAATAGATGTGTACAGATTTCCAAATCGCAAAAACTGATTTCTTTTACGTCAACAATTTTAGGTGCAGATAGAACAGGAATGTTGCTGTTAATAATCCGGTTGTAACGATGTTTTTTATTAACACGTTAAAAAATAATTGCACAAGTATTTTTAAGCTTGAGAGCAAAATTATAGACTATTGCTATTTTGTAATTAATAGCACCATATAATAATAAAATAAAATTTTACTGGTAATTTATGAAATATAAGTAAGACATAAAAATCATAAAATTTATTGCAGCAGAAAGGACTGACATTTTTAGTCTCAAGCTTTTATTTTGTTAACAACAGAGGAAACGCTGAAATATGTTCTATTATAGGTAAGTTTTTATTGAAGTCTTTTTCAATAAGCGAAGCATAAAATGCTTTTCAAAAGATGCTGAAATTGTTATTACCTTTGCGTTTAGTGATAGTAAATTTCAAGAATTTCACTATTGTAATGTAATTATACTTTTTCTAGATCAATCTATCTTGTAAGACTTGGGTAATTCTCATGACATAGCAAATTCGGAACTTCAACCCGAAACTTTGAGGACTGAAACTTTCTGTTAATAAGCAACTTAAACCGAAACCTTCTCTTGCTGAACTTCCATGTTGGATAACTGTACATATTTTAGCTTCTAGCTCTATTCCTGTTAAGACGCTATTTCGCTCCCCTAGCTCTATATAAAACTGTGCGATGCGTAGCTCATCCGCAATGATGATGTGAAATGAAAAATAATACGTGTCCCATAATTGATTATTCAGGAATAAAATTATGCGTGGAATTTACAGTTACGTCTGTCTTCGAGTGCCGTCTCTAATTATGCAGTAAAGCCGCTTCAAGTTATTAAAACAGAGAACCACTGCCACATATATAAATATACTCAAATATTTACAGTTTACCAATGAGTTAACCGTTTGAAAGGTCTAACGTCTGGCATTGAGCAGAGGAGGTGGTACATGGAATAAACACCTTGGCTACGCTAGATTTACTCTCAAAACGTACACTGTGGTTACACAGTTATTTTTTATACTTTTAACAAATATTTTTCGTTCAAAATAAGAAAAGCTCACCTATATTCTATATTCTCCTCAATTAGATATTATTATATTTTCAAACCAGAAGAGAAGAGCTAAAAAAGTGGAACTTGAGAAAAATCTGCTGATAATTTAAATATTACAGAGTTCTTCCTAAAGTTTCACTAAAGTGGATTACTTGAATATTTGCTTATGATCGCTGATGCAACTGTACGTAACTACTGTTGCTATACGGCATCAAAACACGAAACGTAATCCGTAAATTATTTCTATGGTATAGGTCCAGGTAGAAGCGACACAGGAATTTTACGGTTGCTCAAACAGGTGTAGTCCTATTAATTGTTCATTAAGTGTGCAGCTCCACCCAATATTGATCAAGAGAGAACGAATCTGAGGGTCTGCCTCCCTCTTCCCCTATGACCAAACCAATCGAGAGGACTTCCGGCTCGCCAGTATTTTAAGTCCCTCATGCTACTCATACACTATACATTTACAAACATCCATGCCCTCTCCGGGATTCGAACCCAGGCTTAACGATACAGCAGTCAGCATCACTAACTACTCTACTAATCAGGGCGCCTTCTATTAGGAGTAACAGAAATATTACGCTTGAACATTTTAGATTTCAAAATATATTTTTATCTGCTAACAGCTGACTTTTTTACAAGCTAGGCAAATTTTAACGCTAAATGTTTTTGAAAAAGATAAAAGATGCAAACGTTTAATCAAGTAAGGCAAAATACTTGAGGCCTATTTGAATAACGAGACAGATGCTTTTTCCGAAGATTTCTTAAGGTTATAAGTATTTCTCCCGCCTTTCTGGCGTGCCTTCATGGTGTAGTGGTTCTGCACGCTGGGCGGCGAAGGCGGTTGCTCATTTTTCATCCGCTTTCAATTATCCTAATGTCTCTATAGGGTAAATTATTCTTATTTATGTTACACGTAGAAGAATACCTTGAAAAGGCCTATGTAGTCAACCATTTCGACACCGGGTCAGACTCTCAGTGTTTAACAGATAGTGATCCAGAATTCATGTTAAGCAATTGAATACTAAACATTTTCATTCCGTATATGATTACCGTAGTAGTGCAAATTATAAAACGTTTATGAAATCCTCTTTCGATAAATGTCTCAACTAAGTCCTTTTAATGATGGGTGACTTTATTTCGGTTTATGAACTTGTAAATGGACCTTATCACAACTTTATATCGTCTTTTAATTAAAATCAAGTATTGTGATTTTGGGTATGCTAAATTATTCGATTTCTATTTAGCACAATTACCATTTTTATTTTGCCACAGCTCTTCTTATTTCAAAGAAAATTGTAAAACATTTTCCAACTGAAGGAGCTATTAGTATTGCTTTTCAACAGTAAATGAGCATCATTTCACTTGCAGAGTCATAATACGAATTCATTTCAAGTTAAGCAACTCATATCCTCCTGAAGATTCTGCCCCCCAAGGACAGTCAATAGATGATCAGATCTTTAAGATTTTAATTTAAACTGCTAATCTGTTCCTTTGTCGATCCACTCAAACTAGAAGGGTCTTCCGTAACGAGCTTCGTTTTCGAATCGGACGTCTACCACCCCTAGATCCCCTCCTACTTCTCGTTCTGTATGTGAGCCGAATGCTTAATCTCTTGCATTAGCGAAACGGCAGGCTGAACGGTACAACCATGTAACGGTCGGTTGTGGCCCTTTCATCCCCTAACGAGGTTACAGGGAGGGCGGAGGCCTTTAGTTCCCTATTCTCATTAGATCTCCGGCACTGATGGCGTCGATGTGATGAAGGACTCCTCCTCCTTAACCGTATTTACAGTCGGACGTTGCACATTGAATTTGTGGAGGTGGAGTTGCTAAGAAACGCCTGGAGTGGAGCGCCAAGGATTAGTAATATTTCGCGTTCCAAGCTGCCCAACAAAATACTATGCATTTGAGAAGCCACTTTATTCATTTATATCTTTGTAAGGAATTTACCCTTGTTAAATACGATTCTAGCCTATTGCTGCTACCTTAAGCAAATCTCAAATACGGACTATGTTAAAATCCTCTAACGTGTATCATTTCTAGTTTATTATTTTTATATTAACTGAAGTGAATAACATTGATTGTTAATACTCTTCCACTGAATTTTCTTTTATGTTTAAATATTAAAGAAATATACTGATTCAGAAGATAGGAAATAGCTTTCTAGCGAACGGATTTGTGCGGTACAAACCCGAAAGCATTTCTAAGTTTGTATGAAGGATAAAAATAAATGACAATTTTTATTGCTTAACTCAATTTGTTAGCTGTAAACTGCTAAGAATGACTGCTTCTTTTCTATAAGTCTAGTCGCAGATAGTTAGAGCATTTATTTGGCCATTTATCACCTGTAAAGTACGTGATTAATATCAAACAGCATTAAAATTATATGTTCTTCACAATATAAAGGAATATATTCTCTAAAGATCAGCTATAATTTTCAAGAAGACCTATTGCTTAGCTAGACGCAGTATCAAAAGTGCTGGAATGACGAGGAACAGCACACTTTGCATTTTGCTTAATTTAAGTACAAATAATAATTAACTACATACTATTTTGATTTACGTTCTTGGTAAGTCTCAGTTAGGTCCAAATTAGGAAGGCAAGATATTTGGTATTACTCCCGATTCTCATTATCACTCAGGCAAACAGGCTGTTATTCTCAATATTTGACAGCAATTAAGGTTTTCTTTTTATACCTGCCGGCAACGCCTGTCTCCTTATTTCACTCATTACGAAAAACTTAGTAACTTGTGTGACTGTGAATAAATCAGAGACTTGCCTATTTCGCAGTTATTATGGACATAACAGAATTTAACACAGGAGAACTTAGTTAATAACTTAATGCAATGTGTTATCGATTATCTGGGACACGGATACTCCAAACTATCAATATCCACACATATTGTAAGGTTTTTTTTTTAATTAGTAATTTTACTTTGCGAACGTTTAAATAATCTGTATCTTTCGAATTCCTATTTTATCATGTCCTCTAAACCTCTTTGGCGGAGGAAGTCCAATAGAATTTCAACAGAAATCACTGTTGTTTCAGTACTAATGTAGCATTTAGGATCTTCTTCGCTTGTATTTTCTTCTTGCCTTTTGTGCTCCCTGCCTCTTGTGCTCTTGGACATTTGCAACAATATTTGCATCACTCAAGCATTAAAAGTCCGGTTCAGTCGAATCGCTATTCCTTAATATTTCCCAGATCGACATTTTTGATGAATTTTACATTTTAAACTTTTTAACATACAGCTTAAGTTCCCTCGGCTCTTTCACAATTAGATAAATCTATATTATCTATATTAGGATAAACTCGATATTAAGAAGAATCTTCCTCCATCATCTAACCAGTCCTATTGGCTTAACTTTCTAACAAGCTCTTGCTGCTCCGTATATGGCATTCAGTACGGTCAACATTTTCCGAAACTTCATTTAAACGCCATCACAGCAGGATAAATTTCAGACTCGTGAAGTAGTTTCCCAATTTAAACTTCTTTGGCTTCTAAAAAGTTTCAGATCTTTCATTTTGAATTATAAATAGCTTAGTAAACTAGGAAACGTCGTTCAATACATTTCCATCTGAAATCTGATCCTTTTAAACTAGATGGTATTTATTAAATGTAACGTGAATTCGGAAGTTAAGTCAAATATTCTAACTATCCACAGATTTATTTATAGGTTAGTAAATTTTATTTGGGCTGTTTTTTTATTTGTAATTCTAATTTTCTCATTTTAAACTTAACTACGAGCATTTATTATCATATATAATGAGCTAATCTCTATTTATCTAATAAAGTGTTTCCTAGAATGTATCGCGTGACTTATTCATGGGTCACGAATGAAATTTTAAGTGGATCATGGAAACGTTAGAGTTCCCTACCCGTTCTTGTAAAATTATATTTATTTACTTGTGTTTAATAAATTGTAGTATGCAAAGGAATTTAGATTTTTTTCTTATTTTATACATATGCATTATTAATTATTTGTTGCTTAGAGGAAACGATTACTGTTCCAATGTAATGTCGCTTAACAATTAAGATTATATTGCTTGCAAGTTTATCTTGCGTCAGTAAGCTATCAAGTAATCAGTTCTGAAATCAAGGAGGTTAAAAGAGGGTAAACTGCACTATAAGTTTATTAATGCATTTAATTAACTTACTCATAAATAACTTACTCATAAATAATAAACTTCTGAAAGATAACACTGGCCTTGAATCAATAATATAACCTTAAAATTGTCTCTTGTTTCGAACATCATGCTTCGAGCGCAAGTGAAGTTAAACATCAAAACGTACAAAGATAAGGCGGAAACGTTAAGACTTTCTTACATTTTAACATTTCAGTATTTTTAAAATCTTGGTATTTTTCCATGACATGGTAAAAGAGACAGTGATAAATGCAGGAAATCAATCTTTGTTGATTCTCTCACCGAGAGTTCTTAAAGTTTTAACACCGGTCCTTTATTCTTATAGCTCTAATCGTGACCTATTTTAGAAAGCATTTGAGATTGTTCTAGATATAGGAACTCATGACTTTTCACACCGTGGTTTCCATGTCACCATTACTGCAGAACAGTTTATAATGCATTATCTCATTCAAATGGTTTATATGTCCAACTAGTTAGTCGAAAATCTGTTGTTCGTGAAGGTGGGGGAGATTTTTTAAACGTTTCTTGCCTTTGAAAAACCAAATTGTCTCTGCAGTGAAGCACAAAATAAAATGTGATGGACAATACCTCGTCACTGCCTGGATTTCTTTGAATGGATCGTGCCTGTCCCCAGTCACTTTTTAAACTACAAAACATGCAAGACATTTTCCCTTACCTGCTCTGGTAAGAGAATCTGGTAAGTGTAAATGGTTAACATATCTATCTGGCAAATGAAGGATCCGTGGTTCAAATACCTCTGAAGACACGGTCAATTTTTTTTCATGCTTTCTGGCTTTGAACCTAATGGTTCTACTCAATGGTCTGTATAAATTAAGTTTCATGAAATTGTTGCTGTAATTCATTATGTAATCCTCAAGTGTATCATGATTTAGCTGCAATTTAGCTCTTGATTCCAAAGACGCTCGTACCATCAATGAACAATAAAACAAGGGATGCATATATGATATTAAAATGAATTTAACTTTTTTCCTTAAATAAAATTGATTTTCTAAGCATTAGAATGTGTACAGTATTTGAATATATTTTGCATAACACTAACCTTATAATTGTTTTAGAAATTGAAATCACGAAAAAAGTATTTTGTTTACCGCATCGTACCTTTTAATCAAGTATTTCAATATTTGATTAAATGAATGGGAAGTTTTACATCAATCTTGTTGAAAACCAAGATCATCTCTAATCCTGAAATAAAGAAAATGTTCTTGGCCATGTGATTCTCAAAGGAACTAATTTGCATGTGTAGTCGCATATCGTGATGCTATCCAATCTTTCTCACATGGCTTCTCTCTGAGGTCATTAAAACTTACTGCGGCATATTTTAGAAATAAAATCTTTAAGACGCCATTTTAATGATTTGCTGCGTCTGCCACTTCGTCTAGCCGTTAGTTATGTCCCGGATGTACAGATGTACTTAAATTGGGAGGGGAAGGAATTGCTTATAAAGTCTTTTCATAAAGAGCCCGTTGCATGAAATTCATTTTCTGTTGAGGTCATTATGCATAAGTGGGTTTTGGTTTCTAAAGGATTTCAGCTCTTTCGTTTTGAATTATAAATAGCTTAGTAAGTAAACTAGAAAATATAGTTTAATACATTTCCATCTTTAAATCTGATCCTTTTATTGCACGATGGTATTTATTATGTGTAAGGTGAATTCGGAAGTTAAGTCAAATATTCTAACTATCTACAGATTTATTTATAGTCTAGTAAATTTTATTTGAGCTGCTTTTTTATTTGTAATCCTAATTTTCCCATTTTACACCAGTTCTTGTACAGTTATATTTATTTACTTGTGTTTAATAAATTTTAGAAAGAGGGAAAACTTTTACAAACAAAAGAGTTTAACAAAAGAATTCTTATTTTATACATATACATTATTAATTATTTATAGCTAAGAGGAAACGATTACTGCCCCAATGACATGTTGCTTTCTTAATTAAGATTATATTGTTTGCAAATTTTGGGCTCAGAAGTTTATGTACAGTATAAAAGTTTGGAAGTGCTTAATTTTCCATTTTAGATTTATTATGCTGATAGTACCTTTGTTCTGACATATTTTTCTCCATCCAGATAATCTTTGGGATGTGACATAATATTATGTGTTTAATAGAAGATTAAAGAGCACAGTTGCCATGAAGAAACGTTCGTGGTTGCTAATTGTGTTCAGGTAAGTGATACTTGTCAAACTGTGATCATCAGCAATGCTAGACACTGGTGGACAAGTCCAGCCATTTTTTTTCTGTTCCTTGCTAATATCGGACAGGTTGAACTTAAGGCATGTCCTGCTTACCTTCTAGACCTCTAACGGTTGACTAATTGACAAACATTTCATCTTCAGATATGCATGCTGGTTTTGCCTGCTAAGCACAGATCCGGAGTGCATGCCCGGATTGCATAGTTGTAAGGCAGTTTGATAGTATGATTTTGGCTGTAACTCTAACTAAACCTAGCGTATAGCTGTCCAATCATTGCGGACAAAGCAAATGGATCACAAGTTTGCCAAAATAAGAAGATACAAACCATCCCTTTTTCCCGAGTTGTTTATTTCCACCCTCGACAATACTAAAATGTTTTTTGGAATTTAATTTTTAAAGATTAAAACTTGCGCTTATTTGTAATTTCCCGTAAAATTATTTATAATTTAGTAGTAATTATCACAGATGGGTGGAGTGGAACACTTATATGACTTTTAAATAGTTGCAAGGATGTCGTATAAAGCATTTTCTTCAAGTTGAGCGTATTTGGCAATTTTTTCCATCAATATGTCGTAGTTCTTAATAATCGTTCGTATAAAGAGTTTACAGCATTCATGCTTGCATTATAAAAAATCTAACAGCTTTACGGGCGAGAATGTGTTTTTAACAAACATTTCCTATGTTATTCAGCTGCACGTAGTCATATTTCGCATTAAGTAAGAGGATAGTTTTTTAATTGCGTGTTTATGAGAATCATAGAATTATAAGCATTCATGATTTCAAGTATAAATGAAAATGCCAGGAATGATTTTTGATTTACTTTTCTTTAAATTAACAAAATTTAAATTTAAAAATAAAAGATAGCTATTTTAACTTCAGTTCAGTTATACATCTTTATGTAAGCGTGAAACTTTCTTAGAATATTATAAATTTATAGAAGAAAACCATCCCGGAGCTTGTCAGGAAAGCCAAGCTGATGAAACATAAAAGCAGTGATACCGACTTTAAACTCTCAAACTGCAGCATGCAATGCAGTTTATCATTCTGCAAGACTGTAATTTCTTTCAAAATCTCTCAGGCTTCCTAGAATAGCCTATTTAAAACAGCTTCAAATATTAGACTAGAAGAGAAACACGCTAATGTGACAATCAAAATCGTAAAAACAACCTTGTATTTAGCGTAGGTATAATGAAACACTCAATCGATTTCGAGGGCAGCTACAGGTCCCTCCTCATCAGGAGAGCTTCTTTCCATGTGGCCATTAGTTTTTCGGATTTGGTTTATGCCGATAAGGACCACGTGTTTCTGTGACTCCTTCTCCTTTATTTTCTTCTTTCTAGGTATTTCTTTCTCCTGATGAGGAGGGACCTTTAGCTGCCCTCGAAATCGATTGAGTGTTTCATTATACCTACGCTAAATACAAGGTTGTTTTTACGATTTTGATTAGCTTCAAAGATATTCAGATTGGCAAAGGTTTGCGGTAGTCGTTGGCAAGACCCTTGAGCATATTACAGGTGACAGCACGGCTTTGCTCAATTCTGCGCCCCGTTTTGATGGAAACCACGGAGGGGGGAAGGGTCTAAGGGTCTCCCAGCTCTCTTCCCCTACCACCAAGCTCTCGAGAGAACTTTCATCTCGCCGCATATTTAGAGTGTTCCTCGTGCCGCACAAGCACGATACATTTACAAACATCCGTGTCTTCTTTGAGATTTGAACCCAGATCCTTCCATGTGGCAGTCAGCGTCCCTAACCACTATCCCGGTTGGGCGGCGCTTTTGATTCTTGAAACGGAAAATAACTATGATGCTCTCGATATAACCATGTCTAAATATAGTGGTAAAATTTCCCTGGTAACTAAATTAATTTCTACTTAAGAAACTTAGACCTACAGAAATAATCTCATATTAGCCTCTTCAAGTTATTAAAGCAGAGAACCATCGCCATATATATATATATATATAATCAAATTCAAATATTTACCATTTACCAATGAGTTAGCTGTTTGAAAGATCTGATTTCTAGCATTGAGCGGAGGAGGTGGTATATGGAATAAACAACTTAGCAATGCTTAGATTTACTCTCAACACGTACAATATTAAGCAGTTATTTTTTATATTTTTAACAAAAGTTTTTATTCAGAATAAGAAAATCTCAGTTAAATTGTATAATCTTCTCAATTAGATACTTTTATACTTTCAACCCGAAGAGGAGAGCTAGAAAAGTGAACTTAAGAAAAATCTGCTAATAATTTAAATATTAAAGAGTTCTTTCTAATACACAGTATATGACTAATATGAGAAAGGCATACGGAAGCTCATGTAAACATCTTTAAGTATGTTGAGCTGAAAATACTCACAAATCTATGAGAATGGCAAAACAGATCACGAAATGCTTTTACTGTATTCATTTCATAAGTAGGACCGAAATCGTCATTAATTCATAATTGGATATAAATATAATATGAATATAATGATAAAAATACACTTAATTTAGGTATAATGCATTTACTTATTAATTTGGTTACTAAAAAATATTATATAATTAAGCATAGACGAACATATATCCCACATTTTTTATGTTTGTCTTTAATATAGACAGCACATTATTTATTTAAAACTAACTTGGTCACCTAAGAAAAATCATTACATTTTGAAAAGAAACTAATTATGAAGCAGTGCAAAGTTTTGGAACAATGGGTCAGTCTTTTAAGATGCTTATTTATAAAATGAAAATTCTAGTTTGTTTGCAGAGATTCCCAACCTTATAAATAATAAAAAACATATAAGAAACAGCCATCATTGGCTTCGAATACCCAATGGTTATAACAGTAACTTATTCTGAGAGTTTCCGAGTTTGCTCGACAAATGAAGAATTGGATTTCTGGAATTGGATTTGGTCAAAACGTTTTCGATGTTTTCTGATTTGAATACAAAACTATACATACTTATGTCTATCTTTTCGTTAATTTAAAGATTAGGTTGTGAAATAAGAATTATGAAGCATTTAAAAAAGTAGTTTCGTTTAAAAAAATGCAGTTCTATCCCGAAAAATTATTTGCAAAACTTTAAGAAGAAAGGAGTAGAACTTCCACAAAAGTATTCAATAAAATATCGGGATTCATAAAATGATTTTTTAAAACCCTAAATTTTGACAAATCGTTAAAGGACGAATAAACTGAGCTTATAATAAATAATGTACGCTGTGAAAATCTCTCTGTTCCTACACACGCAAGGAAAAAAACAAAAGAAATCAAACTAAATAATAAGCGTATAATACAAACTCTATAACATGCTTTTGGATTCAAAAAGAATGTTGCGTGTTCGAGTTCTGTAAACTTTCCGAGTTATTTTAACGATTTCGTGTTCTGCCAAATTTCGTGAGCACCTCAAGCTTTTATCCACACCGCCCGACAGATATTTTCAAGGAATAGTTAGACAGAATTCTAAATATAATCTTGAAAATTCAAGAACATTTAGTAGACTAATTCTTTCTGACAGGAATAATAAATAGTGAAATAGCATTTTAACGAAAAGTGATGGTAAATATATAAAAGAACTACCTCATTTATATTATTTTTACTTCGTCTATCTTAGTTTAAAAAAAAAAGAATAGTTTTGCTTAAATATGGCAAGACTGTCCAGCAAAACACAATTTCATATCCTTTATATAAAATGTGTTTTTTATATTGGAATAAACTAGAAAACAGTGTGAGCCATCGAACAAAAAACATTTACCATCGGTTGAGGAAATAACCATTCAAAAAGCAATTCGAGAAATGGAAGTCGTCCGCAACTCCAATTCACAAGGATTTTGGAAGGAAATGAGTTTTTTGTGGAAAATGGGCTTGAACTTATGTAAAGTTTATATTGGCAGAATTTCATTTCAGGCAGCGAATGTAGCCGACAATCTTCCTCAATTATTTCGCATTTGGAGAACAAAATTATGGCCATTATGTGAAATGAATTCCAATTGTAATGAAACATATTTCGTACAATCTTAGATCATCTTTAATACAACCAAGCCGTTTGATCATCTATTTCTCTCACATTATCAAAACACTGAAAATGTAAAATAGAGTTTGGGGAAGTTGAATGCAAAAATTCACATTTGTGAAGTTAATACTGCATTCTAATAAATATTATATCGAGATGCGCGTTTATTACATTCCGTTAGCAAGTTTTTATTCTTAATAATGAAGCCCATGCCAGATTTTAAGCAGTATAAAAGAATTTTAACGTGATGAAAATACTAATAGTTAACCATGTTTTAAGGTTATTTCAAGTTTAAACGCAATTTTCAATAGAAGGTAATGAAGATTCCTGAACAACATTTAGGTGGAAATTTTAATATCGCAGAATATACAATTTGCTTCTGTAATATTGAAATTTTAACGTAAATAAATTAGATGCGTGTTTTCCATGGCATTAGTTTACCTTCTATTTCATCTTATATCATACGAATGAGTAGGAACAGTCAAGAAAAGTCTTGTCATTTTCTTTTTGAAAGTTCATCGATCATTACGTTTGCTTCAAATTTACTCTGCTCGCTAATACAAAATCAAATCAAACATATGCCAGTAACGCTCAGATATAAACAGGGAGTTTTATTCTCTATTCTTGTGACAAATAATGGTGATACGTTGGGTACCCTTTATAGTATATTTGAACTTGCCATCAGTTTCTCTTTCCATCTTCTCTGTAGCAGGAAATTTGCGCCAGTATTACCCGCAGAATCATCTTTAAAATTTTCTCTGACAAAGGCTTTCGTTTCATACTTATTACGAACTTAAAAATGTATTTGAAGATGATTATTTTTCTCAATACTTTTATATTTTTGATCTGCAAACTTAATTTTTAGACGAAGAGAAGTTCAAGCCTTGTGAGCAGGTTATTGACCCTGGGCAAGATTGCGTCAACAAGCAATCAAAAGTATTTTATTCTTCTGAAATTAAGAAACACCTTGAGTGCTGGCTCAAATGTATTGCAACAGTAGGTAACTATAGGGGAAAGGAAGTTAAAGTCTAATGAGTAGGTTTTTGACGTAAGAAGGGGTCAACATAAAATCTTTACTTGTTATAGTTTTTTAATCTTCTGCAACTAAGAAACTTCTTGGGCACTGCGTCAAATGCATACCAGTGGCAAGTTTCTACACGGAAAAATGATGTGTAAGTCGTTTCATCGTTACTACGTAAATGACGTTATCTGTTAAATCTTGTTTGCTTAATGTCTTTTATAAAAGCATCAGTATCTCCACAAATATTCTGAAAACATAAAAGGTATAAAATAGCCTACCACTCTGCAAACGCATTGCATTATTGGATTTTAACGTATGAAAGAAATACTTAACAGTCTCCTAGAATATAATCCCTCTATCCCCTGGCTACATGTTTTGTTTCTAATCTTCGATAAAATTCTTCCCCTCTCTTCGCTAAATTTAAATATTTGGTATTAACATTCTAAAGCAGATCACAAGTACTCAACGGTACATCAACATCGAGACTTTTACTTAATTTTTACGCCTAATAATTCAATTTAGAATTCGATACAAAATTTTGCATTTTTCTGAGACACGTAATACATTTTCAGTCTTCTAAATCCTGCTCTGATAAAAATTTCTTACTTAACTTCATTATTAATGTGCTTTACGATAAAGCAAGTAATCTTCTTTACTCTCTAATGGCTTGAGCCTTAAACTTTATACGCGTCCCAGATTCGTTTAGTGGATATCCATTTTGCATTTACTAACTCTTTTATTACAGGCATTAAAGGCCTATCATTCAGAGCAAGTAATTTATAAAGCATCCGAGAAGACATTAGGTATCGAGAATCTGTCAGAATATACCTTGATTGCCTATTTATCAAAGGCCTTTCATATTTTGTTTATTTTGGTAAAATATGATTTTTTTTTCCTTTTTGCATGATGTAGCACGCTAGGTAATATCTTTATTATTTGTTAGCTACAACTTTCAATGAAAAAAAGTAATGTTTGCTTGTGCATTTTTATCATTGTAAAGTTGGATTTAGATAATATAAGAAATGACAAAGCTAATCCTTAAATAAAAATTTATATAAATGATAAACAATGTTTCTTTAATTGTTCTTCCTTTTGAGGTAAAGGAATAATTCTGAGAAACAAATTCCGGGAAAAGTAAAACGTATGCAATGTATTTTTTTCCGAAATGCTTTAAATAGAGGCATACAGTATATAACGGTAGAATTATGTTTGATTTTCACCAGATGATTTAAACGATATACTTGCAAGTCTATTTTGATTTTATGTTTTAATTCAATTCAAATATCGAATCCAGCCTTATATATAGCCTCGTATGTAATTGAAATATCCCACATAATTATAAAAAATGAATACATTATAGCTTTCCAAATTTATAGGTAAGAAATTTAACGATTGATAAAATTTAAAATATTCAAGTTTTAGATTTTTATTTTCATTCCAAACGCGTGTATTTTTACAAGATCCATATCACCCTAATTTTCTCAAACTCATACTCAGTGAATTAACTAGAAATGTTTCCGAGTATGTATTAAAATACATTAGTTTCTCATCAATATATAGGTACGGTTATATTTTCTTTCTGGCACTAATAATTATTGCTTACTGTATTAAACTCATTAATTGTTTATAGAAATATTATGTTCCTTTAGAATAATAAATCAGCACAAATTGATAAAATATAAGGTTTTTGTACATATCATGCTCAGCATATTTTTTGTGAAGTTGTTCTCTATAGATTGTTATCTTTTCTATTCATTTAAATGCAGCATATTTACAAAACGTTTTATTTCATATCTGCAATGTTTATCGAAATCTATAGAAATTATTTGTGTCATCTCTAAACTTAAGTGGATAAATGCCTAATAATTAATGGAGTGGGTGGAAATTAAAACATCAACGCGAGTTCAGAGGAGCTTTGCAGGCCCTCTTACAAACGAAGGCATAAGACAACTGATCATTCGCAGCTGGACTCGAATTTCAATTCCTGACGGTGGCTGTACATCATTTCTGTTGGCTTCATCAACGTATAACAAGAATGCGATCCTGTTCCTCTTGGTGGTCTTATACACGAAAGCATCTTTTCCCTTAGTTAGCCTTCCTCTGCGTTACTACAAAAATCAATCACATATGACACTACACTGGTTATCATTAATTAGACAAAAACAACAAAAGCAATGTTTACTCAAAAATATAGAATTTAATAGTAACCATATATGTAGAATTTAACCGTTACATGTAGAATTTAATAGGAAACATAGTACAACACATAGTAAGTTATAAAATTTCATGAAAAGAAAGCATCAAACAGTTATGGTTTTACAGTAATTTAGCTATCTATAAAATGAACAAATCGGATGTGGGAGTTTGGTATAGGAAAATTACCATTCATATGGAGTTTGATCTCCTCTAAAAGCACCGATGATCAGCCATCCATGGATATGTTAGCATGCCCACCTTAAACGTTCCCTTCTATGACGTGACGTCAGGGATAGACAAATGACTCGTGTACAGACTTCCTGTGTGAAGCCTTCTGCGTACAGTTGACGTTGACACCAAACTTTCGGTGGCTAAAGCAAGGAAGGATCTGAGTTGACTCAGAGATGCGGTTGTATTCCTTCGTGCACATAAGAACAAATATCGGTCATCGGCGCTCGTCGTAGCGGTTAGCCGTCTTTGGCTTAACATCTTTTTGGATGCTGAATCTGTGATTAGAATTTGTTGCCAAAGTCTATGAAACACAAAAAGACTCACATTTAGCCATCTGGCTACTTCTACCTGACTTTGTCGTGCCACTAGTCTCTCAACAGCTCTCCATCGCAATTCTTCGGGCAAATAATGCCTGGAGGTCATTGTTACGAATTGGCTATCCCAGATTTTTTATCTTAGTACCACAGCGAAATTTACAGTCTCTCTATCAAACATGTAATTTTACGCTCCTCGCAGATAACGCATTCCGATTCCACCACCACTATCTTGCATACTGCGGTTTTACTTAATAACTCTTATTTGATAACATATTCAGATATTTTACGAATTGGCTTATTTTGGGACGAGTTATTTTTATTTTTGTGATATTTCCTTAATTTTTTTAAACCGGTGTATATAATATATCTGACTCGTTGAAAACTGATCATTAAAGGTACAATTACTTGATTACTATTGAATTACCTCCAGAATTCGACTTCTGGTGTAAAATTTCGTTTTCACCAGTGATTTTGTAGATCGCCTCAAATGAAGCTTAAAGGCAAGTTATTTCTCTTAGAAAGCCATCAATGAAAAAGCAAGAAATCGCATCTTCTTTATCACTGCAGCATGTAAAATTAAACACCTTTTGATTTCATCCAAAAGCACCGCAACTAATATTTCGGATGTGGATGGCAATATTATATTTATGATTTTGGCAATATTATGATATTTAAGATAAAACTGCTTTAACTATTGTGACTGTTAAGCTGACCGTATGATACTTTAATTCTGTTTCTTATCTAACGGTTTTTACGTTTTATTATTTTTAATATAATTTAGATTTGCAAAGAAATACTATCAGTGATATGTTTCTTCCCATTTTTAATAACGTGAAGCAAAAAGTTTGAACAAGACTATTTTATAAGTTTTATAACTGATATATTCAAATCTTAAAATCTTACTAATTTTTTAACCTTTAATGAAAAGATTTTAAAAATACCTTTAACACTTCATAAACGTTAATCTTTTTTATGCGCATTTTGGTATACTTTTCCTAAGAAAACAAGTCCTCCAAAGATATACTTGGACTCTAATTTCCTGTTCAACGCTTTAATGTCTATGTTTGTCAAGTCTTTGATGTCTTTGTTTGCCTACGAGGACTGCAGTACATAAAATCCATCAAACCTAAAATCATTTTCAATGACTAGTAATAGGCGGGAAGACTTTAAGACACCATCTCATAATTTGTATAAATCCAAAATAGCATGATGTATCTTTAGAAATCTAAATATCACCACTTTTGCCGATGCTTTCTACTCAAGGTCCATATACATTCAGTCTGTCACTCGGAATTAATTCTCTTAATTCCGAGTGACTTAATTCTTGACTGTATTCAGAAAAATAAAAAATTACATTTTAAAATCAAATATTAATGTCGTACAAGTGTTTCTTCATACATTTAATATTCCTGTGGAAACACATTCTTCGATTGTAAGCAGTTACTAATTAGTGCTAATCACCAGGGAAGTGCTAAACTAACTAAAAGTAGTCTTAAACAAAACATGCCGCCGCATACCTACGTAGTGGAATTTTTTTGAATTTAAATTAATTAAATTAAGACTAATTTTATTTCGCACATATGGTCATAACAGAGTTTACTTGAATAAATTAAGTAACTAAATTATTCAATAACTTAGAAATTTTAAATTAAGTTGGTAAAAATTACATTGCAGTTATTGAAAATACTGCAGTATCTAATTTCATTGTTTCCTTGAAAACATCCTTCTGTTATAAGTGTTCGACTGGACACTAAGGATGCAAAAATGTATAAAAATAAAATATGTGCATAAAAAAGAAAAGGTTTGTTATGCAAATCCTATGATGTTTAAAAATTATATTCAAATAAATGTGAAACAAACATTATTTTCTTTAATTCAAAATTACGTAATCTTATTATTTTGTTTCCAAATTGTAGGGAAATGATTTTAAGTAAAAAATGAACATTCATTTGATTACTTATTATTGCTGTAAGTTTTATTTTATTTAACCAGTTTTATTTTTTTTTCCTTTTTGTTACTTCTCCTTTCATCTCAACCCTAGCATTTAGATATAAAGTTGTAGCATATGAAGACGAATAATAAGAAACTTTGAAAAGTCTAGCTAAAAATATTTTTGCTGTTGTTATTTATAGGCAATTACGTTTAACTTCCTCTTACTGCTCTTAATAGCCGTCTTGATATGTACAGTACACTGGTTCTCATCCTATTTTATCCCATGTACCCCTTTTCTCCATTGCTATAAGATTACCCTTCCTGGTCCTTTCCAAAACTTGAAAAATATGTATACATTTTTATATAGATTTAGATTACTTCTTAATGTGCTTTTTTAAAAAAGTATAAGAAACATTACTAAACACCAGAACTTTAATGAAAGTGGATTTTTATATTCATAAACTAAAACTAAGTACTTGACAACTAAATAAAAGGCTGACCGCATTATCCCTGAAACTATAAAATCGCCCCTGGTTGAGAACTCCTCGTATACTGGTTACCACTGCTGGCTGCCGTGTCTTCCGGATCAGGTTCGTACATCGGAAAAGGTTTCGATGTTTTTAAATTAATAGTATGCGATCGGCATGAAGGAACTTAAAATACTGACTAGCCAAAGTCCACTTAAAGGGCTTGGAAGTAAAGAGGCGTGAGAAGTACTCGGATCAGTCCTTTGAGGTATTTTCCATAGGAATTAGGACGGAACTTGACCGTTCTTTAGGATGTGAAATCATTTCTCCCCTCCTGTGGTGCATCTTGGGAAACGTACTGATGACCCAATGATAAGAGGGCTAAATGACCGATGGGTGTTGTCCATTTCCATGTCATTCAAGTGTCCGGTCATTTGAAGCAACAATAAATGGTCATTATTACTAGAGGCGCCGCCCTGTTGGCAGAGTGATAGGGAAGCCGGATGACATATCCTTTGGTCAGAGTCTGGATCTCAGAAAAGCACATTAAGTGTTTTTTAAGTGTATATAGAAACTTGGTGGCATGGGGGCACGTAAAATACTGTCCTGTCAAGAAACATTTAAGTATCAGGTTTAAAAGACATGAAAACCCTTTGATCCATTCGCCAGGAGACTCTCTATCAAAATTGGGACGGAGCTGGTCAAACTCAGACTTTCATTTAGAACATGCCCAAGGTCTAAGCCAACGACAGAAGCTACCTTTGCTTATTATCCACAGTGAAACTCGTGGGACTGGTTTGTGATTTGATCTCGCCGATGTTCATATCAGGAGAGTTTCTAACAACTACATAAAGAGAAGGAAGCAACATGCTTAACACTTGCAAGTGGCAAGTCGCTTAATTTTTATGGATTCAAAAGCTTAGGTTTATGGTAGCTGTACATACACCTTTAAATTTTTAACGAATGTTCAAGTTCTAAAAGAAAACATAAATGATTTAGATCACTTTTGATACATGACATTAAACTAATCTCAATATTTTTATTTCAAGATTTACTTAGCAAACTACAATAACTAAAGATTACAATCTACAAAAATAAAATGTTCTCAGTTTGGAGATTAGAAGTTTTGCAGGAGACAAATAGTTCTCATTATTGTAAATGACTTCATGAAATTATATACTAACATCTGCCTCCCAGATGATATAGTACACTAATATCTCTGCGAATTTTACGCTTAACTATAACCCTTTACATTTGACAAAGGAAATCACAATTCATTGTTTAAAAGGATTCTTGTTGAATGGAGACCATTTTAAAACGCTAAATTTTATATCTGCAAAGTAATTCGATCTCCAGTGCTGAACCTGTTTCCATCAAACTCTTAACCTTAATTAGAGAAATTATGCGTCAGAAATGTGCATAGTTAGTATTAATATTTAAGGAAATAAAACCTAAAACAACTTTTTTGAGCGTCCTGTATATGAACTTGACATACTAAAAGCGTTTCCCACGAAAGATAATATAATGTTCTAAATACACTTAGCTTGAAATATAACTTGAAGTAACTTGATTTAAATATATATTTTTTTCCTTAAGATTTGAGGTATAAGTAGTTAGTTATCTTAGTGTTTTTAAAATTTAGATTATGCCCAAATGATGAGTGTGATTGCTTAAAAACAGCATTTTACGTTTAAAAAAAACCGTCGTTTTATGTTTCGGTCTTTCCATTTAACTTAGTGCTATTAATGGAAGCTGGCTACATTATAAAGCCATGGTTTCCGACCGAGATTCGAATCCCACCAAAAGTTCTTTCTGTGTAGACTACAGACAGAAATTGACAGTTAGCTCTTATTACTTTCCATATTACAGTGAGACTCTTTTTTTATTAATCCTGATTTTAGATTAGCCAGCAATTAGCTCAGATTCATGACTTTTCGAATGAAATTAAGAAGATGATAAACATCTCTCTGGTATATAATGGATACTTTCGGGAATGATGTGTTTCCTTTTTAGCAAGTTGTCAGTAGAAGCAGCCATCTATCCCTCCACTACATAACTGGAGTGAGACAGTAAAGATGTAAGTCCAGATGTAACCCATGAAACACCTATCCAAAGTGATATAAACCTAAATTAATTTCCATTGAAAAACTTTATCAACATCTAATAGATTTTATCTGCAATACATCTCGAATGCTCTGTTCTTTGGATATGAATCTAGTTCGACCGAGTAAATTGCGTATAGCAGCCATGACCCAATGAGTGCTTGAAAGTTTGAGCTGTATTACACTTTAAACAAGGCATGAAACAGAATGAAGCTTTGGACACTGATTTATGTTTCAAGGTCTTAAATTAAAATGTGTATTGAAAGTTACATGATAGTTGAGTTATTGCGCTTTGACACAAAGGAAAAACATTTACAAAAACATATATATATAATCATACAGTTTTTTTAAGCTAAACTGATAGATAAATTCAAAATGATTGATCCGATTTCAGATGAGTATAACACTGTAGCTGTTGATAGTAAATTAATTTGATGTGCATCAAATAGAAAATGAAAATTTCCGGAGTATCACCAAAATATCCAATTAGAATGTTACGTTTTCGTAGTGAAAGCGTCTTATATATTAAATAATGCTCTGCAAATACAACAACTTTACGTTTTACACTGCGCTGCTAGTTTCCTATATTACCGATCTTTGGGTCATGCAACCATTATTTTAGAGATTCATGCCATATCGTAAAGCCCAGGTTCGAGTCTCGAAAAAGGTATGGATGTTTGCAAATCTATAATGTCTTTGCGACGTGGAAGCGCTTTATAGAGCAATTAGATTTGCGAAGTGGGGGATGCGATAAATCAGCAATACCCTAGTCCGGATTCAAGTACTGGACATTGTTTCAGCCTCTCGATAAACAGTGTTAAGTCACGAATTTCCTACACGTAGAGTTTGATTTAATTTTTTAATATGACAACACAAAAAATTTAAGAATGTAATTTGTACGTTTAGAAAAGTTACATAAATAATAACGAAAATAAAATGTATATATAAACGCAATGCTTTGGTGCTTCGAAACCCGAGACACTTCAAATATAAGTAACACTGTACCTGAATTCAAAGTAGTTTTGATAGCGTAAAAAACTACTTTAACTCTTAAGCAGTAAGACGTGTGTTCACTTGACTGCTCTCTTTTTGTTTGTTTTCTGATTTACTATACACATATTCCTCTACATCACTTAAGTGTTCGAATAGTTCTTTCCGAACTACGCTCTAATTATTGGTTCTTGCGAGTAGTAATGCCATTAAACGGAATACTTTGCATTTGCTTACTTTGTAAACTCAAAAGTGCTACCAGTAACCAAACGGAATCTCCACTGCCATCAGAAACAGTGCAAACCGTTCACTGCAAGTGGAAAAGATTTTGCTGGTCCTGTATTTGTACGCAATATGCAGCCATTGAATACAGCGTACATTATACTATTCACGTACCCAGTTACTCGAGCTTTGCATCTGGAGTTAGTTTCGGACCTGACAACTGATAAGTTCATGATAGCACTTCAGAGGTTTACCAGTCGACGAGAACTACCTCACACCATCTATATTGACAACGCCGCAACCTTCCACCCCGCAAACAAAGATTTGGCCCCTCTGGAATACTATAACGGCTAATGCAGTCCATATTTTTTAAGCTACAAACGGCACTGAATGGAAATTTATTGTGTCACAGACGGCTTGGTGTGGAGGTTGATGGGAGCGTTTTTAAACGGTGTCTTAGAAAATCTCTTGGTCGCTCGTTCCTGGATGAAGTAGCACTCTCTACTGCATTAGTAAGGGTAGAAGTCGCCCTGAATAGCAGACCATTAGTGTAAGATCGAGGAAATGATGATTCCAAATAAGCCTTGACTTATGGTCAATTTCTAACTGGTTACAAACTGACAACATTGCCAACGAAACCTTGAATTCGAAGATACGAAACTTACAAGAAATTAGAATGCAGAAAAATTTGTTGGATACATTTTGGAAGAGTAGGTTTTCTGGAACTATGCAGTTATCATCAAGCACGCAATATCCATTAGTTCCTATTCGATAAGGAGATCTGTACTTCTGCAGGATGACGTAAGGCCTCGGCGTATGAGGAAAAGAGCCTTTTCTGAAAGGGTAATCGAAGGACGCTATGGAAAATGCAGATTATGCCTGTTGACCGAAACGAAGTGACTCAACCGACGCAGCTGGTCATGAGGTTGACCAGGATGGAGAGCATGTTCCGGCCTCTTGAAATACATTCTTGCTCGTGACGCCAGTAACGATTTACCTACGCGGGGAGTTTGATTTAATTTGTTAATCTTGCAACACAAAAAATTGTAAGAATGAAATGTTTACGTTTAGAGCAGTTGCATGTAACATCTTAACTTTCGTTATTAAAGTAAAATGTATATATAAAAGCAGTAGACTTCCCGACTGCTAGTCTGACATGCTTCCAATTACACAACAAAGAAGTCGTATCAAAAACCTTTCGGGTGACTACTGATAGGGAAAAAGGAAAAGAGTGTTACCACTCAAAATTAGGACGGAGTTCTAACAAAATAGCTTAAACCTTCTTCAATGACAGACACAACAGTTTCTTCCTTGACTACGGCAAATTTGTGGAATTTACCTAGACTACATTCATATCATGGGGTTAGTTACAACAAGGAAATCACAAACAACATTCGTAAGCAAATTTTGCTCAGTTGATCTTTCTTTTACAGTTTACTTGCCATTTTGTGGCAGTAAATTTAATAAATAAAGCCAGTCGAAAGAGAACCATTTACTTTCAATATTTTACATAACAATGATTAATTGAGTCACATATTACGTTTCAAAAATTTGCAGTACTACTGCCTATGTGAAAGATATAAAATACTTCCAGTTCTTTTGCTGACCTTGTTCGGCTTTCAATCGCGCTTAACAGAAACCAGAGCGGCCTATGACCCACTAATTCTTCACAGAAGTTATAAATGCCATGAATTTCCCGAAATATTTTTTCGTAGTTTAGGGTCATTAATGATTGAAAAATGATCGAACAAAGATCTTGGCCATTAATGGAATGAAAGCAGATAATACAAGAATTCCCTTCCTTTTCGAGCAATTCTCTTCCTCTGTCGAGATGAATTCATATATTATTTAATTATTCTGAATTTCGTAAAAAAGGAGCTTAATAATAAGCTTGATCAATATTCGCTTTATTTTCTAAGGTTGAAAAAAATAATTTACGAATATACTCCTGCAGAAATTTTAAGAACGTATTGAAACAAAAGAAATGGAAATTTAATGGCTGATACTGCAAGATTTTAATTTAATTTAGCAATTCTTTCAGGACACATTTTTTTTTATTCTTAATTTGAATGCCCTCAGAAGATGAACATTAATAGAATTTTTACAAAAGGATGTTGGCCGTCGAAATAACTGAAATTGAATCAGTATAACTAGAATAAAATACATCTTCCAGTGTTGGATCTTTTGGCGACAATCTATTCTTATACTATTTATCAACAGTGAATACATAGCTAATACATAGCTGAAAGAAGAAATTGCTTAGGATGTTGGCATTTATTGTTACTAAGTCTTTAAAATTATTATTATTAGAAGAAGAATTTAAACTTCTGAAAGGAAGATTTGTGAACCATTCTCTTGAGGTGAATGTTTTGAGTTTGGAATTTCTGTACTTAGTTCTTTCTTACCTAATCTAATGCTTTTTTCTTAGCTTGCTTTCTTGTGAATAATAGCAATAAGTAAAATTATTTTAGTTTGATTTTTATTTTCTGTGCTTTTTCTGATTAGCGGAATATCATGGTGCTGATGAAAACTCAAGTATTCTAGTCAATAATGGTAAAAATTCTATCTTAATTATGAGATTACATTCTTAGGTTGGCATCACATAACCATTTATTTCAGATGAACACCTGTCTCAGACAATTTTTCTACCTGCTTTACCTCTGATAGAACAAGGCACTTTTTTCCTTTCTTTCGCAAAAATTGTTATTCGTTTTCAACAAACAATCAATTATCATTATCGAATTCCTTCCTTATTAACCATCATTTGTACTAAAGAAGTATTTTCCCCTTTATATGGTACACTGAAACATAGTAAATCCGGGGTGGTTGGCTGTTTCATATCGTGTAGCAAAGCAGAAAAATTTTTTTAAACAGTTGTTCTTCCGAAATGTTTTCAATGTATAATGCGGCCTTTAATAACCTTTTTAGATAGTCGGACGAAATTTCATCCAGCCTTATCTTAAAATCCTAAAACACAAACTGATAAATGCATATGTAGAAAAGTAACTGAAATATTCATTTGTACTTATCACAAGGACGTTGACAAAATTTAAATTCCATTGCTTGTGAATTGAGAATACAATAGTAGTTCAATTAATATAAATAAATCATTAACCACTCAATATCTAGCTCCTACACTAAGGTAAGATACTCGTATTACTGCGAGGTAATGCTAACTCACTGTTTACGTTCCTCGTATTAGAATGGCGCCGACATGGATGACGAAGTTTCGGTTTTAAATATCCTTAATAAATTCAACGACTCTTGGTCTATTTAAACCAAACTGCATACATTTAATAATAAAACATTATACGTAAACATTTAGTAATAATTCAGCAGTAGAGATAAGCTTTAAAATAAGAATTACAACCGTTACAGGTCAGCTACGCTTTTATCGACTGAATTCTACGAACGACAAATCTCAAAAGCGTGTTTCCAACGCAGGGCAACGAAAAGGTGGAAATTAATTCGATAGGTGTGGAAGTAAATATACTCCCACCCTATCAGGTTTAGTCCTGATACACAGGCAAAGGTGAAAGTTTATTAATTGGTCTTTTGAAGACACCAGTTTTAGTTTTGACTGTAGCTACGCGAAACTAAGCCGTCCTTGCCCGGATGGACATCGATGATCCGTCCTATAGACCAAGCTAAAGGTGGAGATCCATCTTCAATGACAAGAACCACCGTGTCGGCCTTCAAGTTGGGTTTGGTGTGCTACCACTTGGATCTCTGCTGAAGAGAAGTCAAGTATTCCCTTTTCCAGCGATTCGAAAATCCGCAACGTAGATTCTGTACAAGTTCCTACCTAGAACTCCTTGCGCGAACAGACTGATGTGTCTCTGGAAAGGAAGTCAAAGTATCACCTAGGGGTTAAAACATTAATAGAGTCAATATCAGTACCGTTCACGTAAGTAAGTGGACGTGAATTCAAAATAGCCTCGATCTGGGTAAATAGCGTTGACAACTCTTCGTAAGTCAAGAGAATGTCTTTCAATACTCTTCTCATGTGAAATTTCGCTGAGTGAATGCCGGCTTCCCATATTCCTCCGAAGTGGGGTGAAGCAGGCGGTATAAAATGCCATTCAATAGATGACTTAGTTAGTTCTCGGGAAACCGATTCTGTTGCATACAAAGAAGACCAAATCTGATTTAGTTCTTGTAGTTTTCGGCATGCTCCCACAAAATTGGTACCGTTGTCACTGTAAATGTGCCGTGGTGCACCGCGACGTGAAATGAAACCTCCAAGTGCCGCGATAAACGAGTCTGCCCTCAGGTCACTGACTGCTTCTATATGCACAGCTTTAGTCGACAAGCAAACAAACAGAGCTATATAGCCTTTTGTTGTTTTAGAACCACGACCCTTATTAAATTTCATGGTAATAGGACCAGCGTAATCCACACCAGATGCGTAAAAAGGTCAGTCCAGAGTCACACGATGTTCAGGTAAGTCACCCATCAATTGCGTGAAGCAGCTTTAAATCGATGACATATTAAGCAATGGTTGACACAATCTCTTTCCAGTCTCTTTCCTCCAATTATCCAGTAAGAGTGCCTGATGAGGTGTGATAATAAAGAAGGACCAGCATGAAGGTAAGAAATATGAAGTTCTTTTACTAATAATTCGCTAAATTTATGTTGAGAAGGAAGTATGCCAGGATGTTTATTGTTAAATGCTAAAGATGAATTTCGAAGACGTCCTCCCACCCGTAAGAGACCATCTTTGTCTATGAATGGATACAGAGAACGTAGTTGGCTCTTCTTGGGTAAAGGTTTATCTCCCTTAATACATTCTTAATACATTGTAAATCATCTTCGAAATAAGGATCCTGAATCCAACGAATAATGAAATTTTCTACTAATCGAATCTCTAGAAATGTTAGCGGCATATGGCAGTAGAGTTAATGCCACTACGTGAAATGTTCTGAGTAACATGATGCTTCTTGGAATTAGTAATAAATCTTTGGCAGTAAGCCAGAATACGAACAATTTTTCAACGAGAAGAATAATGCTCGAACAAATTAGCTAATTAATCATTCGATTCACGTATATGAGAAATAGAAATAGGATCAGATCTTTGTTAAGCCTTTACTTTAGTATCATCTTTAGATTTTAATTCATATTTAAGCCATTTTTCCTCTTCCTGACGCAACCATGGTGTATCATTCCACCACAAAGTACAATTTGGTAGGAGTTGAGGTTCAATGCCACGAGAAGCAATGTCTGCAGGATTCTGTTTAGAGAGAACATGATTCCAATGTTTAATAGGTATCACTTCTATGATTTGAGATGTTCTGTTTGCCACAAAAGTTTTCCACTTACGTGGATGAGCGGATAGCCAAGACATAACTACCTTGGAATCCGTCCACGCAAAGATTTCGAAATTAAACTTCTTTAAAATGTTCAAAAAGAGATCGCAATTATCTGGTCAACAAATACGCAGCACAGAGTTCTAATCGAGGAATGGATACTTGCTTTATAGGCGCGACTTTAGTCTTTGATATCAAAAGATTAACCTCAACCGTACCATTGAATTTTTGGCCACAGTAAATGGCTGCGCATAGGCCTCCGACGATCCATCAGAAAATCCATGTAGTTGGATAACACTGTCCGTTGTAAGTATGACACATCTCGGAATTTCACAATTATTGATTTGACTGAATGTCTCTTGAAATTTAAACCAATCATCTGAGATATTCTGGGGAACAACTGAATCCCAATCGCCTTTAACTAACCATAGCTTTTGATAGAATATTTTAATCAATATAGTGCAAGGAGATAATAGACCTAAAGGATCGAAAATGCGAGCAAATTCTGCCAATATGCGTCTCTTTGTTATAGGTGCGTTGATGTGCAGTGTAGCTTTAAAACTAAAGGTATCAGTAGTTGAATTCCAAAAAAGTCCTAAGACATTCGAACTCGAATTAGGAGATATCTCGAAATCAGAATTCAACGAGCAATATTCCTTAAATTCAGTTAAGAATTCTACAGAATTTTAATTCCACTTCCTCAAATCAAAACCACGTGCATGTAAAATTGAAGATATTTTCCTGCAGACGGATACTACATCATCAACTGTATTTGCAACCGACAATAAGTAGTCCATATACATATCCTCTTGCAATATACGAGATACATCTGATTCCTCTTTAGAATCTAAAGCTATCTGGTTCAGACATCAAGTTGCTAAAAATGAAGCAGAGGGAAGACCATACGTAACTGTTTTCAACTTGTACGTGCGCATTTTATCACTGGAATTGTATCGCCAAAGTATCAACTGATAATTCTGATCTTCAGGGGCTACCATCACCTGACGATACATCTTCTCCACATCGGCTGTGAAAACAATTTTAAGAAATCGAAAATTAATCAAAATCTCAAAAATATCTCTTTGTAATTTCGGACCTACCCCTAAAAGAGAATTCAATGATATACCGTTATCAGATTTACAGGATGCATCAAAAACTACTCTTAATTTTGTCGTTGTGCTAGAAGGTTTAATGACCGCATGATGAGGAAGATAAAACTTTTCTGCATCCGATTTGTTAGATAAATCATCATTGATCACAGTCATATGCCCTAACTGTTCATATTTAAGTATAAAATATTTATACTGTTTTTCAAATTCCGGATTATCTTTGAATTTTCATTCCATCGAACGCAACCTAGAAATTGCTGCCGGTTTTGAATAACCCAACTTCAAATGCGATTTATAAAATGGAAGTTTTACCACAAATAGCCCACCTGAATTAACAGAATGAGTGTTTTGAAAATGTGATTAACAAAATTGTTCTCAGGTGTCAGAAATTCCTTATTCCCAACATCGACAATATCCTCCATTTCCCAGAAAAGTTTAAGTTCGTAATCAATATTTCTATTATCTTCTAACTTTATGAAGTGTGAATTTGCTGTTTTTGGGCCTTCCATATTATTTCCGACCTTCCCAGCAATCACCCAACCGAAAATTGTATTTTGAGCTACAAACTCATTTTTCGAACTATATATTTGGCCAGATCTTAAAACGGAGAAAAAATAATCAGCTCCTAAAATCAAATCAATTTCTTTGGGTTGAGCGAAATTCGGATCCGCTAACGGAATAGATTTAATGTATTCTATATGCTTTACATTAATCACTTGTTCCGGCAATGGCAAAGTTAACCTATCCAAAATGTATGCGTTAACATCAATTATTTCATTGACCGAACTTGAAAACCAACAAAGCCGCGAGTCTTGGAAACTGGCACTCCGCCAATTCCACGCAAAAGTAACCTTTGATTCGTTCTTTTTAATCCTAATCTTCGAACAGCTCGTTCAGAAATAAACGAACTCGCTTCCGTAATCCAGTAATAATTTAACTTCGATAGTTTCGCCACCGGACGAAAATGCGAGTGCGAGAACCGTACGCAAAATCGCCGAGTTGCAATTTTGAATCGTATTACTGACAACTACCTGACCTTGACCCTCGCATGGTTCATTCGAAATTCTCTCTGGAGTGCTTTCGCTTTCATTTGGCGCTTTTAAAAGCTGTACGTTGTTAGCTTCAATATCTTCATGCAACAAACTATTATGCGTTTTTGAATTACACAAATTACACTTTAACTGTGAATTACAGTTTTTGATTAGATGTGAATTTAAACATAAAAAACACAATCCTCGTTTTCGTACAAAGTTCTTTCTAGCAGTAACATTCAAATTCTTAAATTTAACACATTTATATAACGCATGAAGTCCGTTACATTTGGAACATTTAGTATTACTAAATTTAGAATTCTTTAACGTTTTAGAACTAACATAACTATTTTTATCAACGACTTTAGCTTCCGCTTCTTTATTTATGATAATTTCGAGAGAAGAACACCTTAAATTTAAAAATTCAAAAAATGATTCCAATGTAGGAGAATCATCTTCCGCTGTTTTCTGTGCCCATAACATTCTAGTTTCTGAATCTACTTTTTGAAGCAACATAAATATTAACCATGGATCCCTAGAAGTTGCTTCATCACCAAGAGCTTTTAAACATCTGATAACTTCATCTGAAGTATCAGCTAATTGCCGTAAATTAACATTATCAACCTGTGAAATACATATTTGATCCAGAAATGTTTTAATTAACGATTGTACTATTTGCTCCTTTTTATCGTACCTAGCGAGAAATTTTGCCCATGCTTCTTCATAAGAATTTTTTGATAACGGAATATGTTTAATTTTAGAACCTGGTTCATCAGCAAGTGATCCGATTAAATACTGAAATTTCTGTATATTCGATAAAGAAGTATTATGCACTGTTGCAACAAACAAATCTTTAAAATTCATCCAGTCATTAAAGTTACCTGAAAAAATAGGAATATTCAACTTAAAGTTACTAATATTAGAATTTCCTTAAACATTTGTCACATTAGCCACATTCAATACATCTAATAAATTTTGATACTGATGTTTCAAACTAAAATACTTCGATTCAAAATCTTCAATTTCTGATTGCTCTTCTGGTAATCGGGCATCAAATTTATCAAAATCTAAATAAATCCTTTGCAAGCGCTCCAGATGCAAAATTACTTAATTTTTAGATAAATCGGAAGAAATAGTAACGTGGCCTTCACCTGGCGAAACACTTTCTGATTACCAGTGTAAAACCTCTCTTTAAATACTATCTTTTTCTACCCCATTGAAATATACGCGAGCTAAAATTTCCATTCTGGCAGGAAAACGAAAGTCAAGAAGTGACAGTATAGATTCTGAACATAAAATAACTGGCTAATATAAATAAATAAATTGCAATTTTACAGTCTATTCAGACATCGGTCAAGAAGAAAAACTAAAGGAAATATCAATTACCATACAAATCTATGAACCTAAAAATTCATGATACAATTAAAAGTTAAAATGAAATGCAATTAGAAATTAGCTTAAAAATATATTCAAAGAAAAACGTTCTGCTGTAAGTAAAACTCAATTTTAATGTAATTAATTAATTAAAATGAACTTGTTATCTCTTCGTAACACTACTTAAAGCTTTATCTAAAATTAATGATTTATTTTTCTTCTACGAAATGGAAGCATTTTAACTCCAATTAATTGAATTTGAAAAGCGTAATAATCAAGTAAAGAAACAATTATGTATCTCATTAAACTTTTTTCCTGAAAACATTCAATTAAAAATTTGATGTGTACACCACATGACTTCCTTGTCATTAATTCCTTGTCATTCCTTGTCCTGGAATATTAAATTATACGCATTTTTTCTTGCATTTTATTTAAACTTATTAGATTGAATTAAACCTACTTCGCCGAACAGCGCATAAACCACAGTAGAATAAATGCATTCTTTAAAATTCACTTTGTTTACATAGGGACACTCTTGCGCTAGGTTTACTTAACAGTATTATATTTCGTTCATATTATAACTCAGAATGCACAAAATTTATATCATTTAAAGAATTATCGAATCGTTGCCACATGTTCTATTCAAATACTATAATAAAGCTAGAACGATGTATAAAAGAAATTAAGCAAGCAAAACAAAAAGAAACAGTTTTTCACAGACGATTGAGTATTTCTTATTCAATTAATTCCGTCCTCACTTCGCGATAAGGCAAAAATACATAAAAACTCAAAATATCTGTATTAAAAATTACGAAGTAAATCTTAAACGCTTATTTCCTCGAAAAAATTCCAGAAAGGATTAAGCATTACTTAAATAATAAATAAAGGCGTTATCTTTGTTGTTGGGAAGCTAAATTTCTCTAGATTGGCAACAAATCCGCTATCCTGCTGTTTCAAATGTAAACAAGAGCAATGGCCGCCATCAAAAACTTTATTAGGCTTAGCGGCACTTAAACAATTTTAAAATTGCTGATAATTCTAAAATTATTGCATACAGATTTACTAAAGGGATAAAAACCTTAACCGGAAGATAAGAACAACATAATTCAGTCATTTTTAAAGCAAAAAATGTACAATTTACATACATATAAGAGTAAAGAAACTGTGGTCACTGAGCCGGGTAACAGAGTGGATATATGTATAAATATATTTATATACGTTTATTGTGGCCGATTGCAACCAAAATATGAGATGCACATCTACATGTTATAGCAATCCTATATACAAAATTTCAACGTTCTGAGGCTACTCGTTTTTGAGTTATGCGAGATACGTGCGTACGCACGCACGTACGTACAGACGTATGTACAGACGCCACGAAACATTCTCTTCAGAATTCATTTTAAAGCAGTTTTATAATTTTTTTGGAGGAAAAGAGTGTTTTATTCTGTCCTTACATACAGATATCACGGAAATACATCGTTAAATTGCATTTGAAAGAGGTCAAATTGGGATATTTTCGTTGAAATATGCTGCCTGAAACCTTTCGCGATTACAATACTTCCTTTTTACTTCGTAAAAGGAAGTAAAAATACATAATGATACGATTCCATTTTTAATTGCTCTAATTTGCTTTAATTGATAAATTATAGATATAAGAAAAAATTTATATTAATTTGTACTCACCTCATTCTGCATAATTTTCAAAACGTTAATTCCTTTGGATTACAGCCATACATTTTAGATAATGTAATGTTATTTATTACTTTTTAGTTCAAAGTTTTAAAATGTGTTAAAATTGAATTTCGTTATTAATAAATGAAATTATGATTTTGCAGTGTTTCATTCTCATAACTGTTTCCAAACAACATTTTAAGTTTTTTATCTGCGAAAATAAATACTGTTGCGGTTTCAGATGGTTTGTGTGGAACTTTTGATTAATCAGGCAACTCGTAAACGAAAATTTTATTTTATAATGTACCTTTAGAGCAATTGATGACGAACGCAAATGAAGAAAAAGAGTGAAATTTAGCTCTAGCAGTACTCAAACACCATGTAAATCCTTTTCGAAGAAAGGAATATTATTGGAAATTTAATTCCAAAAATATAGGATCACAAGCTATCGAAAAATTCGGACTGTTTAGAAAGAATTAAAGAAGCGTAGCAGAAATGCAAATTTGCTTGCAAAGCTAAAGTTTCCAGAATGGTGAATATCTGTCTTGCGAGATTGCTGGTAATTTTCTGGTAAAATACCTCAGTATGTCTGTGCGCTTTTCAGCCATGTTCTAGGGAAACTAAAAACACTCATCCAATTCGGTAATATTATATGAAATATATTTAACACAGGGATGAATATTTTAGACAAATTTTGGTAGACGACTTTATCTCTCTATACTGGTGGTGCAGTGGTTGAGCAATGGTGGGCTCAAAGATATCACACGAAGCATTCGGTTAATCATTTAAAAAATTGTTGGTACATTGGCCACTGTTAACAGTGTTGCATGATAGTGAAAAGGATCTATTCCGGATTATTTTGTAACAGCTTAAATCTATCGCGATTGATCTAACATTGACAAAATTGATTTATTTTAAGAAAGTCGTGAACTTTGTGTTGGAAATGATTTACAGTTTATTGAAAGCTATAGCATAAGTCATAGAAAATATAATCCGCAATGTATAAGCTGAATTACTCAATAAATTTGGAAATGAGCAGATTATACTATGTTCCCCATTTAACGATTTATTGACAAGGGCATCAGTGCTTTCTCAGAACTATCTTAATTAATGTAACAACGTGACTGACAGCTAATCTAATAACGTAACTCTTTTTTTATTTAACACATTTGCACAATATTTTAAAATGCTCTCGCACGAATAACTGAGGACATCAATATCTCGTCTGCATTAAAACTGTAGTATCAATATATTATTTACAACATAAAATAATTATTTATAAATCAGTGCACGAGTGCATTTAGTTCATGCAGTGATGGAGAAACATCACGATAACTCACTAGTCTCTAGGTCGGCAGCGCTTTTTATCCTTCAGTAAAATGCTTAAGATTTCTTAAGATGTTTAGGTTATAGTTTCCTGTGTATTGGTATATGTCAATTATAGAAGATAAGTTTAATGTATATTTGCATACACATTTTATTTTATTCCATTCTCTTATCTCTATTTCCATAAAAATAACATTTTATTTTATTGCATTATGCTTAAAATAAAACTATAATTTTAAGCATTTATATAAGGAGTACGCCAGTTACAAACATACTTGCAGAAAATAATACAGGCAAATCGACAACCTTGTATTCGGCGTAGATTTTGTAAAATCCCAATCGATTGAGGGAAAAACGGATCACCCTTCAACAGGAGCAAAAAAAGGGGAACCTTTTTTACCCTCGAAATCGATTGGGATTTTACAAAATCTATGCCGAATGCAAAGATGTCGATCTGCCTCTTTTATTTTCCACGTCGGCGTGTTTCTCTTGCGTCTTGATACTTACAGAGGTTAGTAACATTCATAATTCACTGCAATATAGTTAGTTATGTTAATATAATATAATTATAAAGTAAACGAAATTTTTAATATTGGGATTAAAAGAAGGAAATAACACGAAAGATATATACTGATACTTACAAGACGTATATTTCTACTTTTGTAGATAAACTTTTAAATAAGTCGATGGTAGTTTCTCTTTCAAAAATTCCCTATTTATACCGTAGCAAAAGAGTTCTTGATAATAGTTGACGCCAGAGTGTTACTATCAGTACACAAAAATATTCTTTTCCTTTTATTCAGTGGAGCGTAAAGGACTTTTTTCTCCGCCCCAGAGGGCAAAATAAAAAGAGAACTGAAAATGCATTTCCTGTGTCCCAAAATGCATGATATTGATAGTGAGGACATAGACAAGTAAATCATACTATTTTAGTATCTGCATTTTTGGCACATATTTTCGTCATTACAGCAGTTAGAAACGTCGAAAATTCTTGATCAAAATCAAAATAATCTTCAGTGAGTGCAGTGAAGAATGAGTATTTCTAGCTGTTCCCGTAAATTAATCTCTAAGAAATGTTACAGCTAAATACGTGATTGCTACAAAAGTATAGTATTTGAAAGTATAAGTACATAAAGTATTTGAAATTTGATATAATTCGCCTTAGGCTGACTTTCACCAATTCATTTTTTAAGGAAAATATTCTTCGTAAAAGAAAGACTCGTCCTCAAGATATATGTATTTTACTGAAAATATAAAATTAAATTTTAATTGTTTTAAATTTAGAAAATCTCATACTTGTGCTCCATCATACAGATACACAGACGCGGGTGCACATTCTAGTACTTTTGTACATTTGGGGAGGGGGCTAAATATGGCTTTTGATGGATGTTTAGACAACGCTGAATACCGTTTCTGCGACAGATCACTTTAAGCAACTGGCCGGAAAAGTCCCACATGGGGTGACATTCTAAAATATTGTGTTCATGTTGATGTTATGTTACTCACTTGTCTGACAGTAACATTAGAACATTTCTTTTTCTTTTTTCTCCAAATGGGAGGGTACAACTCATCATATAGACGTTGGTCACTAAGGCCAGAAGCGATGGCACCACCTTTAGGGACTACTAGGTGGCAAAGGTGGCCACTTAGTAGGTAGGCCACCTTTACCTCCTATGACGGGCCGGACATTTACAACCGTGCCTTCTTCGGGATTCGAATCCGGACTCTTTAATATTACAGTTGGCTCCCCTAACCACCGTACGGTCTCGGCTGCGTAACATCAAAACAAGTTCACAAAATTCATCTTGGCAAGAGTGCAGTATTACGTCTGTCATTGACAAGATCCTTGAGCACAATATAGGTTACAATACGACTTTGCTCAGTTTCACCAAAATTTTGATGGATAGCACCTCGAGGGGGGATCTCCCTCTCTTCTTTCCTTACCACCAACTTCTCGAGAGGACTTTCGGCTTGCAGCATAGTTAGAGCGCCCCATGTCACACAGACACTATACATTTACAAATATCCATGTCTTCTCTGGGATTCGAACCCGCTCCCTTCGGTATGGCAGTCAGCTTTGCTAACCACTATCCCGACTGGAGTCACAAAATATTGCTTATGAAGTAATAATTTTTAAGTAAAAAGAAGCGATCAGGTTTCAACGCAGAATATTATCCAAAGTGCAATAAACCCATAAACTTTGCAGAAATATCCCAAAAGAAGTGAAAGGAATGAAAAAAATAATAATGAAAGACTTGAACATGTCTTGCACAGTCTCTGTAATAGCTGTATTCATAAACTGCATATTAGCCAGTTATATCGTGTAGTAATGTAGTGCATATAGTTCGTCCAGGTATTTTAGTTGAAACTATGGAAGACGAAATTACTATAATATTGTTAAATAGCTACTGCACCAATGTTCTGTTTCTGTACTTTGCCGTAAAAATCGTGGGCACCAATGCAGTGTTACTACTTCCTCTTAGGGAGGAAACTAATGCAGAAACAGACAGGTGAAACCGCAACTAACTAAAAAAAGCAACTGAAAAACTAAACTCTTAAGAGTTTGCTAATTACAAAACTTTTAGTGATCGTATAAGTGAATTTTTAATGCATTGCGTTGTGAAAATGCATCCGGGACCGCGATGTGAGAGGATCGAATAAACAACATGTAAAATCAATATATATATAAGAAAAACACATAACAGATATAAAGAACACATAAGTAATAGGTTTCCAGATTAAATATCAGTTTATTCAAATTCCTCACAATAAAAATTAAATCTTATCCTCATCAGAGAGTCTAATTTCTTATTTGTGTTACCTTTTAATTTACTTATTTTAGACACAGGAGAATTCTTCAATTTGTCATTTACTTTTTGTTACATTTAAATTCATGATTTGCAAATCTATTAAATGACTCTTTTAATTTAACGGGTACCCGATCTATAATTTCTAAGAGGTTAAGGAAAACATATTATTTGCAATTCACATCTGTTCTAAGGAAGATTACACATACAACTTAAATTATTAAGGTTTGTCTCAGTAAATTAAGAAGGGGAAAAAGGAAGCAATTCAGTTTCAGTAGACTGAATTTAAGATTCAATTTTAGGTAAAGTTCCAATTTCCAAAAGTTCTAAGGAAAATTGATAAAGCACTTATCTGTGATTATGACGACTTGAAACGCACCCGGAAAGGTATTGGGCTGGCCTTGCATTCTGGGAGAAAATTCAAAGGGTTATAATTCCCCCATAATTCCTAAAAAATTCATTCCGTAAGGGGAACACAGGCGTCTAAGGAGTCTCACGCTTTTCGGTGCCACTAGCCGCAATTCCTAATAACCCTGACTCCATTCCTCTTTCGGCAATCCGTTCGCACAGCCTTGCAGAAAAACAAGCCCTCGAACCATCACCCGAGCAGAATCTTCAAGATCGCAGTCAGGATGTCGAGTATAAAATCTCACGTTGGCCGGGGTGGAACTTGTCCAATAATTTTGGAAATTCGCTGGATCATTTTTTTTTTCTTTTCGACAGCAAAGCGACGGCCGGATAGTATCCTCCACGATCCGCCTTAATAACCACCTATTCAACCACAGAAGCATAACAAATCCTTCAGTCTTGGAAGTCCGGCAAAAAGTCTTAATCCTGAAAGTCTTAAATCCTTTAACAAAACTAGTCCAAAGTCGGGCAAAAAGTAACGTCCAAAAGTAAGTTCAGCAAGCAAGTACGTCTCGCCAAGTCCCGCCCGAAAAAGTGATTCAAACTCGTATTTTCTTCCTCTCCTTCACAAACACGGGCTCTCACTATGGCTTCAATTATCGCCCCCTTAATTTTGGCAAAATTTGCGTTTTCAACCCCTGAATGCGGAAATAAGGGTGATCGCGCATGCGCGCCCTTCTTCACGTAGCCAACAACCGGACCCTCAATCGCAAAAAACCTGAATGACTTACATCGAAAGTCAAGTAGCAACATCTGACCCTTCTGTCACGTACTTCCTGTCCTAAGGTCAACTGCACAATGAAATTCCTTCTAGAACATTCTAAAGGACAAAGCGCGCGAAATCATGACTTAGCAAAATTGCCTCCCTTTCCCTGCTTCTTTTCACAATGAATCAAAGCTTGTACAAAAATTGCAAATAAAAGAAAAATAAATAATATTCTTTTAAACTAAATAATATTCCCAGAAGCATCTGTTTTTCCCCAAAATTAAAGCATTAAAATAAATAATTCAGAATCAAATAAAATTAAGATTTCCATAAATCAGAAAATCATTCACCTAGTTTTTATAACGCTATCAGACAAATTCTCTACACAACAATATTTAAACTGTATTAATTATTTCAAGAATATTTTACTTAGTTTAAACTTTTATCATTATACACTTGCGTCAAATTTTCGAAAATCAATCATTAAAAGAAATTAGAAATCATCATCAAGTTAGACGAAAAATATCCTTATTCCATTGGCATTATAAGGTATTTCTCCCGCCTTCCTAGCGTGCCCTCGTGGTGTAGTGGTTCTGCACGCTGGGCCGGTATTCCAGAGGTCCGTGCTTCGATTCCCGCCGAAGGCTATTGCTAATTTTTCATCTCTTCTGCTTATAGTTAACCTTATGTCTCTACAACATACCACCGAACTTTACCAGTTATCTAGTGAATAAGAATATGCGTAGATATGTTTACGGCACAAAGAATGTAATTATTTTTATGATACTAGAAGAAATTCACTAGCGTGCTGAAAACTGAAAAAGAAAGAAATATTTAAGTAAAAATAAATAAAGAACTTCTTTACTATAGCGCTGTTTGATACATATTCGTTTTGGAGATTACGTGGATATTTCCTTAAACGATATTTAACTTCGGCCGCGTTAGTTAAAATAAAATTCGTTTCTTCGAAACTTCAGAAACTTCTCTGTTTACGAATTTCTGTTCGAAAGAAATTCCTCTGTCCTGAGAAATAAACTGCCAAATAGTTAACAATTGCCTACTGAAATGAAATAGTTAACTTTTTCATTAAATCCTGTGTTACATATTAAAAGTTTTCAGTTCCATTCTTCGGGCAGATTTCTTTCAGTAGTGGATGCTAGGAACTGTAACTAACTCGTTACACTAGCGTTGTTCAGAAAAAAGGTTTAGTTTGATAAAAGTAATTTTTAGTTTCTTATTAATCCAGATCCTTTCGATATAAATATATTTAAGCATATAATATAGCTTTACAAATAATAGAACTTTGCAAAATTACTAAACTAATGGGGGAAAAACATTTATCATGAACAAACTGAATAGTTACTATTGCACAAATATTGGTCTTTATACCCTTTGCATACTAAATTTCGATATTATTCTGCTGAAACGAATTCTGATTTTGTTACTGGAAATTAAAAAAATAGTCTGCTCCTAACTACAAAAACAGATCTTGTTACAGCATGCGACGTAAACTCTAATGTTGACTTAATCAAGTCACAGTTTACGGTCTCGGATTTAATGCCTCTTATCCGCAGAATTATTGATATCATTAAAGGAAAGTAAAATATCTTAATAACCAATCAGAGAAGATCTTACTTACATCTCATTAGTATAAATCTTCAAAAAAGCTAAATTAAATTAATTTTCTGGTTTCTGACAACCGTGGGATGATTTGGGAAAAGATAACACATGACCTTTCATCCTCCTCCCACTGATAATGCCTAGCCCCTTCATTCCAGACTGGACGCCACCTCAGCTCCCAGCTGACGACCGACGGACTCTTATTACCGTAACATTACCAAACCAAACAACTTCTAAGACTCACATTTCTCACGTGCGGAAGCTCACGTGTTGTTTTAAGCTTAGCTAATAAAGTGCCTTTTTCCAGATTCTCCCAATCAATCTATCTCAGGATCTCTCCACTCGTCGGGCTCCTATACAGTATTAACTGTGACTACTGAAAATCGAGAATTGCTAATTAACAGACCCCCAGATAAAACCAGAGTTACTATTAGTAAACTGTGTAAATAATCCCTTTCATTTCATTCATCAAATCACACTGAACTGAAAAAAAAAATTTTTATTTGATAGTATCACTATTCTGAACAACCATTGTATATTAAGTGTCATTACGCCTTCTACAAACAGGCATTTATATTCTAAGCAAGATTCATAAATTTCGTGGCCAGAAAAAAAATATTAAAGTAAATTTCAGTATTTAAAATAAAACCTCAGCTTTCAACAGAAAATAGAGATTTTCAAATTTTTTCAATAAAATCAATGTGTTTCGATTACTTTGCATTCAGCAAAACACCACAGCAATCAATTCAGAAATTCAACAGCCCCCAAACTGCGACCTAGGGTCTTTATCGGAATTTCCATCGCTCGCCATTTCTACTTCGATCTCAGTCCATCTAACCTTCACCTCCCCCTCTGCGACCTAATACCCCCTTCTTCCTCTCTCTCGCGTTCTAAAAAGCACTAAATGGCAGGTGCTTCCGCCACAAACCAGAGCAAGAGTTCTCGAAACTTCCCAAAGCGAAACCCACAGAGAGCACGGAGTCGATTAACGATTCCAGGACTCTGCCATCGATTAATCGATATCGGGCAAGGCGTGAGGCGAGAGAGGAGACCCCCTTTCGTGTGATGTAGTTTAAGCAAATGACCAGTGGGCGTCGCGGAGAGAATCAATTGTTCTATTAGGTGTCGGCCATTGCGGAGAAGTCCGAGTGGATAAGGGATTAGTAGGGGTGGTGAGTGCGGGTCTTGAAGGGTATAGGGGTAGTTCTGCTACTTCTCCAGTAGCAGCAGGATTCTCAGTACGGACGTTTTATTTCTTACAGTCAGAAAACTAACGAAAAGAGCTCCCAGCTTCTTTATTTTTCGGGGTGTTAGCACGGGGTGCTTTATTGTTCTGTTGATGATCATTGTGCTGGGGACCAGTTGGCAGGGGATTTAGCTAGTTTAATTAAATACAGCCAATAATCTTGGGCTGTTCCCAAACAAATGTCAAAAAATCGATACACCGATAACCCGATATACGTATTTGTATATTTGTTACCAAACTGGCAATTCTCAGAAAGCTTATAATTTGTTTCTGTGTAAAATAAGATTATCATTAACAAACTAAACCTTGGCAGAACATTCATTCTCGCTACAGTGTCATTATATTAGCTATAAAGTTTAGCAAAAAAATCAGTGCCCTGGTCTTTAAAATAAACATATATTTCTAAAAATGTAAAGCATTTTTAAGAAAACTATAATTTAATTTAAACTATAATTTCTTCCTCGCGAAAAGCATAGATTTGAGAAATGGTGATCAGGTGATGTTTAATACTGATACTTATTACCCCCTCAGAAAAGTCTATTCTTATATCAAGTGAACAACTATTAGCAAGCTTTTAAAACAGGATTTTTTAATTATTCTTTTGTTTATTCTTTTCAGATATTTTTTACTATATATGAAGGGTGTTCTTAAAAATTAATTATATTGTTAGAAATCGAAAAGTGTTTCATTTTACCGGGAAGTATTTAGTACCGTTTCAAATAGAAAAAAATCTTCCAATTTATTACCTTCTCTATTCGTTTGTTTTGTGAAGTCAGCATTATTTGAGCATTCTGAATGTCAGTCGAATAGTATAGTCGCCAGTCAAGAAAAACTTTTTGTGCTCTTGAGTATGCAGAATCAAATTTTGTTATTATTGTACAGCGTTGTTTCAGAACAAAGTATAGACGAAATATCTGCTTTGTCATTAGGTTAGACTGTTACACAGACTAGAACATGGCTCTGAAATTTTAGTCGTTTTGAGTCGTTTTGTTCTTTTCTGCTTCATTTCTACCTCGAACTAGTGCCGTTTTCTTAGATGCTTTCCTCACCTTGTTTTCGTCAAATAAAATTACGAAATGACGGTTCCTACGTTGACCTGATTAAGCTTTTTGATTTCTAATATCTAATTAATATTTCCTTTAGGAAAATTATTCTGAGCAGAATAAAGAATTTTAGGCGTGTTCAAAAGGTCCGTTACGTGAATCTAGATACGTGTTTTAAGAGAATCATTATTTTCATGCTTTGAAAGAAAAAAAAAATTGCCACAAATGTACAATTAAGATTAATGTACGTGCTTTATTAAAAGTTGCGAGCCCTCTTTAAAGGCGATCATTCACGGTTTTAGAAGATTATAGAGCTCTGTAGATGTGGTTGTCTTAGAAAAGTGATGTTTATTTTCAGTGTTTATTTATGATTTCAAAAACACTGGTTTAGTTCAGAAGGCGACCTCTTACAGACGTCGTCAAACGAGGTTTTACTATAACTGCTTTCTAATGGATAACGGAATTAATTTAATCTAATGCCAATTATGAAAAACGGCTCTTTATATTAAGAGCAATTTAATTGTAATTTTTCCTTCACAAATCAGCCGTACATAAATTTAATTATTTTTCGTATATTTTTCCCAGTATATAATTGATATATGTCCAAGCACATTCAAAAATCTGCAAAAATGCAAAATAAATTATTAAAAAATTTAAATTTTAAATATTAATAATAATTTTCTATTATTATGCATAATGCTATTAATAAACGATAGCTTTATATAATATTATATATACTTAGAATCTAAAAGCAACGAACCTTTTGTTTGGAATCAAGATTGTTAGGATGCCTTTGATCTGTTACAGAAAATAATGTTAGAAAAGCCTACTATAAAAAACATTGATGATAATCATAAAATTTTTTTAATTACTGATGCTTCTAAAGTAGCTATTTGTGGTATACTTTTGCAAAAAATTGATGACAAATTCTTTCCTGTAGAATTTTATTCGAAACTTCTGACTCCTGCTGAGTCTAGGTATCCATCGATTAGACGTGAGCTCTATGCTATATTTTCATCTGTGAAACATTTTCATGAACATTTGTATGAAAAAAAATTTACTATCTTAACTGATGCTAAACTTCTCACTTTTCATATGCAATTGGATAAACAGCCTGATATTGTGGCCAGATGGTTATTGTATTTACATGATTTTGATTACACTTTAAAGCACATGCCTGGTTTTTCTAATACTGCTGATTTTCTTTCCAGAATTCCTGAAGAATCTCATAATGTAAACAATATTAACTTATTTGAACCAAAAAATAATCAATTAAGCATTCAAAATATAGTTAATAACCAAAACGATGATAAAATCATTAACGACATCATAAACAAAATTAACAATAACAATTCTGAGATTTGTAGCAAATATTTTATTGATCAGAAAAATGGTATAGTAATGATTACGTTAAGACCTATAGCACATCATTTAAAGACAAGGCATTTAGAAAACAAAATTCTACTTCCAAATTCTTTAGTCAAACCTTGTTTGGAGATTGCTCATGCTCCACATTTTGGTATCAACAAGACATGAATTCATAAAAAAGAAATATTTCTGGAAGGGAATGTTTTTAGACACAAAACACATTTGTGAAAATTGTCAACAATGTTTGGAAAATAAACGCATATCTTCTAGAACAGTCACAAGTAATATAAAAAAGTCTGATTTAGCCCCTGGAGAGATGTTACCATTGACATTGTAGGTAAATTACCCAGGTCACACGATGGTAAATTTTTCATTTTAACAATTATTGATCCTTACTCGTGATATTTAGAGGCTATTCCTTTAACCAATATCACTTCTGCAACAATCATATGATGTATGAATCTGTATTTTTTCAAAATTCGATATTCCAAAGATAATATTATCTGACAACGGGTCAAATTTTTGTTCGGCTGAATTTGAGAATTTTTTAACAGATTTAAATACTGAACACAGAAAAGTTCCATTTATTACCCACAATCGAATGGGATCATAGAACAAGTTCAAAGAACTATGAAAGAAAGCATAGCTTCATTATCTAATCAGGTTTTTGAATGGTCTGATAGATTGACTTTCTTAAACTGTATTACAATAATTCAAAACCCATAGTAACTGGTTTCACTCCTGCTCAGTTATTTTTCGGGCGAGAACTCAATACACCTTTAGACATTAATATTGAACCACATGCTTTAGGCAATCCTTCACAATACTTGTTGCGTCAAAAGGAACACATTAAAGCCACTAGAGAGTTAGTGAAACAAAATGAAGAAAAGTATTTTCAAACACAAGATAAAGTTGTGAAGGGCAGAGAAAGTCCTAAATTTAACATTGGAGACGAAGTATTTTTAAAGGCTTTACAACCACCTCATGCCATACAGCCAAAATACACTGGTCCTTTCAAAATCGTAAACATTTTCGAAATGAAAACTATTTAATTGAAAATATCACTGACAACAAAACTCAAAAAATTCATTGTAGTAAATTGTTTAAAAGAGTTCTTTGAGGTCAAATTTAACTAATTAACAGCATTGTTTTCATCGAGCTTGTATTTTCATGTTCACTAAGTAAAAAAAATAATAAGAATTAAAGAAAGAAAAAATTCACACATGTTTAGTGTTTGATTTTGAATGTAGTGGATTTAGTTCCAATTAATTTTTTTGGAGTTCCTTGGTTAGTATGGGTGTAGGTTGGCCACCTTCATTTATACGTTTGGTCAGTTGCAGGCTGGTCCGGGTTGACTAAGGTCATGAAATTTTAAAAAAAAAATAAATAATTTGACTTTGGATCCAGGTAAAGTGCAGTTATGCAAATCTGATATAACGTATTTAGGTTTTAACATTTCTAAAGCAAGTTTTTCTCCCTCTGAAGATAATATATCAAATTTTCAAAATTCCCTATTTCAAAAGATGTTAAACAAGTTCAAGCTTTTCTTGGTACGATGAATTATTCTAGACACTTAATCCATAATTTTGCTGAGATCACTCAGCCAATAGTACACTTGACTAAAAGAAATGTACCTTTTGTTTGGAATCAAGATTGTTAGGATGCCTTTGATCTGTTACAGACAATAATGTTAGAAAAGCCTACTATAAAAAACATTGATGATAATCATAAAATTTTTTTAATTACTGATGCTTCTAAAGTAGTATTCTTTAGGGAAACCTGGTTTAGAGATTGCTCATGCTCCACATTTTGGTACCAAGGAGACTTATGAATTCATAAAAAAGAAATATTTCTGGAAGGGCATGTTTTTAGACACAAAACACTTTTGTGAAAATTGTCAACAATGTTTGGAAAATAAACCCATATCTTCTAGAACAGTCACAAGTAATATAAAAAACTCTGATTTAGCCCCTGGAGAGATGTTAGCTATTGATATTGTAGGTAAATTACCCAGGTCACACGATGGTAAATTTTTCATTTTAACAATTGTTGATCATTACTCGAGATATTTAGAGGCTAATCCTTTAACAAATATCACTTCTGCAGCAATCATAAGATGTATGAATCTGTATTTTTCAAAATTCGGTATTCCAAAGATAATATTATCTGACAACGGGTCAAATTTTTGTTCGGCTGAATTTGAGAATTTTTTAACATATTTAAATATTGAACACAGAAAAGTTCCATTTATTACCCACAATCGATTGGGATCATAGAACTAGTTCACAGAACTATGAAAGAAAGCATAGCTTCATTATCTAATCAGGTTTTTGAATGGTCTGATAGATTGGCATTTTTTTAAACTGTATTACAATAATTCAAAACACAATGCAACTGGTTTCACTCCTACTCAGTTATTTTTCGGGCGAGAACTCAATACACCTTTACCCTTTAATAATGAACCACATGCTGTAGGCAATCCTTCACAATACTTGTTGCGTCAAAAGGAACACATTAAAGCCACTAGAGAGTTAGTGAAACAAAATGAAGAAAAGTATTTTAAAACACAAGATAAAGTTGTGAAGGGCAGAGAAAGTCCTAAATTTAACATTGGAGACGAAGTATTTTTAAAGGCTTTACAACTACTTCATGCCTTACAGCCAAAATACGCTGGTCCTTTCAAAATCGTAAACATTTTCGAAATGAAAACTATTTAATTGAAAATATCACTGACAACAAAACTCAAAAAATTCATTGTAGTAAATTGTTTAAAAGAGTTCCTTTGAGGTCAAATTTAACTAATTATTAGCATTGTTTTCATCGAGCTTGTGTTTTCATGTTCACTAAGTAAAAAAAATAATACGAGTTAAAGAAAGAAAAAATTGTTTAGTGTTTGATTATGAATGTAGTGGATTTAGTTCCAATTAATTTGTTTGGAGTTTCTTGGTTAGTATGGGTGTATAGTTGGTCAGTTGCAGGCTGGTCCGGGTTGACAAAGGTCATGAAATTTTAAAAAAAAATAAATAATTTGACTTTGGACCCAGGTAAAGTGCAGTTATGCAAATCTGATATAACGTATTTAGGTTTTAACTTTTCTAAAGCAGGTTTTTCTCCTTCTGAAGATAATATATCAAAAGTTTCAAAATTCCCTATTTCAAAAGATGTTAAACAAGTTCAAGCTTTTCTTGGTATGATGAATTATTCTAGACACTTAATCCATAATTTTGCTGAGATCACTCAGCCAATAGTACACTTGACTAAAAGAAATGTACCTTTTGTTTGGAATCAAGATTGTTAGGATGCCTTTGATCTGTTACAGACAATAATGTTAGAAAAGCCTACTATAAAAAACATTGATGATAATCATAAAATTTTTTTAATTACTGATGCTTCTAAAGTAGCTATTTGTGGTATACTTTTGCAAAAAATTGATGACAAATTCTTTCCTGTAGAATTTTATTCGAAACTTCTGACTCCTGCTGAGCCTAGGTATCCATCGATTAGGCGTGAGCTCTATGCTATATTTTCATCTGTGAAACATTTTCATGAACATTCGTATGAAAAAAAATTTACTATCTTAACTGATGCTAAACCTCTCACTTTTCATATGCAATTGGATAAGCAGCCTGATATTGTGGCCAAATGGTTATTGTATTTACAGGATTTTGATTACACTTTAAAGCACATGCCTGGTTTTTCTAGAACTGCTGATTTTCTTTCCAGACTTCCTGAAGAATCTCATAATGTAAGCAATATTAACTTATATGAACCAAAAATAATCAATTAAGCATTCAAAATATAGTTAATCACCAAAACGATGATAAAATCATTAACGACATCATAAACAAAATTAACAATAACAATTCTGAGATTTGTAGCAAATATTTTATTGATCAGAAAAATGGTATAGTACTGATTAAGTTAAGACCTAGAGCACATCATTTAAAGACAAGGCATTTAGAAAACAAAATTCTACTTCGAAATTCTATAGTGAAACCTTGTTTAGAGATTGCTCATGCTCCACATTTTGGTACCAAGAAGACTTATGAATTTGTAGGGTTTATATTTATTTTAACTAACATTTATTTTAAGTTTAAACTATCTTTCCTGTCAAGCCTTACTTTCCCCTGGAACTGCCAATGGCAGAATATGTAAATTTTATTAGAACGCGCAAGGATTCAAATTATCAGCGGAAGTATTCTGATTTAAATAGAAGGAAACGAGTTCGGTGTGATATTCTTACTTCACGAGCGCGGAGGTAGTTTGCGAGAAATTGAAGAACCCCGCGTTTCGGCCTATGTGCTTGGCGGGAAGTAGTGTTAATCGTTCATGTGAGCTTCAAGTCTGCCGAATTAGCAGCGGTATTGTAAAACGCGGTGAGTTAGTTATTTTAGAGAGCCTCGTAGTTAGAGTCTAGTCTTTAGTTTCTTTTCAGGTTATTATTTTTATTTGACTGCCGAGTTGGCACAGTCTGTGAGCGTCAAGAGCACGCAATTGTAATTTTTACGTTGAATAAAAAGGGACTTAAACCCTTCACAAGACTCTGTGTTTTATACAGTTTTCACAGTCACCTCTTGGTTGCGTGCAAGTTGGAGGCACGCAACGTTACATTGGCACCCGAACAATTATCGAACTGAAATGGCAGAAAACTGGATGGAAGCCGCTGGACAACACCAAGAAATGACAACTCAGTTAGAAGGATTTGGATACCTGGTCCAGACTCTGAGAGCGTCAATCAAGCCAAACGTCCATTTCGACGGAAAAAATTCGGTGGCGGTATTTCTAGAAGGTCTAGAAAACCACTTTCAGCTCTACCCTGTTCCTGAAAGACAAAAGTTTGCCATCGCCACATCAGCACTAAGAGGACAGGCCGCGCTATGGTGGAAAACATAGGCAAATTTTTATTAGGGGAATTTGGAAGCCAGACATATACATTTGAAAATTTCAAAAAATCGTTAGTAAAGGCCTTCCCCATAGTGAAAGATCGCGCACGGCTGGAAGCCGAGCTATATAGTTTCTATCAACGGGATACAGCAGAATTTACGGACTTTATTCTACGAAAAATCAAGCTAACGGATATGCTGTATGGAAAGAAACCCGATGCGGAGATTATTGAAATAATATTACCAAGATTGTTACCCGCTGTTCAAGACTACTTTGAAATTAGGACCCAAGCACATTGCAGGAACTTTTCGAATTGGCGGTGAAGTTTCAAAATCGCAGAATAGCGGAAAAAGCGAGAGGGGAAACATATTCTCAAAGTACCCGAAAGAAATCTTCAAAGGAGAAAACCAGAAATGGAAATCGCTCTTATGGGGGAAAAAGCTATCAAGCTAACGCATCGAAACTCGAAGGTCAAGGCCCAAAAAGAAAATTTGAAAATAAGCATCCGCGTACCCAGAAGACACAGATTGAAAGGAAAGCTTTAAACGAGTAGAGGGGCCTGTGAAAGGGAGGGTCCAGACCCCGGAAGTTTTAAAAAAAACCCTCAAATAGACATTTAAATACGGTCATCGTAAAAAACTCACAGCTACCAATTATACAAGTCCTGGTTGGCGATGTACCAGTAGAAGCCCTCATCGATACAGGAGCAGAAGGAAATTTTATGAGTGAAAATTTCTTCAAAAAGAATTTTTATAGGGTACGACTATTTAAAACCAAAAATACGGAAATTATAGCGGCGCAAGGAAAAACATGTCACTGCATCGGGAAATTATCATTAAACTTACAGGTAAAAGAGGAAAGTCTCAAAGTATTAATTTTTGTGGTGAAAGATCTGCAACACTCTCTTATTTTAGGTATGGACTTTTTAAGGGCCGCGAGGGCCAAATTTAATTTTCAAGATAGTTCCGTGGTGTTGGAGAGGGACCAGAGGGTGGTGGAACCTGTGGAGACACCACAATTGGACCTTAGCCATCTGAATGACCATGAAAGGAAAGCAATACAGCAAGTGGTGAGTAATTTTTCTCATTTATTTTCAGAAAAACCAGGAAACTGCCAAATAGTGACGCACAAGATTCAATTAAATGCCGAAAAACCTTGTAGGACTAAACCTTACCGGTATGACAAACAAAAAGACGTAATCATCGAAGAACATATTCAGGAGATGTTAAAGAATAAAATAATAACGCCCATAAATAGTGAGTACGCGAGTCCAGTCGTACTATGTAGGAAAAAGAACGAGTTTCCTCCTTCGGATAAAAGGGCTTGGAGGTTTGCTATTGATTACAGAAAACTAAATAGTATTACCAAATTTCCAGTTTACCCTTTGCCGGTTATAGACGAGATCATTAGACAGATCAAATCGACAAGATATATGTCTACTTTGGACTTAACGTCTGGCTACTATCAAATAGCTATGAGACCCGAAGATATACATAAAACCGCGTTTATAACAAAATCGGGCACTTATGCATTTTTACGCATGCCCTTTGGGTTGTGTGGGGCCCCATCAACATTCCAGAGAGCTATGGACATTGTTCTAAAGCCTGTCCTAGGAAAATCAACTTTAATTTATCTAGATGATATAATTATAACGAGTAGTACGTTGGAACAACACATTAATGACCTCGAACAAGTTTTTAAATTATTAAAAGAGGCCGGTCTTACAATTAACGCCTCAAAATGCAAGTTCGCAACTAAAGAACTTAAATATCTCGGTTATAAAATTTCGCAAAAGGGTATAGAAACGCAAGATTCAAAAATAAAAGCTATTAAGAATTTCCCACCGCCCAACACCGCCAAGAAACTTTCTTCCTTCCTTGGGTTATGTTCTTACTATCGATCTTTCATAAAAGATTTCGCTAATATTGTTGAACCACTCTTAGTAATTAAAAGAAAAAGGGCTAAATTTGCGTGGACAGCGGAAGCTAACACAGCTTTTGAAAGATTAAAAGAAGCGCTTATTAATGCCCCTGTTTTAAAATTCCCGGAGGGGGAGGAAAACCTGGAAATTGCAGCAGATGCGTCAGACTATGCGGTAGGTGCGGTTCTTATGCAAAATAACCATCCTCTGGCATTTTTTAGTAAAACATTGAATCAGACACAAAGGAATTATACAGCTACAGAAAGAGAAACATTAGCCGTATTAATGGCTTGTGGTGTTGCTGGCCTTGATCGTATAAAGTGTCGATACTAAGAATATCAAGTACAAATTAATTTTGTGTAAATACTTAAACTAAAATTTGGTGTTTAGTACATTGCTTAATCATTACTAAATAGATTAACAAGACTTACCCACTGAGGCATGCATGAGCCGATTATTTTCTTTTTCCAATCACATTTATTTCAATACACATACTTTCTGGATTAAATAAGACACATTTATCACACACATATACATACTAAAATATCATAACTTAGATACTAGCAATGCGATAACTCAAATGGAATGTCCGTGGAGTGCCGACGCGTGACTATTCGCGCAATCCTGTTCCATCGAATAATTTTGCGGTTGAAACTTGATGAATTCGATCTTCATATTATCGCGCTGTCTGGTTACACACTTATAAGCTCTTCTTTTTTCCTTTTACACTCATATGATTTTTACACACGTCGCACGTGGTGACCCATTGCTGGTCCAGCACATCTTGAAGTCGAACAGTTACTTATATTCTGCTTGCGCGTTTATTTTATTCACAAATTCCACACACTTGCGCGTATATTATATTATTCACAAATCAAACTTTTACTTTAAGTACTGGATTTCTTCATTCTGCTTTTTCTCGGCAAAATTAGACAGGAACAAAATGGCCCGAAGGCCCACACACTCGCTAACTCGACGTCAGGCAGCAAGAGGGGAAAAACGAAAAAGAGAGAGAGACAAACCAGTCCTTCCAGTATTTATACCTTTCGACGCACGTGCTCGCGCGTGATAACGATACAAGAATCGATGTAGCCACAATGTTCTCACATGGCTGTACACAAATTTCGAGTTTATTTCGGCAAATCGCCAGTAACAGTCTTTTCGGATCATGCGGCTGTTGGTAGACTTTACTCGGGGAAAAACCTAACGCCCAGGTTAATAAGATGGGCTTTAAAACTCCAAGAATATAATATCACAATAAAATATAAACCGGGTAAGGAAAACAATGTAGCTGACGCACTTTCTCGTATAAAACTGGACGATGAGGGAAATGAACTTAAATGCGCTGTGTTGACTTCAAAAATTTTAGATTCTAGAGATACGGTTATTACTGAACTGAAAGCTGATCCTGAATTTGGAAATATCTATGCTTATTTGAAAGACCCCGAAAGCTTCGAGCACACAGATATCGATGCGATAAGAAATAGAGAAAAAAACTGTGAAATAATAGATAATTTATTATTTTATACGAAAACAACAAACGAAAATCTTGAGTATAAGCCAGTCATCCCAGCCTTGCTTCGATTAAGCATTTTGAAGAAGTTGCACGAAGCAAAAACAGCCGGCCACCTAGGGGTCAGAAAGACTTTAAAAAGGGTACGCGAGGCGGTATATTTCCCGCAATTATGCAAAATAGTAACCTCGTATGTCAGGTCCTGCAATCAATGTCAGTTAATAAATGATATTAATTACAGCCCGGCCGGGTACTTAAATAGCATTCGCGCTACATTTCCGAATGAAATTTTAGGCATAGATCTCCTTGGTCCCTTCCCCCAGAGCGAGTTAAATAAAAATCGTTTTCTTTTAGTAATAGTAGATCATTTTTCAAAATGGACAGAAATTGCTCCACTTAAACGCGCGTCAGCCAAAACAGTCGCAGATGCATTCTTACACAGATACATTTTAAAATACGGTGCACCGATAAAAGTCATTAGCGATAACGGAAAACAATTCATTAGTCAAATATTTGAAAACATATGCAATGGACTTGGCATACGCCATATCAAAATGGTTCCGTATAGACCACAGGCTAACATAGCAGAAAGAGTTAATAAAAATATAGTAAAAATAATTCGCAGTTACGTGAGCACACATCACCAGCGCTGGGATGGCTACATAAATGAATTAGCTTATGCTTTAAAAACGGCACATCATGATACTACGGGAAAAACTCCAGCAGAATTATTCTTAGGCCGAAAATTAATTACGCCTTTAGATAAATTATTCTTTGTGCAACAAAGACAGCAGGAGTTTAAAAAAGATGTGCAAAAGCTCATTGATCAGGCGCTTAAAACCTCGGATACGGCAAGAAATAGGCAGAAAATATATTATGATAGAAAACGCCGTGAAGCAGATTTTAAAGTTGGGGATAAAGTATTGAAGCGGAAATTTTCTTTATCAAGTGCCCCAGACAATTTTACGGCAAAGCTAGCTCCAAAGTTTGAAGGCCCCTATGTAATTCAGGAAATCAAAGGGGTAGTATTATACCTTAAGAACGAGAGAGGGGAAATCTGTAAAGCAAGTCCCGACCAGGTGAAATAATACTATAATCTAAATGATTTTGAAATCCTTAAAAGTTTCTTGCAGGACTCAAGTCTAAACGAAATAGAAGGTCCAGAGACTACAACAACTATTCCACCACCCAAGAAAAAGAGAACTGAAGAGAGACCTAGCCCTTCTACAACCCGGACGTCGGTATCAAAAAGAAAAAATAATTTTCAAACTCCAGCGTTTAAGAAAAACAAAAATACAGATGCACCGGGTAAAGAAACCGTGGTAAAGAGAAAAACACCACCTACAAAGGATTGCAGGAAAAATTATACATCAAGGAGAACGCGCACATGGCCACAGAGTCAGGTGCCAGCAAGGCCGCCGTTCCGGAAACTGAAACGGCAACAGGAGGCACAAAAATACGAGGAACAAAAGAAATTCAAGAAGGACTCCAGACCGGAGAACGTCAAGACCAGCCGTCCCAGGGAGAAACGGAAATGCCAACAACCAGCCGATTACTCCGCCAAGAGGCCAGCATGTAGAGGACGCAAAAGAAAAATTCAGGTGGACGACACTCGGAGGGCAGTAAGAAGAAGATTAACATCCATGAAACCTCTAACTTGGGACCAATTCTGCCAAAAACGAATGACGGAGTTTCAAGCATCGAAAACTCAAAGATAAGTTAAAACCTTCTATAAATTTTTTTTCTCTTTTATTCCGAAATGTTATGCATAAGTACGAAGTTCTATGTTTTGACGAAAGTCAATATGTCTCGGTTGAGACTTAGTTTTGTTTTACTTTATTTAGCTAAGGCAAAAGTATCATTTTCTTTAAGTGTAAAAGCTAAAAACAAGCAATTTCTGTTGGTCGAAAGACTAATTCTGTTATGTTAAAGCCAAAATTTGGCCGAAGATAAAAATAACTTCGTATTCTTGTATTAATAAGAATTTTACTTTCAATGCCGCCAGCTTGGCGAAGAATGAGTAAAGTAAAAATTTATTTTCTCTTATTCATTTTATGGTAAATTGTAAAAAGCATATGTATTAAAATTTTGTAAATGTATGTAAATACTTGAATGTTATGTAAAAGTAGAATTTAGTCTAGAAGCATAAAATTGTAGATGCTAAAAGTGAATGCTTAAAAGCAATGAAGTCAAAATTTAAGTATTAAATTGTAGATAAAGTCATGCTTTAGAGCGAAAGCCTGCATGTTTAAAGATGAATGAGGGGGAAGTTAGAATGAATGTGTTTTGTAGGGTTCTCCACCTACATTTGAATTTTTAAGAATATTAAAGTAGCTCATTGAGTTGTAGAATGTCGAGTAAGGTGTGTCTATTTGGTTGTTGAATTCTAACAAATCATGGTGGTTAGGGGAAGTGTTGTAGGACAAAAACACGAATATTCCGTTTGACACCACACACGGTGGAGAGCCAGGGTAAAGTTAAATTAATGCTTGAAAAATTGAATGAATGTGAAGTAAGCAATAACTAAGAAAAACGAATCGTTTAAAAACAAAAATTTATTGTGTCAAGAAAGTGTAAATTATAATGTATGTAGAAAGATACTGATACTTATTCCTTCCAGATGCTGGAAGGAAAGACCAAGATTGATTGATGAAGTCCAGGAAAAGTTGCTGTAAGAAGAGAGCTTTATAACGATCAACAAAATTTTAGATACAATTTCTTACATAAGATTTTTTTTTTTTTTTTTTTTTTGTGTAAACGAGGTTCTCGCCAGTTAGTTCAGAATTAGAGAAACTGACAACAGGTCGTTTGTAGGACCTGCTTCCAAGTTTTCCAAATTCTGGCAGCGGCAAATGTAGGGTTTATATTTATTTTAACTAACATTTATTTTAAGTTTAAACTATCTTTCCTGTCAAGCCTTACTTTCCCCTGGAACTGCCAATGCCAGAATATGTAAATTTTATTAGAACGCGCAAGGATTCAAATTATCAGCGGAAGTATTCTGATTTAAATAGAAGGAAACGAGTTCGGTGTGATATTCTTACTTCACGAGCGCGGAGGTAGTTTGCGAGAAATTGAAGAACCCCGCGTTTCGGCCTATGTGCTTGGCGGGAAGTAGTGTTAATCGTTCAAGTGAGCTTCAAGTCTGCCGAATTAGCAGCGGTATTGTAAAACGCGGTGAGTTAGTTATTTTAGAGAGCCTCGTAGTTAGAGTTTTGTCTTTAGTTTCTTTTCAGGTTATTATTTTTATTTGACTGCCGAGTTGGCACAGTCCGTGAACGTCAAGAGCACGCAATTGTAATTTTTACGTTGAATAAAAAGGGACTTAAACCCTTCACAAGACTCTGTGTTTTATACAGTTTTCACAGTCACCTCTTGGTTGCGTGCAAGTTGGAGGCACGCAACGTTACAAATTCATAAAAAAAAAATATTTCTGGAAGGGCATGTTTTAGACACAAAACACTTTTGTGAAAATTGTCAACAATGTTTGGAAAATAAACCCATATCTTCTAGAACAGTCACAAGTAATATAAAAAAGTCTGATTTAGCCCCTGGAGAGATGTTAGCTATTGATATTGTAGGTAAATTACCCAGGTCACACGATGGTAAATTTTTCATTTTAACAATTGTTGATCATTACTCGAGATATTTAGAGGCTAATCCTTTAACAAATATCACTTCTGCCACAATCATAAGATGTATGAATCTGTATTTTTCAAAATTCGGTATTCCAAAGATAATATTATCTGACAACGGGTGAAATTTTTGTTCGGCTGAATTTGAGAATTTTTTAACAGATTTAAATATTGAACACAGAAAAGTTCCATTTATTACCCACAATCGATTGGGATCATAGAACTAGTTCACAGAACTATGAAAGAAAGCATAGCTTCATTATCTAATCAGGTTTTTGAATGGTCTGATAGATTGGCATTTTTTTAAACTGTATTACAATAATTGAAAACACAATGCAACTGGTTTCACTCCCACTCAGTTATTTTTCGGGCAAGAACTCAATACACCTTTAGCCTTTAATAATGAACCACATGCTGTAGGCAATCCTTCACAATACTTGTTGCGCCAAAAGGAACACATTAAAGCCACTAGAGAGTTAGTGAAATAAAATGAAGAAAAGTATTTTCAAACACAAGATAAAGTTGTGAAGAGCAGACAAAGTCCTAAATTTAACATAGGTGTCGAAGTATTTTTAAAGGCTTTACAACCACCTCATGCCTTACAGCCAAAATACACTGGTCCTTTTAAAATCGTAAACATTTTCGAAATGAAAACTATTTAATTGAAAATATCACTGACAACAAAACTCAAAAAATTCATTGTAGTAAATTCTTTAAAAGAGTTCCTTTGAGGTCAAATTTAGCTAATAAATAGCATTGTTTTCATCGAGCTTGTGTTTTCATGTTCACTAAGTAAAAAAAATAATACGAGTTAAAGAAAGAAAAAATTGTTTAGTGTTTGATTATGAATGTAGTGGATTTAGTTCCAATTAATTTGTTTGGAGTTTCTTGGTTAGTATGGGTGTATAGTTGGTCAGTTGCAGGCTGGTCCGGGTTGACAAAGGTCATGAAATTTTAAAAAAAAATAAATAATTTGACTTTGGACCCAGGTAAAGTGCAGTTATGCAAATCTGATATAACGTATTTAGGTTTTAACTTTTCTAAAGCAGGTTTTTCTCCTTCTGAAGATAATATATCAAAAGTTTCAAAATTCCCTATTTCAAAAGATGTTAAACAAGTTCAAGCTTTTCTTGGTATGATGAATTATTCTAGACACTTAATCCATAATTTTGCTGAGATCACTCAGCCAATAGTACACTTGACTAAAAGAAATGTACCTTTTGTTTGGAATCAAGATTGTTAGGATGCCTTTGATCTGTTACAGACAATAATGTTAGAAAAGCCTACTATAAAAAACATTGATGATAATCATAAAATTTTTTTAATTACTGATGCTTCTAAAGTAGCTATTTGTGGTATACTTTTGCAAAAAATTGATGACAAATTCTTTCCTGTAGAATTTTATTCGAAACTTCTGACTCCTGCTGAGCCTAGGTATCCATCGATTAGGCGTGAGCTCTATGCTATATTTTCATCTGTGAAACATTTTCATGAACATTCGTATGAAAAAAAATTTACTATCTTAACTGATGCTAAACCTCTCACTTTTCATATGCAATTGGATAAGCAGCCTGATATTGTGGCCAAATGGTTATTGTATTTACAGGATTTTGATTACACTTTAAAGCACATGCCTGGTTTTTCTAGAACTGCTGATTTTCTTTCCAGACTTCCTGAAGAATCTCATAATGTAAGCAATATTAACTTATATGAACCAAAAATAATCAATTAAGCATTCAAAATATAGTTAATCACCAAAACGATGATAAAATCATTAACGACATCATAAACAAAATTAACAATAACAATTCTGAGATTTGTAGCAAATATTTTATTGATCAGAAAAATGGTATAGTACTGATTAAGTTAAGACCTAGAGCACATCATTTAAAGACAAGGCATTTAGAAAACAAAATTCTACTTCGAAATTCTATAGTGAAACCTTGTTTAGAGATTGCTCATGCTCCACATTTTGGTACCAACAAGACTTATGAATTCATAAAAAAGAAATATTTTTAGGAGGGCATGTTTTTAGACAAAAAACACTTTTGTGAAAATTGTCAACAATGTTTGGAAAATAAACCCATATCTTCTAGAACAGTCACGAGTAATATAAAAAAGTCTGATTTAGCCCCTGGAGAGATGTTAGCTATTGACATTGTAGGTAAATTACCCAGGTCTCACGATGGTAAATTTTTCATTTTAACAATTGTTGATCATTACTCGAGATATTTAGAGGCTAATCCTTTAACAAATATCACTTCTGCAACAATCATAAGATGTATGAATCTGTATTTTTCAAAATTCGGTATTCCAAAGATAATATTATCTGACAACGGATCAAATTTTTGTTCGGCTGAATTTGAGAATTTTTTAACAGATTTAAATATTGAACACAGAAAAGTTCCATTTATTACCCACAATCAAATGGGATCATAGAACTAGTTCACAGAACTATGAAAGAAAGCATAGCTTCATTATCTAATCAGGTTTTTGAATGGTCTGATAGATTGGCATTTTTTAAACTGTATTACAATAATTCAAAACATAGTAACTGGTTTCACTCCTACTCAGTTATTTTTCGGGCGAGAACTCAATACACCTTTAGCCTTTAATAATGAACCACATGCTGTAGGCAATCCTTCACAATACTTGTTGCGTCAAAAGGAACACATTAAAGCCACTAGAGAGTTAGTGAAATAAAATGAAGAAAAGTATTTTCAAACACAAGATAAAGTTGTGAAGAGCAGAGAAAGTCCTAAATTTAACATAGGAGTCGAAGTATTTTTAAAGGCTTTACAACCACCTCATGCCTTACAGCCAAAATACACTGGTCCTTTCAAAATCGTAAACATTTTCGAAATGAAAACTATTTAATTGAAAATATCACTGACAACAAAACTCAAAAAATTCATTGTAGTAAATTGTTTAAAAGAGTTCCTTTGAGGTCAAATTTAGCTAATTAATAGCATTGTTTTCATCGAGCTTGTATTTTCTTGTTCACTAAGCAAAAAAAAAAATAAGAAAAATTAAAGAAAGAAAAAATTCACACATGTTTAGTGTTTGATTATGAATGTAGTGGATTGAGTTCCAATTATTTGTTTTGGAGTTTCTTGGTTAGTATGGGTGTAGGTTGGCCACCCTGATTTATACTTTTGGTCAGTTGCAGGCTGGTCCGGGTTGACTAATGTCATGAAATTTAAAAAAAAATAAATAAATAAATAAGAGAGAGTAAGGGAAAAAATTCTAATACACTTAGTGGTGATTACAAGTATCCTGCGAGTAATGAAAATGTGCTATTTTAACAATTTGAGAATTTGGAATTGCTAAGTTGTAAAAGAAAATTTCTAGAGTAATCATTCTTAAACATTTACAAATATTATAAGAAAAAATGTATGGTATTTAAGAATTGATAAAATGATATGATTTGAATATTTTTAAGTAAGAGATATATAGTAATCAAGAGTTGTTAACAACAGTGAAAGATTGTATGAAATATGAGATGTATTCAGTTACAAATGTAATGTGTCTACAGATTGTAGTTAAGTTTATGCTACTGTATGTATCATGTATTTTGTGTATTAGTTCTTAGTTTTAATTTTTAACATGACTCATATGTGTAGCAGCTTATCCCCAATTTTTTTTATATATTTATGCCAGACAATAAGATTTGATAATTTAATAATTGATCATAATTTGGATTATGCCAGACAGATATATTTGATTAAATTAACATGTGCTAATTTCATATAGACAACAGATCCTAGAATTCTGATTTACTTGATTGCAAATACATCAAGTCCCATCTGCAAATTAGTGTTGTGCTTCATCAAAATATTGTGATATAATTTTGTGAACTGTGCTACGTTTTTTTTTTTTTTTTTTTTTTTTTCTTCTTTGGCCGGAGGGAATGTGCAGGCAAGCCTCCACATTTACTCAGCTTCAAGTCTCTTCACTGCGACCGCTCAATGACAGAGCGAGGTTGACGATTACAACCGCATTTCGCTCTCTTCTGCTGCGAGACTCCGAAAGGTGTAACTCGGTCTTCTGCCCGCCCTCACCGGGTATAATGTGTGTCTGCAATTTGTTCCTTTTCGTGCATTTCTGACGACCACCTCCATATAGTTTCAAGAGAATGCAGTTTTGTAAAAAATAATAGTAAGCGGATGAAGAATTAACTATATTGATTTAGATGCTGGCTTCTGCGGTAAATGAATGGTGTTTTACGACTTGAGAGGAGTTCCCGTGCATGTGTCGCATCTTGAGTTGGTCTCATGTTTCAACAAAAATATATTGAAATAATCATTGAAGTCCTTCGCTACAAAAATTGAATTCTCTTATCATGTAACTTTGTGCAACGGAAATGAACTGAGATTTATTAGATTGGATCTTTAACGCATTTGTGGACGAATGGTTAGGACTCAAAAATGGTAGCACGTGGTATATTGTCTGGTTATGTTTCTTGATTTATGCTAATATTAATTTACATTTTCACGATGTCAAGGTACAATAAATTTCTCGTAATTCACATTATTTGAAGTGTCATCATTTGGGGGTAAGTTACTTTAATTTTATTTATTTATTTTTTTTTTTCAGATCACACATTTCATCTTGCACTTATCCACGTTTTGGGTTATTGCGGTATCACATTTAGTGGCACCCATACTTTATTACACTTGGCACATTAAATATTATTACATTTGGTGCTCAATATCATTACAGCTATAAAGATTCGTTCATTATGCCATTATCTGTACTTCGAAGATTTCACAGATTCAGATTTGGGGATTTCTGTTACGAAATCTAGTCCCAAATCCCGTGGTGTTAATAGATTATCGTTATTAAGTTGCTGAATCGGAGCAAGTTCGTCACAAACCCTGTTTCTGACTTCGTGACAAATTTCTCTGTCTCGATCTGAGTTACGTTAGGTGTGCTACGTAATCTAATCCTTGAACATGACTTCCTTCTTGAAGTTCCTCATGTTAAAAATTTGTCAATAAAGCTCCGTTGCAGAGAATTGTTTGACAAAATTTTCATGGATTATAAATCTAGTGTTTATTGCCATTTTTAAAATTTTTTAATGCCTATGATCTACCTTGGAATTTATAGCTGGATGACCAAATCTGGTTCAATAAATTCAGGTTTCGATAAATTTGTGATCATGGTTTAAATCGAGGTGAATAAAAATTAAGTGACAAATTCAGAATAATAACGTATGATGGAAAATATAATTACATTTTACTACTATGTATCGTTCTAAAATTCTTTCCTAGCAACTGGTGTATTGATCATATTGCTAATTATATGGCTTCGTTCAGACGACGGTTTTTGTCTTTATAAAGTTTTGTGGCTTAAGGCATAAAACTCTTACATCCATTTTCACCTGTTTTTCTCTAAAATAGTCTTTTAGTAGGATTTAAACCGTAGCCACTCAGGACAGAGGAAGTTGCACATATGTAGCTAAATCAGCGGAACCATCGAACGATGTTTCATTTGTTGTGATTCATAGTTCTTTAAGCTGACATTGCATGACTTTGCATTCACTTGCTGAAATAGGTTAAGGAAATACTTGATTATCGCAATGAAATCTGTCATGTCATAAAAGGTTCATGCGGAAAACATTTGTAACTCATTTAGTAACCTTCAGGAACTATTCTTTTCGTCGGACCAGGTAAGTATTCCAATCATGGTGTTACAACTTTTGTTTCTTTAAAACTTTGAAAACGTCTATTTCTTCTGGGCTAATTATGTATCTATCATACATATGAAATTATAGGTCGACACTGTATCTATACCACCCCCGGATTACAGAAAATGAAAATTTATTAATAAAGCATAAGGATTCAACTTATACTATTTAATTGCTACACTGATGTTATCAGATAATTCTAATTTATCGTCATTTGTTCCTGAGCACTGCATTATCTTATATGCTATCAAATGCTTTCTAGATTTTCAGTAAACAAACTAATTAAATTTCGAACTCCACCCTAATCACTAAGGAAAACTGTGAGAAAGAGATTTTCATTCAAGGGTGATATCTACAACAGCAAAGAGTGACATACTATGTGGCTAAAAGGCAACATCTACACTACATACTATATTAATCATATTGAGTTATTCTATTCCAGCGAAAGATCCATTGCTCAAACGTAGATCAGTTCAATTATTCAAACGTGAAGGGAATAATGGCAGTATTTTATTATCCTGGCGATAACATTATTCGGTACCTTATCGCTCCGTTTGAGAGAACTGGATCAGTCTGGTATCTTCTGAGAAAATTCCAAGCACACTGTGAGCACTAAGGACGCGGTGGTATTTCTCGTCGCCGGGCATCGTACGTTGTCAATTTAATCTCCAAGAGACGAAAAGAAAGAAAAGCGAAAAAATTGAAGATGAACAAGCTAAGAATTTTCCCAATATTTCGGTTTTTTAACTTTCTAACTACCTACAGCGGATTTATGATCAAACATTGAAACTACGATATTTCTTTGCTTCATTATCATACGGAGTACTTCATGAACTGCTACTGGTAATAGTATATTATTATTAGTAGTAGTAGCTGTATACATAGTTATATATTCCCCAGGCACTATGAAATCAATATGTTGTACCATGCACAACTCAACTGACGAAGTACATACACTGAAGAGCCAAAACATTTTGGCCGCCTACTCCAGTAATGGCGAACCTATGGCATACACAGCTTCAGCAGCTGGCACGCGACTAAAATATTACTTTCTTAATCAATAATTACAATAAAATGATACTACCTAATTTAAATAGGTGTTTTAGTCTGTTCTTGAACGTTTCACTTATCGCATAATGCCACTGGCATAGGGCCTAAGCCTAAATACAAGATGTTCATATATCACCAGAAAAATGATATACATATTTATTGACCTAATTTATGACGTTTCAATTGTTTGGGCCAATCATATTACTTGTTACATAGCAAAGTCGTTACATGCCAAAGTTGAAGCACTGAATGCTTGTTAAACGAATTCAAAGTTATTGCAAATTGCCTGTGAGTTTTAATACTGTTAAATAGATTTTCTATACTCCAGGCTTGAACTCTCATAAATGACTCCAAAAAAAGGCCAAATTAAGCATTGATAGTGGACGATCATTTCAAGAGACCTGGACAGAACCATTTGGAGTTATTGAACACAATAAGAAAGCATTACGCATTCTGTGCGGGGGAAAGTATTTTGTGTCGCACATCTAGTGTCAGACGGCACTTCATGATTGTTTCCGAATGTGATGCAGGCCTCAAGATTGTTGCCGAATTTGATTAAGCTGAGCGGAAGGTGTTTATTGAAGGGAAAGTGAGAAATTATAATTATCAGAATTAGTGGTTTTTGCAATTATCTTTTTAAAACAAACCATCTAACAACAGCCCGCTTTCAAATTTCATTGTGCCTGGCAAAACATGGTCAACCGCTCTCCGATGGGGATTTAATCAAAAGGTTGTGAGCACGCGCCCCCCCCTAAAAAGATTTTGGGCACGCGACTCCAAAAAGGTTCGCCACCACTGGCCTATTCAATAAAGCGTTGCGCGACCTTTAGCCTGCTAAACAGCTGCAACTCGTCTTGCCCATGGATGCTACAAGTTCTTGCTAGATGAATGGAGGCAGGTTGCACCAAATGTCTAAGCAGCGGTTTCGAAAAGTCGAGATATTCCGATATGTTGGCTTTCAGCTCTAAGCTGCAGCTCCATAAGTTCCCAGATGTACTCTATAGGGTTAAGATGCAGTGAGTTAGGTGGCCAGATGACGAAGGGTTCGAAATTTTGTAATGGACATAATACATGATGCTCTACTAGCGGTTGATTTGTTTGTTAGTGAAAAGAAGGCGGCCCACCAGAACACAAATGGCCCTCTGACTTACTCAGACGCTCTACTACAGGTATAAAGTACTGTAATTTCTTCGCGTATTCCCTTGTATTTTTTTACTAATTTTATCGTTCGAAAATCGAAAAAATTTAATTTAAGGGGACTCATACACCTTAAACCCCTTCTTATGATCTTCGACTTAATCCTTAATGATCTTCGACTATGTGACTGTTGCAAGAATTGGGATATTTTATTTATTTTAAAAGCAATTATTTCGAACTTTTTACAGCTGACTACATAATATAGCTGCTTTGGAAACTAGTAACCAGAACGTTTGTGTTACCACAAATATTTTTGTAATTTAATCCTCTTTGTGACAAAATATTTCGCCGTGTTTCCACCTTGTGAGCATGATATTTTAAAAATGGCTAATGGTACATACTTGAAATTTTGTGGAATTCTTTATATGGGCACTATTTTCTAACTGAACAACAATCTGATGAATATTTTAATATTGAAAAATTTCATGGACGAAAACATTACAAATTCTGTTAATAAAATACATTTTATAAACTCAACTCAAAATAAAACAAAAATTTAACATGAAATTTTTAGAATTTTAGGTTCACAGTAGTTTCCAAATGTTATAAAAGCTATATATTAAATATGGAATTAAATTATGAAACAGAATGTTTTAAACTGTGTGCGCAAGTTGGAAACATGACGAAAAATGTTGTCACAAAGCGGATTAAATTATAAAAATATTTGTGGCAACACAAACTTTCTGATTACTATTTAAGAAAGCAGCTATATTATGTAGTCAGCTGTAAAAAGTTGGTAGTAATTGCTTTTAAAATAAATAAGTTATCCCAATTCTTGCAACAGTCGCCTATTCGAACGTCTTATGGGTTTTAAGGTGTATGAGTCCCCTTAACTTTCTGCTATGTAGGTATGCAGTTTTATTGTTTGTTATTAAATAGAATTTTATAAATGTTCTTATTAAATGTTACATACATAGCCATGATAGAATGATTGATTACGTTTGCGATCAGAAATTCTTATGCGTTCATATTTTCGTATGAAAAAAGCTTTCGTTAAAACCGTTAATATGTGTGTGACAATGATGAAAGAGTATAATATCCATATATTCCGGCCCCTTATCTAAAGACATATTTAAATTCTTTGTAACTACTTTCGGAATAAATGAATAGCATAGAAACAACATAGTCTCATCAAAGTAAGCATATAAAAGCGTTGTCTCATTATTTTATCGAGTTTAAATATTTAGGAATTTGTAATAATTTAATCCAGATAACTGAATCTGCTTTAGTTAACATTTCATCTGTTACAAACTGTTGGGTAACATTGTTTCTTTTCAAATAAATAATAAATCCTTTTCATTTATTCATTGCTGAAAATAATGTAAATTTATGTTGATATTTGTTTGCATTTTGCAATAAATTTGCTTTAGTCTATTTTGTAACGCATATTTTTATTATAATTTTTATTATGTACTAGTTTTTGAATTTTTATTACTTGTTTTGCCCTTCGTTTTAACGTAATTTTATTTTGTTTTATTATATTTTAATATTGGCCCAAGAAAGCTATTAGCCTCGAAATTGGATTTTACGTCATATCACTATAAATACATTTTTTTCACTCTTCATTTGAGTCTGTTGCCATTCGTTAAAATATAAATATTTAGCTTTCAACTTGAAACTGTCTGTTCTGTGTTAACAAAATATACTATTTGAAAGCAATGGATGCAGTAGTTAAAAATATTCATTGCTTACTTTTGACTAGATTAGTTTAAATAATAAAAATGCATTTAATTCATGACATATCTAATTAAAAGTATTCAACATCTTCAAAGAATGACAATTATATATTTTTTATTAGTCCAAAGGGGCAATTTTCCCTGAAGGACTATTAATTTCGTTTTGGCATTTTGCGTCGAACACTTTAAAACGCTGTATCACTTTTCAAATTGTTGACAACAAATATTATCGCCCTGCCTTATATTTAAAGAAATTAAATAATGAGGAATAATATATGTATGTTTCTCGCATTGTGATAAAAACAATGGTACTTACAGCCATCAAAATTTGAATAACGCAATCTTCCGTAGAATATGAGCATGTGGAAGCCCTGATTTGAATTTGAATTTTTTTTTATTATCGATTTCAGATTTTGTAACACTTTTTTGATTCAAATTTTGTAACACGAATTTTTGATTAAAAAACTAAACGATTTCAATGTGAGCAATGGCAACACTGTACGAAAAAAAAAAAAAAGCATTTTTATCTCCAGTGTAGAGGAAATTTTAAAGATATGCTCATTTTAAAATTATTTTGAGATATTGCTGTTGAACTGAATTTTATAGTTTCAGTACGTAAAGAATGATAGCTAATAAATAAAGGTAACACACAAAACGTTAACAAAACGCCCCTTTGGACGCAATTTAAAATCTGAGACATTTGAGATTATTACTATTATTATTATTATTATTATTATTATTATTATTATTTTGGATTTTGCCAACCTATAATGAATTTCTGATTAACAAACTCAGCGATTTAAAAGTGATTAGTGTCGTGTGCTAAATAAAACATTTTTTATCTCATTGGATACTCTAAAGATCGCTGCTTTTAAATAATTTCTGATACTGCTGATGAATTAAATTTTATGTGGCAAAAATTTTGTAAGCCATTTTATTAAGCAAACTGAACGTGAATACGATAAAGTGAAAAAAGACTAAAAAAATTATAAAATAATATAAGGTGAAAATGTGCTTTAGCCCACTGCTTGTCGATTTTCAGTAACGGCGATTTTTTAAAAATCGCCAATAAAATCTCAGAATACGTTGCATAAACAAAGTTGCGAAGGCGGAGCTATGTGATGTTCATAAATGGGTGGGACTAATCATGGACCTTATAAGAGATAGACTAACCCAGTGGGCGGGGCGCGCGTCACCGACATGTCGGCAAGAAAGAGTAGGGACGATCTGGTTTACTTTAACACTGAAACCTATGGCGTTTGTATCACATAACTCCTTTTAATTATTAAATGTGATACGTTGTATACTGATGAGATTATGAAAGCCACAGTTTTTTTTTCAAATAGGATGTAATATATCTCATTAAAGCATTTTTTACTGCATTACGCGCGTTTTTTTCACGCGTAATTCTTATACAAATATCTTTACTTTTCACGCGTAATTCTTGGTAAAACGGTAAAAACTCTAAGGACAAAATTTATGAACTTAATTTTGCGTACAAATAACGCAAAATTAAATACGATTGATAGTACGTGATGCTTTGAAATAAATAAGGTAAAATTAAACAAGATCTGACTTAATTTAATAATTGCCATTTTCAGGTAGTGATTTTCAAAACTATAATAACATTACAAAACAATCATTTATTTGACTATATCATCATTAACTTAAGCACCCAGATTTTATATTACGCCCAAAAGGAACCTTTTTTTTAACGTTTTGTGCGTTACCTATATTTATTGAATGTCATGTTTTTCGCACGTAAACCACATACATTTGAAAACAGCATATCTTTAGAATTTCCGCACTGGAGATAAAACTGTTATTTTCCTTACAGTGCTCGCTCTGAACTCGTTGAATTTGTTAATCAAAAATTCGTTAAAGTTTTACAAAATATGAAATAGATTAAAACAAATTTGAAATTCGGCCGTCCAGATCCCCATGTTCGGGTGGAGGATTACATTATTCAAAATCTGATGGCTTTAGATGCCGTCGTTTTTGTCACAGTGCGAGAAACATACAAGTAATTATGCAGATTCTGCATTATTTAATTTCTTTAATATATTTCTTTAATATATTTTAATATATAAAGGGCGATAGTATTTGGTAACAACAATCTGCAAGGAGACACGGACATTTATAGTGAAACAGCGCAAAATGCCGCTTCGAGCTAATAAATTAAATTAACAGTAAATAAAAAAAATATTATGCAAAACTAAAAGTAAATTTAAAAAATAATCACTATAAAATACAAGCAAAATTAATTATTATGGTTACATACAATTTTAATATTAGAATTAAATGTATAAAAATATTAAGGAGTCAAACGTGTTTATCACTATGATGTATTATTAAATATGATTGAAATAAAATTCCTTTATAGAAATTGTGCTATAATATTCATCTAAAATTTTAAAAAAGCAGCACAATTTAGAATTTGAAACAAAATTTTCAAAAATTCGTTTTTAATTATTTTGGTATTTTTTACTTATTTACACCTATAAAAAGCATAAAAATTGCAAGAGAAAATTGCTTGTTTGAAATTTTCTATTAATTCAATTTAAAATATTATTTTCTAAAAAGAAGTAGTAACAAATTTCCTTACAGCATAGGAAAAGCCAAAAAAATATCCAGTCCTGAAAGCATGCAATAGCTTTATAATTATTTGGAATGTTAATTATGCTTGATAAATTTGCTAAATTCTTAAAAATCAATCTCAATTTCAAAAATAAAAATACGTAGAAATTCTAATTTGTGAAATGAGACGCTACAACCAGCTTTTTTTTTGACAATTATTCACGCTGCAATTAGCAACCAATGTTAAATTTCTGCAAGTCGTCCCTACTCCTCCGGATGTGATCAAGGTGACAGCCAGCAACGCCTCAGACGAGAGAGAAAACACGTTTGGGTTAGTCTATTTCTTATAAGGTCCATGGGACTAATATTGTGACGTCACAATGTATTCTCTACAGATGTAGAATTAAGCATACTAAATTTTTTGTATTTCAAACTACTATAATACGGTAAGTGAATTGTAACAGTTAAATAAAACTGTAAACAACGTCGCAGTCTCTCATACAGGGTGAATATTTTTAAGCTTTAGTATTTATACAAATAAAAACAGATTTTTTTAAATTTTAATTTCATATTACGGAACATTTTAACTTTATCATCTTTACAAAATTACCTTATTGCTACGTAACGACACCATCTCTTACATACTAGAAAGTAAACAATCTTCATTATTTTCTAAAAATTTTTAAGCTTTACATTAATAAAAAAAAAGAAAAATATTTATTATTGAATATCAACATCATGCACAGCTTTCATTTCCCTGTTTCTTAAATTCCTAAACCACGTTCTATACTCTCATATTAGAATTCTACACATTAATAAATTTAAAAAAATCTAATTTCTCACAATTAAAGAAAATAAGAAAATATTAAAAATAAGCAATTTTAAAAAGAAAAAATATTTTCACTTACCATTTTCATAAAAATAAAGTCTTTTTTTTAATTTATGTCTAAACCCCGTCTTTAAGAAATTACTCCGTTTTATCGGCCGTTTCCGGCGGATAAATCTATGATTGCCGCTAAAAAGGCACGATAACGTTCATTACTTAGCGAGTGGTTGTGCCATTTTCGCCACACATATTCAGCTAAATATGAATCAAATTCGCCATCTACGTTGTTTGTATTTCGACGTAAATGACGTTTGATTCCAGACCAAGTATCCTCTATGGAGAAAGTGTGCGCACCCAACTCGGGATCACGGAAGTACAGGCTGTGGTTGACAGTCAGATGGCCATAACCTAGATTTTTTAGTCCACCATATGCCTTCCAGCAACACCCATTCCATCAACTCCCAGCAGTCTGAAACCACAGTTGTTTCCAGCAACACCCATTAAACTATCACTCTCTCCAAACTCTCCCTTGATCTATTCTCAACTTCTCTAAAAAAACATCTGTTAGTTCCTCTTTCTATACCACCAATTACCCAATGACCGTCCACAGGCCTTCTTCTTCCATACTTCATTTTCCCGAATTTGCTCTCATCCACTTCAGCTATCAGTCCTTCACCACCAATTGGAACACTATCATTTATCCCAGTCGTCATACACACTTCTCTGCAAAACATAAACCAATCAACAACAGCATGTTCATGCACTTTCACTTCTTGAATCACAGATTTATTTCCCATTTTCAAAAATCAACACTTCGTAATTCTCAAAATATCACATATACTCAAATGGCTATGACTAAACCATGAACCTTTCCTTATACTCCTGCAAAATGATGCGCATTCACTTTTCCTTGCTTTCTACATCGCCATTCAAATCCATCTATACTTCCCTTTCTCTCACAAAAACGCATATTTTCACCACATTTCGAACAAACAAAAAAAGTAGCAATCAAACCAACTTTCATACACCATTCAATGACGGCACGTTTCCCCTGCACTTCCAATAAAGTAACAAATTTACATGTATATTCACTCACCTCTTTCAGCATCACAGATAAATCCACAGCGACTGTTTATTTAACGAAATATATGCAGAAAAATGGCAAAAACACACAGATAAAACCACTCAATTGATAACTACCACATAAGAACATTCAAACGGCAACTGAATTAACTGCTCAAATTACGAAGTAAAAATTCCAAAAGAAATCGTCTGCTTGGAAATTCTTTTTAACTGCAAGTATATATTTGAAAGCATAAATTATCGTCTGCTACTTGACAATTTGTCTTCGGACATTTGTGCTCTCTCCGAGGAAATTTATTCGTATCTAGTTATTAAAAAACGCTGTGAAAGCCATGGCTTTTCGATATCTAAAGCTACGATAGGTAATATTGTCAACGATAGGAAATTTAAAAAATCTCATGTGTACACCACATGACTTCCTTGTATTGGAATATTAAATTATACGCACTTTTTCTTGCATTTCATTTAAACTTATTGGATTGAATTAAATCTACTTCGCCGACAGCACATAAACCACAATAGAATAAATGCATTCTTTGAAATTCACTCTAGTATTTGGTTACCATAGCGACACTCTGGCGCTAGATTCACTTAACAGTATTAATAATTATATAACAGTTAACTTATATAATAATTATATAACGGAAACTAAGTTAACTGTTTTATAATCCAATAATTATATAACAGTTAACGTATATATTTCGTTCATATTATAACTCATAATGCACAAAATTTATATCATTTAAAGAATAGACTTATCTAATCGTTGCCACATGTTCTATTCAAATACTATAATAAAGCTAGAATGATCTATAAAAGAAATTAAGCAAACAAAACAAAAAAGAAACAGCTTTTCACAGACGATTGAGTATTTCTCATTTAATTAATTCAGTTCTCACTTCGCGAGAAGGCAAAAATACATAAAAACTCAAAATATCTATATTAAAAATTACAAAGTAAATCTCACACACTTATTTAATCGAAAAAATTCCAGAAAGAATTAAGCATGATTTAATTCGCAATAATAAATGCATGCGTTATCTTTGTTGTTGCGAAGCTAAGTTTCTCTAGATTGGCAACAAATCCACTAGTCTCTTGTTCCAAATGTAAACATCAATGGCCGCCATTAAAAACAGGCTTATCGGCAATTAAACAACTTTAAAATTGCTGATACTTCTAAAAATATTGCACACAGATTTACTAACGGCATAAAATCCTTAACCGGAAGATAAAAACAACATAATTCAATCATTTTCAAAGCAAAAAATGTACAATTTACAAACATATAAGAGTAAAGAAACTGAGATCACTGAGCCGGGTAACAGAGTGGACATATATATAAATATATTAATATACGTTTGGTGCGGCCGATTGCAACCAAAATACGAGGTGCACATCTACATGTTATAGCAATCCTATATACAAAATTTCAACGTTCTGAGGCTACTCGTTTTTGAGTTATGCGAGATACGTGCGTACGCACGCACGTATGTACAGACGTATGTACAGACGCCACGAAAAATTCTCTTCAGAATTAATTTTAAAGCAGTTTTATAATTTTTTTGAAGGAAAAGAGTATTTTATTCTGTCCTTACGTACAGATATCACACAAAAACATCGTTAAATTGCATTCGATAGCGGTCAAAATGGATATTTTCGTTGAAATATGCTGCCTGAAAATTTTCGCGATTACAATACTTCCTTTTTACTTCGTACAAGGAAGTTAAAAAGACAACCAATATAATGAAATTAAAAAATCTGATGTGTACACCACATGACTTCCTTGTACGGAATATTAAATTATACGCCTTTTTCTTGCATTTTATTTAAACTTATTAGATTTAATTAAACCTACTTCGCCGACAGCGCATAAACCACAATAGAATAAATGCATTCTTTAAAATTCACTTTGTTTACCATAGCGACACTCTGGCGCTAGGTTTACTGAACAGTATTATATTTCATTCATATTATAACTCAGAATGCACAAAATGTATATCATTTAAAGAATTATCTAATCGTTGCCACATGTTCTATTCAAAAAGCTAGAACTATGTATAAAAGAAATAAAGCAAACAAAACAAAAAAAGAAACAGTTTTTCACAGACGATTGATTTAATTAATTCAGTTCTCACTTCTTGAGAAGGCAAAAATACATAAAAACTCAAAATATCTATACTAAAATTTACGAAGTAAATCTCAACCGCTTATTTCCTCGAAAAAATTCCAGAATGGATTAAGCATGATTTAATTGGCAATAATAAATGAATGCGTTATCTTTGTTGTTGCGAAGCTAAGTTTCTCTAGATTGGCAACAAATCCACTAGTCTCCTGTTTCAAATGTAAACATCAATCACCGCCATTAAAAACAATAGCGGCAATTAAGCAACTTTAAAATTGCTGATAATTATAAAATTTGCACACAGATTTACTAAAGGCATAAAATCCTTAACCGGTACATAAAAACAGCATAATTCAATCATTTTTAAAGCAAAAAATGTACAATTTATAAACATATAAGAGTGAAGAAACTGAGATCAGTGAGCCGGGTAAGAGAGTGGATATATATATAAATATATTACGTACGTACGCACGCACGTACGTACAGACGTTCGTACAGACGCCACGAAAAATTGTCTTCAGAATTAATTTTAAAGCAGTTTTATAATTTTTTTGAAGGAAAAGAGTATTTTATTCTGCCCTTACGTACAGATATCACGCAAAAACATCGTTAAATTGCATTCGATAGCGGTCAAAATGGATATTTTCGTTGAAATATGCTGCCTGAAACTTTTCGCGATTACAATACTTCCTTTTTACTTCGTACAAAGAAGTAAAAACAAAATAAAATCTGAAATTTAAGATTTTACATTACGCCCCAAAGGTGCGTTTTTTTAACAATTTGCGTGTTACCTTTATTAATTAAATATCATGTTCTTCGCACTTAAACCGTAAAATTCAGTTCAACAGCAATACCACAAAATAATTTGAAAATAAGCATACCTTTAGATTTTCCGATACACAGTCTCGCGCGCTGGAGATAATATTTTTTTTTTTTTTCTGTAAAGCATTGTCATTGCTTGCTATGAAATTCTTCAGTATGTTAATTAAAAATTCGTTAAAGTTTTACAAAATATGAAAACGATAATAAAACAAATTCCAAATTTCAAGTTTGGGCTTCCAGATGCCCATATTCGCAGGAGGATTACGTTATTCAAAATATGATGTTTCTAGGTACAGTTGTTTTATCAAATGCGGGAAACATACATACATTTATGAAGATTTTTAATCGTTTAATTCCTTTAAATATAATACAGGGCGATAATATTTGTTGGCCACAATTTGAAAAGTGAAACAACGCTTATAGTGAATCATCGCAAAATGCCGAAACGAAATTAATAGTCCTTCTGGGCAAATTTCCCCTTTGGACTAATAATTTAAAACTCAATTTAGGTAAGTTTAAAACACAAAATACCATTAGTTTCGCTTAAAAGCTACGTGTAATTCACAACAAATGCGAGAGGTATAAACCTCGTAAAAATTTACAACATTTTCATTCAAACATGGAAGTTTATTTCTCGCAAAATGCATGATTCATGCGAAGGATTCATTTGTTAAAATTTATCTGTGTGCATACATATTTTCTTAAAGAGATATCAGTCACTATGCATACCAGAAACAGTGTATTGAAAAACCTGCTATACAATTTGAAGTCAATTAAATAAGATTAAAAAAATCAAAGAATTGCTCACTGCCTTGGCTTTGTTCATGTGCAAGTCGATCCATTTTTTACTTAGAAAACATTAGAGAATTGCACAAACTCGACATTGCGCGCTACATTGGCTTTTCCCATGTACACATCGATCTATTTTCACTTAAAAAAAAACTTCCCAGAATTGCACAAACTCGGCATCGCGCACAACCTCCTCATTGGCTTTGCCCATATGCACATCGATCGATTTTTACATAAAAAAATCCCAGAATTGCACAAACTCGGCATCGCGCACAACGTCGGCATTGCGCACTGCATTGGCTTTGCCCATGTGCACGTCGATCTATTTTCACTTAAAAAAACATCCCAGAATTGCACAAATTCGGCATCGCGCACAACGTCGGCATTGCGCACTGCATTGGCTTTGCCCATGTACATATCGATCTATTTTCATTAAAAAAAACATCAGAGAATTGCACAACGTCAGCTTTTCCAATCTTCTAGGATTGAGCCAAAAAGAAATACAAAATATTAAAAATAAGCAACTTTTTAAAACGAAACATACAAGAAAAATGTTTTCACTTACCCTTTTCAAGAAAAATGTAAAGTCTTTTTGAGGGGTTTTATATATGAATTTATTTCAGGGGGAAACCCTTTCGGATCCCCTCTCATCTTTAAGTAAATTTACTAACGTTTTATACACCGTTTCCGTAATATATGCAGAAAAAGGCTAAAGCCCACAGGGGGGGGGAAACACTCGATTAAAAAAAGGACCACCACATAAGAACATTCAAACCGCAACAGAATTAACAAGTAAAAATAAAAAAATTAAAAAAAAAAATGAAAGTTTTTAGATTTTACATTACGCCCAAAGGGGCGTTTTTTTAACATTTTGTGTGTTACCTTTCTTTATCAAATATAATGTTCTTTACACTTAAACCATAAAATTCAGTTCAACAGCAATATCGCAAAATAATTTTAAAATGAGCATATCTTTAGAAATTCCGATACACAGTTTTGCGCTCTGCACGTAAAAATGTTTTTTTTTTTTTTTTTTTTTTTTTTTTTCCCGTACTGTGTTGCCGTTGCTCACTTTGAAATCTTTGAGTTTGCTAATCAAAAATTGGTTCAAGTTTTACAAAATATCAATCAGATAATAAAAAAAATTCCAAGTTTGGGCTTCCAGATGCCCATATTAGGTTAGAAACGTATGTTATTCAAAATTTGATAGCTCTAAGTACCGTTGTTTTATCACAATGCGAGAAACATTTATGCAGATTTTTTAATATTTAATTTCATTAAATATAACACAGGGCGATAACATTTAGTGGCAACAGAATAACAACACAGCTTCAAAATATCGGGTTAGCCATGTTGGCGCGTTTTTTGACCATTGAAAAACAATCGCCAAGCAGTGGGCTAAACCGCATTTTAACCTAAAATAATAATAATAATAATAATGTAGAATCGGTACTTACTGTCTAGGAATATAATGTCTGTAAACTTACTTCTTAGGTGGCTGTCTAGGGGCTAATAAACTAGTCCGATTTATGGAAAACTCGATAATTTAATGAAACATGAATAGTTGCTACAGACTACAAAATGATTACATGTGTAGACGAATGAATTTACATAGATGATATTTACAGATGAAGAGAATCGACCGTCTTTCACATGTAAACATCTTTTAGTCGCATCATCGTCTTAATGGCGGAATCGTCTGACTTCTATCATCGGAAAAGATTTATTCTCACAGCTTGTCGCGTCATCCGATTATAATAAAACGATGCCATCCCGCAATAAAAATAAAAAATCTAGAAAGCTTTGATAGCTCTAGGTACCGTTGTTTAATCAAAATGCGAGAAACATACATACATTCATTCAGATTCTTCATTATTTAATTTCTTTAAATACTGTATTACTTACAATACAAAGAGATAACATTTGGTGGCAACAATTTGAAAAGTGAACCAATACTTATCGTGAATCGACGCAAAATGCCAAAACGAAATTAATAGTTCTTCTGGGCAAATTGCTCCTTTGGACTAATAAAAATGGAAAGAATGTATGTCAACACTTTGCACTGCTTCGGAAATTCTAAACATTCGCTGTTATGCTACTTTTAAAATTTGTATGATTTTACAGTTGAATTGTATATGGCGTAAGTAAGATAACGATGCTTAATAATAAAACTAAAAAGACCAAAAATAAAAATGAGTTAGCAAAACTGAGTGGACCTGCAGACTGGTAGACTGTGAGGTCAGCGAGAGCGTAAAAAACATTAACAAACTCTTTTGGCAGGCCGTTAAAATCTGAAACTTTTCTTAATGTTTTCCTTCATTTTCCTTCATTCAAAAAACTGAAACAAAAAAAGAAAAGAAATTCTGTTTAAAATAAGAATGTTGCTTCAATGTGAAGGAATGTTATGTATACAGACGCTTTCCTAGGTTAATTTAAAGGAACATAAAGTAACAATCGAAGCATAGTTCTGAAAGCAAAACTGCAAGCATGGAGAGATACGGCTCTTTTTGTTTCATCAAAGATGGCAAAAATTAATCAGGTAACTCAGATTTTTAGTCTAGTTTCCTTTGAAAATTTATGATTGTATTTTGCAATTTAAAATACTAACAGAAAGTGAACTTTTGAAACGTTTTTACATTTCTTTTACTTAGTTAAGTGTTCAACTTATTATACTTCAATACAAATAGTTAGACCTGTATGTATATTAAAATATAGGCGTAAATGTGTCATATACATGAAAGAGTTAAGCTGATAGGATATAGCTCAAAATTAACTATTATGTGTATCTATTCTTTGCACTTAACTGATCAAAAATTAAAGTGTTGTATCTGTACAACGTTTTAAAAGTTATGGAAAGGCTAGGTTTTTATCTTAAATCTGTTGTTTGTAGTCTTTATCTTAGCCCCAGACTTAATCATCTAAAGGTAATAGTTATCTAACATATGGTGGAAAGTTCTTTAAGATCCAATATTTCGACAATATGCATAGAAATCTGTTTTTTCTGCAGCCTCAGTAGAAATATTCCCCATTTCATTAATTATGTAGTAATAGAATTCTATAGTTTTGGAAGTATTTTTCGATGCAGCCATTTTTGCTTCATTAATAATTTATTAAGGCTCTGGGATACAGAAAGTGAAATCATTTTTCTTGCATAGTTGCCATGGAAACCGTCGTCGAAAATATTAATGCTAGAATATATCTTGACTTCAAAGGCAAAATGGTGGAAACTTCAGAAATGGCCCCTTATAACTGAATTAGGAAATTTTTATCTTAGTATTTACAGTCATTAGCTAAAATTTGGGTGCTACATGCATATTTCTGTATATATGTAGTAATTATAATACGTAGACTGTTTCTGGTTTTGTTATTTTATGTTCTTTTTATTATGATGGCAATGTATCTGAGCAATTTCTAGAAAATATCTGTAAAGCTTTTCACATAGTTCAACAGCATATATTTACAGAATTCAAGGTTGTAAGATTTCTACATATTGCCATTTTTCGGGCTTCATTGTTATTTATGCATGATTCATAAACAGAGCAAAGCAGGGACGATCTGTTTACGGATCCAAGTAGTGCTGCCAGACCATGAGATTTTTCACAAATTTGCTGCGTTTGGCAAAACTGTTCTACCAAAATTTACTCTGTTTCGCGAATTCTTCGCTACTCCATCATTTTCTTGCACTACATTATGCTACCGTAAAAACTTTTTAATGCATTCACAAAATGCAGATATATATTTAAGCTATATATACATTATTAGTCAAAGGGGCCTTTTTTCCTGAAGGACTATTGTTTTCGTTTTGCGATTTTGCGTTGGTTCACTATAAATGTCCGTTTCACTTTTCAAAATGTTGACACTAAATGTAAGAGTCCTGCATTATATTTGAAGAAATTAAATAATGAAAAATCTGCGTAAATGCATGTATATTTCTCGCAATGTGATAAAACAACGGTACATAGAGCGATCCAATTCGTTGTATGTTCCATCCGTTCGTTCGAAACAGCCAATGTTCGAATTTTGAATGACGTAATCCTGCTCCGAATATGGGCATCTGGAATAAAACGAATTATTCGTTTTATTATCGATTTCATATTTTGTAAACTTTACCGAATTTTTTATTAACAAACAAGGATTAACAAGGATTTCAAAGCGAAAATGACAACGTTATACAGAAAAAAAAAAAAAAAAAAAAAAAAAAAAAAAAAACATTTTTTATCCCCAGCGCGCTAGTCTTTGCATCAGAAATTCTAAAGATATGCTCATTTTAAAACCATTTTGTGATATTGCTGTTGAACTGAATTTTATGGTTTAAGTTTGGAACATGATATTTAATAAATAAATGTAACACACAAAATGTTAAAAAATGCCCCTTTGGATGTAATTTAAAATCTGAAACCTTTCAGATTTTTTTATAAGTATTAAAATTAATTTATAATGAAAAGCAATAATTTATTTAGAATTAAGTCAAAATAATATGCTGTAAAGGCAGTAGGCTATAAGGGCAACGATCCTAGTCTATGAGTGCATGTACACTCTTGTCAACACTAGCCGCTGTAGCTTTCAAGTGTTTGACTGATTGATTTATTTAATATTTTGGTGCTCTGTGAATATAATTTTAAACTTCAGTCACATTATACTTGCTGTGTTAATTACAGTACAAATTATGAGTAACAAAAAGCTTTCAGCAGTTCCTTTAAAAATGCTTGGTTTAAAGCATCCATCTTTGAGAATTGATTCAAAAATATGAAAATAGACAACACAAAAGCTTATTGAAGTTTATCGCTTGATATCTAACGACACGTGCTACGCTTTTGTTACACTGCGAGTCTTCTCTTGCTACTTAAGTTAAAATCTTTCGGCAAATGGGCTCAAGAGGCACATGGGGTCCGTTAAATTATTTCGGTGGCTTATGAGAAAGTTAACAACATTTATTATTATTATTTGCTATTAACCATAAATCATTTATATTTTCATACTTGTTCTGATTTTGTACAAGTATGTAGTGCACATGCAAATTTCTAGAACTGTGTAACTGAAAATTAACTTTCGTAAAATTATAACTTCTCTTCAATCTTCAATGTTCTGGTTTGTTTCTATTACATTTTCAACTTTAAAATTTAATGGCATAAATACGTTACTGAAAACATCATTCCAAGCTGTATTTTGGATTTCATGTGCATAAATCTCATAGCTCATTTTTGTTATTTCTGCCAAACTGTTTATGAAGTTGTAAAGTATTTCTCCCGCCTTCTTAGCGTGCCTTCGTGGTGTAGTGGTTCTGCACATTGAGCCGGTATTTCAGAGGTCCGCGGTTCGATTCCCGGCGAAGGCGTTGCTAATTTTTCATATCTTCTGCTTCCAAAAATTACCTCATGTCTCTACAAAGTTATAAATAGAATCACTTCTTTGAAGTAACTCATTTATACTATTCCAGGATGTAAGCCCAAATATTTTCTAAAGATAATATTATTCAGCCCATGGTATCGACACACATCCCAAAATGGCCCTCGTGTATATAAAGATCGTCAGGTATTTACTAATGTACAAAAAATATGAATCGGAAATGTGTATTTCGGTTGTCTAGACAATGTTATCATGCAGATTTATTGAATTGACTGTAAACCCTTTGAACAGTGAATAAAGTGATCTTAAGGAATGTAAAATCTTCATGCCATAATGACGTCCATTAAAAATTGTGGTAGATTTTTAAGGTAAAATTTCTAAGCACGCATTCAAGATCTGAAAGAAGAATCTTCGCTTTTTTAAAAGAAACATCAGGTAAATAATACAATGATCTAAAACTAGTTTATTAATAATAATTATTTTCTTAGTTAAATAGTACAGACATCTACAACTAGTAATTAATAATGATGTTTTAAGGTAATCAACAAAAATTATGTTAAGATAGTTTTTTTGAAACTCTTTGAATAAAAAAGTAATATGGGAAAAAATTAGACCTTTCGTAGATGCTCTGAATGATAATTATTCATACACTGAGAAGAGATAAATATGGCTTCAGTAATAACGAAATATATTGCTAAAATCCTTCTCACACAAACAAATATCACAGATTATATTACAAAAGTAATATCTAACAAAGCTGCCTAATAAAAGTGTATTTTCATTTGTTCAGCTGAGCCTCAGGGCACTAAGAATTTCATTATAGATTCATTCTCAAATCACTCATCAAACTCAGAGCTGAAATGTCTTGCGGCATCTACCAACCGCCTTTATGTAGATAAGAGAACAACAATACTTGCATAAATTGCTAAAAGCACATAAGTAATATATTCGAATTGGAAAGTAAAATAAGAATAAAAAGAGTAATAAAAATCATCTTAAAACAAATATCTTATTTCAGAAGATATATAAAGGTAAGCATACAATAATCATATAAAATTTAATATGGTTTTATAATTTTGTCGAATTTAAAATTTTCGAAAAAGGACAAGTTTTCGAAATGCTGAAAAAATCAATTGTATCGAGAATTTCTTTTAAAATTTAGCAATATTCAAGGATTTTCATTTTTAAATTCACCAAACAAAAACAACAAAAGTAATATCTCAAAAACCTTCTCAAAAATTAGCAAAATTTATAAGGTTACATTTTATTATTCGTACAGCTTAACATAAAAAGCATTTCGTCTGCAACAATCTCTGGGGACATCATATTTATTCTAACAACTGACGAAAAAGGAAGACGCGAATTTAGAACAAAAGCCCAAGAATATCTTTTCATGAAATTTGAGTTCAAATTCACAGCACGACTGAGATTCTGTTAGAGAATAAACTCTCATAAATTAACACCAGCAAACTTTTACTCCCCAAAGAAGGCGAGAATTTTTACTTATCTTCATATCGCACGCCTTCTGTGAAAGCAGTCTTGTTTTACATAGCGATCTGATGGCATATGCGAAACTTGAAATGCAGACACTACTGAGAATACAACATAAAGAGTTTAAAATATATTTTACGCAAAATTTGTAAAATAACCACAAAAATCATTAAATTTCACAAAAAAGTAAGCAACTTCTTTCCATTTTTTTAATTCACTGAAAGATTTAATTTAATGTTATACTTTATTAAGCATAATTAATTCAGGTGATAATAAATTTAATAATATAAATAAATTGTTTTCAAGGATAACAGATTTATTTTTTTACAAGTTTAGAAGTGGGGTAATTATGTTAACCTCTTATCAAAAGTGATTTCAGCTCTTTAGTTACACTTTATATTTCTTTTTATCTTCTGTCACATTCATTCGCACATTCCAAATTTCAGTACAAATTTGACTAATAAGTATGAATATTAAAGAACTTCGACTTTTGGTTGCCGCTTAAGCTTATTTTAGAACTTTTTCTGAATCAGCAAAATGCTCGTTCCTTTAAAAAATTTTCCATGAGTTTCTCGTTGACTGTGAACTGTCAGATAAGTAAATGATAAAATTCAACTTGTACAGTCGGAATTTCAAGGCTTTAACTAGACTCGCACATTATATTTAGTTGTCTTATCGTACTGAGACCAGTTGTCAATTTGTCTCTAAGTAGCAGTTCTTCAGATTGTTTTATAATTTACTTTTAGTTGTGCACATATTTTACCCAAAATAAAAATTTAGGGTACTACTTGATTTTAACAACCCCCATTATTAAAACGTGTCAAGATTATCACCAAGTCTTAACTACTCACAGATAGTTTGTGGTTGCTATATCTCAGTGATTGCTTTTAATATGGCATTAAAAAGCTTATATTTCCAAGATTTCCGACACATTCGGGAAGATAAGACTCTAGATGTCTAGATGATGTCGAGCCGTACCCCTTTGTTCTTTGTTTTGCAATAAACCTCACAATCTTTCCACATTTTGAGTGTGAGCAGTCTTTATTGGATCAACAAAAACTAATTTGTTATTCACAGTTAAATGGCTGTAACCAGACTGTTTTATAGGCTCACCAAAAATCTGAATATATTGTCGATCCGTCCACTATATGGTCTACTGTCTTTAATATTAGTGTGCTTTCTTCTACGTTTGGAACTTGAAAAGAAAGCATAACCCGCCGAATATCCACTTCCGTGGAAGTACCCTGCAAGCATTGTGTTTTCGCTCCAATAAACAAACTCTCCTCAGTTTCGACTATTTCTCCAGGGTCACTTATTCGTCTTTTAGGTTGCCGAAGTAAATCTAGCGAACAAACTTCTCATAAAATTGTTCCTTCCAGTTTCAGTCGTAGTATTTTGGTATATGTTGAGCTGTTTGTCGCACCACTTAAATGACGTTAGTTCCTCTACTCAAAAGTAGATGAAACGCACGGCTGTTAGAGATGGTATTCTGGAACCACTAAACCCTGTATGATAAAATGCTCTTGATTGTTTATAACTTTTCACGTTGCCCCTCCCCATATTTCGTTTACATATAATTTCATTTCATTTATACACATTCGAATGCCAGTTTAATACATCTTTTTCCTGTAAAAACGATACAGCCTCTTCCTCACTCCTCAGTAAATTAAAAATTGTCAAAATTTCTTTACAATGTTTAAGCTGAAAAAACAAACTATTACGATATCAAGGAGTTTGTCAAGTTCGGCTAACAGACGTCCAAATTGAAACTGGAAGTATCGTTTTTAACATAACTGGCACAATTTTCTAAGATGTTTAAACTGAAAAATTATTATTACGATATCACTCGGTTCGTCAAATTCGTGGAAGTACTGTTTTTTGCATAATTTGGCGGTTTATTGCGGGAGCTGTGAAAATCAAGTAGTACGAAATTTAGTTACGATTTATTCAATTGTCTGTAAGTTTTTTTTTTTTTTTTTATTTTTTGACTGTCGGTACATCACCTTGCATAATTTAAGCCAGACTGTTCAGTTTAACCAGGCTGACAAGAAAGATTTTCAGCTAAGAGATGTAGTGTTATTCAGTCTCTCGATTACCAGACTATTAGCCATTTGTATTAATACCTTCAAAAATAAAGCAAATGAAAGAAATCATAAATAAATAAGTACTGAAAAATTTATTAGATAGTAGCTGTAACCATACTTGAAAAACCTGTAAATATTATTACGAAATGTACATACGCCGTAAGCTAGCTTCAACCTCAAAACAGGTTTAGGGTTGCCATAAATGGCAGTGGAAGTCAGAGTTGCCACATTTGACGAGAAATTGCCCATTTGGCGACATTTACCGATATGCCATGGACGGATGAAGAACCTTCTGGAACGAATTCTTACCGGTTTAGCTCAGAATGTTCTCGAACACAAGCCAAAAGCTATATAAACCTGCTGGTATGAGGATAGTTAGTTAGTGCCTTGTCTAGCGAGCTGATAGTCAATCATTGAGCGAGTGTCTCGAAGTCTAGCGCCGAGTTGGTCGTCGAGTGCATCGAGAGAGTCTTTAGTGTACCGCGAGTTAGTGCATCATCGAGTTTTGTCTTAGAATGTGCTGAGCTCCGGGAACGACTGAACCGAGTCGATAGCTGTACTCTTGTGTGTCGTCGAGTGCATCGTAAGTAGTTGAGTCTCGACAGTACGTGGAGTTCCGAGAAGGACCAAGCAGAGTCGGGAGCTGTACTCTGGTGCTTTGCAGTGAAGCTATCTTCACCGTGATAGCCTTATAGCCTGAGGGCTGTGTCGCTGATTGTTCCAGCGTGTTTATACTACGACGACTGTAAAAGTGTTTTGGAGCTGTCCTGATTAATATTGGCTAAATAAAGTGTGTTTCGATACTTCATCAAGTATCGTCGTCATTCACTCCAAATCCGCACGAATCCGTGAAGAAAATTAAACGTAACAATATAATAAGAAAGAAATATATTAAATTTGCATCAGAAATAATGATAAAAATAAATTATGTTATATATAATACACTATTAATAATTCTATCAAAACATTAAATTGACCAATTCGATTAATAAATAGATTAAACAAAATACAACGTCAGTGGAAAGATGTTAAATACGGGCTTTGATTTGCACGTACATCAAAGTGAACTTTCTGCATTTGAAATGAGCTCAGATAACAAGTTGGAAGGATATTTGAAATTTGAATGATAGCGAGCTTTGAATCTGTGTATACTCATCTGCCTGTTTGAGTTGTACTATTTGTTCTGAAGAGTAGAGGCAGCAGAAGTAAATTCTAGATTATAATGAAATATAATATTGAAAAGTTAATGACTGAAATACATACACAAAGCTTACATTAAATATTCTACAAATCTAATTACTTTCGTTTGCGTGAATACGCATAAGGTAAACGAGAATAAGGTAAAATTGGAATTCCAAATTGGGCTAAAATTCTGTCTTAAATTAATGTTAATTCTATAGGAAACTCTGTTCATTTAGAAACACGCTGGCACGAGTTCCTTGAAACTCAACTTCGCTTAACTGAGATGGGTTTATTAAACTAAGATTTAATTGGCAGTCACGAAAACAACTCACGGTGAACCCTGTCTAAAGCAACCACCAACGGCTCCAAATAATGCTGGTCATACATGGAATTAGTTTTTTTAGAAAGGAATGATTGTCCATGCTTGTTATATTCTCAGAAATATTAATTACTTTCAATGCTAGTTGCTAGTCTTCATCGGGAAATGCCTGCTAGCTTAAATGCCTGCTTAAAAGGGTTCACTGTGCTTTAGATTATTTTTAAGAGCACTTTTTTTATTTTCTTATTACTCATAATTTTTAAGTGCGCTTTTTTTCATTTTCTTATAACTCAAATACAGCGAATCGTCCTTAAAATGACTACCGATGGTTCCAGATTATTTAAATCTTCATTGTTCGTAAGTGATGTTTAATACTGATATTTATTTATATTCTGTAAAATACTAATCGCTTTCAAAACTTCATCTTAGAGAAGTGGTTACCAGTAGAGAATAAACTGTACACATTTAAAAAATAACTAAATTATTATGACATAATTCATGACTGATATCATTTACAAATAGTCACTTGTAAAACTTCATCTTGGACTGGGCGTTTACAGCGTGTACTTCTGTACTGTACTAAAGGATTTATCTGATGCTACCAGAAGTGATAGAATAAAACTTCAATAAATTATTTAAAAAATTAATATTAAATAATATTTAACCTTTCTGTGAGGAATGGAGATCATTTGTTATTCAAGATGACGGAAGAAAAGTTATCAAAAACCTGCAATAAAGTTTAATAGCGTTTATAGTTTAAGCTGAATGTTATATCATTTCTGCAACTGAAATAAAAAAATCAAATTTCAAGTAAAAGTTATGAAGCTAACTTTTAAGGAATTTTCTTGTTTCCCGATACGTCTTCTCATGATCTGAGTGGGTACTACATCTTACTAACACTTCAAACATCCGAGGTTATATAAACCCGGCGAGGCCAGCACAATTGATTTCTCACATTTCCTTATCCGGAAGTTCTACTATTCTCTACTGTTTGTTCTGCACGACCAAAAAATATAGTTGATGATATCTTAGAGCTAATTAAATTTAGGTTAGAGTAGATTAAAAGATGCCTCTTGGATTATCGCTAAGTTGTTGTTACATTTATCGCCAAGTTGTCTCATTTATGGCAACCTGAGTAGTTGAATGCTATGGAAACCCTATTACGACATAATTGGTTGCAGTGAATTTGAAGCATGGGAAAAATTTTGGAAAGTTGTGTGTCGGATTTTGGGTAAAAGTTTGTGTATGTTGGTAAGTATGTTGTTATTTTGGGTTTACACGATAAAATAGCTGAATGTGGTAAGATTAATTTGAAGTTTCCTTACGATTTGGAACGAAAGGGAAAAAGGCAAACTGACTGGTGTGTAAATGAAGGTTTACTTAGTAGCCATTATTAAGTGTCCTGTTTGGAGGAAGGAAATGTATTTGGTCGATCATCAGATATTTTCGAACGGAGGATATTTTTTACTCTTATTTTAGTGAATTGACGTAGCAACTACAGTACACAGATCCTAGTTCAGATAATTTTCGCAAGTGTTTGGATGCTATTAATTTTAGCAAGTGTTTGGATGCGTAAATTCATAAATAAGGTAAGTGGATATTTCCTTCGTGTAGTGCTAAGAGGAATTTCTTTTTTTATGTTATTCCATTGTTTGATTTAAAATGTAGTTTATTTAGATTATATATTTTTTGTTGGCTGTTCCTTTGCTTGTTTAAGTGAATATTAATCGGTGTGTTCAGAGACAAAGGGAGTGCGCAATGCCAAGTTTTGTACAATTCTCTGATTTTTTTCAAGTGAAAGTAAGTCGATGTGTACATGGATAAAGGGAGTGCGCAAGGCCTAGTTTCTGCAATTCTCTAATGTTTCTTTAAGCGAAAATTGGTCGATGTGTACATGGATATCGAGTTTGTGAAATTCTTTGACTTGTTATTTTGTCTTTGTGTGGCGGCGATTTTTGCGCCAAAACTCGCAGCTACACAATGCCAAAATAACAAGTCAAAGAACTGCATAAACTCGGTATCCATGTACCGCCAAAAATCGCCAATTTTTGGCGGTACATGGGAGAGGCACCCGTAAATATATTTTTACCTAAATTTATTTGGATCGGTCTTGTGCCTTACCCTAATTGCCCTCTAGATGGGAATGATATGAGGAATTGCTGCATTCTTCCAAGCTTATTCTAGTGGTGTAAGTGATGTGTCCAAATAGCAAGTGGAAGATCAATGGTTCGAAACCCGGCAAAAGCAAAGTTGATTTCTCATGTCTCTTACACCAAGAAACCCAATCATCTCTACATATTATTCTAAATCTGATTAAAAATATTATTTTAGAAAATAATCTATTAAAAATTTTGTTGAGTAAAATTATACGTCAAGAAGATGCTTCATTATTAGCATTATTACAAAAATAATTCGGAAAATTAGTTATTTGAAAACCAAAATTTTCCTTTTTAAGGTTTTTGAATGAGTGGTCTGTAATTTAAATTTATGATACTTTTTATTAGGTTACTTGCCAGCGTAGTCATTTACAACCATTAAACATCTTGAATTCCGACGAAACAGTAAGTCTTGCACAGACTTACTGTTTTCTTCACTTAATATACTTCAGTTTTAAGTACAATAATTATTTAATAATTTGCAAAATATTGCACAAAGATTTTCTAATAACTGGAATCCCAATTCAAAGAATTACAATACTGAATGAAATTCTTTTTAAAATAATTTATAATTTTAATTTATTACGCAGTAGATAATTAATGTGAAATCATCTAGTGTCATCTAATTCACAGTTCAAACGTTACATTGCAAGCACAGAAACATTCATTTCAAATTAGTAAAAAAAATCTGAAGCTTTCAGTAGGAAAAAAAATATCTCTAAAGTTTATCTAAATTAGCATATAATATTTTATGTTAAACCTTTCTACCTTTCTTGAGCTTCTACGTTCCTTCCAGTTCTTTAAAATGCAAATTAAGTTATTTAAAATAGTTATTAAAATTCAGTAGATTTAAATAACAAGCGAGAATTTAAGTTACAAGGAACTGGCAGCTTCAGCAGAATCACTGTAATTCTGAAATTCTACCTACCGTCATGCTGTAATTATTGTCCCCGAATTTAGCTTTTTTTAAAAAGGATGCAATTTTATGAACCAGGTTCTTAATCTTTAACTGATATTTGTTTTGTAAATAAATGAAATAATTCTGCATTTTCAATGAATGATGAGTTCCATTAACAATTTAATTTTGAGAATAACAAATAATGCTTTAATTCATTTCACAATTGTTGTTATCATTTTGTGTTATTGGATTCCAAGTTAAAGAAGCGACAAAAATTCGTATGTCAGTCTAGGAAAGTAAGGCAATGTTTAGGTTAAACCCGTTTTTGGTGTAATCTCATATACTAGCATCACGTAAACCTTCCATTGCAAACAACAAGAATTTTGCAATATACTTTTTAATTCATCTCATTGTACATAATACAGAGATAACCTGCCCACAGTGTAATAACCCCATCGCAGGAGCCTCTAATTTCGCTAGAAGTTTTGTGCTGATTGAAAATGTTTATTAAATCAAATGTCTTTGCTTAAAATACTAAATACGTCAACATTGAAGAATATATTCTATAATGTATGTATATCGAAAAAAGAGGTATCTTGTATACCTGTAACACTGTTAAAAATACCTTTTCTCTACTGTCATCACATTACAGATCTTTACTATTTACGTAGTATATTTAGTTATTTCTGTTTCATAATCGGCTTCCTAATCAATTTCGGCTTAGTTTCACTTGCTGTAGAAATGAATTCATTAATTCAGCAGGCCGTCCTGTTGGCAAAGTGATAAGGAAATTAAGGCCTTGTATCCGGGTTCGGTTTGTAAACATGAAATGACTTTGCGGTTTGCAGGTATACTGCAAAATTATAAAATTACAAAATTTTAAAAATCTAAAAGGTTTCAGATTTTAAATTACTTCCAAATGGGCGTTTATTTAACGTTTCGTGTGTTACCTTTATTTATTAACTATCATGTTCTACGTACTCAAAGTATAAAATTCAACAGCAATATCGCAGTTCAACAGCAATATCAGTTCAACAGCAATATCTTTAAAATGAGCATATGTTTAGAATATCCGATTCAGAGTCTCGCGCGCTAAAGATAAAGATTTTTTTGTACAGTGTTGTCATTGCTCGCTTTGAAATCGTTTGGCTTTTTAATCGAAAGTTCGTTGAAGTGTCACAAAATATGAAATCGATAATAAAACAAATTTCAAATTCAAATTAGGGCTTCCACATGCCCATATTCTATGGAAGATTACGTTATTCAAATTTTGAGGGCTCTAGGTACCATAGTTTTTTATCACATCACAATGCGAGAAACATATATCCATTTGGTTGATCTTTACATTATGGTAACTTGGCGATTTTTTGGCGAAAATTTGGCAACCAACTCTCCTACAGCAACCCTTTATTTTTTTTTCCCCGCCGCCATTTTGTCTTCACGAAGTAAAGACATGTTTCTTTTCTTTTTATCTACTGAACACTTCTTCCAACAATCTACTAGCCGAATTACACTTATGCTAGAAATTTTATCAAACAAAACTGCTTAATCATGACAAATATTCACTGCAAAATTGGGGAAAAGTGCACAATACCATACTCATTACGCGTTTTTCAAAATAACACATACACATAAACCATGTACACGCCGACTTATTTTTACTTAAAAAAACATCCCAGAATTGCAGAAAAATGGCATTGCGCACACTCTTCACTATATCCATGTACACTGCTTTTTACTCATAAATTAGAAAAATTTCACGAAAATACATGACAATTTTCTCAATCTTTAAACCCGGTAAAAAGAACATATATGAAATTACCTGATCGCGAAAAAGTATTTACCCTTTCCAAATATGAACATTTCCACATATAAAATAAATAAAATATCCAAAAACTTTTACCTCTAAATCATCTATTACATTATACACGTCACCAACGAATTCATACCGCAAGCATTACAAATACTTAGTATCAAATATTTAAATTATTTCCATGCACGTTTATTTCAACTTAAACGTATACCAAATTCCTACAAACATAAAATTCACAAAATAACTATCATTTCATTAAAATATAATTAAATTCAAAAACACTACTTAAAATATAAATGAGCACATACATTAAATTAATAAAAATTACCTTACAATCCTAATTACTTTAAACTAAATCATTGCTAATAACAATTTTCCCAATAATACCAAATTCCTTTCCACCTTACATTTAGAACAATGCATAAAAATAATATCCTCAAATAATTAAAAATACTAACTTACCTAATCTTCTTCAGAATCTTGATTACGTGGCGGATATACTTTTCTAATTCATTCAATAAAATTATTGAAAGATTTTTTCTGCGAATTTTTCCTCCATACTTCCTCCGCTAAATAAAAAGCAAACTTCTCTTTATCACAATGGCTAAATACCCATTTCGAATTCACTTTAGTTAGGGCCATAGGATCCAAAAATTAAACAACACTGTTTCACACAACACAGAATAAAGCTAAATACAAAATTTCCACATTTTTTCCCGATTTCCCCCCTTTTCCGATTAAAGAACCGTAATTCGTCCATTAATATGCCCACCAGCGGCCGAGCGGTAAAGTCGCTGAACACTGGTAGTTCGGTCTGAGGTTCGAATCCCGCGAACGGGCTGGCTGCATGGGCGTTTTCGTGGTTTTCCCCATGTGTAACGTGTATACGAGCCAGTTTCCCTTAGAAAGTCCTCCACGAAGGCATCCCTCCTCTCAGGCAGATAGCCCTAGTGTGCTTTGCCATAATTAAATACACCAAATACACCGTCCATTAATATCACATGACATATCCCATGATCTCTCATTTCCCTCACGCAAAATAATGCGTAATCGGAAGTGAGTACCGCTCACATTATTACCAAAGTCCCAGGTAGTAACCTTTATCGCCTCCAAAATGTCGCCAAACTAAGAGTTACCATATTGTAAAGATCAACCATACATTTATGCAGATTCTTCATTATTTAATTTCTTTAAATATAAGACAGGGCAATAATATACCGTGGCAACGATTTGAAAACTGATAAAAAAAATTTTTCGACGCAAAATGCCAAAACGAAATTAATAGTCCTTCAGGAGAAATTTCCCCTTTGGACTTAAAAAACCTAAAAAAATCAAAGGTTTCAGATTTTAAATTACTTCCAAAGGGGCGTTATTTTTTTGTGTGTGTTTCATTTATTTATTAAATAACACGTTCTTCGCACTTGAACAATAAAATTCAGTTCAAAAGCAATATCGCAAAATAATTTTAAAATGAGTATATCTTTAGACTTTCCGATACACAGTTCCACGCGCTGGAGATAAAAAAGGATTTTTTCCCCCCCGTAGAGTGTTGCCATTACTCGCTTTTAAATTTTTGTGTTTGTTAATTAAAAATCGTTAAAGTTTTACAAAATATGAAATCAATAATAAAACAAATTCCAAATTTGGGCTTCCAGATGTCCATATTCGGGTGGAAACATACGTTATTCAAAATTCGATGGCTTTAGGTACCGTTGTTTTATCACAATGCGAGAAAAATACATACATTTATGCAGATTCTTCATTATTTAATTTCTTTAAATATAATACAGGGAGATAATATTTGGTGAGAACAATTTGAAAAGTGAATTGGACAGTGAATAATAGTCCTTCAGGGCAAATTGACCCTTTAGAAAAATTGGCACAGCTCTATATCTCCCGTTCTATTGGGCCGATTGACGAAATTCAAATTGCGTTTTTCATGTCTCGAAAGCGCTACTTAGGATATATATTAGATTTATATATAACATTATTTTAATGTCTGTATCTTGATACAAAATCGGACGTTTTCTCAAATGGCATGCCAATTTGTTTTCATATTTCTATTCTACGACTCAAATTATGCCTAAATATTTAATTTTGTAAAATCTGGTATGAAATTTACGGAGAAATTTAAAAATTTATCTTGGCGCATATTTGTTTTAGCTTGCGCCGTGAATAATTCACTTGGCGTACTTCTAAATTTATAGCAACCTATTTTCCTATTTTTCATCGTATGCGAGCGGAAAAAAGTAATCGTTCATACTTTCAAATCATTTTAACAAGTGTGTAAACCACATTTGGCATTTTATCGCTTATAACAAGCATGCCAAACTTCAAAACGCGATAATTTGTAAATTCAAGTATATCTTTGAAAGTTTTGAATGAAAAACTCTAATTGTTTGCAGGTGTTCTTAGAAATACATCTATTTTAAGATGAATAAGTTAAATTTTAATTTAAAATTTTAAAGGTTTATCGAAAAATTTATAAAAACATATTTAAAAATATAAAGTTTAAAAATAAATCGTAAAAAATGTGCGATTATATTTGGATTAAGCCTAAATTTCAAATTCTGGAAGAAGGAATCAAGTAAATTTAATAAGAAAAAGAGATATTAATATATATATATCTAATTCAATTAACACTGAGGAGTTTAAATTTTAAGAGCTAATGTTTTAAAAAGTACTCTTGCGATTTTTACAAAACTTGTCCCTTTGGCATAACTTGAGTCTTGCTCATAGTAAAATTCATTGATTTGATCTGATGTTACTGCTAAAGCCTATCTCTACTAAGACACATATTTCTGAACAACTATCTCAGTATGTCTGCGACTCCTGCTCCAGTCCGTCTACACGGAGAAACATATATCCGGCGTGTTAGATACATGTTTGAGGCAACGGGAATCGTGATCATTGCGAATGACGGGATGCAATGTAGTCGGAGACATATTTGATGAGAGGCAATTGAAATCTCGTGAACGTAACTTCGGAATGGTGACTTCAGAATCAACGTTTAACTGAATAAATAACAGTGAAAAATTTGAAATTTTTATTATTATTTTAGAAAACATAATTTATGATGCAATATTTATTTCGGATTATAATTTCTTATTGATTTCTTTATAAGCCGAATATTTTTCACCTTTGTTACTGTAATTGATTCTCATGTGTAACTAACCGTGTTCGGCTCATAAATGTAATTTTAACCGGGTATGTCTCCCAATAATTTCGAAAAATCGAAGATCCTAGAGATTTCTCCACGGCCCTAATAAAACTCTATATGACCGGAGAGAGCATCAAGTCTCAGTTTTTCACTTCAGAGTCGTCTTCGGAGTACTGAGATATTTCCGTGCGAGCTTCACTCTTTAGATGAGCTTTGCATTGCCTTGTGTTTAACGTTCTTACTAGGCTGAAGTGCAACTACTGATTGTGCTCTATGATATTGAGAAGAGCTGTACAAGTACTTTTGTGGAAAGTTCTAGAACTGTAAAGCGTTTCTTTTGGTAAAATCAATTTTATCAAGCTATCATCAGTTTAGTATGCATTCAGTCCGTTATGAACCCGTACGCACGCAGCAATACGTGCATATACGATATATATATACGTGTAATCATTACATAAAAGAAGAAAATAAATCGATTGTTTCACATATATCCTAAAATATAATACACATTGCTGATAAGTAGATTCATAATATATTCTCTTTTTAAGTATATGAAAAAGAAAAAAAATTGCAACTTTATAAATAATGTAAAATCTAATAATTATATTCATATAATTAACGTAAAATTAATATTTAAATAATTAACTATTATGCAATATTTTGTATAAAATTAAAAATTAAGTAAATAATAACATCTTATTCGTAATGATAAAATAACACAAAATCACTATATATTGCATGTAAAAATTTTAATAATTTTTGCATTAAACCCCATCTGCATGAGGAGACATATCTCCGAACAAGTATCTCTGCAATACTTCGGCACTTGCACAAATCCATCTACCGGAGTCGTGATTATTCCATAACGAAATGCGTTGTCGCTGGAAATATATTTGGCGACAGCAGCGAAATTGCACAAGGAAATCACGTGTCCATAAAACAATGTCCGAATCGTTTGGAATGTTTGTATTATTCCAATAATTTCATTAATTTGTGACACGATATTTTTTCCGAATTATACTTGCATTTCATAATTAATTACTTCGTTCTCCTTCTTCATTAATTTATTTTTTTTTACTTACAATTTTTATTTATTTTTGTATTATGCATTTCTTGCAATTTTATTAGCATTTTTAATCATTGTTACTTTCTGTCTGCTATTAAGTCTTCTAATTATTATTACTATTACTATTATTACAACATGTTTAAGCCCTTAAAAATAAAAGCATTGAAAAAATGTGCAAATTATAATGTTTTTTGTGAAATCGATAGTGATCTTTTATGGGATACAAATCACGTCATCTACCGTGACTGCTTTGATTGGCTTACTAGCTCATTAGGTTTAGTAGTTGTAATAATAATAATAGCAATAATTTTCTTATTTCCTTGTGCGAAGTAAAGGAAGTATTGTAATGGCGAAAACGTTCGAGTATCATATTTGAACGAAAATATGCATTTGACCACTATCGAATGCAATTTAACGATGTTTTTCAGTGACATCTGTATGTAAAGACAGAACAAAAGCTCTTTTTTCCAAAACGGATGGACTTAAAAAAAAAAAGGACTCAGAAGAGATTTTTTGTGAAATCTGTACGTACGAGATACATCCATACGTACGTTATATATCTGCTTAAAAACTTAAAAATAATTGAATTATGTTGTTCTTATTTTCCGGTTAAAATTTTTATGCCTTTAGTTAATTTGCAGGCAATAGTTATAGAATTATCATCGATTTAAAATTTGTTTGCATGCGGCTAAGCCTAACGGACCAAACATATTTGTTTACGTTTGAAAATTAGCAGATTAGTGAATCAAGTCAACTTGTGCACCTTCAGTGTTTTTTTCCCGAGTGGGACCGAAAGCAAACTTTCAGTTTGGTGCACCGAAAAATGTCCCTTCTTGCCCATTGGCATATCTGCCGAATTGCTTGTTTTAGCGTAAAAACTCTCATTTTGATTAAAAAGTATTTTAACTGCTTTAACTGTATTTGGTATTTTATGTTTTTTCATGTTTTCCATTTTTAATGAAGATATTTTTAGTTTTTATGTATTTTTCCTTGCCGCGAAATGAGAACTAAATTAATTGAATGAGAAATACATCTCCGATTAAATTCGAGGAAATAAGTTTAAATGAAATTCAGCAAAAAAAATGTGTATAACTGAATAGGCCGTTCGAGAAAGTCATGTGGTGTTCACGTCAGACTTTTTTATTTATTACGTACTCTGCCGCTAGGGCTACACGGTAAGGGAGAGTTCCCCTGTCGAGGATTCTTATTGAGTGAAAGTGGCTGGTACCATAGAGTTCCACGAAAAAACGTCCGTGCAACCAGCCCATTCACCGGCACAAAAATTCATAAAAGTTTAATATAGAAAATTACTTGTATTAAGGTAAAAAATATTCTATTTATAAAGAAATCAAAATTATAAAAATCCGAATAAAATAAATGCATTATACATTAACTAAATTTTTTAGAATAATAGCAAAACTCTAAACGATTCGCACCATGTTAATCAGAAAATTAAAAGTTGAGAGTTTCTGCCATTGTTTTACAGCCACGTGATTTCCAAAAGAATTTCATTGGCTGTCGCCAAATATGTCTTCGACGACAATGTATGCCGTGATACGCAATGATCATGACACCGGTGCAGTTACCGTAGATATTAATCTGATGCGCCGTAGACATCTTTCTCTGTGTAGACGGAATGGCGTAAGAGCAGCAGACTGGCAGAGATACCTATTCCGAGATATGTCACCATGCGTAGCTTTAATCATCGTTTCTTTGCCATTTGATCATATTTCCGATTTTCTATTTATGATGATCTTTCATCATTTGGTGTAGGTCTAACTCGATCGCTTGTTCGCGTTTCAATTTTCCATGAATCAGGAGACTGTGATTTCATATTTGGTTGAAATATTTTCTGCTTTTCCCCACTGAAAATAAATGTTTTATTATTTCTGTAATTCCTAATTAAAAGAGTTCTTTTACTATAACTAGATCATATAGTAATAAAAATTCTGCTAATAATGAAATTATTAAAATTTTTATGTATAACCTATAATAGTTTTGTTGTTATTTTATTATTAGACATGAAATTTTATATTAATTATAGAAATGTAACTAGTAGAATTTTACATTATTTATAAAGTGATAAAGTTTTCTTCTTTCGTGTATTTAAAGTGATGTTTTATTATAAAGCTAATTATCAACAATATGTTATATTATTTTGTGATATATATTAAGCAATAGATTTATTTTATTCTTTTATATTAGTAAATGATAAGAATGTATCACATTTCACTTTTAATTGCCTTCCTTCCTCACTACATTAATTATTTTTTAATTTATAATTTTTATTTACTTCCGTATTTTGCATTTTCCCATTTTTAGCCACTGTTTCTTTTTGTCTGCTATTAAGCCTCTCTTTTATTATTACTATTAATATTATTACAAATTATTTTTAAAACTAAGCCCTGACAAATAATGATATTGAAATTTTACTAATTCTAATGCTTGTTGTGAGACCGATGAAAGTCTCCTATTGAATACAAATTATGTCATCTTCTTTTAAACTGATCTGTCTGGCATAGTAACTCATGTATAGTACATGTCCTTGTATAGACAAAATGCTGCGAGACGACATGTCTGCGACGGGCACTTTAATATGTCGCTGAGCAACTTTGTCTCCTCTTGTAGATGGGTTTTTACTGGGATTTTACGCTCCAAAATGTTTTTATCCATCAAGGTAATTTATAATGCCCTCCCAGTTCTTAATACAGAATAACTTCAGACTTCTTTTTATTAGTCCAAAGGGGCTTTGTCCCTGAAGGACTATTGTTTTCGTTTTGCGATTTTGCGTTGAATCACTATTCAAACTGTTACCACCCAATGTTAGAGTCCTGCATTATATTTGAAGAAATTAAATAATAAAAAATCTGCATGAATGTATGTCTATTTCTCGCATTGTGATAAAATAACAGTGCATAGAGCCATCGAGTTTTGAAGAAGTTAAGCCCATACTTGTAGGAGAATTTGAAGAATCCCATATTTGTAAGAGACGTAATTCTCCTACAAATATGGGCATGTGGAAGCCCAAGTTTGAAATTAGGAATTTGTTTTATTATCGATTTCATATTTTGTAAAACTTTAACGAATTTTTGATTAACAAACTCAATAAGGATTTTAAAGCGAGCAATGGCATCACTCTACGGGGGGGGGAACTTTTCATCTCCAGCAGGCGGAACTGTGTATCGGAAATTGTAAAGCTAGGCTCATTTTAAAATTATTTGGCGACATTGCTATTGAACTGAATTTTATGGTTTAATGCAAATAACATGATATTTAATAAATAAAGGTAACCCACAAAACGTTAAAAAAACGCCCCTTTGGACGTAATTTAAAATCTAAACCCTTTCAGCTTTTTTTTAATCTAACCTAGGTAGCCATTATTTTAAAACTTCTTTTTGTGAAAATACTGTCTCATCATTCTATTTGTGTTAGTTAAATAACATTTCAGTTCTGAAATGAATTTTTGAGTTCGGTTCTATTCGTTATATTGACTAACTAAAGTTCTTTAATTCCGATATGAGATTCGTTTGAAATTTAATTGAAAACTTCACTCAAATGAATTCCTACCTAGGTATCAATATCGTAGCTGAGAAAACATGCGCTAACGTTTAGATGTGAATTAAATCAAGAGTTAATGCTGAATACTTCAATGATTAAAAGCATTTTTATCTGTATGTTGTGGCTGCGTTGTGATTTAGCTCTCTTGTCTGACAGTAACATCAGAACAAGTCCTCAACAATCATCGTGGCAAGGGGAGCAAGATTGCGCATGTCGTTAGCAACAGCCTTGAGCACCGTACAAGTGACGGTACGACTTCCCTCAATTCAGCCCCCAATTTTGATGGAGAGCATTCCAAGGAGGAACGGGTCCAAGGATCTCCCACCCCTTTTTCCCTACCACCGACATCTCAAGAGGACTTTAGGCTCGCTGTATATTTAGAGTGCCTCCATGCTGCATGGACACTAAGCATTTACCCACATATCCGGGATTTGAGCTCGGGACCTTCGGTACCGCAGTAGGCTTCCCTAACCACTATATCATCTGGGCGGGTTTTATCTGTATTTAAGTTTTTTTAATGATTCGGGTTTTTTTAAATATACCTTACAAATCTAAAAAGTAACTGAGTAATTATATTTCTTTGAATATTTCGGAATAACTGAATTATTTTATTCGTCTCAGCTAAATATAATCTAAATGAAATCAATTAAATTTCTCTATCATTTAAAATGTTTCGAGCTCCATCAGTGATCAAATGATTAAGATTGCTGAATACTGATAGTTCAACCTAAGGGAACAGGGTATTTGCATGGGTAATTTTCTCCAAGTGTGATTTAAGTATGAGCCAGGTTCTCTGAGAAAATCCTCCGCGAAGACAACCCTCCCCTTAGGTTGGGCAAGTAGCTCTCATGTGGTTTGCCACACTGAATTAGCCTAACCTGACCAAAATTTTGGACTGGAGGCGTACTACCAGCCAGGATATATAATGAAACACATTAACTTCTTTTTCTCAAAAAAGTCTGTTTAAATTGCGACAAACCAGCCCAGTTATGTGTTTTTTTTCACACGACTGAGATTCATATCCATACGCGTACCAGCATGGAAACAGCTAAGGTGATTCAGTGAAGCCCAAACATCGTTTTAAAATATGAAATTTGAAACTTTTCGTGGCTCTTCTTTTGACTCCGCAGGGAATAAAAATATATCACGCACTATCGAACGATATTACGGAATGATCTTCTGCACGGAAAACTTCAGTCCAGAGAGGTTATTTCTTCCACTGTTGAGAAAGATGCGCCTCAGTGTTGGCTATATTTTACCCACATGCGTTTCTATAGCAACCCAAACATTTACTCCATCACCTCCGCCAAAATAGGAAGCGAGATAACAGGGCCCAACCAAGAAGCTAAAACGTCTCTTTTCATGCGAATGGTCGACTTTTCCAAATACCAGATGCCTTATAAAGCCCGCAAATCGCCGTAGTGAACGCCAGTCGTATGTACATCTGTGTTACTAGTTCGTGTTCTGAATGTTTAAAGAATCTCTAATACTCGCTTTCTCTGTTTATCTAGAAAGGTAACTGATCAAAGTGTGCTTCTTTGAATTGACTGTGCCATTCGTCCTTTAATTAAAAGTAGCAGAATTGCATTGTTGCAAGTTTTTCAGTAAACAATAGATTTCAGATTGTAGGCATAATCTGTGTAGTTCAGTGTGTAGCTATAATTTGTCTAGATGCATTAAATTACAGTTGCAGCAAAATTCAGTGCATGTACGAGTAGACAATAGTACATAATTCAAAAAATCTTAAACCAACGTTAATAGCAAGCTCGGAATATGAAAACAAATAATTTTCGATAATATACATGAACACAAACGTTACTCTAGTGTACTAGAAGTGCAAAGCTGACTAGGATTGCATTATTTGAATTACGGCCAAGAAAGTAAAGACTATCTAACTAAGATTAGGTATAAGATTAGGTATAAGATTAGGTATGTCCTCGTGGAGGATTTTTAAGGAAAACCTTACTCGTATCCCCGTTACACATGGGGTAAACAACGAAACTCCCAATACAACCGGTCATTCGACTGGATTTGAACCCGGATTTAACTAGAAGTACCAAATCAGAAGTCAAACAACAAAAATCAGCGTTATATTTACAAAATTTTCACAGGACTAGTTTCGATGGTTTTACCGAACCACCATCCTCAGCTGCAAAACCGCAAATGAACAAGATAGGAAATAATGATTAGATAAGATAAGAAAGATTGGGCAAGAATAAGCAAGTGGCGCCATCTGTTGGTGAAACCAGAACTAAAACATAATTTCTTTAAAGGCCGAAGGCAAATTTGGATTGGAATTAGGATCGTTAACTAGAGCAGAAAGATTTTTATGAATGTGAAATGCCTCTAGAAAATCCAGTTCTCCAATGGAAGATGTTTTTGAATAATTTTGGCAGCAGAAAAATTGAAAGTGTGATTTTCGGACCAACAATGTTGAGCAACAGAAGACTTCTGTGTTTCCTTTTTTCTAACATATGCCTCATGTTCCTTGACGCGAAATTTTAAGACACTCTTAGTTTGGCCAATGTAAATTAAACCACACTGGCAAGGAATCCTATAAATACCCCAGGAATTCATATCCGGAATGAGGTCCTTGAGTATGGAACTCGGAATTTTATTGATGTGAGAATAAACAACCCGAAAGTTAAATTTCAGCAAAATATGTGCGACTTTATAGCTAATTGATGGAAAGAAGGGAATGACAACAGAATTTTTATAATCTCCTAAAACAAGAGTGTGCCTTTTAGTGTGTTGAGATGAGAATTTTTTAACTGCTTGATTAATAATGTTAGGTGAAAAGCCTCTGTAAATAGCTATTGCTTTTAAATAATTTAGTTCTTCATCAAGGGCTAGTTTGGAGGAGCAATCTTGAAGAGCACGGAAAACATAGGAATAAAATGAAGCTAACTTTTGTTTAGTCGGATGACATGATTTAAAGTGTGGTGGAAGGCAAACCGATGAAGGTTTACGGTAAACCGTAGGACTGAAGTTGGATGTGTTACGTGTGACCAGAATGTCGAGAAACGGAAGAGAATTGCAAGTCTCAAGTTCAAAAGTGAACTGAATAGCAGGATCAATAGAATTCATTATTGAAAGAACTTTATTTAAATCATCTTTATTACCTTCAAATAGGGTAAAAGTATCGTCTACGTAGTGGAATCATGCCGGGAAGTTTAAAATTTCAAACAATTTTGCTTCATAAGAATGCATGTAGATATCAGCCAGGATGGGACTGAGGGGGCTTCCCATGGCTAATCAATCAGTTTGCTTGTAATGTTTATTTTGGAAAACAAAATGTGTTTCTTTCAAACAGAGTTGAGTGAGAGAAATTAGCTCATCAATTTCGATGCAAGAGAAATGAAATTCGCGAAGTCTGGTTTCTAGACATCTTAATGCACCCTCCACTGGGACATTGGTGAATAATGATTTTACATCAAAAGAAACCATGAGTAAATTACTAGGAGAAATGTTTTCAATCTTTTTTACAAACTCTATTGAATTTTTTATGGTGTAAATGTTATTGTCTAATAGAGTTGAAAATCTAGAAACTAAATATTTAGCTAATGGATACGAGGCAGTACCTAAATTTGATACAATAGGGCGGAAAGGAATACCACTTTTATGAATTTTGGGAAGAGCACATAATCTGGCACAATTCGCAACAGCTGGGATAACCTCATGTTTTAAGTTGCTTGAAATGATTTGCGAAGATTTGATCGCAGTTTTTATTTTGGACCAGTCCGAAGGCGAAGGATCTTTAGGGATCGGATTATATGGTCCTTCGTTTAAGAGTTTAGTGACACCATCGATGTAAGTGTTCTTATCCATGACGACTATCTGGCCACCTTTGTCGGCTTTTGAAATGATAATATCCAGGTTAGAATGGATTTCGCGCATTGTAGCTCTTTCTCTCGCAGTTAGATTTGGTTTCAAAGGTTTATTATTGAATTTCACATTATGAGCGTAATCATTTCTTTCTGTGAATCTGAAACTTTACTGAACTTGAAAGCTTTTTCGATAGGAGCCAAAATCTTTGGAATCGAGGGTTTACAAGTTTGTGAGAAGTTAAAATTATATTTTAGAATTATCTCTTGTTCTTCTGAAAGACTAACATTAGAAATATTAACTATTGGCTTGATGTTTACAATGGGAAGATTTTTGAACTACTTAAACTGGAAGACTGTAAAAGAAGTTTTTCGAATTTAACTGCAAGGGTGTTTTATGACGGTTAACTGCATTCTCCGTTCTAGACCAAGACTTTTGTTCAAGGGCAGTGAATTTTGGATATGATTTAGCGAGTTACAGATGAAGCTTATAGAGTTCATGTTCAATTTTGGACAATTGTTGACGTGTATCCCTTATGACGGAGCGAAGTAAGGCAAGCTTGCAATTTAACAGAATTCTTGAATCGCGACTCGAAGGTTTTTTGATTTGATTTGATTTGAATAAAATTAGGGATCAATTTTTTACATTTACATTAAGTAAAAAAAAGATGACTCAGGAATTTTTGCCGTTTCAGGCCTAATTTAGTGAAACGATTAACGGAGGAAGGCATAATAAACAATGCAGAAAATCAAAGTAAATTAACTAAGCAATAATAAAGCATACACAAAACAGCAGAAAAATCCCTCACTGAAATGAATAGAAAACAAAACTTTTGTAAGCAAAATGTATGAAATCAGACAAGCAAAGCGCAATATACAAAACATAAACATAACTTGAAAATTTCAAAAACGTACTTACCAAAACTCATGCAATGGCGGCCACACCACGTGCAATAATGAAAGCAAAAAATAAGCCTGTTTGGGGCTTCTATAATTAAGACTAGAAGTGTTCAGCAATTTTTATCTCTTGGCCTTTGGTACGCTTAGGAGCAGAGGAATACAAAATGCAGGAATTCAATTTAGGCAATACAGCATATTTATTAGAGATAAGCATGTTTACAATTTCAGAGTAAATATTCAAAATTCTTTTCATTTATACGCACATACGCACTTCATTGCAAACGTTTAATGGGACGCATGTAAGTATGGAAACCTTTCACGATATAAATATCTCGTTTTTGCTCGTTTTAGTTCGTTGTGCTATAAACAAAAATGCATATCTTATTACTCTTGTACAAGCATTAAGTTTTCTGAAGCCAGCGAATGAGGCAAATCAACTTACCTTTGTCGAGATTCAAATCATCCATCTTCTAACCACTAAGGTGACAGTACGACTTAGTTCCGCCCCCAATTCTGATGGAGAGCACCTGGGACAACGGATCCGTGGGTCTTCCAAACCGTTTTCCCTACCATCAGCCTCTCGAGAGGACTTTCAGCTCGCCGTACATTTAGAGTGCTCCATGCCGCAAAACTACTACACATTTACAAATATCCATGCCTTCTCCTGGATTCAAACCCGGGCCCTTCAGTACCGCAGTAGGCTCTCCTGACCACTATAACGTCTGCTCGGCTTAAATTAAAATTAGAAGCTAAAATTAAAATTAGAAGCTAAAAAACTGATAATTTTATATTTTCAATGCGCTTTGGGCATATGGAATAAGCACTGGAGGCCGTAAATAATTTTTAATCTAAACCTGTATTTCTTTTAATTACCTGCTCTTCTGCTGCATTTTGAGGATTAATTGCATTTTGACTTTACTGAGCAAGTTGATGCTTGCAGCTAACTAGATTCAAACAAGAAGATCGACCAATTCGTTCATATCGTGGCTCTGAGCCATATGGTTTTTAAATATTTTAAATACCCCAAACCTTGTACCATATTTAAATACGACAATTCACAAAACACATATTTGCTTTTATGTTTTCAATAAATATTATATTGTTATTATTTAGATGCTCAAGTAATTATTACTTCATTTTGTTTGTTGTTGAAAATTTTACTTAAAATGCCTTTTTCTGTAATAGTAAACACTTCTTAGATTGTTAATTCGCACAATATTTTAATTTCAATGTTCTGCTGCTACTGTCATCTAAATAGGACTTCGTGAGCCCTTCCACAAAGTAAGAAATATACACACGCATGACAAGATATTTTTTCAGCTTCTCAGTCTTTCCTGGTAGTTTTCACAACAAGAACTATATTGGTCAGTGAACAACTAACCAACTCATGGCAAAACTCGCATGAGGAAAATTATTATGACTAATTGATGGATCGTATGATGACAAGCACTTCTACACAAAAGAATATTATTTTAGATACAGTTTTCTAACCTCATTTTTTTTTACTTCATCTCATTGAATACTTGACAGACTGCAGCAAAAATACTCTCCGTCGTGTTATATAGCGATGTTTGCATTATTACGCTGGTTTGGAAAAGAGCCCGAATAATTCAAGATACAACTGTGTTGTAACTATGATATTTATGATGAGTGGATAAAAAAAGAGAATCAGTCTGCCAGCTTGACTGGCGTGCCTCTTAATTGTCAGGCCAGTTGATGAGTTCAAGAAAACACTGAGTAGGCGGAGACTGATGATCTAGATTGTTCTCCAACGGAAATATAAATGGGACCGACGACCTAGTATTAGTCTCGGCAAGTTGTGAGAAACCCAAAAAAAGTGTTTGAACTGATATTTAGTATTTTTGCCCTATTTTGTTAGCGCGTGATTTATGCAAGTTGATGTGATTCACGAATAAAGGAATTTCAGTTAAACTGCAGACGCTCATAGGAAGATGAGATGCATAGTAAAATACCTCTTGTAAAACAGACGTCTATTGAAACCGTCTTCTTTTTTAATTTAAGAATCAACGGATCGCGTAGAAAGTTTGTAGTATCATTATTCAAGTACTTTATAATTAATCTGGTTCTTAACACCCCTCCGTCAATAATAAAGAATCTACTATAATGGGAAAGGATTTATTTTGATTTCTATTTTCTTGTACTTTATATTAATATATTACATCTTTTAATTCGTCCTTGCTACCGGCAAAGTATGAGATCCGACGTTCTATAGAATGCCTAGGCGTTTTATACAATGCTGAAAACTGGCTGGCCATGAATTAAATATTTCGCAAATTGCCTATGCATTTTATAAAATGGCAAATGGCAAACGGGCAAAGTTCGAAATACGTCACCTATTTTTCGTTTTGGATAACGGAAACTACTTAGTAGAAGGTAATAAATGATGCAGAAATGCCAAAATGAATACTAAGAAAGAACCACGGGACTACTGGTTGCTGAAAATGTGATATCTGTGGCAAACAAAAGTAAGCTCATTTATCTTGCTAAAGATTGTGTCTGTTCTATATACAGCACTACGTCGCAGACACTAAGATATTTCACGTACTTCATGAAACTCATTTGGTTCTTGAATACGGAGGACGTGACAGAATGTTGGAAGAACTTTCAAACAATTACAAAAACGTTACACGAAATGATATTGAACTGTATATCCAGGTTTATGAGCCCTGCTAGAAAAAAAAAAGGTATTAAAAAGGGCATTGTTGTGAAACCTATGATTTTTCTGAATTCAATTCCCGTTGTCAGGTAGAGATTATTGATTTCTAGTCTCAGAGAATAGAAATTTATTATGGTGTACCAATCTCACTAACTTTTCTACGTATTTTAAATAAAGCGTTTTGATGCCAGACGTTCATTATTTTTTCAAAATAACATTTGTGGTTTTGAGGAATGAACGTCTTTTAAATTGTAGCTTTATCATGACCTTTTTTCCCATGCTCTGTCTAAACAGCATTTATCATTTTAGAGAATACCTAGGTATTGTGTGCAGTGCCTAGGTAAAGTATACAACAGTTCTCATATTTCATACTTTGCCTTGTAGGCAAATGCTCAGGAATTCTATAAAATGCCTAGATATTGTATAGAATCCGGCGTTTTATACATTGCCAGTAACATAGTCAAAATGGTCCTCATTGCTGGTTTTCCTTAAAATGTATTCTCAATAAAGAAATTAAACGCAGTGAGCCATAAATTGCAATGTTCATTTGTGGACCGTGGGTGCGTTGCAACAGACTAAATTCTGGAAGAATTTATTATTAGCATTTCAAAACATTAAATATTTAAAAATACGTAAATATTAAGATTAAAAAAACTGTAATTTGATCTTTGTATCGAGATTACAGTCTTACGTCTGAAACAATTCCACGCTTAAGCAGTCAGTAAATACTTACTAGTTTAAAAAATTATCCATCAGAAATTAAAGTTATATTTTTACGTCAGCTGTTAAATTTCAAAGTAAAATAATAGGAAAAAGATGTACTATAATATTATTTCATGGTCAAATTTATCGCGTAGAGATTTGTGCAGTTATTTGATTAACAAAGACTTAATTACTCAACTGCGCATTTATCGCTTGTGTACGAGGCTTGCAACGAATATTCCTTCTAAAGCAGTACTTTCCATTTAACTAAGATGCAAAATGGAAACAATAATAAGCAATATCAATCGTTTTCCTTCATTTCGAGAAAGAAGGTTTAATGATATGGTGCCTGAGAACTTGGGCGGAAAATCTATCTTGGTCAAACACTAATAATTGCAGTAATCTTTTACAATATGTATGACATAAGTAGAACAGCTTCAAAGTAAAGCATGGGCTCAGTCATTGTATCTAGAAATAATGTTTTGCGTCTGCCATGGGATGTGCGATAAATATTAAAATGAAATTACACATGCTTATTTTATTATATTGCGAAAATGTTTCCAGCAGCTTCGTTATCAAGTTATCTTTTCAGACAACCTTTAAGTACACAACTGGAGTTTGAATTTGAAATTTGATTTCCAATATGATCTAAGCCATTGTGGAAAATTCAAATATTCGACATCCTTTGAATGACTGAATGAAAAACTTTTACTCAATCATATATTATTATGTATATCTGTTTCATTTTGTTTGAATGATTGAGTGAAAATTTGAGTGAAACATTTTTACTCAATCGTGTATTATCATGAATGTATAATTCATTTCTGATGAACATATGATTCATTTTTATTTAAATAATTGAGTGAAAAAATGGGCAAATAATTTTTACTCAATCGTATATTAATATGAATATGTGATTCATTTTATGGATCTACAGTTCATTTTTCTTTGAAAGATGGATTGGAAAACTAAGTGAAAAGTTTTACACAATCGTGTATTATTATACATATATGATTCATTTTGTTTGAATGATTAAATGAAAAATCTTGTATTATATATTACTATGGATTTTCAGATTTACATTACAAATATTATTTTCTTTTATTTAATTTACATGAATTACACGATATCCTGAAATGCTAGTTTTTTTCCTTACTGAAAGTATAAAAAAAGACGAAATATGAGTTGACCAGTTTGGAAATTTTAAGTTTCCTAAAAATTAATAAATGTTTTCCTTCTCAAATCTGGAACAGTAGAACTCATTCAAAAATCTACCACGATTTCCACTTCCGGAGATAACATGTTCACTCTTACTTTCTAATCTTAAGTATATGAAATTAAAATCAGCAATCGAAATAATCTTCGCAATCCATCGATTCCTTGGCAAAAGCGCAATCAATCTTCAAAATCGATCTGGACCTCTAGGCAATCGAGTACCGGATTAACAACGCTCTTTGAAGCGGTAAGACGTGCCACAGCTGACCAATGGATGTCGAGACAGGAATTCTGCCTGTCTTATTGGCTGTCAGCCGAAACTGGCATCAAAGAACAACAATGTAATTAGTTCGCAATGAATGATTAGTGATTCCGGGTCCGGGCGCATTAAAGTGAGAAGCTTTTGTTTAATATTTATGCCTCGCCATTGTATGCGTGGTTGCACTAAACGGGTGTTTTGGGTGTGAAAGTGTGCTCTCCTTTTGTTTCCGAACGTTTTGATTCGATGTATTGTTACACAGAGTTGGCTTTTCCCTATCGTGTATTATGCATAATGAATGCATCGCCTTCTTTCCTCTTTATTCTAGTTTAATCGGCATTAGAAAGAAGCTTGTTCATATCTCTCATAGTCTGAATGGAAACAAAAGCAGTTTTTAGGAAGGAAGTACTTTATGAGTGGAAAAAAGAGCATTGGAGCATTTTAATATTCGTCTCAGCAGCTGCAGCTGTTTTGTATTAAATCATTTCCTAAAACAAAGGTTTAGAGAACTTCGTGAATGTGTTTTTCTTTCTTAGCTGCATTGAAAATCATTTAAGTCCCCAAATTTTATTTAAATATTTGTTAATCGTCTACTTTAACTGAATTAGTTTATGCAATAAAATGAAAGATGCGGAAAAGGAGAGCACACCTCCGAATTTAATCACAGATAAGCAAAGTCGGTAGGGCGGTAGGAGAGCGGTAGAGTTTGTATAGGGAATTTGCGGCATGAGGCACTTAAAATTCTGTCCAGTCAATTCGACAGACTGATGGCAGGGAAATTAGAAACTAAACCTACCCAGGCTGTTCTTCATAAACTGTGGGATGGAGCTTCCGTTTTCTTGCAGATGTAATTCGTTGACCTCCAGAGTGCACCCCGGGCAATATTCTCAATAATGAGAGACTTAAGGAGACTCGGTACTTTTTTTAATTAAGAACTTTCATCTAATTTTTATGAATATTCTTAAATGTTGTTTTTAAACATATTGATTTTAAAAAAGAAAAAAAAATTGGTGGTAATTTTTTTTAAACTTCAATTAATAATTAAAAAATTTAAATATTTTTCTTCTTCAGCTTTCAATGTTTCTGCTCCCAAAATTTTTAAAACATTTATTAGAATGTTCTTTAAAACTTCAAGGATCGATTTTGCAATTAATGAATTAGTTTTCAAGAAAAAAAATAAAATGCATCTACATACGTAAAAAACTGAAAACAAAAACATGATTTCCAAATCATTTTTAGCCGTAGTATTTTTTTTTCCAAAATATTGCAAAATCCATCCGTGATTCTGTTACATTATTCATAATAACCATTCAGTAAAAATATCATTCAGTTTGGTGCATATTTGTCAAAGTTTTAGGAATTTAAGTAAAAGAATTTATTGAAAAAGTGGAAACGGAAAAATCATAAAATGTAAATACTACTTTCCTTTATCAGTTTTCATTCATTATCACATACTCAAAGCAATTTTAATATATGAATCAATTGTAATACATTTCCTAACTATTGGACTGTATTCCTACACTTTTATTAAATTACACTTGTCAGCGATGCAAAATAATTGATACAAAATAAGCGAGCCATTCTACATGGCTGTCACAAACACAATTCTATCAATCAAATATCTTGTTGCCACACATAAAGTTCAAAACTAAAGGAAGAAAAACAAAAGGAATTTACGCTGTTTGCAACAATAAAATGAAGCAAACGATACTCACATAAACATCCTGGCCCTCGTTGAAATCCCAGGGGATTTCAACAATTGGAGCATTTTGAAACTTCTTAGTCTGTAATAAAGATAAACATAAGAAAAAATAATACAAAATATTATATGCGAAGCAGTTCATAGTTTTTTAGTCTGAATAGGAAGAGGACACAATTTCACGACTGGTCGTTTTATGACACCATGACCAGTTTTAATACTAGCAACTCTGACGCTTTGATCTGAGCCCGGATGAACAGCAATTATTCTCCCTAACCTCCATTTAAGAGGCGGAAGGTTGTCTTCTTTGATGAGGACTAAGTCATTGACTTCTAAATTGTTTTGACTTTTTTGCCATTTAGGTCTTTGTTGAAGCTGAGACAGGTATTCTCGACTCCATCTTTTCCAGAAGTGCTGAAAAATAAACTGTCTCACATGCCATCTGTCAATGTGATTGAAGGAACTATAATTTAGGTCTGGTTCAGGTATGGCAGTTAAAGACGTTCCTATTAGGAAATGACCAGGTGTTAATGCAGTTAAATCATTTGGATCAGCCGATGTTGGACACAATGGCCTAGAGTTGAGACAAGCCTCAACCTGCGCTATCAAGGTCTGAAATTCCGGATAGGTCAGCACAGTATCACCAACAGTCCTTTTTAGATGTAATTTCATTGACTTTACTGCCGATTCCCATAGTCCACCAAAATGGGGAGATGATGGCGGGTTGAATATCCATTTTATTTCCTCTAAAGACAAAAATTTGTGAATTTCTTGATTTTGCTTACATTGCAAAAAACATTTTCTGATTTCTTTGTCTGCACCTTTAAAGTTAGTACCGCAGTCACTATAAATCTCAAATGGTTTTCCTCTTCTTGCAATAAATCGTTTCAATGCACTTAAAAATGCCTTTGTTGACAAATCTTCTACCACTTCAAGATGTACTGCCTTGATTACAAAACACACAAATAAGCATACGTAATATTTAAATGATTTTTGTCCACGTCCTGCACGATGTTTAATCATGAACGGTCCAGAAAAATCTATTCCAGTTCGATGAAATGGTCGTGATTGTGTTACTCTAGATTCCGGTAGATCAGCCATTATTTGACTTGCAGTTTTAGCTCTAAGTTTGCAACACGTGATACAAGATTTTACTACTTTTCGGATAGCAGATCTAGCAGCTATGATCCAAAATTGCTGTCTAATTAAAGATAGAAGAAGTTCCGGTGCTGCATGCAGATATTTGACATGAAAGTGTCTAATTATGATTTCTGTCAGATTGTGTTTTGAAGGTAATAAGATTGGATGTTTTTCATTTTCTGATAGTTGCGCATTTTTCAGTCTTCCTCCTACACATAACACTTTGTTGTCATCCAAAATTGGACACAAGCTAAGGAGGTTGCTGTTTGTAGGTAAGTCCTTTCCCAACTCCAAACATTGAATTTCTTTAAAAAAGTGAAATCGCTGTATTATTCGGACAATACAGAAAGTTGCAGCTCGAATTTCATTACTAGATAAAAAAAAGACGTATTTCTTTCTAGATATGCTACTTTAGAATTCGATATGAATCTTAATATCCAAGCAAATATGCGTTGTAACTTGATGATCGGAAATGAAGATATATTTGATATAATAGCAAGTTCCTGTACAGGTTCAGAAACTACAAATGAGACTGTTTTACGTGCATCTGGTAATGCCTCTTCATCTATAAGAATATTTTTAGATAAGGCAATCTCACTGCACTTTAACCAAGAAGGACCATTCCACCACAATTGATGAGATAATAGTTCTGCAGGAAATAATCCACGTGAAGCACAATCAGCTGGATTTTCCTTTCCATCAACATGACTCCAGTTCTCAGGTGGTAAGATGGATTGTATTTCAGAAACTCTATTGGATACGAATACTTGCCATTTTTTAGGATCTGACCTTAGCCATGACAACACGATTTGTGAATCACTCCAAGCTTGCACTAAATCAAAATTTATAACTAATGCAGCTTTTACAGACTGAATTAAGCGTGCCAATAACACTGCTGCACATAATTCCAGTCTTGGAATCGTAATAGATTTTAATGGTGCTACACGAGTTTTAGCTGTTACGAGTTTAACATTAATGTCAGAGTTATTGCAAGTTTTGATATAAATAACTGCTGCATAACCTCTTTCAGACGCATCACAAAATCCGTGAAGTTCACATCGAAAATAATCAGGTAGCAGAATTTTCCTAGGTATATTTATAGAATTCAAAAGTTTAACTTCTCTACATATATTTCTCCAATTTCGATCAATCTCTTCTGTTACAGGATCATCCCATGATAACTGTAATTTACACAATTGCTGAAGGATCATTTTAGCGAGAATTACAAACGGAGCTATCCACCCCAATGGATCGAATAGTTTTGCTACGAATGACAAAATAATTCTTTTAGTCGGAACACTTTGATACTCTATTACACCGACATTACATTTGAATTCATCATTGTCCGGATGCCATTCCAATCCCAGAACTTTCAATGGTTTGTCTTCTATTACACGATGAATATTGTCACTATCTGTGTTTGTTAAGCCAGGGGTTTTTAACAATGACGGTTCACTTGTCGACCATTTGTGAAGCTCAAAGCCACCACTTTTTAGCAGATGTTGCAATTCGTCTATCAATGCAATACCTTCCGAACTATCTTTTACACCAGTTAACATATCATCAACATAAAAATATCTTAAAACTATATTCTTTGCCTTTGGAAAGTTCAATCCTTCATCAATCGCTAACTGACTCAACACTTTGGTTGCAAGATATGGAGCAGCTGCAGTTCCATATGTAACTGTTTTCAAACGACAAACTTGTATTTGCTTATATGGGCTATCTCTCCATAATATTCTCTGAAAATCTCTATCTTTTTCATGAACCTTTATCTGTCTGTACATCATTTTAATATCAGCGGTTATTGCAATGTTATGAAGTCTAAATCTTAGTAAAATACAAATTAAGTCATCTTGTATTTTTGGGCCTATCATTAGTGTATCATTTAAAGAAACACCTGTGGTTGTTTTAGCGCTCGCATCGAAAACAACTCTCAATTTTGTTGTTAAGCTAGAGTCCTTCAACACGAAGTGATGTGGGATATAATAATTCATAATCTGTGTCTGGCACTAATTCTACGTGTTCTAGTGAAAAGTACTCTTTCATAAACTGAATATACTGGTTGTAAATTTCTTTCATAGATAACAGCCTCTTCTCCAAGTATTGAAATCTTCTGTACGCCACTTCACGGGAGTCACCTAGAATATCTCTATTATGTTTGAATGGTAATGCAACTGAATAACGACCTGATGTGTCTCTAAAATGCGAGTTTTTAAAATGTTCTTCACAAAGTTTTTCTTCATTTGTTAAAGGTTGTACATTTGGAAACTTTTCTAACTCCCAGAAAGAATTTACTAATTCATCTGTGTTTGTATTCAAATGATTTACATATACTGGCTCAAAATTTGTAGATTCAAAATTTGTAGTACCCGAAATTATCCATCCCAACCTCGAATTTAGAGCAAATGGTAGATCAGGACCACGTTTGACAATTTCTCCCGTCATTAAATGCAGAAATACATTTACTCCAAATAAAATGTCAACTGGTTGTGACTTGTAAAATAATGGATCAGCTAATTGTAAATCACTGAAGTTATCGAAGATGATTGATGGCAAAGATACATAGGGAATGTTATCTGTCACCTTGTCCAGTACAAACGCTGATGTTGATACACGAATATCACTTTTAAAATGAGAAGTGAATACTAAATCGACTTCCCCATTACTTATAGTATTAAATTCTCCTAAACATGATACAGAAATGGAATTATCTTTCACTCGTAATCCTAATTTCTTCACACAATCCCTTGAAATAAATGATCTCTGAGATCCAGTGTCACATAAACATCTACACTTCACAAATTGTTGCTTAGAATTTTGAACTTTTATTAAAGCAGTACACAATAAAATGTGACTGGTTTGATTACCTTTTGCATTCGAATCATAATTAGAGGCACAAACTGTGGCTGAAACGTCCTTAGGACTCGTTAATTCATCTCTTTTAATGATAGATTGCGTAGGCGGAGATATACTGTTTAACTGAGTTTTATTCTTTGAATTATTTACAATGTGCAAAATACTGTGATGCTTCTTAAAGCAATGTTGACATGTATTTAAACTCTTGCATTTTTTGAGCAAGTGCATATTAGATAAACAATTAAAACAGTAACGATTAGATTTTACAAATTCTATCCTTTGCTGAACCGATAAATTTAGAAATTTCGAACATTTGGCTAAACTATGATCTTCTTTACAATAACCACAACCCAAAGTAGCAACCAGAACATTATTCTTATTTTGAAACACAGATTTAGGTACCTTATTACTTGTTGATTTGCTATTTTGAAGTGTTCTTGCATAGTTTTTCAGGAATTCAATTAAAGTCGTAAGTTTTGGAATTTCATTAGATTTTAACTGACATTCCCACCATAATTTTGTAGCAGGGTCTAATTTTTGCAAAGTTAAATAAGTCATTAAAGTGTCACCAAAATTATCAATGGTTTGATTCAATACTTCTAAAGAACGAATTATTTCATTAATATTGTCAACTAAATTTAAAATAGCAAATGCTGATTCATTTTGAATAGTTGGTAAACTTAAAAAACGTTTAATATATGCAAAAATTTGTTCTCTCTTATTTGAATATCTTTCGTCTAACAGATTCCATGCTATTTCAAAATTACAATCCGAAATTTGAATGGTTTGAATAATGCGATATGCTTCACCTTTCAACGAAGCCTTCAAATACTGCAATTTTTGAACATTAGATAAATTTGTATTATTTCTTACACAAGCACTGAAAAGATCTTTAAAAGCTATCCATTCTGTAATATTACCACCAAAAGTCGGTAATGTTAACTTGGGTAATTTAATATTGTCAAGAACCTGTTCTGAAATTACACTATTAGAATTATTTTTATTATTTTGATTTTTTAATATTTTTTCACCTTTAAATTTCCACAAATAAATTTTATCTGTGTACTCCTGAACATTATCTATTTCGTTTTCTAATTCTTTAGTATCTGTAATTAAACTTTCGATTTCAGAATCAAGCTTCCTTAACTCAGTTTCTTTTTGTTTCAATAATTCGACACATTCCTCTAGTTCTATTAAATTAATTTCATCTGCAGTTAAAATAGTTTCAATTTTCTTTACATAATTAGTAACACTCCTGCGTAAGACCGCTCTTTTTGTTTTAAAAGTTATAAGTTCACTCATAATTGATCAATTCAAAAACAGAAATTGTTCTTAAATCACTTAACACTATTATTAAAATGAAATCGAATTCTATGTTGTATTACAACATTGTTCTTAAAATTTAACAACAAATTAAACGAATTTTTGTTCAAAATCCACTTACCTCACAAAGTGGATAATTTTCACAAACCATCTGCATATTTGCGTTGTTAGAATACACTTAGAACAGTCACTATCTTCACTAGCTCTCCGGCTAGACTTTTGACCAACAATATGTATTCTATTAAACTTAATATGTTTCACAAACAATAATCAATAAACAAATGGACTGTATTCCTACACTTTTATTAAATTACACTTGTCATCGATGCAAAATAATTGATACAAAATAAGCGAGCCATTCTACATGGCTGTCACAAACACAATTCTATCAATCAAATATCTTGTTGCCACACATAAAGTTCAAAACTAAAAGAAGAAAAACAAAAGGAATTTACGCTGTTTGCAACAATAAAATGAAGCAAACGATACTCACATAAACAACTATAATAATAATATTAAGTGGTTGTTTTTTTAATTTTAATAAACGGAGCAATTTTAATAAAAAATTTAAATTATTTTAAATTTTAGTAAGCACAGAATAAGCATTTACAGAATCATTTTGTTCAAACTGTCCAGCACCATATGTGATTCCTTCCCTTTTTTTAGCCACTTTGTCTCTTCTGCGTATTGCCATTTTAACTAATTTAGGAGCAAGCTGGCTACTGTCATTTTTTCGTCTCTTTCTAAAGGAAAATTTGCTACTATCTAAAATAGTCGCAAGTTTATTTGTTGCATATCCCATAGACATTCCTAAAACCTTTTGCACTTCTATCATAGTGCGTACTGTTCCTTTGTTGAATTCACAAACTGCTTCTGTTACAGAACGTTTCACACGTAATTTGTGCACAAATATTTCTTTTGGACACTTGGCCCAAATCATACTATGTAAACTTTCGTTAGCATTTTGCCTTCTGCAACCTACACATCTTTCTAGTAGTTCATTTGAAGCAAGCCTCTGATAAATTGGAAGAACTTTTGGAAGATATGTCTCATTTATTGGTGTTCCAATTTTCAACTTATGCTTGTCTGGAATTTCATCTTTAGCTATTGCTGACTAAAAGCACCAAGAATTTGCCCCTGTGGGACATTTCGAGTGTTGAGGTTTCTTATGTGTGGAATGCTATGATAGAGCGTCACATATATTGCTGTTTTCATAGCATTCACTCCCCTTTATGTCGCAGAATAGCGTTTTGGTAATACCTAGTCAGCTTTTTAATCGTTGCTTCTTTCAAACTACCATGAGACTTCCCTCCTAACGTAACGCCTTGCGCACGCCAGTCTTTTACAACAGTTCTCAATCCTGTTCCTAATCTTTTACTGACACGGTTTAAACCATAAAATTCAGTTTTCACACAGTTTGTAAAACTTTAACCAGTTTTTGATTAACAAACTCAAGGATTTAAAAGGGAGTAATGGCAATACTCTACGGGGAAAAAACTGTGTATCGGAAATTCTAAATTTTAAAATTATTTTGCGACATTGCTGTTGAACTGAATTTTATGGTTTATGTGGAAAGAATACGATATTTAGTAAATAAAGATAACACACAAAACGTTAAAAAAATCACTTTGGACGTTAATTTAAAAACTGAAACCTTTCATATTTTTTTAATATTGTGCGAATTTCTTTGCATGCTTAAATTTTATTAGAATTAGAAACGTTTTCTTTTATTTTAAAAAACACGCTATAAGCAAGATACTCCAAATCTAGCTTGCGAACATCTTTAGTTATTTGCCAAAAGACCACGATTTCACTTGAATGAATCAAATCAGCTTGCATATTAGAAAATTTTGATTTTAAATTTAAATGCCTGAATTTGCACTTCAAAAAGTAAAAGTATTTCTGATTTTAATTCGCTTTTCTGAATAACATTTTATCTAACTCATTACGTGTGCAGTAAGTTGTCTGAAATATTTCTAACGGTTTTTAAATATTGAATATAAATTTTTCATCCTGTTAATTAAGTAGCTCAATAATAACCTCTCAGGATTAATTTTAATTTAAAATACAACATTCAAAATAATATTTCCTTTTGGCTTTTAATAAAAAGAATATTCCTTTCAATAATCTGTTATTCCACAACGACTGACCGTTGAATGGAAAACTCTTCGTCTAAATGTCTTGCAGAAAGCCATTTATTTCAAAGTTAATGTCCCAAGCTTAAAGTGCTTCCACTTCAGATTCTGTGCCTCAGCCCCTTCCCCCCCCCCAAAAAACTGCTTGCATTGGGAACTATTATTAGCCAATCGGAAATAATACTTTTGACCTTTTCATCGATCAATTTCAATCCAAGTTTCGCAGCTTTCTGTAATCTAATCGCTTTTATTCGGCTAACAAAGCAGGGACGAAAAAGTAAAAGTCTTGTGTCGCTATTGTCCAGCTCTTACGCTTTCTAGTTCCGGAGCAGAAAACGTTCCTTCCGTTTTCTTTGATTACAATTGTGCTATGGATTGGCAAGCTTGAAGAAGAAAGGTCAAAAATAATATGCGGAAGAAGAATTAAGAAAAATGTTTATGTAAGATAGTTCTAAACTTGGACTGATAACCCCTTTGTCAGCCACAAAATTGCTTACAAAGATGCTACTGTTATCATATATTATTTTTACAGAAATAATATAGAGAATGTGAAAATGTATTGCAATACTTAACACTCCAGCTGGAATTCTAAAGATATGCAACTTTTAAACATTTTATGATTTTGCTGCGGAAGTTTAGCTAGCGTAAGTTTGAAATAAAAGATACGCTTAATAAATAAATTTAAAAAGACAAAACAATGTCGTGTAAGTTATCTTATAAAGAAAACTGAGCATTGATATCACAAACTAAGAAAGCTGATTTTGTTTTCGTTTATTTGATACCGGCAAAGCACTCGAGGATTATCTGCCTAAGGAGAGACAGCCTTCACTTTCTAAGAGAAACTGGCTCTCACACACGTTACACATGGAGAAAACCACGAAAATACCCATGCGGTCAGCCCTTTGTCAGGATTCGAAGCCTGGACGAACTATCAGTGCTTAACGACTTTACCGCTCGGCTCTCTGAGAAGGTTGGAGGAAGCTATCAAAAAAAGTGTAAAAATATCAAGTTGTATACTTAAAAATGGGAAATAAAATCTTCAGAAAAACTAAGATAAATTGATTCTAACATAAATTAATTTTAGGATTTTTAATATTTGTCTAACGTAAATTACTAAGGTCAGGATAAAGTGTTTAAAAGTTTTAAAAGCTATTTCTTAGATCACAAACCAACTTTCCAACAGTTATAAAGTATGTGACAAAGCGAACTCACAGAACCTCGAGCAGTCATATAATCAATAATGATTTTTCGGAATTATTGATTAAGCTTAAGAAACTATAAGCGTTCTGTATAAAATACATACCTTAATATAATCACGACATACTTTTAACATTCTGAAAAAAAATAAAACAATGAAACGATGGCATCAGAATACATGGATCGTTGCTAACTATTTTTATATCCTCAGTAACAACAAAATTTTTAATAAAATATCTATCGTTTGGAAAGAAGTTTCCATTAAAAGATTTAATTGTTATTTTTAAATATCAGTATTATACTTACTTAATTCCTTTAATCCCTTATCATAAAAAATAAGGGAATTAAAAGAATCATATTTGGATAAATCCGACAGAACTCACCATTCCTTACTCCAGCTTCTCTGTTTGACTTTCAAACGATTGTACGTTAAATGATATAGTGGTAATGTAATTTTATTAGTACTGTTTATACTAGTTTGTAGGTATAATTAACTAACTGGGTTATTTTGCTTTGTTTTATTATAATTTTTGCTCCAGAACAAAGTGTAAATATTTGTAATTCTTCTAACTTTCCTTAATAATGATTGAAATAATAAGCTTCCATTTGCTAACTAAATTAAACAATTTGTTATAATTAAATTTAGTAAGCAATTATTAAAATCAGGATTTTAAAAATGCTTAGAATATATATTACTGATGTAAATAGGTAATATGGTAAAATTGTAGCGGTAAGTTAATTTTCTGCTATATATAAATTTCTCTTTATTGCGATTTAATTTCCAAGGTATATCCTTTGTTGCATTTCGTAAATATAAATTCGAGTTTAAAAAGCAAACAAATGGAATTCAAAGAGTGTAAGAATTTCTTTTTTAAATTTTAATTCTTATTTCTAACGAACAACGTAAGACGAAATAGTAATTGACCCAAGAAATTGCTTAATTCAAAAGAGTACGTGAAATGTGGAGTGGAAAATATTAATTAAAATTTAAGATGAATCAAAAACAAATCGGTGAAAGTCAACTATTTGCCAGCTTGCAAAATTATGCTAACGAGCATGATTATTTTTGCAGTTCTTCATGCAGAAATTATTTTGATGCAGACAACTGACTCAGAAGTTACTAAGGAGGACGCAATTATCATACTTGCAGGATTCGATGGCTGTTCATGCAAAATAATAAATCTTTTCTTTAGAAATGAGATAGGACAGATCTTAAGCCGCTAAACAAGGTTTTATTCATTTATTAGAAAAGATAAAACATCTTTCAAAGAATATTCATGTAAATATCTCAGGCACACATTTTTCTTTTATTTGAATGTTTCAAGAATTAGTTATATTTTAAATTAATAAAACTACAGTTAAAATTGCTTTGAAAGCATTTTTGTAATGGAAACATTTCAACTTAGGGTAAGGTTGTGTCAGTCGTACCCTCTAAGAAAAAACAGGTAAAAATCGTAGGATCTATGAAAAAATAAAACTTATATGTAAAAAAATCTAAACACATCTTGTGTAAAGTAAAAAAATATATTGTGCTTTCGTTGCTGATATTTACTAGAATAAATTTATGAACACTGCCTAAGGCGACTCAGCATTATAAGTCGTACCGCCTATAGCTTAAGTCACACTACGTTTAAAATTGCACAATCATAATAAAACATTATTTTTCTCAATTAATTTATTCATACAACTAATTACAACTACGCTCACAAAGCTATTTTTTCATTTTCTTGTCAAATCCAGCACGTAAGTCATGTACCCATTATTTGCATTTTAGGCACTGAATCATATTTCTAAGCGATCTTTTTCACAAATATTACAAAGAAACGAACAAGATGTGAAAAATTATGGTTGACTGTGGGTTATCTCGTTTCGCCAGAAGAGGCTCATTTGGCGTGATATTACACCTAATATTTAAAAGGTACGACTTAAGCGTTGGTTAAGTCTTGAGCAAATTTACCCTATGCCATTTAAATTAAGCAGATATAAATTTCAGTTATTTATGAAACACTTAGCATTTTTGAAATAAATAATCCTGGGTATTCTCAATTACTTTTACATCCACCTCTGAATAAAAAAAAAGATTATTTTTATGATACTCTAAATGTATTTTCTAAAAAGGAATAATTGAGTACATCTCTATAATTGCATAAAATAACTAGGCGACAAAATGTTTAAAACTTTTACTTTAAATTGAGAGTATGCGCGTAGCTTAGACTACATTTTGCCAGTTAAAGATTAAACTTGAATTCTGGAATCATTCTAAAATCGTAAAAAACTTTGCTTTAATAACCTATTTCAATTTTTTGGAGAAGGGGGCTAGTAAAATTGAACTTTAAGTGGCTCTTTAAAAAGAATCAAGTTTTGATATAGCAGCTAACGTAATAGCTTTGCCAAAACTTGGTGAAGTAATTTATGAAACAGCTACATTTAAAGCGTTTCGAAGAGCATCATGGATTTATTAAAGCCTATAATTGAAACTCGGTAAAGCAGAAATCTTTTTGCCCAGGCGGTCTTTGGAAAATCTCAAAAGCTGAAAACAAATACAGTCATAAACAAATGTAATCGAACCTAAACGGCAAATGAGTCGTTCACATGTTTTAGTACTCTGTGGAATACTCCAAAGTCTTTGACCACAGTAAGGTGACTATCAGTAATGACAGTAAGATTTTTAAATCCCACATGATCTCAGTGTACATACAACAGCCATCAAACCCCATTTAAGAGCTCTTGAATAAAGAAATGAGATTACTATGAGACTAAAGAAGACGTACGGAATTTGAATGGTAGCCGACTTTATTGAAAGGAATCGAAGATCGAACTTTTTAGTAGTAAGACAAACCTTTATGTGCAGATTGGTATATGCCAACAATAATACAAAACATTTATTAATTTCCTTAAAATGTGAAACATGAAGATGTTTTTGTAAAATATAAAGTTGCTTTAAGTTAATGCAGTGGGTATGCATATTCCAAATAAATATATTTTTAAGCATGTTCACATAAAATAGCCAGCACACCATTAGTTCATCTCCATCTGCAAGCCATACTGCCTAGAATACCTACTTCAATACCAAGCATTTAATGGGAGGACGAACACAACCAGACCTCACAGTACTGTGCCTCTGCTAATTTTTTGTAGCTTTAGGTCTAGCAGTAATTAATGATCCAAATAGTATCCCAGCGTTCTTAGAAACTCATGGAAATTCATGTATATGCCAAACTCTGCTCAAAAAGGCCATTCCAGTATGGATACTGGTTGAAAGCATTATGAATATGTAGGAAACAATCCAAACTGGGAATTGGCCGATTACAAAAAAATATTGATCTTAACTACATAAACTTTGAATTGAAAATGCAAATTACGACAGCAGAGCAAACAATAAAATGAAATTAGAGCAAGTGGGCTGGCTCACCTTTAGACAAAAACTTCCGATCTCTCCAACAATCCAAGAGAAAAATGACGTGAACTCCTATATAGCAAACACCACATCATTGAAGGTCTACGAACTACAAGAAATCGAAAAATTTAAACAGAGTTCACAAAACTCACTCACCATGGACTACAGGATTTATTATGCAAAGGGAGCACTTCGAAGGCGTTATCAAAATATAAGCACAGAAAAAAAACTACAAGGAGGGAAAATTAACAGAAAGAACAAGCTTAATACAAAAAGAACATGCTCAGTGTCAAAAGACCGCTTAAGATAATTTCTGAGATATTTTCACAATCAGTTCCTTCTTAGGATTTTATGAGTTTGTCAAAGGTAAAAATCTAGGTCCACTTCAGCTAAATGTAATTGTAATAAGAAGATATGACAGATCTACATCAACAACAGTAGAAGAAATAATCAAAAAAATTATAAACTTTCATTTTCCACAAGATTTAGAAGAAGGGAAGAATGACTGAAATAGGCTAATAAAAACTAACACTCCAAATGACTTACTATTCTCAAAAACAGAAATCAAGAGAGTAACAGAACGTACTAAATAGGAAAGGGTTCATGGATTAAATGGTGTCAGAAAAATTCGTAGAACTCAGACTAGCAAATGAAGACAAATCGACAAAACTATATAACACATGCCTGGATCAGGGCTGCTTCGCAGATCCTAGGAAGAATGCAGATCTGGATCTCTTCATGAAAATAGGTTCAATAAGAAGAGACTATCAACATAAGAGACTGTCTTCTGACGAAAGAACTTAGGGAAAATTGATTTCTCAAACAATACCAAACGATGATCCTAAAATCACTCCTAAGTTATTACTATTTTCATTTCTACTGGATGTTAAGGAAAGAGTGAAAGAAATTATAATCAACATCATATCAAAGGGTTTAATCAAAAATAACTAAATCAAACGGGAAATACCTAGAGAAATTGATTTTACAGATAACAGGATGCCAAACTCTAAATATTGTATATACTCTAAAAATATTTTATAAAGTAACCATTTATTAATTGGATAAGTGCACATTCGAGTAAATGGAAGGGCAGAAAATCCTTTCTATTTGCTTTTTTACAAACCAGTTACAAAGAACAATTTACTTGATTACCATACAAATAAATTGCATAGAATTTAGTCAAATAGATTGGAAAGAAAATAAAATGATTGTTGGACTAACCAATCAATCTTCCAGTCAGAGAAAAAAGAGAGAGGAAAAACAGGTTGCAAAAATAAGCAACATGGGGACTGGCAACAACAAGGATAATATTTCCAAACTGTAGTGCCTGTTAATGTAGGAGCATTTTATAAATAAATAATACTTCCTAGAAAACGACTGGTCAGCATGTATTCGTCTTCTTGGTAGACGCCCCAGGCACTAAGTTATAATGTAAAATTTATCTTGTGAAAGAGAAAAAATGTTTGAAAACTGAAAATAAAAAGTGGCCATCTCAGTCTGGACTTAAATGCCGTTGCGTTTCTATAAAATGAACTTAATTTTAGAATCAGAAATTTAAATCTTATTCGACAATAACCACTCCTAAAGCCAGGAATGATGGTCATTTTATTGTAGAGGCACCTAATAGGCGGCCACCGTTACCCCCTATGAAGAGACGGACAGTTGCAACTATGCTTTCTACGGAATTCGAAACCGAGCACTTTGGTATCGCAAGCGGCTCTCCTATGAAAAACCTTTTGATTAGAATAACACCACTTGTAAAGTTATGATAAAAACGCCAGATAAATACTTTCGCGAATAAAAACTTTTGACTGAATGTTAGTATTTTTAAACATCTGGACCAAAATCTCTTCATAGCATTTTTTTCAGTTCACTGAATTCGCTTCTCATGTTTGGTTAGCCAATTAATGCGAAGTCATTGACCACAGTGAAATGAATTTAAAATCACACATACCTCAATTTATATACAACAGCCATAAAATCTCTTTTAAGAGCTTTTCATGAACAAATGGCGTTATTTGATACTATAGCAGATGTGGTGGTCGAGGAGAAAGCATACATGTTTTGTCACGGAAAAAATCATAGATAGTCCTGGAGAAGGCCTTGGGTTTGGGTTCGAATACCGGAAAAGGCATAGATGTTTGTAGGTGTACAATGTTTCACTGCATAGGGGTGCTTAAAATATTGTTCAGCCCAAAGTTCTTTAAAGAGGTTGATGGTAGTGGAAGAAAGTTAACAGATTCTCAGGCTCATCCTCCAGAAATTAAATTTTTCCGCAAAACTGGATGGAGCTAGGCAAATTCGTATTGCCACTTGTAAGATGTCCGAAGTTTAAGAGACACTTCTTAGCCACGATAAAATTTCTGTAACTAATATGGCTATAGGTTTAGATCAAGAGGACTAGAAGGAGTAACAACAAACTGTAATTTGAAATGTTAAAATTGCAACTTTTTTATTATGGTTATTTTTGAAAAGCAGCAAAGTGAATTATCATTTGTTTTACTAACATAACTTATAACAATACTTATAGAGTATGTACAGATTTTAGGATCTAAGGCATGTAGCTTCTTATACTTATGGATAATGGTGCCTATATGTTACATATAAACAAATATTGAATAATTAATATTTATCATTTACCGTGATAAATTTGACACTAATGCATAACTTCCCTTCCTTTACTATTATCTGTTGTTATCTTGGGACTAAAACGTTTTCTAAATTTTTTCCGAATATATTTTACATTATTAGTAAATTGTTTTAATAAATATTTCTGATAAAATTACTTGGACCTATAATGTTATAAACATCGAAAAACGGAAGCGAAATTGATTGCAGAAACAACTGCCAGCAATTTATTTACCGTAAACCAATACATTCTTTATTATTACCACTGTGTTTTATAAACCTTATTTGAAGTCCTTTATATGAAGAACAAATGGATAATAACAGTGTTTAGCAAAATATAATGCTTATGATGCGATTTGTTCGCAAGGCTTTGCACAATTAATTTGTAATTACTGATGCAATAAGACCATCGTCAAAGGTCCAAAACAACCAGCAAAAGTTCTAAATTAGCTTCGATTTGCGAAGTTCGTTTCTCATTAATCAGTGCTGATTCTGTACTCCAAGTTCGAACATCTAAGATTATAATTAAAGGTATTCGATTGATGTTTTCAGCTTCGCCTGCAGTTAAGTGCTATAAATTAAGGCTTTCGTTTAATTCTGTTGGGCTGAATGGGGAAGTAATGCATCAAGATCTTTTCTTATAATCGTCAAGTATTAGAATTCCACTATTTAAAAGCTGTAACTCTTATCATGTTTTTAAATTACAGTTATCATTTTTATAATGTGAAGAGTAATAAGATGATTATGTCATATTCAGAGTTAAGGCATCCTGATGAAATGCTAAATTTCACACAGAATGATAACACTTTGCTACTTTGTATCAGTCTAATAATGTGCTTCAAAAAACTTCTTCATGCACTTCAGTTAACAGCTGAAAGAAAATAAAAAATAAGAGAATTGGAAAAAGAGAAAATATCACATATAGTTCACAAAATGTAAATACATGCGACAGCATTTATTCATGTCCATGTAAATCAAATTCAGATTAACTAGGCATGTTTTAAAACTTTTATTTTCTGCGAATATTTTTGATATGCTTTGACATTTATATTTTTCCATAAACTTAAACGTTTGATAAAAGATAATTTTTTCTTTTAATGGAGCCCATATTGCCATGTTTGTTTTTCTTTCCAACCTTGATTTCTCTGGATTTTACAATTTCATGCAAACACTCGATTTTCAGAATTTCGAGATTTTATTATTTACATGCGTTTCCAAGCATCCCCATGTTAGACTCTAAGCTTTGTTTATAGAATAGATTTATAAAAGAGAATATTGTATTTCTGCTTCGGAAGTGCTATTTTAAATATTAAACTTGCTTTTCTTTTAATGGCACAAAACACATATTCATGATACTCTAAAACAGAATGGAAAATAATAATTAAATTCCTAATTACTGAATTTGTCGAAAAGAATAAAACGATCGTGAAGTTTTGAAAATGTTTTACAATTAGTGCACATACATATCTTGGATAAATCAAAACTGGTTTTCAAGAACGGTTATTAATTTAGAAGAAAATTTAAACAATAATTTATCTCCAAAACTAAACAAAATATGTTTTTTAAAGTAAACTTTAAAGATTAAGTAAAAACTATTTTTGTACTTATTCATGTATATAAAGTTTATTATGAAACTTTTATCTTATACTATTTTTATTTCAGTTTAAATCATTAGTTACCGAATTACTGTCGTTACATGACTAAAACTATCTATGGCGATATCTCTGCTCTGAAAATCAAACAAAATAAAATAAAATAAATGAACAAACAGAGACAAAAGGTTTCTCACTAAGGCTCAAAAACCAGTTAAACGGATAAACAAATTATGGCTTTGAATCTATGATGTGCTTGGCATTAAATACATTCATAAACATTTCACCAAACCTTTCGAGCTTTACGATACATTATATTACATTATGTACTATGTACTTTCATGCACTGAAACGTACCGCTACTTTCGCAACTACTGACAACGCAACAAAATTGCACTACCTCACACTAATTGACTGTATACTCACAGTCAATGGTAATCAAGGGAATTTATGGCCACTGTTGCCCTTCGATTTAATTTTAAAATCTAACTAAATTTGTTGCAGTGCACCACACTAGATACATATGCATTAACCACTAATACTATTTAACAGAGTATGTTTTGTTGGTATTATATTGTAGAGACGTTAGGCATTTTTTGGAAGCAGGAAAGATGAAAAATGAGCAACGCCTTCACCGGGAATCGAAACGCAGACCACTTAAAAAGCACGCCAAGAAGGTGGGAGCTTTCAACAGGTATGCTTCTTTTGCATTGGTGTTTCAAGGTTTGGTTTGCCTCGTAACTTCCCATCAAAAATAGTCGAGTCTTCTAATTCCCTAAAATTCCGTGATCCGCTCTATACAATGATGATGACACACATTATGAAATTAAATGAAGGTAGGGTTGTTGTGAAATACCTACTTTAAGGTGACGGACTATAGCAATGCTTAGCTTCAAGTGTCTCCCGAATCGTTGGGCTAACAGAAATCTAGAGTTAAATTCTCTCTCTTTAAATGCTTACTGCTTTCTCCAGTTAGCTTAACTTTCATTTTGTTGAAGTCAACGAAAAAAAAGGAATGGACATAAAAGTAACTGATTACTATTATGCCTTAGAACCTAACTAACATCGTATGTTAGGTTAACTTACCTTAGAGATCTCACAACATATACGATAACCTGAAGTTAACGGAAATCATTTAATTAAAGCTTGTTTTATCATACATCGTTGAATATCTGATACAATTTATACAATATTGAACTAAAAATGACAAAACTGTATAGGTACTCATCATTAATATATACAGAAGAAAGCACACTTGTTTAAAGCATGACAGAATTACTTGCAGGAGGACACATGCGTTGCAGAAGAGATCATCATATCCATTACCTTCTGGCAAAAGTTCTATATATAATAAAGGAAGAGTCTGTCAGTGAGTGTCTTTCGTTCGTGCTGTGTGTTAAGCTAATAAACCCAGGGCTACGGAATTTGGTACTTAGGTACATCTAGACTAGAACCAGTGCACCTCGAAGCGAGATTTTCAAAAAATTCGAATGAGGGGTTTTTCTATGATGCAATCGCATCAAATCGATAATTTTCTCTTAATATATCAGCAATAATGGCACGCAGCCATTGTTGCTGGTATATCACTGTTGCCATTGTTACTGATATCAGTACTGTTCCCATTCGGAAAAATGAGAGCAATAATTCTGTGCAGTTTTAAAATTTAATGTTTCTCTTGGATACTGGACGTTTGCCGAGAAGTCTTTGGAGACAACGTTCGTCTAGTTTTTGAAAAGACGTTTGACATTTAAAAGTCAGGCGAAGGCTGGTCGCACAGCGGCTAGTTGAAAATAGTATTTGTTAGAATGTACTGCAGTGACGACTCTTATCTGATAGTTTAATAGGTTACGTTTATCAGAAAGATGTACGCTTCTTACTGTTCATTTCGTTATTTTTATTATAATCAGTAAACAGGGACACTGCGTATTCATCTTGACTGGTTTCTGTTTCTACGCAGTGAACATTTTCATTATCTTTTGAAAAGACCGAAATAATTAATTTTTATATTTTCAAAATCAAATGCTATTTTTATTATTTTCCTGTAACATTTTCTAATACTTTATTTTCTTCGCCAGAAACTGAAATAACGTTGGATTGTTTTCTATTTAATTGAAAATATTACTTGATACATTTACTATGATTTGATATTTACACAATTGTACTCTTGAGATGTTAACATAAACCAAGTCTCTTATATGCGTAAAACACCCTGAAAACTGTTACCTGAAGCATTTTGAAATACAATTGAGTGTTTAAAAAATTTTCGTCGTTACTTTTTTTTTTCCTTTTTGATAATCGATGTTTTAAGGTACTGGACTTTGACAATGCATTTTTCTTTTATTACCTTTTTACGTATACTGCAATTCATTAAAGCATAAAAATAATAACGATGCTATTTTGTGCAAGATTTCTAACCGATTTTCTCCCATAATCGATTTTTAATAAATTATTCTTTTAATTAGAAACTTTGAGAATTTTTTCACTTTAAATCTTTTATTTATATTGCAGATTTTGTTCAACTGAATAACATTCATATTAAATAAAATCCAATTTTGAAATTACTGTCATGTGTAAATTGTACATTGAAATAAAATTCTAAATGTTTAAAATTATTAAATATTTTTAAATATTTGGAATGAAATTCATTTTCAATTAATATGGTCCTCAAAATGTATCACTTGATTACACTGATAAATTTGTGAAATTTTGAATCTCAAATAAGTATTTCATACTAAGTTTATTTCATCCTCTTTGTAGTTTAAAGATACTTATGTAGAAATCCTTTGACATTAAAACAGCGTTTTTAATTTATGCATTTATCTATAAAAGTGTATAGATATTATTCCCTATAACAGTTAAAGTGATTATCGCTAAGTATTACACTAAATACATTTTTAATTTCCCCAGACATTTAAACTTTTTTCACTTAAAGACTAATAACTTCTGTTATATATAATATGAAAATAATGATCAAACACAGAATAGTTTCAAAAATTGCGTATTTTATGTTTAAATACAATTTGGTACTTATCGATTTAATTTGAACCTCAAACCAAAATAAGCGAAATCATTGCTAAATATATAACAGTAAGTGCATACATCAAAAAAGAAATAAAAGCAAAACAATTCAATGAAATAACATAATAAAAATATAAATAAATTGTTGAAAATTCTTTGGTCTTTTTCAGGGAACTGCCCAAAAATTTTTAATAGAGCCCCGTTTCCGAATTGTATCTGGACGATTGTAAATTTATGAAATAATTCAAAAGAATGTGGCAAATCAAAATAAAAATAATAAAGTAATTTAAATAAAATTTAAGACCATTAAAAACATTACTGAAAAAGGATCCAATATATTAATGTGCATTTGTTTAAGTTTTTAATTCATCATCAAGGTACAATAAATTCCGACATGACTGTAAATAAATAATACTGTAAATAAGATAAACAGGATCAAAAAAAGAATTCTCGAAATTAGAAACCAGAAAATAATTAGGTAACTTCAAACAACGGTTTAAATAAATATTTAAATAAATTGTGAGCCAAAGAAAATGCAGGCTTGCTGAAAAAACGCTGTAACTCAAAAAAAGTAATTGTAAATCAAAAGTAAATGCATTTTTAAATCAAAATGTTAAAGAAACGAAATATATTTATTTTAGATAGTAATTTACTTAAAATTACTTTAAAAGTAAATTAAATAAGAAGCATAAACTATAATTTATGAGCAAGAAAGAAGTTTTGAAATATATATATAGATAGATAGAGAGAGAGAGAGAGAGAGAGAGAAAGAGACATCAATATTTACTTAAAATTAGGAAGCTAATTCTTTCTAGTATTCATATTAATTTAACTATGCAACAAGCATCTTTCTCATAAATATGAAATGAATTTTTATGCAAAATGCGGAAACATTTCTATTACATCAAAAAAGAAAAAATGGGAACTTCATACGCGTAATGCATTTTATATGTGCATGAAAAAATAAGTTATTATAGCTTTTACATAGAGAAAATTATTTACTTATTCACATATCCTATCTTTATTGCAAATGTTTAAATCACTGAAATTACATTTTACATATTTTATAACTTATACATACAGCAATTTTTATTTGAGCCAAAGATTCCAGAATTATGTCTTTTGATTAAAAACCTACTAGAATATTAATTAAATCTTGCGATATTTTAGTTATACGAAATACGGCAATGCTGTTACCCACAATTCGGAAAAACACAAATAACTGAAACTGTCATTTAGAAATATATATATGCGATCAGATCAGTATATGTTCGTATTTTCTATTTATTTGTTTTTTTTTTTTTTTTTACTTCCATAATTTGTTAAACAAATTTCAAAGTAATAGCCTTTTGAAGCTTGTTACTTATAATATATATATATATATTTCTTATATTTAATTAGATATAACGCATATATTTTTTCTTATATTTAATTATTCATATATATTCGGTTTTGTTTCATCGAAGAAGCCTTTACTTTCCGTATAATTCAGGTATAATTTTAACTTCATTATATAGAGAAAACTCTGTATCGTTTACCTCTCAAATAAATAAAATTGAAGTCAGAAAGTGACAAGAATTCTTCCGATAAGTTAAACTCAATTTGCCGTTCACTACTTATCTGTGGCTGTTTATCGTAAACATGCAGTTTATCGTTATGCTTTATAAATCTTTTATAGCATCATATTACTAGTTCAGATAAAATACTCCTTAGAATCAGAATAACAGAAAGAAAAAAAAGCCAAAAAACAGGACAGAAAGTTGCGTCTTCTTCTATAAAAATAAATAAATCCCAAAACCAAATCACTCAGCCGATGCCCATATAAGTTTTACTGGCCAGTTCCCCAGAGCCCGCCGTCTCGCCTCAGTTGCTTAATTGGAAAGGTCACTCCGGGAGGATTGGATGTCAGGTTTCTGAACCATCGGACTGTTCCCTAGGAGACCTCCTGGACTTTTGCAGTGGAATGCGGGAATTACTAGGATTGCGCGCGCGTCTAATGTGCCAATACTCCTGGATCCAAAATGTCTTCGGGGGTATCGAATGGAAGATTGAAGCCACATTTAGCCATCACATATCTAATGCTCACTCAAGACAACATTGACAGTTTAAGAGAAGAATTATCAATGACGCAATATTTGGTGCTGATATGAGTTGTTCTTGGCTTGGTCAAAGTTGTCAATGTATCTGATATTGAAGACATCTAGTAACTACAAAGAAATATCGTTTATAGATTGAAAATGTAAAACAAAGCAAATGTTAAGTCTTAATTTTTCATAAAAGTTTTTATATTAAAAACATTTTTCTCGTTTATGTTTATGAATGCAAAAACTACTGAAATTAAAAATTTCAAAAAATCACGTGACAATGTTTTCATTGGTTAGTTACCAACGAGAGGGAAAAAATATTAGCAGAAGCAGTTAACTAAGTCATTATGATTGAAGTCTCCATTTCACCCACAGCAGGGGACAAATTTCAAATTTCTAACACACAGGTACAGAAATTGTAGATGTGGTAATCTTGAAACATCCAAAAACCTCTGAAAAATTAGTTAATAATCATGTTTTCTTTGTTAGCCCTATTATCTTTTGTCTCTTATTAACGAATCTCTGACGACCAAGTTCAGCACATCATCATATTAAATTTGTTAATGTAATTGCTTTCTTTCCAATTTTTTATTAGCTCTACTTTTTTACGATTAAAAGATTAAAACATTATTAATTTCATGCATCTTATATAACGGTGAGCAAATGCGGATGTTGGTTAGTTCCATCATAATTTTTCCTTTATAATTATTAGTATCTCATTAATATTCAAATTTTCTATCGCAGTTTCCATGATACGTGAATATATTATATTCGGCAGCTTAGAATTTAATTTATACCAATACACTGTCAAACTGAAAACAATTTCTTTAATGCAAAAAATATGAAAATCTTCCCGAAATTTTCTAAGATTTTTCATAAATTTCATTCCAACAAATTTCATGTCTCAGATGTTATTTTTATATGTGACTCATATTTATCTCAATCTTTATTAAATTTATCAACGTAAATAAATCCTGTATTAAAGCTGTATTGTTACAATGGCAATAAATTTTTCATTTTCATCTAGAACATATTCTAGAAGTTAATTCCAACTTTGATTTCGAATGTAACATGTATTGCAGAGTTCTAGAGTATAAAATAAGGAATGCATTTCTAAATGCTTTTATTCCAGATCAGCTTTGGCTCTGAAAATTTCTAGATTATATAATACAAGTTTTAATAACTAATTTTGATGATATTATTTAAAGCAGGGTATAATGTTTAAAGAAATAACCCTTTTTTTAATTCAATTCTGCTCTGTTCGTTCTTATTTAAAATGTTAATGATAAATGCAAATGCTAATAACAAATTCTAAAACAAGGAAGCATTCTGAGTATTGAAAAGCAGCATGATTTAGATATATCGAAAAGTTAACAGTTTTAAGTTAAGAAGAAGTAAAATGAATAATGTTTATAATACAATTGGTAAGCAAACATTAATAAAAGTGTTCTTTGTACGGCAAATGATTATCTTATGGTAAAATACATTTTTCATAAGGTAGAAAGGGTTTAGAAACATCTTTTATTATTTAAAATAATGATGTAAATGTTTGCAAAAACTATCACTTTAGTACATTATAGAGCGCATAAATTAGGCTTTCATAATTAATAAATTAAGCATATGAATGATACTATTAAAATAAAATAGCTATATGTGTTATTAGGATGCATATATGTACTACATATGATATATTGAATTAAATCTCCCAGTCTGTTAAACAATGCGCATTTTTAACTGAAGCATAAAGTAAAGATGTTGTGCTACATCTAGTAGCAAATCTCTGAAAAAAGCCGTGAAGACAAATTTTAATTCTTGAGGCAAATTTCTTATCCTAAGTACTATTTTTGATGATTTTCGTGTTAATATTTGATGTATTGCTCTTTAACTTTTGCCACTTTTATCATTCTGTAGGTAAACAAATACGACACTCTCCCCACACTAGAGACAATTATTTCTGGGAAAAGTGGCAGGCAACATGAATGATAAATGGTCTAGAAGAGTGACGTCAGTAATATTGCTCGTAAACTGGTTGCTCTAAACTGTAGAAATTACCAATGTAAAAATGCATAAACACTCTGTTGAGAAAGCTATATAGAAGAGCTAAGCTCGAAAAGAAGCATTGCAGACAAATTTGAAGTTTATCCTTTAGCTATACATTTATTACGAAAGTCGAATTAGCGCAGCGAATTAAATTTTTTATGTTTCCAAAAATCTGAGAAATTCTTGTACCTTTTTTGTTGTGTTGTTAGAAGCAGTTCCTTTACTTAAGTGTTTCAACGTTTTTAAGAACACTTTATCTTGAACGAAATCTTCGCTCAATTTCAGGGATCATATAATATGAAATGGTAGAAAATCTGGTTTTGTTAAATTGAATTAAAGCATTTGTAAGATTGAATACTAACATATGGTAAATTAAGCACGAGAAAACACATATTAGGCTTTGTAGTGTGTTAAATAATGAAATAATAGCATTTTATAGTTTTTAGAAAACAGGTAATGTTCATAGAATTGGCAAGAGTTTATAAATACTTAAGAAAACTGCTGAAAAAAGCTTTACTTGTGAGTTCAAAATTCGTAATCTGAAAAAAAAAATATTTTTTATCTTTATTATCTTTATTACGTTGAATCAATAGGAATTTGATAAACCATTAAGAACAGCATCACCTTATATGATTAAGCATGACTTAAAATCATTTCTAAACAAGTTTGTTGTTATCACTTTTTGAATGAACTTTCTGCTGAGCTGCAAGTCTCAAATCTTCAATCTGAAAATCTATCTTCGGTCGTGTCATAATTATTATTATATGACCGCCGTACCTTCTCCGGGCCGTACTACGAAATTACCAAATGTTATAGAAAATTATTTAATACCAACAATGGCAGTTGCTGTTACCGATTATCTTGATGACGTCTAATTTTGTCAGCATTGTGTTCTACAATCTTATTTATACTTACACTTCATATCTGCTTCACATTCATGGAAGAAATTCACAGCTTTAGAAATAAATTAGAAGTTCTTCCTTTTATGTGATCATTTGTTGATATTTTATAGGAATCCTTAGTGAATGCATAAGCTCAGGTTAATACGCATTATTTTCCTTGTTTTCTCAATAACTGATACATTTGTGTTTTTTTTTCTTTCTTTCCTTAATAAGTGAAGCATTACTGTGTAGTTTGTTTTGTTTTCTTAATAACTGTTGCAATCCTAATGTTAGTTTTGGAGTCGAGAAAACTTGTCATATGGTTAGGAAAATTTTGTTTTAGCATGTATACATATTACGTCTAGTTTAACAAAAGTTTAATATTTAACTGCTAAATATATGAAATAGGGAAACTTAATGAGTTTTCAAATATTTGTAAGATATTTATTTAAATTAACGTGTTCTTTTGTTTCAGAAACTGTACTGTCACTTCTCTCTTTCCATTTTCCCACCAGAATGCACGCACGTATTTAATGGAGTAGAGAAAGATAATTCGATAGAGTTTTCGATCAAAGCGTGTTCCATCTGCTGAAGGCCACTTTACTAGTTGAATTTCTATGATAGCATTCTGTCTACGGCGCTGTTTTTATCTTGCCAATAGTGCTATTACGCCAGTGTAGATTTGAATGCCGACTTGCGCGTTAATTATTTCTGCGTAGCCTTTGGCTAAATAAGATTTAATATAAATTTTAATTCCTTACTTTGAAGTTACGCCAAAAATGCTGACTGTTTCTTTAAGCACTTGGAGTGCCTTCTGTTAAACTATTTTAGTTCTTAATTAAAAGAGTCTTTTACACCCTCCTTACGTTTCTGTTTAATTAAACAGACATAGCGATAAGTCGCCTATCCCTATTCAAGAGTCTTGAAAGTGTATGTTACCAAAATATTGAGACTGCACATTTTATATTTATTATTTTAATCGCTTGTTTTATTTATGATGAACTAGAATTCTCAAAATAGCTCTTCAAAGGTGTGGCACCTCTTACATGTGACTGTATATTACATTAAGTTTTATTACTCTAATTAGTTATTCATAAATATTTTGTCTTCTGAAAAATAGTATTCCAGTCCCAAAATTACTGATGATCGCAAAACATTTATGTGTCTATATGTAGTATATCGCAAAAAATCAATCTTTTGTGCGAAACGTAGCTAAGGTCATCGTATTTTCCATCATTTTCTCTGTTCTTGTGAAAATTTTTTCTGTTACGGGTTGTTTAAGAAGAAAAAGCATATTTTATTTGTTTAGAAAACTTTTAGACTGCAAACTTACACTTTTACACTACAGCCTACAAAGAAAAGGATAAAGCATGATATATTCCCTTATTCAATAATATTTAATGCTACCTGCACGCAAATATTTCTCAACCGTGTTTAAAATATGCAAGATAAGTATCTTGCATCTCGACTTCCAGGCCTCCAGATCTGTGACTTTTTCTGCTGAGATATTTTCCCCTGTGGTCGTTACGATATCATGCACGTGCCGGACTTAACCACCATATTATGAAAATTTAAAAGATAACAAATTATTCTAATAATTATAGACAAATTTATAGCCATTGCACAACTAAAATTATACTAGCAAGAAATGAACTTTTTAATGCAGTACATTGTCTTAAAGTGTGGTTATTACATATCTAGTACGGCAAACATTCATCTTCTCCTCACCAGGTAACAGATGACACATGCTTATTACATGCTGACACCTTAGATAGATGATTATTATATAGCTGCTTACTTTTATTTGAATTTAATGTTATTTATGTATGTTGCTCACACTAAATTTCTAAGCATAATGTAATGATGATTTATGTATTATGTAAGTATATACATAAAAAAGATACAACAGTACGTATGCTGTTCACTACTTGTGTTTTCCATTACAGTTAATTTTTGCCTTCATCATAGTCAATAGAACTCTCAGTACTATCGTGTATTAGCACTACAATAATTGTGTTTCATTGTGGCAGTCCGTATTACTCTGCAGCTCTCAGTACTTCTTACTCTTTACAGTCAGTACTCCCGTCATTACTGTATCGTCAATACTACAGACACTGTATTTCATTACTGACAGTACCACAGTTATTGTGGGCAATAATGTCATAGAGTGCTTATACTATTCACTATATGCCTTTATGCCTATATGCATCACACATGAGCACACTAATCAGCATGACGCAGGTTCCACCCTAGTGCCTCTAGTTTTCCCAGTATATTTTTTAATTTCTTAATGAGGACCGACTACTTGATATAGAATGGCTTAAATGGGTAGTGAGTGTCAGGCAAACGCCTCTGTGAGTGGGCACGTTGTCATTGTTTGTTCGCAGCATGTTTATAGTACAGACTGCGTGTATGCTGCAGTGCTTGAGAGAGGACAATGAGAATTTATTAGAGGTATTGCTCGAAGAGGAGGCCATCAACACAGACACCAGCGACGGAGATGCAACTGTCAAACATTCTTGAAATTACCGATTTTGTTGCAGTATGTGTTCTTGCATTTCATCTGCATGGAGATTGCGCAATCACTCTACACCACACCTTACTTCCCTGAAGGATCCCAACTTCTAAGTCGTCCATCCATCGCGGTGAAAATGGTGCATTTCAGAGAACGCCGTCTATGATATCTCTCTTGCTACATCCGCTGTACTGAAGGTTTACTGTCACTTGCTCCGCGTAAGTTGAATGTATATCAGCATATTCTTCATTTTTCTAGTCAGCCATGTTATTCCCAAATGAAATAGAAATAACTGTAAGTAATTGCTCCACGTGCGTACCATCACAATGGAGCTACCTTCCATCGCTCGCAGCCTGTTTCGCGATGCTGCTTACCTCAGAATGATAAGCCAACTTACGAAACAGCGGTCAACTGACTGTCGCCGTTTCCTTTACGATGTGGTAGTATGTTTCGTGGCATTTATTCTTCTTGATGTCAACTCTCTTAGTTTATAGCCTCATTTATATATAGAATACCCTCTGTAAGTATTGATGGAATCACTGAAAATTTTATGAATTATAGATATCAAGCAAGAATTAGTTACATTGCTAGATTGTACAAGATTGCGTAGGAATGCACATTGGTGTAACAGTATGCTGAAATGAAGTTTATAAGTACGTATTAGCAGTTTCAAGTTTTCCCCTGAACTGTTATATTTTCTATTAACAGCAAATATCCAGATTGATAATGTGTGGTAGCAAAAATTTCGAAACTTATCAAAATTTCCTTATAAATATCTTGCACGTTTTGCAAATTTTTCAGACACAGATTTGCAAAGTAGGGTCTTCCATTTTATACAACTTAAAAATTATATTAAGTCGATGTTTCTAAGATAATTCTTTTTTCACATTTGCATAAAAATTGCTTAGACAAATATAGTAATTTTAAAACCGCTAAAACGATTTTGTACAGTGATCCAAAAAGAAGATAGTATCGGAGAAGGAAGGTGTAAAGACGCATTTATGATGAAGAATGATACAAAGTTTCAGATGATGAACTCTGAATAAAGTCCCAATATTTTTTATGTTGAAGAAAATTTTTCTGCTTATATAATCATGACCTTAAAAAACTAATAAATGATTAAACAACAGACTATTTAATAAACTGTGTCCCTTGAAAACCTGGTCAAACGCGGCGCTACATGTATAAATGTGTCAGGTCTCATAGTTTCAAACAGACATTTTCTGTCTCTCATAGAGTTGAGATAGCATTTCTTTTAAAATTTAGATGCTGAAATTCTTCATATATTTCAAACCTTTGGAACTTTACTGATGCTTTAGGTATGATGTGCGTAATTAAGTCATAATAAAAGCCGTATGCTGCTTTTAGCAAGCAAAAAGAACTGCACATCATCTTTGAATTACATTGGTACTTAACATTTCCTAATCAGTCTAGATTTCTAGGAAGCGGAAAACCCATGATTATCAAAATTTTGCAAAACCTTAATTCAGTAGAACAAAAAATGTTTGGGATAAACAAATTTGTTTTGTTAATTGAATACAGCGCCATATCGTCTTTTACTGCAACTTAGAGAAAACTGGGTGAAATAAGAAGATAAAAGTTTTAATCATTTTCATAAACTTTGAATCAAACTTTCAAATAGTTGAAAAGAAAGGCATTGAAATCATCGTTCGTCGACCTTCAAATTTGCGTAGAGTTCTTTTATCCCTCTTTCTCCTTTCACATCTCTTTTTAGTACCAAAGCTATTAATAGTGATAAATGAGTAGAAAATATTTTTTACTAATACAGAAAGAAAGCCATATATGTATATTAAAATTCCCATTCCATGCAAAAAAAGCATAAAGTTTTAATCTGAAAAACTATCTCTATTATTAATAATTAGCTTTCATTTAAGCATATAAGCAAATTCACTTTTACAGCCAACATGTTATGTTATACTAAAATTACTTAAATCAGGAAAACTATTTTCAAAAGCTACTGTAAAATTAATTCTATGTATAGTTCAATCGAATCTCTCTAATGTGCCATTCAGGAATTTATTAAAATGTTTAATATACTGAATGGCTTCTAAAACAAAAGAAAGGTTTGAATTGTTTTGTTTTTTAATTTGACTGAGATGCCATTCTAAGCAGAATTTTTTAAGAAAATCAGAACTTAAATCTTTTTTAAAAATTAGTTTTGAAATCAGGAAAAGTGTTTTATTTACTTATTTCCATGTTTGTCAGGAAATTGCTACAAATTCGACTGATATTTATAAATAAAGATTAAAACACCAGCAAAATCTTCTTTTAATTTGCTACTTTGCAATGACAGTCAAAAACACTGATTTGAATATCAACATTTTATTTAATAATGAGAAAATTAATAATCTACATATATATCACTGAAGATTTTCAAGAACACATAATACATTCAGAAAAAAATATTCATAAAAAGACTTCTTTTCCAATTTAATGGAAATTTATTTTCCGTTTATGAAATCAGTGCCACCTTTTATGCCATGCATTTAAACCTTATGCTTTTATTCAAAATGTTAAATAATTTGATAGGTGATTTTTGCTTTTGCATTGTATTTTTATCGAAAGTGTAAAAATGAAGTCATGAAACCATACGTTAAGCTATTCAAATGAGTTTTCTATCAGCGATTCATTGTTTTTGGAAGATAATATCAATATGAATCCATAAGAATGAAACTGGGTATGTTTATGAATATGGATATCATTTTAAGTAAATATTTGTATTGACTTCTTTACATTGCTACATATTTTATTGCATAATTTTTATATTTTTACGTGCTTTTGTTTGTATCTAATGTTATTTATTATGCGCTGTCTTTTTCAATTTAATGCAATTTATTTTGTCTGTATTTTGCATTTTTGTACAATTAGCAGATTTATTACTTTGCAGTATTTGTATTTTGCAGGTTTATTACTTTGCAGGCTTCCGTGTAATATTTACACAAAACTATTTCATGATGCAGTAATTACATTGTACGATGTAAATAATTACAGGGGGGAAATAAATCACACAGAAGCTGAGATGCATAATCACTATAATCATCGTACTGTCTCTTAATGTCCGTCGTTTTCGAAGTTTCTCGAAAAATACTTTTCCGGAGACTGCAATGATAGATTTTTTGGGAATTTTCTATCGTTGTCTTTCTCTTTATCCCTTTGCCTTTGATGAGAATATACCTAAAGCCATGTAAGAAGCCTTATAGTACGAAGATGGAATTTTGTTAAGTACTTGGTGGCTTCAACACTTGAGCATAATGAGTGTATTTGCACTTTTGATGCACTAAAATTATGAATTTGCCACATTAAGTGATCTTGCACTTATTTAATCATACGCTATGTTATCCATTCCTAAATCAGGGATGATTAAACTTGAAAACATACACGGCTAGTAACTGCGAGTTCGAATCTCAGCGAGAATATAACACATCTTTTGCATATCTTGCTTCGACAACTAATAGACGGTACAGTGGTGCCTGAACTAAATTGCAATGGACGATAATTTGGCACCACCAGGAGCTGGCTGGGTCCCAACCTGCCTAATCGCCCTTTAAATAGGGGGAATGTAATGTTTTTTCCCTCGTTACCAAGCGCCCCGTTACCTCGGTTTTCTGCCTCGTTACCGCGAAGGCTCATTACCGCGTGCTTTAACGGTGTAATCGGAAAGTACGTCCGGCTAGCAAACCGAAGACTCTGAATTGAAGTCCCGGCGAGCGAGTGCATATTCTTAGCATTTCTTGCTCCAAAATAAAATACCTCATAGTCTCTACAAATCCTCTTCTTTTGAATGCGGTTAATAAAACGCACTAGAGCGAAAAATGGCAACAAATAAATCTTTCAGAATTTTTGCAGGAATAATATGTACTTCCACAAAATCTTCTTATTACTCTCCTAAAGAGGGTAATATTTCGTTTCGAAATCTGTATGACAGTAAGAGAGGCATTTTAACATATTTCATTCTGAGATACACAGCCTCTTGGCTTATTTATTAACTTCAAAGATATGTTACTTCATTAAAGTATTAGTTTTGCTTATTATTTTCTAACTAACAAAAGTAAAGCATGTAGCTGAGTGTCATATTTTATTAAAATATTTATACGGCATTTTCTCCCTCCTGTCTGCATGCCTCAGTGGTGTAACGGTAGCTCACTCAGCAAGTATTTCGAGTCCCGGGAAGAGCATTGCACATTTTTTACATCTTTTGCTTTGAAAAATTCTAATGTCTCTACATAGTATCTTTCTTGATTTGGTTCGAGCTACAATATGTGTATTATAAGCAGCATATCTTGATAGATAATTTGATTACATTCTAGACATGTTATAAAGAAGGAATGTTTTAATACTATCAGACGATTCAATTTAAGGCTAAATTGCATTTCTTATGATCACCAGCCAAATACAAAGTCGTTTTTGTATACGAACGAATCAAATAACTCATGAGTGCGAATGTAGCTAAAACAACTTTACTCGAAGACTATAGAATTTATCTGTAGCGAATTTACTTAGTTTGAATAAATATGTACTTAAAATTTATCAGAAACAATGTACGAGCCAAAATACAAATAAATAACAGTATTCATCTCCGCATTTATAGATATTTCACTAAATGTAATCTAATTGTTTAAGGTACAACATTTTAACATGCAGTTCACTTTAAGTTACTTAAAATAAGAAATAACTGAAAAAAAGGCGTTACAATTTTTTAGAAAAGGATGCCTGAAGTAGGATGCAAATAGAAAAATATCTGAAAATGGAAGAAACTGTGCGTAAAAGATATCTGGGGGAAAATAAAATTCTATGAATTAAAAAAAAATATTTTTTATATCATAGAAATTGTTACCAACATGATAATTAGTTAGCATGCTAATTTTAAAGTATTTTTAAAAAAGTAATGGATTAATTCATGTAAATTTCTTTTATTCTAAAGAAAATTTAACGATATGTATGATAAGGCAAGATAATAATAATGATGAAATAAAAAATTATATATTTATCTATTTGCACAAGGAAACTTCTTAGCAGCAATCTTAGCCGATATGGGAAAAAAATCATCAGAAACGAAAGTGTTTCTAATCATCATTGTATGGATTTAAGCCTCATCTTAAGTCAGAATGACGTGCATGTCCAATCCTATTAAACAAAAGGAAGCCAAATAATCCACTTGTCGCCTTTCACACTTTGAGTCCGAAGCATAAAATGAGGAAGAAAGGAGTCTTTTTTTTCTTGCTTTTGTAAACATAGTAATTGGGAAGGTCAGCTTTCTCCAACTTCGTTGTCCCATGAGGTTTCTGCTCAAACTTCGCTGTCCTGTCCAAGAAAAACCTGCGAAAAAGATTAGTTGTTTTCTTCTTGTCAACTTCTCTGCCCTATCTTTATCCCGTAATAAACCAACAGAGCACGCCTAAATGACCAGAGGCCGGCTTCAGAACCATTTAACTGTGATACGAGCAGTCGTGTTTGAAGTGATCAGATTCTTTTCGAAACCATTGTGACAATAATAGGAAGAAGCTGTGAAAACTTCTTCACATTTCTTAATTCGACATCGATGGTTCACTAAGAGACGCCTAGAATAAAAAAAAACTATTCAGAATGTATTTTATTAAAATATAGAATGAATAGATAATTATTTATCTGTGGTAAAAAAACCTACGTAATAAATGAGGAGTTATTTCTATTATTTTTATGTCAGCTATTATTCATTTGAACTTTACATTGCCTTAATTGTATACATTGAATAGCACACATTTTTATTTCATGCTTATTGCTTTACCTTGGAGAATATTATTCCTTTTAAACTTTATATTTATCTTTCCTAATTTTTTAACGAGGGAATTGAAAGGGAACTTAAATGAGAAACATTCTTGCATCAGACAAACATTTGAAATATATTCAATATTCATTCGTTTTCTTTATTCACATATCTTTCCGTTTGATTATTACAAGACCAGATTATACACTGAATTAAAAGATTTTTGTTCTAATTACTTTTAGAGCAGCTCAATTTTAGAACTTCTGTAGAATCTTGTACAATATTTTCGATATCAGGAAACTGAAGAAATGTGGAATACTCTCTCTGGGATTCGAGATTCTGTCCTCCCAAATACGCATCGAGCGTTCAATTACACCAAGAAGACATGAGAAAATAAGGGAGAAATACCTTATATACTTCCCCTTTTCAAAGGTCAAAATTTGAACTCCTAACCTCAAGAATATACGTCGAGCGTGCTTCCACGAAGGCATGCGGAAACGAGGAAGAAAATACCTTGTAGATATGATTTAAATTTCAATAACCTCATTTGAATAAAGATTGGGAAAATGGTTGCACATTCTATTTATTTCTGTTTAATGGAAATGTGTAGTCCAAGTAAAATATTATTATCCAGTCTAAATGTTAATAACAGAAACCAGAAGAGTTAGTATTCCTGGCTTCGCTTGTTCTACTAATGATCAGAAGCATTTGTTACATAAATACTTTTATGCAATAAATTAAATTTCATATTAACTAGAATATAGGAACACAGAGAAGCTTAGCTTTAATTTCGCCCAAACGGTGACTTCCAAAATATCAATCGCTACTTAGCAGTGAACACTGAATCAAATTCAGGTGTATCACGAAAAATTTAGTTTTTCTTCTGTTATTACAAATTGAAATATATAATTATGTTTTCCACAATAATTCATTTGTAATTGAAATTTATTTATATTTTTATAGTTATTGTGCAATTTCTAAAAAGTTATATGCATATTGATTAATCATTAATTTTTATTACATTATTTCTGTTTAAGAACGTAAATTTCTTCTTTGTTCATAACAACTATCTTCATGCGAATCACAACATGGCATTTTAAACTTATCAGTTCAAGATATTTCCTATTTAATAACTAAACTTTTATAGCATTAAATAATTTGCTAGTTAAGCACTGAGCCAAATTCTGTGAATGGTATGTCTATTGCCTTTAATTATTAACTAGATGAAGCAAATAATTTATGTGGGCCAAGTAAAAGAAATACACTGTGTAGATAATTGATCCTTTTTCTACTGCATTTATTGAGCTACAAGAGGTTTTTTTGTCCACAGACGTTCTTTTCAAGAAGCTGCTATTTACTTTGCTTTTTCCTGCCAAGTTCCCACAACTTTTCTCAGAAATCTAAACGGCTGATTCTGTCGAGAAATAAAAAATTAGTATTTAAATACTTTTGTGCACAATGTGATGCTATTATACACAGAGTTGAAAGCAAACACAAAATCACAAAAATAAAATTGTCGTTAAACAAAAAATTGGCAAAATGGTAGCAAAGGTGTTATGAGGCATTGTTGATTTGAGAAGCCACTATATGCCCTTACAGAACACTCAAGCTTCAGCCCTTAACAATATCAAGATATTAATATAGTGTTATTTGAAAGTACAGCGCTATTTCAGATACAACCCACATTTTTCTCAAAACAGAAAAGAGTTTATATAGGAGAAGAAATGCCCATTATGAATGTCCATTATTAAAAGTGAAACAGGCATTTATAGTGAAAGAACGCAAAATGCCGCTTCGAAACTAATAGCCTTCTGAGCTAACGCCCCTTTGGGTTAAAATTTTAACATTTTAAATTTTTTTAATTTTAATTTTTTTAATTCTACACATTGCCATAAAATAGCATTTTCTACTTAATAAACATTTTCGATAAAACAGATTTTGTGAAATATTATTATCTAAAATTCATTCTTTAAACAAAATATTCCGTTTTTTTTTATTATTATTATTATTAATTTTTATTTTAAATTTTATTTTTAGAAATCTTTTAAAAATGACTATTATTGAGTTCAGAAAACGCTATTCCTCTTGTTTAAGGAACGGTTTTACAAATTAAGAGGCCCTTTATTTGGGAACAAATGTCGCCCTTTGTTTTCTACATGGTCGTCGTATTGGTATACTGTGTGTGTTTGGGACACAGAATGTACTTTTAAAATTTCGCTTCGCTATTCAATTAATAATGATAGCAAACTTCTGTAAGTCCCAAATAGTAAATTATTACATAGTGAACAGAAATTAATTACATTTGTTCACGCATTATATAAAATAACTTAATCAAATAATGCATCAGCATAGAAATTGCCATTGTAAATTAAATTATAAAATTTATATCAAACTCTTACGTCTTTGAAAGAAATAAAAATTCAGTCTGTTACGTAAAAATAATTTTTAATGCATTATAAGTTAGATGTGCAGGATAATTCTCTACGAGAGAAAAAATTTCGTGGATTTTGACACTAATGATGATTATCATTTCCTCCGTAACCAGTTTTTCCTGTGTCTGCAAGCTTAAAGTAATACTGCATTTTAAAATTATGTGTCTTGAAAAAAATTCATATAATGGTCCATTTCCTTATTCTTAAATTTTCATTGAATTATCGTTCCTTTTTAAATGTATTTATTTTATAATATTTTTCCTTAATTTTAATAATATATTTTATATCTAATTTATTCTTTGAGAGCTTTTATCAATTTATTTAATATTAGAAAGCTGGCTGTTTATTTGGCTGATTTTGTATGCTATTAATCCTGTTATTTTTGATAAATTCTTTTATTTGATTAGTTTCTTTCTTTTATTCAAATAAGTTGTTTGTTCTCTGTATAGCAAGTAAGCATTTCACTTTATTACTGTTTTTCCATCTTTCTTAAAGGAAAGGATAAATGAAATTATTACATACGCATACATACATAGTACATATACACTGGCCAATGAATTAGAAACATTTGAGATTTTCATTTGAATGCATGCTAGCGATGAAGCATACAAATATTTTTATGACGTGGATTGCACGTGGTTACAATGCTAGTTCATGTAACGTATAAGAGTGCTTTTCACGATGAATGAAGTAAAATGGGAAAAACGACAGATCTTTCACCATTTGAAAAAGGGCTTATTGTTGGTACCCTATTAGCAGGGGCTTTTGAAAACAGCAAACATCACTATGTTCACAAAAGCAGCTATATCAAAGTTTTCCAAAGCTGGAATCAGAACCCACAGTGCTTCTCTAGAAGTCGGACTGCGTTTCAACCACAGTTTTCCAAAAGAATGATCGGCGGCGCCTCCGACGAATTGTACGGCAGAACAGGGACTCTACTGTGCTTCAACTGACACAGATCGTCAACCAACAGATTTCAGCTCGAACCATGCGCAGATCATTGCAGAGAAAAGGAATGCATAGTCGGGTGGCTGTGAGAAAACCACTCATTTCTGCCCGACAGGCAAGATTTCGTTTGCAGTGGTGTCGGGAAAAGAGACACTGGATATCTAAGGATTCGAAACGGGTAATGTGGTCGAATGAATCACACACCTTTTTTTACACTGATGGAAAAAGTCGAATTCGGCAAGAACGCCATGAATCCATCTTGCCTTACTCGCACTATGTAAGGGTCTGGTGGGAGTATCATGATATAAGTCAAGTTCTGCTGACATGGAAGTGGTGCCATGGTATTCCTCGAAGATACCCAAACAGCCATGAGATACCTAGATATAATGGCAGATCAAGTGCACCCTGCAATGTTGCATTTTTTCCCTAGTGATGACGGATATTTCATGGTCGATACTTCAATTACACATCGCGCCAGAAGTGATCAAAATTGGTTAGCTGAACATCAGTCCGACTTCAACACCTTCCCTGGCCACCGCATAGCCCTAATCTTAACTCCCATAGAAAATGTGTGGCATATGGTGGAAGCACGCATCCGACAATACTCTCCTCTTCCAATTTACCAGATCTAAAAAGGTGCATAGCCAAAGAGTGGTATTCTCTGCACTTAAATGCACTCTAGAAGCATGTAGAATTGATACCTAAATGAATTACAGCAGTTGTCGTGCAAAAGGTGGTCCAATAAAATATTGATTTTGGGTTTTAAATTCACTAACCAGTGTGTGTGTACATATACATATATATGTTGTACGGATTATGCTAATTTTAATAACAGCTGAGCTCAATTTCCTTTCCTACCGATTCTTAAATTCAACTTACCACTTCCGGCCAGAACGTAGTTTTAGAATCACGTCTAAATGCTAATGAGGAAGAGCGGTATTTAACCGCGACGTTCTATTGTCTTAGGAAGAAAGATACCAGATATTTTGGTCAGCACGCGTCCGCCTTTTTAGGCTACTCTCTCGTACGCTATTATTACGCTCGGTCGTACTTTAGGCCCTTGATAGCTTCGCAGTCAATTAGCGTTAAGGGGCCAACTCTGTTAGAATTTTGATAGTTTCGGCTATATCTCTTTAGTTAAGATTAGTTTAGTTTAATTCTTTGTTTCTTAAGTTCAAGCCCAAGTGTCGGCTTTATTGTACAATTCCAAGACGAAGTTCTGTTACATTTGATTGGAATGATAAAGGGTTATTTTACCCTTCTATCTTTTTGTTTCCTCTTTCACGTACTCAAGCGATTATTCGCTTACTAGTTCTCGAGATTCTTCACTTTTAACTGTAACTTAGAATTACACAGTGGAGAATCCTACAGTGTGTTAAAAAAGGGAAAATACATAGCAGTGCTGTTTAGCGTAGATCCATATTGAACAGGACATTTGAACGCCAAACATTGGTTATTTCAAGAAAAGAATTACTTTTTTTTTTTTTTCATTTGCCTTCGCAAGGAAACAGAGCACTACGAGATCATTTGTAAGATTTTACGTATAAAAAATTCAAAATGCCATAATGAATTCAAAATACCATTTAAAGTAAAAAAGCCTCAAAATTAAAAAATATAATCTAGGAACTTAGAGAAAACAATACGTTTACTAGATTCAAATCTTGATTGCTATTGCTTATATGGTAATGTTCTGAAGATCGTCCTCAGATAATCAAAAGTATAAAATGAAATTTCTATCTTGTTTCACATGTTTTTATAGAAATCCATAGCCAGATATAATAATAATAACTAATTAACTGCTTATCTCGCTTTATACCGGGCTTGGAAATACATTCATCTGTCCTAAGTTGGCATCTCTGAAAATGTATTTTATACGACGTTATGTTTCAATAATTTATTTAAAGAATAAAATTTAATGATAAAAGATTATTCTGTTCCTCGTGAATTTACTTGTGATATTATGCTATAAATATAAAAAGAGGAAAGAAATGGGCTTCTAAAAATTGAGTTGAATGAAAAGAGTAGCACTTAACAAGTATAGTTTTTTGCTAACCAACTGAAACATTATGTTCCTTAATAGCCGAAGAACTTCTATGGTACAAAGAGTCTAAATTTTTCTATGGTGATTTTTTAATGGACTTTCAATCACCAATGCATTTGACATGGAAATGCTCTGCTGGTATCAATCGTTATGCTTGTATATATCCTAGACACCTTTACTGTTTTCGAAAAGAAAACGAACTTTTAATTTGTTTATTTGAGCACTGAAACTTATTCAGTTCTGCGACAGATGATGAGTTTTGCTTGCCCTGTTTTGCTCTCGAGATGCCTATAATAAATGAATTTTTATAGAAAACTGATTTATGCCTACAAACTACAATTCAGGATGTATAACACATACGAATCACGGAATATCCCCCATATTCCACTTTTCAGCACCAAAACATCTTCTTGCATACCTTTTTATCTCCATAAAGGTTTAAAATAACGATTTCCTGTACAAGCAAACTGCCATTCTTGGGATTCTTTCCAAACATTCCTTGAAGAACATTTTCTTCTCTATTTTGCCCAGATCAATATCGCCATTCCTAAACTTTAGTTCTTTATAAAATTAAATGTGTCTCTTCTGCGAAAACATATCGCCCCTTTGTTGTGGAATTCAAGAATGAATGGCTGTTCTTTGTGTAAGAACCAAAATAGTCGCAGCATTCACGGATTCTTCTTTTATATGCCTCTTTCTTGAAGCTTATTTCCTTGGATACAGTTTTCCAGTAACTCCAGTAGCTTTAAATCAAGTTGACTTTTTTTTTTTTTTTTTTTTTTTCAGAATTCTAAAGCTTGCTTGGCTATAATAGATAAACAACAATCATTTCCGATGAACATGCATTTAAACTGACTTTTATTAGATTTTCTTTTTAAAATTTCGAATTGTTCTTCCGTTTATACATCAAGTATTGGCGAGCTTTCAAACATTTCATTAATTATTCAACTTAATTTTTAACCGGTCATACGAAATTTTAGCGCACATGGAATGGCTGCCATTTGTGACACTGATGTTTTAAAAATCACTAAAAAAAGGAATACTGGTAATATTTATTACAGCTGGCCACAATGTGAAATTAAAATTTTATTCTTGGTTGTTTAGGTATTAAAAGATGCAGAAATTTCATAGAAAGTTATCTAAGAGCCCACATTTGTTCGGCAAGCATTATAAAAATTCTGTTAGGCATCTGGTCAATGGCATTCGAAATGGCACTTTTGTTCTTTTGTCGGAAATTGTACTTTTCGTCAACTTTCTTCCTTTCTATCCACCGACGGCGTGGCAACCGATCTACTGGAATCGTTAGTATACCGGTCAGGTGGACCCGCTAACGAAATTAACTTTGCTTCAAAATTTCCTGTATTGTAGGCTTCCCTGGGCTATGTTTAATGAAGGACCAAATAAACAGAGGTATTTTAGTTCTTTTAAAAAAATCAAAGTCCGAGGGGAGGATGACGAGTGAATTGGGATAGACGAAGTGGGCAATGCAGGTGAGAATAAATTCAGTTTCTAGGTGTACAGAGATACAAGCGCATAGATGCAATTTAAATACTAATAATGGGTTCCACAACATAAATGACTAATGAGCTTTGCAAATATTTACAAGGTATGACAGAGCTACATGGAATCTCTTGACACAATCGGCTATATAATACATTAAGTGTTTTAATAAGTGCTGTATTAATTAGTTTAATTGTACTGAAACTGAAAAATCTTAATTGAAAATCAATCTAATGTCTCCAGAAAAATTATTGCTAACACTATTATTAATCAAACAAAAAACATTAAAATATTTGCAATAACAGCAATTATTTTACAAAAGAGCTTAGTTCATTAATTAGAATACAAAATAAAACAAAATTCCACATAATTTCGTCACAAAACAGCTAGCTAAAACACAATAAATAAGTCAATCTAAAAACTATTTTTGCCTCCGAACTGCTGTTTTTCATGAAAGGCTATACCTGAATTATTGTGGAGGTTTAATTTGGATGTCTTTAACACAGCTATATTAGATATTCTTATCAAAATTCTTACATTAGTTTAACTAAGATTAGACTTTCTTATTCTGTCTCATTTGTTAACCTGTAGCGACATTAGGATTTTTTGGAAGCAGGCAAAATGAAAAATGAGCAATGCCTTCACCGGGAATCGAACCGCGGACCTCTGGAATACGCGCCCAGCGTTCAGACCACCACACCACGAAGGCATGCTAAGAAGGTGGGCGAAACACCTTATAAAAGAAAATGGGCATATTTCAGCTTCCAAGTCTCAAGAAAGCCCCCTTGAGCGAGTTTCTGTAACATTTGACAACTTGTTTCGTTTCCTATCTTTATTCTCTTTTAGGTTACCTATAATTTATCGCATTTCAGCTCCTTCGAATTCCATTAATAAGTTAGGCAAAACAGCCTTAGGCCGCATGTCATCTCGACGCCGAGAAGTAACGAGAAGCTCCTTCGAATTCGTTTATTCTTCATAATTTTTTATTTTACTTTATCAAAAACATTTTACGCAATGCACTGTAATTTTCTAGATCGCTGAATTAAAAAAATTAATAAATTTGGTATTAAACATTACAACTTATGTCATTCGTTGAACTAACCAATACAACTTCTCCCACTCGTTAAACTAAAGCAAACTGATTCTTCGCGCTAACTTAAATTTATGGTAGTTAGTTATTGAACTCCTTTTCGGATTTATAATCCAGGTAATTTGATGATTTTTTTTCCTTTTTACTTTTACAAAATAATTTACTTTTTTTACATCATTTTTGCTACGCCATTTAATTTTTTTTTAATTCGTAGTTTATCTAAATCCATTATTTTGCAAATTATAGTTTTAGCAACAGTATTTTGCTACCAAACAGAACGAATATATATTTTTCATATCAAAACTTTTGCTGCTCTAATGTTACAGATTTTAAGAACTAGCTCCTCTTTTTTTTACATTTTATTTTACTTTTTATTTTTATAATTTTTGTTCAAATTTAATGTTTGTATTACTTGTGTTTTATATTGTTACGAAATGTGTAGGGGCGGTACGATAGCTTCTCCGCAAAGCAGGTTTAGGGTTGCCAGAAAATGGGAAAGGAAGGCAGGATTGCCACATTTGGCAAAAAATCGCCCATTTGACGACAAAATTGGCGATATGCCGTGGACGGATGGAGAACCTTCTGGAACGAATTCTTACCGGTTTAGCCCAGAATATTCTTGAACACAAACCGAAAGCTACATAAACCCTGCTGGTGCGTGAAGAATTAGTATTGAGTCAATCAGTTAGTCCGTGTGGAGTCGATCGAGTTGACAGTCGGTCAGCGAGTGCCAAGTGGGTCGTCGAGTGCACCGAAAGAGTCTCTTCGTGTATCGCGGTTAGTGCACCGTCGAGAAAGTGTGTTGAGCTCCTGGAACGACTAAACCGAAGAGTCTGGAGCTGTGATCTGTGTGTCGTCGAGTGCATCGCGAGTTAAAGCGTGGATAGTCTTGAGAGTACGTTGAGTTCAGAGAACGACCGAGGAGAGTCGGGAGCTGTCTCTAGTGTTTTGCCGTGAAGCTGTCTTCACCGTGATAGCCTGATAGCCTGAAGGCTGTGTCGCTGATTGTTCCAGCGTGTTTATAGTAGATCTTCGACGACTGTAAAAAGTGACTTTGAAGCTGTGCTGATTAATATTAGCTAAATAAAGTGTGTTTCGATACTTCATCACGTGTCATCGTTATTCACTTCAAATCTATAAACCCCGTACGAAGGAAAGGAAAAAAAATAACGCAACAATATCTTTTTTGAACTCAGTCCACTTGACCTTAAATTATAATTTTTTTTTTTTTAATTTTAAGCTTTTTTGTTTAAATTTCAAAAGCAGATTTTGTAGCAATAAATTTTTTTGACGTTTTTTACGCAACCTGCTTACATATATTTTTATTTTTTCATGGATTGGATTGCTTATGTTTGTATGTTTTGTTTTGTTTTTGGGTTCCGTATGTTTAAAAAATACTATTTTTAATTGAACTGATAAAGACACAAATTCTTTTCCTAAGATTCTTTTAAATTTTAGATGATTATTTCTGCCTTAACAGGCTGATATATTTGCTGCTTTCACTGTTCCTACCCCATGATTGACGATGCAGTGGAAGATGTAAATTTCTTGTTCCATTTTTGGTTTTGACGTGATGTCCTCTCTTCTTGCACTTTGCCAGGATGATTCCGTTTTTTTTTTTTTTTTTTTTTTTTTTTTTTTTTTTTTTTTTTTTAAATATGTTTACTCCGAATTGAATATTAGGTCATTTTTAACAGCATTCTTTATTATTTTAATTTATTTTGCTTGATTACTCCCTTTTTGCCCGCAATTGGATTGGGTTTTGAACTACTTTTACTTTGCATTTATTCTTTTTTAGTAAAAATGAATTGTTATATCTAGTTTTATTTGGTATAGATACTTCATGTATTGTATATCTAGTATATATTAAATAATTGCGTTATAAAAAACATTCATCTTGTAAATTATTTTCGAGTGAACCAAACTGTTTTTTCTTTGTTTCAATTTAATTAGTTAACTGAATCAGTTTATCAAATTTTAGTTAAGTAGACAAGATTTGTCAGATAGAGCATAATACCATGCTGATATGGAAGTTTAGATTATTTAATTATCATGAGCATTTTTAAATTCTTTACAATATTTTTATATGACTGAAAGAGTTTTTGTTATTTTTGTAATTTGTAATCATTTTCGCTTATCATTTCCATTTATTTTCAAATTGATTGTAGTTATGTTCAGTAAATAAATTTATTCGTTCTCACCAACTTCCAGAATCTTTAAGACATTTAATCGTTTTCAGCATTTAACGCCCTTTCAATATGTTTTCTACGCATTTCATTTTAAGGATAATGATTAAATATTAAAACGTATTAAAATATTACAAAGTTTTTATTTTAAAGCAGCCAGTTGTTATGTTTGGATCTTTACTTTTTCTTTCCATACTTCTCACTGAAATGCAAATTAGTTGGTTTATTTAAGCTGGGGTTTGGGGATCTTGAGAAGAGAGTGTTTCTGGCATTCGCGTAGTGAGCTTAGATTTCTGTCAGCTCTAGTTAGTTGCAACTTTCTCGGCTTTGCATGGAGGTTCGAATCTCGCGAACGGGTTGGCTGCATAGGCGTTTTCGTGGTTTTACCCATGTGTAACGTGTATACGAGCCAATTTACCTTAGAAAGTGCTCCACTAAGGCATCCCTCCTCTTAGGCAGACAGCCCTAGTTACCTTTGCCATAATTAAATAAACCAAATCAAACCTCGGCTTTGCATGTTTCAATAGCCGATACTATAAACTTACCCACCATTAGATTACTTAAACCAACTTGTAGCTGGTTAACTGGTTTCGATTGTGGATCCACGTTTAATTTGATTAGACATTTTTTATTGAGTTTGCATGGCCACAAGCCTTGGTTATATATATCACGAGCTGTGCCCTGTTATATCAATTGTAGAATCATTAGGTTTTGAAGCAGGAGAGGTAAATATGTGCCTTTCACTGGCCCGCATTCAAAATTCTGACTTCCCGATTACGCGTACTTTTCAGTTACACCATAGAGGGACGAGGAAAGGAAAGAGAAAATACTTTATAATATGTAAACAAGAAGGGTAGTTTGAAAACATTTTAATGCTCCATGTATTTTGTCTGTCCAAGAATTAGACTTATAACCTTGTACCGCTTTTCTTAAAGAAATAATGGACATATTCGAAGCTATAGTTGAATAATTTGGTTATAGCAAACAAAACCTTCAAACATGTTTTTTTGTGGAAAATCAGGAAGACGGCTGCCGACATATCTGAATTTTAGCCATGAAACCTGTTGTGAAACACTCAAACTTATTTCAGTACTTCAGTAGTGAAGACACATCAAAGAGATTAGCACTCGAGAGATCAACAAAGCATATCCTGGCAGGTAATGTTATGCGGGTATGGATGCCCAATCGGGGAGGGGGCATAATTCGGAAGTGCACATCAGTATCGCCACTGATGGAGGGGTTTAGAAAATGGAACAATGAGCTTCTATTGAACATTGAATTTATGAAACTGTGCATACGAACGCATATTGTTGTTTACGTTTTATGTTACATTTGTTTCGCAGTTATAAATATATAGCGTATAAATGCTGGTATCATTTTCGTAGAAAATCTCGTAATGCTTTCATTTTATAAGTTTATTTAATCGTCAACATTTCACTTTCGCGAAACTTATCACGCTCTGAAATTTGGATTAATGTTCTTCGGATATTTCTTTATATCGACAAAATAATTCAGGCTAAATTAGCCTTGAATATTATGCATTTACTAACACCTGTGGAGTAAGAGAATTAAAGTGTATATTTTTTTTATTTAGCTGAGAATAGCTGGTATGTTACAATGAGTCTAGCATTTTCTTATCTCAATGTTTGCGTGCCTTTAATTTTGAAAATGTATGATGCAAAATATACATTGTGAATGATATAATTATTCGTATTGTTTACATTAACCGCTTAACGACTGCGCTCGAGATATCTCGGAAATAGGTGCCATTTCGATGTTTCAATGAACGAGTTAACTCGGGAGGGGGCTGAAAATTTTACAGATATTTAATGCCATTCCCCGTAATATCGCATGGGAATCAACACTCTGCACATGATTTCTTAGCTGTGGAAGACAAATAATCAATTTAGACAGACAAATAATCGTGGGGGCTAAGAAACTACATGCTATAATAAGGCTTACTTATCCCAAAAGCTAATGCTTTACGATTATGGCGCAAATCAGAATTTGACTTTTCTTTTCGTTAAAATAACCAACTTTTTTTTATACTATAATTAAAAGTCAACCTCTATCTGGCTCAGTATTCATCTTTCGTTTTTCGCGAATTTAATTTTGTTGTTGTTGTTGTTGTTGTTGTAAAAATTCAATCTATTAGTAATTAAAAACGACTACGTATCTGTTCCATCAATATATCTGATAGAAAGCTTAATTTTTCTGACTCATTTCGATGGTCAATCTATAGAAAGATTTATGTACACAAAATCAAGGTTGTTTCTGTATTATTGATAGACTACTTTTATATGAGGAGGTATCAAGTGCGCCAAAAACCTCAAAATATGCTTCAAAATACCGTCTATTCTAAGACTCAAAATTTCATTTTAGACGTTTTTATTCCATAGCATAAACATAAGTTATTGATTCTATCTGCCATTCTAAAGGCCGCAATATACTTGAAGCTTAAAAGCATATTTTCCACGAGCTCTTCTACCCAAGCACTTTCATTAGCATTTTCTTTCTGAGCTCGTAGAAATGAAGTAAGGTGCTTTACATATTTTATAAACGTCATCTTTTCCTCTCAAAATAGTATAATGTATGTGACTGCATAAGATTGATGCAACTCACTTTCTAAAGCATCGAACGCATCCTTTTATTACTAAAATCGTAGATGCAGCTTATAGAGCATTAAAAGAAGCTGTAACGCTTTCATGGGTGATATTACTTGAGTTACTAAGAAATTTTACTCGAGGGTATAGATATACGGGCAATTTAGTTTAGAAACTGAAAACACGCAAAGCCATATTCTTCAAAAAGTGTTTGGGTTATCACATGCATCCAACTAAATTCTTTTCATTACTTTTCCTCAATGCTATACTATCGACTCTTTTCAAATAATCTTATTTAAATTTTATTTTTGTAGCCCAAATGGTGGCTTGCTTTTAGTATATTCGTTGTAAACCTTTGTTCAAATTTTATGGGAATTGAAATATATTTCGCTTTTAGTTTTTTGCATACCAATGGAAAATAGTGCTTTTACGTGTAGATGGTTTTATTTTCTTTATTAGTGAGCGTCTGGTTATAGCATTTTACCACCGCGAATTGATGGTATATCAAAGGATGTAAATTTCGGACCTTCAGCTCTTTTAAGCATAGCTGTTGTATAAATATTTTAGCGATGAATCGTCCAAAATATTAACGAAGTCAAACAAATCGTAGTCATTATAATAATTAATTTCTGTTGTAGGACGAGAGCCAACTATTTCAGAAGAACAGAAAGATTTTTATTGCATTCTTTGGCTTGCGTCCTAAACTATAATACCATCATAAATCAGTATTTTGTAGATTACGAGATGCTTGGTTGTTTATTCGGCGAAATTAAATGCTGCTAAAAGCTTCGTAAATCTTCAAATAGATAAAATCAAATTAGCAAGAGAAACCGCAATAACATTAGAAATGCATTTCCAAGAGAAATTAACATACATCAAATTTGAAATATTATTGAATTTTTATGCCTGTGTTTATTTGATTGCACTGAACCATCTGTATTATCGTATCATTATGCATTACTTTAAAAAAATTATTTATTTAGCGATTTTTATGCAGTCATAATGTAATGTGCTTTTGTTTAATCAAATGTGTGGCCATTTGTTGCTTTTGTATGAGTTTGTTTTGTGTATTATATTGCAGTTTTTCTAATCTGCAATATAAGACACGTATTTAATCTAATTAATTAAAAATCGTTCGGAATTTAAATTATAAATCATATTCGATTATAGCGGGACAAACTATTCCCAGGTCTAGTAATTTTTGTTGTCACGTTGGTGACATTAGGCCACATGAGCTGGTTTACTCAGAACTTTCAGAAGTTCTTGAAAAAATGTTTGTAAACATTTGAAAAAGTTTTAAATTTCTCAACGGAGTAACTGAATCGAGGACCAATTTATTCGCTTGTGTGTCGTGCGAGTGTATTAAGTATAATAAGTAAAGTATAATAAGGTAAATTTTTCAGCAAATAGTTATTCACGCCAAATAATTTTTAGATCCTTGAACGTATATTTTAAATTAAAAATGCAAATTGCACGACAAAAAAAAATGAGATTCAGAGAAAGAAATAAGTATTAAATGAAAGATTACTCGTAGGGGGAAAAATTACTAATGTTACTGTTAAATTAACAAAGTTAAAAATAAAATTACGAAACAATTTCTGTTCAAAAATCATTCTTTTTGTTTGCTTCTTTATTTTAATACTATATAGCGAACTCAATCTGTTTGATGTGTATATAATAAATCGGGGATTAATAAAAATATATATTAACTGTAAAAAATAATCAAAAATTAAAACATAATCTCCAAAAAAAGCAGAAATTTAAAAATATGAAATTAGACAAAAATCGAGTGAAGTTTCGACTGAAAACTGCACGATAATTAGCTATATCACTTGTGACGTCAAAAAATCGTGTTGGCGTTTTCATAGGAACAGTGTTAGAAATAATGGTTTCAAATGATTAGGTTAGGTTATATGAATATGACAAAGCCACGAGGGTTATCCGCCATAGTGGAGGGATGCATTCGTGGAGGATTTTCTGAGGGAAACTTGCTCGTATCACTTAACTAGTAAGATTCTCATGTTAATTAACCAGTTATTCTGGTTTTTATCTTTAGTTATTCTTTCCGTATTCTCCACCAGAATGCAAATTAGACTTCAGTGTATAAGACTTTTGCCAGCTCTATCTAAATGGTGTTATCCTGGCTTTCGGATTCTCTTGCAGCCGATTGCGACCCAGTGTAGTTTATTTAGCCAGCTTATAGCTTAGTTTATTGCCTACATAGTCTTAGACTACTTTTATCAACGTTTCAGTTGAAGTACCTGTTATTGATTAATTTACATTACCACAAATAGTGGTTTATCTGTAGCACAAGTCGTGCCTTTTATGTTAAAAGTTCAGTTTAATAAAGAAAAAGGTTGATTTAATCTTTGCAAGTCTCTGTCGTATTATTTTGAGATGTAACGATAAATCACTAGTTGTCTTGTTGGGTTGTAGACTAAAATTCAAGTAACAGCTTAAAAACAACCTTACAACCTTATGGGAAAACCACGAAAACCAGCCATGCAGCCAGCCCGTTTACTTAGCTTCGAACCGAATCCTGGTGCAACTACCAATATTTAGCGATTCTAACCACATGGCCACTGGCAGTGTTAATTGAAAATGAAGCTCAGAAGAATCGAAATCGCAGTGTATTAGCGAAAATGTGCGGAAAATAGCCTAATTAAAAATTTTGAATCATTCTTATTTAAAAAAAGAGCAAACAGTTTGCTTTACAGTCTGTGATGTTTTTATCTAAGTGCATTTTTGAAACCTTAAGCTTTAAAGTAACGGATATGAAATGGTCGAAAATATCGAAAGAGATTTTAAAAAAAAATCACCATATGGCTCATTAAAGTTTGGTAGAGAATTAAAATTAGTAGAAGAATTTTCCGTCCTGACTGACCATGCAGACAGTCCTGAGGTTATTTAAATCCCTGAAGTTATTTAGATTGTTCTTTATAGATTAGAGGTAATCCTGATGTTATTTACACTGTTCTTTATGCAAACGTATGCGAAAAAACTCAGCAAAGTAATTTCATCATTAAATTTAAAAATTCTAAATCGAATTTCGATGCACTCCATTTCCATCTAAATAATCTGTATGCCAAACTTCTTTGCTTTGGGACAATGGATCTCTGTCCTGTGCCATATTTTGTTATTATAGATATGCTCATGTAGGTAAAGTTCCATTATAATGTAAGTCTATCAAAATGAGTGATCTTCTGGTTTCATACGTGTAATGAGTTATTTGTACGGCAAAGCACAAGAGAGCTGTTTGTTTCGTTGGAGAAACTGTTTTGCATTCACACTAGACATGGGGAAAGCTGCAAAATTTACTATGCAGCCAATGTGTGAATCGGTGTCGAACTACAAATATACAGCTGTTTTAATCCTCCGGAAATAGGTAGGGCTTATATAAAAAGCAGAAATGTTGAATATGTTTTCATTTATTTGAATATTTCTGTTAAATAATTTTTAGTTGCAACTATTTGAAACATTTTCTGAAATTACCAAGCCTAAGCTCAATTTATTTTTAAAATATTAGCAATAAAGCATAAATCACACTTTTCCAAGAATATAATAAAAAGTGAACTGCGTATCTTCACAGACGAAATTAAACACTCAAGGCATCAGGAATGGAATTATGTCTTATTCAAACTAGAAGCTCCTTCTCTAAGAGAATAATAACTCGAATAGAATTTTAAAATTTCACATTAATTGGGAAAGAAGGAAAATTTAAAGTTACCTTCACCATTTAACAAAATTTAAAATGAGGAAATATTTAGTTTTCGTCCAGTTTTCAATTACACTTACTATTACCATACCAAGTATTGCATTTACTATGGCCTTGAAGGTAGCATTTGATTAGAATTGCTTCTAACTCATGAACAGCTGACTTGAAAGTTTGCTAAATAAATTCATCGTGCATACTATTAGCATGCCAGGCTTTCAACTGAAACATCTGCAGTTCAAATCTAAGCAAGAACACAAGTTATTTTTCTCATTTCTTAACTCGGAAAATACTTGTGCAGCGATGCCTGAAATAAAAATGTGATAGACAATAATTCCTTACTACACTCTGTCCCAAAAGTTTATAGACTCAACTATTTTGCATGTTTTAGAAAAATTAAAAGGAACACAAGCACCAAATAAAATCTGTTTATTTATATCACATGCGACTTCTTTTCTAGCATAAACTAAAATAGGAATTTCCATTTTAGAAAAAAATTAAGACACAGAAGAATATACGTTCCAAATTTATATTATATTAACATTTTAACAATCTGTGATCATTTCAAATTACTTAATACTTCAAAGTCGCCCTATTATTCCGTATGACGTCGAATACATGTTTCTCAATCAAGAGAACTAAGTTTTGCAATAGCTCTGGTTTCACATTGACTACAAGGCCCACCAGCGGCCGAGCGGTAAAGTCGCTGAAGACTGGTAGTTCGGTCTGAGGGCAAATGGGCTGGCTGCATGGCTGTTTTCCGTGGTTTTCTCCATGTGTAACGTGTATACGAGCCAGTTTCCCTTAGAAAGTCCTTCACGAAGGAATCCCTCCCCTTAGGCAGATAGCCCTAGTGTGATTTGCCATAATTAAAATAAACCAAATAAGCCAATCCACATTGACCATGCTATCTCAATAGCTACTTTTAAGATATTCACGAAAGAAAATTGCCTCCCTTTCTCGTAAATTGTACGAAACATAATACCCCCACCCAATTCGAAGCTAAAATCAGGCTTAAAATCGGAGCTCGTTGGTGCGCTCAAGAAAAGTGACATTTTCTATGTCTAAGTAATTTTTTGTAACATTAGAAGTACGAATAGGAGCACTGTCATGCTGGTGCACCCCATTCTGTCCTCCAATGATTTCTGCAAATTAAATAAGATGGTCTCTTAATGTTTCTATGTATTTAGGTAAACCTTGGCGACCATCTAGAAAGATGAAATCCGCTACCTCCTCTGTTTCTACTGAAATAGCTCTTATGCTTCTTTCGTAAGGCATGCCAGTAATATGAATATCCATCAGGACTATATAGATTCCATTTTGTTTCATCGCTGAAAATTACAGAGATCCAACTGTCATTTGTCACCGTATGCCATGTAGTTACAGGCCCATTGCAATCACAATCGTTTGTGAAGCTTTGGAAGCAGTAATAATCGAGCAATTTTTACTTTAATCATATAACCAGATTCCTTTGTTCTTCTTACGAACATTGTTTTTGCATATTTGCAATCCGCAGGCATTGTAATTTGGCGAACAGATTTTTTCCGTGTCAAAGCCATTCTTTCCATTCGCTTGTAGCTGCGTCTATCCGTCACTCGAGGTCTTCCTGAAGCTGGTTTTGGCTTATTTGGTGTCTTTTGAGATATTACACGACAAAGTCTGCTGACAGATCAATTCAGAAGTTTCAAAATTTCTTTAACATACCTACGGTGCAATTTAAAGTTTAGAATCCTATTGACTACAGCAAATTTACCAATTTGCTGAAGTTACCAATTTGCCAATTTGAATTTCTATAAAGTTACCAATTTATATGGCAAAGAGAGTTTAGTAGTCAGAGAGCTGGTTCTTCACAATTAGACGTCTTAATTATTCCAAAAAAATGTCATCTTAATGATATAGAGGCAAATTTCTGTCACTGAAAAAGTTCGTTGTCAAGCATGTCGAGGTGATATAAAAATACTACTTTATCCGAACGCAGAGAAAGTGACAACATTGGTGAAGAGAAGTTGTTATGCTATAGCCATCTAACGCGGATCTAACTTTGCTACAGCCACTTAGCACAAGAATAAATTACTTTACCAAAGTTGAAGGCGGCCAGCGTACTGTATATCTGTTCCTTCTTCTGTCAACCGAGATTGCATAAAACGACATAGCTTACAACACTGCTGAAACACCAAAGCTGGATGCAATTTTTTGCTGAATTAAGGGTGAGTTTTTATTATATATCTCAGCGCATTTTTTATCTAGACAAACCGTAGAGAATTCAATTCTCCAATAGATATCAGTAAAAGAATATAACTTTCTGGTCGATGGTTTGTTTATTTTGTGAACGTCTTGTAAATGTCCGCACCAATCTTCGTATTTGCAAATCAGTTCCTGTAAATAGCCAAAGATGCATAGCTTCTATCTAAAATTTAATGTTTTGGGAATCGATAACGGCAGAATTTCTTTTAAAACAACGATAAAACTTGAACTCATTCATCTTTTCTAAAAAAGGAATTACTTGAAAACGAGGATATCATTCGGCCAATATACTCTTCACAGCTCAGTTCTATTTATCATGTCTAGGATGTCTTAGAATGCCGAACTGCAATAAATTAACTCGCCTCTCTGAGCTTCCAAGAGCTCATATCCTTCATTTCAGGAGAATAGGAGTAAATGCAACAGGATTTAATTCGAAGTCAAATAAATTCCATGGAAAGCCGTAATGATGGTGGCACGTCAATTCATGGTTATCATATACAGTACTAAATATTTCTATCTGGGATTCTGTCTAAGACAGATTTCATGTTTGGTACTTCTTGAATTTGTATGCAAAATGTTTCGTTAGATTTTACTCTCAATGTTAATAATGCATTTCTTATTTATTAATACGTTATAAAAATACTAAATGTTTGTTTATATATATCACAACTGTTTCTCAGTTTTTAGATTGCCCTTTAATTTTGCTCAAAAATTGATGTCGAAAAGAACCATATTAAATATGAATTCCCACGACGTAATAATATATGGATGTGAAACTAAATTATCCTATAAAAGAGAGAATAGAATTCGAAAATTTAATATTCTCTAAAGTATTTCGTTACAGACATTATTCATTGGAAACTGCAGTTTAAAATGTTAAAATAATCATAAATATAAAAATCGCTCGGTGCATAAATATTTTTCTCAATTTGAAAGAAAAATATACATGTTTATCTAAATACGCGTTCTTCGTGATTTTTGAGTGGGAAATTGAAAAGGAATTGCAAAGTCATGCAAATAAACTTCAGATATTAAAATAAAAGCTATCTCTGTGCATAGAATAAAATTCTGAAATACGATTCGTTTTTGGTTTCACTTTTTTCTCGAAGTAATTCAAAATCAATGAAATTTCTCAGCTATTTCTGAAACTGAAAAATCTAAATTGCAGAAAATAGAGAGCAATAATTTCAAAATTATGGGAAGAAACTTTAGCTTCCTTACTTTTAAAATTAGAGACTTACACATGATGTATCATAAGTTATAATACTTTGTCTGTTTAAAGATTTTTAGTTTCTCACATAATGGTATATTGTAAATAGTAAATGGCAAGGGCATATATTCAGAGATTTATCATCAATCTTATGCTTAATAAATAACCTTAGAGCAAAGCAACACATAAATGGATTAAAATACTATTATTTTTACCTATTATTTGCATTTCGCAGAGCAAAAACAATATAATTAGTATAACTGTTTTTTATAATATTATTGGCATAATTGCTTCACTAGTAAACATAAATAAAGAATGAGTGTAAAAGTGATGTAACTGTTTAAAAACTGATTAAAAAGCTGTCCATAATGTGTAATAACACTGCTTGTTTACGTTCCTGTGTTAGAATGGCGCCGAAATGGATGACGTAGTTTCGATTTTAAATATCCTTGATAAATTCAACGACTCTTGGTCTATTTAAACCAAACTGCATACATTTAATAATAAAACATTATACGTAAATATTTAGTAATAATTCAGCAGTAGAAATAAGCTTTAGAATAAGAATTACAACCGTTACAGGTCAGCTACGCTTTTAGCGACTGAATTCTACGAACGACAAATCTCAAAAGCGTGTTTCCAACGCAGGGCAACGAAAAGGTGGAAATTAATTCGATAGGTGTGGAAGTAAATATACTCCCACTCTATCAGGTTTAGTCCTGATACACAGGCAAAGGTGAAAGTTTATTAATTGGTCTTTTGAAGACACCAGTTTTAGTTTTGACTGTAGCTACGCGAAACTAAGCCGTCCTTGCCCGGATGGACATCGATGATCCGTCCTATAGACCAAGCTAAAGGTGGAGATCCATCTTCAATGACAAGAACCACCGTGTCGGCCTTCAAGTTGGGTTTGGTGTGCTACCACTTGGATCTCTGCTGAAGAGAAGTCAAGTATTCCCTTTTCCAGCGATTCGAAAATCCGCAACGTAGATTCTGTACAAGTTCCTACCTAGAACTCCTTGCGCGAATAGACTGATGTGTCTCTGGATAGGAAGTCAAAGTATCACCTGTAATAAAATGAGAAGGGGTTAAAACATTAATAGAGTCAATATCAGTACCGTTCACGTAAGTAAGTGGACGTGAATTCAAAATAGCCTCGATCTGGGTAAATAGCGTTGACAACTCTTCGTAAGTCAAGAGAATGTCTTTCAATACTCTTCTCAGGTGAAATTTCGCTGAGTGAATGCCGGCTTCCCATATTCCTCCGAAGTGGGGTGAAGCAGGCGGTATAAAATGCCATTCAATAGATGACTTAGTTAGTTCTCGGGAAACCGATTCTGTTGCATACAAAGAAGACCAAATCTGATTTAGTTCTTGTAGTTTTCGGCATGCTCCCACAAAATTGGTACCGTTGTCACTGTAAATGTGCCGTGGTGCACCGCGACGTGAAATGAAACCTCCAAGTGCCGCGATAAACGAGTCTGCCCTCAGGTCACTCTGCTTCTATATGCACAGCTTTAGTCGACAAGCAAACAAACAGAGCTATATAGCCTTTCGTTGTTTTAGAGCCACGACCTTTATTAAATTTCATGGTAATAGGACCAGCGTAATCCACACCAGATGCGTAAAAAGGTCGTTCCAAAGTCACACGATGTTCAGGTAAGTCACTCATCAATTGCAGAGTTGAAGCAAGCAATGGTTGACACAACTGCATATCAGTCTCTTCCCTCCAATTATCCAGTAAGATTGCCTGATGAGGTGCGATAATAAAGAAGGACCAGCATGAAGGTAAGAAATATGAAGTTCTTTCACTAGTAATTCGCTAGATTTATGTCGAGAAGGAAGTATGACAGGATGTTTGATGTTAAATGCTAAAGATGAATTTCGAAGACGTCCTCCCACCCGTAAGAGACCATCTTTATCTACGAATGGATACAGAGAACGTAGTTGGCTCTTCTTTGGTAAAGGTTTCTCTTCCTTAATACATTGTAAATCATCTTTAAAATAATGATTCTGAATCCAACGAATAATGAACTTTTCTGCTATTCTAATCTCTAGAAATGTTAGCGGCATAAGGCAGCTGGAAGTAATACCACTACGTGAAATGTTCTGAGTAACATGATGCTTCTTGCAATTAGTAATAAATCTTTGACAGTGTTCCAGAATACGAACAATTCTACAACGCGAAGAATAATGCTCGAATAAATCAGCTAATAAATCCTTCGATTCACGTATATGAGAAATAAAAATAGGATCAGATCTTTGTTCGGCCTTTACTTCAGTATCATCTTCAGATTTTAATTCATATTTAGGCCATTTTTCGTCTTCTTGATGCAACCATGACGGACCATTCCACCACAAGGTACAATTTGGTAGGAGTTGAGGTTCAATACCACAAGTAGCAACGTCTGCAGGATTTTGTTTAGAGGGAACATGATTCCAATGTTTAAGGGGGCTCGCACACCTTAAAACCCTCAAAATCTCTGAATATGATACTGTTGTAAGAATTGGGATAGCTTATTTATTTTTAAAGCAATTACTTCCAGTTTTTTACAGCTGACTACATAACACAGCTGCTTTGTGAATTAGTAAGCAGATAGTTTGTGTTGCCACAAATATTTTTATAATTTAATCTTCTTTGTGAGGTAATTTTTTATATGTTCACGTAATACTCCCACCTTCCGCGCACAATTTAAAACATTCTGTTATATATTTTAACTTCATAGTTAATATATAGCTAGTATAGCATCTAAAGACTACTGTGAACCAAAAGTCTTAAGAATTTCATGTTAAATTCTCATTTTATTTAGAACTCAATTTATAAAATGCATTTTAATAAAAAAAATTTTAATATTTCCATGCATCAAATTTTTGACTATTAAAATATTCAATATATTTTTGGTTCAGTTAGATGATAATACTCATATAAAGAAGTCCATCAAATTTCAAGTGTGTACCAAGAACCGTTTTTAAAATATCATGCGCGCAACAGTGAAAATTCATGTTTTGAGATAATCAAGTTTTAATGTAAATATTTTTTTAAAAATACTTTTCTTGTTATGAAATGTATAAAATGCTTATTTTCTGAGTGATATTGTAATATTATACAATTTCCAATAGTTGGTATAAGCATAATTAATGTAAAATAAGGTACATTCATCAAAGTATAACATATCAACTAAAAATGATTTGAAACTTCTACGCAATCAATGATACAACTAAAATTTTTCTTACAAATTGGAACTTACTTATAGGCAAATGTTTCAGGTAAAGTTCTCTGTAATGTATTATTGTATATCAAACATATAAATCATTTAATAGTGCTTCCACAGGGTAACTTTAGCATACTTTAAATGCTATGTATACAACTGCGAAAAACCGTATTTTAAGAAAATCGAGTTTTGATGCAAATACTTCAGTATACAACTTTCTAATAATAAAGTGCATAGTATATTTATTTTCAAAATGATATATTTAAAAAATATAAATCCTAATAAATTGCATAAGCTTTTGTCAATATGAAACAAATTAAAATTACCATACTATATACAATAACATGACAGAATGATAGCCGTGTATTAAAATACGCGTAGCATATTTGCACAAATAATTTATTTTTATATAACCACTTCAGTTAAATACTTTCAAGCATTTAAGCATATGATATGTATCATATTATGCAATATTATTTAAACATAGGTGGCAAAAAACCCTTTACGACTTATTTGAAATTTAATGCTAAACTGCTACATTCATCGAAGTATAACATATCGACTAAGAATGATACAACTAAAGCTTCCTTACAAATTAGAATTTACTTATAGCCAAATGTCTTAGCTAAAGTTCTCTGTAATATATTACTGTATATCAAACATATAAAACATTTAATAGTTCTTCCACAGGGTAACTTTAGCATACTTTAAATGCTATGTATACAACTGCGAAAAACCGTATTTTAAGAAATTTGAGTTTTAATGCAAATACTTCAGTATATAACTTTCTAATAATAAAGTGCATAGTATATTTATTTTCAAAATGATATATTTAAAAAGTATAAATCCTAATAAATTGCATAAGCTTTTGTTAGTATGAAACACGTTAAATTTATCTTACTATATACATTATGACAGAATGATAGCCGTATATTAAAATACATGTAGCATATTTTCACATATAATTTATTTTTATATAACCACTTTAGTTAAATAAACTCAAGCATTTAAGCATATAATATGTATTATATTGTATACTATATATATTATTTAACATGGGTGAAAAAAACCTTTTACGACTTACTTCAAATTGTACGCTAAACTGCTAAAATTTTATTTACAAATTAAAACCCACCAACGCAATAAACATCACCATCATTTTTTATGGAGGCCTGAACTTCTGACATTTTTTGCTGCCTTAAGTTTATGCTGTTCTTTTGTTTCTGACAAGCATTTAATTTCTGCGTTATCTATTCTCTTGCTATCAATTTGTAAAAATCCTTCAATAGAAAACTTACTTCTAAAAAGCTGTAGCTCATTCAATACAGAATGCCTACCAACAGACCCTTCGTTAAAAACAATTACTGCTTCATTTACAGCAATTTGAACTATCCTACTACCAGCACCACATGTCTTTGGACAAAATTTCTAAATTAAAGAATTAAATGATTCATTATTATTTTGTGTTTTGCAGCCAAGGCAACGTCTCAATAACGAAGGTTGTGACAAATCTATAAAAACTGGTTTTATTGCCTCCATTACAGCAACTGGTACAGAATTTATATGCTTATAATCAGTTTTATTTTGCTTAGCTTTATTGTATTTGCACTATGTGGTTTCATTTGTAGGACAAAAGTCATGAATCGGCCTTTCATCACTCGATATTTTGTGGTAGTAAATTGCCCAAATGGCTTTTCTCATATCACTAACAGACTCATTATATTCTCTAATCGCATTACCATAATACGAAGTTATTTCATTTATTAAATTATCTGTTAGTCTCCCTTTCCCAGAAAGAGGTTTACCGTCATTTAATTTTACTTTTTTTCTTTCAAGTTTTAATTTGCGTAGCCTTGTTCCCATTCGTTTTTGAATATGTCCAACACACTCAATTTTTTCTATATTTAATGAACCATATGGTTTGGCGTCAGTTATACCTGCAAAAGTTTTTGTATCTCGCACCAATATAAGAAGTATATTTTACACCTTTTACACCTCTTTTTTCCATGGAACGTGAAAAAATGTTTATCATTCAATTCACTTCCATTTTTCCTGAAGAACCAACATGATTCTTCAAACAGGCCTTGTGTTCACTTACGCCATTTCCTTGAAATGACTCGCAACCTTTGCAATATAAAGACAGTACTTCTGTATCGATTACTTTGTTGCTTTCTGACCCTATTACGGAACAAACTCCAACCAAAGAGGTATGTCCTCGAGTCTTTCACGTACCGTCTCCACATACAGTCACATTTAACGACGAAGTTGAAAGAACTGCTTCTGTTTGCGCTGCTTTCTTCATTGATCTTTCCGCAGCATGTAATGTCACAGGCAGAATATGCTTTACATGCATATTATAGGAACGATGTGCAATCACAGGAGGGAGATCCATAACGCAGCAGAATTTCTGCATAGCAGCTTTCCCTTGACCAAGAGTTCGCATTGCATACGTAAATGTTCTGTTTAGCTCTGATATATTTTTTCGGACACCCAACATATTAGAGTTTCTGAAAGTTCTTTTACATGAACACTTTGAGCATAGTAACTCAAATTTTGAGCTTAAACCATGATGAAATAGTTCACTTAAATGAACATCACCTTTACAAATTTTACAACATAAATTATTTTCAATAAATTGAAATAGAATTGCCAAATCAAATAGTCTATAACCACTAAATTTAGGCTGTAAATTATCTTTATCTCTTGGTGGCAAAACAGTGTCACTATTTAATTTTTTAAACGAAGAACTGACACCACACTTCTTACTCATTGTAACATTATGCTGATTTCCCTGGAACTTTCTTTTCTTTGGTCGAGTACTAGAAGATCTTTTATTTTTTACATCTTCCTCACAATTCTCCATAATTATCAGGTGATAAAAATACTAAACAAAAACTTCAATGTTATAATAAAAACACTTTCAAAAAAGTCAAAAGAAATTTAGAAATCGCAAAAGAGCTTGTAAACAATCACGCTTCACGCCAATCCAATGCTGGAGTAAGATTTCAACACACAGCTTAGAAAAAACTCAAGCAAAAATACAAATTATAAAACGAGTTAAGTTGTGCAAAAAATGTGTACAAAAAATCCGTGTTGATAGCCCTTGAAACCCAAACAGACAGCTTCATTACTGACACCAGCTGCGCCAGCCCTTTAAATCAACAAAATGGCGCCTGACTGATTTTTTTATATTTGGTCATAGGGAAAAAAACTACTGCAGTTATATAGTTGAGAGTGGTGTCAAAATAAGCAGAAAAAAATTAGCTTTAAAATGAGCCAAATTTGAAAAATCACTTTTTGTTTTGAGATTTTAAGGTGTATGAGACCCCTTACTTGGTATCACTTCTATGATTTGAGATGTTCTATTTGCCACAAAAGTGGATGAGCGGATAGCCAAGACAGAACTGCCTTGTAATCCGTCCACGCATAGATTTCGAAATTAAACTTCTTTAAAATGTTCAATAGAGATCGCATAAATCTGGTCAACAAATACGCAGCACAGAGTTCTAATCGAGGAATGGATACTTACTTTATAGGCGTGACTTTATATACCGAAATATACTTTTGATACCGAAAGATTAACCTTAACCGTCCCATTGCATTTTTGGCGACAGTAAACGGCTGCTGGATAGGCCTGTGAAGATGCATCACAAAATCCATGTAGTTGGATAACACTGTCCGTTGTAAGTATGACACATCTCGGAATTTCACAATTATTGATTTGACTGAACGTCTCTTGAAATTTAAACCAATCATCTGAGATATGCTGGGGAACAACTGAATCCCAGTCGGGTTTAACTAACCATAGCTTTTGATAGAATATTTTAATCAATATAGTGCAAGGAGATAAGAGACCTAAAGGATCGAAAATGCGAGCAGATTCTGTCAATATGCGTCTCTTTGTTATAGGTGCGTTGATGTGCAGTGTAGCTTTAAAACTAAAGGTATCAGTAGTTGAATTCCAAAAAGTCCTAAGACTTTCGAACTCGAATTAGGAGATATCTCGAAATCAGAATTCAATGAACAATGTTCCTTAAATTCAGTTAGGAATTCTACAGAATTTGAATTCCACTTCTTCAAATCAAAACCACGTGCATGTAAAATTGAAGATATTTTCTTGCAGACAGATACTGCATCATCAACTGTATTTGCACCCGACAATAAGTCGTCCATATACATATCCTCTTGCAATATACGATATGCATCTGATTCCTCTTTAGAATCTAAAGCTACCTGCTTCAGACATCGAGTTGCTAAAAATGAAGCAGAGGAAAGACCATACGTAACTGTTTTCAACTTGTACGTGCGCATTTCATCACTGGAGTTGTATAGATTGATAATTTTGATCTTCAGGGGCTACCATCACCTGACGATACATCTTCTCCACATCGGCTGTGAAAACAATTTTAGGAAATCGAAAATTAATGAAAATCTCAAAAATATCTCTTTGTAATTTCGGACCTACCCCTAAAAGAGAATTCAATGATATACCGTTTTCAGATTTACAGGATGCATCAAAAACTACTCTTAATTTTGTCGTTGTGCTAGAAGGTTTAATGACCGCATGATGAGGAAGATAAAATTTTCTGCATCCGATTTGTTAGATAAATCATCATTAATCACAGTCATATGCCCTAACTGTTCATATTTAAGTATAAAATCTTTATACTGTTTTTCAAATTCCGGATTATCTTTGAATTTTCATTCCATCGAACGCAACCTAGAAATTGCTGCCGGTTTTGAATCACCCAACTTCAAATGCGACTTATAGAATGGAAGTTTTACAACAAATCGCCCATCTGAATTAACAGAATGAGTGTTTTGAAAATGTGATTCACAAAATTGTTCCTCAAGTGTCTGAAATTCATTATTCCCAACATCGACAATATCCTCCATTTCCCAGAATTGCTTAAGTTCGTAATCAATATTTAAATTATCTTCTAGCTTTATGAAGTGTGAATTTGTTGCTTTTGGGCCTTCCATATTACTTCCGACCTTCCCAGCAATCACCCAACCGAAAATTGTATTTGGAGCCACCGGCTCATTTTTCGAACCATATATTTGGCCACATCTTAAAACGGAGTAAAAATAATCAGCTCTTAAAATCAAATCAATTTCTTTGGGTTGAGCAAAATTCGGATCCGCTAACGGAATAGATTTAATGTATTCTATATGCTTTACATTAATCACTTGTTCCGGCAATGGCAAAGTTAACCTATCCAAAATGTATGCGTTAACATCAATTATTTCATTGACCGAACTTGAAAACCAACAAAGCCGCGAGTCTTGGAAACTGGCACTCCGCCAATTCCACGCAAAAGTAACCTTTGATTCGTTCTTTTTAATCCTAATCTTCGAACAGCTCGTTCAGAAATAAACGAACTCGCTTCCGTAATCCAGTAATAATTTAACTTCGATAGTTTCGCCACCGGACGAAAATGCGAGTGCGAGAACCGTACGCAAAATCGCCGAGTTGCAATTTTGAATCGTATTACTGACAACTACCTGACCTTGACCCTCGCATGGTTCATTCGAAATTCTCTCTGGAGTGCTTTCGCTTTCATTTGGCGCTTTTAAAAGCTGTACGTTGTTAGCTTCAATATCTTCATGCAACAAACTATTATGCGTTTTTGAATTACACAAATTACACTTTAACTGTGAATTACAGTTTTTGATTAGATGTGAATTTAAACATAAAAAACACAATTCTTATTTTCTCACAAAGTTCTTTCTAGCAGTAACATCCAAATTCTTAAATTTAACGCGTTTATATAAGACATGAAGTCCGTTACATTTTGAACATTTAGTATTACTAAATTTAGAATTCTGTAACGTTTTAGAACTAAAATTACTATTTTTATGAACGACTTTAGCTTCTGCTTCTTTATTTATGATAATTTCGAGAGAAGAACACCTTAAATTTAAAAATTCAAAAAATGATTCCAATGTAGGAAAATCCTCTTCCGCTGTTTTCTGTGCTCATAACTTTCGAGTTTCTGAATCTACCTTTTGAAGCAACATAAATATTAACCATGGATCCCTAGAAGTTGCTTTGTCACCAAGAGCTTTCAAACCTCTGATAACTTCATCGGAAGTATCAGCTAATTGCCGTAAATTAACATTATGAACCTGTGAAATACATTTTTGATCCAGAAATGTTTAATTAACGATTGTACTATTTGCTTCTTTTTATCGTACCTAGCGAGCAATTTTGCCCATGCTTTTTCATAAGAATTATTTGATAACGGAATATGTTTAATTATATAAGCTGGTTCATCAGCAAGTGATCAGATTAAATACTGAAATTATTCTGTATTCGATAAAGAAGTATTATGCACTGTTGCAACAAACAAATCTTTGAAATTCATCCAGTCATTAAAGTTACCCGAAAAAACAGGAATATTCACCTTAGGTAATTTAAAGTTACTAATATTAGAGTTCTAATATTAAGATGTAAAATTACTTCATTTTTATATAAATCGGAAGAAACAGTATTCTGAAGCCTTGTGAAGGCCGCTTTTGCCCTACCACGCAATCTAATGACAGTAGCTTGATTCATAATAAGTAATTGAAGTATTCAAGTTCAAAATGAAAATTAATACAAAATATATATAAAACTTCAAGAATCAAATTCAGATGTAAATCGACATAAAAAGCACTTGTACTGCTGACGAATCCCCAATCTCGTCGCCGTGCCTCCAAACATTTTTTTACGTTCCTGTGTTAGAATGGCGCCGTAATGGATGACGTAGTTTCGATTTTAAATATCCTTAATAAATTCAAAAACTCTTGGTCTATTTAAACCAAACTGCATACATTTAATAATAAAACATTATACGTAAACATTTAGTAATAATTCAGCAGTAGAGATAAGCTTTAGAATAAGAATTACAACCGTTACAGGTCAGCTACGCTTTTAGAGACCGAATTCTACGAACGACAAATCTCAAAAGCGTGTTGCGGTAAGATCCTAGTATAGGGTGCAGCCTTGGCGCGATTTTGAAAATTATCGCCAACACCAGAAATGATCTAAACATCAATATACTATACACTATATACTATGTGTGTATATACATAGTATATACTATGTATAACTATATATATTCTTTGAATGACCCGTTTACTACTAATCGTATATGTCCCGTTTTTGCTATATGTTCCGTTTTTGCTGCTTATCATAAACTCGCCAAAATTAGCCAAATCCCGTGTGCACCGGATACTAGGATTAGACCCGTGTTGCCAACGCAGGGCAACGAAAAGGTCGAAATTAATTCGATAGGCGTGGAAGTAAACACTGCTTTTCAAAAATGAAATATGCGATCTGATTCTGGATTTAGATTCAATGCATGCTTCACATTCAATGGTTAAGCCGTCAAATAAACATAGAAAAGAATGTACAAGTATCAGTTGTGATTTACTATACATAAATAAACAAATTAGATATTAGTTGAAGAGAATGTGTCTCTGAAGCATTAAAGCAGATGAGCTGCGTTCACAGAAAGCTTTTGAAAGATGTTTCTCGTCATTTTTGCTTTACACTTTCATAAAAATATTACTATTTTCTTTGGCGTTGCTTTAATTTCTCGTATTAGTAAACAATCTCATACGAAAAGATACGTTGTCTCGAGATATCTTTCCTGTCGTAAGAATTGCGGACTCCTCTGATAGTAAGTGCAAGGCTTTATTAGCTGAAAGGAATAGATGAGAGTCCGCGTCAACTCTAGAGTGATATTTACTACAACAGTTGGAAAATCTGTATCTAGGACAATTGAGCGGTAACGACAATGTATGAAAGTACGTACAACTATATACGGGCATACAGAGTTGTACGTACTACTGTATATTTCCGTGTTCTACACCAGTTTTTCTCCCTTTAAACCTCAAAGCCAAAGAAGCATGACTGAAGTGGAGCTGACAGATTGGATCGCCTAATAATTACCATGCCTAGTTCTGGCAGTATAATGGTGTACTGAGCTCTCGCACCAACACGTACACTTTTACCGGAGGTTCTATAAGACCATAAGTATTTCGTTGAAGTTCTTTACTTCAAATGTACATTGCAGCAGTGATTTTTATGGTAGGTAATGCAAGTTCTCAGAGAAAGATTCTTAGACGTTCTTAGAGAAAATTTGGTGGATAACTACTTCGAGCGGGATGGCACTGTTCGTATGAAATAGCTCCTATAACCATTTATACATAGCCCCATTAAAAGTCTTTGGGATGACTTGTCTCTGAAATGCTGTCTCTGTTTGAGCACTCCAACCAACTAACCTTAAAGAACTGAAAACTGCACTAATAAAAAAATTGTAACTATTATTATGCCATGTTCTGGTGCATTCAATCATTTAATTCAAGTTATAGAACATCTGTACGAGCATTCATGAAGATTAAAGGTGGTCACATCTCTTCTTATGGTAGGTTTCGTTTGTTTGTATAACTTATAATTTATTGTTAAGCGTGCAAAGTTTGATGCTCATATATAAAGTCACATAAATCATTGCACGCGTCATTAAATATACTTTATATATTTATTGAAATTTTGTATATTTAATGACCCTTAATCCAGTCATGTTATGAATCAAAATTATTTGCAATGTATTATTTTGCAATGTATAAGTAATTTTTAATGCAACTTAAAAGCTCTTAAATGTAAGTAACTAGTAGTTTAAATGAAGAACTGTTAATGCAGTAATTTTGCGTATATGTAAATTCTAAATGAATGTAAAAATAATACAATATATACTTAAGCATTTTTAACTGAGAAGCTTTCTTGAAAAATAATACAATCAATTAATAACTTTTTTACTTAGAAGCGAAAAATTAATTTAGCACTTAAACCTTGATTACGTTGCTTTTTTCAGGCAGAAAGAAATCGAAATCGTTGGCAGTTCTCATTAATGCTACCTTTTAGAGTTATGCAATTTGACAAATACAAAAGTAGAATAAAATAAAAATCAATATAACTAATTTTTTGTCTGGTTTTGAAATATATAGTTTTACATTATTTTCAGTCTTGTTCATTTTCCTGTTCCGAAATGCAAATCATGGACTTTCGATGGATTTTTAATATAATTCCTTAGAGAAACCACTTTCCACTTTCCTAAGTTTCGGCCAAACACTATTAGTGTGCTAGTAAATCTGCACTATAGTGTTGATATCGATATCATAATTAGATTAAATGGTTTAATATATCTTAAAATTTTATTCTGGACTTTTATTTTAAATAATTAAAGTATTTTTATAAAAGACTTATTTATTTGCAAATGCTTGGCTTTTGGAACTTATGTCATTATCTGTCTTACTTCCCACTACATGGGAATTTACTATAAAGCGAAAAGCACGTTTTCAGATGCTAGCTCATGGGTTGCCTAAAGCCACAAAGAGAACAAACACACTGTAGTATTCCTTAGTCTAATGTAAAAGTGATAAGCATTAAAAGGTAATCACGTCCAATCAAAAGACAGTAATGATACCAATTGCAGCGCAAGAAAAATCTGAGATGTTATATCTTTCGTCTAAAGTACAATGTGAAGCATTTTCATTCGCCTTTCAAGCACAAACTTGTGTGTTGAATTTTGCTAAATTCCATATTTAGGAATCTTAAATCGGAATAAAAAGATAATAAGATTTCTTCGGGTGTTGAAATAACAGTCGTTTTCTTCCTTGGTAGCAAATCTGCATTCTTATTTCATTTTACTTCGCAATTTGTTGGTATCCAGTGTAATGATATTGTGTGTGTGTGATTATGACAAAGCCTCGAGGGCTATCTGCCTAAGAGGAGGGATGCCTTCGTGGAGGACTTTCTAAGGCAAACTGGCTCGTATACACGTTACACATGGGGAAAACCACGAAAACGCCCATGCAGCCAGCTCGTTCGAAGGATTCGAACCTCAGTGTAATGATATTGATCCGGTAAATATTTTTTAGAACACATAAATGCGTGTCCAGTCGTAAGTTACTCGCAACAGCCTTAAGAACGCATCTAGCATTACAAAAATTAAAATTGAAAAAGAGGGCGCCAGCTGTAGTAATGCCTTTTAAATTGCTTCCAATTAATTATCAAAACCATTGATTTACCTATTGCTTTAAAATAGGGAACAAATATGACAGACTATTTTGAAAAGTGGGGTTAGCTTGTTGTGCACACCTGCTCCAACAATAATGTCCCTGACTTTCATTGAACTGTCAGTACATTATTTGGATACACTGATTCCTGGAATCGTTAGATTATTTTGAAGCAGTAGATGTGAAAAATGCGCAATGCTTTCAGCGAAACTCGAACCTGGACCTCTCAAATACACGCCGAGTGTGCTACCGTTACACTACGAATGCATGCTGGAAGGAGGGAGGAAAAAAAATCTTATATTGCCCCCTTTTAAAAGGCGACTGGGGATTAAGGGATCCAGTCGCCATATCCTGGACGCCTATTCTATGATCACTGGATCTGTCTACAACTTAAGCGAACAATATTGACTCAAAGAAACCGGTATGGACAGCCATCAACAACTTATCGGAGAAAGCCATTCTGTGGTCCTCAGTTGGTAGGCGGGTGGGTTCATTTAACTTTACTGTAAGGGGACAAGGCTTCAAGGAGCTTTAGACCAATCGCAGTACAGACGAGTGACGAAATTTATAGCGCGCGCTGGCTGAAGTTCTAGGAATATACTATTATTTCACTAACTCACACGCTGCATTTGTAGTTCGAAAAAAATTGCACAAAACAGTATTATGACCAACACGCAGCAGAATATGCTGCTGTGTTATGTGAAGGAAAATTCCGTTTTTTAAGGGGAAACATAACGCAGGAATTTAGAGCTAAGAAATAAAGAGTGATATGGGATACCACGAAAGCAATGGTAAATAGATAAAAGTAAATGAATTAAGCTTACTTCAAATCCTTTTAGAAATAAACAATTTCAATCATTTAAATTTCTATAATATGATTAATTTGCATTACAATCTAATAGCAAACTAAGTTTTTTTTTTTTTTTTTTTTTTTTTTTTTTTCCCATGCTTACATTAAAACTGTTTTCCCGCAATTTATTTTACAGTTACTATTGGAAAAATATTTCTTTACATAATAAATTAGAAAAAAAATATTTCTTTCTTAATATTTTTTCCCTTTTTTTTTATTTTCTTTTACTATGAAAATTATTTCTTTCAGGAAAAGAAATAAAATTCATTCGCTATTACAGTATGGCCGATTGCTGCTGCATTCAACTATCACACACGCATCAAAATGCTTTATTTTAAATATATTATTCTATAATTAACATGAAAGAAAATATTTTTTCAATATAAAATATATAACCAAAATTAAACTAATCTATCCTGTATGTGTGATTAATTCGTTTTGCAATTTTTGTCACACAATTACTAACACCTTTTTTTTAATATTACATTGCTGTTACTTGAATTTTTTATATATATAAGAACTGCTCAGTTTAAATATTCTTCCTTCTCAAAAGATTTTATTCTGTGAAAATAATTAAAAGATAGTAATATTTTCACAGTACTCACAGTAATTAAAAGATAGTAATATTTTCACAGTAGTATTTACTAAAGTAAAAATAATCAGTGTAGGTCTCTTGCAGTTAAAATCCTTGTCAAACCAGCGTTTCGACACATTTTAAATAGAAAACTAATAATAATCAATATCTCTTTTACAATATAAAAATGAGAATGCTATGAACAGTATTTTTTGTTGTTGTTGTTGTTGTTGTTGTTAAATTTGCAAAGAAACAATGATTTTTTAATACTATAATAGGTTACAAAAGTACTATTCCATGAACAAACCCTCAGTCTTATAGCATTGTTACTTTATAGCATAATACAATAATAATGCAGTATAATTCTACTAACAAGCACACCAGCTGCCGAGCGGTAGAGTCGCTGAACGCAGGTAGTTTGGTCCGAGGTTTGAATCCCGGGAACGAGCTAGCCGGCGTTTTTGTGGCTTTCCACATGTGTAACTTGTATACGAGCCAGTTTACCTTAGAAAGTCCTCACTTAGAAACAAGTTTTAAAACGTAATAAAATTACACACAAAAATAATAATAAATAAATAAATAAATAAATCTGAAAGCCTTCAGATTTTATATTACTTCCAAAGGGCCATTATTTAACGTTTTGAGTGTTATCTTTATTTATTAAATATCATGTTTTTCGCACTGAAACCATAAAATTCAATTCAACAGCAATATCATATAATTTTAAAAAAGCATATCTTTAGAATTTCCGATACATAATCTCCCGCGCTAGAGATAAAAATGTTTTTTTTTCTGTACAATATTGCCATTGCTCGCTTTGAAATCGTTGGGTTTCTTAATCAAAAACTCATAAATGCTTTACAAAATATGAAATAGATAATAAAACAAATTCTCAGTTCCAAATTTGGGCCTCCAGATGCCTATACTATTAGGATGAAGGATTATGTTATTCAGAATTTCATGGCTCTAGGTAGCGTTGTTTCACTGTGCGAGAAACATTCATACATTCTGCAGATTCCTCATTATTTAATTTCTTTAAATATAATAGAGTGCGATAATACTTGCTGGCAACGATTTGAAAAGTGAAACGCCACAAAATGGCAAAACGAAATTAATAGCCCCTGGGCTAAAACTTATTTTTGAAAGTATCACATTAGTAGTAGTACAACTACTGAAAAAGATATTATAAAGTTATTTTATAGTTTTATAATTTTTCTTTTAAATTTTTATTTTACAGTAGTGTGAATTTCGCGTAATAATGAACGACATTCCTTTTTGTGTTCACAGTATTATTGGTAAGGTATTCAACTGTTAGATTTTAAAGTAAACGTAATTCTTGCTGTACATAAATCGAGTAGAAGCTTATCGGATGTCTATATTTGTGTTAAATAAAGAAAGTTTTTGTGCTTGATAAACTTATTATCTTCTACATTTTTAAAGCATACAATTACAATTTATATCTATAATTTCTGCAATAGTATAACTTTTCTTTCAGTAGAAATTGCGTTCTTGTTTTCTGAATGTGGCTCCAAATACTCTCTCAGTTCATCGCAAATTAAAATAACTATAAATTTTAGCAATCTGAAATACGCAATGAAAACATCTTTTGGCAGAGCTAAAGCATCAATATATTTTCTATAAATTCGCCACCGATTCAGAGACCTACGACCGTATTCTTCGTTTAAATATGAAAAAATCAGCAGCAAAAACACATACAAAGCCATTGTCTACTTAGTACGTCAACTGCACAACCCTGATTGACCGACGCGGCAACACTTTTTCACGCGCTTTCGACAACTTCCGTACTCAGAGAATATAGGATGTCGGGCAGACCTGTTTTTTACTAGCAGCGACATCTGGCGGCCCACAACTTGCTGTCGACTCTCGTAGCGTAGAATAACCGTTTTGGTGGTGACGAATTATCGTCAAGCGCTTTTTAGATACGTGCGGAGTGTGCCGTTACGCCATGAAGGCATGCTGGAAGGAGGGAGAAAATACCTTGTAGTAGTCTTTTACAAAATTAAAACTGTTTTTCATCACAATCTTTTGCTAGTTTTGAGGGTGAACACAAACTTGCAAAATTATCAAAATTTAATTAAAAATATAATAACAATAGCATGCTCTTTGTTTCAATAAATTATCATAAGAGACACTGATTTCACCATTAAAAAGTGTAATTATTTTTACACTTTTATTTAAATATATATCTCATCAACAAGGTAATATCTCATCAACGTAATTCATCTTTTAAATAAGAACATGTACAATAAAAAAATCGTATCATATCTGTTATGATAAATTAAAAAGCAGTTATAAGCAATCAAGTAATGCAATTAAGCATAATCTAGCGTTTCACGTAATTTCCTAATACCGCATTATCTTTCTTTATTAAAAGTTAAATATGCCTTTTAAACCTCAACATAAAAAATGCATTCTTGCTCCTGCCATGAAAAGAAACGCTATCTCTTACCTCTGAAATCCACTCAATCTATCGAAATCTCTTATTCAGCATTTTATTCTTTTTATATGACATTTTTTCTCCTCTTAAATTTACTTTTTTAATCGAATGTAGGAAATGCCCTCGCGTCAGATTGCCTCTGAACGTTTCAATACTAACGATGAGCCCTGGCAATAATTACGCGGTAGTCAATATTCAAAGTAATCACTGTTTGGCTGATTACATCCAGACTTTGTAAAAGCTGCATCGCTATCTGCTCTGCTAATGGGTTTTTTTTTTCTCTTTTCGGTAATGTTACTTTAGATGGGAATAAAATTATTAAACTGCATGTATTGTTATTTGTATTAGAAAGAGATGCTGTGTATTGTGTAAAATTTTTGCATTTGCAATCGAAACCGCTAATGATGGCGTCGGCTACATTTTTGTGCGCTTGAGGTAGACGGAGTATAATGCGTTGCACAACAAATCGCTATTATATTTAGTGAGTTTCCCTTGTTATTTGGGACTTATTATTTCACATTGATTGCCAAGACACAATAGCGAAAGCAGAAGTATTTGAAAGGAATGTGAATAGATAAGCTTTACTAGGTCGGAAAGGAGTGAAAGAAATCCTTCGAGCACTTTTTAAAATCATTGAGAAATAAATGTTCATCATTTAAATCCAGTATAATGACTGTAGCATTATAGGGAACTTCGCGTATTACAGATCTTTCTTGGTGAATACTGATGAATAATTATGCTTTAATAACGCCAGAAGCTTGTAATATTAAGTATGCTTACAAAACCAGAGATTCGGATTTTCGCATTTTTATTGATGATCTTTAAGTTTACCTGAAATAGGCAATTACATTTTTGTCCTTAATTATTCTATAAACTGTACTCATTTGCCTTCCAATCTTCATCTGACTCAGAGAACACACAGACCAAAGTGAATTGCACAGTTGCATACAAAAAGAAAGAAAACAAATATCTGTATTTGTATTCAGTTTTTTGAAGTGAGTTCGATGCTAATTCTATTGCTAATGAAGTGTTTTATGGCATTAATTAGCTGTCTGTTTTTCATTATAAATTTCCTTAAATCTTTGATTTTAAAATTTGAAATCAATTATTTACCAAATGTCAAAACATCTAAGAAAAACTCGCTGCATCTTTATTCCTACCCAGTCAGGTGCAGTTTCTGAAACTGTACCTTTTATAAATCTTCTGCATTTATTATGCAATCAAAAAAAAATGCTTAAATTCAGTGTTTACGATCATTTATAGCAAAGCTTGTTATCACTTCTTTTTTTACGGATTTTCAAAAGCACCAGTCTCTCGCGGACAGCAGCTAACTTCGTGAAACAAACATTGACATGACGGGTTAAAACTGGGCGCACAGAATATTTTGACAGTCGACCTTTTTAAGAATTTCCCAACGTTTAATCGACATTTTCTACTGGCTGATTCAATAGCCGTACTCATCATAATTTCAAAAACTGCGGATATTCTAATATGGACATTAATGGCAAATTGCTTGAATGTATGGCAACCCTATACTGTTACAAGTAATCTATCACTTGAAATTTCAGTTAGAGTTTATGCTGTCTGCTTTAAAGTCTATTTCGTGCAAGATAAAGATGAGTTTTTTCTAAGCAGATTAATGTTTTTTATAATACAGCAGCACTTCATAATAGATTCTTTGGTAATGTTGTTGAAGCGTTTAAAGAGACTTTCTCAATTGTTCATGAATCTTACAAGGCAATCGTAACTAGTGGTAACGTAATTTCGCGATGCTGAGAGCGTTCGTCATGAAGAAAGAAGTGACAGCCCGTTTATTCTAAGTTTGGACAAAATAGATGGCGTTAGAAATAAAATGTTTCAGTCACCAACCAAAAGTGTTAGAATGCACTTTAACCAAATTTATGCATTGTGAAGTAATGTTAAATCATAAAAATTCGTTTCGTTTCGGAAAACTTAGGCTTCATATTGCACCGAACAGACATTTTTTAAAAGCTAACAACATAAACTACAACTGAAATCCCCAAGTGATATAATACTTGTAACAGTATTGAGGTGTCACTCACTGAAGCAATCTCTTAGTAATATCCATTCTGTAATTTTCCATAATTCTCAAAAGTGTGATGTGAGCGAATTTTTGATTTCCCTGCACTTTGTAATTATGAAAGACAAAACACTAATTTTGATTTTTAAGCTGTTTATTTTACAATATTTTTTAATTTTAGATTTCAATAGTCTAAAATATTTATATCTTAATATAACATTTCGAATCCAGCAATAAATTGACACCTAATTTTATTATGTCGAGATAGAACTGGTAAATGATCTATCTTAAATGTATAGAAAAGAACAAAAATTTTCTTCAAAAGGAAATTTTTGATTAAACACCAAAATTCTCAGTTCACTCTCGTAAAAATACCATTAAAAATAAAAACACTTTAGCCTTTTTATGGTCACCAACAATCTCAGCTTGTATTCCAGTTGCGCAGCGTAGTAGGCGCGAACGAACACAGCTCGCATTGCAGATTTACAGCTGACAGAGCCATCCAACTGGAACAGTGGCTAGTGACTCTAACTGCCGTACTGAAAGGCCTTGGTTAAAATTCTGGAGAGGGCATGAATGTTTGTAAATGCGTATAGTGTCTATGCGGCATGGGAGCACTTTAAACATGCGGTTTACCGAAAGTCCTCTTGTTAGGTTGAGAGAAGGAGAAGAAGGGTGCGAGGCTGTTGGACCCATCACCGCTTAATATGGTTTAGTTAACAATTTTGCTTAATATGGGGTAAAGTCGGACTGTTAAGTGCATGCTTCCCCTCCGGAGGTCGACTGGAGGCAACTCAGGCGTTCTGGTTAAAATCTGCAATTAGACAGACTCAGGTCATTGTTTAAATAGACTGTCTTCACAAGACTAGAGCCACTGACTATTCGGTGGTCTGTTACTCATACTTAGCAAGCACTATACAGGTGCAGTCAGGTCAGTCTCGAGCTGTCTTGGGTCGTTACATTGCACTATTAGATACACTCCATAGTTAGGGTAATAATCGTGTATAGATTTTGAACCTAGATCAGAGCTCCTGTCCAGCTTGGTGCTCAATGCTCGTGCCAACGACAGGCGCATTTGACTCCTTGCCATTATGAGTGCCATGGGCTTGTGTTGATCATTGTGAGGCAAGTGAGACTGGTAACAGCAACAACGACTGACAGATATTATGCACATTTCGAAAGAAAAAATTGCTTAATCTCGCAACCACCGAAAACTATTTCTATGCGAGAGGTTTTAGTTTGATAAACGACCTCTGTTGCTTATTTCCTTCCGATTATCTGCATTTTTAAATAAATTTCAATTTTACATTGAGGTTACAAAATTACTACCCATATTAAGCAAAAATTTAAAGTAGTGAGCATCCTTATAACGTTACTATATTCAAGTCAGAAAAGGCAAGATCAAAGATGGTTATTCATATAACTTCATCATTTTACTGAGGAAATTCAGATTACAAAGAGGACTTCCCAAGAGATTCTGACACACTTTTACTTTGCCATTATATGATCATAAAACATCCTATACAAACTACTAAACTTGTTCAGGAATAGAATAGTAGATTAGGCAACTTGGAGCTCGTCTACTAAAGCTACTTTGTATCTAATAGTTTGTTTACATTTAGGCTTTTGTTTGATTGCATTAGTGATCATTGCAAATAGCATATGTGTCTGAATGTACGCAAGGACCTCATATATAAAGCAATCCTCAATTTTTGAAGCCGTGTTTTACGGAGAAAATAGAAAAAAGGCCTTCACTAAAATGCCTCATAAATGAGTTTCATACATTGAACGGAGAATAACTGGAATTTGTTCATTAAAGGCTAACCCGAGCCAAATGATTTTCTACAAAAAGATGTATGTGCCAAAATTGTTTATTGGCCCCTTCAAAATATATGTGCTGTTCTTATCTCTTATAACAGGTTTCTTGTTCCGAAAGTGCAAATTGTCAATAATAAAGTCTTTAAGGTGTTTCATTCTTCTAGTTACCTTTTATGTACTTAATTAATAACATATATTTCTTATGTTTAGGAAATTGTATCAAAATGGGTTGATGAAGAACACCTTTTTAACTGTTTGGCGCATGTTATCCTGTAACGTAAAAGACCCTAGTAATTAAATAATGTAATACCTTAAAGTAAAATCAAATAAATGTACTTTTCTTTAACATGAAAGTTAAAGGGAGCGTAAAAATGCACTTGAATATGCATTCTAACTATTAATATTCAAGAAGATTGCTTCCCAGAAGGACATTTTAAGAGAGGAAAATATCATCTTGAATTAAAGCTACATTAGTACATTATGAGTTAAAATTAAAATTGGGTATAATTTATATAATTCATTGACTCGTGCCTAAGTGGGTTAAATTATCAAACAGTTGTACTTCCATCAGGATTGAAATCATGATAAATAGACTAGCTGTGTGGGGATTTTCTTAGTTTTCTCCATGCTCTATGTGAAAATAATTTCCTTAGAAACTTTTCCACGAAAGTACTCTTCCCCATTAGTAAAGTAATCATCGCGTCATTTACCTTAAGCAATTAGCCTAACCTATATTTTTCAGCTGTTGAAATGTTATTTTCTATACACTGTAGAATTCTTGTTTTCTGAAATTTTTGTAATCTGCATAATCTTTCGGATAGTTAGAAAAGAAATGCAAACTTTTTCGATGGACCTGCATCATCCCATCTTAAATTCGACTTAAAATAATATCTGCCACCTTTAATCCCTTCATAATACATTTTTATGAAAATATGGATTTAAGTTTTTCATAGTGTTCTAATTATCAGCAACAAAATTCGGAGTTCCCCCCAAAAAAATAATTTTTACATGAAATTATACTGTGAAATTGTGAATTCTTCTTAAGTATATCAGTTTAATTGTATTAGAATACATCTATTTTTTTTAGCTATTTCTAAATATTTAATGCTTCAAGCTTTAATAGCCATGTATCATTATCATAAAATATTTTATTTTTTCTCGATTTATCCTCGAATTATTTCTCGATAAATTATGATTAGACATTTTTAATAACTGAAGTTTGGATAATCGGTGCTGTAATCTATATAAGTAAAGAAGAATGTCTGCGTGTTTGTTTGCGATTAACTCAGTCATGACTATAGCTATCGTCACCAAACTTTCTACAATTCTTTCCTGGGCCTGAGAAAGGTCGACGTCGCAAAAAAAGCTAATATTTAAATTATCGATAATATTTAGATAATAATTAAAAATAGATAATATTTAAAAACTCTGAAATCGCTAATTTTGACCCTCATTTTTCCGAGTGGCAACAGTCTCGCACGCTGGAGATAAAAATCCTGCTTTATTTCGAGAAGTGTTGCCACTGCTCGCTTTCAAATAGTAGAGTTTGTTGATAAAAAACTTCTAAGTTTTACAATGAAATACAAATAGCATTGTTAAACATTAAAAAGATTATTCCTGATTCCAAAAATTCGTGGGAAACCATTTCGATTGTTTCCCTCTTCGTACGACTTTAGTCTGCCGAGATATTAATTAAAAACTCTGAAAACACTCATTTTCGCACTCATTTTTCCGAGTGGCAACAGCCTCGCGCATTGGAGATAAAAATGCTTTATTTCGAAAAATGTTTCTAGTACTCGCTTTCAAATCGTTGAGTTTGTTGATAAAAAATTTATAAGTTTTATAAAATCTGTATGTAAGAAGAAAATACATGTTTGTGTGTTTGTTCGCGTTATTGATTTCTGATCAATTATGATCCATTTTTTGCCACATTTAATCAACTAAAATTGAATATAGGTAACATAATAGATGGAACTTGAACTTTTACGACCATTTGATTAGAAGTACTAAAATCATTAAAACCTGCGTGCCATTGTTGATGATAAAATGAAAGAGAATTAGTTTATTTTTCTGTGAAACATTTTTATGTGGGTTCCATATCGCATCAGAGTGAAACATGTATGACTACGAATCGTGTTTTTTTGCATTGTCGTTAGAGACGGATTACAGCAGTATCGTTCTCTGTTGTTAGATACATTACTCTCAGTATAACTTAACTGCCATCGGGTACTTCGGCTAATGTATTATATTACTCAGGTTTACCTCATTTCTGAGTGGGAAACATCATTCAGAGACAAATGCTTGTTTGACACATATTTTATTAGAAAGTAATGTATTTAGCATCTCAAGTTCACCTGTCATGATTTTCTGTATTTTCCATGCATAATCAATGCGTCAGGGAACTTACAATGCTATATTTCTCGACACTTTTCCTAAAATCTCACCGACATAAGCTAAAAATGAAACCTTCAAATTTCCATAATCTTTACCCATTAAATTTTATTTTCACGCTAAAAATATTGCTTTTGGCTTTAGATCTAGGTCTTCAGCGCAAGAATTCAAAGAGAAATCTGGGAGAAGCCTATCTAAAAACCAAAACAGAGATACAAATGTCAATGGCTGGAGGAAAGGGAAAACGTATACCGAATTTCTTTCGGGGTTTACAATCTATATTTTTCGTTCTGGTTGATTTCTTTCTTCCTCTTTCTTCTTCTTCCTAAAATGCGAAAAGAAAAAAATACCACGAGCTTTTTTTTAAAAAATAGAAAATCGGACAGTCTCCCACCCAAATTTTGGATGTAAATAAAACTTCTCTTCGAAAACTAAAAGAATTTGCGCGAGTGTTTTAACATTTTTTTTATTAAATTACGCAAAGCATCACAGAAAAACAGAGGAAAAAATAATTCTCTGCATATATCCTATAAAAGTGAGCCTTACGGGGAATTGAAATTCGTCGAATCTATCAAAAGATTCGCTAGGCAGCTGTCAGCTCCAAAAAATGGAAAAGAACCGAGATGAGAAAAAAAATTGCAAAGAAAAGAAAAATTTAGATTAATGTTAAGTTCTGCAAAAAAAATATATATATCCAATATATCAAATTTTATTTCCCAGCTGTAGATCATGCCTCTCACAACATATTGGAAAGAAATTCTTAGAAGTGGCGAGTATTAAACTTTGAAACGTATATCGCTGAAGCAATTCCTAGTTCAACTATATTACAACCGAAAAGATCGGCTAGAGCTTATACTATGTTTTTAAATCTTATTCTTCGGGGACCTATTATAAACTTCTGATATTCAGTTTCAAAAATCTTCCATATGATTCATGATATCCAGTTTCAAAAGTCTTTGCTTCATCCAATGATAGAGATAAAAATATACTTAGTATTATTTAAACTTCGCAAATGAAATAACGAGACACGAGATTCACTCAAAAGCCCCAAACAATCTTTCATTATTGTCTCCTTATAGCTCGGTTCGCACCAGTTTTAAATGCGCGCTGTAAGGTCACCAGTATGAAGATAAAGAGTTACCCAAGTTACGGAATCCAGTATTTGCATAGAATAAAGGCAATATATACTTACACATTTAACATTAATTTCCAAAACTAATATTATACCTTTCAATAAAATATTACACACATTTAATTCCAAAAAAAAAATTAAAAAGATAAAAATTACATTAAAAAAAATCTGAAATGTTTCAGATTTTAAATTACGTCCAAAGCGGCGTTTTTTTAACATTTGGTGTAACTTTTATTTGTTAAATATCATGTTCTTCACACTTAAACCATAAAATTCAGCTCAAGAGCAATATTGCAAAATAATTTTATATTGAGCATATCTTTAGAACTTCCTATACACAGTTTCGCGCACTAGAAATAAAAATATTTCTTCCGTACAACGTTGGCATCTCTCGCTTTGAAATCCTTGAGTTCATTAATCACAAATTCGTTAAAGCTTTACAAAATATGAAATCGATCATAAAACAAATTCCAAATTTTAAATTTGGGTTTCCAAATGCCCATATTCGCAGCAGGATTACCTCATTCAAAATTGGATGGTTCTTGTTACCATTGGATATAAAATCATAATGCGAGAAACATACTTGCATTTATGCCGATTCTTCATTATTTAATTTCTTTAAATATTATACAGGGCAATAATATTTGGTGGCAACAATTTGAAAAGTGATACAGCCTTTTAAAGTTTTCAACGCAAAATACCAAAACTAAAATAATAGTCCTTCAGGTCAAATTGCTCCTTTGGACAAAAATAATATGTAATAAGTGTATGTCATCGTGTTTATCTTCGTATAAATTCAAATTGCATCATTCATGTATAGTTTGAAGCATTTGGATTATTTTTTAAGTAAGTTACAGTATGCGAGTGCATGACAAAGAGTGCACGCGTAGACTATTGGAATTACTTGAGTAGAACCAGACGCTTCTTGTACTCCCGGGTTCAGTCTGTATGATACCTAGAGTGAGATTAAGGTGTTCGAGAAAAGTGAGGTCAACCATCCATTTCTTGGCAGGAAAAAAGAAAGCTGTGGGGATTACATCACCACCTGAAGTGTACTGTGTCAATGTAACCTTGACAGTAAACAGCACTGGATCATTTACGGTAGGTAGGGTCACTAATGGAGAAGTAAGAACCACCGTTAATAATTGCCTATCATCTCATGCGGTAGAGTTCTCTGAGAAGTACTCAAACACTTGCTGTTCTTTACGATAATATTTAAACCGATGAATAAAATAAGTAGAAAAATTAATAAATTATACGTAAATTCAGAAAGTATTTTTTCTTAAAATTTGGGATTTCTGATAATGGCATGTTTTTATGGAATCCACAGTGACAGCTCCAAAATACTGATAAAGTATCAACAGCTTTCAATTGTTTTGTTGACTTAAAGCTGCTATGTTTTCTTTGTCATCTTTTAAAGCGGCACAATACTTTTCGGAGTCAGGAAATGAGGAAAATCAACTGGGTACTTTTCGGGAATCAAACCACAGATCTTCCTCTTGCTAGCTGGAGGCTCTAGCTGCTTACGCCAAGAGAGCACTCATAGGGGGATGCCATAGTTCGTTACATTGTCCACCCTTTAATGAAGAATAAAAGCGTACTAGATAGTTGGCCAAATTTAATTGATGGCGAATCAACGTTCACGATATTTTTATTCTAAAGACATTGCAGAGAACGTTTACCCTTTGTGGAGTCAGCAAATGGTAAAATCCAACTGTATCCTCTCCGGAAACAGAACCACCTATCTTCCAGTCACTAATTGGTCATCCTAATTGCTTACATTACAAAACAGCGCCCACGGCGTAATGCGATAGTTCTTAACTACCTCAATTTTGCTTTCACCGTACTTCTCGATTTCATTAGACAATAAAATGTCATTGACTCTAATTTGATTTCCATTGTTGCTAAGCACGATATTCCAGGATCACATTAAGTGTTCTTGAGTATCCACGTTAACAGGCACACCACTTTTTCGACAATACATACATATATATAACAGTTTCTCAGATTGCAATAGGAAGATACCTTAGCAACCGACTGATCCCATATCCGCAGTCTCAGTTATCGACCGTTACAACAAAGCAAAAGAAAGAAAACACACTTTTGTTTGAAGTATCAAAATAATAATGATAATAGGCTGTACTTAATGAAAAAAAAAACAGAAGCTCAAAAACGCCGAATACTGTTGTCTTCCCACAGTAATTAGTATCGCATCGATGCGATATAACTTTGCATGTGGATGAAAATAATCCTGTGGAATGAGTTCTAATGTCCATTCTTAGCTTAAAAGTATTCGCGATTTTTACTTGCTGGATGGCTCTTAAACTAACCGGAGAAAATTGTTGCTATCGATGGTTAGTGAGTAGTTAACTTCTCTTTCCTTTTTCAAATTGATCTTTGTAGTTCAATTTCCCACCACTTTGCTTCTACCATTTACTATACCTTGAAAGTGTGTCCAGTGCAGGAACTGAATATTGTTATTTCTCATTTACCTTAAGCGGCTTGTTCGTTCCCATTTCAGATCTTTTCTTATATAACCAGGGTTCGATCACGAATGAAATTTTTATTTAAGATACCTTTAAGCCAGTCCAATGCAGTTTTCACGCAGTTCACGCAATGTTTAAAGTTTCCACTATTCCTTCTCCTATCCATAGGGAGTTAAGAAGATTTGTTTGGGTTGAGACGGAACTTTCGAAGATCACGTTTGACATCGACAAGCCTTCGGAGCAGAATTATGTCTATTTTTATAGAACCTTTTCCTCCCATTTAATACCAAGATGAGCAAATAAAATATCATCTGCAGTTGCGCTGATCTGTATTGTAGTTACATATACTATTAATTACTTTGTAGCATTTGTTATTTAAATTAACCAGTTGTTTATAATTTCAGCCTTTATTACAACTTCTCCTTTCCGTTTCCTTGCCAGAACTATAAATAAGTTAGACATTACTAAGCTGGAGTTTTTGGATGTTAAGACAGAGCGTGTCTCTGCCGCTCAAGGCCACGTTACTTGGTTTTCCCATCGCTGAGATGTGTGTAATTATTCGGCTTTGCCATATTTGCTGCAAACAATTAAATTGATACGTCATTTGGAGTTTTCTGAGCTAGCTTAGATTTAAATATAATTGTGTAGTCTTTGACTATTAGCCTAAGTTTCAAATTTAATATCTATGTGTTGCTTTATTTTCATTGCCGCAAATGGTGGTTGATTTTGCAAGCATAAATATTCACATTCTGTTTTTGTTTTAAAGCTTTTCAAATCTTTTAGTTAATTTTATATATAACGATAATTTTCTTAGCGTCTGTTAGGATTTGGAATTGGTTTATACTCCTAAAGCAAGTCAAAACTAACTTTATGTGAATTGACTAAAATAACAGAACAAATTGCTTTCATGCAAATGACAGAGGGAAAAAAGGCGAGATACTGCTTTCTCCTGAATGTACTGCTATACTGAAATATACTGCTACAATAATATGCTGAATATGAATGATGATATGGATATACTGAATAATATGAATATACTAAATATGAATGATCAATGAAATATACTGACTATACTGAAACATACTACTACAATGTACAGTATATTTCTCATTACTATTTAATGGTACATTGCAGCTACATAGCGTTCTTCATTAAGTGCGCTGTCTTTAAATGCAGCAGATGCAGAGAATGATAAATTGTTATAATAAATTCAATTATTAATGTATGGTTTATTATTATTATTAATGTATGAAAATACATAATTATCTTTCTAGCTACCGTTATGCATAATACTTGAAACATGGAAGTCACGAACCTTAATGTTCAGAATTAATTAGAACATTCTGTTATGAACAAAAGGCAGCTTGTATCTTGTATTGTTAACTGGCTTAAACTGCTCGTTTCGTAAACTCTAGTATCTTTTTGCCGATGATCTTAGCAGAAATACAGCCTGAACATAGCATATCGTAGTGATACATCAGCTCAGCTTAATTAAATAGAACAAGACCTGAAGCATAATCAGGGAAACACCTGATGAAAAAACTAAAATATGCTACTAATTCTAAAATTCCTGCAGCGTTATAAAATTTTCAGCCTTGCGTTGCTGACATTAGCTCTAAACAATTAGCAATGCAGTTCTTAAAATTAATGCTATTATGTCATGTTGAATATTCAATAATAAAATTTAAAAAATAAGTTTCGTGAACGTAGCTACTTTTAAATCAACACAAATGGCTAAACAATACAAATATCAATACAAATGGCTAACTAAAAATAGTCTATGTTTCATTTAATCACAACATTTAAGCTTAATTTAAATTCAAGAACCTGAAATCATAACATTATCTCAGATATTATAATCAATGGTCCTGGTCTTTAAATGTAGAAAGAAAACTTCTTCACCAAGAAAATGTTTATAGTTACTTAACTCCCGTTCAACTTTGCATAATTTGTAAGGTTATTATTTGAAACTATACAGTTATTTATGATATTAGTCTACTATAACTTCTGCTTTCACTTTCCTCACCAAAATGTAAATCAGCTAGATAGTATTTAAACTAAAATTTTGGATTGTAAGCCACAGCATGTTTCTGCCTTCGGTAGCACGTTACCTTAGTTCCTGCCAGTTCAGATAAGTTTATAATTATTCGGCTTTCTGCTATCGCTGCCGTCCTAATTTTAATATCCGTATTATATATAAGGTTAATTGTTAAAAATGAATATTCTTTGGGAATTTATCAAAATTAGTGCTATCGCCTCTTAAATTACAAGGGCTGTTAATGAACTACCTCAAAGAATTCATATTTTAATTTTGTTTGGAGTAATAAATCCGTAGATTAGAAACATTTATTTAATATTAAATACTAGCAGCTTCGCTGCTGCCTTCGTCTGGCTTTTAAATGTACCGGAAAAATGGCTGAAGGGAAAACCAAACGTTAAATTTAAAAGCTGCGTAGAATTTTACTCTGCAGAACAACTTCATAAAAAAAGTTGTTACGTATAACAAAATTACAATGAAATAAGAAATATCCCTTAATACAAATATTAATTATCCTAACAAATAAATTAACCAACTTCCCTTTACAAAATCTTAAGAACTGAAATGGTATAAAGGAAGTTATGAACTTTGTTTCCTAAAAAAATCACTCAAATCTTTTCAATACCTTAAAAACAGTGAAATAAGCAATAAATAACATAAAAGAATATAAAAAACAAAAAATTCTGAAAATCAAAGTATAATTAATGATAGGGTGCTACTTTGGTAGACGGTTGCACGGATTTTTGCGATTTACGTTGTAATTGTTGGCGCGATTTTTACAATCGTCAGCCATCTTGAAAAACGCTGTTTTTACGCATAGTAAAGTATTCGAAACTTAAAAAAAATAAATAAATAAATAAATAAATATCGTTAAAAGTAATGAATTAATTTTTTGTTGAAAATGTCGTTTTTTAAGATGGCAGGCAAGTGTAAATAAATACATTTACTATGAATATAAAATACTAAAGTAAGGCTATTATTACTTTCATATAGCAAAAAAGAGAACTCCGTAAAGGCGTTCTCTTTTTTGAACGTCTTTACGGAGTTCTATAAAACCGCTATAAAAACAATGTGCCAACGTTAATTAGATTAAAATATTACTGAAAATGAATATCGAATTAAAAACCATCCTACCAACATTTAAAAGAATTAGAATATTATTAAATTCAAATACTTTAAAATACGTTATATAAAATATAATTAGCATTAAAACATATGTGACAATAATTATCTCAGCAATTTTTGAAAATAGTGTATTAATTTTTTTAACAAAAATTGAAGTATACAATTATAAAATAAAAGAAAAATATGTACTTACATTTTTTTGAGTAATTTAACCTCTTGTTTATTGATAAGTACCGCAAAAAAATCGAAATCATAATTGAATCGGCACTTTTAACCATCTTCATCTGTTATCCACATATCTCGCACTTCATTGAAGAAGCAATTAGCGAGGTTTCCTCCAAAAATTTAAAATAAATTTCCTCTGACGCTATTAACAATTTATAAATAAATCTTTGATTAGGAAAGACAGGTTGGCCAAAATAAGGTCTCAAAGGGCAATTTTTTTATTTCAATACCAATAATTCTTGGCAATTACCAATAACAACATTCATCTTCGAAACGGAGATATCCATTCCATTTGAAATCTGAGGAATTTGAAAAGATGAATAATAAAATTTTAAAATGGCGCGGTAATGCACAAATATTCAGTAACCAATCAGGGATCTGATTACATCACGCATAAAATTAAAATTATTTAAATAATCATTCATAATAAAATCATTTTTAAAGCAAATGCAAAATTAAATTGTATTTTAATATTTAACAGCCATAAATAATGTTTAAAACATTTGATTAAATTTATAGATATTAATAAAACCAATTACTTTTTAAGTAAGGTGACGTCATTGATTACATCATCCACAACATAAAATTATATAAAATATTATAAACAAAATTTTTATTTCAAATAAAAATGTAAAATTAAATTCATTTTTAATATTTAGAAGCCGTAAATAATATTTAAAACACGGAAGTTATGCATAATAAAACGCATTATTTTTTTAATAAAATGACAACAAAGTATCGGTTACCATAAATAACTTATCCAGCAATGGGTTTACCATAAGTTGTATTACTCGCCAAAAGAAAAATCGCCAAAATCCGTGCAACCGTCTACCAAAGTAGCACCAATGATAGTTTATCTTATATTTTCAAGAGAAAAAAATTACAGTGAAATAAGCTATATCCCATAATACAAATATTAATTATCCTAATTAAAAAATTAACCAACTTTCCGTTTAAGAAAACAAATCATGCAAAACTTTTCAATATCTTACAAACAGTGAAATAAGCAAAAATTAACATAAAAGAAACTAAAAAAAAAAAAAATTCCACGCAGAATTTTACTCTGCAGGGCAACTTCATCAAAAAAATATCAATCAAAATGTATTATATATATTAAAAAAATGACAACGAAATCTGATAATCTCAAAAACAGTGACATAAGAAATATGATGAAAAATTGTTGCCAAACCCATATTTCTAAAAGAATGAAACTATTCAAAATGCTGCGATTTCATCAAAAATCTATCAACAACAATGAGAAAGAAAAATTGTTGCCAAAACCACATTTTTAAAGATGTGAGATGTGAGAAGTGTACTCGGAAGCTTCATTTAAAAAGTTTTTTAAAAATACAAAATATTATCATTTTTCCAAAATTCTTTTTGTAAAAGCAGTCGCAAGGATGAAAGTTTAACGTGTCCAAAAATCCAAAAAATAAACGGTATATTTTTAAAAATAAACTTTTTTAGAAAACATCCCGTTGAAAAGGTGTTAAGCTCACTTTGTTAAATAAGTTCGTATTTAATCGATTTATTGAGACACGAAATTTATTTTAAGTTTGTAAAATAGCTAAGTGCCTACGTTTCGTGACGATGTGAAAATGGAGTGTGTAGAGTAAAATCTCGCTTTCCTATAACCCATTACGTCTCAAAATGACGTGATTTCGTCACAAAACATAAAATAAAAAAAATTCGAATTCGAAAAAATCACTTCGAGGTGCACTGGCTCTTGTCTAGATGCACCTACGTACCAAATTTCGTAACCGTGGGTCTATTAGCTTACGCGCAGCGCGAACACACACACAGACACACACACAGACAAACTCTTTGTTTTATTATATTGTTACGAATTTGGTATTTAAAAAGCTAATAATTTCAATTATAAATTAAATGGTTTTATTTCCCTCGCAGTGCAGCGCGTGACGAATATTAAAAGAAGAAAGCTAAGCCGGAAAATTAAAAATACAAGAGCACGTGCATTTAAAATTAAATAAATAAATATGTCTTTTTGATTTCTAGAAAGTACTAGAAAATTCTCGCGCGTGATTTTAAAATCTTATAAAAGGAGGAAAACATCTCAGTTCGTAGGAGTTGCTTAGTTTGTTGTTGTTTAGAAAACTGCTCTTGTTGATTGTAGCGGATTAGCTTTCTTTAGCTGTTTTGAATTACGTTGAATTGGACATTTTTGAGTAGTTCAAAGATAACTACTGTGAGATATTGTAATACTGCATGATAATTTGAGAAAATTTAAGCATTTTTGTTGTGATCATAATAAATTTTTGTTCATTTTTCATCGGACTTGTGCATTCATTTCATAACGAACCCGTACGCACGCAACAATATGTAGAGATTACGATTTGAAACAAAATCTTTAAATATGATTGCATTTATATCCAAAGTCCACAGAAACCATCCATGTCTCAAAATCAAATAATTAACTGAAGTACGTAAATTAAAGGAAATGGCACGACGTAATCATTTTTCCGTATGTATGTACATTTTAATGCACTTTGTTTGAAACTGAATAATTTAAAATTGTTGTATGGTTCATATGTTAATTAAACAATTATTATGATTTTGATCTTTACTATAACTTCTTTCCATCTTTCTCACGTGAATGCAAATTAGGTTTTAGAGCAAATAAACTGAAGGTTTTGACTCTTTTAGAGAGAGTTTGTGGTGTTCTCGCCGCTCTGTTAGAAATTCGACAGCTAAATCTAAAAACGATTAATCTGGCTTTTGAATTCTTTCGAAGACGATACTTTAAACTTACATACCGCAAAATTAACTGAGTCAGCTTATAGCTTTCTTATTTTGCTGTGTACTCTTAGACTATTTTATCAACGTTTAAATTTATTTGATAGTTGTTTTAAGATCTCCTCCAGTATTTCCTGAGATTTAAGACGCAGCGTTAAGTCCCTAACATGCTCTAATAAAATCTGCTAAACTTAACGTCAACATCTATATCAATAGCAAATTTATATGTCATACAAATATTTTAATTTTTATGCAGTGAATTACTACCATGTAAACTATCATGATATAAAGATTTATTTCCAAGTTTATTCAAATTCTCTAAAGTTTTTTTAATGTCTTGCATTTGTAGATTTCATTATATATTCATTCTAAATTAGACTATCTAATCTCTAACAACATAAAGTTTATTTAGTCCTTATTAGTATAAAATGATTTCCTTTTCTGTATTGGCAAAATTTTATTATTGAAAAGAAATTGAAATGCAATAGTTTACTTTAAAAATACTTAAGCACATTTTTATTGTGAACTAGTTAGATTAAATATTAGTTTCGAGAATAAATATTCACCAAAAAAAATTTTTTCACAGTTACATCATAGGTAAACTTAATTATTTTTCATTGTCGAAGTTTTCCAGTGCTTTCATAAATTTATCCAACACGTTCCATCTATCAATCGATATCCTTCGGTGCTTAAGTTGACTAAACCTTAGGCCAGATTTTTTTTCTTTCTCCGCAAGATGGATGATGGTGATTCTTGACACTTCAACGACCTTTTTTCCACTGCTATTCAACTAAACAGTTGATGTGCTTGAGTTTCAAATAACGAGAAAGAATACACGTAAAGAAATCTTGAGCATCTTAGAACGGAAAATTATGATAATTTTAGCGCTGTAAAATGGGATACTCAAAATTATGATATTGACTATATAATCTCAAATAATAACACTTTTGCGAATAATTATATGCTTAAAATATATGCAACTGTTTTTATTGCCCTATCAAATTAATACTTAGCTTATTGTTTCAAGTAAACTATTTATTTCGCATAAAAATTAGATAATTTTCCGAAGGAACAAAAAATTTAAAATTTTAGTTGAATATATAATCCTCATTTTTAAGTGATAAAAATCATTGAACAATACTGAAATTACGCTTGCTTTCAGTTAAGATTTTGTCATAAAAGAATCTCTATTTTTACAGTAGTTATTTTATTTTATGCCTGCATGGATAACGTCAAATGTGAACCAAGTTAGTACTTGCTGAATCAGCTCGGTAGTTTTAATTCAGTACAAAGATTTACAACAAGCTTCTGATATTTTCGTAGTTAATGAATATTTAAGATAAGGTATCCTGTTTAAATAAACAACTTACATGCTAAACTTCCCATTTCTAATGGTTATAACATCATACTAGGTCAGCAAAATCCTTTATAAGTTCGGTTTGAACGCCTAGCAAGTACGGTATCTTCTCCATCCTTCCAGCATGTCTTCATAGTGTAACGGATAGCACACTCGACGCGTATTCAAAAGGTTCAGGTTCGAGACCTGGCGAGGGCATTGCTCATTTATCTTCTGCGTAAAAAAAGCCTAATGCCTCTACAGTGGGCCCGAACTAGTAAAAGATGATGAATAATGATTCTTCACAACCAGTATTTGGCGATTGGAACCCCTTATTCGCAGTCGTCTTTTAAGAGGGAAATATATATTTTCTCCCTCTTTCTAGGATGCCTTCATGGTGTAACGGTTAGCACATTCGGTGCATATTCGAGAGGTCTAGGTTCGAGTCCGGGCAAGGGCATTGCACATTATTCACATTTTCGATTTCAAAGTAACATAATGACTGTACACGTTAATTACTATGTGAACAGAAGAAGCTTTGCTTACACACTGGAAACAGTGAATTAACATGGGAGATTTTGAAAGGATTTTATCATACGCCTGCTGCAAGTGGTTGGTACTTTTGGAATATCAAATGGCAAGTACATATTAACACTTTAACCGCTGAATGTTACTATCAGAAGAGATAATAAAACAGCTATACAGAAGTTCTGGCTCCAGAAGGCGAACTGCAAAGAGCAAATATCGGCAGATAATTTGACATGCTATAAAGAGCACATAAGCTTCACTTAATACCATTCAAAGAAAGGTAATGTCAGTTATGTCAATAAATATCAATAGGTGGATTTAGTTCTTTGGAAGATAGAAGCCTGGTTAACTTCATGTTCAAAATTCCTATGTTTAAACCATTTGAAGCTGAAAAACGTTGAGTACAATAGTTATAAACCGGCGATTTTTTAGAAGTAAATTTTCTCGTATTTGTCGATAAATAAAATCTAGTAATTAGTCGACCTGCTTTAGTCGGTCACACTGTTACACAGAACTTTTCTATAGTTGTAGTAAATTTTGAGAAACGACTCCATTACTTTACCAATAAAATTTGTTCAAATTCTGAAACCGGACTTTGCGTTGCTTCCCTGTAAAGGTGTATTCCTAGCTGTTTATTAGGGTAGGCAAATAAACTAACTTTGCAGGCACTATTTCATCACTTCGGTTCTGGTTCCTGCTCGCCTTCGCAATCTGGTCAACAAATGCAAGTAAACAAACATACTTCAAATTTTATTTTATAGTGCCTGCAGTTTTCTTTTACAGGCAGAAACAGCAAATTTTTGAAATAAACACATTAGATTTTAGTGGTTAGCAAATCTGATAAAACACTAAGTAACATTTCTCATCGAGAATTCTGTAAACGAATATGTGAGTAATACAATCTCTAAATAGGTCCTCTCCTTTAAACACCCTAACGTTTTATCGGACATGCTTTCTTTGCTTGGCAGATTCTTAATTTATTTCTCTGATCGAAAGCTGAGAGACAACTAAAATATAACCTCTTTCAATGGTTTAATGATTTCAACCGTTGAATGCTAGGATTTCAACTTTTCGATCCGATGGCTGAAACGATCCCTGGTGAAAGGGATTTTCATGGTTTCCTCATGTGTTTCCTTTTGGAAGTCTTTCACGGAGGCATATTTTCCCTTAGGTAGATATCCCTCGTGAGATTTGCCATATCCAATTAATCTAATATTAACTAAAGGAAAAACATCAGGGCTCAACTCACTAGAATATCAACTACCCAGAGACGTTTAAACTGCTGCCGAACAAGTTCATACTGTAAAACTTCGAATGATTACTACTGTGTTCTAGAAGAAAGAAGTTAGCGGTAATAAGACTTAAAGCGACTGGTATTTAATAAACGTTTAATAGATTTCTAGTTTAATTTCTGACGTCTCAATTCATTTATTTACCAGTGGTACCCAGTTTTAATTTTCTTCCAAAGAGGTCACAGGTCAATCTCTGGCAACAAGTACTTGACAAGAATTATTCTGACATAGAATGACAGGATACTTGTAAGAATGTAGATCATATACATCAATATATTTCTGAAGAACACTTTGCAAACACAGAGTCAAGCTGGATATATACATAGAAAATGTCTGATTCGCAGCTATCTTAACCACATTCTGTAGGCTAAAATTATGGAATTGAGAAATTCTACTGGGAAATGCAAACTATAATATAGTGACAACACGTATAATTATTCTTTCTCGTATTCCAGTATAATAACATTTCATCATTTTCCATAGATGGTCTCGGAGTACTTATACTACTACTTACTACATGCTTACATAGTACTTGGCATACGGCAATATTTGCAGCTCACAAGCACTGAGATGATCTCGAGCAGGTCAGCTGACGGCCAATGGCGTTAGTAAAGATAATCATTATTTTTATTCAGGTAGTAAGAAAGATATAGTAAAATCTTATTATAATCACGACGTTGTTCTAATCAATTAGAAATACCTCTAGAGGTGTTTTAGGCAAAATTTTAAAGTTTTTCTTCTCTTGTACTTTGTTTCTTTGAAAATCTTAAATAATCTAAAACAGTCTATATTCAGTCAATCATTTTTAATCCGTTCTCACAGAAGATGTCCGTACATTTTTTAGAAGATTTTGCTTCGCTATTAAAAAAAACTCTTATTGGTAATTTTTGTTATAACTGCATCTATATTTTTGAAAATATAAATTTTCGTTTGCTACTTGATAATTTTATTTTCATGCAAAATGGAGCTTTTAAAGAAGTAATGGATGGAAGGGTACGTTTGCGCTCTGAAGAAAGTTATTCGTATCTTGTTATTGAAAAACAATATGAAAGCCGTGTTTTTCCGATATCTAAAGCTACGATAGATAATATTGCCAACAAGAGAGGGAAAACGTCAGAGTGGCATTAAGTGGAAAATTTATTCCAAATACATATCCAAGTAAAAAACGGAATGTTTCGAATGTTGCAACGGTAAAATCTTTAATGTTAAAACAAATTCACAAAGTCAAAGAATAGTTGCAAAATCATTAAAATTCTCAGTGTTAATTATAAAAAAAGTGATAAATTCTGATTTGAATCGTGAAAAGCGAAAGAATGTAATGTGCACTCTCTTTCTCCACGACATAATGTATAAAACTCAGAATGCGCTGCAGATTTCTTTATGAGAAATGCTGAGCGGGACATAAAGGGAAAAAAGGAACAGAATAGATGAATCTCGAGTTATTTAAATGACTGCAACAAAAATAAATGCATTTATTATAATCGAAGAGGAGAAAAAATCTTAACACGTGGTTCAAAGAATTTAAAGAAAGTTTTTCAAAGGGATTTATGATTGTTGCTTGTTTTTCCTGTAACGGCAAATTAAAAATAAAGAGAATGAAGGAACGTATTAAAAACAATTCAACTTATTATAAGGAACATATTGTATACCCAAATTTCAAATATGAAATACCTTCTATTTACCCACAGTGCCCTAAATCAGTAGAATTGCATCAAGACAAAACTAGCAGCCACACGTCAAAATCCACTATTAATTTCCTAGAAAAAGTGAAACACGAAGCGTGTATCAAGGCCATACCAATTCATTCATATCCTTACTAAATCCCCTGATATATCTCCCATAGTTTTTAGCACTTTTGTACTTTTAAAAAGCTTATTATTTAATTGTCAACCTACAACTCTATGTGGACATCGGAAAGTTGTTCAAGAGGAATGTTATAAAGAAGTGGTCCCCAACCCCCGGTCCGCGGACCGGACCGATCCGTGGATCAAATGGTACCGGGCCGCGGGCTGCCCATTTCATTGAAACTGAATTTAAATTCCTAGGTTTATAACTCAAATTAAAAACATCTGTTTCATTAAAATTTTATTTATTTTAAAAAAGAGGCCCCCGAAGGTAGTGACATAATTGTTTTAATGTTTTAAAAAGTAAAAAAAAAGAATAACATCGCAACTATTTTCTCTTTCAATTAGTTTTAATAAAAAAATCAATCATCAAAACTATAAATCTCATAAATAAAACACGAAAGTTGGGCGCGAGATTTACATTAGAACTAATAATGAACTTCCTCGTCTTCTCTCTCGATCGTGACGTCACACACAACGAGTGTAGTAAGGCTTCTATAAAGAGAAGCTGACTCATCCGACATTTAGTCGCCCAAAGAAAACTTGACCATGATTATTCTCTACTGTTTTGTGTGCTTTATGCGGTTTTGTTTAAAATAATTTAGTTTCCTCTGCAATTAAAATCAGACTTTTTTAAATGAACTTTCTCGTGTTTAACAGTGCTTGGTGTACGTGTGCATTGTGTTTACTCAACTTTAACCCACAAATTAGGAAACATGAGTACGAAACAGACGTCATTAGAAAGTTTCCTTGGGAAAAACAAAGAAACATGTAACTTTTAACATACAATACCATGAGTCCTACTTGAAATATGGTTTTATCGGAAGAGGTGATTCTCACAAACCAAAACCGCTCTGCATAGTTTGCGGCGACCAGCTCTCTAATGACGGAATGAAACCTTCAAAACTTCTTCGCCACTTGAACGCCGAGCAACCTGGATTAAAAGATAAGTCTCTGGAGTATTTTGAAAGACATAAACGGGAACACGAAGGACAGAAGAAATTTATGAGGGCCACCACATCAATAAAGGATAATGCACTGAGAAGCATCATATTTGGTGGCTAACCGTATTGCTAAAGCTAAAATGCCATTCACTGTCGGTTAAGAATTAATCTTGCCCGCCACTAAAGACATTTGCCGTGAACTTCTAGGAGAGGCTGGTATGGAAAAGATAGCACATGTACCTTTGTCGGCTAGCACTGTGACTAGGCGCATTAAGGAAATAGCTGAAGACATTGAGGCTCAGTTGTTGGAGAGGATTAATGCATCGCTCCAGATTGACGAATCTACAGATATCGACAACAAGGCAATACTGTTTGTTTATGTGCGATATCTATATCAGGAGGATGTTCATGAGGATTTGTTATGTGCACTATCTTTCCCAATCAATACCACAGGAGTAGAACTGTTCAAGTCACTGGATGGTTATATATCAGGACAACTAAAATGGTCCTTTTGTGCAGACGGAGCTGCTGCCATGACTGGACGACTGTCTGGTTTAACTACTCGGATTAAGGAAGTTGCACCTGAGGGTGAAGGTATACATTGTCTCATTCACAGGGAAGTGCTAGCAAGCCGAAAAATGTAATCGGAATTTAACTGCGTATTGATTAACTGCGTATGTCGTTAAAGTTATTAACTATATCAAAGCACAAGCTCTTAACGCGCGCCTGTTTGAGCAGCTATTTGAGGAGATGGACGCAGAGTACAGATGCCTTCTATTATACACAGAAACAAGATGGTTATCCAGAGGAAAATCGCTACTCAGAGTATTCGAATTGCGAGAGCCATTGCAAAGATTTCTCTTAGAAAAGAAGTCACCGCTGGTAGCACATTTCAGTGACAAGGTATGGGTCGCCAAACTGGCTTACCTGTGTGACATATTCAACCTGCTAAATGAACTCAATCTGTGCCTTCAGGGGAAAATGACAACTGTTTTCAAGTTGGCAGACTAAGCAGTTACATTTAAAGCCAAACTGGAGTTGTGGGAACGGCGCGTGAACAGAGGCATTTTCGACATTAGCAGGGATTTTAGGCGAGAATGAGCCCGAACATTTAATCTCCCAGTTGGTGCATGATCTTTGCTTTTAAAAGGGTTCGAACGCTACTTTCCAACCACAAAATACCCACGAACTGGTAAGGAATGGACCGATTTGTCGACAAATCAGACAAATCTAACGTTCCTGTGCAAGAAGAAGATCAACTACTGGAGATTGCAAATGATGGTCTTAAAACTACGTTCGAGACGACAACTCTGTCGGTGTTCTGGATTGAATTCACGGCAGATTACCCTGAGATTGTCACCACAGCACTTAAATCCCTATTGCCATTTCCGACAACCTATCTGTGTCAAGCGGGGTTTTCTGCAGTAACAGCAACCAAAACAAAACAACGGAATAAACTATACATAAGCAACACACTTCGGAAGTCATTATCTCCGATTACCTCCAGATGGAGCCGTCTCATTGCAAAGAACAAGTTCAGGGTTCTCATTCATTTAAGGTTCTAATAAGGTAAAATGTTAAATCATTTCGTATTTTTTTTTTTTTTTGGTGTAACTGTATTTTATTTTGAAGGCATGTTTAAATACAATTAAATTAAAATTAATAAATCCAAAAAAATCTGAAAAGTTTCAGATTTTAAATTACGTCCAAAGGGGCGTTTTTTTAAGTTTTGTGTGTTACCTTTATTTATTAAATATTATGTTCTCTACACTTAAACCATACAATTCAGTTCAATAGCAATGTCGCAAAATGATTTTAAAATGAGTATATCTTTAGAATTTCCAATACACAGTTCCGCGCCCTGGAAATAAAAAGGTTTTTTCCCCCATACAGTGTTGCCATTGCTCGCTTTGAAATCCTTGAATTTGTTAATCAAAAATTCGTTAAAGTTTTATAAAAAATGAAATCGATAATAGAACAAGTTCCAAATTTCAAATTTTGTCTTCCACATGCCCATATTCGTAGGAGGATTACGTGATTCAAAATTCGATGGCTCTATGTTTCGTTGTTTTATCAAAATGCGAGAAATATACATACATTTATGCAGATTTTTCATTGTATAATTTCTTCAAATATAATTCAAGACTCTAACATTTAGTGGCAACACTTTGAAAAGTGAAATGGACATTTATAGTGATTCAACAAAAAGTCGCAGAACGAAAACAATAGTCCTTCAGGGACGAAGCCCCTTTGGACTAATAATCTAAAATATAAGCAATCAGCGCCTTCCCCAGCGGGCCGCTGTAAAATTATCAAACGTTGACCGGTCCGCGGTGAAAAAAAGGTTGGGGAACACTGGTATAAAGTACCTCTTCTGATACTATAAAAGGTTTTAGTGTCTTGGAAATTACTGGGTAAAACGATAGTGAAGAATAAAAGTTATCAGATAGAACATTTAAAACTCAAATTTTTAGGTAAAGTATTTCTTTAAATAAAATGAAAATCCTGTATAAAACTGTGCGAACAGCCTCTGTATGGCTATGTTCTCTGTAGGGCCTATGTAGCCTGTGTAACATTCCAAAAGTGAGTTTCGAAGTTTATGTGAGCCTTTGTTGTATGAATTAGTTTTATTCTATTTCATTACTTTACAGCGTCATCTCTAAAGATAATTTAAGATGCGGGAAATTCCTCGATATATTATGTTTATCTACTATACATACATAGAGGTCTTCTTATTATTTTAGAATGGTTCGTTATGGCACATGGTTTCTGCCGCCATTTTATATTTCAAATAATGCCCATTTTTGATTTAAAACCACTTCGTCTGATTCCCGCGAAATACGTATAATAAGATTCTTTTTGTGCCTGAGAGACATCAGGCTTCACGTAATCAACAATGTACTTTAAGCATGAAGGAAAATTTTTTCTTTTCTTCCTGTGACATCCTGCGTAAGCAATAAATTATTACTCAAACAAGCTCGAATTAAGTAAGTACGTGCATCTGTGTTAATTTGCACTCAAAAGAACAATAGCACTCCGTTATCACACTCGTCTTTATCAGATTTCTAGTTTCTTCTTTTCTTTTTTTACTTCTTTCTCAATTAATTATCGCTATAAAGAGCATATTTTGTAGCGAATTATGTAATGGTTTATTTTACATTTGAGCTAACATTTCAGTTTTTATTTTGCTGTGTCCTTTCCGCTCTTGGAAGCGAAAGAAGTTTGCTGATTTAATTACTGTAAAAGAAAAGGGCGAGTGGAAAGCCTTGTGAAAAAGATTTATTTCTTCTTAACTGCTGTCTGGTAACCTTTCTTACTGCCAGCAATAATTAAATTTGTAAATAGTAGCATGAGTTTAGAGAAAAAATTGGCAATCTTCTCTGTCGAAAACTGGTGTTTAAATCAAGTTTTGAATTGAATATTTGCGAGACATTTCAGCTCGCGCTTGAATTTCTTTATGCTGAGAATTTCATTTCTTATTGCCATTCCCATTACTGCATCGTTTATGCTTATCCTCTGTCATTACAGGCAGTACTGATTTTTACTACAAATTTCTTAACTATGAAACTCTTTTATTTCGGTGTACCCTGCAAATTTCCCAATACATTTAAGATTTTAATCATCAAATACAAATTTTTTTTGGACTCACCGCACTTTAATAATTATTTCTTTCTATTGCCTTCTTCTATAATCGGAAAAATATTTACACTAAGTTCCTCTTGAAAAGGGTTGCATTGTGTTCAAAATAGTTTTCATTTTGTTTATACTATCTTATCTATGTTCACTTAAGTTCTAAGTTCTGTTTCCTTTTTCGTAAATATTTCTATTTTTACAAACTGCGAATAACGTTAAATTGCAGACAAGCTGATTGCCAAGGTTTAAATTATAGGAGAAGTTGGATTAAACTTCTAGTTCTAAAATATATCTGTATTTGGTGATATAAGTACATGCAGTGTGGTCTAGATGTTATTTCACCTTTATGTAGCCAGATATTTGAAATCGATAAACTTTACCCAAGAGAATATTAAACTGCAAAATATGGTATCTGAGATCTTATTGCCATTCCCATTACTGCATCGTTTATGCTTATCCTCTGTCATTACAGGCAGTACTGATTTTTACTACAAATTTCTTAACTATGGAACTCTTTTATTTCGGTGTACCCTGCAAATTTCCCAATACATTTAAGATTTTAATCATCAAATACAAATTTTTTTTGGACTCACCGCACTTTAATAATTATTTCTTTCTATTGCCTACTTCTATAATCGGAAAAATATTTACACTAAGTTCCTCTTGAAAAGGGTTGCATTGTGTTCAAAATAGTTTTCATTTTGTTTATACTATCTTATCTATATTCACTTAAGTTCTAAGTTCTGTTTCCTTTTTCGTAAATATTTCTATTTTTGCAAACTGCGAATAACGTTAAATTGCAGACAAGCTGATTGCCAAGGTTTAAATTATAGGAGAAGTTGGATTAAACTTCTAGTTCTAAAATATATCTGTATTTGGTGATATAAGTACATGCAGTGTGGTCTAGATGTTATTTCACCTTTATGTAGCCAGATATCTGAAATCGATAAACTTTACCCAAGAGAATATTAAACTGCAAAATATGGTATCTGAGGTTTTAAAGGAAGGGTAATTATGGTTAAAGAAGACATAGAAGAAATCTTCGACTTAGAAAATGAAAAACATGCCTCAGAAAGTGAATCAGATAATGCATTTGAAAGTGAATTCATGGGTATTTTGCTGAATAATCAATCTAAAAGTATTGAAACCTTAATCATATATCACGGGATTAAAAGGAGATAACATTTGGGCTTAATATGAGATTAAAAAATGAATGAAATATGGCTTGCAGTGTGTTCAAAATAAATTTAGACAAATGAAAAATAAGCAGAATTTTTATTGCTGGGAGAAATAGCTTGAAAAAACTGGTGATCGAAGGAAACCTTAAACGGAACGAAGAAACTATTAAGGAAAACTGTCTCGTCCCACGTTAGCCATAAGGAGGCTAACGTGGGACGAGACAGTTTTCCTTAAGTTAAACTCCCATCCAGCCAACCCGAGATTTGAACCCATGTCCCACTTTCCGGTGAGCTTGCGTTTCTGAACTTTTAATTCGATTTAGCTTTCTAATTGCAGTTAGTAAAATAAATTACTTATTGCTTTCATTATTTTTTTACTTTGCGATACATTCAATCCGTAGCCAGACATTTATTATCACATAAAATGTGTACTCTTTTTTATAGCGCTGAAATTAGTATGATATGAGACATAATTTATATATACGTGAGTTACAAAAGCCTTTTGTATTATGGCTTAATATTTCAATGATTGACAACAAAATTCAACTTCCATATTTTCCAAACTACATTTCGAAAAGTTTGAAAGTCATTCCAATTTTTAAAATTAGAAAATTAAAATTGTACTATGCCGCCAAATCTAGTTATTTTTTACAGTTTTAATTATTTACCTGTACAACATTAGCAGCTACATTTTCCATTATTATGTGTCTCTATATAAGCAGATTCACACACACACACATATATATATACACTCATGTTCAAAATTATCCTTACATGCATGAATTCACGGATTTCTCAGAAAATGTGAATTTTATTGGAAGGGTACACAACATCAAAATGCTTAAATACAAAGCAGAAAATTTTAAAAGCATTTCATAAGATATAAATCTGTAGCACGAAAAATGTAAATGGTATTAATACATGGTAAATTGTTACAAGGAGAGCTCAAGGGAAAAAATACTTCAGTTAAAAAAAATTAAGACTTACGAATTTAATATGGAATGTGATCTTACCTGATTGGAAAACACATATTACAACGCGTTTTAATGCTGGCAATACCTAAGCTGGCATTAGCTTGTTGTTTCACTCCTTCAAAAATGAAATTATCGAAAAATTTGTATGTCTAGGAGGAGGATGTCTCCGCTGAGCTGCTTTTACAAGGTAGTCCCTAACTTTTCTCTATAGGGTTAAAATCAGGTGGTATTGCTGGCCACGTATTTGCTCAATGTCTTCACTTTCAAGGAACTCGTCCAAAAAGATTTGCTCAATGTTAACAAGCATTATCATCCATAAATACAATGTTACATCCACATGAACCTCTGAAGAACCATGAGGTTCTAAGACCTCATCCCGACATTTGTGGCCGGTCACAGATCCTCCGTTGAAAACATATATTAGCGTATGTCCATCTATCGATATGCCTCCCCATTCCATCACAGAGGCACTGTAGAAAAGGCTATGTTCTATAGTGTTTGAAAGACGATTTCGAGTTCCTGACTCCTTGCAGATGTAAATATACTTAGAATCAAATATTAAACTAAAATTTGACTCGGAATGTCTTTCACTCAGTGCTAACATGGGACCATTGTTGTTCACTTCAGTTCTGATTTTCTTTGCTCCAATTAAAGCGATCCCTTTTCTGTTGTGAAGACAATGAAACATGTGCCCTTAGTTTTTTGGCATGAAAGCTGTTTTCGTTTTCTGTGTGCAGTTTACCATAATACAACTGTTTCGGTGACGACCGCAAACTCTGAACTTAGCTGCCGACCAATAAACTTCCTGTTACGATGGGCAGTTATTGCCAGATATCTATCTTGAAAAGCAAATTTTAATTCCTTTACGATCTTGTTCAGAGCTCTTGACAACAGTTTCAAATTTTAAAATTGTTTCCATAGACTACAGACTATCTGGCTTAAAATATTCACTCATCTTACTGCTCTTATTGTCTGCCCTTCTTCTAAAGGGCCGATGATTCGCCACCCACAAGTTCTTCCGAATGATACTTCGGAGCCATAACAAATCGTTTTGAGTTCTTGCACACCTAAATCAAACGCTGTAATACAGAAATTCCCTCATGTATTTACTTTGAGCAAACGGCTTTATTCACTGTCAGATGACGTGGCACCTTGATTTCCCTGCTAAAAATGCCCCGTAGAAACCCATCAAATTTTTTTACGGGGAATTGGCCTACGGGTACCCGTACAGCTCTGTGGGTACCCGTAGGCCAAATCCCCGTAAAAACCCACAGACAGAAACCCGTACAACTGTACGGGTACCCGTAGGCCAAATCCCCGTAAAAACCCATAGAAAGAAACCCGTACGGTTGTACGGGTACCCGTAGGCCAAATCCCCGTAAAAACCCATAGAAAGAAACACGTACTGTTGTACGGGTACCCGTAGGCCAAATACCCGTAAAAACCCATAAAAAGAAACCTGTACGTTTGTACGGGTACCCATAGGCCGAAAACCCGTAAAAACCCATAGAAAGAAACCTGCACGGCTGTATAGGTACCTGTAGGCGAAATACCCGTAAAAAACCTGTAAACGGAAACCCGTACGACTGTACGGTTACGAGTAGGCCAAATCTCTGTAGAACTGTAGGCACTATAAACAAAATCCCAGTAAAAACCCATAGCCAAAAATCAAAACTTTATATGCATATCCATTGGCCAAATTTCCATTAAAAAAATGGATATTCCGTAGGTCTATGCCTTGTAAAAACCAGTAAACAAAAGCATGTACACCTATACAGGCACCCATACGCCAAATCCTGAAAAACCACTACACAAAAATCCACAATAGGTACCTTATTTAAATAATAGGTACCTTACAAATAATAGGTACCTTACAAACACACAATAGGTACCTTACAAAAATCCAATAAAGGTACCTCTTGGAAAAATCGCTGCACAAAACCCATAAACAGAACCAATAGCATTATACCATAGTGGAGTATCTATACATAGAATCGTACATAGAACGGGTATCCATATACAGAATCCCTATAAAAAAAATACACAAAAATAGAACTGTAAATCAAATTTCCATAAAAACATAAACCAGCAGAAGTACATCATTAGCACTGATGAAATGTACAGAACTAAATTGCGGAGAAAGCATGTAAAGTAATTTTAAATAAAACTCAATGCGAATAAATAAAAATTTTAAAATATCTAGAAGCCTACGAGCCCGTCCTTCTTAATGCACGTCAATATCTATAAACATATTACAAAATATTTATATAAATTCTCTTTACAAAATTTTAAACTACCTTTATATAATTCTGAAAATAAAATGAATAGAAAGATAATAACCAAAGTCATGATTCACAACCATCGAATGATATATGTACATATATATATGTAAGAAAAATAAGTAATATGCAAAAGATTAAATTAGCAGCGTAAAATTAATTTTCCTTCTCTATTCTAAAAACAGTAATCTTTCTGCACTGTATCATTTGGAGATTAATTCATGTCATATGACTCTTACATAATTTGATGTTGTAAAAGAAACTAAAACTCAAACAGCCAATAGTAATTTTACAGCAGTATTAACTATCAAAGAAGAGTAAAAATGCATCGAGAACCAAAATTAACTCGGTCTGAATTAAGATTTCACCCTTAACGTAACGCATTTGCTTTTTACGCTTTGTATTAGCTGGATTGCAGTCTGTCTGCTCCTTGTTTCTTACTACACATTTATCAAAAATGTTAATTTTTGGAATAGGCATAAATAATGTGCCAACTTGTTTGTGGCTGCAACATATTTGCTGAAAGAAAAGTTGAATTAAATCTACCTCGACTGCCAAATTTCTTATTCATTGTGGATTGGAGTTTCAACATCTCTAAGCAATCAAAATTCTTGCTGTTCATTACGGATTCAGCTGCTTGTATTCGACTACAGAATCTATTACATATATATATAATATCATTTCATTTGATGGTTGCGAATTATTACTTTGACTGTATATATATTATTGATTTCATTATAAATATATACATATAGTACTGTACCTCACTGCATATATTTGTATTTCAGTTCTTTAATTGGGAAATTAAACAATTGTATTTAATCACATCAGCTTGTTTAACAATTTGATACCTAATGAGAAATGTATTGCCAAAGGATGGTACTTTCTAGCATCTGCTTAAATTTTAAGTTACTTACAATGCACTAAACCAAATTAAAAAACAAAACTAGAAGAAACCCAAATTTTCAGGAAGAGAAACATTATTAACAAGCAAGCAAAAAGAATACGGGACTTGCGAATTAGAAACTTAACATAGAGTTCAAATTTAGCATACTTGCTATCCCCTTAAAGCTCGCTTACCGATGATAGTAACACCCTGCAGCTTATTATGACATGAATACACATAGATGTTTTGCGTGGAAGAAAGGATGAATCCAAGAATATAATGTAGTGAAGAAATAATAATATACAAACACTGTGTCGACCCCTTATTACAATACTTTGAATGTTACCTGTATCTCTCAAAAGATAAATGAAACATGAAGATAACATATAATAAACTTAATAGTACCCAAAATACAATAAATTATATTGTAACAAAATGAATTTAAAAAAATTTACAAGTTTCAACAAATACCAATTCTCAACGCACATTTCGGGAATTAAGAAAATATCTCATAGCGTATAATGTTTTATTCCGTATCTCACTTTTAGTGCTATATAATCTTCCACGGATTTTATATAAATAAAATCTATAACATAATGGGTATTTATAGTATATGTAGTTCTTGATGTAAAAAAGATAAACTTTCGTACTATAAAAATTCCATCTATGTGAATAAGTATGAATATACTCATATACACATAATTATACTAAATAACTAATTTAATGAAACTAAATTCCTATAGAAAAATGGGGAAAGTGCAGAATTGCCCACTGCTTGGCGTGTTTTTAAGAATTGCACATACTCGGTATCCATGTACACATCGACCTATTTTCACTTAAAAAAACATCGCAGAATTGCTCAAAAATGCCATTGTGCACTCCTTTGACTTTATTCATGTACACATCAACCTATTTTCACTTTAAAAGTCAAAAGAAAATTGACAAAAGTCCAATTCCTTTTACTTTTGTACAAAGTGCCAAATAAATTAGTGGGCGATTCTGCACTTTACCCGAAAAAATATATAAAAATACTATTTACCTATATATATTAATAATTTTTTATTACACAAGGTTTTTCATATATCATCTAAAGGGAACGTAAATTTAATTAAAGCGATGCATTATTGGAATAAATTTGAGTCAGTGTTTTAGGTGCAAGTTATTTAGATTTCTATTGTAGAAAGAATACTTGAAATAATGTATAGAAATATTATTTTGAACCATAAAAATTCTCAATAGTAAAATTTAAAGTACTGAAAAGGTAGCTATTGTTTTTGACAGTAGATTATATAATATAAAAATACCTCATGCTGAGCATTTTCTGAAATTACAATGCTAAATGAAATTGATATAGTGCAGTATTTAGCAATAATAACTTTTTGTAAACAAATGTGGCTATATTCGCTTAATTCTAATGACAGTAATTCTAATGATACAGTAATTCTAATAATAAGTAATTCAGTAATGACAGTAATTCTAATGATAATTCTAATGATGTAATTCTAATGACAGTAATTTTAACTGCATTTGTATAAGGCTGTACAGAAGATTTATTTATATGGGTTTTCGTACGCAGAGAACAACCGGATTCCCTGTGGAAGTGATTCCGAAAATAATGTTTAAATATTACTCTAACTATATTTGAAAGCAATGCTGTAACAGTGCCCTTATAAGACTCATGATCCGAAATGCTTTGGTTTTAAATGTCTCGTAAAAACTTTCAATTACTTCTGCAAAATTCATACCCACGTAAAAATTACTACACCGAAGTCAATTGAATATACAGCAAAACGCTCCTAAAACAATCAACTCCACAATTCGAGATAATGCGAGTTTCCTGTAGCCTGACAAAACTATGAATGATTTTTAAGTCCTGTTATTTAATTATTGTCCTGACAAATGTGCCATTATCAGAGGTGGTCATTTAAGAAAATAACCACTATATGTGTGTGTGTGTGTGTGTGTGATTATGGCAAAGCCTCGAGGGCTATCTGCCTAAAGGGAGGGATGCCTTTCGTGGAGGACTTTCTAAGGGAAACTGGCTCGTATACACGTTACACATGGGGAAAACCACGAAAACGCCCATGCAGCCAGCCCGTTCGCGGGATTCGAACCTCGGACCGAACTACCAGTGTTCAGCGACTTTACCGCTCGGCCGCTGGTGGGCCCTAACCACTATATGAGGTTTCAACTAAATGTAATTTTTTTCAAATAAATAATTCACTTTTTATACTCTCAAGACTAGTACATTTAATATTACATAAATCTTATTCACAAATCTACTTCTATTTCAAAAACAATTTATGAAAAACACATTTGAAATTTTCTTCATCAAACTAATAATAATGAAAATTAAAGTATGCATAAAAATGATTATATGTGTTTTAACAAAATAGCACAAAATATTTAATGTAAAAATGTGGTTCTAGTCTCATACTTGTAAAGATAAATAGACCAAAAAGAAAAAACAATGTAAGCTACTATGATCATCTAAATTTTCACATAATTTTAGTAGTGGGAAAAAGATTCCTTAAGCTTGTATGTCTTGTCTACCCCATTCAATAAGTAATAAACACATTAAATACTTCAATGTTTATTTCATTAATAAAACTTACCTTTTTTGCTCGCGAAATATAATTAGTACATTTTTTAAAACATAAAAAAACATTCTTTTTGCTCGGCCACATCACATTAGTCGAAAAATTCAAAATTGAATCATGCAAGATCATTTTTAAGATCATCATGCAAGATCATTGTAAGGTATGCTCAAATTTATTAGTACATAATATTCAAATGATAAAGCATCTACATGAACAAGCTTTAAAAAAGTATTTCTAAACTGTAATCAAAAAAATAAATTTTCCAAAATACAGTTTCAGTAGAATGCAAAAACTACATTTCTGCATCTGCACGCTGAAACAAATTATCAAGCCTGAAATTATCACTTTTCAGTCTTTAAGCACATTGTTTTTCAGGATAAAAGTAAAGATGGAAAATCAATTTCACGCTCAGAAACTCCATTTCACAACTAGTCAGTTATCAGCAACGTTCTCTCAAACATTAGACACGATTACACGTGCATGGCTTTAGTGGTATATTCATAGTCAGTGCTGGTATTTTATTATTTATTACTAATTTCTAAACAGTAAAACATAGTAAAATTTGTAATACAGTAAATCCTAGTAAATAATGTATTGCATTACTACAACCACGAAGAAAATAACACCACCATCACACAACAATAACTAGAGCGGCGCCATATTGCTTGTTTGGGAAACTTCTGAGAGTGGGAGAGCGAGGGGGAATTTTTTTCTTCACGTCAGCGTTAACAGGGAGAAACGTTTTGCGACTGTGAATGAACTTGTTCGCGTTAAAGAGATGTTGGTTGATACCGGTGTTTATTTGTAATATCAGAAATGTAAGTGCTTATGTGTGTGTATTCAGAGAACCAACTCGTAGCAAAAACCACCTCCCTAAGACGACCGCCTCTGAAAGAAACCAGTATTTCTGAAAACATAAGTATACTTTGGTATTGAATATTCCCTCTGTAAGGCGACCATTCCCAAAGAAAATTCTGCAAGTGTGTCTGGTCGCCTTAGAGAGATTCATTCCGTAGATGCAATCTCCCTAAGACGACCACCTCTAAAAGATAAACGTATCTCTGAGAACGTGAGTATCTATTGGTATTGAGCATCACCTCTCTAAGGCGACCACTTGCAAAGATGAATTTTTATTTGCGGCTGGTAGCCTTGGAGAGACCTCGTTGTGTGTGGTGTATATGATTACTGTTATTGTTTACGAAAAAAAAATTTTTAATAAAAAAAATAGCATATTTAGTAAAAACCCTCTCTAAAACGACCACCTGCGTTTACAGGTTACTCTGGTGGTCTTAAAGAGATCATATTTTCATTCTGTTAATTTTATTGTTTACAAGAAGTCTATTAACGTCAGATAAAAAAATAGCACAAACCCATATAAACCAACAGAATATTTATTATTATATTGATACCAGTAAGAAAACCAGCAAAAGTCAATATAAACCTATACAAACCAGTACAAAGTTCTGCCATTGAATGTTGGTTGTATGGGTGTCAATTGATAACAGTAAGAAAAACCCACAGAGATCAATAGAAACCAGTAAAAGTCAATAGAGACCATCAAAAATTCTATAGGTACCAGTAGAAAGTTTTACTGGTTTCTATGGGTCATTTTGAAACCAGTAAAAAAAAACCCACAGAGACCAACAGAAACCAGTAAAAGTCAATAAAAACCCATAAAATCTTATGGGTACCCATAAAAAGTTTTACTGGTTTCTATGGGGCATTTTTAGTAGAGTTGCATATCAAAAATTGTTTGATTACATACTGTTAATTAGAGTTGTCTTTTACATATTCTATGCAAAAACATCAATTATGTATTTCATGGTATACCATCATTTTTGTGTATTTAAAGATACATTTGGTCGCGAGTGTGTGTGTATATACAGGGTGTTTCAGCAAATCGGTTACAGACTTTCAGGAGAGTTAGAGTATATTTAGACGATGAAAATTCACATAGCATTGAATGATCGGAAACGCTTTCTTGGGGCTGAAGTGATGACATAAAACACAAAAAAGAAAGGTCACGAACAGTGTGACAAGAAAACTTTTATTTAGTACAGCAGAAACCAACAAATAAGAAGAGAAACAGACAACGATAGTCATTAATGGTGTTCGAAATTACGACCTATTACAGTGATGCAGGTCTCACATCTCCGGCGCATGGAGGATCTCTATCACGCTTGGAAGATCGCATGGATGATGCATGACTCACGGTTCCTGAATCATGTTTTTATACCTTTAGTTAATCTGCATGTAACTGTTGTAGAATTATAAACAATTTAAAAGATGTTTAAGTTCTACTCAGCCTAACGAAGTCGCCATTTGTTTATATTTTAAACTCTTAGTAGAATAGTGAATTGAGTCAATTGGTGCACCACGTTCATGTCTTTTTGCTGAATTTTACCGAAATCTGACTTTGAATTTTGTACACCGAAAATTTTGTCTTTCTGTCTGTTAGCCGAATTACTTGGTTTGGCGTAGAAACTCTAAATTTAATTGCGAAATTTGTTTTTAACTGTATTTCGTGTTTCATATTTTCCTCTATTTTACAAATTTTTATGAAAATCTCTTGAGTTGTGCATTTTAGTCTTGCCGGGAAGTGAGAACTAAATTGATCGAATGAGAAATATATCACTAATGAAGTTCGGGAAAATAAGTTTAAATGAAGTGCAGCAAAAAAATTTGTATAATTTAATAGGCCGTACAAGAAAGTCATGTAGTGTCCACATCAGTTATTTTTATTTCAAATTTGCATCATACAGACACTAGTAGAAAGAGCTACTAGCACTGCAGTATAATCCATTGATTGAATGCCTTATATTTAAAATTATTTATTGTACATAAACCATTATATAACGAAACGGAGTTTTTGCTGAACTTCTTTCTAGAATGAGAATTCCTCGGAATTTTTTTTTATCATTCATTGAATTTCTTGAAAATTAGTGATTTATTCAAAATCTATTAATGATCAAAGAAAAACTTTTTTAGTTAAAACGAAAGAAACTCACTAAACAACTAACTGAACGTGAAAAAAGTACTCTCAGCGTAAATGACATAACGAACGGATGTGTACTTTTTTCATCCTTCAGGCGCTACCTCATCTTAAATTTTCTTTCTTTTAAGTGGCATTTGATTGATGTCCACGCGGGGAGAAGAATGAAAGGTTTTTGGTAATAAATTTTTTTTAAAGATATTTTTCTTTAGTCGGTATAGAATTGAAAACCACACGACCCACTCTCAGACGGGAAAAAAAATGCTCCTGGAACCAATGACAAAGAAAAATGCACAAAGAAACATTCAGGCTGAGAAATTCTTTATATATGAAAATTCTTTTAAAAGAACACCGTTTTTATAGTCACGTAGCAATCATCGATTCCGCAAAACTTGCTTTGTTTATGGCTGTAGAACTATGTAAATATATTTACACATATAAATTTCTAGAACTGGCGTTTGCTGCAATGCCTTATTGTTATGTAAAAAAATATTTCTACATGATATATGCATCTCATAAAAAATAGTTCTAAATAGAACGGAAAATAACTAAAGTTTTAAATCAAATTTGCAGAAATAAACTTCTCTTCTATGCTATGTTGCATAGAAAATAGAATATAAAATAAAGACTTATCACGAAAGCCTTAAACATGAGAAAGATCAAAAACTCTTATGGCGGAAAGAAAATTATTTATGTAGCTAGTGTATAACTTTAATGCATACAGGGTGAACCAGGAACATGCCTATACATTTACATCATGTAGATAGTATTATGACTAGGAAAAATTAGATACTGTAAAATCCCTAAATCAATCTGGGTAATGATTAGTTCCAATTTAGACACCCTGAGAGGGCATTGCTTATTTTTCATCTCTCCTGTTCCAAAATAACCTAATGACTCTATAGACTCATATTTGAAATGAAAAGAATGAAGTTTCAAATTTAATATATAATTCAACTTTTCCCTCTACAACGCATAACAATGCATTACATTTACGTAAAATGTTTAGCCTTGCTTTTTAGCCACCCCATAATTAAAATATTAATAGGTTGGTTATTAAGTGAAATTAAAAGAAAGTCTAAAATATAAATTTTTACCCGTAAATAAATAGAAGTTCGAGAAGATGAAAGTCCAGTTTCATTTCAAAACACTACATATTCAAAACTTTTGTGTAAAACGCGAAAGCCTGCAGGGTGATCCAGAACTCATGGAAGAAATTTTAAAGGATAGTTGTGCACACTGCAACAAATATTTTTCGTACAAATCGGCGCAAGTAACGAGCTGAGGCACAAACGCAAGGAATAAGACATGAAAGTAAAATACAATTTTTTTTGCCTATAGCGTTGTTGACAAGTGTTTCTTTAGAACAATAGCTTACAATAGCTGTCTAAAGGATTTTAACTGTACTTTCAAGTTTGCAAGTTCGAAAAACCAAATCTGTTATTGAAAAGCGACTAAACATCATTAGAGTACTTGAGGGTGGTAGTCTTTCGGAAAATGCAGTACGAATATTCTCAAGATATTAAATGACGAAGTCCTCAAAACATTTGAGAATCAACATATTTTAAATATCTTCGTATATCCTGGACATAGCGAATTGACAAGGACAGTCATCGGATATCCATTTATGAAGTTTTTAGGACATCTGAGAAACAACACGTTCAGGACATCTTCGCACATCCGAGGACACAACGATTTAAACAGGATGTCCTGTCGATGTTCAGCTACGAAGATCTCAGATCATCCGAGAATCAGCATTCTCATGATATCTCAGTATGTCCCATTATAGTGTAAAGTCAATAGGCCATGTTCAGGACATTCTGTGCAAGGAAAAAGTTGATGAGTTCAGGTTTTCAATGTCGCATGTGGATTTCGGGAGAAGAAGCTTAAACATAGCAGCCGCGTTCTTATTTTGTAATTTAATATTTGTTTCGTAACTAATTTAAACACGTTTAGATTGCGAGCTGGCGATTGACGACAACAGTTGTTTAAGAATGAAATTACACTTTATTAGTCAGTATTACTCAAGACAGCTCCAAAAAAACACTCTTTCAGAAGTTGAAAAACTACGACAAACACGCTGAAACAATCAGCACCACAGCAGGCTATCAAGCTTTAACGGTGAATGCAGTTTCAAGGCAAAACACTAGAGTACAGCTCCCGACTCGGTTCGATCGTTCTCAGAACTCAACGTACTTCTCGAGACTCTCTACGCTGCAACCCGCGATGCATTCGACGATACACAGGAGTACAGTTCCCAACTCGACTCGGTCGTTCTCGGAGTTCAACACACTCTAAGATAAAACTCGACGATACACTAAGAGACTGTTTGACACTAGACTGACTATCAACTCGCTAGACGAGACACTGATTAACTGACTCACTCTACTTTCACTGCTACTTTGCGTGCAGGCAGGTTTTATGTAGCTTTTGGGCTGCCTTCGAGAACATTCTGGTTCAAACCGGTAAGAATTCGTTCTAGAAAGTTCTCCATCCATATATGGCATGTCGCCAATTTTGTCGCAAATGGGCAATTTCTTGCCGAATCTGGCAACCCTAAAATAGCCTTGCGGAGAAGGTATCTTACTGCGGCTGGACATTTCGCAACAGTATGTTCAGTTTCTCTTGATATATTAGTTTTTTCGTAATTTCAAGCTGAATTTCAAGCAAATAATGTTATAGCTAATTTTACGTAGATTATTTCTACCGCTTTGTGTTCTTAAACACTTAGCTGCACATGAAAAGCGAATTCGTCTGGCAGTCTAAGAAAGTTAACCCAGTGTTTAGCTTAAGGGTAATTAGGGTATAACCATGAATCATTAGAATACTAATTTTATTAGTCGCATTTGAATATTAAAATTATGGTCTATAAAAGCATCTTATTGTTTGGCAAGAAACGGGAAATGAAGTGCTGAAGGAGGCCAAATTCATCCATCATAAAGCATTTAGTCTAGTTACTATACTACAGTTTCTGCATTTTTGAATTAAAGGATGACGTTGAAGTGCTGTTCCCCAGCAAGGTATCTCGTTTTTTCTCACTTACATGAATAGTGACGTCGCTGAGCAGACAGATAAGATACGTCACTGTCTCAATAATCGAAAAGAGAAAGGCTTGTCTTTGAAAGAGGCAGAGACCTTGTCTGTCTACTGGCCTTAGTAACTATTACCATATTCACTGAGTATAAAAAAAACTTTATCTTTCAAATTAAAATTATAAATTTCTTAATAAACTAAGAAAATTAAAAGCGGTATATGTATCTTATATCTTACCTTATCATCTTATCTTGTATCATGTCTTTATGTTTATTTTAATGTTCACAAATGATGTGATTCATGATACATTTAATATATATTTTCATAATATTTCTAAATGATTTTTATACACACTTAAGCCATTATTTGTTATCAAAATATGTTTCTAACGTTATTTGTTGAGTATGCTAGTACAGATAAAACTTTTGCGCACTGTCTAACAACGAGGTTTCTATCTCCCTAATATATTACGGCAACTCGAATGCGACTTTAAAAATAATTGCCTTCATTTTTTTATTACTGGACTTTTGTTATTGGACCGAGGATGGTCAACTGCTTTGCTAGATGAATGATGGATTTTTAAGAGAGGAAAATGTCAGAAAACTTTTCTTTCTGATACTGAATGTTTGACACAAAAAAAATAAATGATGGTATTACAGTCCCCGTTTCTATATTTAAATTATTCAAAAATTTCTATTGGTATATTAAAGAAATCCAGTAAATTGTAGGGTTTCTGTTGTAAATGAAAGTTGAAATTCTACAAACTCCTATTTGTCTAGTACTGAAAATACTGAAGAAGGTTTACATATCCTCTCTATTTAGTCTTAAATTAAAAATAAAGTCACGACTTGTGCTACAGACGAAACTACCACTATACTTATGGATATTTAAATTAGTTTAACAGACAATTATATTCAGATAACGATAGCGTAGTCTAAGATTACACATCAGATAGACTAAAATGAGCTAGCTCAGAATATTTTACTGGCGTGTAATTTAAAGCATCGGCTAGGGAGGCGCTAAAGCCGGAATATAAATTTTAAGCAGAGCTGGCGAAGTACTAATAAGACCATGTTGCCAGAAGCCCAGATAAAGAATCAAAACCCTCAACTACAACACATTGAAAGCTAATTTGCATTCTGGATTCTGGTGAGGAATACAGAAAGAAGAAGTTACAGTAAAGATCAAAATCATAATAACTGGTTAATTAATGTAAGATAGCTTACAAAATAATCGCATTTATTTACATGAGAAAACTGAAATTTTTTCTTCAAGAGCAAAACAAAAATTGCAAAAACGGGAGGAACGAGAACATTTGATATCGAAAATAATAGGCGGAGTAAAGTGAAAACAAAAAACAGTGTTATTTGTCTACGAAAATAGTAATTGGTTGAATTTTAAATTTTACATTAGCCTCTTCTAATTTGATAAGTAGATCAAAGTATTAGAGAGGAATTTTTATTTTGTACGAAAAAGTTACATTGCACAAAAACAATTTATTTTTACTAAAAATATTTTACATTAAATGTTCGAATAAAAGAGGTGCGAACTTAAATCTTAAAAATGATTAATTTAAGAAATATGTACTTATAATTGACTAATGTAAACCGCTTCTATGACCTCAGTCACAAGCAACTAAATTTTTAAAATATATAGAACAATCTTTTAATATGCAATAAAGATTTCCTTTTAAGAGACAAGTTCACTTTGTAGTAAATTTTCTCCTTAGAATTTGAGGGGAGGGGAGAAGATAGCTAAATGTGCATATGTGATAATAGAGCACGACATGCGGTCAACAAAAGTATAAAATTTACGAGGCTTAATTCAAGCATTAAAGTTGTTTATAGCGAAGAAATGAAACTAGGTCTCCAATCTTCTCTAATTTATATGCATTATTTTAGGTACCTTATTTTTCTCTTTTGTGTCTGAGCGCGTGTGTGCGCAAAACATCTTATTGTTTAATACGAAATTAAATATGAATCAGAATAATTTTTTCTCTGCGATACTTTAACTTTCACTTACTGTTTTAAATAAATGCAAATAAAATTATCGAATCGTTATTTTAATTATAATGCATATACTGTGAATGTTGCTCATATAATGATAGATTGATTTTTTTATATTTTCAGTAGTAATAGGTATTACTTTTATTGCGAAATCCTCTTTTGCTTTTTGGTTGGGATGAAAAAATCTGATCAGGACACCACGTGACTACTTTGTACGGGCTATTAAATAATAAAGCAGAGAGATAAGTCTTATTCAGTTAATCAGTTGTGACTTCGCAACAAGGAAAAAATACATAAAATCTGAAACCATTTTCATTAAAAATTGTAAAATAAAGAAAAAAATAAAACACAAAATACACTTAAAAATAGCTAAAAATTTTTACAATTAAACTTCGAGTTTCTAAGCAAAAACAAGCAGTTCGGTCAGCTGACAAGAAAACAGATTTTTCGGTGTACGAAATTGGATCGATTAACACATATTCTGAATGTTACATACATTATCTAATGTATTTAATGAGGTGTTTTTATAAGAAAGCAAATTTATGAAAGAGTACTACTAAAGAAAAGTAGGAAGGTACAATTTACAGTACTACATTTTATGTTTCGATATCTAAATTAACATTCACAGTTTTTGAGATGAATAACTTACCTACGTTGTTACTGTATGTGATAAATAAGAAACTGCAGTTATACGTTTTACTATTATTCGATGTTAAAACGAAAAGATTCATTATTGATTTTTATACATCTAATGATACTTTAAGATGAAACAAATATTATCTATACATATTTTACTTAAAACGAAAACAGTTCCCACGTGTATATTGAAAAAACGTATGTGAACACCATATGATTTCCTTGTACGGCCTGTTAAATTATACACATTTTTTGCTGCATTTCATTTAAAATTTCCTCGATTTTCATTAGAGATATATTTCTCTTTCAATTAATCCTGTTTTCACTTCGCAGCATAAAGCTGGGTAAAGACAAAAAACGCACAATTCTCTAAAATATAAGAATAATAGATAAAAACTCAAAATGTATTTATTAAGGATTGCAAAATGAAGTAAAACGTAAAACACCAAATATAGTTAAAAAACAGTTTAAAAAAATACAACTAAAATTAGTGTTCTGCGAAAAACAAGCAATTCTGCCAGTAGAAACTTAAATTCCCTTTCTTGCGTTTTTAATTCACTATTCTTCTAAAGAGTTTCAAATATGAACAAATGGCGGCTTCGTTAGGCTTAGTAATACTTAAACATCTTTCAAATTTTTGATAATCCTACAGTTATAGCATGCAGATTAACTATAAGCATGTACATATTTACGTACGACAGACGTTACGAAAACAATGTCTTCTGAATCCATTTTAAATCCATTTTTCAGTCCGTTTTGGGAAAACGAGTACTTTATTCTGGGCATATGTACAGTTGTCACGCAAAATTATCATTCAGATGAATTCTAGAGCTTTCAAAATGGATATTTTCTTTAATATGTGATACCTGAAATATTTCGCGATTGCAATACTTTCTTTACTTCGTGTGTAGCTCGTTTAATGCTCGTATAATTCCTTTACTTCGTGTGTAGCTCGTTTAATGCTCGTTTAATTCCTTTACTTCGTGTGTAGCTCGTTTAATGCTCGTTTAATTCTTTTACTTCGTGTACCTCGTTTAAAATGAAATGATCCTTCGCAGGAGTACACAAATCATGGTATTAAGAAACATCTTTTTGTTAACTTCAGTGAAGTTGGGAATGCTCGTGAAAACATGATAAATGAAGTTTGATACATGATAAATTACATGAATTAGATACATTATTAAAAATTAAAATGCAACACTTGAATTGCCAAAAGCGTATTTGGTTTGTTATTAATTTTTTATTTTCATCGATCAATTTGTTAAGCAGTGCAATTATTATTTCGAAGATTCAAATAGTTTTATTATGTTACATCGAAGACCCAGACGATTTGAATGACACATTAAAGATCTAATTTATAATTGCAATTTTAGACTGGCGTAAGTTTTCGATTTCAATTACGAACAGACACATTTTTTCATGAGGTTTTTTCCCTTGAACAGGGATCAGGGCTTGATGACACTCGAAATCAACAGAATAATAGAATTTTACTCAAAATCTAGTTAACCTCGTCTAGTCGTTAGGTATTTATGAGAAGGAAACTTGAAAAATAAGCACTGCCTCCCAGAATTCGAACTCCCTACTGCTAGCAGGACGTTCTTCTAATTTCCCTACGAAGGCACGCGATAAGGTGAGAGAAAATATTTGAACGAAATTTTGTATCCAGTTTAAATTCTACTTTTCCTTGTTTCTCTTCCACTAAAAGATCTTATATTTGACGTGTATCCAGTTTAAATTCTACTTTGCCTTGTTTCTCTTCCACTAAAAGATCTTATATTTGACGCTCAGCGAGATGTGCAAGCTGGAATTGAGGATAAATATTATAATAGTTTAATTTAAGTTAATTGGCCAAAAGTGTCTGGAAACCCCTTCCAAAGACATTTTAATATAAAAAAAGCACTTACAAAATGTATAATGGAACGTATGTTCACAATAATCGCCATGCAGTTAAACTCCTAAGGTTAATTTTTGAGGTGCCAAATACATTATTTTAGAGTTCTATTATTTTAGAGTACATTATATTATACATTGTTTTAGAGTTGTATATCAACTGTATAAGATTTTGGGTGTTCAGTTGTTTAAAAGTTAATTTTATTGCTATTAAAAATCTTTAATTAACTAATCCTTAAAGGGTTAATTTTTTCCTCTAAAATAATTAACCATTTTAATTTGGTTATTACACATTAAAATGTTATTTTTTGTTACATTACAGGGAGTTAAAAAATAGAAAAGGATTTCTCTTGTATTACAAAATTATAATTTCGTATAATACTACAATACGGAAAATCCTTTACATCATCAAAATATTTATTATATTGAAAAAATATTTAATTGTTACATATTTAGAATTCTGTTTTAATGATCTTACATAAAATTAAAACAAAAGAAAGAAATATCATACGAATAGTATGTAAATATATATTCAGAATAGTATTTAATGCTTTGTTAGCAAAATGTAAATAAATATAAAAATGGCTAACATAAACGTTAAACCATATAAGATTTTTGGAATTGCTTTTGTATAAGAATAAAATACATAAAATGTATCATATAATAATTAAGATAGCGAGAAAAACAAACAACAAATTGCATAATATTTAAACAGAATGAAATTCAAACAGAAATTTAGAAGAAACACATAATTTAAACAATTGCTATAGCTCTCAAAAGAAATGTTTATTGCGCGTAAATAAATCGTCATTTCGTATTATGAAATTGATATATTTTTAAATAATACAAACAGAATCTTGCTTTCTAAACACTCCTAATCCCGAAACAAATCATTAAAAATGCCGGAAAACATATTTTTCATAAGTATTCTGTTTCCACTAGGAATTTGTAGGCATCGATGTATAAATCAAATTCCATAATATCTTTTTGTCCGATGTCGTATTTTCTATTCAGATACTCTGCCTTTTAAAATTTTATTTCCGTTAAATGGCAAAAAATTTATAAAGGATCATTATTTAATTCTGATAGGTTATAGAAGTATACATGTTATTACCTAAAGTAATATTCTCATTAAATTGCACAAAAGAAAGAAATAGTGTCATTTACGTTTCGTATTATTAAAATGCAAAAATACACAGCGTCCAGAATTTGTTTAAAAAAATTCAAAATATTTTTTTAACGTCATGCTTATTATAAAGTTAATGGATTAAATTGGAAATTAAAAAATGCTTTATATTACTATACCGAGTGGACTGAAATCCTTACAAAATTCCTTTAAAAATGTTTTGTTGCACCGATCAAGTTAATTCATCATTATACGTTAATTCATCAAGTTAATCGATCAAGTTAATTCATCTTATAATAGATCTATTGGTTAAGGTTATAGTAATTAATATCATGCTGTCCAACCGGGATAGTAGTTAGTGACTCTAACTACCATATGTCGAAGGGCCCGAGTTCTTCTCCAAAAGACATGTATGTTTGTAAATGTATAGTGGCTGTGCGTCGTGGGAACACTTTAACTATGCCGCGAGTCGAAAGTCTTCTCGAGATTTTGATGGTAGGGAAAGACGGGTGAGAGACCCTCGAACCCACCTTTCGAAATTGGGGACGGAACTGAGCAAAGTCGTACGCAAATAAGCCTTACGCACTTTGTTAAAGTTATCTGAAAGAATGAACGATGCATATTTTTCCGCTCGTGCACAGTAGAAAAATCTGATGTGTGCACCACATGACTTCCTTATACAAAATATTAAATTATACTCATTTTTCTTGCATTTCATTGAAACTTATTGGATTGAATTAAATCTACTTCCTCCATAGCGCATAACCCACAACAGAATAAAGACACTCTTTAAAGTTTACTATATTTGTTTACCATAGCGACCCTCTGGCCCTAGGTTAACTTAACAGCGTTACATTTCATTCACTTTTTTTACTCAGAATGCACAAAATTTATATCATCTTAAGAATTATCTAATCGTTGCCCCATGTTCTATTCAAATACTTTAATAAATCTAAAAAGATGTATAAAAGAAATTAAGCAAAAAACAACAACAAAAAATACCAAAAAAAAAAAAGAAACAGTTTTTCACACACGATTCAGTATTTCTCATTCAATTAATTCAGTTCTCATTTCGCGACAAGGCCAAAATACATTAAAACTCAAGATGTCTGTATTGAAAATTATGAAGTAAATCTTAAGCACTTATTTCCTCGAATAGATTCCCGAATGTATTAAGCCTGATTTAATTCGCAATGGTAAAAGAAGACGTTATCTTTGTTATTGCGGAGCTTACTTTCTTTAGATTGGCGACAAATCTACTATTCTGCTTTTCGAATGCAAACAAGCAATGGCCGCCATGAAAAAAATTGTTAGGCTTAGCGGCACTTAAACAACTTTTAAATTGCTAATAATTCTAAACATATTCCATACAGATTTACTAAAGGCATAGAAACCTTAACCGGAAGATAAGAATAACATAATTCAATCATTTTTAAAGCAACAAATGCACAATTTACAAACACATAAGAATAAAGAAACTGAGATCACTGAGCCGAGTAACGGAATGGATATATATATATTTATATACTTTTGGTGCGGCCGATTGCAACCAAAATACGAGGTGCACATCTACATGTTATATCAATCCTATATACAAAATTTCAACGTTCTGAGGCTACTCGTTTTAGAGTTATGCTAGCTACATGCGTACGTACGTACGTACGCACAGACGCCACGAAATATTCTCTTCAGAATTCGTTTTAAATTAGTTTTAAAATTTTTTGGGGGGAAAAGACTCCTTTATCCTGTCCTTACGTACAGATTTCATGCAAAAACATCGTTAAATTGAATTCGATAGCGTTGAAATATAATACCTGAAACATTTCGCGATTACAGTACTTCCGTTTTACTTCGTATAAGGAAGTAAAAAGGGAAACGGAAATAGATTACTATAAATTAAAATCTTTAGCAAAGGAAACATTTTTGGCACAAACTGCAAAAAGTGCGCTAAATTTATCGCTAAGTTTCTCAGCAAATGTAACAAAATTCGATATTTAGACATACTTTGAGTCGTAGAATCGAAATACGAGAAAACAAATTTGTGTCATTTCAGAAAAAGTCCAATTTTGTGTTAAAATACCTATGTTAGATCAATGCTATATGTAAATCTAATACATATTCTAAGTCAAGCTTTCGAGACATGAAAAACGAAAGTTAAATTTCGTCAACCGACCCAGTAGAACGGGAGATATAGAACTGTTTTTTTTTTTTTTTTTTTTTTTTTTCTGTGTGTGTGTGTGTGTGCGAAATGTACATGAGTTCTTTTGTTCAGTTCTTCAGATTTGGGAAACTGGTCAAGAAAGAGATGCGTGCACAATTTCTTCGTCATTGTCATTCGTCTTCTTTGTCATTGAACTCCGAAAAGCTCTTAAGCTGAAAACATGAAGCTCTGGGTAATTCAGCGAAACTCGTCTAGTCTTTTATGATACACTGTCTAGCTTTCTGTAATCACAACTGTATTTGTCTATCATAATACCTATAAAAAGATCGTTTCAGACTCTAAGGTTCCTTTGTTATTTCATTTGTTTGGATAAAGCATAACTCCTCAGGAAATCTGCAAATTAATTTACATTAACTGAATACATTTTGTCGAAGATTATTCAAGGGGGCAAAACTATTTAGTGAATGTAATCTTAACCGTAACTATTTTTAGTGTTTAATAATCTGACATACTGAAAAATGTAATGATAAATATTTTTATATCAAAAAGTTAAAAGATTAATAATAAAAATAATACTCATAATCTGTGAAGTTTAATACATTATCTGCCACAAATAGTCTCTGTAAAAAATAAGTAATCACGGTTATGTTTATATACCGAAAGGGATATCCTCAACGTTCATGGTTAATCCCAATCTATAATTATTAGAATTGCGGCTTTTCGATTATGAAATTTGAATTTAAATTAAAGAAAAAATTTTGAAACTTTAGATTTGAATATTTTTAAGACTATGTGCTAGATAAGAGGCAGAACCAGAATACGTAAAATACGCTTTTTTACATGTTGTGAATAAAACATTTGAAATCTTTACGAATATGCTAAATGTTTGAAGAAAATTATACATCTTTAATAACTATATGTATATATGCAAACTCTCCAAAAGAGAGGCATATAGATAACCATGTGAAGTTTCAAACTTTAACACTTAACTTGATGTTACTGCTTCAGACATAGTTTAAATACATTATATTTCCACTGTGTTTGTTAACATGATTCCTTTTCATTGGAATATTAAATATTTAATATTTATATAAGACATGCAATACTTTATTATAAAATAGGATTAGCATTAAATGATTTTGCCTGATGTTGGACTGAAATTTCCTAAGCATTGTGAGTACACTAGAGTGTGATGCTCGGTGTATTAAATATATCAGATAGATTTTCGATTTACGAAACTTTCAACTCAGAGTGTATTTAGAGCACAAAATGTCATCGTAGGTCAAGGAGCTCTTGTAGGAGATGTTCAAAAAGCTGGCTACAGGCGATATTTCTTTCTATATTGATCGTAGATATAAATTCGAAGTTTCTCAAAATAAAACAGTATTGCAAAAGATGTTTCAGTATTCGGGGTAGGAGATCTCTATAAACCTAAAATTTAATTTTTCATATAGTACATATAGAGATTAACGTCCAGTTTGTAAAATAGTCATTAATAATTTAAATACAAAAATGTTTCATACTTCTAAAACCAAAATTCAAAGCGCTGTCATTTCCAGTACGTAATCGTTAATCGCCGATTTCAATACCTTTTGTTTAGTGAATTCTTTTGAAATCTGATCAAAACCTCCTTGAAATCGCTTATCAATAGCTTTGTAAGAAAATAAAATCTTTTACGAATAACTGAAAGAATTTTACACTTAACGGTGTTGAAAATTTTCTTTTTAAGTAAAGAGCTATCAACATTTTTGTAACGGGACTTTGTGTCCTACTCGGGTCACTTGAAAATTTGTATATTTAAAATAATTTAGGACTCTTGAAAATCCAAAAATGTTGGAAACGTTTCCATAAAAGGGTGTACCTCAATTTGAAAAACTTTCTAAATGGAAATATTGTCTAGTAATAACGGAATAAATCTTATTGGCAATCTTTTAGGAACATATAAGTATAGATATCAGAATTTTCCATAATTATGGTTTAAGAATAAATATTTATTTTATATACTGTGGTAAAAATAATATATATATATATATGATTTCATTTAATTAAAATTACATTACAATATTTTATATTCTTGCAAGTAGTAAATATAAAATCCAAGTAATGATAAAATAAAGCACTGCAGGTAAAGATAAAATAAAACATTTACTTACCAGAAAAAACCATAAAATTAGAAATACTCTTACAGAAAACGAAATGAAAGAGCCAGACAGATGTATTTTATTTGATCTCTCAGATTCCCCTATGAGATCGTCAGTGACACTTGTGGCATAATTAAATAAATGTTTTCCTAGCAATCATGGTGTTCACGAGTACTCTTATATCCCAGAGTTTAGGAAGCTTCGTTTTTTACCTCACGCCAACCTATACACATAACTAAACGGAGGTAATATTTTCATCCAAAGATCTGATATTGAGTTATCTGTCAATAAGCAAGAATTAGTGTCCCTACAACACGTTTTTACTATTTTTGCAATGATATCTGTCTGTCTGTGAGTCGACAAGTTTTTTGCCCATGGTAACTTAGATCAGGCTATTTCTATTATAGCTAGACTAGATATTTATATATATCAAGTCGTAGAAGAGTAGAATTTTTATAACAGAACATTCATTTACAGAATTTCAAATCTTTTGTAATGCAGGCATTTTACCAAAAAAATGGTTTTGTTATTCTCTTGAAGGGTTGATGATCACAAAGCACAACAGCAAATAGCAAATTCGAAAAACCTTATTGCTTTACTTCTTACTAATCTCGGATACTATTCAACTGTAATTCCAAAACCTAATGAGCATTGTTTGCGGATACCTAAATATAGCAGGGAGGTACTTTCGGATCAAACGGAATTTAGATTTGCTGATATTCAAAAGGTAACATAAATTATATGAAGAAATAATAAGAACCTTAAATTATGGTATTCGTTTCAAAGTATTTATTTTAAACATATTATAAACACTTATTTTCTTTAATTAAAACTAATTAAATTAACTATTATTGTCCAATAAAATACAATTTTAATAAAATATAAAAGGAAAAATTTTTTATTATAATTTTAGAAAAATCAATTTTTACTCATTGCCAATTATAAAGTATATTCCATATTTTCGTTCTGTAAATCATTCTATATATTGGAACAAAAAATTTAATTTTGTTTACAATAAACAGGTAGTTATACTGTTCTTAAAATACTGAATTGGCAGAGATCATGTGCTGTTCACATGAGATTTTTGTTTCTGTAGGTATATTTTATCATTTCTCGGTGAATAACAGTCATTTTTTATAGTTTTATTTTAGAGCCTCTGAAATATCTTGCATTTTATAAACTAGTAACCAGTGTGTTTATTTTTTTAATGAAAGGCTACATGCGATGCAGACTATGTTTATAATACAATCTAAGCTTTCTTTACTGTGAGTAAATATATTGCGATTAATAATGATATTATTAACACATGCAATTTTTTCTCTCGAATTTCTAAAAACCAGTTTGAGATTAATGGGTACCTGGGTGCAGGAAAAGAGGGTAAAATAAATATCGAAAATAGTGTTCTAAGCAGCCTAGGCAAAAAAAATATTAATATGAAATACTGCAACAAAAAACACACCAGAATCTTGATGACTAATATTCATTACTCATACTTAAATAGCAGGGTTTTCGAGAATTTTTATTTTAAATTCCGCTTAGAATATTCTTCAAAGTCAACTAAATGTGTCAAGGGCTGAAATTAATGGTGAAGAATCAATGCTGAAGCGTAGAAACGGAAAGAAAATCTGACAGAAAATAGCAGACATTGAACCATATTGATTACTAGACAGATAATAGAAGCGTAACCCGAAGCATAACGGATTAACTAATTTCTTAAAATTTCGATTATGATTATTATATCATTCAGAACTGTGGACAATGATAATTCAATACGATAGATGGATTTTTAAAGGCAGCTCTTTTATAAGACTTTAAATCTTTCTTTGACACAGAAGAGTGCTCTAATACAACAAGCAAAGCTGCAAATAACTCATTTTATGACAGCTCTTATCAGAACTTCTTTGGTTGTACTTTAAGGAAAGAAATATACTAGGAAATGTCTAAATGATTCCTCTTATACTGTTGCAAACGATATTCGTATGGTAATGACTGAATGATGTAATTTTATGAAATAACAATTGGGATTAAATGCATAATAAAGATAAAAACAAGATTTTAGTTTTTATGCTCTTTTAAATTTATTAAATGAACTTAAACCTTAATGTATTTTCACTCATGATTTTGAAATTTGCAAATGAAATGCAAATACTGCATAATTGTTTGTAAATCTAGCGATTTTCACTGATCGATCGCACCATCCTTGAATGCCTTTTAGCTTTTTCCTAATTTTCGATATCTTTAAAAATCATAGAAATTAGATTCAAAAATATTCAACGAACTTCTTCACAATCACGTTAGCAGACAGCCTAAATACATAATTAATTACCATCTAGTAATTAGTGTTTCTACGAGTGTAATTAGTGAAGCTCCGACAATAATTTTGAAATTGCAAAACCTTTTTGTTCAAATTTCAGCGAAATTTAAAGAAATTTTCTCTGTATTGCTTTACAAATTTTTATTATAAAACAGAAATTCGGGATTTTTTTATTACATTTATGTTCTAATCCAACATTGCCTACTCGTAAAAATTTAAGTTCGTCTGTTAATTGATATTTGTATAAAAAGTAGTAAATTTTCAAGCAAAACTGACTTTAACTGCATTTTCAATTGTATTATCTCAGCCACAAATGAAAAAACGTCGATTCGCAATGAAATGCGTAACTAACATGATCTCACTGGACTGGACAAAAACATAGGAATATCAACAAAACTATGAAAACATTTTGAGCTGTATATTAGTAATAGCTATTATTTAATGATCTGCCTAATTACATCTGCATTTTTAAACCATTCCTAAACCGCATCTGCCTTGGTGTGATACCACAAGTTTTAGATGAATATTTGAATAAATACCTTCAGAAATTTTTCAAAGTTTCGTTCATCTAATTACGAAATATACGAAATGAAGCAGAAATAAACAACAATTTCTCATCGAAAAAGGAATATATTTGCTAATTCAAAATCTTTTCATTATACTATCTGTAACAAACACATCTTAGTCTAGTGCTCAAATGTATACCGGAATATTTTGGTATGATTTGTATTTTATAAAAATATTATCTTGATGTAGGACACAATAACACGCCGAATAAATACTAATTCAGAAGTCAAACAACAAAAATCAGCGTAAATTTGCAAAATTTTCACAGGACTAGTTTCGATGGTTTTACCGAACCATCATCTTCAGCTGCAAAAACGCAAATGAATAAGATAGGAAATAATGTTTAGATAAGATAAGAAAGCCTGGAAAAGAATTAGCAAGTGGCGCCATCTGTTTGCGAAACCAGAACTAAAACATAATTTCTCTAAAAGCCGAAGGCAAATTTGGATTGGAATTAGGATCGTTAACTAGAACAGAAAGATTTTTATGAATGTGAAATGCCTCTAGAAAATCCAGTTCTCCAATGGAAGATGTTTTTTGAATAATTTTGGCAGCAGAAAAATTGAAAGTGTGATTTTCGGACCAACAATGTTGAGCAACAGAAGACTTCTGTGTTTCCTTTTTTCTAACATATGCCTCATGTTCTTTGACGCGAAATTTTAAGGCTCTCTTAGTTTGGCAAATGTAAATTAAACCGCACTGGCAAGGAATCCTATAAATACCCCAGGAATTCATATCCGGAATGGGGTCCTTGAGTATAGAAGTTGGAATTTTATTGATGGGAGAGTAAACAACCCGAAAGTTAAATTTCTGCAAAATATGTGCAACTTTATAGCTAATTGATGGAAAGAAGGGAATGACAACAGAATTTTTATAATCTCCTAAAATAAGAGTGTGGCTTTTAGTGTGTTGAGATGAGAATTTTTTAACTGCTTGATTAATAATGTTGGGTGAAAAGCCCCTGTCAATAGCTATTGCTTTTAAATAATTTAGTTCTTCATCAAGGGCTAGTTTGGAGGAGCAAACTTGAAGAGCACGGAAAACATAGGAATAAAATGAAGCTAACTTTTGTTTAGTCGGATGACATGATTTAAAGTGTGGTGGAAGGCAAACCGATGAAGGTTTACGGTAAACTGTAGTACTGAAGTTGGATGTGTTACGTGTGACCAGAATGTCGAGAAACGGAAGAGAATTGCAAGTCTCAAGTTCAAAAGTGAACTGAATAGCAGGATCAATAGAATTCATTGTTGAAAGAACTCTATTTAAATCATCTTTATTACCTTCAAACAGGGTAAAAGTATCGTCTACGTAGCGGAACCATGCCGGGAAGTTTAAAGTTTCAAACAATTTTGATTCATAATAATGCATGTAGATATCAGCCAGGATGGGACTGAGGGGGCTCCCCATGGCTAATCCCTCAGTTTGCTTGTAATATTTATTTTGAAATACAAAATGTGTTTGTTTCAAACAGAGTTGAGTGAGAGAAATTAGCTCATCAATTTCGATGCAAGAGAAATGAAATTCGCGAAGTCTGGTTTCTAGACATCTTAATGCACCCTCCACTGGGACATTAGTGAATAATGATTTTACATCAAAAGAAACCATGAGTAAATTACGAGGAGAAATGTTTTTAACCTTTTTTACAAACTCTATTGAATTTTTTATGGTGTAAATGTTATTGTCTAATAGAGTGGAAAATCTAGAAACTAAATATTTAGCTAATGGATACGAGGCAGTACCTAAATTTGATACAATAGGGCGGAAAGGAATACCACTTTTATGAATTTTGGGAAGAGCATATAATCTGGCACAATTCGCAACAGATGGGATAAGCGAATGTTTTAAGTTGCTTGAAATGATTTGCGAAGATTTGATCGCAGTTTTTATTTTGGATAAGTCCGAAGGTGAAGGATCTTTAGGGATCGGATTATATGGTCCTTCGTTTAAGAGTTTAGTGACACCATCGATGTAAGTGTTCTTATCCATGACGACTATCTGGCCACCTTTGTCGGCCTTTGAAACGACAATATCCGGGTTAGAATGAATCTCGCGCATTGTAGCTCTTTCTCTCGCAGTTAGATTTGGTTTCAAAGGTTTATTATTGAATTTCACATTATGAGCGATAAGATGCCTAATCATTTCTTTCTGTGAATCTGAAACTTTACTGAACTTGAAAGCTTTTTCGATAGGAGCCAAAATCTTTGGAATCAAGGGTTTACAGGTTTGTGAGAAGTTAAAATTATATTTTAGAATTCTCTCTTGTTCTTCTGAAAGACTAACATTAGAAATATTAACTATTGGCTTGATGTTTACAATGGGAAGATTTTTTGAACTACTTGAACTGGAAGACTGTAAAAGAAGTTTTTCGAAAACTAAGAGAGCCTTAAAATTTCGCGTCAAAGAACATGAGGCATATGTTAGAAAAAAGGAAACACAGAAGTCTTCTGTTGCTCAACATTGTTGGTCCGAAAATCACACTTTCAATTTTTCTGCTGCCAAAATTATTCAAAAAACATCTTCCATTGGAGAACTGGATTTTCTAGAGGCATTTCACATTCATAAAAATCTTTCTGTTCTAGTTAACGATCCTAATTCCAATCCAAATTTGCCTTCGGCTTTTAGAGAAATTATGTTTTAGTTCTGGTTTCGCCAACAGATGGCGCCACTTGCTTATTCTTGTCCAGGCTTTCTTATCTTATCTAAACATTATTTCCTATCTTATTCATTTGCGGTTTTGCAGCTGAAGATGATGGTTCGGTAAAACCATCGAAACTAGTCCTGTGAAAATTTTGCAAATTTACGCTGATTTTTGTTGTTTGACTTCTGAATTAGTATCTTGATGTAGCTTTAATTTTCGGCAGTTAAAGCTAATTTTTATATTATACATCTTAATTCCCTAAAATTATACTTATAATATTATGGGTAATGGCAGGTAGTAGGGGTCCAACACAATAAAGTAAGGCAATGAAATGATTCACATGAATTTTTGCACTTTGAATTAACGTTTTAATTATTTATGCTGCAGTCTATAAAGCAATAAGGTTCCTTCCTTTTTGTACCATCTTTCCTTGGGTTATTCCTTCGTTTATATGCTCACTGAAATGTCACTTATTTTCTAGTCAGAGCTCTTCTGAATTCATAGTTTGGCTTACGTTACAAACGACCTAGTTTCCAGCCAGTCTGAGGTTCTGTATGTCTTTTTGCTTAAAGTACTTCGTTTCCAGTTTTCTATTTTAAATAACAGAAGAGCAGGTCTTATTATATCTTTAGATAATTCTGCAATTTAATCATCCGAAATTTCAAAAATATTCATGACAACATTTGAAATATTATCGAAAAATAAAAGTATGTACTATAAACATTAACATACTATAAGCATTATCAGAAATGTTTGTAAATTCTAGAAAAAGGTAAACTTTAATGTACAGGTAATTTTAATAATAACATCAGATATTATTATTACTTATGTACGGGTTCGTCATGGACTGAATGCACACAGAACAGATGATAGCTTGGTGAAATTTATATTTCCGAAATCTCTTCACAGTTCTGGAACTTTTCACACAAAACTACTCGTACTATTCTTCCCATATCAATTTCATGTAGTGCGAAACTAGTTGTATCTAATTCAGAAGATGTGCGAGAGGAAACCACTTGAAGTTCTTGAAGGGCAAGTTCTGCAGAACTTCTCTCTTCACTGCTTAGTTGTGCATTCTGCAGTAACTCCGACAGGAGTTTCTCGGAAGACACAGACTGTCATATTGTTGGTTTGTTTAACGCAGGTCATTGGAGTACATGTCGCAACCACATCGCCTTTCCTAATGACTTTCGCCTAATCACTTACGTTCAGACAACTCTCAGAGATGACGGTGCCTAACAGGTCATCGAGTACCAAAGCTACTAATACTCCTTTTAGGCTGCTATGGCTCCCAAGATATTCCATTATGCCATACCAGAAATTACTGTTTTCAGCTATGGGTACACAAAAATAAAAATTATGCTCTTTCTGGTACTGTGACTTCATCTTGAGCTATTTAGTGTACGGATTTAACTACTTCATCTTTAATTCTGAATAGGGTACGTCCCCAGAGGCAAAATGCAGTTCGTTATTTTATTCTTTATAAAGTCCAATGAAAAACTGTTTCCTTAGAAAATCTAATCCAAGTATGCAATCGGCTTTGCGTTTTGCCACATATGTCTATTTTATCACATTATATAGTCTGGGGGTAAAGCAGCGTAGCGTCCAGATGAGTTTAAAAGTTTATTCAAATCCTTTCGGATCTTGGAAAGATTGGCTCCTTTATCGATAGTCGTATTGCAAGGAACACAATTTCTGTATCCCAAAATGAAAGGTCCGTTACTGCCGCCACCCACTGAAGAAATCTAAAACCCTTTAAAATGAAGCTTCTCAATATCTGGCAACTTCTGCTGTGAGAGCTGGTTATTAAATTTTTCCTGCCTCCTTGCTGATAAGAAGTTTTAGCTTCTGTGCCTTGGTATGTCCTGCAGTTCCTTCGTATGTGGCCTTCATCTTAGCAGTTCCAGCATTTTATATTCGGTTTGCAGTCACTCATATTCCATTTCAAGTCACTTGAGATGGAATTGACATGATTGGTTAAATCGCCTAGACGAGCAGTCACTTGATCTACTGGCTCTTAGATTTGAGCAGCTCTGATTGTGTGACGGTCATTGCAAAGTCTTTGCTGGGCTGCCCAAAACTTCATTGCGCAGATTAAATTGCTTTTTAGATCCTTGACATCCGCCATTTACAGGGGTTTCTGTATATCTGTTTGAATCGATGATATACTGCAAGGAGATTATTTCCCTTGTTTCTGTTTGGTAATCTGAAAAGGCGAGATGAGATCTTTAAGCGTACGTGCGAGATCCCTGAATGTTTTCGTGGGCCTTTGTTGGTGAGATTTTAACTGAATGATGCGATTTAAATTTTAACGGCGAGATTTTAGCTGAAGCATGTGGTTTTAACTTTAGCCTGCGAGATTTTAACTATAGTCTTTTAATCGCTTCTCGCCAATTCACAGCTCCAGAGCCGAATAGGGCTTAGAAAATTAGCTTTTGGTTTGCGAGCAGGGTGTTTGCTCTTTAAGAAAGGACAAGATGGTAAGCCTTAGGTTTGGAATCCCATCCATTTGTATCCTCCACTATAGAGAACTGAATCTTGTGTACTTTCCAAGAGGCCTTTCCATCATACTTCAATAGCTTTAGAGAGGGTTGAGAAGACACAGGTAGGAATTTAAAGCATCAAAATTGTTGCCAGTGTTCACTATGGATTTTTTCAAGCTGTCTTTACTGTCCAAGCTGTTCTTACTGTTCGAGCTGTCCTTGGCGACAGCAGAAACTATGTCACTGATTTGTTTTTCAACAGCAGAAATTTTGTCTTTGATTTCTTCAACTTTATTTTTAACCCTGTCTATTCTGCTTTCCACAGCTTTGAATTTTTTTATTACGGCAGTAGTTTCTCTTTCCATTTTTTCTTGCCTTGCTTCCATCTTTACTTGGTCCTCAACTTACTCATCAACTCTTCTTTAATGGATTTGTCTTTAATTGACCATCTTTAATGGACCATCTTTTCTTGTCATGCTTTCATCTTTTTTGTAACGGTCTTGATGGCCCATTCCATCTTTTCTAGGCCTACTTTTATATCTTCTTTAATGGGCATGACGGCCTTTTCCATCATTACTTGTAATGCAACAAAAACTCCCATGAACTCTTTCAGTTGCTCCTCCATCGCTCTTGTCACCGGCATTCAATCCCACTTCTCACACCAAAAATTGTTATGTGCGTAGGTATTCGTATTGCATTGAATGCACACAGAATGGATGGTAGGTTGATGAAATTTATTTTACCAAAAATATAATTCTAGAACTTTTTACACAAAAGTACATGCAGAGCTCTTTTTCGTATGACAGAACACAATCAGTAGTTACTACTTCACAATGCTAAGAAAATCAAACACAGGGTATCAGATTCTGATGGTTTACGCATTTGTGGCAAAATGCCATAAATGCGTAAGCTTGCACAGTGATCTCTCAATACTTTAAGCTAAACTCTAAACTCATTTCTGAAATAAACTGGAAACTGATGCTCTCTACAGTCTTATATAGTTTTTACACCTATGCCAAAAAATTTCCAGTGTCCTAATTTCTCGAAGGCATACACACTTGGAATACTCGTCCTAATTTCTTGAAGGCCTACACTTGTAAGTACAGAAAGATGCAGTTATAGGTACATAGGGATCGGACCAGATACAGTTACACATCATCGGATCAAAATGGTCAGATTTCAGTGTAAATGTAACTTGCGACCAAATACAATTACTTACGACCTATATAACAATATAACTTGACGACCATTTGGTCGCCAAGTTTGGCGACTTTTGTTAATTTCTCGCCATATTTTTCGAAAACACTCGTTAGTTAAGTTACTGAAGATATTGTTGCTTGGTTGGCGAGATAGTCATTTACCTCAGTATTAAATGGATTGGCCACTGTAGCTTTGCTTTCTCGGTGGTGCTTCATATTTTGAACCCTTTTATGATATATTATACAAGATATACGACAATTTAAATTTTGTTTCACTAGCATTATTTACATATATACGAAATTTGTTAAAATAAACCTTTGTGAATGCTCAAATAATAAATGTAGAAATATCCATTGAACTGATGAAAAACCACAGCAAAATTATTATTTGCTCTGTTTTCAGAATGTTACAGAAAACACTATGAAAAATTAAGATTAGTAAAAAGGTTTTCTACTCGTCTGCCTTGATGGAAAACTGTCATAAACCGTCGATTTGTGTAAATTTGGAATATGCATGAAACACAATAAAATTAACCACAACAAAACCAGGTATACTTGACCAAAAAATTAATTAGGCAAATCTCTTTTAGCGCAGTTGGGTAAAAGTTTAACTCAGAAAGTTTAACACTAAGATCAGACGTATGAATAAATGTGTTTGCAAAGTGGAAAGAGCGATCACATATTTTCATTTCATTCTTTCCACAGCGCAGATCTCTATTAGTTTATAATTAAATTCTACGAAAATCCAAATTTTATTCATCATCAACCCATACATCACTTCTCTGATTAGAGCACACATATCATGTTTTTCTGTCTCATGCAGGCCTGAGACAGAAAAACTCAAATTCCATCATCAAATCACTCAACTGATTGGTGAGATAACTTATAATTGAAGAATCAAACGTTCATTAAACAAAAACAAACTTCGTATAGATTCTTTAAAAAAAGAATTAAGTTAAAATTATTATTCACTGTTTTCCGAAATTTGGTTGGTTTGGTTTATTTAATTATGGCAAAGCACACTAGGGCTATCTGCCTAAGAGGAGGGATGCCTTCGGGGAGGACTTTCTAAGGGAAACTGGCTCGTATACACGTTACACATGGGGAAAACCACGAAAACGCCCATGCAGCCAGCCCGTTCGCGGGATTCGAACCTCGGACCGAACTACCAGTGCTCAGCGACTTTACCGCTCGGCCGCTGGTGGGCTCCGAAATTTGGAAAGAAGTTAATATTTAACTACGTAACCCTTAATCTTTTATGTCTGATGTTATTGTCCCTCTAAAATACATAACTTCAAATTGCATTGCTAGTTTTGGAACAAACCACACTATCATTAATTTCAGCCTAAAATAGTATAGTAAAAGAGAATAAATGATTTGTCGTTAGCACTTTTCAATATGGAAGTATGTACACATTGTTTACAATGCATTTACATACATATTATTCAGAATTTTATCATTTTAAGTCAGAAGTTGGAAGATGCAGCTGATTCTGTTATCTTTCCTAATTTTGAATTTTAAGTATGTTAGGAGCCTTCTGTCTACGCTTAATGAGCAGCTTGGAGAAATTTGTTAAACTAAAGGTCCAGCAAGAACAGAGCTTAAAACTTTACAGCCTATTATCCGCCTTCTTAAACAAGTTTAATCTTCATTAATTCTCTTTTTCTTTTCCAATTACACAATAAGTTTAATGCTCTCCTCATTAAAAGGAGCCTCGTGTTCTGCAGAAAATGCGTTCCTGCTTTATCTATCGTCTTATCGCATATAACCATGGAACGTCCTCTATTTTATCTATGTCGACTCTTTGCGCAAGACAAGGTTTACGACTTCTTTCCTATTTTTATGACTGTAAAAATAGAAAAAGGAGAGCTTTATCCTTTTAAGAACATTTCATCGATTAAAGAAGAGTTTCTTTATCGATAAAATTCCAAACTCCCTTATCGTTTCCAGATATCTAATATAAATGGCCGATGAGGACCAATGATCGTAAAACATTCTACCTTTTATCAGATAACTTTGCCTGAAGAAAGAAAAAGACTCAGAAAAGCATCATTATTATTGAATTACTTCAAAATAATTATTGTACAGTGGAAGTTTGACTTGTACTTCAAATGCTAGACTAAATTATGCATTATATTTGTGAAAAAATCGCGATTACAAAAAGTTTTTTAATATTTTATTTATTTGTACTTAGATTTTTAGAATTTATCCATATATGCATAGTGCCCATACCGCAACCATTGGCCATTGACGTAGTATTTTACTTCCAATTATAAAACTAATTTGAATAAAACAAATATTTATGTTTTGATATTCGTAAAACAAAAACTCAGTTCTGTAAAACTTATACATCTTCTATTCCCTATAGGTATACTTAGTAAAACTTTATACTCTTCATAAAAATTAAAACACAAAACATTTGACTCTCGTATTGGAAAATCTATGCGAGATATATAACATCTGAATCCAGTATTTTTTATTTCGTTTTCAGCTTGTATTGAAAAAGGTGTTAAAAAGTAAGTTAGGATGATTCGTGATTTATTTTTTCCCTTTCTTATCATTGACATTCTTTTGTGGTATATTCTTGAGTATAACATTGTTTAATTCGTAACTTTGTTACATGTTGTATGATGAAAGAATTTTTACACAAGTAACTTGTAAGGTTTCGAATGCTAAAATTACGTTATTAATACTACCATGCTATTTTATAACGTTGCAATCATAATGTAATAATTATTCAAAAAACATTTATAAAACTAGAAATATTTTTTAAATTTTTTATTCAGCCGAATAATGTTAGGAGTCGGCTCTGGGGAGTGCATTGTTTTCTATAACACGAATTCGATGAGGTTCTGTGAAAAATATCTCTTTTTTGACAAAAATTATATTGATTAATGCTTTCACAAAAATATATACACCATTCGTTTGTGAAATTCTTGTATTTTTCTGTGTAATGTAACACGAAAAATCTAAAAAGAGAAGCTATGCCAGAAACGTAAGAATACAGGAGCAAGTTGCATTTAACACTGAATAAATGGGTTTCTCGGTAGTTTGTTGAGATATAGCCAAGCTGATAACTGTTTTGGTGACTTACTTTGTCGCGAAATTTTAGAAGAAATCGCGAAAAGTCGCCAAACTTGGCCACCATTTGGACACAGTTTGGTCCGGTCCTTGTGTTACCGTAATATGTATTAAAACTGAATAAATGTAATTGAGCACGATGTTAGCTGTAACCGTAATTTCATTCTCGTATTGCTTTCCAGTAGTTTTGAGTAGCAGAAAGTACTAGATATATCGCGGCGGCCGGTTGAAAACTATTTAAGGCCGAAGAGAGAACATCTGCTCCCAGTTGCTTAGTTGTTGTTCTTGCGAGTTGTTAGTTTCATGGTGAATTGAGACATATCTAAGTTAGCTTTCTCTTTAGATGCGCTTTGCATTGCGTTGTGTTAACGTTCTTAGTAGTTTTAAGTCTAACTTTTGATTTTATTGTGTGATACTGTTAACACTTGTAAGAATATGTCTGTGAAAAATTCCAAAGCTCTGAAATATTTCTTTTGTTAAAAATAAATTAATCTATAATCGGACCAGTGTGCATTCAGTCTGTTATGAACGCGTAAGCAGACAACACTATTAACAACAGAATTATATTTTTAAACTGCCATTTCATTTTCCGTTATGTACAAGTTCAAACATTTCGCCCTTCAGCCTGTGTACAAACCTTGAATATAATCTAAAACTTTGAATATATTGGTCAGTTTTTATCATATGGGAGTAAAATATTCTGTTTTATTTTCAGAACGAGTGTAAAATTTAACTAAACATAACAACAGGAGACTAGAAGCTGTATGAAAGTTAGATTTATAATATTTACAACACTGATTTTTTATTTTAGAAACACCAAACATGAATATATTCCTCATTTAAAACCCCTTTTTTTAAAATGGGAATGCCAATGGTTGCTAAAATAAATCCGTCGCATAAGGACTTTATGGACATGTTTTATTATATACGTGTAATAACAGAATTTTAGTGGTGGCCCGGAAGCAGAAGCGAAAGACGAATATATGCATGCTTATAAAAGATGTAGTTATGGCTGATTTATAACTTATATCCTTGACATAATGTTCCTGAAAACATGTATAACTATATTGGCACAAATAGGCGCCAAGTATTCTGTAACAGTGTTATGTTCACGCGCCAATGTTCACATGTTCATAGCTTTATAACAGATGTTGGAAAGAAAAGCTCGATGTTAGCTGTACGGAGATAAGAATGAGAAAAGACAGATTATGCACATTAAGAACGGTGAGAGTTATTTTCTCTAAAGAGAAACACAATATATTTTTGTTGCTGTCGGTTTAGTTAATGTTTGAATTTACTTTTGATTAGATAATAGATCTTATTTTTACGTTTGCTATTATACATACGCCATTAATGTTGTATAAGAACCTTTTGATAAAAACTGATTTCTGAAATCATACACTTCATTAAGTCTTATTATAAGCATATTACTAGCTTAGGGTAGGGATCTAAAGCAAATTAAAAAGGAAACTTCAGGAGCAGTTACAAATTAGTTAGCATTTTATCTTGCATACTTTCAAAAATTTATTATGAGTAAATTACTATTTTGGAGATGAAAAGGGAAATAACAAAGATAAAAATGAGACTTAAGGAGTCATTACATATTCCTGTTAGAGTTCTACGAGTCTGTGCATAATGCCCTAGATGTGACTTTTATATATTTGTGTGCGATACAAATTGATCGCAAACTTAATTAAATTGAGTAACAAGGAAAATTTACCATTCTTGATGCATTTTGTCTATTGTTTTGTTTGTTTATTGCTTGCAAAGACGAGTATATTTACGAGTTTATGTATTGTTTTGATTTTGACTTTTAAATTTTAATTGTTATTTGAGATATATTGATATTCAGACCTCAGAGTTAGGCAAATAAGGCTTTTTACTTAGAAAGTGTTGCAAAAGTTTTTTTGTTCCTGAAGAACAGAGACCTGTATCTGATCGGCCTTTTTTGAAATTGATAAATATTTCTTCAAAATTGATGTCAAAAAGCTGTATTTTTGGCCTAATTTTAAAGGGCAAGATTTCAAGAAACAAATGGAAATATTTAAGATAAAATGTTAAAGCATTCTTTTACACTTTCTGATCTGTCTTTTAATTTCCCTCTGATTACGTTATAAGGTATTTCTCCAGCTTTCCTAGCGTGCCTTCGTGGTGTAGTGGCACCCTGGGCCGGTATTCCAAAGGTCCGTGGTTCGATTCTCGGCGAAGGCGGTTGCTAATTTTTCATCTTGCCTGCTTTAAACAAAAATACCTAATGCCTAAGGAGAGCAAAAGGTCTCTATTAATTCCTGTATCTTTTGATGTGTTTTAAAATATCTTAGCTTTCTGTGGTTTGGATGCATTATTGCGCTGGAGTTCTACTCATTAACATTTCTTTCTACAAAAGAGATGGAATTTCTTCATCAGGAGTTGTCATTTTCGAAATACGAACAGATGAACATTTCTCTTTTTTTTTTTTTTTTTTTTCTTAATTCTTCTTTATACGAATGGGTGGAAATAATCATACCCCCCCTTGAAAATTTCTTTGAACTCTTAGAGCCAATGCATTAAAATTCATATAAGATCAAAAGTTGGCGTATCATATATAAAAATTAGGAAATTTTAATACAATATTCGTCGACAGATGACGTATCATGTGCTAATCGTAAACCTGAGCTTATAAGGCATTTATTTAGTGCAATTTAGGAACATATTGCAAAGCACAATAATGTCCAGTCCATTATGAGCTGTTAGTTAAATATCTTGTTTGAAAGAATTTAAGTTTGAATATTAGTACAGTATTTAATGTACCTATATTGGTGAAATTTTGAACTGAAATACACTTTACGCCAAAATAATTCCGCCTGTGTTCAGACGGAATTGCACTTTGCTTTCAAACAGCACTTTGATACACTATTTTTCTTATTATATATGATTTTTTAAAATTTATCCAAATTTATGAGACACCCTGTGCATCCTCGTTAATGACAGTAATACACATCTATACGTCTCTGGTTAATAACATAGCCCTTGGTAATATGATCTGTATTCCGTCTTAAGCAATAACCACCATGTTTTTATGAGAATTTTTGTTATTATTTTTATACGTTTACGCAGAGGTATTTAAGACACAGTGGTAGTTCTTTTCTTGGCGGAATTTTTTCTAACGAAATCAGGAAGGAACTATAATAATATCAAGCCCTGTTCAATTATTCGTTCAGTTTATTCCGTGTAAAAGCAATAATAAATGGATTTTCATTTGCAGTTAATAATACTGCTTATTTTTCATTTAGGAACGTTAATTATATTAATTTTACGCCATGTTTTAACTACAAAACTCCAGCATTTCTCTCCAGTTAGGGAAAAAAACATAGCCTTCTCTCTTAAACTTTCAAGATTTCAATGTTTTACAGACTGTTTAACTACAGAAGATAATCATTTCGTTTCAAAATAATGAGTTGCGGCCATATAATTACTTTCAAACATTTTAGTTTTCCTAGCAAAAATTGCTAAAATTGTATATGTGGCCTGTATAATTTAGTTGTTTAGTATATTTTGTCGTGATAAGCATACAAATTAATAGCACATAATTTCCTTCAAAATCTGAATAAAGGACTTAAACTTCAAAATAAACGAATTGATTGTTTACACGGAGTTGCTCGGAAGAAGTAGTGACAGGCTGCATTTCTTTAAATAATTATCCTAATCAATCATTTCCAATTACAAAATTACTAAGAATAATACTTAATTTCATGAAAAATGCTTCAAAGGTTTTGTATATAGAATACTAAATTTTTAAACGATTATCTTCAGTCAAAATGTTCTGTTACTAAACAGTTCATTATTCGTTAGTAAATTAAAAGCAAAATGTTAGATATTTTTTTGGTTACAAAGTTTCCAGAGATGTTTTTGGACCAATTTACTGAGCTCCGCCTGAGATAACCACTGACCTGACTTTGTTGTAAAAATCTTACAGTTTTAATAGTCATCCTGGCAGAAGGGAATTATTTCTTCCATATAAAAATGTAAATATTGCAAGGACATGCAAGGCCTGTGTATAAGCATAAATATGTTAAATACAGACATTGTCTTGTTCAAGTTACATGAGATAGTTAGATATAATCATGACAGTTATGTGCACATTTAAGCATTATCTGAATTCATATTTATTACAATACATTTACTGAGATAATCGAAGTAAATTTGTAATTCATTGACTGGATTTTCTACGTCATTTTTTAACTACTTTATAACAATATTTTTATAACAAGTACATAAAGGATGAATTTACTAACGCTGATCACTTTCAAATGCCTTCTAGTTGACAACAGCGATAAGATTTTGATCAGATTTAGGAAAGAATACAAAACAAAGGTTACCTGTTTTAGTGACAAATGATTTTATGGCAATAATTATTAATTTTCAGCTGGCTGCTTGAAACTTTTGATTGCTAGTATCTCCATCAGTAACTCAGGTGAATGTATGAACGTATATATTACCTGTTAATGTATAACTAGCTTTTAATTAAAAGGCTTTGTTGCTGAAGAGAGACAGAAAATATTTTTAAATTCGTGGTTGCTGAATCTTCACACACTTGGTCCGGAAATTTGTTTTATATAAAATTTCCTACTTTACTTTAAGAATGAATTTGTGTTTTCATGTCCGTGCCTTGCATATGTATTTAGAAGCCTATTATCACCTTTCACGAACATCTTGTATGCAATTCATTATTGAAACAAGCATTAAATGTGAAGTCAACTTCTCTTACACTAAATGAATTCACTTCTTCAGTTACACTAAATGAATAAACCAACTGCGTAATAAATGAAAATTCAGGGACAAAAAAATTAATCGCAGAAGTACAGAGTATGAATGCAAAAAAAAATAATGATTTTTCATATTATGAATACAGTTAAGTTTCTAAATAAGAGAAGACTAAAAAACGATAATGATGAAATTTATCCAAAACTTGTTATTTGTAAACATAGACGAAATAAAAATGAAGAGATATGACGCATTTTCATTATTTGAGAAAAACAAGATCAATATGGAATTTGTCATCGTTTTTCTGAAAACTGGAATATGGTTTTTGTTACCATCTACAGAATGGAGTTCGGTTATACGTAGTTAATGTATTGTTTAATTCTATTTCTTAGGAAACGCATTTAAAAAACTGTTGTTCGATATAACCAAAAGTATTGTGGTTAAACTTTTTAATTTATTTAATTTCTCAAATTTTAACCCAAAATAATAATAAACTGCAATTACGTGCAGTTTTTATTTTCTACATCTAAAGATAAATACGAATCAGTCTCCTAATAAATTTCTTTACTACAGCTGCTCTTTCTCTGAAATAACCGGTCCTCAGATATATTTATCTCAATCAAATAAATTATCTTGGAAAAGATTGAAGAAAACTCTAGCTCACAGAAATATAATGATTACTATATCCACTCCCAGAATAATAGTATCAGAATATAATCATCGAAAGGGATAATCTCCAGTGCTTTCGTTCTTGAGATGATAATTTTGTTATGTTCGATGGATTTGAGAAAGAAATTGCACTGGATATAATTATATTTGTGCCATTCCACGCCTTAATAAAAGGGATTTGCTCCCACTCCTCAACATATATACTCTCCCTCTCGTGATTATAAGGCTTATGTGATTCTTTTGCTACTATCACTCTTTTAACATCCTTGAAATTCTATTCTTTCCCACTATAAAAGTACTACTGTCGTAAAAACAAGAATTCGCGATATAAGACAGGCTTTCTTCACTTGAGTTTCACAGTACTTATTTTTTTTTGACATCATATATTTTTAACTCAGTCGCTATCCTTGAATCCTCTAAGAACCAATAAATGAAAAGACAAGAAACATTTGATATTTTTCGACAACTGTATGTCTATTTAACACTTCAACGAAAAAAAAAAAGATTTCTTTTAAGTCTAAAAAGGAAAAAGTGCTTTCTTTTTCTGTCTTCGGTACATACTTCAAAATATTTTTCAACTTCTTGAACACGAAATACTGCAAAAGTAACATATTGACATAAAACTGAAATTTCATTAATTTTGTAAGGGATTTTTATCCTTGCTTAGAGCGTGACTTCCTTGTAAGTGGAAGCATGTCTATCTAGTAATAGGAAGAGCCGGAGTTCGAATACCAGCTAGAGCATTTCGATTTTTTCTTATTTTATGCTTCAGTATATGCAATGCATAATATCTCTACAAGAAGGTACAAAAAAGGGGATAACATTACTCGAAAATTTACAACATTGGAAAGTTTAATTTGTTATAGAAACGAAGAGATACAGTAACGAATAATAATACCTTCATTTAATTACTTCTGAATACTAATGCAGAAAATAATTTAAAGTAAATATCAGCCGTAACCGTTGTAAACAAAACTGTTGTCAGGGTTGACAATGATCTTCAAAAAGGAAAGAGTTTATAGTTAACTGTGGCGTTAAATCTGTATATCGTATTTACTCATTTATGGCAGTCAGCGTCTTTAAACACTCCTACCGGCTGGGCGGCGATCTGACGCATCATCGGAACACACGGTAATGCCATTATAAGTTTTACATTATCTGAGAATCAAATGTCTGTCGAGTTATATCGATTTAGATCGTATTTGTCGGATTTATATTGACTGTCCAGTTTCTCCTTCAATACATATACTGACGAGTCAAAACACTGTGACCATCTCCACGTTTTCAATTAACTCATCTAGATGACGTAGAGAGCAAGTGATTAAGTGAGAATAGTATAAAACTGCTGCTGGTAAAGATAAGGAATCACTATTCAAGTTCTTTACAGAAGATGCCTATAATTGCCATAATTGCTTATGCGTCAACTACTAATTTCTTTCATCAAATAATGCCGTTTCATTGGACAGTATCCAGCACATCTTGCAAATCTTCTTCCACATTCTGGATTTTAAGATATTCTACAAGAATGCCTACCCTTCGGGTAGCAATAATTTATGGTTAGACCCCCTACAGTTCTTAGACAAAAGATCTAAGATAAGGAATCATTCTTGCAATTACTTTCGTAAGCGATGAAAATGGCTGTTGATCTAAGTGAATATGATAAAGGGCAGATTGTAATGATCCGACGGCTCGTAACTAGTTTCTCCGAAACTGCACTATTGGTAGGTTGTTCGCAATCTGCCGTTATTAGTATTTATACAAAGTGAATAAATGATGGTGAAACCAACAATACATGCCGAGGTATTGGATGTCCATGTGTGATCAAAGAATAAAGACGTTGGAGCCTTGCCCTCTTGGTACAGCAAAATCTTCGCCAGACAGTGGCTCAGCTAATGCAATGCAATGCAGGTCCAATACAATGCAATGCAGGACCAATACAATGCAGGTCCGAATGCAAGTGTTTCGGTACATACAGTTCAGAGACACTGTCGGATATGGAACTGCGCAGCAGACGTTTCACTCGCTTTATGCCGAAACCATCGCGGCAAAATTGGTTACAGCCGAAAACATCGCGGCAAAATCATTGCGGATGAAAACGTCGTGGTACAAAATATCCTGGGAGAAAAGAAATCAAAGAGAAAACAGCGCAGTTCAAAAAGCAATGGGGATATACAATACCGTCGCCGAAAATAATGCAGCTCAAAAACTTCATAATTTAAAAACATCGTCGTCGAAATTATCGTGGTAAAAAATGAAGATAGAACGAAGTCAATTAAAATTGGCTACTGAATTATCCATCCATAGTTTAGGAAAATTTAATAAACATTAAATTTTACTCCGCCAAAGATAATTTTCTGATAAAATTTGGGTAACATCCTGAAATTCTGAAAAGTAGTGAATTAGTCTTAGATCGCTTAAAACAATTATTACATTTATTTTAACCATAATTTAAATAATGCTGTAATAATTTAATATTTTATATTTATGCATTTCCCAAATGAGCAGAATCGTCTTTTGTTTTTCCTAAATACGTTTTATTTTTCCGAAGACTTAAAATGCTTCACTGAAAATTCATACTTAACGTTTTCCCACATATACGTGGTTGTTTGTTTCATTTCAAGCAAATAAAACCAAATTATTTGCATTATACTTGAGTAAAGGATTACTTATTAAATATTTGTAAATTCAATTGAAAGCAAAAAAATGCTGTTACGTTTACGTTTGAAATTCACGCGCAGAACTGATAGTTTATTTGCTTATGCGAAAACTGTACACAGATTCATTTCCATACATACCGATAGCATAATACGTATTATTGCTCCTACTGTCTCTTTCACTGTATTTCATTTGTGTTACACATTCTAACCGTATTACATGTATTAATTGATACAGTATATATTTTTAAATTTCGTGAAAGTAATGGAATATGAGAAAGAGAAATCTGTCTATCGTAGAACGTTTTCCAGAACTTCCTACAGTCTGACTGCATGTTCCAAAAAATTGTATTTTCTTGTTTTAGCACTTCATTTGGGCGCTGGCACAACATTATTTTGAATTTTTAGAAATTCCTAAAACAGCACCTCCTAATTATATAGTAAATACGCTTATTTTACCCATTTTTAGCTGCTTATTAGTAATTTATTTATCGAAATATATTTTTAGATGACTGGAATGATCATCAGATATTTCTGAAAAACTGAACATTCTAGCTTTAAAAATCTTGTAACCCTGTAAATGAAAATCTCTTACCATTAATCAATAGCTTCCAAATAAATAGCTGACCTCTAATTATTAACGAAAGTGCGTCTGTGATTTACATCAGCTTCTATCTCTCAAAACTATTATACTAACAAAATAGCAATAGCAATCGATCTATCAACCTTATTATTATCTTCCTGTTCATAATCTATTTTACATCTTCAAGAAACTAGGAGATTTTTTAAAAATGAGACAAATTGAAATGAACGATAGCTTAAATAGATTATTAACTGTTGCTATAAAATAATATAAAGCCCTACAAATCTTTAAGAAAATACTTTTAAAAGACATTTTTTAACATATTTTTGAAACATTTTCTCTCAACATATTCCAAATAAAAGTGCATGAATATAAATAAAAAATTTAAAAATTCTGATGTGGCCAGCAGAAGACTGATGCCATTTCCATGTTAAGATACGAAACTGGCGGAATAGCCAGTCTTTAAGTAAACTGTAATTTCCAGTTGATCATTTATAAATAAAATTTATTTTTTTTATAAATTTTATGACTAAAAGTTAATTATAAACACTACACATTTTATTAAGCTGTTCTTTCATACAATGGACAATGTTAACTATGCGGGCCAATGTACACATCAGTTCTCATGCATCGGTTCGAAAATATCACATCGATCTTAATATAGTGGTCATATAGTGTTAAGGATTCCCAAACCAATGACTTAACAATCATAAAATTTTTAAAACCTGCACATCTTTAAAATTTTTGATAGTGTTAGTGTTGTCATAAATTTCTTTATACCATTTAGTGCATTATTTATATTTAATAATGAGCTATTATTCTCTTCGCATTTAGCATGATTCCAAGAATGCATTTAATGTTTATAAATGTAATATGCTATTCTCAGTCACATATACGATTTAAATATCAAATTTGTGAAGTTTTAGATTATCTCACAATATATTTTTCATTTGGTTCAGAGCTTAAAGAAAAGTAACACTTCCATTTTAAGACAAAATCTAATATTTTGTTCTCATCTTAAATACTAGCAATTAAAAAGTTTTAGTTTTTAACGTAGTTTTCATTAAAAATTATTATAGGCTTCAAACGAAGTACAACTTTTGTTTGTCCATTAAAGACTGTTAAGAGATTCCTGTAAAATACCACTTCTATTAGTTCATTTACCCAAAATCTAATCAACTCTCTTTATGCATGTAAAAATCTTAACTACGAAAACAAAACTTTTTCGAAGTTTCATGTTAGAGTTATCGTGGATAAAAAAAACGTCACACACAGATAGACAGACATGTAGTAAAAACTTGTTGTGAGGACTCTAATTAATGCTTATTTACTGGAAACTCACTGTCGAAAATGTTAGAGGTAGTAGCGGAAATATAACGAAAAAGAAAGGAATTCTTTATAAATAAATAACATTTTATTCATAAAGAATTCTTCCCTTTTCATATATACCTGCTACTAACTCTTACGAGTTTAAATTTAATAGTAGTTAATTTTAATTAATATTATTCTAATTTATCTGTAAGATAAGGTAGTGAAAAAATGCGAATATACCTAATATATTCATAGAGAATTTCACAAAGCGAATATTTTTAAAATATGCGTTCTCGTACATTAAAATCCTCTGTAAATAATACGAAAAACGAATTTAAAATAAGTATTTTATGGAGTACATTTGTCACGAAAATTTTATTCTCGGGGTAGCACCAAAATTTCAGGATTTTATGACATCATATAAACAGTATTTATAAAAGAATATCTCGTGGAGATAACATTATATTGTCGCGTAGATGAAGGGATCCTACAAATGAACAAACAAGTACTCAAGTCTAAATTCAAGACCTTTTATTAACTCGAACTGAATGAAGAGCTACTTTATATACAGCTGGTGAACATTCCAGACTCGAAATGTTCTGGAAGAATAAGAAGAAGATTTACATAAATAAGATAACATTAACAAGAAGGAAATTTAGATAAAAACCAATTATCAGGCATCTTGCCGTTGATGGGTTTCGAACCCGGGACCTTCGGGTGTCAAGTCCTGCGTCTTCTCCGCTCAACTATGAGGAGCTCGGCCGAAAAGAGCAATTTTCGCTATAATATATTTTAATCAGCTACTTTGCTGAGTACAGTTGTGATGTTGGGAGGCCCCAACTTGTCAGCAATAGTAGTAGTGACTGCTATGAACTGGAAATTACACAGACTCTTAAGAAGGGTTTAGCTCTTTTTTTATTTCACTTTAGAAGTCACAGTTGCGTTCACTCGACGCTCACAAAGTACGCTGACCCGGCGGTTAAACAAAAATAGAAAAGTACAACTAAAAATGAATGGCAGGATGAATAACTAACGAAGTCACTATCTACGAGGCTCTATAATTGTAACTATCTTAATCGCGTTTTAAGATACAACTGAGATTCAGCAAACTTTCTGATTAAGAAGTTAAAAGATTCAACTAACTGCCGAAGTAGGCACACAGGCCGAAATGCGCGGTTCTTAAACTTTCTACCAAGCAACCTTCCCGCTCGTGATTCAAAAAACCACACCTACAAATCTCGTTTCCCTTCTATTTAACTCAAATTACTTCTGCTAAAAATTTGAATACTTTGCGCGTTCTACTAAAATTTACATACTCTGGCATTGGCAATTCTAGGGGAAAGTAAAGGCTTGACAGGAAAGATATCTTAAACTTACAATAAATATAAACCCTACACAGTTACAGCATATCAAAGATTAAAATCATTTCTCGAGCCGTCTAAAATCGCCCTATTTCCCTACATTATAATTATCTAATTATTCCAATTTTTATTCTAATAGTTTTATGCAATTTAGAAGGAGGTAGATATTTGGAGATAATTTAAGTAGCTTCATTCGTAAAATTCCTTTAATAAAAGTATTAAAGTAATTAAAGGCTTGTGCTCTCTTTCTTTATTAGAAATCTTTATAACAGCATTTACTGCCAGTCAATTATGAAATTAGATTTACATGTCAAGAAGATGAAGTGTTAATTAGACGCACCCAGTTTGTCTCAACAGCTTCGCTTTCAGAAATGCAATTTAATTATTAATTGGCATCTGTGATAATCCATCAAATGGAGTTAATGTAAAATAATGGTATTTGAGATCCATTCATCTTGATTTCCACCAGTTTCTATTAATCCTTTTCTTAGATTTCGTATTATAATCATGGAAGAATATTTAAAATAATGTTTTGATTTGAAGATGAATTTATGTTGATTTTAATTAATAATCAGATAAGTAAGCAAACATATAACATTACGTTCTGCATTCGGTGCTTATTATGAATAAAGATAACTAAGCTGATGAAAGGCCTATTAATATGTAAACATTCTATGTATATTTAACTTTTAATTGTTTACTTTATAAGGTATTTTCACCCTCTTTCTGATATGCTTTCGTGGAGTAAAGGTAACACACTCGGCGCCTATTCAAGAGGTCAAATCACCACCAGGATTTGGTGATTCGTTCCCCTAATTCTTAATTCTAGTCCCCTCATTCACCGTATAAAATGGGGAGTATATAAGGTATTTTCTCCCGCTTTCTAACATGCCTTTGCGGTAGCACACTCGGCGCGTATTCGAGAGGTCCAGGTTCGAGTCCCGCCGAAGGCATTGCGCATGTTTCACGTCATCCAGAATCAAAAACCCTAATGACTCTGCAATATCTTTCATTTCATTTGCATCTTATTTTTTTTATTTTTTCACATATTTTTCATTTATTCTTATCTTTAGTTTAAGTATTGTTCTGTTTGAATTCTATATTGATTTTTAAAATAATTGTAATAACCTTTTATTCGCGCGACGAGGAATTATTTCACATTTATGAATTTCTTTAAAATTTAAATTAGGATTTTATAAAATTGAACGAAAAATTTAAAACTGAAGTTGGGATTTTATTCAGAAACTCGAAATGAGGAAATGCACTCCTCATGAAATGTTGGTGGTTGCATGAAATGGTTCATAAGTCGGGATCTTCTTATGGAATCAGTAATAATTATCTTGTTTTACTTAGCTTTGTCTTTTAATTAACAAATTGAGTTTAATTATTTACAAATTCCAGTTATTAATTTCCTAAATAGTGCACATTTACCATATAAATTTCACTTCACATTTCATAGTAGATAATATTTATATGCATTGAATCAACTAATTTAAATTGCTGTTATCACATGCTCAGTAAAAAGGAAAGACATTATTACTGCTAAATCAATCCTAAGCCAAAAAGAGGCATTAATAATGAACATATGGAAAAAGTACATTGTAGTAACAACTTGGGGCATTGATATTTGGTATGGGTGTTTCTGGTCTTGTTGGCGTTTGCGGAGTGATGTGATGCAGGTAAAATAAGATTTTACATCTAATTCTGAAGTACTTCATGTAACAAATTTGAGAAAAGGCTGCTTGTTACCCCATCAATTTGTTATATTTCTTTTTCAACAGTTTTCGACCCATTTTGTATCAAATCTTTTCCTTAAAATTTAAATGTGAATTGTTACTAAGTCACGTTATTGAACTATTATTGTCATGTAATATGTTTTACCTAGGAAATAGTAAGCTATTTCCTAGGTAATAATCATGGAAAATGATATACTCTTTCCAAAAGCTGAAAGTTTTTCATACGCCTCATTCAAGCAGATCAGTTTATAGACTCATTAATTAGCTTGAGATCTTAACTTCATTCCTAACCTTGCAGTTAAATTTCACCGCATCGAACAACCTGAATTGCTTTCCAAAAGTTAGAAGGTTTTTCATTCATTTTTTCACGTAATAAGAAACTTTTCTCTGGAACGTTGCACGATTAATCCGAAACATGGATAATACTGATTCAATGAAACAGCCTCTTCAGGATTTAAATAATATACAGGGTGTTTTAGCAAATTGGTCAAAACTTTTATCAGAGATAAAGTACATTTAGACAACGGAAAATCACATAGCAATGTATGGCCGGAAACGCTTTCCTGATCCGGTAGTAATGACACAAAACACAAGAAAGGTTGAAAACTAACAGGGGGAGAAAGCATGTTTATTATGCTTAATACAGGTGACAAGTGACGGCGGACGGAGACACCTGATGTCTAACAAAAGTAAGCAGGTATATTTCCCACGCTCCCCACTAACTTGAACCGGCAGCCCTCGAGTCCCAGGTGGCTTGCCTCGGGAATGCATTTGCTTCTCTGTGAAGTCGCATGAACGAACAGGGACTTGGATAATATTACAGTGGTGGGCAAAATTTTGGACACTTTTGGAAATTTTTATCTTTTTGAAATTTATATGCTTATAGAAAATGTTACGTTTCGCAAAATGCAAACTTGTATATATCATTTTAAAGAGAATTTGTTACTGAATTTATTACTGAATTCAATACAAAACACAAAATTCAATTATTTGCAATACAGAAAAAGTTATATGAACTTTAATATAAATAAAAAACACAGTTATGAAGTGGTTTGTAATGTCTAGCTTTCCTGGCCAATCACTGTTCCTGTTCTGAGAACCAATCAAATGTTAGTATCTGCCAGTAGAAGCTGATATCATTTTTACACTTGAAACAATTCATTATTTTCCTTTGTTCTGTAGAAGGAGGACCTATTTCTTATACACTGCAATTACAAGTAGGAATTTTTGTAAAAATTTTTAATATTTAATCAAGAAGCAATGACATCAAATAAAAGAGTAGATTGGACACCTAGAAAGAGATGTAATATTATTGTGTTACGAGAAAGTGGTCTTTCCTATGCTGAAATTGCAAGACAGGTGGCTGGTTCAGTGACTATATCTGGAGTCCGAAAGTTTTGTGTACGATATCAGGAGACAAATTCAATAAAAAACAAAGAAGGAAAAGGCCGAAAAAGGTGTACCACATCTATTGATGACAGAAGAATAAAAAGACTATGTCTCCAAGATAGAAAAATGTCATCAGCGGCCATCAGAAGTGATCTGAATGATGCTGGTGTTTCTGTCAGTTCAAGAACAATCAGGAGAAGATTAACAGTTGTTGGACTGAGAGGTAGAATTCCACGAAAAAAGCATTATCTTAATTTTCAACAACGAAAAAAAAAAGACTGCAGTGGGCAAAGGAACACATTAATTGGACAGATGATCAGTGGTAACAAGTTATATGGAGTGATGAAACTAACATATCGTTATTCGGTAGTGATGGGCGAAAATATGTAAGACATAGAATAGGAGAAGAGCTACATCCTGACTGCATTCAAGCAACTGTGAAGAACCCAGTTAGTGTTATGATTTGGTCATGCATGTCAGCAGATGGTATTGGTCGCCTTAATGTCATCGATGGGACACTGAATGCTAGAAAATACATTTACACTATTCTAGAACCAAACCTTCTACCTTCCATCAGAGATCTCTTTTCCAACAATGCTTCTTTTATTTTTCAGCAGGATTCTGCTCCTTGCCACACGGCCAAAATATCGAAAGAATGGTTTCGTTCAAAGAGCATTAAATTGTAGTCATGGCCAGGAAACAGTCCTGACCTCAATCCTATCGAAAATTTGTGGCACCGTTTGAAAACTCTTGTCCGAATGAGGCGCCCATCAAATAAAAGGGAACTAATTGAGGCTATACATCTTTCCTGGCATCATGTAATAACGAAAAAAGAGCTTAAAACTCTTGTAAGCTCAATGAAACGTTCGATGTGAAGCTATAATCAAAAATAAAGGGTACCCTACTAAGTACTGATAACTCACTGCAATCATCACTATCTAATGTATATCGATAACTATTATCGTTTAACTTTTTTTGTATTACAAATAATTGAATTTTGTGTTTTGTATTGAATTCAGTAATAAATTCTCTTTAAAAGGATATATGCAAGTTTTCATTTTGTGAAACGTAACGTTTTCTATAAGCATACGAAGTTCAAAAGCACAAAAATTTCCAAAAGTGTCCACAATTTTGGCCACCACTGTACATGAATGCGTTAGCTGCATGAATATAAGCTGTTAGAATGCGTTGGTGATGCTCTTGGGCGCACGTTATCATAATTCTTAGATACATCAACAAATACTAGTAATAATACACATACCTACAAAACAATAATATATCAAATACTAATATTAATATTAATAATAGTCATATTATTACTAATAACAATAATAATAATAATTCTTAAATGCATGAAATATGATCAATCAATAGAATACATTAATACATTGTATACACTATGAAGTTACATAAATACATTAGTTATATACTTGACATCTTGATTACAGTAAGACATATATTTGATCTGTTTACATTCATTATTTGGAGCTTGCGTTATTTGAGTATATACATGCGTTGTTATAGTAGATACATAATTATATTATGAATACCGTTTATGCATTTAAATACTAGTTATATACTCGAATACTTGATTGCAATAAAAACATTTGATTAGTTGATTACATTATCCTATATACATTAGTTATGAGTACTTAGTATGGTTGTTGACACTTGTATATATATATATATATATATATATATACAATAATTCTTGGATACATAAAGTACATATGTATCGTAGCTTACATTCAATACATAAATTCATGTAAGCTTGAATACATTAATTATATACCTCACTGCTTAATTACTTAATTAATTTATTATTTTTACTTCTGCAATTCTGGCACTAGTGGCACTCGTTGGCACTGTCACTGGTGGAGTAAAGCATATATTTGCTCATACAAACGTCACGGAATCGTTTCAGAAAAAAAATTGACATAGATCTTACTTAGTTCATGGCCACAATATCCAGTCCTGATTATGCTTGATACAGCATAAACCAAGAAACAGAACAAAAAGAAATAACAATCGTCATCAAATAAGGTGTTCGACATTATACACCGGACCGTAATGGAGGCCTCACATCTCTGCCGCATGGGAGATCTGATGTTCTGGAAAATACCGGGCGTGTCCCGGACTTCCCCAGCAGCTGCAACAATGAGTGCAGCAAATTTCTCAGCACTGTTGATTGGGGTTTCGTAGCCAGGTTTCGTATTTTGACATAACCCAGAGGAAGTAGTCAATGCAAGTCAGGCATGGTGATTTTGTTGGCCAACGCACCCATCGATCGATGCTAAAGATGCATTGCATTAGGTGAAGACGCATATTTAAGGCTGTAATTTGAGGGGTCCTGATCATGCTGAAACCATAATAAACTTGGTTTCTCCACTTTTTTGTGTCCTTCCTTTCTTGCTTTTTGTGTCGTTACTACCGCTCCAGGAAAGCGTTTCTGATAGTGCAGTGCTATGTGATTTTCCATCGCTAAATGTACTCTATTTCATCTGAAAGTTTGTAACCGATTTACTGAAACACCCTATGTATAGTTATTTGTTTGTTGAATTAGTTACGGCAAATCACGAGAATAAGGGGAGTGATTTTTCTAATCTAGTCTAAAGAACGGGAAGACTTCGTCGAAGATTTTCTAAGAAAAATTGGTTTGCAATTACGTTACACATGGGAAAACACGAAAATACTCATATAGTCAAACCCTTTGTAGGGTTTATATTTATTTTAACTAACATTTATTTTAAGTTTAAACTATCTTTCCTGTCAAGCCTTACTTTCCCCTGGAACTGCCAATGCCAGAATATGTAAATTTGAGTAGAACGCGCAAGCATTCAAATTATCAGCGGAAGTAGTATGATTTAAATAGAAGGAAACAAGTTCGGTGAGAGAGTTATTCTTACTTAGCGAGCGCGGAGGTAGAAATCGAGAATTGAAGAACCCCGCGTTGCGGCCTATGTGCTTGGCGGGAAGTAGTTGCAATTGTTCCAGTGAGCTTCAAGTCTGCTGAATTAGCTGCGGTATTTGTAAAACGCGGTGAGTTAGTTATTTTAGAGAGCCTCGTAGTTAGAATATTGTCTTTACTTTCTTTTCAGGTTCTTATTTTTATTTTGACTGCCGAGTTGGCACCGTTTGTAAGCGTCAAGAGAACGCAATTGTAATTCATTACGTTGAATAAAAAGGGACTTAAACCCTTTACAAGACTCTGTGGTTTATACAAGCTTTCACAGTCACCCTTGGTTGCGTGCAAGTTGTAGGCGCGCAACGTTATACCTTCACTGAGATTCGAAAACGTAATAAAGTATTAATAGTCAGTTATCTTATCCACTCGGCCACAGATGGGCATTAATCTAATATCAATAATATTGGTCCCAGAAACACTAATGGACGATCATACGAATATTATATACCTTCATTCAAAATAGTAAAAAATAGTTACTAGGTTCTTTAAATGCGGCAAAACCCACGAGGACTATCTGCCTAAAGGGGATGACTGATTCCTAAAGGGGATGGCTGGAGGATATTCTGAGGTAAACTGGTTTGCATTCATGTTACGCGTGGAGAAACCCTCAAAACGCAATGCAGCTAGCAAGGTTCTCCTGGAATGGAGCATGAGCCGAAATCCCAGCATTCAGCTGTTCTTAGCTACTCCGCCATCTGCAAAGCAAATAGGGATAAAGCAACAGACTGAAATATGAGATAACAGTAGAATTCTTTCATAAAAAGAAAGCCAAGTATTTAACAAGTTTAGATGCCAGTCTATTGAATCATTTACTTTAATAACGTAATTAGTAAAATCTTGATTTCAGTGATCAGGGTGATATAAAGTAAGATACAACCGCATCAAACACATGAATAGAGAAAATATCGTATAGATTGTGCAGTACCTGCAAAATATATAAAAAAAAACGCCATAAACCTTGAGCTTCGTAAGAAGAATACCATGACACTCGTCAAGCGTCTCGGGAACAATCATTCTTTCTGTCTGACATTTTGATGTGGTAATTTCTGCCGCTGATCAAGCGGCGTTCGTATGTTCTTATTAAGTGACAACTTTGTCAATTAATTATATTATTAAAGCTTGGGCTATTTTTAAATCCAGTTACGTTGGAACAAAAGATGATGTTAGCATTTATAAATTCTAAAAGATGATATAAAAATGTGTGATGTTAAAGTTTTCGAGTGAGTTTTATTTCAAGTAAAAGAAGTGTTGCTTCTGAAAAACATTTTTACCAATATATACTAAGAGAGATGTTTTCACGAATAGAAATGAATCTTAACCAATAACTTTTGAATTGATTGTTTACAGTTGTGATTTGGTTTGTATCGTTTTAATGAGCACTTTATGTGACAGCACAGGGCGTTTTGAGACCACCAGCGGCCGAGCTGTAAAATTGCTGAACAATGGTAGTTCGGTCCGAGGGTCGAACCCCGTAAATGGGCTGGCTGCATGGGGGTTTTGTAGTTTTCCCCTGTGTAACGTGTATACGAGCTAGTTTCCCTTTACCTCTAAGAAGACATCCCTACCCTTAGACACATAGCCCTCGAGGCTTTGCCATAATCAAATAAACCAAACAAAACCATAACGTTTTGAAGTTCAATCGAAAGTTTCTAAAAGCTGCGTTCAAATATGATAGGAAAATTTCCAGTCCTATTTGATCATTTATCCTGTGCAACAAATTTAGTGACCTGATGATTTAACTTTTATTTGGTCATATGCAAAGTGATGTGGATTTAAATGTATTAATAAATCAACAGTAAATTTTAAGGTAATACTTAAGCGAATCACTTTGAGCATTGTTATTGTTTAAGACTTGTAAGTCATGCGTGCAAAGAAGAGGATGAATTTATAAATCTTATTGATTTTATAAAAGCGTTCTGAAACGCATTTTTTGTAAACGTCAAAATCAGTTATATCACAAAAATGTTTATTTCTAGACAACTTTATTTAAACCTAAGTAGAATATTTATGAACAAATCAAGCACCTGAGCATAGGTAAAATACTGATTTTAATCAGAATCTTATCTTCAACTTTTTATTTACAGAAGTGATTTTTAATCTATATCGAAATTATTTTAAACCGTTAGTTTGTGCTTAGCTCTTCTTTTAGTTATGCTTAGGCAGAAAGCTAAGATATCTCAGTGTGAAAAATGAAACTAATTTATAAAGCCTGTTTTCTGAGAACTTTTCCATTAATTAATTAGGAAATGTATGAAAGTTACTTCTCATATTCAATAAATGGACTTCCCGATTACAACATCGAGGGAAAGAGCCGCCATGTTTTTAAGTATGATGACCTTCTCCTCACGGAGGTCGCGTAAAAACAAAATACGCCTGTAAATGGCTGCAAAAATAAATTTAACACCATTTCAAATTATTGATTCTTTCAACAACATCTTCCCATTTGCATGATATTTAATGCAAAAAAGTTTTAATAAACAAGTTGAATTGTTATATAATAAAAGTTCCAGAAATGCTTAACCAATTCCAAACTTTGCGGTGAGTGATCATTTATAATGAAATTCCCAAAAGCATTCTATAAACTTATAAAATTATTCTATTTAACTTTAATCTTTTGTAGCATCATTTCTCTTTTTCAGTCTGGTCACTAATTATATAAAGTTCACGAGATACACAATTTTATAACGATCCGCCAGATGGCGCCTATCCAAACCATCTCCAAAACTAACTACCTCTGCCAGAACCAGATTTCCCAATTTCCTTAAGTGCAACTCGGCTGCTGAGCCTTCGCAATCAACCGGGTAATAATTCCAACGACCTGGGAACATTTTTAACACTAATGACATCGAACTGGAGCTATTTTACCTCTCCCCGACCTTCTCTCTCATTCCCGAACTAAAATTAATTCCCTTTTTTTATTTATTTATTTTACTTCACTTTTTTTTCAACCTTCTTTTATTCACTGTAGGATGTAAAAATAAAGCTTAAACGCGGCGTCATGTAATCAGGATTACCTTTTATGTCCAAGAGCTGTCGCTAGATCATGGGGCCAATGATTAATTGCAGCTGTTGTTACGTACGCATGGGTGAAATTTTCTGTTCGTCTGCTCTGCTGTTTCGTACAGAAGTGTGAAGAGCTCAGAAATGTGGGGGGTTTCAAAGTGGAAGGGTATGCACTGAGTGTCATTGTTTAAGGCTGAGAGAAGAGGGGGATGAAAGCCTTGATTAGTATTGACGCCTTTTAATGTAAAAAAGGGCGAAAATGGAGGTTATATGGAATGGGTGATATTTGTTTTGTCATATGCAGATGTCTAAAATTAGTTTAATTTGACATGAACTATCCATTTTCTGAGATTTGTTTTTAGATAATTTATTTTTGTGTCACTAACTCTTAAAAGTGTCAAGTGGGTTGTTTTACCAAATATCTAATTATTTGGATGAGTCTGCCCCGAAGTTTGGTTACCTTAAAATATAAATGGCATATGTATAATTTATTTCTTGAATACGCTTTGGGCTTCCGTGGATAAAAGTAATGCCCGGCTATTCTGAAAATAAAATTGAGGAAACATTAATGATTTGCAATATAACTTGTAATTCTTTTAAGAAATATTCGTGGTATAAATATAAATGCGCAGACGACATGCAAAATGCCAATAATTTGAGATCTTCGCGTTTACAGTGAAATATTTTCTTCCCTCGATCGTGAAATATCTGGTATTTTTTCAATATCCTGATATTTGATAAGAGCAGTAGAAGAACTCTCCCATTATGAAATAGAAATAATAAATAAGATTATACAATAAGTAACTAAAATACAGGATTAGCCTGAAAAAATTAGACACTTTCAAACGTTTGCACAGACAAGGATTTTAATGACACGGCAGAAGTACTTACATGAAGAGCATACCTGAAATTCACTTGACTAAAATTACAAATGTTCTATGTGTAATTCTCCTGAAATAGGATAAATATCAGTGCTGTAGTCCAGTTCTTCCTAATCACGTGTCATCCTATCCATGTCAACAGTCTCAAGAACTGTTATGATGTGTTTTTAAGACTGCGCAAACTTGTATTGCAAGAAAACGAGGAATAAAACTTACACTTATATAACCCCACAAGAAGTCGCCACGTGGTGTTAAATCTGGACTTCTTGGTGGCCAATTAGCTAAATCTGTGTTTGGATCTGTTGAATGATCAATCCAATGCCGAGGTAAATTTTCCTCCATATCGTGTCCTAAACTGACGATATATAACAATTGCAATTTTTTTTTCATATTCAAGCCCACAGTAAGCCATTTTCTGTATGCTTAGGAGCTATATTGCTCAAACTGATGTCAGGAAAGCTCAAATAATGCTGAACTGGAACACACGCAAGTAAACGGTTCGTAAACGGGACTTCCTGTATAGGGTAGAGTTAAATGTTTTTTGTTAAAGCAGATAATTTTCGAATTATAAGCATTTAATATGTGTACTACGTTTAGTTTAATTCTGTCTATACTTTTATTACTCGAACAGAAGTACCGCATGCCATTTGTGGTCATCGACGTAAAATTGTAATAAACATGTCTGAGTAATAACTTCTCTGACTTAAGAGTTTTATTTTATTATAAAACGATAATTAAAAAAGGATTGCCTTCCGAAATCTGTTGAAGTTCAGCGTACCTTCATGCACTAACTGATTTAAGAATGCTTCTCGTCGTGACACTTTAGTTTACTTGTTAGAGTCAAGATGACAAGTTATTTACTTTTTCTATTTCCTCTCATTTCTGTTTCCTACCAGAATGATATTTCAGCTTCGCGCGTTATGCAAAGTAGGATAGAATGGTGCTGTTTAAGCTGGTGTCTGAGTTACTTCAGACACAGAGTGTTCTGCCTTTCGTCGACGTTATTTAAGCCTTCTATTTTACGTAGTACATTTTAATTGCTGGTTTGTCTGCGTCGGTGGTAGGGCTAAGATTAAACTTGCGTTTATCATAGTTGTGCAACTTCCGCTGATTATTTAACTTAGGACTAGTTTTCATTTTATATTTGTATTTTGAGTATTGGCTAAGTTGTAAGTACCAGGACAGCCGACTGAAAAATCCTTCCTTGAGTTCAATAAAAGGATAGTTTCACCCTTAGTATGCCTTGTCATAGATACAGCGGAACTTAGCAAATAGTCGCTTCACAGTCAACATAAAGGTCTAGCCAGCAAAAGTAAAGTTAATTTAGCTAGAATCTTACAAGTTTTTGCTTTCAAAAATGTAATTTATATTTCATTAAATTTAGATATAAGCTCATAAATGATCCTGTTTCAAGCAGCAAGTTATTTAATATACAAGAATTTATGCAATTGAGTCGAAAAATTTAACTAAGTATATCTATAAATATTTGAATAAAAATATAAATCTCACATCTTTGAAAATACAAATCTTGTGTATAACCACGTAATTTGAACCAACAATTTAAACAATAATTCCTTATTCAATTTATATGATTAAATTATTTATTTTCTTATACCTTTTTTTCCTTTACTTCAATATGACATTAAATGTAAAAATTATTAGAAGACACTTTGTAGAGTTAAACATACATAACACAGTGTACAAGTGAATATCCTTCCTTTGAAATATGTAACAATAATGACCGATTACAAGAGAAGCAATGGACAACTTGCTATTCGAGAACTATTAATATGTGGTGAAACGTGATCTCATTCCTCTTCAATAACTATGCCTGCGGCTGAAATTTATGGCAAGTGAGTCGAAATATCTCAACATGAGTTTGATGCTTAAGGGTGTGAAGCGGTTCTATATTGAGAGGAGCTTAAACTATACGACAATGGTTGCTACATTAGTGCATAAAATATATTCAAAACTTACTTTCATACATCTATACATTTTCTTCATAGATGGCGGTAAGAAGTAAAATAAATACACGATTTTTAATTATGCTTAAAATATCAACCACAGCCTTTTTTAATACACTTTTGGCAGGTGTTTTGACGCTCCACGTGCGTTTGAGTTTGAGTATTTAGATGTGTATATTAAATGGGTAATGCTTCGGTATTTCACTATGCTTTAACAAATTTTAATTTGAAATTACTGTGATGCACACGTTTTGCTTACCTTCTTTAGTAGTATTTAAGAAAGAGCTTTAGAAACAAATAATACAAAAATACAGCTTTCAGATTTTATATAACGTCCAAACAGGCTTTTTTTTCCTTTAGAGACGCATACATGTTTTAAGAGCTTTTGGGCTAACGCCACATTGGGCGAAAAATATTTAAAAATAGTATATCTTTAGAATTTCTGACAAACAGTCTCGCGCGCTGGAGATAAAAATGTTTTATTCCTTACAGTGTTGCCACTGTTCGCTTTGAAATTATTGAGTTTTTTAATTAAATATTCTTTAAAGTTTTACAAAACAGGAAATAGGCAATAAAACAAATACCAAATTCGGACTTCCAGGTGTCCTTGTTCGGGTGGAGGACTACGTTATTCAGAATTTGATGACTCTAGATACCGTTGTTTTTTCCCAATGCAAGATTGCATAGATACATTCATTTACATTGTTTATTACTTTGTTTCTTTTAATATAATGCAGGGCGATAATAGTTGGTGGCAACAATCTGAAAAGTGATTCGGACATTTAAAGTGATTCGACGCAAATTGCCGTTTCCAGAATAATAACCCTTCACGGATAATTCACTTTTGGCCTAATAATAAATTCGATATCTTACAAAATGCCAAGTTGTAATTATAAAACCATATTTAGAAATTTTAAGATGATGATAATAACGATGAGAATGACAATCTTTTTACCGCAAAATTTAGCGCTTTTCCTAAGTACTTATATAACTTAATTGCAAGCATTCTCAATCCCAAAATATCTTCTGCATTAATCAAGTTCAATCATAAGTAGTCGTCATCATTTTGTTTTTGCTAACATGAACTCCTGTATTTCAAGCATACATAGGTAATTTTAAAGCTAAGATCTCTTTTAAGTGTGATAATGAAAAGCAGGGAATTACAAATACAGCAAATAAGATTGTGATGAAAAAGTGTTTAAAGAGAGACATTTTGCCATATATAATTTCTTTCAGAAACGCTATAAGGTATTTTTCCCGCCTTCTTAACATGCCTTCGTGGTGTAATGGCAACACACTGGGCGCGTATTCCAGAGGTCCGTGGTTCGACTCTCGGCGAAGGCGTTGCTCATTTATCATCTCTCCGGCTTCGAAATAATCTAATACGCTCTACAACCCTACCATAAACATCTGGTTGTTTCGATACAACAGAACCATGAAAATGAACCACAAATTTTAATGTTATGTATTTTAGCAACAATTTCTTTTTTTAAAAAACACTTTTAGGTAATTTACAAAATTATATTACAACATTTTGATTAATCTATTATTAAAACGTATTCATTCTTATTGGACGACTCTGCATTATCCGAAACTAAAACTGCGTTTGCCCTACTTGTAACATTATATGAGTAATCTCTGTATCTTTCTAAGATAAAACTGCTTAGCATAATGAGCCACTATCATTCGGAAACCTACGTGAGAAGACAGCGCGAAGGCTACGTTTGTGCTTTTAACTACTTATAAAAAAAGCTCTAGCACTGCTTAATGTTCCGTTGACTTGTCTTACAGTAGACAGGATAAATTGTAAGCAGTCTCATTACTGAAAACATTTCATCAACTGGAGATTGTAAATACCACAAGTGACAGTATTTGCCGAAAGAATTTATATCAACGGAGGACAGACATCTAGAAAGGTAATATCAACAAATTTCAGAAATACATATAATGCAAAGAATAGTGGATAAAAGTACTACATTTAATCTACGAGCGCTTTGATTCTAAAAGACTATTCGTTCGAAGAAAAAGGTTTGCTTATTGGGGGGGGGAAGACACATTCCAGGGCCTAATGTACGCTAAAGAACATGAGAAATAAACCTCTGAACTATAAATTTAGGCCATGAAATTCAATGTAGGCGGGGAAAAATAATTTCTTTATATAGTTAATTAAATTTACTATAAAAGTACATGAAATTCTTCCTCTCTCTCCCTTTGTCTGTATATTTCTTTCTTTCTGTATCTCCCATATACATATTTGTTTTCCTAAAATATTGTAAGGATCTTAAGTTTTACTAACGTTTATTTTATTTTAAATCTTTACTATCACTTCTTATTTTCTACTTCCGGCCAGAATTATAAGCGTGAAGGAGTTTATGCAAAGTTGTCTGGCGAACGCCAAGTATTTAAGTGTGGCCTTTTTGCCAAGCAGAAGAGAGGAAGCCGTGAGTTCGAAGCAGGCCGCTTACCTTAGAAGTTACGCAGTTGCTACTTTGCCTTCCAGGCCAGAGGTTTTAATCCTCTTGATAAATTAAACGTATTGTAGAGTTCACAGTCTCTGTGCTACATACGCTTCCTGTTATTATAAGGCCAATCTTATTCTAAAGTTAAATTAGAGTTTAGTTTTATTTTGATATCTTTTAAGTTAGACCCCGAGTGGAGGGTCATTGTATTCCGAAGTACGGAAGTCATTGTATATAAAGAAAAAAATAAAGGGTTTTGTATACCCTTCGTCTGTATCCTGTCTACTTACTACAATTAGTGAACATAGCTTTAGTAAGCTCTCTGTTCTAGTCAGGTCATTGTATGTTTCCGAAGAAGGTTAGAAGAAACATTGAACCTGATAGTGGCGCCCGACGAAGAATAACCATGGCCGAGTTTCAAGAAGAACCTGTGCTGCCTGCAGAAACAGCTCAGAATCCAGAAATGCCAGCTGCCGCCCTGGAAGGATTTGGGTATATTGTCCAGACCATGCGCGCTTCGATGAAACCAGAAGCAACGTTTAATGGAAACTCACAGGTAACCAGTTTTTTGGAAAAATTGGATGACCACTTCATGCTCTACCCCGTGCACGAGTTTCAAAAAGTTACCTTAGCTACCAGCGCTTTGAGGGGCCAAGCGCTTAACTGGTTCAAATGTATCGGCAGAAGTCTCTTGGGTCAAGCAGGAAGTCCCACCTATACCTACGAAAATTTCAAGACTGCCCTACTAAAAGCCTTCCCTGTTGTAAGGGATCGTGCGAAATTAGAAACAGAACTTTTCAGTATATATCAACAAAGAATGGAAAACCTCTCGAGTTTTATTTTAAGAAAAATTCACGTTTTCAAGCTCTTGTATGGAAACCGTCCGGATCCTGAAATAATTCAAGTGATTTTGCCGAGGCTACTACCCCAAGTGCAAGACTTTATTGAATTGAGAAATCCGACTACACTGGAAAAATTATTTGAGCTAGCAATCCAGTTTGAAAGTAGAAGAACGGCGGACGTCGAAAGAAGACGCCAATATCAACAGCGAAACCAATTTGGTACGCCAAGACTACAGCAAACTCAAGCACATGGCTACGGAGAAAAAGCGAATCAGTGGGCAAGGAAACCCGAGCATTCAAAAACAGCCGGCGAACGTCGACAGTTCAATAGCAACCCAGGAAAAAAGTCTCAAGGCCAGTGGAGAAAGAAGGAAAGCACCGAAAGGAAAAATAATTTAAACTAAAACGGATTTCTGCTGACGAGAGGGTGCGGAAATCCGAAGGCCACGAAAACCCCTCTTCCTACAAGTTAAATACAGTAATGGTGAAAAATTTAACTCTTCCGAAGATTGAAGTCTTGGTAAATAATATCCCGGCCACCGCACTCCTGGATACCGGCGCGCAGTGTTCCTGTGTGGCAGAAGTCTTTTTTAGAAAGTATTTTCGCAAATACCGCATATATAATGCGGATAATACAACAGTATTAGCGGCGCAAGGAGAACAATGTAAGTGCGTAGGTAAAGTACCTTTGTACATCCGTATCAAGGACGAACAAGTAAAGGTGATGTTTTTTATAGTAAAGAATTTGCAAGCACACCTAATACTAGGAATAGACTTTCTTTCAGACGCACAAGCTACACTGGATTTTAATGAAGCGTCTCTTAAGCTGACAATGAAACCAGTGCGTGTAGAAAAGGCTGAACCGCCAAGGGTAAATCTCGACCACCTGCCTAATGACGAGCAAGATAGAATCCGACAAGTGGTAAGTGAATTTGCTTCGTTATTTAGTGATATTCCAGGATTTACCCAGGTTACTAACCATAGTATTGACACCGGAGATGCATTGCCGGTTCGTCAAAAACCATACCGGTATGATAAGAATAAGGAAAAAATTATAGAATGGCATATTACCGATATGCTACGTAAAAAGATCGTAACGCCTATCTCAAGTAGTTATGCTAGTCCAGTGGTTTTATGTAAGAAAAATAATGATTATCCTTTGGAGCATCCAAAAAGGTGGAGATTCGCTATTGATTACCGTAAATTAAATTCCATAACGAAATATCCGGTATATCCGTTACCGATTATAGAAGAAATTTTAAGGAACATAAAATCAACCAAATTTATGACAACTTTAGACTTAACGAATGGTTATTTTCAAATAGGGATCAGGCCTGAGGACGTGCCTAAGACTGCTTTTATAACCAAGTCTGGCACTTATGCATTTTTGCGAATGCCGTTTGGCCTTTCAGGCGCCCCAGCAACATTTCAGCGATGCATGGACATTGTGTTAAGACCTGTTCTCGGAAAGTCCACATTTATCTATTTAGACGATATCATTATTACTAGTGATAATCTAGACCAACATGTACAGGATTTAAGACAGGTGTTTTCTTTATTAAATGAGGCCGGTCTAAAAGTTAATGTCGAAAAATGCAAATTTGCAGCCCCTGAATTAAAATATTTAGGTTACAAAATATCGCAAAAAGGGATCGATACAGATGAATCAAAAATAATCGCTGTATAAAAGTATCCGACTCCAAACACGGCAAAGAAGCTCTCTTCTTTTCTAGGACTTTGTTCATATTATAGGTCCTTTATAAAAGATTTTGCGGCTATCGCTGAGCCATTGTTAAAATTAAAAAGGAAAAAGGCAAGATTCTCGTGGACGGCCGAAGCCAATAGTGCTTTCGAAAAATTAAAACAAGCATTAACGCAAGCCCCTGTGTTGAAATTTCCTGAAAAGGATGAAAATTTAGAAATTTCAGCGGATGCTTCGGATTATGCGGTAGGAGCGGTACTTTCGCAAAATCAGCAGCCAGTGGCATTTTTTAGCCGAACTTTAAATCAAACACAAAGAAACTATTCCGCGACCGAGAGAGAGGCACTTGCAGTTCTGTTAGCAGTGCAAAAGTTCCGAGTCTATTTTGGAAAGGCGCCGATAACAGTATATTCTGATCATGCGGCGGTAACTAGATTGTACTCTGGAAAAAATTTATCCCCAAGGTTAATAAGATGGGCACTCAAGCTGCAAGAATATAATCTGGTAATCAAGCATACCCCCGGAAAGGAAAATATCGTAGCAGATGCCCTGTCACGAATTAAATTAGACGAACAGGGTAATACCGTAAAAGTTGCAATGCTGACAGCGTGTACAATAAATTCCCGAGAAACTGTAATAACCGAACTGGGTAAGGATCCTGAGTTTGGAAGTATTTATGAGTATTTGAAGGATCCTGAAAATTTTAGCCACCAAGATATTGTGGCGATAAGAAATAGGGCGGCCCATTACGAACTAATAGATGGTCTATTATTTTATACAAAAACTACGAATTCCAACAACGAATTTCGACCTGTTATCCCAGCTAGTCTTAGATTAAATATCCTGCAAGAGCTCCATGACAGCCCTTTAGCTTCTCATGCTGGTATTCGAAAAACTACTCAACGCGTACGCGAGGCAGTCTACTTTCCTGAACTGCAAAAGTTAACAAGGGCGTATGTCCAGTCCTGCCCAACATGTCAAGCCGTTAATTATATTAATTTCCGCCCGGCCGGGTTTCTAAATAGTATTAAATCCGAATTTCCAAATGAAATAATCGGCATCGATTTATTGGGCCCTTTCCCAAAAAGTCAGTTAAACAAAAGTCGCTATCTCCTTGTTATAGTTGATCATTTTAGTAAATGGACCGAAACTGTTCCCTTAAAACGAGCCTCCGCGAAATTAGTTACCGATTCTATTTTAAATAAATATATTTTAAAATACGGGGCGCCCCTAAAAGTTATATCGGATAATGGTCCTCAATTTGTAAGTAATATATTTGAAGACATGTGCCAAAAACTGGGCATACGTCATTTAAAAATGGTCCCGTATCGGCCGCAATCAAATATAGCGGAACGGGTCAACAGAAATATAGTGAAAATTATCCGTAGTTATGTTAAAAATTTTCATAAAAGCTGGGATAACTATGTCAATGAATTTGCTTTCGCCCTTAGGACCGCAAAACATGATACAACGGGCAAAACTCCTGCTGAGTTATTTCTAGGCAGAAAGGTTATAACACCGTTAGATAAACTATTTTATGTGCAACAAAGAGCCCCAGAATTTAAAATGGGTGATATAGAAAAACTAATAAAAGAAGCAAAAAAGAATACGGAAGTAGCACAAAGAAAACAAAAATTGTATTATGACTTGAAACGACGGGGAGTAACTTATAAAGTAGGGGATGAAGTACTAAAAATTAAGCATTCACTTTCTTCAGCACCAGAAGATAAAACTGCCAAATTTTTTCCACGCTTTGAAGGACCATATGTTAAAGAAAAAATAACTCACGCTGTTGTAGTGTTAAAGGCAAGAAATGGTGAAACCTGTTCCGCAAACATTGACCAGATAAAACCATTCTATGACCGTAATAAAATGCAAATCTTTTCAGATCTTTTGCAGGATCCGGTACGGCAGACACCGCAGGTACAAGTTCCAGAGGTGGGAAAACGACAAGTACAAGGGCAAGCCAATGAGAGACAGAAGCAAGTGAAAAGAAAATTGTCCCGCGGAAAAATTGAAGGTACAAAGAAAAAGAAGCCGTTCCACCGTCCAAAAAACAGAGTTCACGAACACCCCCAGAATGAAGAAGGGAGAAGGACGACGTATGTGGAAAAGACCGGGAGAAAGGACGGCAACTATAACTCGGCTGTGAAACGGAAGATTGACTCATCCGACAGAACTCTCCGCAGCAAAAGTCGCCGAACTGCGGAAGGGCCATCAGCGGCGGAGGAAAAAGTACAAGAAAAATTTGAACGGCCAACAACGAGGTCCAAGCAGGATCACGACAGAAGTTTCCCGGTTCCACCAAGACCAGCTGCCTTCAAACGGCCAAGACCACAAGCAGAGGACAGAAGGAAGATGTTCAAGGGTGGCCGTAGTGGTGAAAAACGGAAGCTTCCAGAGGAAAGCACTGAAGGGCGAGCCCGTACAAGAAGGAGGATCAACCAAGCTACGGTCTGCAGCACCTTTAAAGACTGGGCCCAGAAAAGGATGTCTGAATATTACAAAGATAAGTAAAATTTTATGTTACTTTACAAACTTAAGTTAATCTTTCATTCTTACTGCAAGTGGCAGATTTCAAGAAGTTTTACCTCATGCGAGGTCTACCTTTATCGCCAAAAGGGCGAGAAATGAGTTGTGACCGATTTTCTTATTATGTTTTTCAATTACTCGCGCGTAAAACTAAAGTTGATGTATAATAGCGTTGTATAAAGACTTAAATATTGTAAAAAGTTATTGTATAAATTTTATTTAAAACATTCTAACAAGAAAGAAGTTTTAGTCTGAAAGACTTTTTGAAATGTAGTATTATTTCAATGTAGAAAGAATTGGCACTTGCTTTGAAAAGAATAGAAGTTAACAATGTACTACTAATGTATGTTTTCAAATGTGTAAAATTAACGGCATCTTGATATGTTCTTGTATACATGTGAACTGTTATTTTGAATGTTTAGAAATAACGTGATATGGTAAAAGTGAAAGTAATGTTAAAAAATTTGTTATTCGTGTGACTGTAAAGATTAAATCATGGTGAATATGTGTTAAAGGTTGAATGATGTAGTTAGGCTCTCTGACGCTACACTTTAGAGTTAGCCACTTTCAGAATAGTACCTCAGGGTCTAGAGTTGAAATTAGGGTGTGTTAAGAGGTCTCGTATGTTGAATTTTAACACATTAGTGTTTTGATTGTAGGAGGAAGTGTTGAACACATAGACAGAAACACATTCGTGTTTGGTGTTTTTACAACACATGTCAGAGAGCACGGGGAGAGATAATTAAAATAGTCATGAATGAAATAAGAATGTTAAGAAAAGTATATTCTATATGTTATTTGCAATGTCATTCTGTAACATTTCATTAAACTAGTTTTCCTTCCAGATCTCTGGAAGGAACCAGAATTGAATAAAGCTCCTGTTTTGATGCAGTACAGATGAAAAAGAAAAAAGATTGTTGTATATTCCGGGAGCTGCTATTGTAACAAATTTCTTTCTTTTAAAATTTTCTAGTTTCTAGCTAAGTTATGATTGTAAAAGGTTGGTCTCGCATTAGTTTCTAGAGCTAAAAGTTTTCAACAAGGTCGTTTTAGACCTCAGTTTCAAACTAATTAACTCTGGCGGGAAGTATGTAAGGATCTTAAGTTTTACTAACGTTTATTTTATTTTAAATCTTTACTATCACTTCTTATTTTCTACTTCCGGCCAGAATTATAAGCGTGAAGGAGTTTATGCAAAGTTGTCTGGCGAACGCCAAGTATTTAAGTGTGGCCTTTTTGCCAAGCAGAAGAGAGGAAGCCGTGAGTTCGAAGCAGGCCGCTTACCTTAGAAGTTACGCAGTTGCTACTTTGCCTTCCAGGCCAGAGGTTTTAATCCTCTTGATAAATTAAACGTATTGTAGTGTTCACAGTCTCTGTGCTACATACGCTTCCTGTTATTATAAGGCCAATCTTATTCTAAAGTTAAATTAGAGTTTAGTTTTATTTTGATATCTTTTAAGTTAGACCCCGAGTGGAGGGTCATTGTATTCCGAAGTACGGAAGTCATTGTATATAAAGAAAAAAATAAAGGGTTTTGTATACCCTTCGTCTGTATCCTGTCTACTTACTACAATTAGTGAACATAGCTTTAGTAAGCTCTCTGTTCTAGTCAGGTCATTGTATGTTTCCGAAGAAGGTTAGAAGAAACATCGAACCTGATAATATTACCTTTATGAATTTCTTGTATTTAATGCGTATACTATTCATTCTTTACATTATAGTGCCTTACTTTATGTTAGTAACTTCAAGGCCCTTTTCCTGCCTGCTTTTACTCGTAACTATGGAAACAACAGCTGTGTTTGAAAAAAATTCGCTTAATTTTCCCTCCACTACATTTTTGTTTAGTGTGTTTCGCTTCCTGAAAAGCACACTAATGAAGCCTGCCTCCAAGCGCAGTCTCAAATGACGTAGAGAAAATAAATGCTGTGTGGTGATGACGACACGAGTTGCTATAGTTGAAGGAGAAGAGCTGAAAAGGAACTGCTATTAATTAGGTAGCAGAGTAAAGTATCGAAGAGGTACTGAAGAGAAATTACGATTACTACTCATCATACATTTATAAGGGTATACCGAGTTTCCTCTTGTTCCGTGTACGCTATCCATGGTAAAAGTGGTTAGTCTGTCTAACTAGCAACTGGAAAATCAATGGTCCGAATCGCGGAGAGAATGCAGTAACCTTCTATCGTTTCCCCACTCTGAAAATGTTTATGATCTCCGCAATAAGAACCAGAACTATAATGAGAGAAATGGTGGCTGCGATGTCTCTTCATCACTTGGATGTGGTTGAATGGGTCTCGTATATATATATATATATATATATATATAATGTAACATACATATACATATATGTACATATATGTTATATATGTGTGTATATATATATGTGTATATATATAACATATATGTACATATATGTTATATATGTGTGTATATATATATGTATATGTTGTTATATTATATATATGTTATATATTATATATATGTATATATATATATATACATATATATAATATATAACATACATATACATATATATATACACATATAATATATATATATATATATATATATATACATAATAATATCGTGCGGGTTTCGAGCAGTATACATGGCTACATGAAGACGGATTTCGTCACGACCACTTATCGGCTGCGAACGGAAATGGAATTTAGCTGCTCAAAGGGGATTGTTCGCTTTATCTCCTCTGAATAACCGCTCCATTTTAGCTGCAGCCTATAGATAAAATGCATGTCGGCGAGTTCGTCTTTCGTGTGACAACGCATATTGCTCAAACTTCTCTTGGGAAATGATGTTTTACGCCAGTAGAATACTTTTACCTACTGTTCAGCAGCGCCCTGTACGATCTCAACGCGTTATTTCAGCACACACATTCCGTCAAAAAATCTGCTTGTTTCGGTCCCCTCTACCTACCTGTACATTTTTGTCTGATATTTTTAATAACATTTTAAAAGCCATAAATTTCTACCTGCAACTAAGGGGAAATATTTCTCAAAAATTTTTAAACCTTCTCATTCTTATCAACGTCAAACGAAAGTCTAATACATTCCGTTGCTAGAGCTCTGGAAATTTAGATACTTAAATATTGATTTAAGATGTTCTCTGCATAAGTTATTCATAATTTATAGGAAGTGGTTACTTCTTAATTTATCCACTATTATGTTATCATTTTCAAATTTTCTGTTGTTAGCTATGGAAGCTATGGAAATTTTGATACTTAAATATTGATTTAAGATATTGTACTTGTAAAAGTTATTCATAATTTATAAGAAATGGTTATTTCTTATTTTCAAGTTTTCATTTTCGAATTTTGGCTTAACTCCTGTTTTTAATTCCACATGTTTACGAAGATTCGGGAAGATTTTGAGGTAGTTCAATATTTGCCAAACCTTTAACTGAAACTTCACTTACAGTTCTAAAATAAATTAGAACGATAGCATTATCTTAAAAGGAACGTGAAAAACATTCCTGTGCGTAATGTCTGGAAAACGTTATTGGATAGAAGTGCTCAGAAGTTTATGCAATGGAACTTGGCTAGTATTACTGTTTTAACCTTAACTTTCCTATTATTGCAGTAAGTTGCTGTTTTCCTTACTTATTTCCGCTCTTCTTTACATTCAAAAGACTAAACTGGAGAATTTTCTTTATGCGAAGACATACTATTTCGTAACGCATTTTAAACTGCATTATCATACCAGAGAGTGTACGACCTAAGGGACATGAAAAGTGATGTTCTTTTAACCCTTTCAGCCCCAATGGATATATAAGTCCCAATAGATGTTCAAAGAAGCCTAGAGGAAATTACACGCATGTGGGAAAGATCTGAAAATTATCGCGAGCATCCCCTTATAGAGGGTTAGAGAATATTTTTTTTATTATAAGTCGAGCACATGCCACGTCTTTAAGTGCTACGTCATGTGCTTCGTATTTACGTTTAAACAAATAAACTGAGTCTGAAAGAGTTAAAAGACGTTAAGGTCTTTCACATAGCTTGGCTAATAACCGGATCACAAAATATTATCATTCGACAAGGTATAAGATCATTAATTTGTTGTTAAAATTTTAATAGTTTATTTCTTTAATAAAGTGAAGTATATAAAAGTAATACACGCATAATTCATATAATTTTCAGATTTATTTAATTTTAATAATATCACATTTAAATAATGTTTTCCCAATATGCCGCCAAGTGTTGTCCTAAGAGCCCGTGAATGCGGTCATGTCATTATAAAAGAAAAGAGAATTAGAGAGACAAAATTAGTTGGAAGATAGCTTATCATCATCATCATTATTATTGTTATTACTATCACAACCATAATCATTATTATTATTGCTGCAGTTGCTGTTGTTACTGCTCATGGGAACATTCTACTTCATAGTAAATTTATCGATTCAGACCACAGTCCTAAGCTAAAATAATGCAACTATGCTCTCTTATTTTACTGTTTCATTCTTTTAACTTGACTTTTGTATCCATTACAGCAACACCTTCACAGAGGACATAACAACTATGTCATTCTCCTCTTCTGGCATCTTGCCTTGATTAGAAGCATATAAATACATGACGTCGACTGGATATTTAGGCTGATATGCACGGCTGGTATAATGGCTATCCAACCAATCGAGAAAAGAAGACACAAAGAAAAGAAAGTGCATATGGTTTCTTGCTTCAGTGAATAGAATAAAGTCTTTAAGACCAAATACAGCTATAATGATGTTTCAGTGAATGAAAGAAATTCGATATTAAATAAAAATTCTAGTGTTTCTATATTAAGATTATAAACTTAATTCAGTATGGAATTCTGTTTCACCAAAATCCTGAAATTAATAAATATATATGGCATTGTCTGTTACTTTATCGAAAAAATTCGAGAATAAATTTCAAGATTTCATTTCAGTGCATATTTCCTGCTCTGTAGGCAATTGATGTCAAGCTTAGACGAGAATATGCAGATGGAATGTATAGAGTTGACGTTAAGCATGCAGTATTAAGAATATCCATTTAAGTGAAATTTTATAAATTGCACAGATATAAAGAAATATTTACAGTACTATCCGAATGTTCCTTGTTCATAATGTCTTTTTCTGAAGACATTATAAAGTATATCTCCCGCCTTTTTCCCGAGCCTTCGTGGTGTAGTGGTCTGAACGCTCAGCGCATAATTGAGAGGTCCGCGGTTCGATTCCTGGCGAAGGCGTTGCTAATGTTTCATCTTGCCTACTTCCAAAAATACCTAATATCTCTACAATATGTAATATAAGTTTTTCATTCAACATATAATAGTAAGCTTAATGAATATTTGTGGTTAATTTTTTTCCGTATGAAGTATTCAAAACTAAAATAAGAATAAAGAAGAATGTTAAGTTTAAGAAGTTTAAGAAGAATATTTTGATTACATCGAAATTGCTAAAATGTCACTTACACTAGATGCACTGATTAAAATTTTAAAAAAAACTGCTTTAAAATACTGCTCTCACTTTTTCTCATAAGTAAGAAACTTCTACATAACTTTTAATAGACGCAATAATAAAACAAGTTATATTGTGACTGGCAATAAGTGTAAAATTATAAGGTATTTTCTTCCTCCTTCCAGCATGCTTTCGTGGTGTAACGGATGCGACGTTCCTCCCTTTTATCTAATAACTAAGTGTGGAGGAACGTAGCGAACATCTAAGCGAATAATCGCTTAAATTCAGTAACAGTAACGTAAAACTCACGAAGGGTTAATTACACTTTTTTTGCTCAAAATAAAGATACACAGTCGACCCCTTTCTCAGGGCGTACAGCAAAGCTTTCACTTGGGCTTGAACTCAAAAGTGTAAAAAATAAGAACTTAACTAATGCTTATCTAAAGAGATGTAGCCGAAGCTAACACAAACCTAACTAGTTGGTCCCTAAATATCAAATTAGCTAGCGAAGCTATCAAGGGCCCGTAATACGGACGAGCGTAGTAACAGCTTAGAGAGACGTAGCCAAAAGGCAAACGCGCGCTAGTCAGAAACTCTGATTCTTTCTCCCGAAGTCAGTGGAACTTCGATTTAAATACTACTCCTACTCGTTTGCATTAAACACGATTCTAAAAACACATTCTGGGAGGAAATTGTAAACTGAAATTAGGAGAGATAAAAAAGGAGCTTTAAAATAACTGTTAAAAACTTAGGATAAACCTTACACTCGGCACGTATTTGAGAGGTCCAGGTTCGAGTCCCGACGAAGACATTGCTCATTTTTCATGTTTCCAGCTTCAAAATAACCTAATGACTCTACAGTGGCGCCCGAACTAAAAGATGGCGGATAATAATTCGTCACCACCAGGATCTGGCCATTGGGTTCCATAATCCCTAGTCACCCTTTAAAAGCTGGAGAATATAAGATATGATATGATATGAGGGACGCAGCCGACCCTCCTGGCAGACTTTACGTCACCCTATGGCCTCTTAAGGAGAGAATATAAGATATTTTATTCTTCTTTCCAGCATGTCATCGGGGTGTAACGGTTTTCACACTCAGTGCGTATTCGAGAGGTCCAAGTTCGAATCCCGGCGAGGGACTGCTCATTTTTCATTTGTCCAGCTTCAAAATAACCTAATGACTATACAAAGTCACGTACGCGGCGCTTTGTATATGTTTGTCGGGACGGCACCTCCTACAAACGCATACATGTTGGATTTTGTGCTCCATAACCAGTCTTACTTTTGTCATAATAAGGTGATGCAATTTATAATACATCCCGTTGACAGCAAAAGAGTAAAAGAATAAGCATATAAGATTAATTAAGGTGTGCTTTCAACAATGTAAAAAACTTTCGAAAACGCTCCTGCCTTAATTAATCTATATGCGTACATCATTATCTTCTTGCTATTAGTTTAACTTGGCATGTCATTCTTTACTCCTCCGACTGATACTTTTTATCTATATTCGTACCATTACTGTAATTAGTGAAAGATCTTTCTAAGGCTATATACAATGTTATGTACCTTGATACAGAATAACAGTTTGATTTAACTTTTTAATTAGTTTCAAATTCCATTGCCTTTTTTGGAATCATTCTATAATAATTAAAGCCAGCATAAAATCCAATACATTCATCTTTCAACAAATTAGGATATATATACATATATATATGTATATATTATTTTTTTAATTCTAAACAGGAAACGTGATTTAATATCACAATCATCCTGTTCAGAATATAATGCTTTATTTGTTTCATTATTATAAGCCAAGAAACTCTTTATAAAATCCCGTCTTTAATTTTGAAGGTTTTTCTGAGTTTAGTTAATTAATTTTGAATAATTTTATTACTCACCTTCCAATTCTCTTAATCTATCTCAATCCTTTCCATATGATGAAAACGAATCTAGGATTTAGTTGGGAATAGCAGTTACGCCCTTTAATGGATATATGACAGTTCTAGAACAACACTGCCAATAAGACTGAATGTTTAACTATAGTAAAGCACACAAGGACCCACCATCATCCTGAAGGAAGGAATGTCTTTGTGAAGGTTTTTTTAAAACAACCTGGTTTGTATTTATACTACACAAAAAAACCCGCAAAATCCCCATGCAAGCAGTCTTTTCTCAAAATATGAACTATAAGTTTTCGGGAGTCTTTTCCATTCAGCCAATAGGCAAGCAGCTTAACATAAATTAAATCCTACTGCTGAAGTCACGTTCAGATCTGTGAGAATTCTAATTTAGACAATTGTTTCTTTTGTCACTTTAACAAAAGATTTGTCGCGTGGCGTTCAAAATTCGATAGAAATGTATCATTTGATAAAGAGCTTTTAATGAACGTCTCAGGTTCCTTTACGTTAATTAACCAGTTATTTTATGTTTTGAATCTTTTCTGTCACTTCTTCCTTCCGTTTTCCAGCCAGAATGCAAATTAATTCGTTAAGGTCTTCGATTATAGACAGAGCGTGTTCTCCCTCTCGAAGCCGCGTGCTGCGTTGCTAGATCAGATAAGATTTATAGTCTTCGGCATTGCAATATAATTCCCGATATTGAATCTCCGCTCTAGTAAGGTAAATGAGCCAACTTCGCGTTAAACTGATCTGTGTATCCTTTGTCAACTAGCTTGCTTAAATTTACGATTGAACTCAGTGTTAAGTTATTTCGCCACAAGTGGTTGGCTGATTTGCGACTACCAGGTGTGCTTTCTGTTCTTCATAGTTTTCAAATAAAACGGTCTTTTGTACTCTTCTCAAGATTCAGCTGTTATTTTAGACTTGGTGATAATTCCCTTAACGTCTACCAAGAGTTTGGACACTATTCGAATGATTTAAAAAACCTTTATAAAATTTTTACACATTTCCTCGCTTAATGATCAAATTAATCATCTGAAAATGTTAATCTTTCAGTCAAGACTTAAGGCCGGTCCCTCTGAAAGTCTATGCCTCTCTATTGACTCTTCATTTCTCTTTATAGGGGCATCTCGAAGTGCTCTTTGAGACCAGGAGTAGACTGGAGACATTATGTTATATCCATGTGATACCCAACAAAACTGATACGCGTTAGGTAGGGGGGCCTGAGCAACCAAGAACTTTAGCTGCATATCATTCGATTCAGCACGCCCATTTCAGCTTTCTGAAAGATTCTGGTTGATAAAAAGAGCGTACGCATCAATGTTAATGTGACGGGATGGCGTTTTGCAATTACAGAAATCTTTACTTCTTCTCCCAGCTGGAGCGCCAATCTGTCGGACATCATGTAGATGTAATTAAATAACGGTAGATTCCGAAACAAACAAAGGCTTAAATATCCTTTGATTGTCTCAGGCATAGTAAACGTAGGAATAACCACGAGTAAGAAACAGTCCGTATTTACAAATCCATGCAGAACTTTGGAGGGACATCATTCGATTCAGCACGTTCAACTTTCTAGAAGATTCTGGTTGATAAGAAGGACGTATGCATCAATGTTAATGTGACGGGATAATGTTTTGCAGTTAAAGAAATCGGTTACTTCTTCTTCCAGTTGGAACGCCAAGCAATCGGACATTATGCAGAGGTAATGAAATAACGGTAGATTCCAAAAGAAAAAAACAGTAGTAAACGTCCTAGATACCTTTTACTGTGAATTATGTCTATGGCACAGTAAACGCGTGAATGACCACGAGTAAAAAACAGTCTACCTCCTACCATACTTACAAATCCAATGCAGAACTCTCTCCATTTGGTTTATAGGTAGCAAATTTCAATCTACGCAATCTCCCTTTTGGTTTTGTATGTTCTGAAAATTATAACTATAAATACAAACTTCTAACATATATCTCATACGTATTCAAACTTCTAACACGCATCTTGTAAAATTTAGAAACTATAAATTCAGACCTATAACATGTGTAGTCCATTAAAGTTGTCTGTCGCACGATACTTCTAGAGCTTCATAGGTAAATTACATGAATGTTTGTATTACATTCATTCCCAAGTCTGTAGAACCGACAGTGCAGCAGATCGATACAGCATATGATCGACATTGCTTAGGATCGACTCCAGTACACTATCGAAGCTGGAATCTGATTGACGCTGCATAGTATCAGCTAGCAACGGCATAGAACGCAATTTATATTACATAATAGAGCCAATGATTATAATTATTAAGAATACAGAATCATCTAGAGGGAAATAATTTGATTAAATTAATATTTCTTAAGGGTACTTGCATAAGACCGAGTGCGGCCATAAAACCAGTACCAACATAGAGTTGAAACCGATTTTAATCCTCTTATCCATCCTTTACAAGCAGAAAGGTTGTCAATTCTGACCCACGTTTTGCCTGTTTTCTTAAATTGTTTCACCTTCTTTATGATGCTGTAACAATGAGATACTTCTGTAGCAAATCTGGTCCGATTTGTGTATTCTAGTCAGTGAAGATTTGGTGTATTCTATCATACTTTTTTAAACAACATGCTCAAAAAGCATATATTTTTATTTCAATTTTAAATATCAGTATTTCTTAAATGAAGAGATTTTCAATGTTGTCGAATGAAAGCTAGAAAGTTGCATTTTCATGCTGTATTTATGAAATAAATTCATTACGGCGATCACAAATATGCCTTCTTTCTGTGCCATTCGTTTCGAATCAAAACTTGTATATTTCAAAGTATCTGTTTACCATTATGGATAAGTATCTCATTTTAAAGAGTAATGCAACTGAACAAAAGAAAATATCGAAGCGAAAAATAACATGAAGCTATGCTTTCTGAACATTAAAAATGTTAAAAATTATTGAAAGATCTGGATATAATAGTAAGTTTTCTCCTACATTTGATATTTGTTAAATATTTGCGAATAATATTCTTATACAGACTTTTACTTCGACAAATAAAAACGCGATGGAATGATAAAAAATTAAAATGGAATGATAAAAATAAAAAAGTATACCATTTTTTAAATAATCTGTCTACTATGACGACAACCATACAGCATGCAGAACAAAAGCTATCTGGCTGAAACAGTCTGTGAGTTTAGCAAATGATGATCTCTCTGTTTTACAACAAATTAAGCGGCTAAAATGTGGTTCACCATTAAAACAAGATTTATAAAAGGCACTGAAAATAGATTAAGTAAACTTAACGCAACTAATTATCCCAAATAGGTTGGATTTGCACGTCTTAGCAAGGGCTTAAATTAAATGACAAGCAAATTGCTTTCAAGCATGAAGGCAGGGAAGCATAACCATTACAGGAATGGAAGTTTCTCTTCAATTATTGTTTATTTTTATGTTATGAAGATTAGGCCACAAAAGAAACAGCTAGTATTAAAAATGTGTAAGACGTCAGAGATAACTGAACTAATCTGCTATGATGAATGAATAACGAGATCTTTATGAAGCTTAAGAAGTGAGAGTTTAAAATGGTTTAGAGAATTCAATGCATGACTGGAAAGTGGATATTCTTGCAAATTTACAAATGGGTGCTTGTGAGGATGTAAGAAAGTATCAGGAATTTTTAAGTTAAATTTCAAAGAAATACATGCTTGGAAATAAAAAAAGGAATGAAGAAAAAATACGTTAATGAAAACGTTAATACAAATGTTAAATACATACGTTTTTAACCTCATGTTTCCCTTCCAGATTCAAATATTTTTAAAAAAGTACAGATTTTATATTATGCCCAAAGGGACTTTTTTTTAACTTTTCATGTGTTACCTTTATTTCTTAAATATCATGTTCTTCGCACTTAAACCATAAAATTCAATTCAACAAGAATACCTCAAAATAATTTTAAAATGAGCGTATCTTTAGAATTTTCGATACGCTGTCTCTCGCGCTGGAGGTGAAAAGTATTTTTTTTCGTACAGTGGCGCCATTTCTCGCTTTGAAATCGTTGAGTTTGTTAATTAAATATTCGTTTAAGTGATACAAAATAGGAAATCGATAATAAAGCAAATTAAAAATTCGAAATTTGGGCTTCCAGATGCCATATTCTGGTGGAGATGTACGTTATTCAAAATTTGATGGCTCAAGGTTCCGTTTTTTATCGCAATGCGAGAAACATACATACATTTATGCAGATTCTTCCTTATTTAATTTCTTTAAATATAACACAGGCCTATAATATTTGGTGGTAACAATTTGAAAAGTGAACTGACATTTATAGTAAATCAACGCAGAATGCCAAGATGAAATTAATAGCTTTCCTGGGTTAACGCCATTTTGGCTACAAATAAAATTGAAGACACGAAAAAAGTGAAAAAAATGAAGTTTGAGACGAATGACACCATCTGTTGAAAATGAACAAAATGTTATACAAATGAATGGTAAACAATGCAGAAAGTAATAAAACTCTAAAATTAGAAAACGTATTTTTCCCAAATATTATTAGTCCCTATACCTTGTAATAAATCTAAAATACAAATCTCATTTCTGCTATTTTAAGACATTGTGAAAATTGTGTTTAATTGTGAAATTAAATTTTCCGGTCACAATTTGAAATTTTTGATATTATTTTCACCTTGTATTGAGGAATCGGTTAATTAAATTAGAAAAATTCGAGGAAATAAGTTTAAATAAAGCACATAAAAAATTGTGCATAATTTAATCGACCGTTCCGTTCATTTGTATATTTGGTCGTTGTTTACCGTTCATTTGTATAACATTTTGTTCATTTTCAACAGATGGTGTCATTCGTCTCAAACTTCATTTTTTTCACTTTTTTCGTGTGTTCAATTTTATTTGTAGCCCAAATGGCGTTAACCTAGGAAACTTCATATACTTTTATTTTTTCATAACGAGAATAAAACTTTCCCAGATATAAGTACAGGAACCAGGATACCGCATTTAAAATTAGATTTTGGTTACTTATCGAAAATTAAACTTTTTAAAAAAATTGAAAATTCCAAAACGTGTATATTTTCGTCATTTAAAACACTTCTGTAATTATAAGTATATGACTACGACACCAATGATTGCAAAATAAAGTCCGAGGAAGGATTTTTAAGCCGAATAAGAGGCATAGGTGTGTGTTGTGTGTATATATACATATATATGTGTGTGTGTAGATATATATGTAATATTTTGGCAGTCGGGCACATGAGTGAAGCTTGGCAATCGGGTCACATCAGACTTCTGACATCGCGCGGCCGAGTGCAAGGCGGCATCTAATGACGACACAGAAGGATTTAAATTTATAGCTCCATATCTTTATTTATTTCAAAAGGCAGATCATCATTCTTTACTAAGATAAGATTAACTTTAAATTCACAGTGTCATAGTATTTGAACAAAGGGAGGCAGATGAGATTAGTAGCATAAGTCTTAACAGCAGTTGAGGCAGAAAGCGGTCTCTGACGCAAAATGGCGCAAGTCTCTATTTATAGGAGCGGTTAAGTAATATGCTACTAAATAATAAATTAAAATGATAAAAGTCCTCAATTTTCCTCAAAATGTCCATTGAAAAGTAAAAGTTTTGTTGTAAAGTCATCATGTTTTTTATATTTTACATCTCCTCCCTCTTAAAACGAGAGGCCGGGCGAGCAAAGCATTAGTACATTAGTGAAGCAAGAAGTATGAGGAAAGACATGAAGAAAAACATCCAGGACATAGCTTACAAGCTTTAACTATGCCCTATCATAACTCCTGATCTTTCTCATATAATTAGATAATTTTTCAAGCATATAATTTTACAATGGAACCTATGATTTATAAATAAACATATAACTAAATTTAGAATTATCAGACAATAGTATATGGAAGAATAAAACTAAATAATAAATTACAATCATAAAAGTCCTCAATTTTCCTCAAAATGTCATTGAAAAGTAAACGTTTTGTTGTAAAGTCCCTTTTCATAAAAATAATTGAAATTGAAGGAAAAGACTGGTTGAAGTCTCTTGATGACAATAAGTCCACAAGGTAAAAATAAGACAGTGGGTGAGAGACAATTCCACGCTTGCCAAAGCGTGGAAAGCAAGTGCATAATGTTCAGAATGAAATCTTAAGTCAAACTGAGTTAGTTTTTGTTCTCAAAGCATTTTGATTGGGTAGTTAATATTGCTGTAAAATTATTATTGGCTGCTTGAATTTTAGTTCAATTTACATCACCAGAATTGCGTAAGAGTCATATGACATAGATTTTTCTCGAAAGAATGCAGTTCAAATAGATGTAGCGTTTTTAGAATAGAGAAGAGAAATTAATTTAATCTTTTATATAGTCTTTATGTTTCTTACATAAATATATATATATATATATTGGTGCTGCCGATTTCAAAAAAAAAATTGGAGATGCAGAACTATATGTCATAACAGTTCCTAACCGTCTTTGAGTTATGCGATGTGCATACGTACTTACCCACGTACAGACTTCACAAAAAAGAAACCTTTCGAATCTGTTTTAAATCCATTTTACAATCCGTTTTGAAAAATAAGTGTCCCGTATTCTGTCCGTATGTACAACACAAAAAGTCGTCCAAATGGATTCGGGAAACGGTCAAAATGGATATTTCCATTAACATACGATACCCAAAATCTTTCGTGATTACAATAATACTTCCTTTATTTCGGGCAAGGAAATAAAATGGTACATTTTGGAGATAAATTCATTGGAAAATCATTAAAGAACATACTGCATATTAGATACAAAGCTGGAGTTCAAAATATAGATAGGATTTCTAGGCTTTTAGACAGAAATAATAGAAAGTATATAGAAAAATTAGATTTCTAGATTATTAGACATAATATGCAATCCTTACATAAAACATATATGGCGAAAGGGCAGTGCTATAATAAAGGAGTAACAAAACAGCCAAAGAAAAAGAGGCTCTGTTATGAATTACTTTTTTCAAAGAGTTATTTAACGTAAAAAAGTCCAAAATTCACTAAGTAAAAAGAATAAATTTTGTACCAGATTCACATAATAGATTGAATTGCACCATCAAAAGAAATTTCTTTGTCAGAGAATAACATACTTCAGAAAAGAATAAATATTATAGTCATAGAAGACGATTCATCATTATAAAGGATTATGCTTCAGAATCATAACAGATTAATGCCATAAGAAGAACAGATTAAATGTAAGAATTCTCCATCTTTTACCAGAAAATAAAATCCAATATCCATCAACTGGGGAATGTTTGACCAGACGGCTGAAGTTGGCTCCTTGCTCATCCTATGCAAAAACTTCCATTGCCCTCTCTGTAGGGGAAAAAAATACCAAAAGTTGAGGAAGAAATTCACAGCAGCGCGCCGAAGAGATATTCCTTTGTACACGTACATTTTTCTCCGTATCGAAAAAGAAAGAGAGAGAGCCTTATTTAAAGGGATAAAGTGCGGACGGAAAATTCAAAAGATAGAAGTAGAAGTAGTTTCCATTTACGAACGATGGAAAAAGAAGAAAAAATAGGAGAAAAAATAAGGGATGGAGGAAGGATGAAAAAAAAAAAAAAGAGTATAAGAGTAGAAAAGAAGATGGCGATTTCGTCTGGGTCTGTTATGTTAGGGGCAGGTTACACGGGATGCCCCAGTCCTGTCAATCGATTTATTGGAGAAACAAACAAACAAAAAAAAGGAAGTAAACCAAAGGAATAAAAAGAGCTTTCGTGCAGATGAAGTGCGTTTTAGTTAGGCCTAGTGGTGAGGCACCGAGAATGTAAAAGTTTACAGGAAACGTAATGCTATTTTTATAAACGGAAGGAGAAAAGAGTATTGTACTCGCCTTAAAGGTCTTTACTAGCCTCTTTGCTTTCAACTTAAAACTTGAGGCACGGAAGGTACTTATAAACATTCCGTCGAGATGTGATCACATAGGAAAATATATGAGTGCTTCTAACTTCACGACCTACATCGACAAGTACAAAAATCAATTTTCAGGAGAATATCCATTACGATATATTACCCAATACCAGCTTTCCTTCTCTGGCTTTTAAAAAATCTCTGTCGTTTAGGAACATAAAGAGTACTTGTCATATCGATCGAATATATTATTAACTGAAAGGGTAAATCTATTTTTTTAATTTATGTGGCAATACGCTGCAGGCAATAGAAAATTATGCTTTCGTCCCAGAGAAGATTTTTAAGTTAATAAAAGCTTATGCAATATTAGATTAAGGCACACAACTGAAACTGACAATTTACGTAACAGCCTGATATTAACTATCAAATGTATGATTGTGGGAAAGTTATAACTATTTACTTAATTATTAACTAAATTTTAGAATAAGGCAATGTTAAATATAAATCAAGTCGAGTATTATTTCATTAACCAACAACTCGTATTACAATTAAAGTTGAAACGTAAACTCTTCCCAGAAAATTAATAACAGACTGAAAGGTCTCTTATATTTACATTAAAAATGACTCGATTACTTGAGCTATGGGATACATAGATTTCTTGCCTAAAGGATAAATTAGCGCCGCTCAGACGGTACAATGGTTAGGGAAGCCTACTGCATAGATATTTGCAAATGTATAGTGTATTTGCGGCATGATGTCACTCTAAATATATGCGAGCCGAAAGTCCTCTCGAGTGGTTGGTCGTAGGGGAACAGGGGTGGGAGACACTCAGACCCGTCCCTCCAAGATGCTCTCCATCAAAACTGGAGCGGAAAGAGCGAAGTAGTGTTATCACCTGTATGGTGCTCAAGGCTCTTGCCAACGATAGGCGCAAACTTGCTCTCCTTGCCACGATAAAATCCGTGAGCTTGTTGTGACGTTACTTTCAGACAAGTGAGTTAGTCACAACAACCACAACAACAGGATTAATTAGTATATACCTAGACTACATTTTTATATTTCTTGTTTCAGAATTAAATAGTTTATTTCCAATCACATTATAAAAAATGCTTAGACCGAGGAAAGGTTTTTATTATCCCATTTCTTACCAAATAATTTGAAAAAGCAACAGCAAAAAACTAAATAAAATAACTCTTTAATGTGCATAAACTACAACCTACCTTTTGCAACCCAGATAAGGAATGGATGCTTCCTAATTACTTAAGTAACAATGCATAGCAAAAGTTCATATTGTTGCATGTTAACGATTCATTCACGTATCCTGAACAGGCAAACTTGAAGCCTTTACCGCCGCTCAGAAATGTAACTGTTTTTCGAAAAGAAGAAAGCAGCTAAAGTTTTCTGAAGCAAAATCGAAAGATATTATTAATTTTTTTTTCCTTAGTAACAGATAACGTAGATTTCGACTCAAAACTATAGTTTCACGTTCGTCAGAAACTCATAGTTTTGCAGTTCAAAAAATACGCAAGGGAATTTCGACTCATTCATTAAACAGACGCTGAAGTTATTGTAGAGTTAATAATTTTAAATAAAAATCCTGATGTTTATAAATTAGATCAATATAATAAAATGATATATCTAAGGAAGATTATGAATGAAGCATAGAATTATGCATTTTTACAAAAACACTTAATTTTAGCAATGAATATATGCAACAATTTCCGAATTCCAGCAATATTTGTAATTTCTTTGTTATTATTTATTACTGTTCTTCCATTCGTCAAAAGTATTTTGATATACCCATTAAATTTATGTTTTATTAAAATATAAAATTTTGTTTAGCACAGAAATTATATTCGGATGAAAAATCTCATTTACTTCGCAAACGAATAAATGAGAAAATGGAAACCGTACTCCAATTTACTTTTCTCCAAACATAAAAGACAGAATATTTCTTTATAACAGGCAACTAGCATTTGATAAAATGCAGGATTTTTGAGATCTTTTAACCGTAAAGCTATTGTCGAAATGCGCAAAGTCAGCCTTCTTATAATAAATACATTAATTTTATTTAACGAGTTTATGTTGTTATTTAACTTAAAGCAATGAAACTAAAAACTTTTTATTTTATTTAAAAGCAAAGGAATCTGAACTTATTAAAAATTCATAAAAGTAGCATATCTCCTTTAAGTGGAAATAAGACAGTTCTTAAAAGAGATATACCTATTATCTACTTTAAATGGAAATACGTATTAGGACACAATTGAAATTAATATTTTTGTCCCTCATAAATAACTTTTTTTCAATAATTTTTCATATAACAAACCTTTTTAATGTAATGAAATGTAATTAAACGCAGTGCGTAATGATAAAGTAAAAATTAGCATTGATGGCCTGTGAAATCTGACTTTAAATGTATGATGCTTGTATGCACCCTCTTTGCATTCGAAAGGGGGACTATAACGATTTTCTTTTCTTCAAGGAGCAAAACTATCGTTCTGCATTTTAATTTGTATCCTGTTTACGTTGTATTCGTACATATGTTATGTTTTTTGTATCCTCTTAACGTTTAAAAGTCTTACCTAGTAGTTTTTTAATTCTTTGATCTTTGATTCGTTCACTAAATATCGCAAAAGCCACTAAATATTTTTTACTTACCTTATTTTGCTGTCGTATTTTCCCTCTTGTTTTCGCTTATTTTATTTCTGGAAAATCTAGAAGGGCAAAGCGAATAATTTAATTTCCGAAGGACGTTGTTATAGTTAGAACATAACAAATGAAAAATAGTCATGCATAAATTACCGATAATTATCACAGTATTATTTAGTTAAAAGAAACCAACGTTCCAATGAGAATACATAGTAATGTTAGCATTATACTACATAATAAGATATCTTCATTTCTGTTTCTCTCCATTTTTTGCCCCCTTTTATTTTTGTCAATTGTTAATCCCTAAGCCTCAAAGCAATTAATAGTGCTGGACGTGCTGTCTGTGCCATAAGCACAGCTTTCAGTTCGTCAACCCGTTGCAATTCTCACTTGTTCCCTGTCTTCGACACCGTTTTGTCTGTCTGCACTCGTGCAGTGATCTTCAGAACCATTAAGAGCGCTAAATATCTTCGTTTTCTTTAAGTTCTTCCCTATTATTGTTTAATCAATCAAAGCTCGTGCACCCTAAACTCAGTACTATTAAAACAACTACTATATGAACGAATTCATTTTAAAATGTGCGGAAGCTCTTTTTCTGAAAGCCTTCAAAATATTGAAAATAATGTAAATATTTAAAAAAAATTCCCATGCATAAAAATGCTACGGGGAAGATTACGCGAAGGACAAAATACGCAAGTAAATGCGGCATTTTTAATTGTGTATATTTATATGACGTTTTTCAAATAAGAAGGCCGGAATATTTTTGCTTCTTAAACGTATATTGTTCTCATTCGAAGCCTATCAGTTAAACAAATGTCAGGCATGGAAATTTTTAGATGAAGAGTTACCTACTTAAAACCATATGTTAATATTTTTTTTCAATGAATGCATTTATTTTTTTCAATGTGTGCGTGCATATACTTTTTATTTACGTTTGACTTTACGGTTTTTTTCAACAAACTTATCCTTTGCAATCCTTTTCCTTTCAATATTCAAAGGGTTCTTAAGGAATTGTAGTTTTGAAGAAGATTGGTATATTGGACTGGATTTTTTAATTACAGAAAGCTAGTGGGAGCTGCTTAAGAGGGGCAATAGCTAAGATAAATTGAACCACGTTTACATTTTACATGTTTATAAAGCCCATTCTGAGAAAACCGAACTTCTACTTGCATTACATCTGGGAAAAAACATGAAATACCTAACCAGTTAGCCCATTCAACTATGAAGAAAAAACAAACCTGAAGCATATACTACTAGTGTTTGCTTGTTTTAACGAAATACCCTTATATGCGGTCAGGTCGTAAATTTAGAACCCCTTTTTTCACATGGGGGCTGAAAAGTAGGTAGTAATCTTGCTCGGGGTCTTGGGGGTCGTTTAAACATCTAACTTCTCTACATTCAGTTTTATACAGAGGAAAATACAAATTGAATTCTTCGAATGAATGCAATTTTGTACAATGAAAATGTATTACTTAATGATAAACTGTAAGATAAATAACATCTTTTTTTAAAGCCATAGGTGTAGAAAGACAGATATTTGTTACACGAATGAATTTGTAGTAAATATTGAGTTTTTCATTTCGAATGCTATGTTCCATGTATGCGAAGTAGCTGAGTATGTGAGATAATAGTCATAACCGAATGGCTTTCAACCTTTTCACGGCTAAGGACTGTTTCTCAATTACATTGTGGTCGCTGCTTTTTGGTTAATTTTCTAATGACATATAAACAATAGTTGTTTTTATTTGAGACTTATGAATAAAATAACGCAAACTAGACTGCAGAAAATTCTTAAAAAGGAAGTTAAATAATAATGAAAGATACATTATTGATGCACTTTTGTGTTTTATATGTAGTAGTATTAACTACTACTATAATCCTTAAATGGAATCCTTAAATTATATATATCTATGTATAGGTATATATAAATGGAACCAAATATAGAACAAGGTATAAAATATCTTTATTATACAATGTTCATTACCATACGTATATTTACGTAATATCAATATAAATGGTTAGTTAGGTTTCGTACATATATAATTTATTTTTATATTTTGTATTTTTTGTATTAGATTCAGTATTGTATACGTATCTGAAGTTTAATTTGTTCTCTTTTTGGGTTACGACTTTAAGTGAGAAAGAATTTTTAGGGCCTTCATAGGGATTACATTATATACAATCAGTTAGGATCCTACTTTTCCTTTCTTTTAATCATTATATATATTGAAATATTACTTGATAAGTATACGTAAAATAAAGCAGTTTTTAAGCTACTTATATCTATTGTTTGGTCTGGTTTCTTTGATTATAGCAAAGCATTCGACTGTTATTTGCCTAAGGGTAAGGGTGCCTCGTGGAGAACTTTCTAAGAAAAACTGACTCTTATGCACGTTACACGTGGGGAAAACCTCGAAAACGCCAATACAGCCATCCCCATCGATCCGGATTCGAACCCCGGATCGACCTGCCAGGTTTTACAGCTCAGCCGCTAGTGAGCTACACACACACACACATCCACACATATACATTAAATAGTATTTATATGTCGTTTATAAAGTATAATTGAGAGCAATTTAATCATAAAGAGAAAATATTCTACGGAATTACTTCACTTCGTAGACTTTCTGCTAAGCTTCACCATATTTCTTAAAGAGAATCTCAATGCTAGTTCCATTTCCAAGCTGTTTATGTACCTTATTTTTCATGCTTTGAATTATATTTAGAAAATTATTTCACTTGGTTATAGCTGAAAATGCAGTTTTTTTATTGAAGAATTTAAGGGTAAGAAGAGAGTTATGCCCTTTTCTAATTATTCTTGAAACATTTAAATTAAAAAAAAAAAAGCGCACATTAATACGGATCACTGAACTAAAGTGCTCGATACAGAACAGATTAATTAGCTACTAAATTTTGATTTTCATTGAGTAAAAATGAATTTATCTGCATTCTATAAGAAAGTAAATATTCAAAAACTGTTTTTTTCCCTATTCTCGCAGTCATAATATTTTTCTTAAATATTCAGCTAATTCATATTCAAATATTCCAATCCATTAGAATTAATAATAAATCGATACAGTAAATAAATAATTTGCCCTCTGATAAACCCCTCTTTAGAGTTTAATAGCAGTCGATCAGCTTTTGTTGGGGTTCATTTTTCTTTATGGTATGCTTACGTTATATATGTATGTATTATGCATTGCTCATACTCGTCAATTGCAGCTTTTAATATCTTTTGGAAAAAAATCAATATGAGAATCCAGAAAATGATTCTTAGTGACGCTAAAATTACTAGGCACTGTCATGCCACAGTGTTTAAAAAAAAATCCCATTGTTTAAAGGTAGATTCTATGCTCATATCCTAGTCTAAAATTAAAAGCGTCGAGTCAAAATTAAGGGGGTTGCTCTTAGAAAGCCTCAATTAAAAGCAGTTATATGAAATGTTAATCAATACTTATAATCTTACGGATTAAACACTTATTCCCTATTTGATCACGTGTATGGCAAACAGATATTCGTCATTCATAAAGAAAAGAAAGGTGAATCAAAATTAGTTTTCAAGCCCTATCGCATACATTAGCAATACTTATTCTCGTAATAACAGATACGTATGTGTTATTCTCTTCGTAATTTTCAGTACATATATTTATATTTATAATCAAGAAATGAAAGCAGCGTCAAAAAGCTGTGAAAATTATATTTTAAAATTATTATTTAGAAATGCGCTTATAATGGTTTTTATATTTACGAAAGATACTTCCCGTTTACTCAGGCTCACTGTATTCAAGTCGATAGGACCAATTGAATGGAAAGATCGATTTTTTAATTCATTCCCAAGTTTCAAATCGGATGAATGGACTCGCGAATAAAATGGCACATTAAAATACGGTCACTGAACTACAGTGAGCTATGAAAATTTTAACAAAGGTTTCGTACTTTATCTTATGAAAACAAAATATCAGAATTTAATTAAATGTTTCACTTATTAGAAAAATAGAAAATATAAATATTTGTGAATAAAAAGAAATTATCTTTATAAAAATAAAATTTAAATGAAAAAATAAAAGAATTACAAAATATTGCAGAAATTACATAAAATAGCGAATAAACTTATTCGGCACAAGCTCGCTAAATGTAAAACAGATTGTACAGTCAAAAAGCTCGCCTTGTCACACAAATGTACTGTTCATCGGGTTTAAAGGTTATTCAGACTAATGTGCGAAGTTCAGTGAGTAACTTGTATTTTCCTTTGAATGTATAAACTAGCCAAAAAACACTTTTTAAAAAAAAATATATCTCCCCTTATGATCCCTGACACAGCCGTTTACTTTCCCCTTCCGTAATTAACGTCAGTCTCCTGCTCTTGACCGCATTTGCCATGCCACCGTTTTAACCACTGGACCTTTGTGGGATCTGATGAACAAGTGCCCCTCACAGAGATAAACACATCATATGGAAAAGAATTGCTTGTTAGCGCCGTAGGAATAAGGAAAAGTCTGAAAACTCTTTTTGATTGTAAGGCAATCAAAGAGAGTTTTGTTTAAACTAATCATTCGCATTTACTTGATTCCGATAAATATAAGATAAAAGAAAACCCTCCTACCTTTCAGTCTTTCCTACAACTCATCCTGATTAAATTTTTAATATAGGAACTAATTTCCAAAAGCAAATAAACAATCCTTAAAGAGAATATTCTTTTTTATGGTGACTTTATGACTTGAAATGTCTTAGATTTACTAAGTGCATTACATAATTAAGGTAGCGTCGAGTTAAATTCCATATTTTGATATATGCAGGTAGTTGTTATTCTCGCAATATTTTCTCTTAATTCGTTTTTGCACATTTTCTTGCTATCATCACCAGGTTTGTATTTCTGTTATGTCTTGCTCCCAACACCTTTAGCTTTACAAAGTATATGTAAACGATGTCAGAGTCATATTGTCGGCATAGATCTAATACGTACGACTACGAAATGCACGTAGAGATGCTGAAATGTCAATATTTTGTACTGACTGAATATTGATTGTGTCGGTTCTGTTTATTTCCACTAGACAGCAACTTTGTTTGAGATGCTTACGCTCAAACTAATAATGCGAAAGAACTGAAAAACAGAATTATTCGTTACGAAGAGCATATTGTCCATATGTGAAAGGTGGATGGGTTTTAAACAATCCCCTAAACATCTGCTATACATCTAAGTGTAACATTATTGAAAATTTAAAATAGATACTTCACGAATCTGAAAGCTGAATCTTTTTAACATTACGATTTGTTATTCTTAGATTGTTTATTTCAAAACCTTGAAAAACATATCTCGCCAATTGATTTATCAACAAATAATTTTTCTTAACTTTAAAAGTCGGACATTTTGATTAAAATGTATTTATACTATGTGTTACAGCATGAACTCAGCATGGTATAATCTTAATGCCGAACTTTATGCGGAATCTCTTCCATACTCTCTTTTGTGGTATAAGTGATTAGCTCGGACAGCCAACAAGTGGAAGGATCTTTGATTTAAAACCAGACAAGGAATATTTGATGTTTTATGTTTTTTGCTTCGAAAAATCTAATACTCTTTGTAGCTGTTCAAAGGGAAGGCTATTCCAGCAATGACCGAGTGGTAAAGATCACTGATTGTTTGGAGTTGGACCTGGGTTCGATCCCACGCGAATGGGGCTGGCGGAATGTTTGGTTTACTTGGTTTGTCCCATCTATACCGTTAAAGCTATCCAATTTACCTTAAAATAGTATTTCTTAAACTGTGGGTCGCGAACCCAAATGGGGCCACAAAGCGAAATGTAGGACTCCCTAAAGTTTAATTCAGATAAATAAAATTCAAGAACCATTAGTCACAACCCCTTCAATATTTTTTCTTTAATACCCAACATGTTTTGTACAGCACAGTTATAAAATGGCCCTTCAATAAGGCATCCTTCTGTTATACAAATAGCCCTTTTGTGCGGTGCCATATTCAGTAATCTAACTTAACCTAAGCAAAGGAAAGGCTAAGATAAATTCTAACGCAAATTTAGGATAATTAAAGTTACTACTAAACTCACTTACCGTTATAAAAGCAATTCAAGCGATTTAGTTATCAGTAAATACTCAAAGGCATCCGCAGAGCCAAAAAAAGGTCTGTAGAAAGGCCGATCAGCAGGCTGCTCTATTTTTTAGCTTTATGCCCGAGAATCATTTTACATATTAGACAAGCCTGCATACTTCTAGGCAGATTTGAAATAATGCGGAGTTATCACAATAATTTCAATATTTTTGGCAATATATATATATATATATATATATCTGCATGTGGAAGTCGACAGAATATCTTAGGAAAGTTATCAGAGCTGAATTATCGCCAACGCTGATCAAACATTAGAGCGATTACTTAAAGGAAACAGTCGTTACTAGACCACAGCTGTTACAAATGATGCAAGCCTTTCCCAATTTTCAATTCAAATCTCTTTCAAAATTCAATATTTTCTTTTCATAATTTATTTAATGATGTATCTAGCGCCATATTAAACACTTAAGCGCCATATTAAACTTAGCAGCATGTGATTTGCCATTTTAAAATACAGTATTACCAACTGTTTTTATAGTAAATAGAATTAATTGATCTTTTTTAGTTTATTGGAACAATGTGTAATATGAAACTCAAGAATTATATCATTGAAAGATATTCGGAAGAGAAAGTAATTTTTATTAATATTAAAACAAAATTACGAAATTGAAGTAATGAATGAAATTATTTTTATTGGAATTCTCAAGTTCAATTCCATACAGAGAACATATAAAACTTATTCGTTACAAGAAGATTACGACAGATATTACAGTTGTTTTAATCGCATTTTCTCAGAGTGTTCTTCAGAAGCTTCTGTAGAATTTTCTATTCCCCGGGACCATGTTTCAACCGGTTTGGCATTTTTCATCTGAGAAATTCTTTTCATCGATACCTTAATTACCGAATCCGGAGGGGTAAATTCTAGTACAATTCATTTTAACATAAAGAAATTAAAATTGTCTACTCGGAACATAATCAACTGAATTAATTTCATGCTGGCTTTTCGTTTCAGAAAGCAAGCGTTAGAATTATAGTAAAACCATTGCATTATCATAAGGAATCAAAATATCACGGTTTCCAATCTTGCTCCTCATTACTATGTCTACTTTCGAAAAACTTTCTGCGGATTCGTGGGTTTGGAATAATTGATGATAACAGTTGGTGAAGAATCAAAACACAATTTATTCTCCAGTAAGTACTATTACAAAAGACAGTTCCAAAGACACGCTTGCACTCGTCAACAAACATGCTGAAACAATTAGCAATACAGCTTTCAGGTTATAAAGGTAAAGACAGCTTCACGACAAAGCACTAAAATACTCCCGACTCGTTCGATCGCTCTCAAGCTGATCTCTGAACTCAAGACACGACTTTCATCCCGTATAGGCAGGGTATATATAGCTTTAACCTACCTATCGAGAATATTCCCGGGAAAACCGCTAAAAATGCATTTTAGAAAATTCTTGCTCCCTCTATGACAGATCGCCAAATTTGTCGCCAAATATCGGTAAATGGGCGATTTTGTGCCACATTTGGCGATCGTGCCTTTCCATGCCGTTCTCTGGCAACAGTAAGCCCGCGGTTGACACACGCTGGTCAGACTTTTTTCTCTACTCTGCTCGAGCAGGTTCATTTTCGACTGGGGAAGCTATCTCACCGCGCAGCCGCTGGACATTTCGCAACATTTTAGACGTCTGAATATATAGCAACACGATGTGATTGCTGTTTGGTTTTCTGAAAGAACAATTGCCACATGACCCTCTTTAGAAAAAAGAGATGTCCTGATGCTCCACATTTTTCCGTTTGAGTTGAAAGAGTTTCATCTGAGAAATACTGTAAATAATTTTTGTTCTTCGTACAAAAAGTAGATGCCAGTTACTTCTCCAATTTAGTACTATAATTGGCTCCGTTCGCGCACTTCAAATTGTGGGAGCATGAGAGAACACCAATCTGCATCACTGCTTCCTGTTATTTAGAGGATTGATGGCAAACGCAACATAAAAACCACTTGCTTAGGTGAAAGTTTACGAATGTAGTATATTTTTAATTGTCCCCAATCGTATATACAAAACGTTTGTTATTTCGAGTTGCGTGATAAGGGAAAATTGTTTTTCTAGTTCTGGAAAAGGATTAATATTTTCAGGTGTCATGACCATCCTGAACAAGATTCATCATGAAGATAAGTATTATTAATCTTAAATTTCAAGAACCAGTTGAAAATAGTCAAGATATAGTTCCAGTACCAAAAAATAGCTTTGAAGTTTCCTGAGGTAAGTATATTCGAGTTATAAGGTAGTTCCATTTTCCTTCCAGCCTGCCTTCGTGGTGTAATTGGAAGCATACTCGGCGCTTACTCGAGACATTCAGGTTAGTATCCCGGCAAGGATACTACACATTTTCCCCATCTCCTGCTTCAAAAAAACTTAAAGACTCTATAGTCGCACCCATAATTTCTTACCACCAGGATTTGGCGATTGGGTCCCTTAATCCCCAGTCGCCCTTTATAAGGGTGAGTATATAAGATATTTTCTCCCTCCTTCTAGCATGCCTTCGTGGTGTAAAGGTAGCATACTCGAGGCGTATTCAGGAATCCAGGTTCGAGTCCCGGTCAGGATATTGCGCGTTTTTCCCGTCTCTTGCTTCAAATTGACCTAATGACTCTACAAAGTCAACATTTATCGTTGTTGTTTAAATAACTATACTTGTTTTTTAAGAAAATCGAAAATTAAAACTATGCACCCTTCATATTTATATATATATAGAGAGAGAGAGAGAGAGAGAGGCTTAAGTTAACCTATGTTTAAGAAATGCTATAATTTTCCTAAAATGTATCGTCACGCTTTGAATTCTCCATATAAACAATAAACATTTAATTTACATCAATATTCATAAAATCACCACTTCACGATTCAATTCTGAGATTTAAATGTATTCCAGACAGGATATTTAATGAAATGTAATTCCTTTCGGCTTTTAAATAAAATAGTAAACACTCTCTGCCTCTTGAGAAAACAACTATATGAAGAAAAACTTTGAAGTCTAGCACTTTTTATCTTTAAGCAAAGCAAGGCAGGTTAAGCTTTTAACACTATTAAATTTCCGTAGTCTATCATCTGGAGTCCATTATCTAATAAAAGAGATCTTTCTAAAGTAATGGCAAAAAATTACGAGAAATTGTTTCATCGTGTTCTGCTTTATACCGAGTTTTTTATAGTTTCAATAATTTCTGTTCTTACCTAAAAATAAGCTCCTTCTGCCCAATTTGATCCATCTGATGGTGAAACAAAACGATTTATCTGCTGTGAGTAGCTTAATCTTCGGATAAAAGTCTCACAATCAAAAGGATTTCTTGACGATCAGTTCACTATTAAAACGTTCAAGAAGATATTAACGCGATTTACTATCTTCGATTAAACAAGCCTTGTACCAACAGTCAGACGTTTAAGTAAGGTATTTAATTACAATGTAATTGCTATTTAAGGATATGTAAAACGAATTTGGATATAAATTATAAGTATACCAGATCTCTAGAATTACTTCAGGAAAGTGTTATTTTTAACTTAAAATAAAAATCTTTAAAACCGTGACTTGTTTGGAATAAACATACAGCAATTCTTTCTTTTTAATAGCATTTACTTGCAGCTTTCCATCTGATAGAATAATGTATGAGTCAATAAGCATTTTATAATTTTAGATTGATTACATAGTTTACTATCAGATGCGACTTTTTAATCTCTGTTACAACACTGATTTAAACTTCATTTTTTGCGCTTTCTTTACCTGTTGCATTGTATATATAAAGTATAACCTTGCAGAATGAGGGGTAACGTCATTAATACATCGTCATAAGTGCAAAATCATGTTCTGCAAAGTTAACTTATTTGGAAAATGGGAAAAAATTTATTATAGGAATTTATTATAGAATTAATTTATAGAATGGGAAAAAAATGTGTTAGGCATAATTCATATTTTAAAAGTTAGTATAACTTAAACAAATCTAAATATTACTGTAATTAAAAGTAAAACACGAAACAAAATTGTAGGATTATTATTATTATTATTATTATCAACCAGTTATTATGATTTAGACCTTTACTATAAGTTCTCCTTTTCCGTTTCCTT